>NC_054847.1:48293499-49543499 GCF_018345385.1 Vulpes lagopus | reverse complement strand
AATAAAGAATAAAGATGTTACAGTATTAGTTTAGAAAATCACTAACAAAACAAATAACAACACAGAGACATACCCACAAAACAACAACACCGACAACACCAAACCTGGGCAACAGGAAAAGGTCTTCTCTAGTTTGTCATATTATCTAAAATGTCTGATTTTCAACAAGAACCTCAGAAACGTGACATACAAAAACAAGAAAATATGCTCCATGAAATGGGAAAAAAAAAAAAAAGCAATCAAAGAAACTATCCCTGAAGAATTCCAGGCATTGGATTTACTCAGCAAAAATTTAAAATTTGCTATTTTAAGCATATTCAAAGGAAATCATATCTAAATAACTAAGAGAAGTTATGAAAATAATGTATCACAGAATAGAAAATATCAATAGGTATTATTTAAAAAAAAGCAAATAGAAATTCTGGAGTTGAAAAGTACAGGAACTGAAATAAGAAAAAAGAAAACAATTCTTTAGCTGGCTTCCCAAGTATATTCTAGGAGGTAGAAGCAAAGAATCTGTGAAATTGAAGCTATATTAATTGAGATTATCTCGTCTGAGGAACAAAAGAAAAAAGAATAAAGGAAAATAAACAGAGGTTCAGAAACCTCTGAGGTGCCATCAAGCATACCAACATAAGCCTAATGAGAATCTTAGGATGAGAGAGAAGAGAGAAGGGGGCAGAAGGAATATTTTTTTAAAGGTAGGCTGACAGATTATCAAATTTGATGAAAAACTTGAATCTACAGATGCAAGAATCTTAACGAAATCCAAGTAGAGTAAATTAATAATTAATTAATGGTACAATGGGTTTGGAACTCACTAATTATTAATTATTAATTAATTAATTATAAAAACCCACATTGAAACACATCATAATCAAGCTGTCAAAAGCCAAAGGGAGACTCTTGAAAGCAGAAAGAAAGGGCTAATTGATTGTGTATGAGGGATTCTTGATAAGATTTATTGCAGGTGTCTCATAAGACAAAGCCAAAATACCAGTGAGATGACATACTAGAATTGCCAAAGTAAAAAAGGCTTTTGGACAAGAATTTTATATTCAGTAAAACTGACCCTTAAAAATAAGAGAGAAGTTAAGACATTACCAGATAAACAAAAAGCTTATGGTTTGTCACTATTCTTGTCACTACAAGAATACCAAAGGCAGTCTTTCAGGTTAAAATGAAATGACACTAAAGGATAAATCAAATCACTATGCAAAAATAAAGACCATTAGGAAACATAACTACATAGGCAAATATAAAATACAGTATAAATACATTAGAGTTACATATCTGCACCAAAAGGCATAACCATTACAGCTTTTAAGGGGTACTAAAAACGATTTTAGCAAGTTATTTATCTTCACCAGCACTTCATGTAAATTTCTTATTCGTCTATAGTTTGTCCAGCACTGGATAATAGTGATATTTTAATGATTGGCAATCTGCTGAAGCACATCAGAATGTCACATAGTTGGAATCGTACAGCATGTAGCCTTTTCAGATTGGCTTCCTTCACTCAGTAATGTGCATTTAAGGTTCCTCCATGTCCTTTCAAGACTTGATAGTTCATTTTTTTTTTTTTTTTTAGCATTGAATAATCCCATTATCTGGATATATCACAGTTTATTTATCTATTCACTTATTGAAGGGCATCTTGGTTGCTTTCAAGCTTTATATTCTTTATACATATTGCTTCCAAGTTACTATAATTCCAAGAATTATAAATAAAGTTGCTATAAACATTAGTGTGCAGGTCTTGTGTGAACAGAATTTTCCAACTCATTTTGGAAAATATCAAGAGTACTGTTGCTGGATCATATGGTGAGAATATGTTTAGGTTTGTAAGAAGCTCTCAAACTGTCTTCTAAAGTGGCTGTTCCATTTTATATTTCCACCACCAATTAGAATTGGAATACTGGTTGCTCCACATCCTGGCAAGCATTTAGAGTTGTCAGTATTTTGAATGGTGGCCATTCTAATAGGTATACAGTGGTACCTCTTTGTTGTTTTATTTTGTTTGCATTTCCCTAATGACATAGAACTTGGAGCATCGTTTTATGCTTGTTTGCCCTCTGTATATCTTCTTTGCTGAGGTGTTTCTTCAAGTCTTTTGCCCTTTTTAAAAATAGGGTTGTTTTCTTAATTATTTAAAAAAATGTTGACTGTTAAGAATTCTTTTGATATTTTGTCAACAGTTGTTTATTTCCTGTCTTATCCAAAGATTTACTCCCAGGCTGTGATTTGTCTTCTCATTCTCTTGAGTAATTCACTATTTTAATTCTACATTTTTAACCCCTCAAATAAGATATTATTGTTATTATCATCATTATTAATGCATTATAGACATTTGTTTAGATTTACCTATAAGCTTAACATTTCCTGCTCTCCACATTTATTCTTGCATCTCAGACCTTCCTTTTGGGATTTCTTTTCTTCTTGAATATCTATTGGAGATTCATATAGTAGAGGTCTTTGGGTGGCAAACACACTCAATTTTGCATTTATCAGAAAGTAACTTTATATTGCCCCTTATTTCTGAAAGTCAGTTTTGCTAGGTAGTTACACAATTCAGGGATAATAGTCTTTTTCTGAATATTTTGAATGATATATTTGTATGTGGTATTTTATGTCATAAAGTGCTTTCAGACTAATTATATTATTTTAGGTGAAAATTTTGTTTGTTTTATATTATTGGCTGCTTTGAACTTTTACACTTTGGCTTTGATGTTTTACCGAGTTTCAAGGTGCTGTGTCCAGAAATATTTGTTTTTTATCTATGGATTTAAAAAATTCTGGTACATTCTGCTTCTTGTCTCTGTGGATTTATGTTTTTTATATTTTGGGTTTTACATTTTGTTTTTCATTTTCATATTCTATTTGGCTTCATCTTAACTCCTTTCTTGGATGGGACTTTCATTAGATAAACATTTCTTTCTTGTTCTTCAAGTCTTGTTTTCTGTTTTATTCTCTTCCACCTCACTTTCTCCTTTCTTTCATTTCTGTTTTATCTCTCTCTCTTCTACAAATGAAAAATCTAAACATTTCACATGTCTCTTCTAAGTTAATGATCTTTACTTACACTGCCACTCATTTGTTTTGTCTATCTGTGGAGGCCGAGAAAAATTAAGGCCATCCCACCTAAAGTTTAGCATTAGCACAAGTACAGCCATCTTAGGCCCCTGTGAAACTTCAAAGGGAAAAACTGCAGAATGTCCTCAATGTCCTGGGCAGGTAATCCCATATCAGAAAGACAACAGAGCTCAGAATTGCCCTCGGCAGAGAATCCATATCAGAAAGACAACAGAGCCCATGCCCATGGTAGAAAATCCCCTAGACCAGCCTATAAAAAACCCAGCTGTAACCCACTTCGGGGTCCAAGTCCCTGCTCCGCTGTGTCGCAGTGTTGGGTATACTTGGACCCAAGCTTGAGCTTGCTAATAAACCCTTGTGCGCTTGCATCGGTATTGGCTCCTTGGTGGTTTCTCGGATTTGCAATCTTGGGCACAACATATCCATTGAGTTCTTAAGCTATCTTATTCTTTATTTTTAAATTTTTCGTTTTCTTTCTTCAAACTTCCTAGTCTTATTAGTACCTTTTTATGCCTTTTAAAGAATATATACATATTTTATATCTTTTAACATTGGCTTGCATGGCTTTATTTTATTTTCTATATTTGATATTTTAGCATCTGACTCTTAATTTCAGCTCAGGTCATGATCTCAGATTCCTAGGACGAGCCCCTCAAAGGGCTCTGCTCTCAACAGAGAGTCTGCTTGAGATTCTCTCTTTCCCTCTCCCTCCCTCTTCGCCCCTCCCCCTGCATGAGCTCTCTCTCGCTCTCAAATAAATAAATCTTAAAAAAAAAAAATAGTTCTTTTCTTAAAGGAAGAGTCACAAAAAATAGCATTTTCCTTTTACAAATAAACTTGCTTTTTTGGGGGGTAGTATTAGTAATTATTCATTGACCTTTTATCAATGAATATTAAAATCCTTAGACTGAATATGACCTGAAGTAGTGGGAGTATTTACATTTTGTTTATAGAAACAGTTATAACAATGGTTAAGATTCCTTTGATATTTTATGAATGGCTTTTGGGAAGACTATATAACTTTTAAAGAAATGACTGACTCCACTCAGTAATTCCACTTTTAGGTATTTTCACTAATATATGTGTAGAGATGTTCACTATAACATTTTTCACAATAAGAGAACTGTTTCTTAAAGTTGGTATATCCAAGCAGTAGAAGACCATAAAACCACTGGAAAGAAAGCATAATTTTGTTTACTTTTTATTTTTGGAAAGTAAGCTTAATTTTATATCTGCTAACATGGAAATATGTCCATAATATGCTAACACAGGAAAAAAATACATGTTTTGAACAATTATAATCTCATTTTTAAAAAACTATGTGTGAAGGTAGATATACTCATCAATTATGAACAGTCCATCTTATGTTAACATAAGCCTAGGTGATTTTCCTAACTCCTTTTGCCCTAGTACCAAGGAAGTCTTTATTTACATTTTGACCTCCACTTAGCATTGTTACCATAGAAATACATAGAGAAAGAATCATTGCTGAGCCTTGACTATCAGCATTGACTTTTGAGGTCCATGGCAGAGAGAAGAACTTTGAGAGGAACAAGGCTTCATGTTATAAGAGCTATTATATATTGAGTTTGAAAATGTAACGTTTACACCATGAATAATAGGTTTGAGAAAAAAATAGTTGAAAGGCCAGATGACTATATAAAGGGTAGGTAAACATACTGAAAGATTTGTGATTTGGGGATTTCTTAGCATCTCAGTGGACAGGACCATGAAGAGAAATCAGTGGCAAGTAGGAAAATATATCTGGAAAGTTAAATCCCAAGTGGTGTGTGTGTGTGTGTGTGTGTGTTTTTTTTTTTTTTTTAAAGATTTTATTTAGGGCAGCCAGGGTGGCTCAGTAGTTTAGCCCAGCCTTCAGCCCAGGGCCTGATCCTGGAGACTGAGGATCAAGTCCTGCCTCAGGCTCCCTGCATGGAGCCTGCTTCTCCCTCTGCCTGTGTCTCTGCCTCTCTCTCTCTGTGTCTCTCATGAATAAATAAAGTCTTTTAAAAAAAAGACTTTATTTATTTGACAGAGAGAGAGAGAGAGAGTATACAAGCAGGGGGAGTGGCAGGCAGAGGGAGAGGGAGAAGCAGGCTCTACCTGGGCAAGGCTTCATCCCAGGACCCTAGGATCATGACCTGAGCTGAAGGCAGATGCTTAACCGACTGAGTCACTCAGGAACCCCTAAATCCCAAGTGTTAATGGCAGTTACATTACAGGTTAATGTAATAGAAAAACCTCTTTTTCCAGTTTTTGCATTCCTAAATTTTTGGCAAATTACAATAAGTAAGAATTGCTTGTGTAATCTTAAAATAAGCTTAAAAAACATGAAACAGGGAGAAGTACTGAATTTGGGAAGGGGCAAAAATAATCTAGTAAAATATCTATGGTTCTTGAGATTCATTGAGTTTTTTATGATGTTATTTAACTTCTAGTTATTTTCCAGAAATTACTAAATAATCAGTAAACAAAATGACATAGATGTGAAACGTGGATAATGAGCAACAAGCTTTGTAAGGAAATTTATTTCATGTTTCTCTATTATTTTTGAGAGGTTAGAAACTGGAGAAGGAAAGAAAGGATTGACAGGCAAATACAGAATGTACAGCGCAGTCCCAGGGAACTACTGAAATAAGAGTGAAGGCTGGGAGCCTGGGGAATTGACTTAGGATGGAAAAGGAGACCTCACATTTGAGGAAAATTAGCTTTCCTGAAAAAGCTTGCCAATCAACCCAATGGCAACTGTTATCTATAACTTACAAATTATTCAAAGTCAAGGAGTACAGTACATTTGATTTGAAAGAGTTGCATCAACTCTGAATCCATGGATTCCACTGAGTTTACCAAAGCGGAGGTCAATTACAGTGTGAGGAATTGTAGGTCTGGTAATTGTTTTTAGAACCTTCAAGGAGCCAGTAGGGTTGAGGCAACAATGTACTCAGATGATCCTTGTCATGATATTCTGGGGAAAATACTTTTTTTTTTTTAAATAAAAATGTGGTGTAACCTAGAGCATAATATGCAACAGAATGATACTGCTGGCTTTGAAACTTACATTGTGACCACAGGCAAGTTATCTAGGCATCTTCTGCTTTAGCTTATCCCCACTTAAAATACCAGAAACATTCATTTCCCTGGTTGGCATATGGATGTTCTTAGGGTAAATGTGATAGCACTTTGAGAACCAGGGAGAAGTCTTTAGTGAATTGTTTTAGTTCACCATTATTTTATTCATCATTATTTTAAAAACCAAAAACATTTAGATGAGGAGCCTGCCTATCCTACCAAATGGTAGTAAGCTCTCAGAATGCAACAGAATGGTGGTGATAGAAATATCACTTTTTTCCTAGTGGTAAATATCAGAATATTTGAAGGTGATGACCTTTATTAAATAAACTTTATTGTTACAAGTTACTTTATTATTAATTCGATCTTGGGTAATAGCATAGAGCAAATCTAATTAACTGTAATTAGTAAAATAATCATCTTAAGCCTTTAATCCTGAAAGAAAAACAATTTTTTTTTTTTTTAGCTTTTGATGTATTCAGGACTTGAAAAATTATTGTTTTCCTCCTCCTTCTTTTTAATCAAGAAATAACTGCTTCAATAATTAGGTAAATAGTCTTAGTGGTCTATAAGCTTGTCCTCTGTGGAAATGATAAAGAAGTGCACAAGAATGACACATTAATCAGCATATAACTCTATGCAATATTGAAGCTGACACAATTTTAGAACTTTTTATAAAAAACAAGAATATGTTTCTTTCTTTTTTTTAAAGGACTATCTTTCTGGACCCCAGTTTGATTTTTCATTCGTCTATTTAATATGGCACATTATTTTTCACTTAACTAACATTTTTGCTGAGGATGTACATGTGAGTATGAAACATTACTAATGTGTGACAGTGAGTTAAATTTGTAGAAAAGGGAACAGGCAAATGGGAGAAATCTTTCAGAACAAAGTATAATATTAATTAATAAAATAGCCATCTAAATATGCCAGGCTTCATTTCTCTAAAAATCCCTGCTGTGCTTTGATTGTGGTGACAGTTGTGCAACAGGTTTCCTGGATTGCTGGAAAATCATATGCTTTTGTGCAAATTCAGCATCATGTTTTGAAAAATAACCACTGAACAGTTCTCTACTCAATTTGTTTTCAATTGGCTATGTGTGATTTAAACTGGAGTATCATGCATATTGTACTCTCTTGCAGTCCCCTCTTCTAGGTTATCTAATATTTAAAGCATGTTTCAGTTTATCTGAAGTGTAAAGAGAATTTAGCAGTGCTTGCAGAACAATTCAAATGCAGAATACTTCTGATTTTTAAAATTTTAGTTTTTATTCCCTACATGTAACCAATCACACATTTTTTAAAGCCACTCACCTTTATTGAGGCATTTCAAACAATTGAAATTAGCTATATAGAACATAACTCTCTCTTCATACTTGTTACACCCACATACACACACATACATTTAAATTGAGTAATTAAGAAAAATATAGTATCTCTTTATCCTGTGGTACTCATACTAAAATTTACTACTATAACCACTTGGGGCACTTGTAAAAAATACCTTTGTCTAAGCCCATTAATTCATTAATTCGGATTTTTGACAACATTAATTCAGATCTTTTGAGTAGCGCCCAGGTTTTGTTGTTAATTTTTAGAGATTCCCAGGTGATTGTAGAAAAGCCGTGATGAGCATCATTGAAATAAATAACTTTATTACAAATAGAATGGGAACCAAAACCAACTTGTTTTGAGACACATTCAATTCAGTTTGTGGTCTCAAAAATACCCAGATGTATTCAAGAGAGCTTAGCCTGTCAGGCTTAACCATTTAGCTTGCTGTAAGCATGGACCCTTATTGGCGCTGGCTGTGGACTCTTCTAGTCTAAGAAGGAGAAGCGCATGCTACTTCTTTGCCTACCTAACTCTTTAGGTCGAGGATATGTCCACCTAATGGTTTAAAGTTTTGTAGTGAAGATTTTGAAGTTTCTCTTTTAATCACTTCTAAATATTTGGGAAATTTGTCCGTTATTTTTACTCAACTTCTCTCTGTACAAGGTAGCATTTTCCCTCTTTTACTGTTGGCGAAGTGGGGCCTCGAATGTATTACATAGTTATAAAGGACAAAACCGTGTTTAGAAATTCAGGTTTGTGTGTTTCTCCATTACTCACTTGTTTTACTTATGTAAGAATTTAGAAAGAAGCACTCTGGGATTTATAAAAAGCAAGAAGGTAACCCATTAGCCTGCTTGTATGATAGAATGTTACAGATCATCTATGTGGAAGGAATTATAATTTAATGTGTACAAGTAACTAGAAGATGTATAGTTACTGCTCCTTTTCATTTTCTACACATCATCTAAGCTAGATCACTGGAATGTAAACAGAAATGCACAAGGGCCATTTTATGATTGGTAATGATTATCAAAATATTTGTTTGATGCCTGAGAGAATAATTTCTTCTCTTCAAGGTGAGAACCTTACCTTTTGCCATAAGATCTAAAGGACCATTATTATGCACTAAGGACACTTTTTGACATATGCCTCTTTATTTGTTTCCCTAGAAATAGAAAGAAGCCTTGTCTAGGTTGGCAAATTCATCTAAAAGACCTGATGGCTGCAGGCATAGCATAGAACTGTCAAATGAATTCAGAAAAACAAGGAGTTTGAAGAGGTATCCAATCCTAATGAATTAGATTCTCACCGTGTGTTTTGGCTTTTTTACTGGAACTGTATTCCCAGAGCTTCAGTCAAATCTATGTTTAAGTAAAAACTAAAACTTCATTCTGAAACCCTTAATATGAAAGACTTTGTGTCATCCCTGTTACTTGTAACTGTTTTCCTGTTGTTTATTGGGAATTAACTAAAATGGGCTGTAAGAGATAGAGAAGAATGTCTTATAGAAAGATTGCTGTAAGATTATTGCAGTGGTTGATTTTATGTGTCACCTTGATTTGGCTAAGGAATGCCCAGATAGCTGATAGAATATTGTTTCAGTTCGTATTTGTGAGGATGTTTCCAGAAGAGATTAGTATTTGAACACGACTGAGTGATGAACATTGCTCTCACCAGTGTGATCCACTCTGTTGAAGGACCGACTTGAACAAAAAGGCACTGGAACGGTGAATTTATTCTCTCTGCTTTAGCTGAGAAATCCTGCTCTTGGGCATTGGTGCTCCTCATCCCCAGGCCTTCAGTCTCACCCTGAATCACACCGTTGACTTTCCTGGGTCTCTACCTTGCAGAGGGCAGGTTGTGGGACTTCTCAACTTCCATAATTTTTTTTTTTTTTAAGATTCAAGTTATTTATTTATGAGAGACACAGAGAGAGGCAAAGACACAGGCAGAGGGAGAAGCAGGCTCCCCACAGAGAGCCTAATGCAGAAGTGGATCCCAGGACCCCAGGATCACGACCTGAGCCAAAGGCTGAAGCTCAACCACTGAGCCACTCAGGTGCCCCTCAACTTCCATAATTAAATGAGCTGATTTTTGCTTCTGTTGGCCTTGTTTCTCTGGTGAAGCAATTATAATTATGTACTTATAAAAGAGAAAAACATGAATTTATGGTTATAAGAATATTTATTAATGATAATTTAACGGAGTTGAAAAAATCAAACTAACATAGCAGTATGCAGTATCTGGTGAATAAGTTTTTGCATTGTTTTTATTTGAAATGCTCACAATACTTTATTTTTTAGATGATTCATTTTTCTTAAAGATTTTATTTATTTGAGAGAGAGAGAGAGAGAGAGAGAGCAAGAGCACAAGTGGGGTGAGGGGCAGGGGAGAAGCACACTCTCTGCTGAGTAGGCAGCCAGATGACAATGCAGGGCTAGATCCCAGGACCCTTGGGTCATGACATGAGCCCAAGGCAGATGCTTAACCAACTGGAGCCAACCACACGCCCCTCTTTATCTGATTTCTGCTGCATGTTAATTTTCAAGCAGTTGTGAACTTTAGAGGATAGATTGGTGGGTTTTTTTGTTTGTTTGTTTGTTTGTTTCTTTAAGAGGGTCTGCCTCTTGACTTGTAAGAATATTAATCCTTGCTAACAAGACATTAATGGTATTTATATTTACCAAGGTGAATTTGGCAACAATTCTAATTCAGAAGTTTTATTTCTGATCTGGTGGTGAGAAATCTAGAGTTAAATGTCTATAAAACACTAGCAGTTTGCTAACAGGACTTATAAACAGGGCAAGTTCAACAAAGCTGATTTGCATGACTTAAGTGAGATTTTTTTTCCTGCTACAATTATCTTTCTAATGAAAGATTCTTTTGAGTGACTCTAAATACATTCTAAGGAATAATTAGTGTAAATTCATCAATAATTAGTGTAAATTCATTACCATATATTCCTAAACTAGCAAAATTAACATGGCAGTCTTGGGCCAGTGATCAGCTACTTCCTGTCCATGCATCTAATTCTGTCAATAAATCACATTAACAAGATATTTTTTTCAATGGTGCATTTATTTCTTTATGAATATATGTTGGTCTCTGGTGTTTCATGAAATTCAGCTTTAAAACGGAATAGTTTTAAAGTCTAGAGGTACTAAAGAG
This sequence comes from Vulpes lagopus, assembly GCF_018345385.1. Classification (NCBI taxonomy): domain Eukaryota; kingdom Metazoa; phylum Chordata; class Mammalia; order Carnivora; family Canidae; genus Vulpes; species Vulpes lagopus. The sequence continues at coordinate 49,532,831 of NC_054847.1, read as the reverse complement.
CATTAATTATTTGAGACTAAGAATTACTAGTCCTCTTCCCCATTCTCAGTGGCTTTCAAAGAACATTTTAATTCTGACATTGAAATTCAAGGAGGCTAATTTTAAAGTGATTTCAAAGTGAGAAACATTATTTTTTTCACATTGTTTTTTAAAGTACCTGAATAATTGCAACAAAGAAGCCATATTTCCATAACAGAAGGGGGTATATGGGCACTGCCCTAATTTTAAATGGTGAAATCTGACTGTATTCCAAATACTCTGGTGAAATTTGCTTGTAAAAGAAGATCCTATCCTATTTCATATGGATGGCCCATATGCCATTCCGAAAAGTAAATAAAAGTTACTCTTTATTGTGAGTTTGCATGGAGACATTTGTCCAGTGTAAATAAAGCTTGTGCAAAAATAATAGATAATAAAGAAAAATGTCTTAATAAGAAAGACTTTACTTAGAAAATTCAGTATGACTCATTGATAAATGAGCTATATTAGAGGCTTATAACTAGGACTTAAATTACCCCAATATATTATGATGTAGGTTGTAATAATAATTCTATTTTAATATTTGTGTAACTAGAAAAGCAAGAATGTAATGAGAAAAACAGGAACAGCATACAGTAAACCATTGTAAATGACATCTGGTTACGAATCATTTGATTTGTTAGATGTAGGAAGTTTTATTGGCAAATCTTTACAATCAAAATTATGTTTCCACAATCAGCATCAATTTTGCTTATATGGCTTTGAGATTATAGTTTTAAAGATCCAAAATATGTGCTCCAGCACTAAAATTATAAATGAAAATAGAAATCCCCAAATGACAGTTTTTAAAGGTATAATATTTAGTAATTCAATATTGAACACCAAACATTTTTAATCCAGGGTCATCACTGAGATGCTTTTTGGATAGCTTCCTTGCAAAAATGTGAAAAACTCATCAATGTTCTTGCAATTTTATTCACATAGGAATTCTGGAACTTTAAGCTCCATGTATGGTTGGGGGGTATGGGGATGATACACAGCCAACTTGAGGAGGGGTAGAGAAAACCCTTGAACAAGCATTAATTCTTGAGTAGTTGAAAGTCTCTGAGAAGACATGTTGTTACCGGAAATGACCCAGAATGGGAGGAAGTGATTTGGCACCTATTGTGCATCCTATGCTGACCCCAAAGAGGAGCCACCGAGTTTCAGCTGGGGATATGGGTGGAGAGGTCAATACAATAAGATAGAAATTAAGTCCAAGTATCTTAACATCTGGGACAAGAGTAGGTAAATGTCCATCTTTCAATATGTTCCTCCTACATAGAAAAAAATACCCTGACAGGAAAAACAGTGGGAACAGAAGCTTTTAAATGCTTTGTGTGAGCTGGAGGCAGCTGCAGAAACAAACTTTGAATTGAAACCCAGATCTCTGAGTTCGAATGGAAGACCTGGCTCAGACACAGAACATTAAAAACATATCTCACCACTCTTGATTTTGTTTTTTTATTATTATGTTTTTTCTTTTCACAAAGTGCAGGCTTTTACTATTTCAAAGGTCAATGCCTAATGCAAGTGGGAAAGAGGCCGCGTGGCTTGGTGATGAACCCTGCTGAATTTAAGAAGAGAACTCTGAAGAGGCGCTAGGATAGGCAAACAAAGGGAGAAGTGCTGCTTCAGACTCTGACAAGAACTCCTTCTATCAAGTTTCAGTTAAAAATGATGGTTAAGTTCAATGCCTTTGAAGAAAGAGAGATCTCAATTCATCTCTAAGCAAAAGAGTGAAGTTGAAAATTGGTTCCTACTTATGTATATTATTTTTTTTCTGGAATCAGGTGTCTGTGTTCTTTTATCAAGGAGGAAAAATCCCTCAATGATTTTGCAGTGTGTGTATGGACGCGGCCCAGGATGAGGAGGCTGCCTGGTGCATGGGCACCAACATGACCCCTTTTAATCAGCAGATGTGGCTGGCTCTGCATTGCTGAGTAGTTGTGTGGCTTTATTCTCATCTTTTGACCTTCCTGTCCCTCATGGTTTTTTCTTTGCAACAGTAGGGCCTTATATCAAATAATTTCTATCAATTTTTTCTATCTAAAATTATATAATTGAATCTCTCTTATTTTACTTACTGGGCTATTTCTTCCATGACATTTGCCATTACGAATATAAAGTGTTTCATAGGGCATAGTCCTGAGAGATTTGAGAATGTCTTTAGGGGTTTTGTGCTGTCATTCAGGCTTGTCAACAGCCAATTGAGTTGTTAGTTTAATATTGATCGAGGGAGCAAATGTCTCCGGCATTGATTACTAAAATAAGAAAGTCACATAAGCCATCATAGCTGATTGGCCTTTTTTTCCCCTACTAATCAAAGTAAACTATTTAGTGCACAAAATAACTTTATAAACCATACTTTTTCTAAGTACTATTTATAATATGTGAGAAAATACCACTTGAAAACTAAAATATTGCTGGTGTTTATTGACCATGTGTGGTATGCTAGGCATACATGTTGTGGCTACATTCCACATATTAATTCACTTATTTCCTATAGCCACTGTGAGTTAAGGGCATCCTTCTCCATTTTATAAATAGTGAAATATTATGCCCATGGAACCATGATCATATTATATAAGTCTGTGGGAGAGGGAATTTGAACCCAGACCATCTTACTCCCAAGCCTATTCATACTGCCTTTCCTGTCAGCACAGGCTACTCATTCCTACTTTTCTTTCTCTATTTTCTACTTCTTTTTTTTTTTTTTTTTAAGATTTTATTTATTTATTCATGAGAGACACACAGAGAGAGCGAGAGAGGCAGAGACACAGGCAGAGGGAGAAGCAGGCTCCATGCAGGGAGCCTGATGTGGGACTGGATCTGGGGTCTCCAGGTTAAGGCCCTGGGCTGAAGACGGCGCTAAACCACTGAGCCACCCGGGCTGCCCACTGTTTCCTACTTCTATTATCAAAGTCCTTAATCAAGAGTTCCCACTAATTTTCTCTCTTTTTATATCTGGCACTTCACACAGAGATTGTTAAATGTCTGCTGTTCCCTTTTGGCTTGGCTGGTCTGATAATGCAAACTCAGAATTACCATGAACCCGTGTATCTGTCAATTTTCTTTAAATTAATTTCCATTTTCTTCAAGGCTCTAATGACCACATGTGTGTGTGTGTGTGTGTGTGTGTGTGTGTGTATATATATATATATATATATATATATATATATATATATATATATTTTTTTTTTTTTAGAGCAGTAGCCAGTTCTGTCCCATGTTCATTCTCATTAAACTGAACAAGAAGTTTTACTGCAATTGCCACAGCAGATTTCTTCCCTGTTGCTTCTAGACTTTGCACTCCTGTTTTCACTCGTTTTATCTTTGCAGCTTTAACACACCCTGCAGAAGAGCCCTGTTCGCTCCACTTACGTAATGCAGGCTGTCTTCATTGGTGACCCTGGGGAAATGTTCTGTCTCTTTGTCTCTAGGAGACAACACTGGCTGTCAATCAGTGGCTGTTGACAAGTTGCCTTCTAATGGGACCAAAAAAAAAAAAAAAAAAAAAATCACTTTTAACAGAACATAACTTTGGAAGACAATTATGCAGAACTTCCATTTCTCTACACTTCCAGACCGACAGTAATGGCATTTTAAAAGTAGATGCCTGCAGAGGGACTGCTCACAAAGAGTGAAGTACAGACGATGAAATGACAGATCATCAGGAGAGATATTTTTGGGCAGGCTGGCTCTTTGGTGTCCCTGAAAGTGTACTGCATATATACCCCATTTTTGAAAGACACTTTGATAAAACACCTGTGAATAAAAAATTTTAGATTTTTTTTTTTTTAAACCTGCCAGTTCTGTAGAGCCTTCATTTAAACAAAAAAAATACATTGTATTAGGTCATGTTTCACTTTGTATCTAATCTAACAAAGGGATTCAGGTGCATGTGGGTTTTATATGCTTAACATTGATAGTTTTATTTTTCCTTCTTAAACATAAAAGAGGAAATTTGTATTTTCTTGTAAAATCCTGAAACAGGTTGAATCATCCATAATAACACATCATTTAATTTCTGTTAATTAGCATTTTAAATGGGGCACAGAATATTGTAGTCTTAATGTCATGTGAGAAAGGTTTTAGTAAAATAGAACATTTCTCATTTGGGTGATAAGATATGCTGTTTTGTTTTGTTTTGTTTTGTTTTGTTTTGTTTTGAAGAGAGAGAGTGTATTACACAAGTGTCAGGGGGCGGGGGTGGGGGTGGTGGCAGAAAGAGAATCTTAAGTAGGTTCCAAGCCCAGTGCAAGCCCAGTGTGAGCCTGACTTGGGGTCTTATTATCACCACTCTGAGATCATGACCTGAGCTGAAATCAAGAGTTGAATGCTTAACCTGCTGTACCACCCAGGTGCCCCAATAAGCTCTGTTTTTAATTCAAACATCAGTTAATGCTTGAAAGTGTTTTTGAAATGATTTTTCTTTCAGGCTTCAAAACATGTATTTTTAAAATATAAATGGAATTTCATTTGTAACTGTTGACATGCCTCACATAGGATTCTTTTTTAGAGCTTTAGGAAGGCTTTCATGGAATTTTAAGACCTGAAAAATTTTATGGAAAGTTTTGTATGAACATGACATTTTCTTGATAAAAGATTAATAGCTTTGATAAGGTTCTTAATGAAACCTATGAACTGAAAGCTAAGAGCCAACAGCCTAGGTGAAACACTCCTAAGTCATTGTTTATATTCCATTCCAGTACTTGGTTTCTTCTGCCTCTCCAAATTCTGGAATATATATTGCTGGGCTTTGTCTTAGGGATGAGTTCATTACAAAGAAGGATAAACCTAATTGAGTCATCTTGAGAAAGGGTATCTACTTTAAAGAATGAGGAGATGTTAAGGAGCTCACAGACAGGAAATACATCATGCTTTCAGAAGGACTAAAACCAAGCTTTGCTGAAGCCGTTAGACATGATGTTTGCTCTGTTGTGTCCTCTTCATATTGTTTGGTCCATGTGTGTTTATGTCATCCCTCTGCATGTGTTATTTACTTATTTCTGCCCACGTCAGGTTCACTCCTAAGACTCAATGTTAAATGTCTTTATAAGCTATTGTCCTGCATCAGTAGTTTATTAACTTGAGTTCCTACACATCAATTCCCAATTCCTAGGAGCGACAGGAACTCATGTTCATTTCCGGATCCAGGTTATGGGTTCACATGGATGCTTGCTCATTAAGGAGAGCCTGTGAAACTAGTCGGCTTCAGCAAGATGCCTTTAGCACAATCTATTTATTTGTCATATTGGTAATGTTAATAAACCTTTAGCCACCTCCGCTAAAGGCACATCAGATCTCCCATCACTCAACTGCTGGTGGAGGAGGGGACCTCCAGAATCCTTTTCTGATTAGTAATACTGCCTGAAGTGTTAATGATTTTTTTAAATAATTCTACTCATTTTTAGAGCTCTCCATATTTCCCAAAGATTTTGAGAATTAAGATGAGAAACTAATTAACATGTTGCAGCTGCTGGGCTTATAAAGACCCTGACTCCTGTTAATACCAGAGTAGATAAACTGGAGCTTACGTGGAGAGGGTAAAATGCACTTGTGGATGAATGACTGTGAGGGGAAAGAGAGAAGGTGTGGTTGCTGTCACTGTTGATGGCATTTCAGTTTATGGATTCAGCCTTGCCTGGAGTGCAAGAGCACTTCCTATCTACTGCTTTCATGATTTCCTCTAGTTCCTCACAAATAAATGTCAATCTGAATAGAAGTCAATTGGGTTCCTATTTCTTGTAAGCCAATCATTCCCCAAATAAATTCAAGGATATATAGTCTAGAGATAGAGGACGTTGGGCAAAACAAAATATTTGGAGAAAATAGCAGATTAGACCCACTTGAGAGGAAAATTAATAAGCTAAGTAGACTATGATAAGAACTCAGAATTTAGCATACATAGATAAACCTATAGAAAATAAATATCAAAACTGAGTATGAGGATCTTCGATCATTAAGAATTTCCAATGAACATTTATAGAAGTTCTAGAAGGGGAGAATGGAAGAAATAGAATATGAATATGCAAGTAATGGAAGGAGAGCCCTGAGGTTATCCTGAAAATATTACTGGACTGATTAAAGATATTAATTCTCAGATTCAGTAATCCTCAATAAAAAGAATACAAATAAATATAGACTTAGGGATAACAGGGTGAAACTGCAGAACTCCAGAGGTTAAAAAGAATCTCAATAGCTCCCAAAAAGTAAAAGCAGGATACCTACAGAAGAATAGTCATGATTCCCTATCTTGTAGATGATAATCTGTTCTAATTTTTTACTTTAGAGAAACTAGAAGGAGTAGCAATTTCTCCATTCTGAAATATATGTATTTTCTCAACAGCTTCTCTGCGTATCTCTATTTGCAACATGTATTTGCAACAGAAGGCTCTTATCTGTTTGTTTCTATATAGACAGTGAGATATATAGAGGGAAAATGTTGTGTCTTATGCACCTGTGTTTCCAGACTATCGAGGTCCTGGGAGCTAGTTGAAGCTCTTTCAATAGTTGAAAGAATGAATGAACGACCAGTCCCAGGGAATTTGTTGAAACTGCTCAGCAAAGATAGTTCAGTCTTCCTCATAAGCTCCATTAGTATATTCCTCCTTATGAGACTGTGGTATATTTCGGAAGGCCATCTATAGCAACACTTCTCATCTGCTAAGGCTTAACTTTGACGATCTACAGTTATTTTTTATTTTTATTTTTTATTTTTTTAACGATCTACAGTCATTTACTCACTTTGTTCATAGTTGTGATCCTATCTGAGGACCTTATAAGAAAGCCAAAAAATTAAATTTTTGACACTTTCGGGTAAATTTGTAGTACAGGTAATATATTTTCTTTGGACACGCTGAGCATAGTGAGTGGAAAATGATTAACAAAGGAAGAAAAGGAACAAGATAAAGCAGGAATGCTGAAGACCACATTTTCTTACTTCTTAATTTTGTGTAGGGCCAGTTGGGTTTCTTGATAATTATAACTCTCAATACCTTTTTATTGTTTTAAAGTCTCTTTCTGGCTCCAGTTAATGTAGAAAACAAAGAAAAAAGAAATAAATTCTTGAAGTGAGAAATTAGAGTGAAACAAGTTGACATAAAATTATTTTAATCACATTACAGATTCAAATGTAGTAATCATGCTTGGTATCATTGAATTAATCAGTGGGTCATTCCCTATTTTAGAACTCAGTAGGAGACAGCTGTTTAGCTGTATCTCTCTTTTGTTTTTAACTACATGACCCAGTGATATCTCAGAAGATCCCATTACTTTTCAAAGTCTTACTGACCTAGATGCTCTTTTTGGTTTCCAAAATGTCAGTTTATCTGGATGTCCAGGCAGAAATGTTCTAATCTTGCAAGAATTTACATCACAGAAAGCTGGTTAGATTCCTAATGCTGCTATTTGTTTTATTATAAACAAACAAGGATTCTCAGTTGTAAAACATTACCTCCCTGAGTTTCATTTGTTTTAGGAAATTGAAATGTTTCCATATTCTTGGCCAGTGTTCTCACATATTTTAATTTTTTTAAAACTCAGAGAAATTAGAGTCTTTATATTTCAATAAAGACCAGGTGTGCTTTTAAAAAAAAAATGCCTTAGAACTGCAGCATTTTCTCTACCATGCTCAATTTTATTTGGGTAATTTGCATTTTATCTTTGGACAATCAGTATGGAAATGCTTCCCTTTACAAGTGGTCTAGACGATGAAAATCACAGCAACATATGCGACTTTGGAGACGTGCATGTTTTAGTGACTACTTGATATAATGTTCCTTATGTTTCATCAAGCAAAAGCCACCAGTGAAAGGAGAGGATCTTCCCCTGTGTCTTTAAATATGGAGTTCAAACTGGCAGTACTTGGGACCAACATTTGTTATTTACATTCAGCGCAGCTGTTTGCACTTTGAAAAAGTTATCTACTTTAAATGGGGGAAAGAAAAAGCTTAACTGGTTTTTGGTTTTCCTTTTTTGTTTGAACGGTGAAACAAAAATAAAACTGTATGAAGATGGGAGGAACCTGTATTGAAAGAACAGGCGAAATATAATACAATTATCTCTTGTTAAAATTTACAACCATATTTGTTCTCATTTATTCCTTAATGGAAGTTTTCTCCAAGGGGTAATAGAGCTCTGTTAAAGCCAGAGATTTAACATTGCGGTAACCTTTGCTATTTTCAAGCCAGCCAAACATGGCTATAGACAGCAGATCTGCAGCACTTTCTCTTTTAGCACAAATTTGAGTCTCAGTGTGAGACTGTGTTCCCTTCTACTTCCAGTCTGTTCAGATTTGAATCCATTTACCCCCAGCCAACCTCGAAAGGAATGAGCTCTCTTTTTCTGGTGCTTCACTTGATACTGCAGCAGCAAACACATGTAAAATTAATATATCACTGTGGCTAAGCCTACCCATGATTGTGAGTAGGCATGTTTCATCTTTGCCATCCACCCCCCCCCCCTGCTTTTTTTTGAAGTCTTCTCTATTAGGACCCCCAGGTATCTGGACTTCACATTCTGCCCCTGATAACTCTGGACTCTCCAGTACAAGGCTCATATCTTAGGGTCTTACCAACTCTTCCTTTTCACTAAAATTATTTACCTAATGATATTCTGATCCAAATGGTCATGGTGGAAGCTAATAGAGAAATGAGATGTTGTAATATTGTCTAAATTATCCATGCTTCTACATTCAAAACACATGCTTTTAAAAGCTTTCTAAACAGAATATTCATTAAAATTGGGGAAACTATGACAATATGCTTGCAGAGTACTCGTAGGGTTTTGAGCATCTTTAATACATGCCACATTGGCCTATGCCACATTCCATTTTCACCAATTTTTTTTTTTGTATCTATTAATTCAAACTTAGATTTTTTACTTAGGCTGAGCCTATGTAGAAAAGGGCAGGTTGCTTTCATTTCTACATTATAAAAGATGTTGTTCCTTTGTGACATGTTCTGCTCTCAATAATTTTTCTACATTTCTGGCTTTCATCAGTTTTTGTTTTTTTTTTAATGCTATGTCTCGGCATAGCTTTTCTAGTATATAGTAGGCTTGGAGGCTACTGAGATTCATAATTACACAAATTTACATCTTTCAACAAATCGTGGAAACCTTCAGTCATTATGTCAATTTTTTTTTCTGCCTTGTTTGCTGTTCTCTCCTTTGAGACTAATTACATTCATGTTAGACATTTTTAACTGTGTTATAATAGTTGCTGTAATAGAGATGTGCAAAGGTGTAAAGGACAGTAAATGGTAAAACCCACATTTCCAATTGTCTAAGTACTGAAAATAAAAGAGCTCCTGCCTGGTTACCTTGTAGCACTTTTGAACATCTTTATAGTAACTAAAAATAGTCTTGATTCAAAGACATAAGGAGTTATTATGAACATATCTTTTATTTACCCTTTCATACCCCGAATCCTCCAAAACTGTCGAATTAGTATCTGAGTGTGTGTGTGTAGTATGTGTGCCTGTGTGTGCATGTACACATACATGCATGCGCCTGTACTACATTAATTTTTGCCTTATGGCATTTTAATAGGTTGTTTTGTAGTTTGCTTTTGCTTTCTTTTTTTTTTTTTGCCTTGCTCTTAGGCAGCAATGTACCTGGAATATTGAGATGTCAGACTTAAGCAAAGTTGAAGAATTTTTTTTCTTGATGGAAGACAAAAAAGTGAAGTCCTGTTAGTGATCTGGTGCTCCTCTCTGTAAATATGACGTGTGTGCCGTCAGGAGTTGACAAACACAGAAGAGTATGTGATACCACTTACCTTCTAGACAAACAAATACCAGAATTCAGGGGACATGTCATCATGAATCAGTTCACACATGTAGATAACACTTTTATTGCCTGTGTGTGGATAATAAAAATGGCTCTAGACTACAGAATACTCAATTATTAGTTGACTTCATGTCACTACTCGGAGCTGCTTTACAGTTAATGGTAAAGTTTTCTTCAGAAAAATTGGAAAATACTAGCACTTCAATATCACTCCTCTTGAATTGTCCAGATACCCTTACTAGTAAACGCCCCTCACTCTGGACTCTTAACTCTAACCATTCTATGTTGGCCAAGTGGCTCAGAACTTGATTTAGGTTTCTTGATGTTGAGCAGCATTCAGTATTTTAAGGGAATTTTGCTTTTAGTTTGACATAGTTGTGAGACAATATTTATACTGTAAAACTACTTTAGATGATTACATCATATTGGGTCACTGTATTAGTTTCCTATCACTGCTATCAGAAAGTCACAAACTGAGTGGCTTAAACAACAGAAAGGTTTTGTTTCATAGATTTGGAGGCTAGAAGTCTAAGATCAAAGTGTGGGTAAGATCATGCTACTCTGAAGGCTCTAGGTAAAGATCTGTTCCATGCCTCTCTTCTCACTTCTGCTGATTCATTGGCATTCTGTGACATTGTTTGGTTTATGGGACCATAATTCCAATTTATACATGACATTTTTCCTGTATATGTGTCTGCATCCAAATTTCCCTTTCCGTAAGAATACCAGTCCACTCCACTCCACCAAGACCTTTTTTAATCTAACTAATTACATCTGAAACTATGCTATGTACACACAAGGCCACATTCTGAGGGGCCAGGAATTAGTACTACAACAAAAATTCTTTGGGGGAGACAATTCAACCCATAACAGTCATCAGTAGATTAATCTTCATTTGAAACTGGCTTGTGATGGGACTTATCATTGGTTCTCAAGGCTGCGAATTGGGAAAAACAGTCTGTTGCAAGCCAACTTTATTGTCAGTCTAAACAAAAGGACAGATAATAGGAAGTAGTGCAAGATGAGAAACAATTACTGTGTCAGATCGAAAGTTAAAATCTATAGATGTTTTTAATTACATGCTTTTTCTTGAGTGAATAAAAAGAAAATAGCAATGCCTTTCTTTGCCAAGGAAGCATACTATGAAAGAACTGGGATTTTAGATGATTTGAATTCTTTTTAAGAATTCTTGTTTTTTAACTAAGAATATTTGTATTTTAAAAATTATCCTTTTACTCCCTTGTTTTGAAGTAAAATTGTCATTCTTGTTCAACACAGACCTCTGTTCTGGAGAGATATGAGATGTATTCTCTTCTTCTGGGTTCAAAAAATATCTACAGCTTTTCAGTGTTGACATAATACTGTGAGTAACATACCAAAAAAAGGCATAGATTTAATTTAAAAGGAAAACAGGAGTTTCATTTAACAATACTTCTATTATACACTGTTCAGAATTTGAAGAAAATGCAAAGAATAGTGTAAGAAAATGGAAATTCTCTTTTTGAGTAAAAATTATGCCAAAAGTAACAAGGATTTTGCCTTGTATCTCTTGCTTTCAACACAAGTATTATTCACTGGGAAGAAAAGAGTTGGCTTTTGTATAATGTATTTCTGCCTCCTTGAATACCAGATTTTTAAAAATTAAATTGAGGGATGCCTGGGTTGCTAAGTGGTTGAGCATCTGCCTTTGGTTCAGGTCATGATCCCAAGGTCCTGGGGTAAAGCCCTGCAACAGGCTCCCCACAGGATGCCTGCTTCTCCCTCTGCCTATGTCTCTGCTTCTCTCTGTCTCTCATGAATAGATAAATAAAATCTTAAAATAATTAAATTGATATAGTTTTTAAATTTCTTTTTGTAATAAAGCTGATCAATGATAAAAAAATTCAAGAACAAAACAGCAAAGGATAGATTTTTGATAGCTGAAATGAAACCAAATGCATTCTTACATAACTAATGTCATCAATATTTGTTGAGTCCCTATATGCACAAGTGTTGAAGTCTATGATACTTTTTTAAAAAAAGGTTTTATTTATTTATGCATTATAGACCAGAGAGAGGGGCAGAGACATAGGTAGAGGGAGAAGCAGGCTCCTTGCAGGGAGCCCAATGTGAGACTAGATCCCCGGGCCCCGGGATCATGCACTGAGTGGAAGGCAGATGCTTAATTGCTGAGCCACCCAGGAGTCCCCAAGCCTGTGATCTTTGCCATGAATTGTGGACTATAATCTAGAAGGGCATCTACAAAATTCATAAGCAATAAATTATAATACAGGCTGAATTCCAAAAGTATAAGGAGAATATTAGAAACTTCCATGAGTTTAGGAATACCAAAAATTCTTTTATCTGAAGAGATTAGAGAAATCCTCAGGGCTATTGTCTACATTGGGATTTATAGCTCAGGTGCAGTTTTACCAAATGATGGAGAAAGAACATTTTGAAGGGCCAAAAAGCATGAACCAAAGCCTGGAAAATAAAAATTAAAATTGGTTAGAACAGAAAGGAATATAATTTTCGTTAAAAGTCAGAAATTGCTGATAAGACCCAGATGGGTCGGGGGGGCAGAGGATAGGGGCTATGAAGTCCAGATCTGGGTGATTAGATTCTATTTATTGGAAAACAGTATGACCACAATTATTTTTTAATAATGGGGCAATGTATTAACAGCAGTTTTAAGGATGATTGCAGTAGCACTGTATAGAGTGCACCTGATTGGAGGGATGATGGACATAGAGACAATCTTTGCTTCACCTGCCAGCCTGAGAAAGCAAATAATAATCTTACTGGTTCGCAAAAGTAAAAAATAAAATAAGGGATAATGTGTCTCTCGTTTGTATTTATGCTTTTAAAATTTGATCATTCATTTATCCATTTATTTATGCAAATACATTATATAGATTTTGCTAGATAGCATAACGTATATGTTAGTAGGACCAGTATTCCTGAATTCTAGACCTTGAGGAATTTGTGGGGATTTATTATCCAGATAACTTAACTAGTTTATGTTCCTGGTTGTGGAAGACATGAGAATATTCTTGCAAGCCTCTGACTATAGGGGGTGTAATGGATCAAGGGCCCCAGCTGCCACACTTCAACATCTGTGCTTGTGTTTGTGATAAGGGTATGCTTATCAGTCAGTCCCAAACCGTATTTTGCCTCACATTTTGCTAAACACTCATGGTACCACTCATGGTAAACTGGGTGCACTGAGGAGTCAAAATCAAAACACGATTAAATATGCAATGATTTTATTAAGAAAAATGTCTTTGAGCTGCTCCCAGCAGTGACGGTGTACTACATGAATTCTTAAGGCAGGCCTGTCCGTGGTAGACGTGAGTCCTCTGATGATCAGCTGCAGCTCCAGGATTCCCCAACAGTTTTGGAAAACCTTCCTTAGATCCTACAGCAGCCCAGAGTACTATCATCTGACTTTCTTCCTTTCTTCTTCTTTCAATATTAAACACGGCTCATGATCTGAAAGATTCCCCAGGCTTACCCAGTGTTCTCCCTATCTTATCATACAAAGACATTTTTCTTAATAAAATTGCATATTTAATTGTGTTTTGATTTTGACTCCTCAGTGGACCCAGTTTACCATGAGTGGTACCATGAGTGTTTAGCAAAATGTGAGAAAAATAGGATTTGGGCTGACTCTTACACCACCTGGTAGGCAAATAGGGCACTCTCCTGGTTGTTGGTGGGGCATACATGTCCTGCTATAGGGGAATGTTATGGCAGATATGATGATGCAGATACTTGAAAAATATGTGGGAACAATGTTTCAAAAACAGTGTTAACTGGCTGGTGACTGCTAAGTTTCATTGATACAATACAGATGATGACAGATTGAGAGCTATTCATAAGTACCCAATGGTTAAGTATGAAAACCAGAGAGCTTTTATGGTGGCATATAAAGAGGTCCCTATTATCTTCAGTGGAAGGGAAAACACAGTTAAATGGAAGGGAATTCAAGCAATTTTGCTACATGAAACATTCTGCCAAATTTATAACAAATTTTAGGAAATAATATTTTAGATTAGTGGGCCATATTGCTATAGATTAGTGGGCCATATTGCTAAATAGCATAATATGAAATTAAATTTGACAGGCATTATATCTATATCTATATCTATATCTATCTATATCTATATCTATATCTATATATATCATTGCAGTATTTTTCTTTTAAGATTGTATTTATTCATAAGAGACACAGAGAGAGGGAGGCAGAGACACAGGCAGAGGGAGAAGCAGGCTCCATGCAGGGAGCCCGATGCGGGACTCGATCCCTGGTCTTCAGGATCAGGCCCTGGGCTGAAGGTGGCGCTAAACCACTGAGCCACCTGGGCTGCCCAGCATTGCAGTATTTGGTATTGGTTTGATATTTTTAATTTTACATTTATTTCTACATTGTTTGTGAAGATGTTTTCAGAAATTCTAGTTTCATACAGATAGGTAGTGTGAAATACAACATTATAGAAAGCCTATTCTGCTATATGTTGGAATTATATCCTCTTTTTGCTCAGAATTTAATCATCATTTGAAAAACCTAGATTTAAATTATCTCTACTCACAATTATTCCATTACTTAAAATTCTGTTTCTTAACAACTTAACAGCACAGAGCCCAAGCCGTTAAATGGATTGGGAATCCAGACACAATATTTAGTTCAGAAGGAAAAAAAAATAATTTAAAACGGGTTGAGGTCTAGCTTTGAGAAACTTCATACAATTCTCTATTGAGCCATCATACTGAGATTATGTTATGGGAGGTTATCCACGATGACTGAGCAACTAATTTGAGTATGTGTGGTTGTGTGTTAGGCAGAATGTTTGTGATTACACTGTTGCTGGGGGAGCCTGAATTTTTCTTTCTCTCTACTCTTCATGGATCCTCCTTCCTTTGCCTTTTTTTCTGAGACAACTTGTCTTCCAGGTAGCAACTCATTTTTCACTTCCTTGAAGATGACTTTCCTGTCCTCTCAGGGCAAATTTCCTATTACACAGTCTCCTTTATAGCATGTTGTCATAATTTTAATTTTACATTTTGTTTATTTAGTTATATAATTAGTGCCAGTCTCATCTGCTAGACCATTTATATTTAATGTGTGGTCCATGCATATAACATCATCAGCATCACCTGGGATCTTTTTAGAACAACAAAATATTGGGTTCAATCTCAGATCTACTGAATCAATCTACATTTTAGAAGTACCCTAGTGACTCACATACACATTACAATTTAAGAAGCCCTGCAGTAGATTATAAACTTCATGAGGCCATAGTTTGTCAAATCTCTAGTTCAAAACACTGTGCTAAGAATATATTTATTGAATATAAATATATATGAAATACACCAGAAACATGTGAGCTTATTGAATAATCTTTAAAAAGCCCAGCTAAATATGAAATTCTTTGAAATTTTCCCATTTATTTATTCAGGCAATATTTAATTAATGCAAATCACATGCCAAGAACAGTAATATTAACAGATATTTTTGGTGACTTTATTCTCGTGTAGCTTTTGCTGTCAGATAAGTATTAATGTGTGCCAAAGGCTTAAGAAAAGTATGTTAGACAACTACTTAAATTTGACCAATTTAATTTTTTTCTAACTTCAAAAGACTGTCATAATATATTTTTAGTAATGAAATATTTCAACCAATTTTATAGGGCAAGATGAACTGAGAACAGGATTTATGGACCACTCTTCTAAGCTGTGAGTTCAGTAGCGTAGGAGCCAGGATGAATGCATTCATCCTAATGTCTTTAGTCTGTTGTATGGTGCCAATAGCTACTCCATTTGTTGGAGTAAGGTATGAGTTATAGAAAGGAGGATAAATGAAATAATTGGGGAAAAATCCTCTAAATTGATATTAAGATAGAAATTCTTTAATTTAGCTTATAATTCATTGAGAAAAAAGACAGCTTATTAAATTGTCATCCATATACTCTAGGGAACAATACCAGATCTGTAAATTATTTCAAATAACTAGGTCTTTTAAAATCTGAATTTTGAGGGATGCCTGGGTGGCTCAGCGGTTGAGCATCTGCCTTTGGCTCAAAGCGTGATCCCAGAGTTCTGGGATCGAGTCTCACATTGGGCTTCCTGCAGGGAGCCTGCTTCTCCCTCTGCGAGTGTCTCTGCCTCTCTCTCTGTGTCTCTCATGAATAAATAAATGAATAAAATCTTTAAGAATAAATAAATAAATAAATAAATTCTGAATTTTGAGTAGGTCTCAAAGGTCATGCCCTAGGAAAAAAATAAGCTAGAATGTATGTGATGGGAATTAAAACAGTCTCTTAGTTTCATTGTAGCTATACAATATAATAAGATCAGTATGCAGAACATACTACAAACTACAGGTTTCATGGAACTAGCAATCTTTAGCTCTAATTAAGCTGGAACACAGCTTATTTTCTAAACTTATGCCATGTTCTTAAGTAATTAGATTTTCTCTTCATAGAAAAGTTGTACATGTGGTACCGCTTCAAAACTGTATGTACGACCATTTATATTTATCACTGTTAGAAATGTAAGTTTTTCTCAAAGGGTCTAATTAGAATTCTGGACATCTATCCTTTTGATATGGTACATACTTTGAGATCACAGGGGGTATAAATATGGCTGATAAGGTTTTTAAATATATTCCAACAGTTTGATATCATTTTGACAGTTTTTAAATTTGCTGAAAGGAAAAATTCATAAAATTACTTGAAATAAAATATATGCTGATTACTACATTACCATGTGCTCAAGTTTTTAATGCCCTGTTAAATTTTAATAATGAAATCTTGATTTCTTTTTCCTATGGAAGTGAATAAATGAAGAAAAATATTCTCGTAAGATAATCTAGTGAAATATTGTTCATTTTAACAGGATTAACTGTTCTTAGAGAAAACACCATCAGGCAGTGTAATTTGAATGAAAGTCAATTTTTAAATATTAAGCATATGCCAAGTTTTAAATATACGATTTAAAAAGAAGGAAGGCTTTTAGAAATCAACCCGATAACATTTTCATATCTTGACTCCAATTGGAGCGTTCTTCACTGTTTCTATCCCTTTGTTTGCTTTGCAATCCCATTTAAAGCTCCAATTTTAATTCCTTTGCTCATGCTAACTCTTCAAATTAACATTCTGTCTTCGCTGTCTCTGTCAATTTAAACTGCATGTTTCATTTTTATGTGGAATCAAAAACAAAAACAAAAACAAAAACAAATGAATAAACAAACAGAAGAATGAGACCTAGAAACACAGCAAACAAACTAATGGTTTCCAGAGGAAAGGAGGTAAGGGATGAGCAAAATATGTGAAGGGGAGTGGGGGTACGGGCTTCCAGTCATGGAATTAACAAGTCACTAGAAAAAAAAAGTACAGCATGAGGAACTAGAAAAAAAAAGTACAGCATGGGGAACACAGTCAATGATATTGTAATAATATTGTATAGTAACAGATGGTAGCTCCACTTGTGAGTATAGCATAATATATACAGAAATTAAATCACTATGTTGTACACCTGAAATTAATGTAACATGTGTGTCAACTGTTCCCAAATGACATTTAATTTTAATAAATAAATAAAAATTTTAAGAAGGTGCATTTCCAGGGGGACTTCTGAGGAAGGTGGTGTATGTAGTATGGAGACCCTAAGCTCATCTTGTCCCACAGATACACCTAGATAAAACCCACATAAGTGTAGATGACCCAGAAAACGACCTGAAAACTGGCAGAACAGACTTTTCACAACTAAATGAGGAGAAGAGGCCACATTGGAAAGGGTAGGAAGACGTGGTTGGGGGCCAAACTGATCCTGACTGTCTGGGATGAGGGAGGGATGCTGCAGGGCAGAGAGAGGTGAGGAGCAGAATCCCACCTCAGGAACCCCAGGCATGGGGGATCCACATTGGGAATATGAGTCCCCATAACACTTGGATTTGAAAACCAGAGGGGCCTAATTTCACAAATTCTTATAATCAGTGGGGCTTAATACCTGGAACTTTAAAAATCAGCAAGGCTTCACTCTGGGAGACCTGAGGTCAATAGGAAACTGAGTCCCCACCCTTAAAGGGCTGCACAACAAATGATCCTGCTGAGATACAGCACAGAAGCAGCAACTTGAAAAACACCTGGGGTAAACACGATTGAGATTTGTTTACTAATCTCAGAGCATGTGCTGGAGGGGCAGGGATCTTTGGGAAGTTTCTCTAAGAATAAAAGAGCTGCTGGGCACCATTTCCCTCCCTTGACTTCAGCCTACATACAGGGAGACCTGCCTTAGAATACTCCCCACCTAGCTTGCAGACAGCAGAACTTACCCCTGTGTCTCTCTGTGGATCTGCACCCTCCAATCCAGCCAACCTTAGCTGGCATTTTCTCCAGAAGCTATAGCTCCCTTCACACAGTGGACATGCACAGACCTTGCTGGCATCTCATGTCCCACCCACCCCTTTATTCTGCAGACTCACCTCCTCCATCCCAGACTGGGCAGTTTTCCCAGGCAGCTGCAAGTCCCCTCCTGCTCTTTACTGCATATTTGCCCTCTGAAGCCCAGCTGCAGGAGTTTTCAAAAGTGGCTCTAGGTTAAAGGGCCAGTGCCACTCCAAAGTGACCTGTGCCCTGGAGAGGGGGGAAGATAGCACACATAGCAATCTAAATGTGGTCTTAGCAGAGGGCTGGGGGCAGAAAGCTGATCTGACTGCAGGCTCTGCCCACCAATGAAAGCTTCTCAGGCAGCAACACTAGAGAGTGCTCTACAGTCTGGGGCTACCACAGTTCTGGCAAATGCCTGGTCTGACTCAGCTTAAGCCCGAGGTGCCCCAGGCTTGGCCCGCTAACAACACAAGGACCAATGCTACTCAGGCAAGGAGAACAATTGCAGAAGGCAGAAGTGACTTAGCCACAGTAGGGTGCATTCAACACACATAGCAGACAACTTTGAAGTGCCAGATTCTGTGAACTGAGGGGACGTTGCACTGTAGGGCACTATAGAACCTCTTCTTCATAAAACCGTTACCTTCAAGAGCAGGAGATGTAGCTGACTTTCCTAATACATATAAACAGACATGGAGATTTAAAAAAAATAGAGGAGAGAGAGGAATATGTCCCAAATGAAAGAACAAGGCAAAAATCACAGCAAGAGAGCTAAATGAAAAGGAAGTAAGTAATATGTCTGATAGAAAATTTAAAGTAATTGTCATAAAGATACTAACCAGACTTGAGAAAAGAGTGGAGAACCCCAGTAAGACTCTCAAAAAAAAAAAAAAAAGTAAAAAAGAACCAATGAGAGATGAAGAACTTAATAACTGGAATTAAAAATACACTAGATGGAATAAATAGTAGACTAGAGGAAGCAGAAGAATGGATCAAGGACCTGGAGGACAGGGCGACCAAGTTGAATAGGAGAGAGAGAAAATAATAATAATAATAAATGGAAAAAGCAATGAAGCTGAACAAGAGACAGAAATAATAATGATAAATGAAAATAGATGGGGATACCATTGAGTGTAATAACATTCATGTCATAGAGATCCCAGAAGGAGAGGAGGGAGAAAAAGGGGCAGAGAATTTATTTTAAGACATAATAGCTGAAAACTTCCTGAATCTTTAGAAGGAAACAGAAATCATAGTCAATAGTGAAAAACTACTGTCAGGAAAAATACAAGGATGTCCACTCTCACCACATTTTTTAAACATAGTTCTTGAAGTCCTATCCATAACAATCACACAAGAAAATAGAAGACATTTTAGCTTTGCTTTTCACTCATTTATATTTGTAGATTCCAACTTTTTTTAGAGTAACACCTCATGAATTTAATCCTTTGCATTTTTCCTACAGGTATGCTCTTTCAAGTCCTACTATACATTCATGAATTTTTTTTTTTTTTCTTGTCTAAGTTCTTTTTTCCACAGTTGTTAGATTATTTTTCATTAATGAGAGGTTTTGTTATGTCACTCCACTAAAGCCCCTGAACAGATTTATATAGCTTGACTATTTCTGTCTAAATTTCTAGCTGAATCAGCATTCCTTGTTTTTTTTTTTTTTATCACCGTATTTCTAAATAGTATTCACATGAACTTTTACACCTCAGTCTTTACTGACTTCTGTGTTAGTCCTTATGTACCTTTAATCTCTTTATCTAGGCTTTCCCCCTTTTTTTTAACATCTCAATTCCTTTTTCCCAACTTAAAATCTAGCAGAAATTCTGCTAGAACTTCTCAGTGAAACTTTTCTGATTATGCTCACATGTGAATTTTCTTTTCCACCTCTGAATTCTAGGAATTTATTCACTGGATTATATATTGCTTTGTACTATTAGGATTTTGGCTTTGCCACTTACCTGATGTGTGTCCTTGAAAAAGCTATTTAACTTCCTTTGTCTTTCAGTTTTAACATGTATAAAGTAAGCAACATAATAGAACCCATCTCAAATAGTTATAAAGGCTAATTAACTTAATACATGTTAGAGTCCTTAGAACAGTTCCTGTCATATAGTGTATGTTTAATAAGTTATCTTTCATTCTCATAATTATTATTTAATTCATCCCACTTGCTTCAGCTTTACACTGATACCATATTGGAGTTCCAGAGACTCAAGAAGAGTAGTCATAAAATCAAGTTCAGCTTGAGGTCATCTAACTTAGATCAGAAGGCAGAGTCAAGGAGGGAAATGTCAACATTTCACGACAAACGCAGGGGATTAGATAAAAGATTCAATTAGCAATTTTGCCTACAAGTTTCAAGGTAGAGGTCTAGGAAGAAACCAGTTGTAAAATAAGGAAGTGATTTAGCTCATTAAGTGCAGGACCAAAAAGGCCTCCATGTGATCTATTGCTCCAAAAGTTTTCCATTCTCTGTGGTTTTCCAACATATGTTGAAGGCGGAGGTAGTTGGCTCTTCCCACATGACAGAAAATTCCTTAAAGTGCTACCCTCAAGGAAAGATGAATATCTTCCTTCTTAGTCCATTGTTCACACGTGAAAGAGCAGACCATAGTTTCTGAGCAAATTTCAATCTTTGTAGGAGTTTTTAAGTTCTGTTAGAATCTCAAGGGGTTCAGAATTCAAGAAACATGGTCCCATTTTGCCTACTTTAGACTTACCCTGGTAAATAGATCAGGGCAGTGTTCAGTTCTGAGCATTATGCCAACTTCTCCACACAAGTTCAGCAGTTTGTGGAAGCCAGAGGGCTGGGCAATACCTGGGCTTTGTTATACCCTCCAGTCCTCACACCTGAGTGGGCTCAGAGGAGATGAACATCAGCTTTTCACCACCAGTGAGCTAGATGTTATTCTAAAAGAAGGACATGCATTGCTGACTGGACTACAAAAGCAAAACTTTTTCAGCCTTGGAAACAGCTTGGTCATTTATCTGTGTCAGCAAAGAAATAACTTTACTTCAGAGCTCTGGAAGGAACCTTGAGGCAAGTTTTCTTAGCTCTTGTTTCTGTAATCATTTTCCACTGAACAAAATCCAACCTACTTCTGTTGTCTCCCTTCATTTTAAACCTGCTTAGTGATGTCCTCTTCAATTTATTGATTTCTGCTCTCCTATTTGCTAAGGTCATCTTCCCTTTGTGTTCCTAGTTTCAGTAAGCCACAATGATTCAAATTTTATTATTTGTTATTCATGTGAACTTGGATAAGTTTTTTGAACCTTATGTGTCTAAGTTCTATTCAAAAGGGGCCTAGTTATCAAGACTATTGAGACTTTACACAATACTAACAGTTTTGAGCATATTGAAAAATGATAATAGTCCTACTACACCAACTTTAATGATCGTGGAGAAAACTCATCTAACTCTCTGGCCTTAAGTTGTCTTCATCATCAACTCTAGAAAAGATAACTTGGAATCATCATTTAATCTCCAAGATTATATCCTGGGCCGTGCCAGTACATAGTGAATCAATTTAAAAATATATAGTTGCCAATGCAAATGACCTAGTTTTTGAGAGAAGATGCAATAGTTTTCAAGAAAAGCATTATAAAATTTTATTGTCTTCTCACTCATTTTCTTTTTTCTGAAACCTGTTACATCCAAACAGTTCTCTTTGTTTTTCTGTATTTCTTTCTGTGTGTGTGCATAAAACTACCATGTTAGCAATCAGAAGAGAATTTAGTTGCTCGAAGGCCCTAGGCCCATGAAAATCTTAGCAGATGACAATCATGCTCAACCTTTCTTCAATAATTTAAAGTAAATAGTTAAGAAAGTAACCTAATCCAATTACTTTCATTGACTAGAATTGGCAGAGTTGAAAAAAAAAAAAAACCCTATAAAAATTGTCCTGGCTGTGAAGAGCAAAATTATATTACTTTCATTTTTAGTGTGCTTTTACTCCTTTTTATCACATGTAACACGTATCACAAAATGCCACATTATTTTTGTGTTTCATTGAAAAATTGGCAGATTGAAAACCATAATCACGAAGGTTTTTATTTTTTTTTCTTTTTTTTTTTTTTTTTTTTAATTTTTATTTTATTCATGATAGTCACAGAGAGAGAGAGAGGCAGAGACACAGGCAGAGGGAGAAGCAGGCTCCATGCACCGGGAGCCCGATGTGGGATTCGATCCCGGGTCTCCAGGATCGCGCCCTGAGCCAAAGGCAGGCGCCAAACCGCTGCGCCACCCAGGGATCCCCATCACGAAGGTTTTTAATGTCTTGCACAAGATCTCAGAAATGCTGTTAAACTCCATTTCCTTTTATTTTCCTTTCAATAGCTCCCCCTTTTCTGAGAGCTAATTCATATATTGATTTCTTGCTCCATATATGGTGAATGTCATTTTGAAAAATAAAAATAATTAGATAAGAGACACTGCTTTTAGGCAGATTCTAAAGCTGCAGAACTTTTGTAGAATTACTCGTTCAATGCATTTTCCAGTTCTTTTCTCATTCATTCATTCATTCAACTGGTACAAATTTTGTTCAGTACAAATTGTTTGCTGCCATGAAGAAAGAAGAAATTTTAATATATTTAGAACCATTGTTAAACTTTGTTGTTACAGCATTTTTTTTTTTTTTAGCACATGAGGAAAAACACATGAGCAGACCAAAATTAATTTACATAGTTATTCTTTCTTTGTCTTTTCCTCCCTTTCTGGTTTTGTCTCTCATGCCCTCATCATTGTATATTCATTTGTTCAAAATGATCATGTATTTACTAGGCAGCAAGCATTCCCTTAAGCGCTAGAGCTGTATTTCCTCATATGGTTCCTACTAATGTGGAGTATACAGTTTACCAGCTATCCGATCCTTCCACTACCAGTACCACTGTAGTGCATGTTCATACACACACACATACTCACACACCTACCTGGATTTACAGTATCCCAGAAGACATCAAAATTACTTTTAGTAGATGATGCCCTATCAGTTTTTGACAAACATTGGTCTGCTGACCAGCTGCATCAATATTACCCAATTTTCATAAATAAAAGGACATTCTGGAGCTCCACCCAGAATTATTAAATGAGAATCTCTGGAAATAAAGCCTGGAAAATTTTATTTTTAACAAGATTCCAAGAAATTATGGTGCATCCTTAGATATGGTAAACCATTATTATACTGTGTTTATATATTGTGTTTAAGAGCTCACTATCCTACTCATGTCAGAACTCACTTGCCCTGTTCCTTATTGAATAGATGTATTTAAAAAATATCATTAATAACTGCTAATGGTTAGGTGTTGCTGTGTTTCAAATCTGCATTTGAAAAGAGATACTTGAAGATAATGTAACTAATTGGCTATAAGGCAATTTTACCATAAATGATTAAAAAAATAGCTGGATGAGATTGGTTTGACAGTTTGTTGGTTTCATCAACTGGCTACCCCTTTGGTTTGATTTCCCCATTGACACAGGGCTTCCATTTTTATATTATAAATATTAGCCTCATACTGGTCTATATAGTGGTAAACAGTTTTGAACTTATATATACCAAAGAACTTTGAAATATCTACCAACAGACAATAAGCCCAGAACAAACAACAGTGTAAAAGGCTTCACAATGCAATATAAAGCTTAATCCATTCTTAATAAAGTCAAAAAGATTAGCAAAAAAAGAAAAAGAATGGCAAACAAGAAGAAAAATGAACAAGCAAGCAAGCAGGAAAGAAAGAAGGAAAAAAGAAAGAAAGAAAAGAGGAAAAAAGAAAGAGAGGGAGGGAGGGAGGGAGGGAGGAAGGAAGGAAGGAAGGAAGGCAGGAAGGAAAGAAGGAAGGAAGGAAAGAAGGAAGAAAGAAAGATGAAAAGGAAAAAACGTGGAATCCTATAAATGGAAGACTTTGAAGACAAGTGCTAAATGCAATCCACAAAATAAAATTAGTTATTTGCACAGTATTGCAATGAATCTAAACATATTTTAAATCTAAGCATATTCAAATTTTTGTATTTCACAATAAAGTCTTTAATTTTGTTATTCATTTTCTATGTTTCATTATATCATTTTAAAAGAAGGTCCCTCTTTTATTTTTTGTGGCTTTATCTTTAAGGGCCAAACTGCCTTATGACCGATTAGTTAATGTGGCAAAAATGCTTATAGCAAAGATGCTTACATTGAAATTACTTAGAACAGGAAAAAATAAAAAACACAATATGGATGTTTTAGTAACTGTAATATACTAATAAAGAACAATATTTGAGCAAAGCCAGGATTGCTGGTATGCCTCCAAATCCACCAGGGAATAGGGATAGCTTCCTACTTACAAGGTAGAGGTATATATTAAAGGAGAAAAGTAAAACTTGTATGTATATGCTAATCAATCTTTTTTATTACTCAAGTTGTGGTGTGTAATGGAAGGGGGAAAATGTTTGAACAAGTCCATTAAGATGAAGTGGTTGAGTCACTGTTTGCAGAAATACATTAAAATGAGGTTGATGACTCATGTGCTGTTTCACTTTTCTGGCGAGAGACAGCTGCTCACCATTAATGACCAACAACAGTGAGGAGTGATCCATCTGCCCAGTTCTGGCACAGGGGAATACACCACCTGTTCAATTTAGAACCACAGCTTCTGCAGATCAACATGAAAATGGAGTCCCTAGATTCTTTTAAAAAATAATGGTTGGGATTACTGAACTGGAATGGCAATAATGTGTAGCTTTTGTGTAAAAACATAAAGAAATTTGAGAGCCTTTGTTTGCTCTCCCCACTTGGTGTTTGGAATTACTTAGAAGAAATAGCACTGTCACTGGGATATTAAAATTTTTGACACAATGCAAATTGTTAACTCAAGTGTTCTGTATTAATAAAACAGTTGCAGATTCATCAGAGGTTAAATTCCTCTTGCATCTATGCTGACAAACACCAGTGGGGAAGCAGTGCATTTTGTGAGTGTGAATCTGGTGTAGCCTTTTTAGTCCTAGAGAAGTAATAGAAATCAGTAAATACGAATAAGAAAATCGTTCAATATCAGTAAATACGAATAAGAAAATCGTTCAATAATTTTGAGATAATAATTTCACTGAGTATTAAAGTTTATGCTGTACAAAACAATTGACTTTATTTTGTTTTCTCTTGCTCACTCCAATTAAAGTTCTTATCTTTTCTGGGAATAGATGTCTCATTTTTTCTTTTACAGATTTCTTCTTCCATAACTTTGCTTACAATAGTTTTTCTGCTAGATTTACCTCATAACCATAATCCACGTTTTCAAAGTTAGATACCCTTCAATACTTTGGTTAGATTACTGTCTCTTCTCTGATGAGGTCTCAAAGCAGCCTAACTCAAGCGTATTTTTAGTTCTTCTAAATGTAAATATTTAGAGATTCAATATCTTGCGTCAACTTGGATTTTTAAGTTAAAAATGATAGAAACTCAGTAAATGACTAAGACATTTTTCATATGCTTTTTAGTATTCTGTATAATGGATAAACTGACTATATTGTTCTTTAAGTAGCTAAAATTCAGTAAGATTAATGTACATTGTACATAGTTTTGTATACTTAAAATCTCACTGTGTAATACTGAAATTAGCTCTGGACTGGATGTCTACCAAGTACTGTGAAGACTTTATCATACCTGTAAACTAACAAGTTAGTCTGCCACAGTTTTATGGATCCTGGAAAAAGATATGAGACTCCTATGTCAGAGATAAAGGAATTTATTACAGCACAGCAAGAAACATTAGCATCTGCACATTTGTACCAGTTCCCCTTATTGCCAAGACCCATGGGGATACTGAAGATGTGCCCAGATGGATGCCTGCACACATATGCCAGAGAGGAATTATGGTCTTTCCTTTCCACTTTAAGAGTCCTTTTTAACATTTCTTGTAGGGCTTGTTCAGTGGTCATGAATTCCATCAATTTTTGTTTGCCTAGGAAACTCTTTACACTCCATCTACACTGAATAATAGCCATTCACTCATTCATTCTCCTAAGCCCCAGAGCCTGCGTCCTGCTGCCCTTCCTGCAGTCAAGCCAGAGCTGGCTCTGGGCACAGAGCTGTGGGGCTCAGGCCATCTGCCCCAGTGCTGGGTCCACCTACACTCCATCTACACTGAAGGATAGCTTTGCTGGGTAGAGTATTCTTGGTTGCTGGGTTTTTTCTTTCAGCATTTTAATATATCATGGCATTCCTTTCTGGCCTACAAAGTTTCTTCTGAATATCAGTTGATTATTGATTTGCCTTGTGTGCAACTGCTTTCTTTTCTCTTACTGATTTTAATATTCCCTCTTTAGCACTACTTTTGCCATTTTAATTACTGTGTGTCTTGGTGTGGACCTCCTTGGAATTGTGTCTATGTTAACTTCTGAAGAATTTCCTTGTAAGTACATTATTATGCCAACCACTGATATGTATGACCAATAGAAACTGAGAGCACATCTGTTCATCTCAAACGGCCTTTATTTTAAGATTATTATCAACATGACTTCAAATATCAGGATGAGGTCAACTTGTAGGATTGACCTCATTTGTCCCCATGTCTCCCAGGATCC
The DNA here is from genome assembly GCF_018345385.1 of Vulpes lagopus. Classification (NCBI taxonomy): domain Eukaryota; kingdom Metazoa; phylum Chordata; class Mammalia; order Carnivora; family Canidae; genus Vulpes; species Vulpes lagopus. The sequence goes on along the minus strand of NC_054847.1, from coordinate 49,506,086 downwards.
CTGTGTCTCCCTGTGTGTTTTAAGAAACCCCTGAACAAATCCTGTCAGGGTCTATCTGGAAATGCAGGCCACTGTCTCCTTAACTATTGACATTTCCACTTGGACTGAGATATTAATCCAGGCACCATAGGAATTATTAGAGTATTGCACAGAGTCCCCCTGGCCAGCTAGAAAGAAGATTAGGGCAATTCTATCATTCATACCCATCCTGACTATTGAAATGTGGATGTATGTTTACCTTCCAAGGTTAAGGTAGTATAATTTACAGTCACATAACGTCAGAGACAAATGCAGCAACACCCTTTCTAATTGCAAGACTCCCATTATAGGGATAGGTGCCCACTGGGTAAATATAAGTCATACTAATATGTAAATAAGTCATGCTTTTGGGAATCTTTCTTCAGTAAACAAGGTTAATGTCATTTTTTATAGACCTCCACAGTCGCCTGAGTCTTACATGATCCATTGGTGGTATTTCTATGACTATCCCTGTAGTCCAAGCCACCATGTTTTGGGGAAGAGGAAAGATAATGACTGGCTTCCACATAAGATGTAGTCTTAAGAGGTTCACGGAATGTTCCTGGAAATAAAATAGTGTTCACAATTATCGATACCCCCTCGGAAGACCCACATCAGTTGGGAAAGAACAGGTTGACTTCCTCCAACATAGCCTTCTAGCCAGCTGCTAGGCTTTGGAGTCTCAGTTCAGTTTGAATAATTGAATCTACTCTTTGATTTTGGAGGGATGCCTGAGAGTAATAAGTCCAACATATCCTGATTGATTATACCATCTGCCTGGTGGCATTCATCTACCTCACAGGACAATTGATTAATGATTTTGGGAATGGAGCTGGAGGGGACAACCCGAAGATGCTATAGAGAGTCATCTTTATCTTACCCCTCTTCTAAAAGGGAAGATTGTTTATATTTTATATCTGTCTATCTATGTATCTATGTAGCTATCTATCATCTATGTATCTATGTATCTATCTATCATCATTTATCATCTATCTATATTTAAAACACTTTATCAGGCATAAGAAATATCTAGAGGGAATAGAAGGTGAGGGGTTGAGATGCCTGCCTCATTTCAAACTTAGAAATGTTTGATGGGAACAATAAGAATTTTTTTTTTTAAAGATTTTACTTATTTATTCATGATAGACATAGAGGGAGAGAGAGAGGGAGGGAGGGAGAGAGAGAGAGGCAGAGGCACAGGCAGAGGGAGAAGCAGGCTCCATGCCGGGAGCCCAACGTGGGACTCGATCCCGGGACTCCAGGATCACACACTGGGCCAAAGGCAGGTGCTGAACCCCTGAGCCACCCAGGGATCCCCAACAATAAGAATTTAATAGATGTCCCCTGGCGGCAACACCTGCAGTCTAGGATTTGTTATGGCAGAGGATGTGTGTTTTACGTGGACCAGAAAGATAATAGGCCACATGCTAAAGAGTACTTAGATGAAATTAAATTTGGTTCTGTTCAATAAATTCACAGGGAGAGGTGAGACTTATTTAAGGTGTCATATTTCTAGGGGCTGATGCAGTCAGTATTAATTGACCAGATAGAATTGGAATGCAATTTCCTGCATTACAGACATTGGAGATTGAAGATTCCTGGTGAGGGAAGGTCTTCTATTAACCCAAGATGGGATTACTTGGGACTGAGCATATTACTAAATTGAGACTATGTTCATCATTTTGGATGACTATAAGATTCTCTATTTATAAGACTGACCAGGGAATTTTACATCTTGAGTTCAGTTTTTACAGAGGGGCAAAGGAAAAATTAGCCCCAATGTGCAAATTTAAAGGAGTAAAGTAGCTATTTTCTGATCGTATCCATAGAGTTTTGCTTTTATAACGTTCTGGTTCCATGATGTACTGTGCTATCTACTTAGGATACATAGGAGTTAATACATGTTATACATATTATATGTAAAAATATGTAGTATATATGCATCGTATGTTGGTGTTGAGATAACTTCCAATTTCTCTCCATTAGCAATTGATGAAAAACCTCTAACCAGATATAGTGAAGAAAATTTCTCTATTATCATTCAGTCTATATGTTGTTTTAGCCCTTTTTTTTTTTTTTGCTTCATGCACTCAGATTTGTTGGAGGTTTTTATAGTAATTGTAGAGAAATCAGTCTTACATTACTCTTTACTTCAGTAATTTTTAAACCTCTGTGCAAATAAATAACCATGTATATTGTCTGATTTGAAGGTTTTTTTTTTTTTTCTTTTCCTTTTCTTCGGCTCACGATGAAAGATTTCTACTGCTAGCTATGTGTTTCCCTTAAATGAATTTTATTTTCTTTCATGTGGCTCAATATCAATGATAGTCTATTTTCTCTGTTTGGAGTAATTTGAGTTATGTGTCTGTGCCCTCATTTCAGCTCCTTCTGAAAGATGCTATGTTCTGCATCATGAAGTGGGTTTTATGGCCCCACTTATTTGGCTGAACGAGTAGGATTGGAGTTTGAGCTTCTCAATAGCACTTGATTGACAGTTGTGGTCACCTTGGAAATACCTGTGACTCCATGAAATATCCCTTAAACAGTGGTATGTTGAAATTTCATTAACCAATGAAAAATCAACCATTTCTCTCCTCCATATGTGTTGCATTTATCATGATCACATATTAATTCTCAAACTTCCCAGAATAAATATTGTCCATTTTCTACACTGACTCCATATACTGCGATATTGGCAAAAAAAATGTATTTTTTTTGTTTTTAAAATATAAAAGGGGCTTTTTAAAAAATATTTTATTTATTTATTCATGAGAGACACACAGAGAGAGAGGCAGAGGCACAAGCAGAGGAAGAAGCAGGCTCCACTCAGGGAGCCCAACACAGGGACCCTGATGCGGACCGGATCCCAGGTCCCCAGGATTATGCCCTGGGCCAAAAGCAGGTGCTCAACCACTGAGCCACCCACACTGCCCTAAATGGGGCTTTTGAAAGAGAAGTTATTTGACAAGGAAAGATAATTGTTGTGTGTGTTTTACGAAACTCCTAAACCTAAGACTTAATTTATGAAATAGTTGTATTGGGGAGCCAATGTTCATATTTTTAATCTTAAATGATTTTTTAAATTATATAATTGCTTGGAAGTTTTTTAGTTCAATTTTCTGTGATGTTCGTCTAGCAGGATTTCAGGCTGCCAAACAAACAGAAGATGAAATCATAATGGAGTATTAACATGTGACTAGTCCCAGAGTCCCTCACCTTGCCTCCTGGGTGTCCCAGGAGCATAACCCTGGAGAGCAATAGAGATGCGTGACAATTCAGAGGATCCCTTTTTGCCTGGCACTGTAAGGCTGAGTGGTGCTTCCAATCTCAGAGCTGGTCTGCTCGCTAACACAGAAGTCTATTTGGTCTGTTTCCTGAACCTGGGTATGAATCACTCATTTGCAGTTTACTTGACCTTGCTCACTTCTAATCACATTTAGGAGAGTTCTGAAAATAGCCATTGAGAAATTAAATTGGGAAAATAATGTGTTGTCTAAAGCCCAATCTGCACTTAGATTGATTTTATTAGTCATGGTGTACTTCATTGTTGCTTATTGTTTATAAACTCTGTGCTCATGAAATGTTCCATTTAATTCAGATATCCCCTTTGACAGAAATGCCTCCAAACTGCACGGCTGTATTTAAGATATGTCAGAGTATCTTCAATTATTTTGCCATTTTATGAGATTAATCTGTGACCTTCCTATGATTTGAAACTAGACTGACATTTCCATGCAAATATAACAGATGTATTCTCTGGATGTTCAATATGCTTATTTATTTATTTATTGGAGGGCTTTTTAAAATAATATCTATTTTTTATTGGAGTTCAATTTGCCAACATATAGCATAACACCCAGTGCTCATCCCGCCAAGTGCCTCCCTCAGTGCCTGTCAGCCAGTCACCCCAACTCCCCGCCCACCTCCCTTTCCACTACCCCTTGTTCGTTTCCCAGAGTTAGGTGTCTCTCATGTTTTGTCACCCTCACTGATATTTTTACTCATTTTCTCTCCTTTTCCCTCCATTCCCTTTCACTGTTTTTTATATCACCCAAATGAATGAGACCATATACTGTTTGTTTATTTTGATACCTCTTCCAGATCCACTTGGTCATTGGAAATTTACTAGGGTATTGGAATGGGAAAATTATGTTTAAAGATGTATTTATTTTAGAGAGAGAAAGAGTGTGCATGTGTGGGTTGGGGGAGGGGCAGAGGGAGAAGGTGAGGGGAAGAGTCCCAAGCAGATGCCTCACAGAGCACGGAGCCCAATGTGGGCCTCAATCTCTTAAACCTGAGACTGTGATCTGAGCTGAAATCAAGACTTGGACACTTAACCAATAGAGCCACCCAGGCACCCCCTGGAATGGGAAGGTTTTAATCCTGAACACTAACGGCTATGACTTCTGCACTGAACAGTGTCTATTTCCTAGTCAGGAAAATGTTGTTCAATATACAGGAGTGAGGGATCTGACTTCCTTGTAGTATCTGAGAAATTTGTAAGAATTTGTGTATATAGCTATCTTTAATTTTGCATTCGTTTCAAAGTATCAATAAAAATTTGAGGACACCTTGTATTTTAATGTTATAACTCTACTGTAGGTATCTAAGTTTGGAATACTCTACCAAAAGTATTTAGCTGTTTTATTATATTTGGGGAGGGGAGAAATAGAGACAAAGAGAGATTATGTATAACTAAAAAGTCTGAAACTGGAAAAATGGCTAGGACTGGACAATGATTACCTGTAGGGCTAGGAATACAAGCATAGTCTATGCTGGGTTGTTTTCACTACATTATTCTTAGGGTTAAAAAAGGCAGAAGCTTCTGTTCCTGAAAAAGAAAAACATCAGACTTTTTGCCATCAGCACTGTTTTGAGCAGCATCAGGTGCTGCATACCTTTTTCCATGGGTACATTTTGCCTGTACTCCTGACTGAACCCGGACGTTCAGGCACAAGAGCCCGCTACTTGTACCCAAGATACTAGCTTTTGATCTGAATTTTTTGTTGTCATTGTTTTATTCTATATTTTTAAAATCAACCTTCTTCTACAATATCCTGAAAGTATGTTCATAGTAATTGAAGTTCTGTGCCCCAGAGAATAGACTTTTGGTTTTTTAGTAAGAACATTTTTATTATTATTATTTTTTTAAGTAAGAACATTTTAAATGGCAATTTACCAAACACATTTTTATATGCATTTTAGTTTATAGTATAAAAATACGAAGAAGGGGAAGACTGTATAAAATACATGTATAGCCTTTTAAAGTAATACAAATAAAACAAACATCCATGTCACTACTATACAGGTTAAATAATAAAATGCTGGCAGTACCTTAGAAAAGCAACCTTTCTTCCTTTCTTCCTTTCTTCTTTCCTCTCTTTCTGTCTTTTTGTCTCTCTATGCCTCTCTCATATTTTCTTTCTCACATACATGGAATTTTACATTCCATAAGAACACAGACTCTGGGGTTAGACTGGCTATGTACAGAAGATACGTTGGTTACTTGCATGTTGTGTAATCTTGGGTACAATATTCGACTTCTCTGTGCCTCGTTTTATGATTTACAGGAAAGATATATAACTCAGAGATATTTCATTATTGCTTGAGAACAATAAGGACATAACCTTAAACACCCCATAAGTGTTCATTTAAAAATTATCTTTGCATATTGTGATGTCTATCATTACATTGGGGGTAGGATTTGAAATAAAGCTATTTTACAGATATGTTGCTATGAAAGAGATACAGCATCTTCTTATATTAGGTTCAAAGAGATTTTTGAAACTGGTGTCTTGGTTAATGTGTAACAGATAAGGATTATTAATAGAAATACAAAAGTATGTGGAATACCCTAAATATGTTTTAAGTGAAAATGCAAGTTACAGAAGAGTAGGTATAGAAAAAATGAAATTGTCAGCACTCAGACTATCTTGGTAAATTGTGTTTTTGCTTCTATGTATTTTGATTCCACTTATGTAGCAATACTTAACTTATGCTTAAAATATGTTAAAATAAGGCATTCATATTTTTGTTGCATCTTTGACAAGAATACCTACAGAAATTTTACTGGTTTTGGGAAAATAAATTTCACACCCACTTAAACTATTTTAAATTTTCATCTCAGAATAACAATACTTATGTCTTAGTTGAAAATCAATTTTATTTCATTACTATGGCAATTCAATTGTGTTACTACGCAATTACTACAGATCCTATTCTTTTGAAAAATACAGTAAAAGCTAAAGTTTATCATTTTTTCAGTCTTCCATCTTTGTGATCTTAATTTACCTTGATTTGAAGACACATTTGAGAGCATTGTTACTAAGTATGTCATATTGAAATGCATTATTTTAATGATAACGTTATGGGAAATGTTGGCATTATTTCTAACACTGCATTTTCTAGTGGCTAAAATAATCCATGTAAAGAGATTTAAGATCATTCATACACTATAAGCATTCTATTTATAATGTTACTATTCTTTTTTAAGACATGGGGAAAAAGCCTAACATACAAATAGCTGGTAAATGCAGATTGAAAAAAACTGAAGAGATTCACCCCTGTGAATATCCCACTTCTGCAAAATGGTCTCGACTCAGGAGAAGAGGCAATATTAGCCAAATGTAGTTGCCATCCTGTGATTACAGAGAATAAAGGCACCAAAAGATGGAGGATGAATAAGATGTCATGGTGTCAACCACTAGATGGAGAGTCAGTTCCCAACCTGGCTACCAGCTTCTCATGTGATCAGCTCTGAGACTCCCTAATCCACCTTTTAAAAAATCTCCCTTTAATATATTTTTCCCTGGTTCTGTTCAGTTCCTTAGGTGTTGGTCAGGATAATTAATTCTATCACTTTGCACAGAGAGGTGCAAATGGTGATTTGAAAATGGTGATTGAAAAGATAAATACAGCATCTGAAGACAGAAAAGTATACAGCTGACCCTTAAACAATAGCTCAGGATCACTAATATGTGATTTTTTTAAAATAGTACTATAAATGTCTTTTCCTTGTGATTTCTCTTAAGGACATTGTTTTTTCTCTAGCTTACTTAAGAACATAGTATATAATACATATACAGAATACATCTCACCGAGTGTGTATATTATCAGTAAGGCTTCCATCAACAGCAGTCTAATAATAGTTCAATGTTTGGGAAGTCACAAGTTACGTGATGATTTTCAACAGTACAAGGGGTTGGCACTCCTAACCCCCACTTCGGTTCAAGGGCCAACTGTATTTAATCCATGTGCCAAGGCTAACTTATAGGCTATAATCACTGTTCATACCAATTCTGGCACATTCCTAATATTTTTTTTCTTTTGAAAGAGATTATAGGTGCTGCTGGTGGTTGACATTGATCCCTTAGGGAAGGATGTTGTGAGGATAAGACTGTTGTTTTCTCCAGGATTCAAAAATCATATAGAAATGGAGAAGCAGTCCACATACTAACACGTAGATAAATTTGTGGTCTATCTAAGAGGAGCAACAAAAAAAGCCAAAGTGATTCCATGTGTAGAAATGCAGCTATTCAAACCATAATTACCAATGATACCTTTCTGCACACAGCTTTTAATGCAAGATGCGAAGTCTAAAGGTAACTGAGAGTGAGTTCTCCTGTATGCAGTGCCTCTAAAGGCAAAGGTTGAAAAGATGGAACAGAATGTTAATACATGCAGGTCTAAGCACATCATTGTCAAAAGTTCACTTTTTTATTGAGACACAGAAATTGTGTGACAACGTCTTGTCAACTGAAGAACTTAATAGTGGCAATTATCTTTTGTAAAGAATTCTAATACACCTTGGATTCAAAAATCATACTTTTTTGGGCAAAAGTATTGAGATGCTTTGAATTTTTAAAAAGTATTGCTCCTAATATGAATAGATTTAAAGTGCGAGCTATTTGAAGATGCTAGGGCTGTAAGTATGAGTGGAAGAGACAGAAGAATAAATAACACCTAATTACCGTGTGGCAGGTGGCAGAACAGGTACACGGAGGAAATACAATTTCACTCGTGACTTGAGCAGGGTAGAGGTAGAGGGGCAAGCCAAGCTGAGTTTTAAAGAGGACATAGATAAGGGAGGGAAAACTGAAGGAGAAGTCATCAGAGAAGGACAAAGATCACGAGAGATTCTTAAATCTAGGAAACAGATTGAGAGTCGCTGGAGGGGAGGTGGGTGAGGGTTGGGGAACTGGGTGATGGGCGTTACAGAGGGTGCGTGATGTCATGAGCACTGGGTGTTACATACAACTGATGAATTATTGAACTCTGCATCTGAAACTACTATATGTTGGATAATTGAATTTAAATAAAGAATTTTGAAAACTCAGAATAAAAAAGAGGACATATTCAGACATATATGCTGAAGGGTAAGAATCATAGATGGAAGAACAGGAAAGGAACAATCTGGCAGTGGCAGGTCCAAGGAAGTTTCTGGGAAAATAACCAAGGGTCAAGTGAGTAGGGAAAAAGAGGGTACTTTATATGCTACGTTTTTTTTCCTTTTTGTGTCACACTTTTAAATTTCTTTGTTTCTGAGAAATGTAGGAAATCAACCATACACCCTGGATCCCTTAGTCCTAACTAGACCAGCTCTTCGACCACATGCAGTTTGCTAAAATAATTACTTAGTCGTTGTTTTCTCTAGGTTCTGACTCCTGACATTTAATGGCAGGTGCTAAAAGCCACCTGTGAAGCATGATTGACGTGAAAAAAGTGAAAACAGTATTAGTAGCCTGAGTAAATGGGGCTATTTAGAGTCCCAAAGCACTTTATTTTTTGAATTTTCACAAACGTGGGTGAGGATTTTTGAGCTTTAGGTGAGAAGGAGAATCGTTCTGAAAAAAAAATACAGTGCTTATTTTCAGAGGATGATGATGCATCAGGATTTAGGAAGGCAGTATTTCTCTTAGGCGATGACAGGTTAAAATTAAAGCTATTATTTTTCTACTAGGTGCATATCTGGTCTATTAATTATGCATTCAATGTGTCATGTGCAAAATGAGTTAAAGGATAAGGATTAATGGATCAAGAAAATCACAGCTGTAAATAATAAAAATATCTTTTTAAATTATTTCATAATTTTATGTCAATTTTAATGTAACATTTTTATTAAATACCTTTTTATCCAGAGAAAAAAATTGCAGCTCAAAAAGTAAGTAAACATCAGTGCACTGTGATTGTCGCCAAAAGTACTCGCTCAAAATATATTCTGGTAGAAGAAATTTCTGTGGTTGGAATTTCTTTTTGTCATACCTGTTGAACGTTCATGAAAAGCCCACCCTACTTTATTTGGTGTCCCATATTCAGCATCTGCCAGTAATTTGCTGTGGGACGTTAGGCACCCTCAGGCTGATCACTGTTGGTATTATCTAGAACTACACTCCAATATGATAGCCACTAACCACGTGCAGCTACTGAGTACCTGAAGTGTGGTTAGTCCAGATTGAAATTTAAGTGTAAAATACACTCCAGATTGCCAATATTTAGTTTAAAAAAAGAGAGAAGGAAATGTAAAAGACCTTATTAATAATTATCTATATATATATTACACTTAAAAAGATAACATTTTAGGTATATATTTGGATATAGATAATGCTGGAAGTGTATACTATTTGGGAGATATTATTAAAATTAAGTTCACCTATTTTTTTTTACTTTTTAAGTAGATCTACTAGAAAACTTGGAAGTCCTGCATAGCTCACGTCTGTGACTCACATTAGGTTTCTACTGGGAAGCACCAGTCTGGAATGTTTTTGTTGGGCTATTACATGTATATATTGTGTTTCATCCTGATTTTTAAGACAACACTGTAATTTACCACATTGTAATTTTCACCTCTACTTCCCAGTTAGCTTATGTCATCTTTATGCATTTATTTCTCTCCTAGTCAATTTCGTTTTTCTAAGGGAGATTTATTTATTTATTTATTTATTTATTTATTTATTATAGGCACACAGTCAGAGAGAGAGAGGCAGAGACACAGGCAGAGGGAGAAGTAGGCTCCACGCAGGGAGCCCGACGCGGGACTCGATCCGAGGTCTCCAGGATCGCGCCCTGGGCCAAAGGCAGGTGCCATCCGCTGTGCCAGGGATCCCCCTCTAAGGGAGATTTCTAAGAAAATTTGTCTATTATAGACTTTTGAGAATTCTATGATTGAAAATATTCTTATTTTACCCTCTCATTAAAAAAATGTACTTGGTTATAAAATGCTGTATTCAAAATTCTCTTCCTTTATGCTTCCAAACTATTTTTTTTTCTTTTTTTTAACATCCTGATTTGCTATTATTTATTTATTTATTATTTTTTCTGATTTGCTATTTAAATGTCTGATTCACAAGTTAATCCTCATGTGTGTGTGCATGTGTGTGTGTGTGTGTGTGTGTGTGTGTGTGTGTGTTGGAGGTGATGATAGTTAATTGTATATATCGACCTGACTGGGTTCTCATGCCCAGTAATGTCTGTAAGGGTGGTTTTGGATAAGATTAACATTAACACTTAAATTGGTGGATTTAGAATAAAGGAGATCACCCTCCATAAGATGGGTGGGTTTCATCGAATCAGTTGCAGGCCCTAGTAGACCAAAAGACTGGCACTCCCACCCCAACCAGAGGGAATTCTGCAGTGCTCTGTCTGTCTTTAGATTTGAACTGCAACATCAGCTGTTTTCTGGGTCTCCAGTGTGCCAGCCCACCCTACAGATTTTGAACTTGTCAGCCTCCATAATTGTGTAAGCCAATTTTCTAAACTAAATTTCTGTAGATGATAGATAGATAAATAGATGATAGATAGATAGATAGATAGATAGATAGATAGATAGATAGACATCCTGTTGATTCCATTTCTCTGGAGAACTATGACTAATTCATAATTTCCTTATGAAGTACTTCAGGAACTTCTTAAATTGATGGCCTGACAATATTTAAATTTAAATTCTTTCTAGGTTTTTTTTGTTTTTGTTTTTGTTTTTGTTTGTTTTTTAATTATGGTGTGTGGCTCATGACCAGCCTTTTCAATTCTTTTTGATTCAAAATAATTATTGGTCAACATTTCTTCAAATAGTTCCTTAATTTGTTTTTTTCTCCCTTGAACAGATGTTGACAATTTATTTTTTTTCTTTTGTATTTCCAGTTTTTGTTTCTTCTATTATTTTTTAAAATTTTTATTTGACAGAGAGAGAGGCGGGGGGTGGGGTGGGGAGTAGCAGAGTGGGAGAGAGAAGCAGGTTCTCTGCTGAACAGGGACATTTCATGGGGCTTCTGGGATCATGACCTGAGCTGAAGGCAGATGCTTAACTGACTGAGCTACCCAGGTGCCCCAATTTCTTTTTCTTGATCTGACCTTCTAACCTTCTATTTCATTCTTTGGTTATGTCCATTCTGCTATTTAGCTTGCCTGTTTTATGCCTTATTTAGACTATTATAATTTTTATACACAATATTTCTCTTTGGCCATTTATAACTTCTTATACTTGCTTCATTTGCATATATCCTTCCTTGTGTGTTTGACATTATGATTTTTCAATTCTTATTCTATATTCCATTATTTCTGTTTTCTCTGGCACAAGTCTATATAGGTCGTTCAGCTTGTTTGTTTTCCATTTCCTAAATACAAGTTATGCCCTTTACATGGCTTCTTATTTCTCTCTCTTAGAAGTATCTACTGTCTTAATTGATGATATGGTTGTAGGGAGTTCTTAAGCCCAGAACTGGTACACCTTCTACTAAATTTAGAAGAGTGAGTACTGCAGGGGAGGAGTCATCTCAGGCATTACAATCTGGTATCTGACCGCTTTCAATTTGCAGCCTCCTCTCTACTAGACTACTTTGCAGTTATGCAATACCCACATAGCTCAATCATAGGATAACCAACAGCTAAGTAATTGAGTTTGTTATTTCGTCATTGGTGATATCTCTTCAACAATTCCCAACTTCTTTCCTCTGATTTGACTTTATAAGAAGTTTCTTCCCCAATATCTCAAGAGACCATAGTACTGGGGGCCTTTGGAGTGCATAAGAAAATTTAAATTTGGAAATGGACACTAAATTAAAGCTGAGTCATCTCAGCAGAATACTTGAAGATTGGCATTAACATGCTCCCACTAATGCCCCAACAGGACTTACTGGAAAAATACTTTTATTCCATCTCTAAATCCAGGAAACTAAGGCATTTTACGGTTAGCTCTGCCCTTAGTGTGAGAGCCAAGTTTCTTGTTTGTTCTCCTCTGATGCTTTGTTCTCTATTCCCTAATGTGATTTTGTTACTGCAAGTCTTTCTTGAACTGTCAGATAAAATGGATTGGGCCAAGGTCCCTGAATCAGACAATTTCTCTGCCTGAACTTGCAACTTCAGCTCAAATGGTTCCAGTTGGCTCTTTCTTGCCTTTTGAGCCTCCACTCAATGTGATTAATTTTTATCCTTTTATCTGTTTAGCAGAGAAGAACATTGTCAGTGGTCAGGAATTTTCATATTGACCCTGAAATCTCTCTCTTTGATTTAACTTGTGTTTTTATTTTTATTTTTATTTTTTAAAGGTTTTATTTATTTATTCACGACACACACACACACACACACACACACAGAGAGAGAGAGAGAGAGAGAGAGAGAGAGAAAGGCAGACGGAGAAGCAGGTTCCACGCAGGGAGCCCGACGCTGGACTCAATCCCAGGTCTCCAGGATCACACCCTGAGCTGAAGGTGGCACTAAACCGCTGAGCCACCCGGGCTGCCCTAACTTGTGTTTTTAAATATTTAATTTCCTCAAATATGTATTTTCAATCTGGTTTTATTATAAACCTCACTAAGACTAGTTATATGCAGATCATGCACTCCAGAAGTTGTTGCCAAATATTCCCCTAATTTTCTCAATAGTAGTGGTCTAGGAAGACCTGTAAATTATGCAAAAAAGAGAGAAGAGAGGAGATTAGCTGGTAGCCTGTCAGAAAATGCTGGTCAGAAAAATATCCTCAAAGACAAATATTTTGGTAAAAGAAAAATTTTAAATACAATTTAAAGTCTTTTCTAGACCCCAAGACACTGCTAACTATACGTTTACCAATTCTTCCTTTGCCGTGATATTTTTACCATAATAATGTGTTGTAAGATGTTTTTCAAAGGGGCACAAGGGTGGCTCAGTTGGTTAGGCATCTGCCTTCGGCTCAGGTCATGATCTCAGGGTCCTGGGATTGAGCCCCGCATTGGGCTTCTCGCTCTGCAGGGAGCCTACTTCTCCCTCTCCCACTCCTCCTGCTTGTGCTCTTTCTTACTCTCTCTCTCTGTGTCAAATAAATAAGTAAAATCTTTAAAAATATATGTTTTTCAAAAAGTTTTCTAAGTTGCATTATCTCTGGAGACACAAATTTACAAATACGGCCATTTTGTTTATTCTTTAGAAATATTTTGCAAAAGCTCTTCCTATAACCAAGTTCAGAATTTTAAATGAACAAAGAAAGCTACCTGAACCACAAATTTTTTTGTCACAACTGTCTTAACTTTCGTATTTTGCTCACTAATAGGAATGGCTCTTAAGTCATTATCCAAAGGGTGTATTCCTGGGGTGCCTAGGTGGCTCAGTCACTGAAGCTTCTGACTCTTGATATCAGCTCAGGTCACGGTTTCAGGGTCGTGAGATTGAGGGTTGTGAGATGGAGCTCCACATCACTCCGCCAACCTCACATCTGCGTCTGGCTCCCTGTTCAGCTTGGATTTTCTCTCTTTCTGTCTGCTCCTCCCATCGCTCATTCTCTCTTTCTCTCTCTCTCTCTCTCTCTCCCGCAAATAAATAAATCTAAAAAAAGAGAGTATTTTTCTACTGTACATATAATTTTAACAGGTATGGGCACTTTTGTCAGGAAGGTTAGATATAGAAATTCATAAGGATGTACAAGGGGATGGTCAATCATGTTGGGTACAATGAGAAGTTAATAACTTAATAGAAAGAAGACAGTAAGTAGAGACAAATACACACATTCTTCACATACACTAACACATATACTTCAACATAGACACATATGTGCCCACAGAGCACATATAACACTCACCTATAAACATCCATCTCAATGCATGCATGCTCTTCCTAACATACACACATACACAGACATACAACCCCCAACCTTGTGTACACATAATACTTCATATTTACATAAATACTATTCTAAATCCCAGCATACATGCAGATAGTACACCCATTTCATACATATAAACATACAGACCACCACCAATATCAGCATATAAATATTATTCATAATCCCAACACATATACTTCTTAACCCATAAATATCAATGTTCACATGCATCAGCATACTTCATCTGTCCTCTCCCCTACGCTCCTTGAAATTAAATTTTTCCTTCATGTTTCCTACACCATCCCCCCACCACTCTTCCACACCCCCTCTCCTATATCTTCTTTCATGTCAATTACCCATATGCACTTCATCCCATTACTCACATGCAAGTATAACTGAATACATACACATTCAGTGAATGACTGATGTCCTTACCAACTTCAAGGGTATCCCTTCAAGAGCATTACAGTGTATGTCAGCATATTCTCATAAGCTAATGATCCAGAAAGATTAAATCACATCCATTCTACTTTATTTTAGAAGGTAAGAGAATATTTAGCATGTTTCAAGAAGAATGCCAATAGATCTATAGTGTAACAAAACACTGTAATGTTTAAAATCTATGGGGAAAATTTTTAATGATCTGGAAAGGCATATGTCTTTAGATTTGCCATTTGCTGATGTATTATTTCTTGGATAATCATAGATCCTTACCTGCCACTCTAAAAATCACACTGCTTATATGTCAACCCCTACCTCTCATCACGGGGTGACCATACATTGTGAACATTTTTTAGTTCAAAGGGTGTAATACATTTTATAACTTTGCCTAAGGACTCAGGACTCTTTAGGGAAAATTGTGGTCACTCTTCTTATACACAAACTATAGGTACTTCATCATTTTCCATTCACTGTTGAACCCACTCAAAACTTGTCTTGAAATTCTTACTCTATGAAAATTACATGTGGGATACTAACTGAAAGTCTTAATGTGACAAATATCCAGTGAACACATTGCTCAACTTCTTGAACTCACAACTGAATACTTTATCTATGAACTACCCCTTTCCCTTAGCTCCACAACACCATGCTTTCCTGCCTTTCTACTTCCTTTCTGGATCATTTTGTTCAGGCTCTTTCTTTTCTACTTTATTGATACATATAGAGGACTCTTGGACCTTGTTCTTAGACTACATTTTTATTTTCTCCGTATGTTTGTTCCCATGATTACCCCATCCACTTTTTGGAGTTAAGTATCACCCCTCTAGTGCCAATGACCACCAAATTTATGTCTCTATCTCAGAAAGTTACTGAGGCCCAGCTGAGTATATCCACCTTCATTTGGATGTTTTGTGGGCATCTCAAGTGTAAAGTGGCAAAACTAAACTCTACTTTCTTTCTCAACACCTCACCTCCAAGCCATCTCTTTCCCCAGTGTTCTATATTTCAATAACATCTCCTTGATGTACCCACACCAAAAGCATCCCATAAATCTTTTTTTCCCTATATGTCATCTCTCATTAAATCCTGCCTATTTTAGGACAACATTGTCTCTTGAATATATTCCTTTTTGTCCGTCTTCATTGGCACTCCCCCTGCCTGAACTATGATGGTCTGTACTGCAAATTACTAAATTAAACTCTTTTATCCACTTCTATCCTTCTCCACCTCTTAGTAATTAGCAATGTTGCAGCTCAAGTAGTTGTCATGTCTTTGTCATAGGAAGAAGCCTGTAAAGAAGTACAGGTAAACCATGAAGAAATGATCTATGTGTGGAGGGATGATAAAGCTTCTAGGGGCACTGTCATAGGAAAGGATCAAGGACACAGGTACAGGAATACACCTAGAATAGAAGGAACCTTTTTCCCCCCATTTGACACTGCAGGAAAGGATATAATTTTGAGGACAGATAATTATAGCTTCATAGATAAGTGAAGAGGGGGGTAATGAAATTGGTTTTACTCTTGACAACTTCATTTTATTCTCTTGGAATTTGGAGGCAATATCATCAGTTGATGGAGTGTGTGGGTTATAGGTTGTTAGAGCAAAATTTCTTAGAAAAATTGATCTTGAGAACATGTCAAAGTATATTAACTTGTTAATGAAGGAACTCACAAGAAGATAATAATATGTCAGGTCAAAGAAGTATTGGAGAGAAGGATTTTATATATCATAAATGAGAAAATGTTTATATAAATAGCTAGGTTGCTAAGGGCAGATGCTCGTTTACTTCCTGTGGTTATAAATCTGCTATAGCTAGAAAATTACCTTACTTTATCAGTTAGCATGGGTTAAACTTGGGAGCTCAGCAATTAGAGTCAAATTTCCAGTGTTGCCAGGTATGAATCATTATTCAAAAATAACAAGTCATATATCTGAGAAGCAGACAATATGCAATTGACCTGTGACTGTTAATCAGACACATTAAGTTAGAAGTTTCTGTTCCTTGATTTCAAGGATATATTTAGCACAGGAATGCCAAATAGCAACCATCACTAAATTTCTGTGGCATGCATCCAAAAATACTAATGACACAATTTGCTTATTTTCAAGTTTATAACAATTTTTTTTATCTTGGTCCCCTCTTTGGAGTTAGACAACATAGAAATATCTTGATAATGAATATAAAAGTCCTCATTAAAATTTTGCGCTAAAACCCTTGAAGAAATTTTCTGCCTATTAATCCCATTCTGAAATTCTTGAATGTAATGGAAAATTAAAATATGGTCATCTAACACAATAGAATTACAGTTATGATTACCAGTAACATTTTTACAAATTTGTTATTGTTCCTTTAGCTCAATTTATAATACTGGTGAGGTGGTTTTCAAGTTAAAGTGCAAACATTTAATAGGAGACTGAAAGAAAGGAGAAAGATACAGGGGGCTTTATAGGTAATAGGATGATGGGGAGAAATCCCTCAAAAGTCACTTCTCAGCCTCACTTTTTCATTTCATGGAGTTTGAAGACAATAGGAGGAGCTGATGGGCTTTGGGGAATTGTGCTCTAATGGCATTAAAGCAAATAAGATTTAACTTGTTGTCAGGAAGTATTATTCTTTTGCCTATTCTTACAATAGTATTTTCCCATGGTGCCTGTTGATCATATATTTGTTCCAAAATTTTTAAAAATATTTATTTATTTATTTTAGGGGGAGGGACAGAGGAAGAGGGATAGTCTTAAGCAGACCCTGCACTCAGCGTGGAGCTGATGTGGGGCTTAATCTCAGGACCCTGGGATCAGTACCTGAGCCAAAGTCAAGAGCTGATGCTTAACAGACTGAGTCACCCAGATGCCTCTCTGTTCCTAATTTTTAATCTGTACTTCCTGACAGGAACAGATAAATATAGAGGAATACAGGAACAGATAGATATAGAGGAAGTTTAATCAAACTTCCTTTAGTATACAGCTGACGTCACCAGACACAGTTGACTCAGAGATTCCTCCTAAAGCTAATGCTCACTTCCACAAACCTTAACTAGGCCTGAATTGGTCAAAATGAGATAGATCATGTACTAATAAAACAAGGCCCCAATATCTCAATGTCTTTAACAAACAAACATTTGCTTCCTGCTTATGCAATGTGACATTGAAGCCTCTGCTGCTTCAGTGTCATCCTCTACTGTCATCCTCCAGAACCCAGGGTACTAATGCTATTTTCAGTTTCATAGGGTCACAGACTTCTAATCCAATTTTTTATCTCTTTGTCAGCATGACGTTTTGAAGATGAAGTAGGCTTCTTCACTATTCAAATGTGACTTTCTATCGATAGTAAGAAAGACTAGAAAGACTACCGATAGAAAGTCACATTTCAGATATACTTCTTAGATTTGCTCTGTTTCTTTGTGTATTCGTCAGGTTCTCCAGAGAAACAGAACCAATGATAGATTTATAGAATTGGTTCATGAGATCATGGGGCTAGCAAGTTGGGAATCTGTAGAGGAGATCAGCAATCTGGAAACTCTGGGGAGAGCCGATGGTACAGGCTTGTGTCTGAAATCTGCAGGCATGGTTTCTATATTGTAGTGTGGAGGTAGAATTGCTTCTTCTTTGGGAAGCCTCGTCTTACCTTTAAGGGCTTCAAGTGATTGAATGGGACCCATCCACATTATGGAGGTTAATCTATTTGACTCAAAGTCTCTACTGATTTAAATTTTTTAATGACATCAAAAAAATGCCTTCACAGAAGCATCTAAACTGATGTTTGACCAAACAACAAAGAACTCTAGCCTAGCCAAGTTGACACTTAAAATTAGCTATTACTAGCTTCCCTGGTCTATGCTTCTCTCAGCTTATTTGTGGCTACATTGGCATTGTGAAGGTGTCATTCCTTTATTTTTCTATCCTTGACCCATTTTATCCAGTTGAATGGATTTACTGGGCACCACTGAAATCCAGTGCAAAACTTTTCCCATGAGGGTGAAAGTAACATTGAAATAATCCTGTAGGGTTTTAATATACTTTGTCATTCAATCTCGATTTTTACTTTTGGAGGTGAGAAGTAATTGCCTCTTCCAAATATTCAGCTCTATAAATCTGTTACTTTTTTCTTTATCTCCTATCATTTTTACTTACAGATCACACAGTTAATTCCTGTGTTAATATTTCTTTTCATACCACCTTGCCAAGTATAGTCAATGACATTCACCCCAGGATAATTAATAATATACAGTTCTCAGGGATACAAAATTATTATATACATGATATGCCTTTGACAAATGTCTTTCCATATTATATACATAAATGGCTATTGCTGTATCCACCCTAGTAACTGTATCTTTGTTGCCTATGCCACATATATTACGTATTGTTTTTTTGTTGTATTAGTACCCACTTCCTATACTGATTCTTTTATTAGCCAGGATAGGTTAGATTTTGCCATATTTTGCTGTATCTTTATTATCACTATTTAGAACACTGCTTGTGTATATTGCAGAGGACTAGCATTTTGTAGAAGGCATATACCAATAAGTATATGCTGTGGCTCAGAAATGACAGCCATAATTTCTGTTATGCACTCAGACAGAACTAATCACATGATCTCTCCCAACCACAGTGGTCCTAAGAAGTTCAGTCCTATTCCATACCCAAAATGCAGAAAGCCAAGAATGTTTAGTGAACAGTAGTGACCAACACTGCAAGTCCTATCATTGCTGTCTGCACTTATACAGTATTGTATATTCTTAAGGGAAATTACACTTCAAAGAATGATTTTCATCTTTTAACATAATTATTTGGTAAATGTTTTGTGCTGAATTGTGTCTTTCCCTTCACCCCCCATAATTTATAAGTTGAAGCCTTAACCGCAATGTGACTGTATTTGGACATGAAACCTGAAAGATGTAATCAAGAATAAATGAAGTCATAGAAGTAGAGTCTAATTCCAACATGACTGGTGTCCTTATAAGAAGAGGAAGAGACATGAAGAGTGTGAGTGTGCACAAGAAAGGCCTTGTGAGGAGGCACAGAGAAGGTGGCAGTTGATAAGCCAAAGACAGAGGCCTTAGGAGACTCAAGCCTGCTGGCAACTTGATCTTGGACTTCTAGCCTCCAGAAGTATGAGAAAATAGATTTTTGTTGTATAACCCACCCAATGTTTTGTTATAGCAGCCCAAGTTGACTAATACAGTAAACATGGTCATTTTAATAGATAATTTGGTACCATATTTAAAATTAACTCTCTCTTTCATTAGGCTTTCCAGAGGTGTTTGTTATTTCATACATTTTTCTAAGGAAATCTGTAATTGAGTTTGAAATATGCAACCTCATTTGCATTGTGTAATTGAATTGCCCATAGGACTGCAGCAAAATTTATCTGGCAGTGTTTGTGTGACTTGGGTGGGATCATGAAATCGATGTAATGTACCTTTCAATAGTTACAGAAATTCTCTACTTTAAAATCTTATTTTTATAAAGAGACTTAGCAAGACATGTACATTGATATACACCGAACTGAGATTTAGTGAAGGAAATGTGTTGACATATGCTTATTAAACCCATATGTACTTAAAAACACATTAGCTTAGGGATTGCATTGTTAAATATATGAATTTATGTTGCCTCTAATTTTGGGGGTTTTAGAATAGCAAAAATATTTTTTATAAGTTTATTTTTGTTTTTTTAAATAAATTTAGTGTGTTCTATTATGTAAAAGTATATTTTTGAGATGGCTTAATGGATGTGAAACGTTTTCTATTTCAGCATTGTTTTTAAATTTTTTTCTCATTACCGACTATTTTAAAGTCAATATCATGAGATGAGGGACGCCTGGCTGGCTTAGCGGGTAGGCCATCTGCCTAGGCCAGGCTCAGGGCGTGATCCTGCAGTCCCGGGATCAAGTCCCATATCAGGCTCCCTGCATGGAACCTGCTTCTCCCTCTGCCTATATCTCTGCCTCTCTTTCTGTCTCTCTCTGTCTCTCATGAATAAATAAATAAAATCTTTAAAAATAAATAAACCAAATATTTATTTAAAAAATCATGAGATGAAACAATGTAATGACTGCATTTTCCAATTGTTCTCCCAAAAATATCTTTTTATATCGAGTATACAGTTGTACATTTCAGGCATTTAAATACATTAATTGCAGGCCTTGCTTTTATGCTATAGGTTTATTTTCAACCATTGGGAATTTGGATTCTGTAAATGAATCCTCAGGAGAATGGTTTTTTTTGATCTATACTAGTTCAGAGTAATAATAATGGAAGTAATACTTTTAATTTTGATAAAGTAGCTAACATTTACTGAGCATTTTCTATAAGCTAGACCTTATGCTAAGTACTTTATATTGTTTCACTTAATCTTATCAAAAACTATATAATTTAGATATAATTACAAACCTCTTATTAGCCAGAATAAGAGAAAATGGAAGCTAGCACAATTAAAATTTTCTGGGATTCCGTATCTAGTAAGTGGAATCCAGACTGGAACTGAAACAGCCCATTTCATGATTCTTGTTAAGAAATATGCATTTGTCCTTCAGCATAGTGCGCCCACATAGCACTGGGGTTTTTGCTTCAGTATCCATTCCCAGACTCTACCCATGGAGATTCTGATTCAGAAAGTTTTGAGTCATAGACCCATAAAGTGGTATATGGCTTTCCAAAATGGTAAGCTTTTATTTACAACCAGCTGAAGTTTAAAAGTTCTGTACACTTATACTGCAGTAGATTGAATAATGTCCCCCAAAGGTGTCTGTCTACATCCTAATCTCTGGAACCTCTGAATGTTACTTTATCTGGCAAATACTTCAAAAATGTAATTGAGTAATCTTTAAATGGGGATATTATTCTGGGTTATATGGCTAAGCCCCAAATGCAACCACAGGTGTCCTTATAAGAGGGAGGCAGATGGAGATTTCAGATGGAAGAGAAAGTAATGTGACCACAGACACAGAGATTGGAGTGATGAAGCCACAAACCAAGGAAGGCTTGGAGCCATAAGAACTGTGAGAAAATATATTTCTGTTGTTTTAAGCCACCAAGTTTGGGGTAATTTGTTACAGCAGCCCTAGGATTCCAACATATAGGCCACATGATGGCTTCACACGTTTGCTTATTGCTCTTGAAATTCGTCAATGTTTAACATGTGTTGAGGTTCAACTTTAGAATATTTGTGAGGAAAAGCTTTGCTTATCAAACTATTATTCTAGACTCTCTGTTCTAGTTCACTGCATGTGGATGAGTTGCCAGATGTAGCAAAATGAAAAAAAAAATACAGACTGCTTGGTTAAATTTGAATTTCAGAAAAACAGCAAAGAATTTTCAGTATAAATATGCTCCAGGCAATATAGAGTAAAAAAAATTGTTATGTATCTAAAATTTACAGTTAAGTGGGTATTTTGTGTTTTGCTGGCATATGAAGATAAGTTAGAAAAGGAGTGAATGTTCTTGTCTTCTATCTGTTCAGAGTGCAGGTCCATGCCACTGAGTTCATAGCCCAGGAGAAACCTCACCAGAGTAAACAGTTGAGAAGGATGGTGCAGCTAAATTGTGATGAAATAAAATCTGTGTTTCCTGGATCTCATGGAAAAAAAAAATCCAAAGGGAAGATACAGAGGCTCAATTTGGGTCAGGGCTCAGGCTGAGATGTTCTGTTCTCACTTGGAGAAATATGAGAACTTCTTTAGAGTGACAGCAAGAAAGTTACAAATGGCTCACATAGAACTCTTGGAGATTCAAAGAATATGAGACTCTTATTATCAGCCTCTAGAATACTAATTAGCAAAAAGCAGCTACTTTCTTTAAGCTCAAACCACAGAAACACTCTGACAAAAAAGCATAAATTACTGCCTTGGCCCCACTCAGGGCCTAGGAGGAAAGTGAGTACCTAGTAGTCATGTTTAGATTTTGGCAAACTGTATTTCACACAGAAGTTATTACTCAACACTCAACGAAATAGAAAAATTGCTCAATCCCATTTATCACAGAAGAGTGTAGTAGGAGTGCAAAAGACCAAATGTGTCTGGAATTTACTTGTGAGGTCATGACGTGAGAGCTAAATGTCCTGCAAACTCAAAACTGCAGTCATACTTGTGAAAAGTCAAATGCACTAATGATTGTTTTTTTTGTGAGCCCCAAGTGATATTATAACCTTGTTCTACTTCGAATTTCAGTGAAGATATTTTGAAATGTTTGGTTCTTCATACTCATTTACTTAATTTGAGTGTATCTTCAACTAAAAAGTTGAAACAGTCCATGCACTGAGTTACAAAATATCTTGATTCTATTCCATCCTTTTTAAAGATCAGGATTTAGTATGGAATCTGCCTATGCCCAAAGGTCCATAGTGACAGTAGGACCCAGGAGCAGGAAGGGTTAAAAGATGGTTCTGAACAATACGTAGGCTGTATTTGACTCACAGCAGTATTTACTCTCTCACTGCTATTGTTTACTTTTATTGGGTTTTCATTGGATCCAGAGTGTTTTATGCTTAGAGATTCTTTGATGTTCCCTTGGAGGAAAGTTTATTTTTCTTTTTGAGAGTATAGTTGGATATTTGTTTTTGGATTGTGCTCAAATGATGCTGGCAAGAAGGATACTTCTGGACTGGTATGTTTGGAACAACTTTCCTGTATATGAGCAGATAGTCAAAAAATAAATAAATAGGAAAAGAGATACTTCTAAACTCAAATTTGAAAATATTTTTGGCATCTTAATATGCAACAGGGTACATTAAAAATATTGAAATGAAAGAAAAAAGTTAATGAGTTCTTATAAAAAAATAAAGGGAACCTAAAATGAAAATACCAACCTGAATGTACATTTAATGAAATTTAATTATTTTGCTTAGTCCCCGAACTATAGTATAATTCATATACAGTAAAATGAACAAGTCTTATGGGAGTACCTTAGGGGCTATCTTTATAGATATATGCAGACACACACGGGTGTATACACACACACACACAATTATATATATTATATATATATTTAATAATTAAATTATATATATATAATTGTGTAAGCCCTTCTGAATAATACAACTTAAAAAAAAAAACGTTTCTCTGGCAATCTCCTACACTATCCCATGTATTTAATGAAATTAGCCAAATTTATTGTCTATTACTATTCTCCACCTAAAAAAATGAGGGATCCTTGGAAGATTAGTAGATTGATGTCTTAAGTCAAAAAGCAAACAAAACAAAATAAACTTCTCTCTTGGAGTTGGAAGAAAATTGTATGCTTTCAGAGGTCCTTCAAGATAGTGATAAAATGTCAAGAGGTCTACCTAAAGAGGCTGTCTATATCCACATGAGAACAACTTAAAGATCAATGAGAAAATATTGATTACAGCTCTTTGGAGCCAAGTGAGTATGGAAATTCTTAGGTATTGCTCAAAATAATGTTTGCTAGTACAAAGCCATACTCCTCATACGAATGAATGAAGATGTCTCATGCCTCCTAAAAAGGGAGAATGTCGGAAGACCTTGGGATTGATTTGTTTAGTTGCTGCTATGCCTTTCCCCTCTTGAGGACTTCAAGCAGCTATTGTAGTCACACAGATGGATCTGTATTCTGATCTCTGCTTGAAATGTGAAATACATGTGAAAAAAGAAATGCAGGACAGACCTGTGAAACCAATGCTGCTGTCAGGTCACTGCTTCTCACTCCTACCAGGAATATGAGGATTTGTAAAGCTTAGTCCCATTAAGATTGTTACATCCCAAGGTGTCTGAGATGACTTTGTGGTTCTTCTCTCTGCCTGCTGTATTTGCCAGGAGTGTGTTGGAGTTGACTTACATTCATTACCCAACAATAAAAGAATTTACTAAATACAATCAAGGCAGACATTCTGGTACTCTGGCATAGTTGTTTTACAGGAAGGATTTTGGTCTGAGAATGTTAAGCAACACAAGGGCATAGAAGACCTGCCTTGAGAAGGGCTCAGGTTGGGCTTCTCTTTCCTGTGGTGTTTCTGCATACAGACATGTGGTACCATTAGCAGATGGCTGCCTTACCTGGGAATGGGGACCCCAGGGGGAAATGGGTCCTCTGATGGACAAAAATGCTTTGTATGGACACCTTCAGTTGTCTAAGTCTGTATTCTCTATACTTACAGTAAAGAAATTGTAACTTTTGCTTCTGTTTAACTGCCATCTTCCGATCAATCACATCCCTCTCATGTGCTTCAACCGTGTAACAAGCAATGGTAATTTGAAGAAAGTTCTCTCCAGAGGAGAGATTTTTCTCACCAGCGACTTTCAATCTGTGAAGAGAAGAGGAAAAGGACCTTAAAAGATGGTTTCAACCATTTGAGGGGAGACATCATTCTTATGGAAAACAATAAATAACTAAAATCAATTTACTTTGAAATTGCTTTGGAATTGCGTTTTCATTTTTTTCCATCAGAGAGAAATTCAATTAAAAATATGTTAGATATAAAGATGTGTGGCTCGCAATTCATCCTCTATAGAGATGTAGAATAATATATGGATATCTGTATTACTATTGTAAGTGGGTAAAGTGAGGTAAATGACAGAAGCACTTGCATACTTTATGCACGTTAGTCATACATTCATCTTCTTGGTAGAACCCACTAGCTGTGTATTAATTACTACATGTTCATTGATTTGAAGACACTCTTCTATTTTCACATTTTAATGTGAAATGTCTTTGCTATCGGAATTTGCTTCACAATCATGATATCTCGTGATTGTTGTTAACTAGATGACAACTTTGGCATGGATGTCACTACGTCTGCATTCAGGAATACCCCAAGTGCCAGTATAACACTTCAGATTCTACACTGGAGGTTTGAGGGGAACTTCGGAAACAACAGTGGAGCACTCTCCTAAGTCCCAGGAACCAAGTGGTGATGGATATTGGATAAGAAAGTTGGTGAATGAGAAACTTTCAACAACTTTCCTGGAACAGAATCAAAAGCAGATTGGCTGTCTATAATACCTAAGCCAGCATAGGATGACTTTCAGTTCTATATATTGTGTTAAGAAACACCGAATTGCCAGCTTTTTTGATGACCATAGAGCTAGGTTGTGTGAAAGAAAACATATGTGCATGAATTCTGAATCAAAAAGGGATTCAGAAGAGTCAGATGCTGCAAGTTTCACAGATTCTTTGACCAAGTATCTATCTTAAATTTCCATTCTATTCATGCCTAAAAGTCATATGTGATAAGGGCTTACATCTAATCAAGTCTAAAAAAACTAGTCCAATAAATACAAAATTATTCTAAATGATAAAACACAAAGGCATATTTTATCTGGCAGCATCTTTGACTTGCTTAGCTGCACAAAATATAATGGCATGTAAAAACAAAACATATTGTCTGTATTTTAAAGATGAGAAAGTTTGAAACCTGGCACAGCCTCATTTTGAACAAAGCCACACAGCTAGTAGTAAATAGTGACACGGTTTTGCTTTCAGATACATCCAACACCTGACCATGAACCGTTTCGCTCCACATTGTGTCACTTCTATAAAAGAAGGGTTACAGGCCTTTAAGAGGGAAAAAAGTATATCTAATTAGAGAACAATGCATTCATGTTTTCCTTTCCGCCTAGCCTTAAATTAATCAACAGTCCCCCTTTATAAGCTTTTCCTCTTTGCATCACCTAACAGCAAGTATTTTGGCAATGGGAAGAAAACCATCCAGTTTTAGAATCAAAACAGTGAAAAGTCAAAAAGGTTTGAGCACATAGTTCACCAAGCAGAAGCTTCTGAGCAGAACCAAGACATTTATATTCCCATCTGTGCTGTAGTATCTTCAGGGATAATTATTGATAATTTTATCTTTACAGGTGGTAGATGTGGACATATGAATAAAAACAGGTCATTATAAAATTCATCACTGATTTCTGGATCAAGATATGTAGATGCCATCCTGGAACGTGTTTACTAGTGCACCTGCCTCTAAAAGGAAGGGGTGTCCATCTGAGGCTTGACAGTTGAGATGGTGAAATGCAAATTCCCACTGCTGCAAGAAAGCATTGCTATTCTGGATGCACATCTATACTGGGGGTTGTTTTTGCCCATTTTGTCATGACTCCATGAAATTTTACTGTAGAGGAGCACCTGGATGGCTCAGTTAGTTAAGCCTCTACCTTCAGCTCAGGTCATGATCTCAGGGTCCTGGGATTGAGCCCCACATCGGGCTCCCTGCTCAGTGAGGAACCTGCTTCTCCCTCTCCCTCTGTTGTTCTCCCTGCTTGTTCTCTCTCTCTCTCTGTCAAATAAATAAAATGTTTTAAAAAAATTTACTGTATAATAAGTTAGAGTCCATATTCAAAAGTAAATTGATTGTAATTTTTTATCTAAGTTCAATTCTCTGTTACATATGCAAAAAAAAAAAAAACCCAAACATGGTCCACAGATAAGGATATTAATCATCTAACAATTCAGGCCTCTATCAATTTGAATTACTAACATACAGATGTGTATTTAGTCTCCATGATTAACAATTAAACAATTAAAAACCCTTCTCATAAGGGAGACTTCTCAGCTTTTATACTACATCTTTCAAAATGACCTAAGAAAAATTTCTAATGTCTCTATGTTTCACAAATATTAGTTAATAGCATTACTATTTTGTACTATTTAATAAAACTCATAAATCATTACATTTGTATAGGAACAGGGAGTTTTTCTTTCAGCCTATGATCATATTTTCCATGTCTGTTTTACCTGCCAAAATTTATAAACAGATTAAAAATTAGATGGATTCCAATTGATATTTCTGAGCCATCTCCTCTGCACAGCCATAGATGAAAATTACCAATTTAAAACAAATAGGTAAAAACCTTATTTTAAATTCGGTGCCATTCCACCTGATTTAAGTCCAGGCTGAACTGAATAGTTGAATAAATTGCTTATCTATAAGAGCTACAGGACTATGATTAGTTATGATGAAGGAGGAAAGCTAAGATGGGACTCATCAGTACTTTCAAGTATAATGAGAAACTGTTATATAGAGGATTCTAGACCCCATTGCTTTTTGCAGAAAATCAACTAACTTTAGATTGCAATGTGATGGATTATGACCTGCAATTTGGGGAAGAATTTTTCAAGAAGTCAAAAATGATAGCAGAATGGGTCCGATTTTATTTAATTTTATTCACTAGAATTTAGGAGCTTTAAGATAAATTATAAAATTTTATATAATTTTACGTGCTAAAGTGCAGAGTCCTGATGAACTTGCTGCTAATGTGAGATGTAAAGAGAGATATGTTCTCTTCCAGCTCCACACGTGCCTTCTTTGACTCTCAATTTTCCATAATTAGGTTATAATTCAGAATATTAAATTTCTTGTTTCCAGGATCTCCACCTAATGTTAAATACTTTTTGTAGGTTTAAATCTTTGCCAAAGTCTTATCGGGGTTAACATCTTAGAGTAGGACATATTTTCTCATTTCCAATTTTACTCATTGTACTCAAGACTGTTAGGGAATAGGGCTCAGATGAAGAAGAGTAGAAATGCTAAGAATAGGCCCCTGGAATGTACCATAGTAGTTGTCAATACACATTTATTAATTATTTAATGTGTGAAACAATAGTTATTAAAGGGGATACTAAGTATATATGAGTATATGTACATATATGATTTATTTAATATATAAGGTGTAATAATAGGGAAAACATTCTTGTCAGAAGACACTTCATTATTAGGTACTGCTTAACAGTTTGTTGTCTGGATATAGATAAACCTGAGTTTGAATTCTGGTCTCCCTAATTTTTAGCTTTCTCATTTATATGATGCAGATAATAATACCTACCTGGTGTTATTTTCTTGAGAGTAAATACATTATATATTGTGTATTTCATAAGGTGGCTGTAGAGATTACATGGCATAATATTTATAAAATGCTTAGTACTTATCTGACTCAGAGAAACTGCCCAATAAATATTGCTCTAATTACTAGATCAATTCAAAATTGCCAAGACTGATCCTTAGTGACGTGAATGATCGATGCAATGAGTAGAGATAAGTGGAGATGTGCAAAGTACTATATGCATACAGCAGGGACTCTCAAGAGAAAGCCACTTAGGAATGCAGGGAAAGGAGGTTTATTAAGAGGGTTATGAAACATTTCTCAAGAATTGAAGATATTAAAGAAAAATTTAAAGATGATGTAATTATTCAGATGAACTGTACAGGTAAGAGCATTCCATGAAGTAGGACTCATAGGTGTGAAAACATAGAGGTTTAAGAACTGAGTTACCTTTAAGGAGCTATAAATTTGTCTGCATTGAGGTAGCCTTCGAAAGTGTGTTGGGTGGCTCATTAAGAGATGAATCTGCAGATGTGGACAAAAGCCATGCCAGGAAGGATATTTCATAGAACAACTACAGTTGGGCTTGGCCAGACAAAAGAAAGAAACTCTAAAATATTTTAAGAGGAGGATTAGTGTGATTGGATTTGGAACCATTCTAGAAGTAGTGAGAATAATGAATTAAATATAACGACACCAACCACAAGATAATCCATTAGTAATTGAAGGTTTAGGTGTGGGTGTGTGCTATAGTCTTTATGGAGCTCAATAGGAAGCAATACTGTGTAAAAGTATGTATGAAGTAAAATAGAGGAATTAATAATAGAGGAGATGAGGGAAATGAAAGACAGAGAGGCTTCTCACATGACTCTCAGATTTCTGGCTGAAATTTCATGGTTGAATTCTGCCTTTCAAGATAAAAATTAAATTTCAAGATAAAAATTAAAATGGATGGGATGGGTTTGAGAAGATAATCAGGATTTTCAGGAAGGAAAGTACTTCTTTCCTAAAAAGTTGAAGACCTCCTCTTCTTTTCCTCTTTTCCAATTCTTGAATACTAACAAGAATTTTTTAGGTGATTTGTTATATTACTCATAGGCATATTGATTGGAAACTTTAAAAAATGTGAATACCAAGGTTTGATATTGCTACTAACTTTTAATTGCCTTACTTTATTTTCTTTGTATTTATTCCCTGGCCTTATATTAAGATTTTCTTTTTTTTTCTACAAAAAGAAAGGTCATACTAAATATCCTTTTCAGTTCAACACTTGTCACATTACTAAGATTCTCACAGAAATTCCTTTTGAAAATCTTAACAAGGAACAAATTGTCTCAATGAAGAGGTAAACTCAGGAGCAACTTAGACAAATTTGGAAACTTAGATAATTCTTCTCACATCAAGTTACTTAGAGCATAAAACACTTTAGTGACAATCCCTTGAAATTGTTAGACTATAATATTTAGCTTCAAATTTATCAGTAGAGATAGGTCCATGCATGCCATTTATACATGTTGATCAGTTAGTCTATAATGTACAATGAAAATGGAAGTTATCATCATGTTGCCAGGTTCTTATTTCATAGCTGATGGATTTCAGTAGGTGTTGTAGGCACAGGCACAGGAAAGTTGTAGCTGCAATAATTGTAGATAAATTTTAATACTGGCTAACAAAAGCTTAACATTCACTCCAGAGGAAAAGTGACCTCATGGACATTCAGTTTGTTTTGAGACCTTTTTTAACATTGTCGAGGCATCTCAGACTTGTACCCTAGAGCAAGAGTCAGCAAACCTCACCTATAAAGGGCCAGAGAGTAAATATTTTCATCTTTGAAGGCCAAATAGTCTGTGTTTCAATTCCCAGCACTGCCATTTATTGCAAAAATGGCCATTTATAATTTGTAAACAAATGAAGGCATTCATGTTCCAATAAGGCATTATTTATACAGATAGGCAGTGGGCTGATTTGGCTCAGGCAACAGAGGGTGCAAACCCCTAACCATAGAGCCTGTCAATGGTCCCTAAGCAGGTGATATGCCCCTGCAGGGCTTTGAATCAAACTGCGCCACAAGGATAGCTTCTTTGTCAGTCACCATTACAAGTCTCTTCCCTCATAAGAAATCAGAGTTAGTATAGCAGGGACGACTTTGATTGACGCTCAGGAGATAGACCTTCCAAATCAGTTGCTAAGCTAGAATTAGTTGAGTTGTGTCTCATTCAGTCCCTTTCTGTACCTTCCTCTACCTTCACATTCTCCCCTGACACTGATTCTGCTGATCATCTAGAGTCACTATATGGAACATTTTCTTC
Source organism: Vulpes lagopus (assembly GCF_018345385.1). Classification (NCBI taxonomy): domain Eukaryota; kingdom Metazoa; phylum Chordata; class Mammalia; order Carnivora; family Canidae; genus Vulpes; species Vulpes lagopus. Next base: position 49,475,464 of record NC_054847.1, on the reverse strand, counting down.
CCTACAAGAAACCTTTAGGTTGTCTTCTAGCCACACGGATCTCTCTCCCCTCATACACCAAACCTATCCTGAAAAATCTGTAGTTTATTTCCCCAACCCAGACTTATTAAGCGCACCAAAGTTCATGCTCACTTAAATATAAGAAAAATCTTATATTTCACGTAGTCACTATACCTAACTGGTATCTCCTTAAAGTCACTGGCACCATCCAGAGGTGTTATATTCATGAAAATATGGGATACATTCTGTATTGCACAACCTTCTCTCAGGGCTTTTGGCTAATGCAATATCTCATAATACTGTTAAATTTCTCTTTTTTTACCTGGTTATCACATGTGACTTATGTTGTTAATTAGTCATTTCTAATCTTGGTTTAATTGCTATTTTCTTAGAATCTTCTTTTTTTCCTACACTTTCCTGAACCTACTAAAGAGATCATATAGCTATAATACATTATAGAGATATACATAATTACAGTTATGATCACATATTAACCTACATGTTTATGCAAAAATTAATTTGAATTTCTTAAGCAATTCATATTTGTAAGTTTAACTTTTGTTATGAGACAGTTGTAGATTCATATACAGTTGTAAGAAATAATACAGAGCTTTGGCACATTCTTTACCTGATCTCTCCCAATGGTAGTTTCCTGCAGTCCCATAGTACAATGTCACAGCCAAGACACTGATGCTCGTGCAGTCAAGACCAGAACATTTCCACCGCTACAAGGATTTCTCATGTTGCCCTTTTATAGCTATATCCACCTCCCTCCCCTGTCCTCCACCCTGTCCCCAAACCCTAGCAACCTGTAAGCTGTTCTCTAATTCTACAGATTTGTGGCTTCAAGAGTGTTAGATAAGTGAAATCAACAATATGTAACCATCGAGAGAATAGCTTTTTTCCACTCAGTAAAATCTGGAAATTCGTCCAAGTTTTTGCATGTGTCTATTATATCCATTTTTTTCTTTTCTTTAGTTGAATCATATTTTCTGAGAGTGTAAAGTTATTTGTAGACCCTTATCTGCAGGGTCTATGGGATGCAGACTATTTAATTCCTTATATTGGTGACTTGTGTCTTCTCTCTTTTAATCTTGTCAGTCTTGCTAGAAGCTTGCAAGATTTTCAAATTATTTCAAAGGGTCAGCATTTTGATGTATGGATTTTATTTATCATTTTCCTGTTTCAATTTCATTGATTTCTGCTTTTTGTTAGTTTCTTGATTTTTTTTCTCAGTAGCTCTGTTGCTCTTTAACTCCTAGTTTCTTGAGCTAGGAACTTGGATTATTTATTTAAGAACTTTTCTCTTTTCTAACACAATCCTTTACTGCTATAAATTCTTCTCTCAGGACACACATTTTACTATGTTGCCTACGTATTTTGATATGTTGCTTTGCACTTGTTCAGTTCTGTATATTTTTAAAAACTTTAAGACTTTCTCTTTGACTTAAGGATTATTTAGAAGTGGGTAGTGCAACTTCCCCATATTTAGGAAATTTCCCATAGTTTTTCTGTTATTGATTTCTATGTTGCTCCCTGTATGGTCAGACAATATAACCTATATCATGTCAATTATTTTACTTGCTAAGAATGTTTTGTGGTCTAGAATATGATCTGTTTATGTGAATTTTTTATTTTATTTTATTTTATTTTTATTTTTTATTTTTTATTTTTTTTTATGTGAATTTTTTAATAGATGCTTGAAGCACTTGTATATTCTGCTATTGTTTACTGGTGTGTTCCAAAAATAATCAATTAGATCCTGTTTGCTCCTTTTCTTGTTCAGACCTTCTGTATAGTTGTCTGGGAGTAATATCAATTTCTGAGAGAGGGGTATTAAATTCCCCATGTGTAACTGTAGATTTGGTGGTTTTTCCTTTCAGCTTCATCAGTTTTTTACTTCAAGTATTTTGAGGCTGCTGTTCTATGCATTTATAGTAATTATGTCTTCTGGTTATTGATTCTTCATTCTTGAATGTCCCTCTTTGTCTTAGATCATTTTCTTTGCTCTCTTCTTTCTTTGATATAAATTTGGTAATTTGTGCTTTAAAGAAAAATAATGTTTGCATGGTGTAACTTTTTTCCATCAATTTTCCTCCAACTTACCTGTATAGTGAAAGTTGAAATGAGTTTTGTGTAAACAGCATATAATTGAGGCATGACTTTTTAATCTACTCTTCTAATCTCTGACTTTCTTGGAATATTTAGACAATTTACATTTAAGGTAATTATTGATATATTCAGGCTGAAATCTGCCAAATTATTTGTTTTTTTTGTTTGTTTGTTTGTTTTCTCTACTCTTCTTCTTTTTCTCTTTTCTCATATTTCTGTGGGTCATTTGAACATTTTCTAAAGCATGTCATCTTGATTTATTTATGATCATTTGTAGCATACTGCTTTGGAGAATTTTTCTAGTCACTGGTCTGGGTACTGCAAGTTATGATATACATGCGACTTAAAATCTACCTGTGTCATGTTTTATCAGTTTGAGTGATATATGAAGGTAGAAAACTTAGTTAATTGGGTCCCTTTGCTATCTTCACTCCTCAAATATAATTGCCTTGAGTTTGAATTGTTTTACAACTTTTGAGTTGTAAATGATTTAGAAAACACATGAGGTCAAGCATGTCTTTTTTATTTATTCATATTTCTAATCTTTTCCATGTTCTTTCTTCCTTCCTGATATCCCAAGATTTCTTTTTTTATCTTCTCCATTTCATTTGAAACTTTCTATTTCCTTCTAATTCTCTTTACTTTTTCCTTTCTATTTGAGGTGCCTTGGTTCCTTTCTTCTGTGCTAGGGGGATGGGGATGGAGGAAAGGGTTGTAAGACACTCTGCCAGCACATTATTCCAGCAATCCTGGGATTCCCCAACCCCTGTGCCTGCCTTTTCTCATCCTTCAAGTTTTTTGGTTGTTCCTGGCATTATTTTCAGGGTGTAGAGTTCTGCTTAGTGGCAAGGAACAGGGAGACACTAGTCCATATCTTGTTCAAGTTTGAAGTCACATTAAGTTAATATTAAGACTTTGAGCCCATTTTTAGGAATTCTAAAGTGTTATTAAAATTACCATGGGATATAGGCACATGCATGCATCATTTTCTTAATATTTGAGTCCCCAAATTTATGAGATTATATAAGGAGGAAACACTCATATTAAGAAGATATTTATTAATGAATAATATAGTTATAAAATGTTTCCCAGTCTCCTCTGTACTCCTGGCCCCACTCTGCCAGATAAGAATACTAGCAAATCAAGCATTTGTATCTCTTGCTGTCATGAGGTCTTTTCTAAATCCAGTTCACTTGGTATGCAAGGTTAAGTTATGGTGAAAAGAAAGAGCACTTAAGAAGCAAATCAGGAAATCAAGGGAGGTGAGAGTGAAAAACTGCATCACAAGCAATGTCCGTGGTGCTGCAAACTCTGACATAATTGCACCAAATAATATGCAAAGGAAATAATTCTACAAGATAATACAACTAAGATAAACATATTAAAAGAAATATTGGATCATTGAGATTTGAAGCTGAAGTCCTTCTAAAACTGAAGTTTTCAAATACTTTTGCAAAAATTATACTTTTAAGGATTATGTCATGACACTTAAACACAAAGTGGAGAATTATGAATTATACTTAAATAATCTTATTAGAAAATTTAAACTGACCCCTTAGGACTTATTTTTACTTTTTTATTGTAATAAGTAGCATAAAGTCCCTAATTTCACTTAATTTTTGAGAACAATAAAAAATAAGCACTGTATTAGGATTAACTAGACTATGGAATGGTGACAAATACATTTTTAAATCTCAATGGTTGAACACATTAAACACGCACATACTTCTCATTCAAGATTCAGTCTGATGGGACCAGGACCCCCATTGCCTCTCACAGTTTGATCTTTAGCAGCACATGCTTCAGGATTGCTGTGGCAAAGGATTGTAGGGCTGTCATTTCACGGGATTAGTTTATGGGCCAGGCCTATAAGTAGCTTATATGCCTTTGGTCTACAAGACGTTGACTTATTCCAAGTCACATGACTCCAACCTGTGTGCTGAAGGCTGAAAAAAAGTTTTTCTTTTGGCTTTGCATGTAGAAACACATAGCACTTTTACTGTCACCATTAATTTTTTACAAGTTATAATGAAAAGCAAACTTTTTCACTATTATGCTGGCCTTCTACATGTGGTTTTAATTTCATATTTAGAAAAACTTTAAATGCCAATTTTTCTGAGATAATTAATAAGTCTCCTATATACTTGAGTCTTTTTGCTTTAAAAAAAAACAAAAAAACTCTATTTAAATAGTACTTTTCTGCAAGATTTCATAAACACTAAATTTCAACCAACAATATCAATTTAATATCCCAGGGAAAATTTTTTTTGAAGATTGATTGATTGATTGATTTATGACACAGAGAGAGAGACAGAGACATAGGCAGAGGGAGAAGCAGGCTCCCTGTGGGGATCCTGATGTGGGGCTTGATCCTGGGACTTGGGGATCATGCCCTGAGCTGAAGGCTCACCACTGAGCCACCCAGGTGTCCCATATGCTGGGGAAATTTGACTAAGTTAATTAACATTATAGTTCACCACTTCAGAAAAGTATCATAGAAATATGCTATTTTTAAGTCAATATGTAGTTTCTGTTTAGAGATGTCATATCAGAATCTTTCACTATAATGTGAAAACTGACTCAGCATTAAAAAAAGTATCCACTATCAATTGCATTGTCAGCTACACAGGCAACCTTTTTTGGTCAGTTCCCAGGAAATTAATGAACAGATTTGATTCCGCTTAGCTTGGAAAACTGATAAAATCTCACTCCACGGTAATGTGAAAAGAGATATAACCTTTCATTTTCTATTCTTTCAAGAGTAATTAAAAGACTTAATTTAAAAAATCCTTACACAATTCAAAGTTCTTTTCTAGTCCACATTATAATAATGCTGATTAATCAGATAAACCCAACTATCTATACCCTAGGCTATAATAATCTTTTCTCTGTACCCTGACTTTGTAAAAGGTTGATTTTTTTTTTTTTTGGTAAAGTGATTTTTCTTACTTCTATTTTAACTTGTATGTCTAATTCATAGACATACAAGTTTTTTTTCCCCAAAGAGGAGAAAATTATGTAGAACTGTATATCCTGACACTATGCATACAAATAGTTATAATTGATTTTCCAGAACTACAATGTATTTAATTATGTTACTTTTTGAAATTTATTGCTAAGAATATATAGATGAGGGCCAATTAATTTGACCAGGAAGGGAAGTGTCAAAAATGTAGAGACATTGTAAAATTGTTATCAATTTTTGAAAAATGAATATGCAAATACTAAGTAATTAAGAGGGAAAGACAGCATTTCACCATAAAGGCGTCAAAGATGTAAACTATGTCTAATCTTCTGTGAGAATAGGGGACATATGAAAGATTTACATGGAAGTAAAACTGGAAAGCCAATGTTCCAGAAACTTTTCAATATAATTAAAAATGTTATTTGAATCCTTTCTCAGCAAACAACTTACACTTACATAATCTAAAAGATTCAATTATAAATCAATTTTAGAGAAATGAATGAACATATCAGGCATGTCTATTCTTTATTTTGATATAGTGACTTTTGCACCCTCACTTAGTTGCTATGACAAAATTCGACATCTGTTTTTAAGGTAATTTCCAAATTGAATGTCAGAAGTCTCTCTGATTTATTCATGTCAGTGCTTAGAATATTGCAGAAAGGCACCAGAATGTGAAATGTATGTTGCTGTGTCAAGATAAAATCAGTATCATAAGTAAACTACATGGAATCCATTGACACCAGCACCTCACTGTCAACATGCTGGTATTGGTTAGATTACTGATAAAGAATTGACAGACACTTTGCAGGGATTTATCATTCAAGAGGGTATCAAATGTTAAGGTGACTCAAATTACTTGTTCTAAATAAAAACAGTAAAGGTAAACACTGGATAATACTCTATTCTAAAATAATTACAATGGATCTGCATATATTTTTCATTTATCCACCTATTTCCTCATTCATCCCATCAGTTCACTCACCTTCACATGTACACACACACACACATAGACTATCAAGTATGTTCAAGCCATTACACTAGATAAGATGATTATGATGAACTTGCCCTCAAGGAACTGGTAATCTATTATTGGGAGAGAAATGTAAGTACACAGAACGATTTTTATGGAAAGAAAAATAAAGATCTCTGGGAGAAAGCAGAGAAGGGTTAATTTAAATTAGACCTTAAGGAATAAGGAAAATGTTGACAGAGATGTTGAAAAGGCATGGTAAGCAGTAGTGAAAGAAAGTAAGCAGGAAATTCCTATGGGGCCACAGCCTACAGTTGGTGATCAAGGGTAGGTTATGCTATTGGAGGGGGGGTAGGTTAGGTAGGTGATCATGGTAGTGGTCTAGCTGTCATCAAAGCCACAAACAAAATAGAAAAAGGTATGTTGGGTGACTGAAGATTTCTGTGTTCCCCAAATATTAAAAATTTAGAAACAATGAAAGAGATTTTAGATCCAAGAAATGTTTATGTTGCATTATTAATAATATTGTGTTGCATTGCATGTTATTAATATTTTTATGTTACATTGTATTATGATAAGTATACCTACATATTATCTGTGAAAGGATGCAAACATCTTGGACTTTGAAATTCTTCTAATTTGTGCCCAGAGAGTATTTGCTTTCCATGTGCTGGGATTCACTTGGTTTTTTAACAATTTAATTATATGAGTGTGACTTCACTACCTTGATTTCCATTAAATTTGTGAAGGTGATATGTAACTTAAATCCCTTCTACTCACAGAAGCTTTGAAAACATTTGATTTTGATTATCCTAATGATCACTCTCCACTGATGGTCAAGCCAGACACAATATCGGAATCATTGAGTGGCTAGATTTTCTACTGATAGTCTCCAAGACTATTTTAAAGCTGTTTTGTTCTCTCCAAAAACTAAACTTTAAAATGAGTAAGAAAAATCTGCTCCATGTTCTATTTTATGATTGAAAATATACTGGAAATTCAGTGGCTCAAATCTGTGTCAAAATCTTATCTTGAGAAATGATAGCATAATTTGACCTTAATATTCACTTACAATTTCCAGGTTTTTATTTTTCTATTAACCTCTGGAGACCAGGATTTTCAACTACTAAAAAGAGTCTAGATTTTTGTTTTTGGGTTTTGTTTTTGTTTTTTTTTAATTGTTCATGTTTCACAATAAGTATATTTTCCCTCATGGTCCAGTAGACACACACATACACACAAAACTGACAACAAAGGTCTCATAAAACAGTATTGTAATGTTCTCTGATATTTTCCATTTTGTTTTACTTCCTTTGGTTTTACTTTATTTTGTGAAAAATATTCTGGTTGAGATCCACTAAATTTATTTCAACCTTCACTAGTGGGTTGAAGCTTATAGTTTGGAGAATTTTAAGACTGTCTGATTTTGTTCTCTCTTAATTTAAAAAGAACCACACACACACACACACACACACACACACACACACAAGATTTTATTCTTTAATCAATTGTTTTTCTACTTTAAATAGTCTCCCTAACCGTAATGTATTCAATTGGCTTTTTTGTCTTTTGTTAAAATGAATACAATTTTATCTTGACTTGAGGCTACATATGTTTACTACCCCCCAAAAATGAAGAAATCTTATACTAAGAACCAAATTATAATATTTTTCTCCTTGTTAGTGCAACAATGAATTATTTTAATTATTTTGATACTGAAGATTATTTTAGATTTGAAGGATATGACATTGAAGAATAACATGGTTGGTTAGCTTCTGTGGAAAATTGATTCAGTGAGCTAAATCAAAATGCCAGAGAGAGCTTGAGGTAACCAAAAGTGTTGTTGTTGTGTATTTTCACATTAATGAAAACTGCTGTTATGGAGAACAAAAACAAGTCACATATTGTGCCTATAGGAAAAATTACATTCTGCAAACTTTTGGTCATTGCACTTAGAGTCTCATCATTTTATAATTTGTTTTATCTGTTGGACGTATATTGATCTCGCTTCTTAAAACTTTGAAACCTAAAAATGATAACAAAAATAGGTTTTTAGGGAACTATAAACAGTATTTCTGTGCTATTAAAGAAAATATTTTGGTGTTCTCACATGGACTGATGTTCCTCTAAAAATCTGAAGTGAAAAATTAAAATAATGCAATTTATAACTGTTTCTAAATGCAAGTAATATGCTAAGAAGCACTTCTGCAAATATCTTATCAATCCTCACAAACACCTTTAAGGATGATCTGATTTTTCTATTCTTTGTAGCTGATACTTCTTTTAAAGGCAATAGTACTGAAACATTTTGAGTTCAGTAACATCTGAACTCTTAAGCATTATGCTGTATTGGTACCTTTATCACCACATTTAATTATAATCATGGATTCAGGCAATTATGGTGCTAACAACTGAACGACTTTCAGAATGAAAAATATGTACCCATGACATTGTAATATTTTTACTGCAGTGTGTAACTCACTTCAAAACATATATACAAAACCCCATTTCCCCTTCTCAAATTGAGACCTCACAGTATGACTTCATCAAAGGAACAAAAAATGGTAGTGTCAAAAGAATAACAGGAATCAGAAAAAGTTTTTTTAAGCATCTTAACACTGGTAATGCACAAGGGAAGTTGAGAAATTAATAAACATCCATCATGCAAACGTATGCAAATGTGTTCACCTTCATAAAACTCAAGGGGGACATATCAACGAATATTCATTTTCCTGATACATCCTTGAAGTAAACACATGATTCAAGATTATTTCTCTAATATCATTAATTTGATTCAGTCATTACAATCATTTCATTAACACAGATTATATAGTAATGTGTGATTAGGAGTGAAATTTTAAAAAGGAAATGAGGATGGTCAAGTATTGCCATGAATTAGAAAGCATCATTTAACAAACTAGGCTCTCAAATTACCTTCCTTTATCTGATTTTTTTCTCCAGTTCACCAATCTTCCTAAATATGTGTGATTTAAAGCTTTAATGAATGCACACTGGATTTATGACCTTTTAAAAATGTTTATCGATAAAAGGCATTAACTGGGTCCTTTTCTTCCTTCGGGTATGTTACAATGTTTACCAATGAGCAAAAAGTCATTTTGAATTAATTTAAGACCAGATATTTGTAATGTATTTTATTCATTTTAAGCTGTTTTATTTTATCATTTTTCACAAAGATGGTGAAGATACATAAATAAAATTTAAATAAATTATCAGAAGTGGGTACCTGTTTATTATCATATATTGATAGAAATTTGCATAGGGCACCTTTAGAATACAAAGCACATATTATTCAGGCACATCAGGTATTACATACATTTAACCAAAAATTTTATCCTTAGTCAATATACTCTCTACTTCACACAGCTAAAATACATAACATAATGGTATCGTATCTATATTTTTGAAACTTAAGCAAAGTGAAATAATAGAGAAGTATTTCCTAAAGCAAAACAGGTTACTTTCTGAATGTAGTAGCATCGATAATATATTTGAAAATACGTTGTAACTCTTAAATTCTACGTGAATTATTATTGATTACACAGTTAATTTGGCTTCTGCAATTAGTATGACAAGTATATAGTATAAAAAAAGATAAACTCTAGCCAAATTGTTTCTTTTAAAAAATATATGATAATTAGGAAAATATTCTATATGTATGTATTCTTAATTTCTCAGTTGAAATGGTTGAGAAAAAGGCATTTCTTCATTTGTTTTGTGCCTGAAACCATCATTCTCCAGGTGAACAGCTTGGCAAACAGATTGCTTATATCAACATGCTTTTTACAGCAAAATACCTTACAAAAGATTTATAGTATATATACCATATGAGTCTAAGGGCTTCATTGATTTTATGCATTTCCCTGTTCCTAGTAATTCACAAAGATGAATATCATATTTCATCTTTCATCTTTTCTTAAAGGAGATATTATAAGTACATGTTGGTGTCTTCATAATGTTGGGGAATGGTAACAAATTAAGCAACAAGATTGTGGGGGGTTTGTTTTGTTGTTTTGTTTTGGTTTGCTCTTGCTTTGCCAGGCTGACACTTAGCCCAACTGTCATCCTGACGAGAGAGTGCAGCTGAGTGATGGGAGTGGACACTCCAATGTCAACACCGAGGAGAGGTCCATACCTTTCCTATTTAACAGGCACAGAAGCAGCCTCTTGCAAATCACTACAAAAGATGAGGCTATGTGAGATCTATCAGGCTGCATCATGAACTCACCTTCTCTATGGTACCAGACTCAGACAGATGTAATTTTTAAATACAACTATTTGCTACCAGAAGACATGATTTTATGCTAGCTATTAAAACAACTTTGAGAAATGGTTGTTTCTCCTAGATGGACTGTTACAATTGGTTATTAGTTATCCAGAAAAGACAGCCCCCTCAAAAAAGTGATTTTTTAAATTTATTTTCTCCTAACCCATATATTTTATGTCTTTGAGTGTAAATTTTAGTTTCAGAATATTGTAATAGTACAATTATTGAACTGGATTTCAAGTGGGACCCTCTTTAAATCATGTAAAAAACATAAAAAAGCTTAAAAATATAAATTGAGAGAAAAGGGGAAAGTCTGGAAAAAAATATGATGCTCTCCTTTTTTGATGCTTGAAAAGCGGGATATAAACATTATCATTACTTAAATTTATTTAACTTGTTCCAATGCTTTGTGGAAATGAGTTAATCTTCCAAATGTATCCTCCTGTATTAAAGTGCCTAAAACAAATGTGCAATATACAAATCAGCTTAGGGAGAAAGCATTTCATGAGTGCTTCATCAATAAAACTGTTCCCACATAAACGGTGCCAGATCACCTCAGGAGAGGCTTTAGAAGTTCTGAATTTGGTGTCTTCTTTGCCTTACCCACTGCAGTAGCCCTTTGTTCTCAGGAGAGTTCTCTATTCCCTCGTGCTGAGATTTCCCCACATAATTCTCTCTGTAGTTGATGAAAAGTTCATTTTAATCAGTGGATCACTTAGGATCTCTAGTTGGCTTGTAAATGCAGGGGAATTAATTATTTAGAGGTGAAAGAGCTCTGCTCCTCATCATGATCTTGGCTTATCTTGGCCAGCTCCAGATTTAGGGATCACCAGTGTGTTCACTGAAGCATCTTTATGGCAAGAGATGAGCACCTGTGAAAATGAAAAAAGAAATGACAATGAAAATGAAAATCTTGGGCAGCCCTGGTGGCTCAGCGGTTTAGCAACGCCTTTAGCCCAGGGCGTGATCCTGGAGACCCAGATCAAGTCCCACATCAGGCTCCCTGCATGGAGCCTGCTTCTCCCTCTGCTTGTGTCTCTGTCTCTCTCTGTCTCTGTGTCTCTCATGAATAAATAAATAAAATCTTTTTAAAAAAAGGAAAAGAAAATGAAAATCCCTGCAAATATAGCTAATGAACAGCGACTTCCTTTTATACCTCCTTCCTTCTCCGTCTTCCTTCTCCCTTTCTCCATCCTTCCTCCCTCCTCCTCTCTTTTACTTTCTTTCTAAAGTGTATACATACTCAACTTTTGTTAAAACATCCAGCCATACCTTCCTTCACTATTACAATTCTGTATTATTTTATTTCTCCGAATGTTGTCACAATCTAGCAGAAGGTGTACTCTTCATGTTAACTCCTTCTTACTCTTAAGCTTTGTTTCCTGCACTCTCTCATGCTCTTCTGACCTAAACCTAATATACTTACCAGACCTTATCAAATACATAATCTAACCCCCATTAGGGTAAACTATTCTGTAATTAGTTCTGTGTCTGCCTGTGACACCATTTGACATCCCAGCAGGCATGAATATACTTAAAAAAATATATGTGTGTGCTTATAATTTTATGTATATTTTGCACCCAGAATGCAATGTCTGAACTACCTATCAGATGAAGTATCTAAATAAAGAAGTCTCTACTAACAGGTATAAAAAGGATGGCATAAATGAGGTTAACTTGCTTTAATGATCTTTTCAAAAAATCAAATTTAAAATGTAATTTTGAAAAACATTTCTCACCAGTTTCTGGAGCTTTCTAAATTTAAAATCCTTTTTAAATTAGCTTCTTTTTTTTTTCCTACATGAGACTTGCAATTAAGCATCATAAATATATGATTGCTGATAAGTTAATGTATTGTAAATGCATTGGCGTTCGGGGTTAGCCAAATGTATTAAACACTGAGTGCCAGTAGAAAATCACAAAATAGATGCATTACAGCCAGCAATCTTGTGCACACTTCAAGCTTGAAGCTGCTGCTATATCCTAATGAGGTTAAAGGCAATTCACCTTTACTGCTTTTGTCTTTCTTGAAAGAAATTGATTTTCTATTCTTGACCTCTATCTCTTTCAAATTTTCTTTTCTCTTGTTTTCCTTGATTTTTCCCAGCTTGGTTCTACTTTACTTTTCTAGAAGCTTCTTTTTTAGTATCATTTTTCTCTCTCTGCCCTTTAGATATTAAAGATTTTGGCAGTATTTTTTTTAAGACCTGGATCATACAAAAGTCATCTGACAAATTTTTTAAAAAAAATTTCTGGATGCCTGCATTGGAAATCCATGTTAGCAGATCTGGAATGGAAATAGTATTAGTTTGCTAGAGCTATGCCACATAGTGCCATAGACCAGATGGCTAAATAACAGAAATGTATTTTCTCCCAGTTTCAGACACTGGAAGTTCAAAATCAAGGTGTCATCAGGGGGTAATTCCTTCTGAAACTGTGAGGGAGGATCAGCTCCCAGGTCTCTCTTGGTTTGTAAATGATCATCTTCATCTTGGGTCTCTTCATATTTTTTCCCTTGTCTGTGTGTATCTGCATCCAATTTCTCCTTTTTATAAGGATACGGATCGAATTAGTACCCACCATCACGACCCATTTTAACTTGATTTTGTGAAGACTTAGCTCCAAATAAGGTCCCATTCTAAAGTTTGGGGAATTAGGACTTCCACATATCAATTTGGGGACACAACTGAATACACAACACAGTCTTAAGATCAATATGTCACAAAGGTATTAAGGCTAATAAGCAAATCTAGGAAGTGCCTTAGGGTGTGTCTTTGGACTTTCCCATTTATTTGGTGCACTTTCATTGTTCAGGTGAACTGGGCCAGTCCTTCAGGGAGCACACATTTCTCCCTAGCACCCCTGCTTACAATGTTGGCAAATGCAACAAAGCTGGAGGGGAGGGGGGTGGGCAGTGGGCAGGAAAGAGAGAGGCAGAGGTCAGAATGTGCCCATGGTTTCTCCTGCAGACAGATCATAGCAGTGGGGCACAGGTCTGCTGGAATAATCAGAGAGAAGGGCTTTGAACTCTAAGGCTAGTAGGACTTTAGGTATATTAGTTGGTCCTTTGCACCCTCTGAATCTCCTCCCCCTCCCCACTAAAATTTGTATAATGGAGTCTTATAAGACTTGCTATCAGTCATTAGAAAAAATAGAAACACTCCATGCTTGCACCTTGCTGTGTTGAGACTGATGAAAATAAAACTTTATAATTAGTTTACAATGCAGTTTTCTTTTTAGCTGTGTTGCCCAGGCTTTGAGTAAACAATCAAACAAAAAATATTTTTGTGACTAATTTTTTCTAAATTAATTAGTCAATTACTTATTCTAAATCCCCTTTTTGCTTTGTGCGTGTGTGTGTGTGTCACTATATTCAGAAGTTTTTTTCTGGGACACAGAATTCAGAAATAAAAACAGATGAATTTTATTCCTCTAACACCTTCCATGTGTTGAGTCAGAAATGATGATAACTGCAGCTCTTATTCAATAATCATGATCATCTCCTGGATTAGGTAGTCTTTCAATGTTTTATAGATTTAGAAAATGACACTCAGAGGGTCAGAGTAACTGTTCTCTCAAGAGAACATAGTTTTGAGGTCAGAATGCTAACAGTTCCCATAACTCCAATGACCATGATTTCAGCCACTGGATATTTTGCTAACTTGAGTTAGAAGAGCATTTTATCTGTCCAAACCATTACTCTATCAGATCATAATAAACTCTCATCTGGTTGGGACAGATATTTTTGCTGTTTTAGAGAGACAAAGAAGCCGAGTTTTAGAAAATTAAATGACCTACTCGAGCCATGCCATCATTGCATGGCAAGAACCAGTGTAGGTGCCTGGTCTTAGATAATTCTTGTTTAGCATCTATTTTGTTTGATCTGTTTTAAAAATTATCTTAATATAAACTTGAATTGTATTTTGGTGAAACCTTAGGAATACGGAATTCAATATTTTTTTCCCCTTGGCTTAGGAATGAATGTTTTTCCCAATAAATTTCCCGAAAAATTATCTGCATAAATCTTACTAAAGTCCCTTTGTTTCTGAGACTTGTATAAATTGCTACTTCTCTTCATCAATTTAATGTATAGCATACATTAAATAGTTTATAAATATTAAGGTGAAGAGAACATAATTTAGACATATAAGTTTTAACAGAGAGATATATTTAAAATATGGAACATGTGAAAGATACTTTGAAAAAAATGACATCTGTGATATAAGAAAACTTGATTCTATTTTCTAATTTGTTCTTAAATATTTTCCTCTGATTACTAAGTGAATGCTTTTATTATATGAAAATGAACGTTTTTATTATTCATTTATCTATGCTCCTCTAGTATACATATAATGGTTTCTGAATTTTATATGCTTAGAAAACTTGAGGGAGGCCTGGTGTGTATCTAAGAGTCAGTAGAGCTGAGCAATGTCATCATTGCAGTATTTAGAGAATCTGAAACTTATCTTTCCATTCAACTCTAGTTATTTATCTTTTTTAGTGATTCTCAGGATCTGCTTGGGTAGAAGTCTTGTTTTTTTTTAGTGAAGCTTGGAAATAATATATACCTTTCATGGACCCCACTGACGACCAAGGGAAAGAAAAATTTGTAACAACTGATTGTAACCATGGATCCAGATGCCCTTTCAAATATTCATAAGGAATGTAAAACAGCCCTATGATTGCTTTTGGCTCTTCTAAATTTAAGCATCTTTCTGGGCTTTGGGTAAATGATCCCACAAAATACCGCTCTTAGAGCTGGCTCTTATTTTCTTTTATCTATTAGACTTCCACATTCACTTTCTGCATTCTGCTCTGGAATGAATATGTTAGTGGAGGTTGGAAAACCTTTTGCCTGAGGTATAGCCACAGCTATTTATTTTGTCTGTTAAAAGTGAGTAAGAAAGGCAGAAGTATAATACAGGTATTGATATTAGGAGAAACTGAAAAAGAAAATATAACTAGAAATTTCCTTTTGGTTGAGTTAAGAGGATACTGTTTTCCCTTTAGAGTATGTAGTAGAAAACTTGAAGGAGTCTTAGTGATCATCTGGAGAAATCTTCATTTCAGTGGATGATGAAACCAATGGCTAATCATATAAAATAGAATTACTGCTCTGTGTCTCCTGCTGGCCCAGCCAGCGGAATTTGCTTAAGGCATATTATTAACTAGTTAGAGTTTGATTTTAGAATTTTTTAATTGTCCATAACCAATGTAAAGAAATTAACACAGGCTGGATTGTAGTCTTAAGCCATATTTAATGGTGATTGAGTATCATTCTTATATGCATCAGATTTATTGTGTTTTATTAGTCCTCTTAAAATTACTTTTTCATAAGAAGTACTGACCAATTCCTTCTTATAGAAATGCTCTCTTCTTATGACTTTCTTTGTATTTTCTTTACCAGTCATTTTTCTTACAATACTCAGCCAGTTCACAGTTTTCCCTGAAACTTCTGTATTTTTGAAAATTGTAGGGCAAATCTTGATACTTTTTTCCCCCTTCTAAGAATTTCCTATATTTCTTTAGATGGGTTCATACATTCTCATGGCTTTAATTATCCACTGTATATTTGTAATTCACAAAATCTTAGTCCATATCTAGCTCCTGTACTTCTAACCTATATATCCAACAACCTACTTGGGTAATCTGCAAGGGTGCCTTATGAACTTCAAAAGTGTATGCCTTAAGTGTCTATTCTCTTCACATCTATCTCCTACCTCTAATTGTCCATCTACCACCATCCATTTTTCTTGATGCCTTTCTTCGACCAGTGGTGCCTTCCTTTAACCATTTACCCCCAATTGTCCAAGGCAGAAAATAAAAATAGTCTTTTATTTTCTCTCTTTTTCCTACACATCTATTGGAATTGTCACCAAACCTACTGTATATAACCTGTATATACAGACTGTAAAATATATCTTAAATCCACTATTCATTCATTCAGCCAATACTTTTGAGAATCATTTACTAGGCACTGGATTATACACCAAAGCATACAACTGTGAACAAACCAAACATCATCTTGCTTTCATGGATTCTGTACTATTATGGTGGAAAAAAGAAAGCGCTGAATAAATAAACTAATACTATAATTTCAAAATATGTTATTATGCAGGAAATAAATTGTGTGCAATGACCAAGCAAAATAAGAAGTAATCTTTTTTAATATGGTGATTAAGAATGGACTATTTTGAACTGAGAGCTGAATGATGAGACCAACTTAGCCAAAAAAAATGTCCTGAGAAAGGGCATGTCTCACATTTGTATTGTAAACTTCATTGTTTTCTTATTGTAAACTTTAGTTTCCTTATAATGACCCTTGAGTTCCTACACAAATAGGCATCTGCCAAGTGTATATACAATAATTGTGTCAGATAGTATCTAAAATATAGTGACATAGCTATAAATAAGACAGAGAAGTTAAATCGTTGCAGTACTTATATTCTATTGGGGAGTTAGAAATAACTAAGAATAAGAAATCAAGAAGAATGTCAGACAGTGAAAAACTCAGTGGAATCCCTGGAAGGTCAAGGAAGGCCTTCAGAGACACACATTTAAAAGTGAGATTTGAATGAAAGAAGAAGTTAGTCATACAAGGGGAAATACCCAAGCAAAGGTGTTAAGGCCAACAAAAGCTTAGTGTGTTTGGATCCCAGAATGAGGCAGTTTGGCTGGAGGGTGGGGGATTGCAGGAGAGGTGCAAGATGAGGCTATAACATAGTCAGTAGGTTATCATGGTGGGGGTGTGGATTTGATTTTAAGAATGAGCGTATCAATAATTATTGCATATAAAACATCATAGAAATGATATATATGTAACAGTCAACTTGGATTATTTCTAATCACATAACATCATGTTCATTCTCTCATTTCTCCCTTTTTTTTTACAAAGATATATTGTTCTATGTGCAATTTTAATTAATTAGTTTAGCAAGGAAACTTGCTTATCCTTATAGAATTTTTAAAATTTTATGCTATCAATTATTTAGCAAATATATAGCTTCCATAATTGGGCTGTGTTTTGGGTTTTCCCATAAAGAATTATAAATTTTCCTCTACTGCTCTCACAGAACAAAAACACAACTATTGCGAGGCAGTGTTACATTTTGCAATTTCATCCAGAATCTGACATTTGGATTTGTTGACCTCATTAAAAAGTGCTGCTATAGTAACAGAAAAAGTAGATACCAAGTGAGTTATTACACACCTGGATCTTCAGAAGAGCAGATGTTGGTTCAATTAGAAGAAATGGCAATGTTAAGTAGCATCAAACAAATTCACCACGGGTATATTGCTGTTTACTTTCCCTAAAAAGGATTCATATTCAAATAATTGGAAGTGAGTCATACCACAAATATTTTAGAAAATAAGGAAAACCTTAATATTGTTTGTATAAATCTAAATATTTTTCAAAATTATATTTTTCCCTTTTTAGTGTTACATTTTTTTAATGTAAAACGTACACAAAGGGATGAAACAGTTGACACAGTTCACACATATCATTTATGAGGTCAAACGTGGACTCATTTATTTTTCATTTCCTAGAATTTACTGATTTATAAATATACTTTCATTCTTTGAATTATAGGAGTTGTAAAATGGAATAAACAAACACAGCAGGGCATTCCTATTCTTTATAAATATGTGCACAGAGAAACGAAAGTGTCTTCAATTTTCCAAGCAATTCTCTCAATTATCAGGTAAGTTAAAAATGCATCTTGAGGTCAAAATTAAAAAGGAACATGCCCTTTATTATATAGGACTCATAAAGCAACAAAGACATATCTCATTAGCTAGGTATAAATTTTAACTAATGCAGCTACCATAAGAATATTGAAATCATTGTCCAGCATTTTGGATAGCTACTTTGCAAGCAAACAAGTCTAAATAATGTTTAAGGAAGACTTAAAAATAAATAGAAGTATTGAAATAATTATCATAAGGATTATCTTATCCTCTCCATCAATTTTTAAGGTTTCTCCTCTTTTATAGTGTGGGATTTACTAAATAGAACTATAGCTCTTTATAGTTCTGAAAGTCTATTCATGTAACAATGTCATTATACATTTTAATGAAAATTTAAGAGCAATTGGCTGTTATTTGATCTTTGAAATTAATGTAAAAACAAAAACAAGATGTTGCTAAGTTCAAAATAAAAATTTGGTAGTTCTATGAAAAAATAGAGGGATTTCAGAGTAGAACTTATTATGGATTATTTATGTAGAGCAGTTTGTTAAATTTCCAATAAACAGCGAGAGAGTGAGGAATGTTACCTAAGTGAAAGGACATAAATGTCAATACAGGTTTACAACTCATTTGGCATCAGTGCAGATTGAAATTCTGGGACTATATGAATTCCCTAGGAATAAAGACAAAGGAAGATGACATCTTTGGAAATCCTGTTAAGAAACAAAAGAAGAAAGATATGGTGAGGGAGGGGGATTGGGGTGGGAGAATGGGAAAATCTTAGTGATGTATGGTATATACTACTTAAAAAAAAATAAGATCATTGGGTCATAGAAACTGCCATCAAAATATTTTGGGGGAAGGGATTCAAATCCATTTCCTGTCTTACTTTGCTGCATGCTTAAATCATTAAAGGTATTGAATTTTATTGAATGTTTTTAATGTTTTCATTGAGATAGTTATGTGGGCTTTGTTTCTTATTTTTTTAAAGTGGTGTTGACATTGATTGATTTTCATATGTAGAATCAACCTTCCATTCCTGGGATCACTTTCTCTTGGTCATGGTGTATAATCCTTTACATATGTTGCTGGATTCAGTTTCCTAGCATTGAGAATCTTTACATCAGTATTATTATTATTATTATTATTTTTAAATATTTTATTTATTTGTTAATAGAAACAGAGAGAGAGAGACGCAGAGGAGAAGCAGGCATCATACAGAGAGAGCCTGATGTAGGACTCGATCCAGGGTCTCCAGGATCACACCCTGGGCTGCAGGCGGCGCTAAACCGCTGCACCACCAGGGCTGCCCTACATCAGTATTCTTTAAGAATGTTGGTCTCTAGGTTTCTTTCCTTGTGATGTCTTTGTTTAATTTTGGTGTTAGAATAATACTGACCCCATAGTTTCCCTCATTCTCAATTTTTAAGAGGGTCCGTTTGGAAGAGTTCATTTTATCTAGGTTATCTAATTTTTGGCATAAAATTATTTATAGTATTATCTTGCAATCTCTTCTTTCCCCCTGTGATGTCTGTCAGTAGCAATGGTATTTTGTCTTTAGTAATTTGAACCTTCTTTCTTTTTTCATGGTCAAAAAAAAAAAAATGTTTTAAAAAGATGAAATAAACAAATGAGAAAAATCACAATGAAATAACTACTTTGAAAAACTAGTATTTCCTAATAAAGGTAAAACATACTACCTATGATATAGTCTTCTTTTCTTTTCTTTTTTTTTTTTAAGATTTTATTTATTTATTCATGAGAGACAGAGAGAGAGAGAGAGGGAGAGGCAGAGACACAGGCAGAGGGAGAAGCAGGCTCCATGAAGGGAGCCCGACGTGGGACTCGATCACAGGTCTCCAGGATCACGCCCTGGGCTGAAGGCGGTGCTAAACTGTTGAGCCACCCAGGCTGCCCGATATAGTATTTTCTAAATCTTTACCACAAATAATTTTTAAAAAATGCTCAAAGAAACTTATGCAAGAATATACAGAGGATTTTTAATGATAATGTCCAAACCTTAAGTTAATGAATAGCTTATAAATAAGAGAATAACTTTTTTTAAATGGAGTATATTCATACAGTGAATTTCTATACAGCGACACAAAAACAATGAGTGATAAATACAGCATCTTCAACATTCAAAAATAATATGTTGAGCAAAAAAGATCAATCTCAATAGGTAAATACTATAAGATCCTATTTATATGAGGTTGAAGAAAAGGAAAAGACTAATTTATATTCATGAAAATGGAAAAAGGGGTGAGGATGACAGAGTAGCAGCAGTAGGAAACATTTTGCCCTAATAGAAACGTTTTATATTTGATTAGGGTGGCAGCTCACAAATGTGTGTACTTTTCAAAATTCATCAACATATAATTAAGATACTTGTGTTTCACTGTATATAAATTTACTTTCTTTAATTTTGAATTTATTGTAAGAGTACCCATCCATGTTATTATATTTTTACTACAGTTTATATATCCCCCTAAAAAAATGTGCATAGTATTATTTTTCATATTTACTTATATGATTGACAACATAATACATTTATTCTTCTCTGCCCTATTCTATGCTGTTTAGTGACATCCATTATGAAATGTGTAGCTATAACTAATTAATGTATGAATTCCTCTACATGATTAAAATAAAATTTGTTTATTTTTCTTTCTGTTTATAGGTAATTGTGTTATTTCATTTTTCTTAAAACTAAAGGAAACACTTGTATTAATTAAGGCCAATATTTTTTGTAAATGTTGAGTAATTTGGAAAAATTCCTAGACATTGATAATATTATGTTGTAGTGACTCTATATTCTGTTATATTCTTTCAAAGATTTTTGGTTGTCTTGTTTTAGTTTAGGTGGCAATTAACTTGGCTAGAGAAGTCAGCCTTCAAACTCTGTTTTATCAGTAACAGCTCAAATTTCACTTCAATTATTTTAATCTTTAGTAGTGCTTCTTTTCCTCTGTCCTTTGTATGCATATTTGAAGAGTTGGCCAGAGGTGTGGGCAGAATTTATACATAGATAACTCTCAGTATCTTTCTCTTCTCTGAAAGTAATCCCATTGCATTTTAGTGGCTGTGATTACTCCAAACATTTTCCTTCTTTTCTTCAGGCCAGAAAGTCTGCAAGTTCCCCTATTGTTTTTGCCATCCTGTGTGAAACTGCCTGCAGCCAGTCTTCAGGCTAAAAGCTAAGAAAATGGTAAATTCACTCTGTGCCCTTTATTTCTCCTAATTATTCACTCTCTTATATAATTCCTCTGCTGTTGTTCCTTCTTCGGTTGTTTTATTTATTTTACTAAGGCTTAATAAATTTTGTCTGTGCTGTCATAATTCTGGTAGGAACTTAGCCCTACAAAAAGTGGATGAACACATTTTGACTATCAATGTGTTGTTAATTGTGCCTACCTCCTGTTATGTTGTCATTTCCTTGTGTCAAAATTTCAACAATTGTTTGATATTTACCACTGTAACTATGTTAAAATACTTTACCTTAAGATAAAACTTTTATTTGGTAATTGTACATGTTTCATAAAATATGACTTTGGGGTTTTAAATAAATTAGAATTTTGAGCTGACACCATGAAAATAACACTATTGGAGAGTGATTTGCAATTTTAATTGTCCCAGGATAATGAGAAAATGCAGACATGAGCTCGAAATGTAAATTATCGGTTTCTACCAAATGAAGGGGAAACATTGTCATGGCATGCTGTATAAATGAGAATTTTTCATGAGGTCAAACATTGAAATATGAAGATAAAACAGAAATGAAAACTTAATTTACATTGAAGTGACTTCCAAAGTGTTTTGGAATAGTTATAGCAGGATTTGCTGATTTTCTTCAACCAAGTAACTTCTGTGTCTAAGCATCTGTCATCAGTTCTGCAATAATAAAAATTAAATTTAAACATTAAGTTCTAGCTTTGAATCCTAGTTATTAAAGGGGAGGGATTGTTAATAAAGAAATAACACAAAAGTTCGAATGAATAAGACACTATACAGAGTTAAGTGATACCTAATTACAATTGAATTTTGAGAATTGCTCATTTAGAGGTATTCTGATTAAATATGAGGTCCAATTATTCTGAATTAGATGTTAATTTAAAACTGAACTTTGATGTTAATAATTTCCTTCTGATACCAAAATGTCTCTGTATTTATGTTATTGATTTTAAAATTTGTA
This sequence comes from Vulpes lagopus, assembly GCF_018345385.1. Taxonomy (NCBI): domain Eukaryota; kingdom Metazoa; phylum Chordata; class Mammalia; order Carnivora; family Canidae; genus Vulpes; species Vulpes lagopus. The sequence continues at coordinate 49,453,248 of NC_054847.1, read as the reverse complement.
AAATATTAAATGTGATATGAGTCTTGACCTAATATATTTTTTTCTGTAAAACTCATTCAGTGTATCACAGGAAATTAATGCTATTAATTTGAATTTATTGATTTTTAGGTTTTGTTTGTAGCTACTCTGCAAATTAGTTTTTTTTTAATAGGAGCCAAAAGAGTAAGGAATTTCTCTCCAATTTAGATTTGTATCCATTTGTATTATCTTTTATTAATAATATTAAAATATAAATAACCACTAAGATTCTTCCTTTATCATTTTGCCTGAATTACTGACACTCTTCTTTAATGGCTGCTCTTTCCCTAAGCTAGGGGGAAATAGTATAGCCTGAAACCTACCTTCAAATCCCAACTTTATCATCTACTAGAGGTATGATGCTTGGTAATTACAAAAATTCCATCACCCTCACTTAGAAAATGATGGAAAATAGTAGTACTGTCTTCATAAGGTGTTATGAAGATTAAATGAGTGACATTTGTAAAACCCTTAGACTAGTGCCTGACATATAGCACATGCTCTGTATATTTTTGTAAGTCCAAGGATTACTAGTCAAGTAGTAGAAACAAGCCTCCTTCTAGAAAATGTCTTTGGAGAGGAGATGCAGGAAGGGGAAATGCAGCATAACAAAGAGTTCATTTTTATGAGAGTAACTTTGAAATAGAAGATTTTTATAGAAACTAAAGAGCCATTGGGCCAGAAGATGTTGCCAGAAAAAACTTAGAAGAATTAAACAATATTTACCTCTTCCCCAATGGAATCTAGACCCTCTTGCATGTTCAGGTGTATCTAACATGGAAGGTCAGTTCATTGGGTTGCCAGTTCATCTGTTGCACCTGTCACCTGGTTCTGCAATGAGCTTCATCAGATGCTTTACCTTTGCCTCCACTGTCTCCCAAGTCATGGGGTGTTATTGATGATGAGCATCACAGCAAGGCTTGCCAAAGTTTCTCATTTGAAATCTCAGAACAACCTAAGACATGATTTAGAATGTGGTAGGAAGACATGACATCCACAAACTTTGTAGTAAGTCATTAGGGAAGGGAGATGCACCAACTCCATCTAGTCTGGCCTCCATGTGTTCTCTGCAGCATATCTGGAGTTATGTGATTACTGTGGTAAGCCCAGGCTAGGAAGCATATGGCCCTTTACCCTAAAGATACATTCTTACTGTGTGTACTTAGGAAGGGAAACAAAAGAATCTCACCTCTTTAGATCCATGCATGGAATTAGATATTTTAGTCTCTATAGATTAAGTAATAGCAGCAAGAGGTGGGAAAAAGATTAAGTAATAGCAGCAAGAGGTGGGAAAAAAATTGACAACTTTGGTTTGTCTTAGCAAAATGTCTTCATTAAAATTTCACAATTATCCTATTAAAATAGGTTTAAAAAAATGAACTTTCTAAACAGCCACACTTTGGGGATGTCTGTAGTTATGCGAAAATTCCCACATTAATAGAGAAAAGGTGCTGATCAGTAAATATTAACTGCCAACCTCAGCATACTGGAGTCAAGTGAGATACTTTAAAAGTAGAAATTCCAGAACAAGCTACAGAAAATGTGTTAAACCTTCTGCCTTTGGAAATAGTTGTTAATGATTCTTTTTATCAGTATTCTCTATCCTTGTCCCTGTGACACAAGTGTAATTTTTTATATTAAAGCAGAGTAGAAAAGAACAATATTATTTTGATTTTATTAAAGGGATAGATGTTCATTACTTATGTTTATGAACTTAATAGATCAGCCCAAAATGGATCCTTGCAGCAGGGAGAAGGAATATAGTCAAGAACCCCCAAATCATCACCCTTCATTTTAATAAAAGAGTCCGAGAATTTTTAAAGGTATCGTATAAGGTACACCAATCCTTTTATTTCTACTTTTCTCATAGAGACAACTTTATATCACACCCAAATGAAAGCAATCACTTCATTACAGATTTGCTGCATTTCATGTCCTCAATCTGAATGAAAGATTTTTCTTTAATCCAAATGGAATTTTCTATTTTATCTGAATTATATTTGTAATTACACTGAAGTTACTATTTGTTTATAATTGGGCCATAATACACGATGCAAACTCAGAGGAAATAACTAGCTGTGTTACAAACCATTAATTTTCATGGACAAAGTTGACACTCTACAGATGTAATTTGCAAGTCAAATATATGCTTTTTCCCTCTTGGATCCTTTTTTATTTACAGGAAGTCTTGGTTGAATTAATAAATAAACAGTAGCTGAAATATTTCACTTTAATTAGTATGAGGTGGCATTTGTGGAGGAATGTTTAACCAAGAGATGTGAGATGCTGTCAGACAAGGGATTAACACTAGAACAAAGATCTGAATAAATATGTGGTTTTTTAAGCCAAATTTAGTAAACACACAGGGGATCACACTTTAGATAAGACTCTCACATTTAATATGAGATGGTATATCCATGCTCTTTGAACTGTGATAAATTTCTCAGCAGGTGTCTTTGGGGACATGTGACAACAAGATATTATTCTTACCCCTGAAACTGTCAAACCCTATTATTTTCTAAGAAGCTAGACAGTTTTGGAAGTGAAACAAAAAGAGTGTTGGTAGGAATTACAACATTCTACAGGTATTCTTTTTTTTTTTTTTTCAGTACTAACGCAAAATTAATATCAAGGTCATTCTTTTCAGAATGCATAGCAGTGGTAAAATGGAAAAGCATAGATCTCCTCTAAGGATGATAAGTAAACAAACCTTTACGCTTTTGATCATGGTTTTATTTTTTTAATTGAATTCCACATTTGTTTTTTAAATTCCAATTTTTTTAAAGTTTTTTTCCTTATTCATGAGAGGCACAGAGAGAGAGAGAGAGGCAGAGACATAGACAGAGAGAGAAGCAGGCTCCACACAGAGAGCCCAAAGTGGGACTCCATCCCAAGACTCCAGGATCATGCCCTGAGCTGAAGACAGGCACTTAACTGCTAAGCCACCCAGGCATCCCTAAATTCAAATTTTATAGTAACAAGTCACTTTATGCATTAGAAAAAAGTGTTCTTATCTGTCCTTTTCCCTGTATACTTTCTGTCCTTGCAGACAAAGATAAGGGCCACCTTATTCTTACATTTTTCATACCACCAATTGGAGTGTGTTCATCTGTCAAGTGTATTTAGAGTCATGTCTTTGCTCCAAGATTTTCTAGGTGCTTTCTAGAATCCAAAGATAGATGAGATGTGCTTTCTATCTTCAGTGAATTTTCTATGTACTTAAGACAGTAAGATAAGTACACAATATTGGGTTAGAAGTATTACAAAGGTATTACAAATAAGGTTACAGGAGTTTACCAGAGACAGATTATAAATCTAGCTGAAGCAATCAAGGAAAGGAGAGATTTATTGATCAATTTTTGGAGGACTGTACAGCTGTCTACAACTTCAGGCATGTAACATTCAGATCTGTTGCGTGAACATTCGATTTCAGGTGGAACCCCACTCAAATTAACAAAGAAAATGTCCAAAAAAAAAGATCATAAAGCTCCAATTGAGAAGTCAATTAACTTAATAACAAAACAAAATGTTCTCCTTTCAAATCTCACAAAGTCTTGCACAGCTGTGCATTGTAGATAAAAAATCATCTACTATAACTTTTCTTTGATTTACTTTGCTCTTGGCAATGTCCCATGACTCCCAAGTTTTATTTAAAACTATAACCAGTATTTTTATAATTATGTTGATTCAATAGCATATTTGGTGGGATGTATGTTAACAGTAAATCTTTTCTGTTCCTCAGCGTCATTTTCCAGATTTGGTCAATGCAGAAAGACACATTTTGGCAGTTTTATGTACAAAATTTCAACTTCTGAAATGGATAGAAAATAAAAAGACCTAACATGTAAAACTTACTTGTGGGGATATGTGCTTATTAAAACTGTAAATAAAAATGTACTTTTAGAACTTTTTACTCTTAAGAAGATGTAACAGTTTGGATTCATTCTTCAGGAAATTAAAATGTATGGATAAGTAAAAAAATTATTAACCATTAAATTCTGTTAATTCATTTTTGATAATTCTTCAATTTTTAGTGTAGTTATTAATGGAGAGGTAGATATTTGCATAAATCATGTTTTTATTTGAATATAATTCAGATATTTTTGTGTTTAAATTATTTATTTATTTATTTATTTATTTATTTATTTATTTATTTATATTTATGATAGTCACAGACAGAGAGAGAGAGGCAGAGACACAGGCAGAGGGAGAAGCAGGCTCCATGCACCAGGAGCCCGATGTGGGATTCGATCCCGGGTCTCCAGGATCGCGCCCTGGGCCAAAGGCAGGCGCCAAACCGTTGCGCCACCCAGGGATCCCCTATTTTTGTGTTTATAATTTAGTATTAAAACTGAAGACTTCATTGTATATACTTTTGTTTATAATAAATTATATATTTGATTTCTCAATGCACATATTTTCAATGTTTTACTTTTTCAGTTATTTTATGTCGTGTGGGATAAAAGAGGGCATAAAAATGTCTATTTTACAGATAGACATTTTTAGCATTATGAAAGGAAAGAAAAATGCTAAAGTTCACTTAATAAAGACCATGAAAGTGCCTGTCAAAATATTCCGGGATCAAGGAGACAGCAGCAATTTCAAAAGTGCTGTTTCAAAGATCCTTTATATTCAAGGCATGAGTTTTTTCTCTTAATCGCTCATAAGAGAGATTTTATAGTCTTAAGTCACACAAAAACAAAATTATGAACAAAAGATTATGTGAAGTTACCTAGAACTTTGTAAGTTAGTTCTCTCTGAAACTTTCTTAGTTGGCTTAGAAGATATATAGAACCAGAAACCTAAGGAACTTAATGCTGTATTGTATAGATTTATAGTTTGTTGCATGTGTTTATTTTCAGAGCTCAGTAATTTCCAAACCAATACCATCCTTTTAATAACAGATGTGCATTTGTTCTATAGCTTTTTTTTAAAAAGAAGATTTTATTTATTCATGAGAGACACAGAGAGAGAGAGAGGAGAGAGAGAGAGAGAGAGAGAGAGAGGAGAGAGAGAGAGAGAGAGGCAGAGACACAGGCAGAGGGAGAAGCAGGCTCCATGCAGGGAGCCCAATGTGGGACTCGATCCCGGGACTCCAGGATCACACCCTGGGCTGAAGGCGGCACCAAATTGCTAGGCCACCGGGGCTGTCCATGTTCTATAGCTTTAAACAAATTCCTCTTTTATGAGTTCCCATTGGGTCCCTCTAGGTTCTCACCAGTGTCCTCTCTTTTTTGAAACAAACATTTGCTTAGAGCACCAACTTACAGTAAATTCAAGAGATAACTACTTAGAACCAATATTGACTTAAAATATTTATTTTCTATCATTTCATGTCATCTTACTATATGTATGTCACTCAAACTATTGTACTCTGTGAATACAGGAATCTGTTCTACATGCTGTAATAGGATGTTCTTGGTTACATGTAAAAGAAAAGAGAATCTGGGTGGCTCAGCAGTTGAGCGTCTGCCTTTGGCTCAAGGTGTGTGATCCTGGAATCCCAGAATGGAATCCCACATCAGGCTCCCTTCAGGGAACCTGCTTCTCCCTCTGCCTGTGTCTGTGCCTCTCTCTCTGTCTCTCATGATTAATAAATAAAATCTTAAAAAGAAAAAAAAAAGAGAGAGAATCACACTTGCTTAGACAGTAAGAATATTACCTCTCTGATCAGGAAGTTTACTAAGAAGGTAGACTCTAGGTATAGGAAGTATCTGCAAGAGGCTACCTGCTTAGTAACACTGATGTTTTAATAAATAATCAATTACTGATGATACTGATGATACTTTTGTGAAAAGAAGGTTAAAAATTGAGTTCTAAATTTAAAAAGACTCTCTAGTGAGGAAACAGCTTTTAAAAACTGCAATTAGAGGTTATTTCACAAAATCAGGCTAAGTGACAAAAATGATGCAATGTGTACTTATTTGTGTTTGTGTGTGTGTGTGTGTGTGTGTGCATGCATTTGATATTTTATTTATGTTGATTCACCAACACAGGCTCCGTATTTTCTTCTTGTCTAGGTATATGGACAACACCTCTATAAAAACATTTTCATTAGTCTGTACTATAAAATGAGAAATCAAAGGCAATTCGTCTTTATTAAATGTTTTGTTCTTCATCTGAAATGAGAATATGTGCTCTTGATTCTACCTGGATTGGTAAATGCCAGGGAAGAAGTTATATGACTATTATTTTCAAAGAGGTGACATAGTTTTTATTGTAATGTGTGTCTTCTGAGTAATAAATATCACTAAAATTTTTGACCAAAGAAATAATTTTCAAAATTTTATGTGAATATTTTTCAGGTTCTATATTCATTGCTGTGTTTTCCATATGACTATGCCTCAGCTGTGAAAATATAAATTAGGATTTTTTTTCCTCTTGTTCATTTTTTGAACTTGCCTGTCAGATTGTTAGTATTCAAGAGTGCAGGTGGAACTTCTGTGAAAACAATTACCCTAGGATTTCAGTTAAGCTGTTGCATAGTTCAGATCATTTAATACAAAGTATGAGCTAAGAACTGTGGGGGTGAATGATTCTTGTCAAGGAATTTACAACTACTACAAGAGTGTTTGAAAATTACACTACTGGAGCATCTGACAAACAAGTTCAGTTGCAGCTTCAGTGTACAGGTCGAAAACAACATATAAACAGAATGACTCCTGAAAATCCCTAAAAAAATATCAAAATTGTGTAAATCTAAACTCCAAACAATGTAATAGAGAGCTATTTCTCTGGTTGAATCATGCTTAGAATGATGAGCCTCTGCTATGATAAACATTCTAGAAAAAAAATATTGTAAAAAGCAAATGCTTGCTGTCCCTTCACATACTAGTTGGGCCTATATACTCACTCATCGGCCTATTCAAATATCTGTCTCTCTGTTTCTCTGTATTTTGTTTTTGTTTTTATCTGTTTGTTTGTATCTGTCTTTCTGTTTTGATCACTGTTATGTTCCTCTCTCTTTCCAGGTGCCAATATTTGAATACTTAATGCATGGTTCATGCAGAAACATGGCAAACAAATGACTATTCGCTGTTCACTAGATGGCTTCAGATAAGCATACCTGTGTTCTACAATATCACATGAGGTTCCAAAGAAAAAAGATAATCCTCGCCTAGGTAGGGAGTAGGATGACTTAGCATGGCAAGACGGCATTGAGATTAGCGTCTTAGACATGGATAAGATTCTAAGTGGTACTGGTGAAGAAGGATATAATATTTCAGGTGATGGGATTGGCCAAAGACACAGAGTAGGAAAGAGTAGGGCATATCTCTGGTATAACATAAAATTGGAAAGGCATTTGAAAGCATATTAAAGATGCATTTTAATGCTGGTATAGAGACCACACTAAAGTAAGGCTTAGTGGAAACTGAAAAAAAAATGTTTTTAAAAACTTTGTCCTGATATAACCGGAGATCTGCTTCAAAAAGAATATCTCAGCCATTTACGGAATGTACAGCTATAGAAATAGAGATAATACAGTGAACATGGTAACAGGAGAGACAAAATGATCAAAGATGACTTTGAATTTTTTAAGCTTATCTTACACAGAGAATGATTGTGAAATTTAAAGAATTAGGAAATTGAGGAGCCTTTCAATGCCCTACATCAGAAAACAGTTACTGTTTTAGCTTACAGTGTTTTTCCTTTGGTTTTATTTTTTTCCATTTAATTCTTAGTCCATTTCAGTTTCATTGGATTGTTGATAGGAGATCCAATGTGCTATGTATTTGTACTAGTCAATTTTCCCTGTAATATTATTGAAAAGTTACCCTCTTTTCTAATGGTTGGCATCATGTAGCTTTATTATATATGATACATTGACTATGACATATATTACAGAATTAGTGCTTATTGTTACACATAGTATTCAACATAATACATGACATTTAATACCATAGTTTATCTATCCATCTAACCCTAAACATGATTGTATCTTTATCAGAGTTCCACTGTTTATTTCTTTATTTTTAAATAAAAATTTTGATTTTTCATTATTTTTTTTCTGCCATAAGAATCTTTCAGTCTACATTATGGTACTTGCATAGCCATCCTCTTCTTCATAGTATTAGACTCAACATCTTTGAAGAAAGTAGGAGTGCCTGTAAAGGAAAGTAAGGGATAGGGAGTAAGAAGCCTAGAGAAGACCATATATTCAAGGGAAAGTTTTAAAATGGTGAAATATTTAAAGAGGTATATTCAACATCAGTTATAAGTATGATTTTTATGTGTATAAAAATGAGGAAAACTATGAAAATTTTAGTTTGGGGAAATTCTGTTATATTACTCAACATAGTATCACATTTTGAATGCCTCTCTAAGTTCCTTCTATAGGAATGAAGAGACACCATCATTTTGAAATGGCGTTGGACATCACCCTTGAATGGCACAAGGTACTGGACATTTTCAAAGCACTTAAAAAATTGAATCAGGTGGGAAATCTGTAATGAAGTTAAGATCATATCAACTCTGTGTTGTACAAAACTGAATAATTTATGATCAAGATTGGTTGAGTCCATGAGATTGAAGTTCCATGAAAGTACATATAATTAGAAATCACCAGCAAAACTGCTGATGATTCTTCTTTCTCTTCCCATCAAAACCCTCAAGCAACTGCTCTGGACTGAATGCTCATACTGCCCCCCAAATTCACATGTTGGAATCCAGTCTCCAAGATGATGGTATTTGGAGATAGGATCTTTGGGAGGTAATTAGATCATGATGGTGGGATCCATATAATGGGATTTGTGTACTTGTAAGAAAAGATATGAGTGTTCTCTCTCTCTCTCTCTCTCTCATCTGCCTTGTGAGGATACAAGAAGATGCTCATCTGTAAATCAGGAAAATGGCTCTCACCAGACACTGTATCTTCTAGCTCCATGATCTTGAACTTCCAGCCTCCAAAATGGTGAGAAATACATATTTGTTGTTTAAGACAACCAGTCCTTAGTATTCAACAAAGCTGCCTGAATTAAGACAAACAATTCTTTTATTGAATCGTTACATCATTTAAAACTTCTTTATTTTACTTAAGTGTTAGGTACATTTTTAAACATACCTTTAATGTACCACTTTCTTAATTTCTAGTATATGTTGGCTGCAGTATAGAAAAAAAGTATATTTTGTTACCATTTCTCTATATATTTTAGTTACTGCAAACAAATACACTCACTAACATATTTTTTAAGTGTAACATAACTGAGTAACTGGAATTTTTAATGGTTTACGTTTTGCAAAAAAAAAATGATGGAATATTATATGAGTTTATTTTGATGATAATGGAGGATTTTTGTTGAGATTTTGTTGTAGGCTGGGAATATGTTATTATTTTTCTCACTTAAAGTGGAATATAAGCTCCTGCTACCCAAAAATCCACTAACATATTTTTTTTGGTTGTGTTATTTCAGATAAAATGGTTTTTATACTGTTACTACTACTACTACTACTACTATGATGACTACTACTAGTAATGTTATTATTCCTCTGGTACTTCTCTTATTCCTTTTCCTTTTCTTACTACTTCTATTACTGATAAGAGACGCCTGGGTGATTCAGTGGTTGAGCACCTGCCTTCGGCTTAGGTTATGATCCTGGGATCTGGGATCAAGTCCTGCATCGGGCTCCCTACAAGGAGCCTGCTTCTCCCTCTGCCTGTGTCTCTGCCTCTCTCTCTCAGTCTGTATCTCTCATGAATAAATAAATAAATAAATAAATAAATAAATAAATAAATAAATCTTTAAAAAATATATACTTCTGCCCTACTAGAAGCAAGTAAAGTAGTAATCCCCTCTGGAGGCAATTAGAAACTAAGAGTGATTGGTCCACAGGTGAAAATATATATTCATGTATGTTACATAAATTTGCATGTATAATTTAAGAAAAATACATTTCATTTTTATTTCCTCATTGGATGCACAATTTATTTTTAAATTATACTGTTTTCCAAGAATGTTAATGTGTAGCAAAACTTAAACAAATATAAAATTCCATGGCTTATATTTTCCCCTGAACATGCCCTCTTATTTCCTAGGATCTTGACACAATAAAATGAGAAAATAATAAAAAAGCTTATTCCCTAAAACTTTCCTTTAAAAGACAGTGGGTCATAATGAAATGCTGTAATTAATGAAAATTTGATATTTGTGTCTATTTATCTTTTTTCTCCTTTCTTTAGTGACATCTCTCAGCTTCATTGAAATGAAGCATGTGCTTGTGTGAACAAGAGAGAAAAAAATGTCATTTTTCGTGTGGTGGAAGAGTGGTATTCACACGTAGTATTTACTTTCCAGTTAGTGTTTAAGCCTCTGCCGGTGGTTTTCGGCCAAGATAAGGGAAGGGCAGCAGACTGTTGGGTCTCTCATTGTTATACCTTATCCGTAGTCCAGCAATACAGAGATAATGAGGGAAAAAAGGCAAAACTTATGTAGTTCGAGGTCTTAGATATACAGTAATAACCCTCTCCATGCCATTATGTTGCTTTAGTGAGGGACAGACTGACATCATTCTCTTTTCTACTCTAGGAATAATTTTTTAAAAGAATATATTTTTTTATGTCTTTATAGACTATATGGTACTTTTAAATGTAGAAAAATAAAGGTTTTTCTTCATTTACTTCTTTAAATAAATGTGTATAATGTGTGAATAAATATAATATACTTTACTGAGATGAGTGGTTTGAAGAAAAAGGACAAAAGCAGGTTCCAAAGAGAACGTTTTCTGGATAAAATGTTCCTGAAGGCTGTGGATATTCTTTAAGGGAAATGCAGAAACATTATTCCCTGTTGAGATGTATAGAGTTAGTAATAACCTCTAAATTATCAACAAACTCTCAAATGATACTAAAGGTGCTATATTTTTATCTTGAAAATGCAAGTCTCTTTGTGATGTGTTTTCCCTGTCTAACCATAGCCTATCAGGAGCTGTGTTTGTTTTCTAAAAGAGTGAGCATGCCTGCAAAGAATAGATTATTACTCTGCCTCATGAAAATCAATTAAGGATTTTGTCTAAAGCTTTATCAAACACTGCAGAATTTATACACCCTGGAGAGTGTATACGTATCAGGATTGTTTCTGGGGCATGATTTGCATATACATCCCAAACTATCTGGACATGAAATGTAACAGAATTTGGGGCTCCTGCCAAGTCCCTTAGGATCCATGGAGCAGGCTTTATGAAGAAGAAGGCATGTGGGCTCCATCCTGCAGAAATGTGGCCAGGCCCTCCTGAGAGGCATGGAGTTTCATCCTGAGGCCAGGGACCATCAATGGACTTCCACTGTATCTCAGGATGGAACAGAAAACTTATGAGCAGCACTTAGGAGTGTAAAGAATTACACAGATCTTTGGCCTTACTCTACAATGAAATTCTAGGAAAAAAACAAAAACCAAAACAAAAAAAAAAACCACTTGCTGGCCTCTGAATATCTTATGACCTTTCCTTCTAACAGTTCTGTAAGTGCTGACTCCTTTGCCTGGGATCTATATGAAATACCTCTTCACTTGGCACTTTTTCAGAACTTGACTTAAACTTTAGCTCTTCTTAGGGGTCTACATAATTTTCTTTCATTGACTTTACTTTTTATAAAAATGAATATTGTCCAAAGGCTTAGAACATGAGGTCCTACAAAATGGGTGGAGAGCTACTTTCTTAACTGCACCTTTGCTGACTCACCTCTGCCCTGAGCAACATACTCCTTCCCCATCACTCAGGGCAATTAGCCTTTACCATTCTCTGTGGCTTATGCAGTCCGGCTTGCTTGATCTGTTCTTCTCTGGTACACTGTGCTTGATCTAGAATAATGCTTATAATTGTGGTCAAAAGAATCCTTTTGAGAGGATGGAGTTGCTACCTGATTTTTCCTAAATGAAGTGAAGTTAGAGTCAGATGTCATTTGACGAATGTCTTGTGCTTTTTTTGATTTAGAAATTTAGCTAAAAAGTAGTTGGTACAGGGGGCCAAATATATATTCATATGTGTTAGGTGCATTTGCATATATAATTTAAGAAATGAGTTAGTAGCTTCTGCTGTCCTTCCCAACATACTGGTGATTCTCTAATTCTAGTTAAGAATTTGCCTCTTGGGACACCTGGGTGGCTCAGTGGTTGAGTGTCTGCCTTCAGCCCAGGGCATGATCCTGGGGTCCTGGAATCGAGTCCCACATCAGGCTCCCTGCATGGAGCCTGCTGCTCTCTCTGCCCATGTCTCTGTCTCTGTCTTTGTCTCTCTCTCTCTGTCTCTCATGAATAAATGAATAAAATCTTAAAAAAAAGATTTGCCTCTTACTATGTTAATAACATAGAACCAGATTTCTATTCTCTCCATGTATAAAAAATACATGATTTTAATTTAAAAGAAAACCAATGTTGGAAGGGAAATATCTTAGTCACATTGCTTTGCTTTCTGATGTCATTTAAAACAATTTATTTGAGGGATGTCTGGCTGGCTCAGTTGGTAGAGCACATGACTCTCGATCTCAGGGCCTTGAGTCTAAACCCTACATTGAGCATAGAGCCTCCTTAAAACAAACAAAGAAAACCCAATTTATTTGACCAAATTAAAACTTCTTTTGACTTATAAAATATCATTTTTTTGTGTGTGTGGCCTATTTGCTGTATGTGATACGAGGGCTAAATTCATAATTTTCTCCCTATTTTATTTTGTTTTTGTCATGTTATTTTTAATGTCTCTGTAGCCTAGATGTGAGAAAGGGGAGTCATAGCCAGGCATTCAGTATAAATTTGTGAACCAAACAGACATGCCCCTGCACACACAGAGGTTAAATCCAGTGACATATATAAAGGACTAAACAGATATATCAAACATACATTGCTCTGTGATCCAAGAGGAGTGGGATATAACACTTTTCTTTATTTTGGAATATAAAATAAAAAATCAGGTCCCAATTAGTTGAGAGACTCCTTTTTCTCCCCCACCCCCTCTACTCTGTCTCTTTCAGTAGGTTTTATAAGGACCCTGAGGCTATTTATTACAGTTTTAATTTAAGGAATTTCTGGTCCTTATGACATAGTGGTTCTCATTCCTCCCTCCCCCTTGCATTGCTGCTGCTAAGGCTTTGGCAGGAGGCCAGGGTTAGCCACTAGGTTCTGCACGGGAGTGGGTTTCCTGCCTGTGCATCCCTCCTCTCATTATTTCCTTACCCATCTTTCAACCTCAAAGTCCAGTGGTTCTAATTTTTTCCTCTCCTGAGATGGCTCCATTGTATCTCTCCTTAGGGGCCATCAATTCCACCCCAGCCCCAACCACGGCCAACACATGCTGTGGTGTGGATTTTCTTGAAGGAGGTTACTGAAACACATGGAAAAACCTGTGGATTTCTTATAGCAGGAAGCCTTACATGCAGGAATGCAAAGGAGAAAGTTATGTTTTCATTATTTTCACTGTTGAACCTGCTCCTGTCAAGTGACGAAGCATAGGGTCATTTCCACTTACATTCATGGGCAATAAAAATAGTTCAATATTGGGGATCCCTGGGTGGCTCAGCGGTTTGGTGCCTGCCTTTGACTCAGGGTGCAATCCTGGAGTCCCTGAATCGAGTCCCACGTCGGGCTCCCTGCAAGGAGCCTGCTTCTCCCTCTGCCTGTGTCTCTGCCTCTCTCTCTCTCTCTATGTCTATCATAAATAAATAAATAAATAAATAAATAAATAAATAAATAAATCTTAAAAAAAAATAGTTCAACATGTTACAGAGTACAGAGAAATCCAGATACAACTAGGAGCTTCAGGGAACTTGGCTTTCTTGGAAATCTTTACTTGAGATTTGAAAGATGAGTTGTTTTTTAAGGTAGATTAAGGAATGAGCACTAGACATATTTGATGTCCTGATTTCTAGACTGAAGTGGGGAAAAAAGTGAGATGGATATATTAATCTTGCTTTGTCTACCCCACAGGTAGTTATAAACCTTAAAATACTTGAACTCTGAAGTGATAAACAGGTGTAAAGTTTATGAAATGGAATTAAATCTTATATACTTATTTAATGATGTAGAAAGTCCTTTTTAATGGCGAGGAGGGAAATCACCGGGCCTGGAATTTACAGGCTCTTTGAGGCCAGCCAGAGTGGACATTCACCTTTTGGTGATGAGGGCATGAGAGGCTGTGTTTTTCTACCATTGTGTTTGACTTGGGTAGGGAAGTCATTGCTAAACAAGCTGTTTTCCTAGATTGTCTTTTCTCAATCCTTTGGCTAGAGAAAGTAGTCTTTTCTTGGGCTGTTATTTTATCAGCTGCCAGCTACTCCAGCACCCTGCTCAGGATATACGAGAGGCTCAAAGAAAACCTGGCAACTCACTTTCATGTTGTTCCATGGAACAAGACAACCCTAGCCAACCTGTCTTCTCCCTACCTTTCTGAATTTTTCATGTCAGGTCCAGGATTTTTAGCTGTACCTGGTGGGAGAAAAGGTGAAAAAAAATGTGTGTAGATCATTCTTGTCTGGATCAAAATAATCCTTTTTTAAAATTTTGCATCTGTGGTCATTAAAACATACTTTATTTGCTGCCATTTCATGATCCCTCACTCAACTGAATTCCACTACCCTCATTAACTCTGCAGTGGGTATTGTGTGGGTGACCAGCTGAGACTCACATATTTCTAGGGTGCCTTACCCAAGCTTGTGTTACCTTCCCTCCCATTGCCATAGAAGCTAAATGGTTAGTTATGAGACTCAAAGCAACTGCAGGGTATGTGCACTTATCTTTTCTTGACATTTTCACTGTCAATCAAGCGCTCTGGGGAAAAGCCTCATGAGTGAAATTTATTTGATTTTCTTTATCATGCAGTAATACTGGAGATAAAAAACTTAATCTGAGCAATGGTATGAAATCACTGCTTTAAACTTTTAATGTGTGTTTCTCCCAGGCAGCGTTTTCATGGATTATTCTCTAAGGTTTACTGTTATAGAGAAATGTCTTGTCTGAATAAATGAAAAAAACCTAATATATAGATATATTGGTAAATGTTGAATGAAACTACACTAGCCATGTTTCCTTTCAGTTGTGAAGATTGTACCCATGGGTTTTATTGGTTTTAAAATTCATCTTTATGGCTGTAGAGGTTAGTTCATTTTTGTGCCTTCTTTTTCTGCAAAAAATAAAATCATGTGTCTCTACATTAAATTTTTGCACTGTTCTCTGGTAAGTTTCTTTCATAATTCAACAGAAAAAGACTTACCAGTTTATCATTTATAATGTCTCAATTTTTGTAGTTTCATCTGTTTTGAAATGTTTCTATGTGTAATTCACTGTGGGTAATTTGAAGTACACATTCTGTAAGTAGAAAAAACTGCTTTTCTTTTCTAAAGATGTCTTTTTCACATCATCTACATCATCTTGGAACAAAGAACCACAAATGACAGGAAAACTGTTTATTACCACAATATACGCGATTAAGAAAAAAAAAGCACTGAATGTGATTTTCCTGTCAAACTCATTTGCTCCTTTTTTGGGATTAAAAACAAAACAAAACAAACAAAAACACCAATCTTACAGAATAAAAGTCACATTTTTTAATATTTGGTATATAAGGAAGTGTTAACGATCCCTATGCTTTTAATAAAATTTTCTAAATGTCATTTATAACATCATCTTGAAACAATTTAATTCATTCAGTGTTGATTTTAACATTTAGGAATTAATCTGAGTTTATCTTTGGAGGTAAATAAGATACTTTATATAGTTATAAAACATTATGAGACATAAGGTCTTTACATGCATTACTTGTATTAGACAATTCTGAGGTAAAACCATGAAGCTGAATTTGAACTCAATGCTCATTGCCTGAAAGCAGTGGTTCTCAAGAGAAAGAGCTGTTCTCAACAAGAAATGGGTGAGGCTAATTATTTTCCCTCCAGGGACATGTGGCAACGAGTGTTAAATGTCCAGGGGCATTTTCAGTTGTCACCAATGCTACAGGCATCTACATGGTAGAGACCAGGGATGTTGCTAAATGTACTAGCATATACAGAGGACACGTCCACAGTAGAGAATTATCCGGTGCAAAATGTCAGTAGAGCAGCTGTTGAGAAACCATGGTCTCAGGGAATAATTCTAGGCTCTGATAATTGATGGATTGTTGGAACCTGAAAGAATAAGTAAGATCCATGCCAAGAACTTTGTTTTCTGTGTTTTCTTTGTTTCTGTGCATGATATAATATATTTCACTTGACAGAGGTTTTTAAACATTGTGGTAGTGATTATTCCTCTCCATTGTAGTTTCTAATTGTTTACTGTGTTTTCTCTGTGCTTATGAGCAAATACCCTCTGCGAAGAAAACCTCTCCTGCTTCACTCTTGATGAAATACACAGAAATGTAGATAATCCTCCATTTGTGGCTTTGCAAATCATTATGTATCCCTAATGTCTGGGCTGGGTGGCAGATAAATTGGAGGTAAGATTTAGGTCACGATTCATTTTAATCTGGATTGTGATGGATGAAAACCCTTACCTTCTTGCTCAGGCATGTGACTGTCTGTCATTTCCCTCCTGGACCCCACACTCTTCTGGAAAACCCCATTGTATGTGGCACCTGAGTTCATAAGAGCAGCTTGCCCTGTGGCCACACTGCTTCTCAGATCCCTCCCACCCTTGAAGGGCAGCACAACATAGTCCTGATTGTTCCACACATCCCTGCCTCTGCCACTGGGCAAATTCTTGCCAATTTCCCCTAAGATCCTTCAATCTTTTTGTTGCTGTGGTTATCTCTTGCAATGAAGAATCACCATAATTCTTGCCCCAGGATTGTTGCTCTGAGGAGGTTTCCCAGAATGGGGTTGTTTTGACCTCTTAATAGTCCAAATAAAGAGAAATGCCTTTTCATTTCACAAAGACATTTCCTTCTGGGGAAAATGGTGTCACCAGAGTATCTTGAGGACTGGATCAAAACCCGAGAGCTAGGACACACCCAACAACCACTCTCCTCCAACTATTAGCCTCCATTTCTGTGTCTGATTTTCCTGGCAACACTTCATTCTCTTGGGTGAATTCTATGTGAGGGACTCTGACATCTGTGATTCCACCTTGCTATCCTAGACTCCTCCATGTCTGTTTGAGTCTAAGTGTGGGGAAGGTCCCATTGCTCCCACCCCACAGGAGGCTCCTAAGCTGAGGCAAAATCTTCTTTCAGGTTCTCTGTCTCATAATAATGCATAATGATGGATTTGATCCAATCTTATTCTGACTTAGTCAAGACCCCAATACATTGTTAATCAACAACATAAAAATGAAAAAAAAATGATTACAACAATACAAATATATTTTTATCTAACCATAAATTGGCAAAAACCAGGGCAGAGCTTAACAGAGTAAGAGTAATAAGTGTAAGAGTATGGTAGTTATTTTTATGTGTCAACTGAACTGGATTAGGGATGCCCAGGTATCTGCTCAAACATTACTTCTGGGTATGTCTGTGAAGATGTTTCCTGATGAGGTTAGTGTTGGAATTGGTGGACTCGGGGATTGGTCCTAATGGGAGTGGGCATCATCTGATCTGTTGAAGATCTGAATAGGACAAGAAAGTAGAGGATGGGTAAAGTCTTTTTCTCTCTGCCTGACTGCATGAACCAGAACACCTCATCTCATCTCCTCCTGCCCTCACATTGGGAATTACAACATTGGTTTCCATGGTCTGCAGGCCTTTGGACTGACTAAGTTATACCACCAACTTTCCTGGGTCTCTGGTTTGCAAATGTTAGACTGTGGGACTTCTTAGCCTCCATGATCACATGACCCAATTTTTCATAATGTATTTCCTTGTATATCCTGTTGGTTTCTCTGGAGAACACCGACTAGTACAATGAGGGAGAGTTCAAATCTTTATGAGTAGTCAGTCAATATATTTTCAGGACTTGAAATGGTCTGGGAACTCAGGAGAGGGACACGGCAGATTCAAAATTACTGGTAAAATCTGTTCTTCATTTTAGGTCTATCTCTTATCTAACTATCAATCTTTCTATGCATGAATGCTTTGTATGAATGAATACTGACTGCACTTAAAAACAATGGGTCTGGCCAGATACAACTGAGAGGTTCTTGAGAGAAATCCCATATCTAATACCTCAGGGAACCCAGAGCTTGTGGAAGCTGAATCAGTGAACAGAAAGAGATTCCTTGGAGTTTATAATAAAGAAAATGCAAAAAAGACTTTGAGCAATCTTTGATGTCTTCTGGTCAGGTCTTATAGATAGCCATTATTGTTACAAGCTCTTAAATGATTATTGTTAGACAGCTGCAATGCTACACCGGTGTGTGATGTTTCGTAATCACCAAGGAACCTCAGGAGAATGTGGCTTAAAGGTCTAGTAAGAAATCAAATCTGGATGTCATTTAATTGACAAGGTTGAGGATTTAAAAGGCTTACCTATTGGTAGTAGGCTGAAGAACAGTTCCCTGAAGATTCCCACATTCTAATCCCTGGAACCTGTGATGATACCTTGTATGGCAAAAGCGGCTCTGCAGACATGGTAACGTTGAGGACCTTGAGATGGGGAGATCATCTTGGATTGTCCTGGCAGGCCTGAGGCAATCGCAAGACCCTTTACAAAGAGGATGCAGAGGATCAGAGTCAGTGTGGGGAGATATTACGAAAGAAGCAAGATGTTGGAGTGATGTGAGAATGGGACTATGAGCCTAGGAGTGCAGGTGCACCTGTAGAAGGTGGAAAAGACAAGGAGAGGGATTCTCCCCTAGAACCTCCAGAAGGAATGAGCCCTGCCCACGCTTTTACATTAACCCAATGAGACTGATTTGGGGCTTCTAAGCTCTATATATGTAAAAAAAAAAAGGAATATTTTAAGATAACAAGCCTATGATATTTTATTGCAGCAGTGATAGGAAAGTATTAAAACCCTCCAGTTGAGTCTCCCCCTGCATGGCCTCACCCTCTGGAGACCAAATCTTCTTGCCTCCCACCAAGCTTATCTCTTATGATAAACTGGGCAACAGGAAACCAACAGGTGGTCACTGACCTCTTGTCTTACACCTCTGCCACAGGACTGCTCTATGGAGAAGGTACTATTTGAATATTTCATAGCAAATTTTACATTCTCATAGGATTATGTATCTGGAGACTATTTCACCAATATTTTTGGGTGGCCATTTCTATATAGACACCTTTCTTTCCTTGTGACCCTTAAGAAACATTTGTGGGACCAAATACTCATGATTTTGAATTCCATTATCTGCCATTGACCTTAGATGGCTGACTTAGATGGAGAGTCAACATCATTGACTCTCAGTTTTCTGATGCATAAAATAACTGTCCTTATAGTGTTCTCTCCCAGTGAGGCTTTAGGATTGAATGAGAGCTCATTCTGGGCTCCAGAGGCAAGCTGCTTATTTACAGATTCTATCTCGCCTCTTAGTCCTACCTCAAAAGGTGGTTGCAAAGATTTTGTGAACTGATGCATTCAGATGACCTGATGCATTGCTAGAAGTCAGCAAATATTAGCCATTGCCATTTCTACTGCTACACTAAGAGCATTTTTGGGTCAAGATTAGAAAAAAAGAGAGAAGCCAAAGAAGCTTATAAGTGATCCTATTGAGGGGCACTTGGGTGGCTTAGCGGTTGAGCATCTGCCTCTGGCTCAGGTTGTGATCCTGGGGTCCTTAAATTGAGCCCCTCATCAGTCTCCCCTCAGGGAGCCTGCTTCTCCCTCTGCCTATGTCTTTGCCTCTCTCTCTCTCTGTTTCTAGTTAATGAATAAATAAAATCTTTAAAAAATATATCCTATTGAGACAACTTGAAATGTCAAGTCAAAGGTCTTTGCACACATGCAGTAGACATCTCAAGGACATGCACGTGCAGAACTTAGAACTGATAGTTCTGTGGATAAGACTCTAACACAGTCTTTAAAGTTGGAAGGATGGGAAGATGCTTAAATGTAGAACTCTACATTTTTACTTGTTCTACCAATTTGCTTATTATAGTAGATGTTTTCTTATGAATGTTCTTTATTCATCAAGTTATTCTATGGTATTTTTAGGCAATGGTTTTATCTCCTCTATTTTTGCTTCTGGCTCTAAGTTTTTTATTCTTTAAACCTCTTTCATTGCTATAACGTTACTAGCTGACTGCTGATCTTCATTGTTGAATAATGTGTCTTTCCTGACACCTTAGGAAAGTTTCCCCCATTTCTTATGTTCTCATGGCAGGATGGTACCATTTATCACAGCTCAGAGTTTGCATTTACTTATGTGATTGTGGAATAATATTAGATGCCTCTCTGAACTGAATGAATGAAGACTATGTACCTTCTATTGTACATTTATTCTCTGTTAATGTATACACAACAATGTAGCTAAATACTATTTTATTATATTGTCTCATCAATATAAAATTGATGCTGCTTCATCCTACATTTTTTTGCATCCCTCAAAATCCTTTTCCTATATGGTTTAGATCAGATTCTGCCGATAAGATACATTTACACAAACTTTAGGAGAAATAGAAGCAGAAGGCATGATTTGGGGTAGCAGGATCTCTGTTGCTCTAGGCAGTTAAGACAGACATGGGAACCCAACTTGACATTTCTTCTAACCCTTCCACTGGTTCTACAAGGCTCCAATTCCTGTATGGAAGTCTTTTTTTACAGAAATATTCATAATAGCTTCTGTTTTCCTGACATAATCCTAACTAACACAATTAATTTAGGGAATCTCTATTTCTCTAAGGAAAGATATTGCATATACAATATTTTATAAGGAATAAAAAAGCTTGAGATTCAGATTATTGTCTTGCCTGATATTTTCAGAGTCCCATACAATGTTGTCCAAACACTATAAGCAGTTTAGTTTAAGGATTGATATTCCATTGTTTACTTTTAGATATTGCATTAGTTTTAATATTTCTCTGGTTATTGTACTTTTCCCCATTTTAATTTTGATATGTTTTATGAGTTTATTAAAATGTAACTATCAATCCACAGTTTAGAAATTTAAAACGGTTTTCTTAGCAAAATGTGATATTTCTTAGATCTTTTTCCTCCATGATAACATTTGGTATTTTTCACTCATTCTCATATTCAGATCCATTCAGACAATTTAATCCTTTAAAAATAAAAGACCTATGAGAAATTAATGATTATATCTTAGAATATTGAGAGGTTTTTTTTTGCCATCCTTGTTTTTGTTTTTGGTTTTAGAAATCTGCTAGTTGTTAAGATCTGAATCTGTAGTTTGTCCCTAAAGTCGTTTTGCAAGGCCTCACATTTGTCTAATATGAGCAATTTTAGTTTTTGTTTTAAATCTGTTTGTAATTTGCCATTACTATTCTTGTTTGCTACAAATCTACCACAGACAATTCAGATAATGTTTCAAAGAGCTCCAGTCATTTATTTTGAAAGATGATTGATGTAGAAAGAGAAAAAAAAAAAGGAATCTTTTGCACCTCCGTGAATATAATGTATGCAGATCTAACAGAAGGTGCTGCATGCCATGAAGGTTTATCTTCACTTTCTTCTGAATCTCACACCTGTGCTTGTAACATGGTTGTGTGCTTACAATTTTCACAAGCTGTGTCCTCAGATGGAGATATCGGGAGATAACCATGTCCAGTTGTGATCCTTATCAACCTTTTGAAGAAAGAATGTGTTTGTTTTACTTCTTGTTATTACCCAAACAAAAATAAAAATCAAAATAAGCATTAAAAAACATATATGTAAACTGTGGCTGATGATCTGAATGGAAAACATGAGGCACATATGAAGTCAAAGCTGGGGGTGCAGTAGACTTCGGGACAGCTAAGCAAATGGTGCTAAATATGTGTTTATTGAAGTTTGTTGGATATTGAAGGGACATCTCATGAAAAATGTATTATGAATAACTTATTCTCTGAAATTATAATTTGAAGACTATGAAAGAAGCTAGAAATAAAAAATTATACTGTGGGAATTTGTGGAAAGTCTCATTGGGCAAGAAATGTCTGCATTAAAGCTACATTACAAAAATAAATAAGAAAATAAACATACTAGTATTCAGAAACAAAAAGATGTGTACTACTGATACATGCATTGACATGGATGAGACTCAAAACAATATACTGAATGAAATAGCCAAACATGAGATATTGCAACCCACATGATTCTATTTATATGAATTTCTAGAAGAAACAAGACCAATCTATTGCCTTAAAAATCATTGGCTGCTTCTGAGCTGGGAGGATTGACTGGGAAGGGGCCCAACAATCCTTTCTTATACCTTGATAAGTGTGTGGGTTTGCTTGAGTTATTACGATTGTAAAAACAAATCAAACGGTATGTCTAAAATCAGTCTCTTTTTGTATGCGCAAATTATACCTCAAAAAATAAGTGGAAATTTTACATCTAATGATATATTTTAGATATTTCAGTGTCAGTACATATAGATCCATAATTCTTTTTAATGGCCACACCATAGCCATCCACCTACGGATAGGCATTTGCATTGTTTTCCTTTTTTCCTCTCTTTCATTTAAAAAAAACCCACTTATTTATTTGCAATTTGAAATAATGCTGCAGTGATCATACTTCAAAATTTTGAAAGTTTATATTTTCACATTTTGAAAGTCATTCCTCGAGACAGAATATCTTTTACTCTGTTCCAATTTAAATGCCTACAACTCTGTAGGAAAGTGATCATTTTTTTCCCCAATAGACTCACCTACTCTAAATATATCAGTTATTTATTATGAAAGATCTACTAACTGAGACCTAAAATCCACTAACTGAAAGGGAAACTGAGTTCCTAGGAGTGATAACTTAACAACACTTTGGCAGTTTAATATGTTAATGAATTCCCCAGTCCTTCTACAGATGTTTCTATACTGTTTACTTAAATGACAGTACACTGGAAAAAGGGGATATTGGGGATTCTCTGATACAGGGTTCCAGTTAATATTTAGGGACCCAAAGCTTTACGGAGGCCTTGTGGTACAAGAAGGGCATATTGGTGGTAGGAAGCAAATGGAGTCCTAGCCTGAGTCCAAATCACAGTGGTAATTTCCCAGGTGTTTGAGTATCTAATGGGAATAGGCATACTGGGGCATTGGATGTATAGTTATAGTGGGAAAAGTCTGATGGAAGGCTCAAATTCTTTGCCCCAATGTACAATCAAGAACAGCCAAAAGCAGATTCACATCCTTGAGGGAATGGCCAAGATTAGCGCCATAATCAAGGACCAAATGCAGGGACTGATCCACCACATGCAGTTAAAATACCAGTCTTGCTCCTGCAAAACAGAACAAAACAATCAGGCAGATCCTTTAAGTTGACAATGAAATAATGCAAATTTACCCCAGTTTTAGCTGTGCTCCCAGATGTGATATCTTTTCTAGAGCTAATTAACACAGCTTCAACTACATAATATTAGATCACTCATTTGGCAAATATTTTTGTTTTCCCATCCTTATTAGGAAGGAGAAAAGAAACAATTCTCTTTCGCATGAGATGAACATGGACAGTAGTATGTATTTATGGTCAGGCCTAAAGGCTGTAACTCTTCTGCTTGGTCTTAAGATAATCCAAAGAGACAAGGATCACCTGTACACTCTAGAGAACAGCACAATGCCCACTGTGTGGATGGCATCACATTTAGAGGACCAGATGCATACAAAGAGACAAGTAAATTGGTGGTTTTGGTTAGAAACATGCGATCCAGATGGTGAGAGATGCATCCAAAGATTAGCCTGATGAAAATTCAGGAATCTTCAACCTTAGTGAAGTCTGTTGGTCCAGGCCAATGACAGAGTATCTCCTCAGAAGTAAAAATGAATTATAAGATCTTGCACCTCCCACCACTAAGAAGGAACAATGGTGCCTTTAGGCCCCTGCAGGAACTTGCAGCATCATATTCCAGACTTCTGCTATAAACCATTTCATGGGAAACAAGGGAGTCGCAGAGCAGGAAAGGTCTCTGCTGTAGTTCCAAGATTTGGTTACATGGTCTGCTGCTTGCACCACATAACCCAGCTTATGAAATTGGACTCTAGGGCTTTAGAGGTATCTTTGGTGGAAAACTGTGCTGTGTGAAGTTTGGGTAATTCCCTCAAAGGACAACCATAATCCAGAAACTTTGGATTCTAAAGCAAGGCAATACCATCGAACATGCTACTCAAGCCCATTAAGAATGAACAGCTAACTGTGGGTCATGTGATCAAAGCCTCTCATCATGGATTTATCAAATCCACAATATCCTAAAGTTTGATGGGTTCAGCAACAATCAGCCGTAAGAGGGAGGAATACTTGAGGCATTAGGTATGAGCAGAGCTCTTACCAGTGGAGAATATATTCTTCTTGGATTGGAGAAGAACACCACATGGGGGAACCATCTTCCACAAGGCAGAACTGGGTATGATGGAGACATTGTGGTTCTCCACTGGGACCTGGTGACAGATATCTGATAAAGACAGTTCAACGGAGTGGACCTGGGAGGGATTCCAGCTGGTTCTACATATTTGGAGTTTGAGGATCTTCCTCAAAATTTGGTTCTGGCTCCATTCTCAAGTGAGTCACTGCTTTAATCAGCTGTTTGATATCCTTTAATAAAAATCCCTCTGTTCTTAAATTTATTAGAGTGGATTAAGTTGTCTGCAATCAATACAGCATGAAAATATTAGATCTAGCATTTTTCTTCCTAGTTTTCCTGAATGACTTTTACTAATTTGTTTTTACTCATTCAACAAACTAAATCTCTACTGAATACTTTTATTGTTAGAAACTGGAGACAGTAGTTATAAAGCTCATTATGGACTATACAGGTGCAGTGCAAGAAAGTAGTTTTTTTTTTATATAAATCTCTTTATTTATTTGAGAAAGAGATATTGAGAGAGAGAGAGTGCATGCAAGAGGAGTAGCAGAGGGAGAGAATCTTCAAGCAGACTCCTTGATGAGTGCAGAGCCCAATGTAGGGCTCGATCTCACAATCCATGAGACCACAACCTGAGCAGAAACCAAGAGTTGGATGCTTGACTGACTGACTGAGCCACCCAGGTGCCCCACAAGAAGGTGGTAATACATGATTACACAAGCAATTTGCTGATTCTAACTCTGTTAAGTATTATGAGGACAATTACAGAGCATTAGACACTGCATATCAGTGAGCCATAATCTGGTCTGTGAACCCAGAGAGGAGGCCCAAACAACTGATGTGCAGACTGAGTCTTGAGAGGAGTAAGAGTATAGCCAAGTGAAGAGGTGGAGAGAAGGAGCATCCCATGCAAAGGCAGAGACCCATTCAAAGACGATATTGTTGAAGAGAAAGCTATTTTTCTTGCTCTGCTCTCAGGCACTATACAAAACAATGGAAAAATACACAAGAAAATAATATGCTTTGCTCAAGGCAAATATTATATAGTGGAATTATTTTAATGGGTAGCTGGATAGAGAATTTTTATATTACTAAGGGTTTTGTGTGTATGTTGGGACATTCAAGTGCAAACATTTGATGATGTGTTTAGGGATTATTATCCTCATTTTGGAAATAAATGTATTGAGTTTTACTGAGGGAGAGTGATTGAATTCCTGAAAATCTTAAGATGTGTACGTTTTCATGAAAGGATATTTGTAAGCTGTGTCTGTTTGCTTTTTTCTAGTATAGCACACATAGAATTTATATGTACATATCTGCATAAAACATAAGGAAAAGTTTAGACCACCTGTAAAAAAAAATCTCTAGCTTTTTTTCCCCTTTTATTTTCTGGCATTAGGGGAAGGGGACACAGAAAACATGAAATACAAGGTTATTAATGATAGATTGAAAGTAAGAAAAATTTAAAGACCTGGCTGCTTTTTTTTTTAAGGTTGATGAAGGGATTTATAGTCTTTTAGCATTCTTTTGTACTTGATTGATTCTCCAAAACACAAAGCTGAGGTAGGAAAGAACAAAAATCAAGTAGGATAGTGTGAGAATAAAGAAAATTATCAAACCTTTCTTCAAAAATTGACTGAAATAGGATTTCGTCATGCACAATTACCTAAAATTGGGATACTAATAGCAAAGCAATGAAAAGCGACAACCCACACTTGAAGGTAATATTTTAATACTGTTTTAAGAGTAGCACACAGAACAAATGCTTTCTCTTTGAACCTTGAGTGTTTCATAAAAAGATGATTTCTTATATTTCTGTTCTTTAACATCCTTAACATTTTGAGATAGACAACTTAGTTCTTTAGATGACTTTGAGGTACTACACTCTACTTGATACTGTAACAAACTTTTACATCATCCAGATTCAGGTAGTCTTGGATGAAGGAAATAAAATTTTCTATTTCTCTAACCAAAACAAGACAAATCACGTTAATATCTGTTTTCCAGAAATAAATTCACCTTAGGTTTCATGGTAGAAGGAGATAACAATTCCCAGCAAATATATTTACTAAAGGAATATCCTCTTTGTCTCAGGTATTCAGCCTACCAATGGTGTGGGCTGTAGTAGACATTGTGTGCAACACCTCAGAATTTAGGATTGCATTCTGAATTCTTTCTATAATATATTCTGTTAGCTTTAAGATTTATACACACTTTTCTGTCTGTCATACCAGGTGAAACATCTTTTTACTGGAAAGGTTTAGGAAGCCTAAAAAAAAAACAAATTATTTCATAGTTGCATACTAGTTAGTGGGTTTTGTTTGTTTGTTCGTTTTTGTTTTTGTTTTTGTTTTTTTGTGTGTGTGTGTATGTGTGAAGGAGTTTTTAAAGTTAAATGAGAAAGTACTATAAAAAAAACTTAGGAAAAAAAAAAACACTTTAGGATTCATCCCACTTCTTCATTCACCCTCCAGAAAAGAACCCAGAATGTTTCATATATATATATATATATAGTTACTTTGTTTTGTGATATTGTATGCCACTCATTCTTTCTGAACATCTTTTCCTGTATTTGTAAAATCAGACTAATCATACATGCTCTTACTTCAGAGGATTTTCATAAGAATTGCATGCAACATGTGAGCGTGTTTTGTAAGCATAGGAATGCTGTCTTCTCTTGCTGGCTCATTCCCAACCCTTAGTTTAAATTCCATTCCCTCTGTTTGCCCTGTGGCAGCCCTGCCATCACCATGAGAAAAACTCCTTCTGGGTGGCTGTGGCTTCTATTACAAGCAGACCCCAAACTAAATTTGACAGGCAGCAGGTAATAAGAGATTAACTATGTATGTGTTTATCACATGTGGATTTAGTAATATGAACGTTTAGTGCTAGAAAAATTCTAACTCTGGAGAACAGAGACTCAATTTGCTCAAATCCTGAGGTAATCCCCAGGCTCCCGTATCTGAACTTGCAGAAGGAACACTTAATATGGTACATCTCAGTACCTGATTCTACCATCATTTCCTGCCTTCTCGCCTCATTCTCTTTCTCTTTCTTACATGCACGCACACACACACACACACACACACACACACACACACACAGAACTGATATGTCCTCTATGTTTAAACCAAATATTGCAATCTTATACTCCAGTATTCTCCATACATAGAAAAAAAAAACAGAAATATAAATCTTATATTAACTTTGCAGGTCTTTTTCCCCCCATGAAAAGGAGTCAAGGTAGTAGTGGTAAGACTTAAGTGAAGAAGGCAGGAGATATTTGCCTTTCCTAGATGCCACATGACCCAACTATGGAAACACTTCCTGATGACCTGCTCACTCCTCACCATTAGTGGAGAACAGGAGAGGTGGGCGACAGACAGCAGCACTTGGCAGTTGGGAACACAGCCTTGTTACTTGAACAGAGAAATTATTTAAAATTTCATAATTTTTTAAAGAGAAAGTAAATGCATATAGGGATTATCACCAGGGGTAATATAAAGAATAAAGACATGAAGGTGATTTGATGGACTAAGACGGTTGGTTTCATGTGTAAATACCAGAGCTGTTACAGGGTCTCCCACAAGAAAATGGTGAAGGAGATTGAAATACGCCAGCATGCCAAGTGCACATGCTCTTCTGAAACCCCAGTGAGAGAAGTTGTGAGGATCCGACATTGTGTCTCTGCATGAAAACAGTAGCCAACCTACACCACCCCTGCTGAACCATAGTGAAGGTGGCCACCAGGAGACCCACAGAAGTGCCTCCACTTGAAACCCTGCTGGCTTATTTAACCTACATGTAGGTGGGTTAATTTATGCAACAAAAGAGACTAAAGATATCAAGTTACTGTGTTCAGAACACAAAATTTGTAGTGATCTTCCATATTATCCTAATATGTGGTCTTATTTTTGTTATTTGGTAGTAAAATTATCAAATTGATAAAATTGCATATTTTTGAATGATTTAATTATTTTCCTGTTGATGCATGCCAAAGTACAGACATGCTATCTCCTTTAAAATTTTACATTGCTGGTGTTAAATTTGCTAAACTTTCTTATGGTCTTACAAGTTTTTCATGTGATTCTCTTGATTCTTTTTCTGTCAGTGGATCATGAGATTATTGAACTTTTTCATTTGCTTATTTTTTTTCCCAGACCTTACCATGTTAGAAAAGACCTCTAGGTCTATGTTAAAAAACTAGTGATTAAAACAGGTATTTTGACTTATACTCAAATTAAAGAGAATGTATCTAAAGTTTAAAAAATTATGAGCAAGGTTTAGCAGGTTTAAGAAGTACCCCTTTTCCTAATTTTCTGAGTTTTAAACAAAATAGGCAATATAAATTTAATATTTCCATCTTCTGATACTTTTCATTATTTGTTTGCTAATGTGGTCATTACATCTATGGATTCTTCTAGTTGAGCAGTTCTTTCAGTCCTTTGAGAAAGGTTTATTCATGATGAATTACATATTCTTAATGCACTGCTGGTTCCATTTAGACTATAAAACAAAATTGTTATAAGCTTGAGATACTTAAATTCACCTTAATTAAATTGGATTTCAACTACAAGTCTCAAGTTAAAAAGACTGAGAAAAGGTCCTGTTGCAGGTACCTTTAACAACCTGAAGCCCTTGGTTAGCTTTTATGTTTGAATTGAAAATGTAAAGAAGATAATAACACAATAGATACCATAAAATATAAGTTAAGCCCATACTTATTCTTAGTCTCGGGGTCCTAAAAATGCATTTTTATCTTGGATGTACTTACAAGGTGAGGCCCAGGACGTCAACATTTAGAGGCATAACACCTACCATCCAAAATACTCTGTTTATACCATTGTGGGTATTGAATTAGTAAAGGAAATGTTGGCTGAACATAATTTTCTGCTTGTTTACATAAATATTTAAAAGGTAGAGTAAGTTCATTGAATGACCTATGTAAATATATAAATATATCCAAAAAATACATATGTAATGTACTATATATAATATATTACCTTATATGGTACATAATACATATTAATCTCCCATGATCTAGAAATATATTTTTATATAAGTAATATAATCAATGTATTATTTAAGATTATTAAGATAGAACAGATTCCATTACTGAAAATTAGTGTCTACACAATATATAAATATGTATAACATAATCTTAATAAATTTTAATAAATAAAATTTAACAAATAATAAATGTAATTACTAAATATTTTTAATAGAATAGAATCTTTTCTATTTTCATGTACTTTCATCAAATGCTTTATTTTTCATACTGTCTTATTATTTTATTATAAATGTTCTTTTTTGACAAATACTGTAGCTCTTTTATCACTTTGGAAATAATTATTATGATTCTTTTAAATCCTTATTCTACTGTTCCATCAATTCAGATTCATCTTTTTAAATTATTTATTATTATTTTTATTATTATTTTGTAAATAATTTATTTATTTATTCATGAGAGACACAGAGACAGGCAGAGACACAGGCAGAGGGAGAAGCAGGTTCCATGTAGGGAGCCCGACATGGGACTCCATCCGAGGTCTCCAGGACCACGCCCTGGGCTGAAGGCGGCACTAAACTGCTGAGCCATCCGGGCTGCCCTCTTTTAAATCCTATTCTACTGTTTCATAAATTCAGATTCATCTTTTTAAAAAAGATTTTATTTATTCATGAGAGACAGAGAGGCAGAGACATAGAAAGAGGGAGAAGCAGGCTCTCCATGGGGATCCTGATGTAGAACCCGATCCCAGGACCCTGGGGATCATGCCCTGAGCCAAAGGCAGATGCTCAACCATTAAGCCACCCAGGTGTCCCTCACCTTTTGTTTTATATTAGATTATTACATTTATTTGTGTCTTTCTTTCTTTCTTTTTCTTTCTTCCTTCCTTCCTTCCTTTCTTTCTTTCTTTCTTTCTTTCTTTCTTTCTTTCTTTCTTTCTTTCTTCTTTCTTTCTTTCTTTCTCTTTCTTTCTTTCTTTCTTCTTTCTTTCTTTCTTTCTTTCTTTCTTTCTTTCTTTCTTTCTTTCTTTCTTTCTTTCTTTCTTTCTTCTTTCTTTCTTTTTCTTTCTTTCTTTCTTTCTTTTCTTTCTTCTTTCTTTCTTTTTTTTTCTTTCTTTTTCTTTCTCTTTTTCTCTCTCCCTCTCCCTTTCCTTTCTTTCCTTCCTTCCTTCTCTTCTTTCAATGTTACTCCTTAGATACCTACTTGTTTCTTGAGGTTATTGGATGCCATAGTTGGTCTCGGTGCATTGTTGGGGAATGAGAGAATGAATTAGCACCAGCAGAATTCGATTCCTTATGTGCATACTGTCTGGTCAGTTTAAGGTAATGGAGAATTTTTTTTTCAGAATGGAAGACCACAAATGCCACTCTGAGCTAGACTTGGGGATGTGCTGGGTCTCCCACCAGGTGATTCTGAGAGTGTGGAGCCTTCCTTTTAGCAGCGCTGCATTGCTCTTTAAAGTTGACCTTTCCCAACTCTAGCCCCCTGTTTGTTGTGAAGATGGCACGTGGAGGAAGGACTTCTCTTGGCCTGTCTGGTGTGTTAATTCCACCCATGTATGGATGGCAAGCCAATGTCATCCTTCTGAGCCTGACTCATGCTGCCCTTCCACTTTGCAATCATGACTATATCCACTGAAGACAGTGGCTTTGCCAGAGTAAGGCAAGGAAGAAAAAGTATACAAATTAAAATCAACAATGCAACCTATCTATGTGGAATTGTGGCCTTTTTCATTTGGGCTGTTATTTTCATTCAGCTCTCAAACACCAAATACAGGTGTCTTCTGTCTCACCAGAATTTTTTTAAGACATTTATAAGACTGTGACACTCCAAAGTTGCATTGTGATAAAAGCCCATTCCAGTTTACCATCTTCTCAGTTTTGCACACATGAGAGAATGGTTTACAATGGTATAGTGCTCCTGGGAGAAATCTGCTTGAAGGTGTCAAGAGGTTAAAAATTGTTGAATAAATATTTATTTTCCTACTGGATATAGCCACCAATCAAAAGATGATTACTTGAGGCAGAGAGGTAAAGAAACCTAGCTTAGATTATACAGCAAATGAACCCTAGGGCTTCTCTTTGAAAACATGTAATCATACTCCACTCTTTTCTAAAGACAATGGATGTAAGTTATAATAATTTGTGTGTATAAACATCTAATAATATAAAAATAAATACCATGATTTAGCAGAGGAGGGAGGACCATTTTAGTAACGGGGTTATGGGAGAGAGAAGATTTTGTATTCATCTCTGAGCATCTGTGGTCCTAGGAAAAATAAACAAAATAAAAATTATAAAAATTATCTATGGAGCACAATTGCAAACTAAATATCATTCCAGTTACTACAAGCCAAGTTAACTCCAGGCGTCTCCTAAATTTGATCTTGTGTGTGTGTGTATATATATATATATATATATATATACACACACATGTATATAAAATAAATATATATTATCTATAATATTACATTTGTACATAACATAAATGTATACTATGTATTATATATATATATATAATTTTGTAAGTGACAATGGACAAAAATATAGAATGATATTATATATAAAATTAAATAACAAAACAAAATGAAAAAAATGAAGACAGAGCAAAAGTCCTTATGAATGCTCTTACTAAGTTTTGTAAAAATAAGTTTTAACATTAAAGGAAATTCCATATAATAAGCAGTGGAAAATGATGTGAGCAATGCATCATAAGTAAATTATGATGGAAAGAGCACTCTTCTGATGAGATTGGTCTGAATTCCCAGGTATGGGATTTGGACAAGTTATCTTCTTTCATCGACCTTAGTTTATCTACAAAACAGAGATGATGGCATATAGCACCCAGAATTGTAGTCCGATTACAAGAGAGAATTTATTAAGATCTCAGCATAATTTTTGGCATTTATCATGATTCAAATATCCCCTAATCTCTATATGGGGTGGATACAAAACAATAGATTATATTTGATCTGTCATTAGCAAGGTTAAAGAGGAAGAGAGGCACACATTATTTTGGGGATGTGAAGGCCATCTGACTGCAACACCTGTCACCCTGTTGATTGCCAGGGTTGATGTGGCTGATCCGGCTGGTTATTCCTTTCCTCCCAAGGCTCCAATTGCATCCCTTCCTGAGCTGTGTAGTCTGACCAACATGATGACCTTCCCCAAAAAGGAGGACCCAGGACATTTCTTCTGTCAAGTGTCTGCAAGTAGCTTTGCTCCCCTGCTGAAAACTCCAGATAAGCTCTCAGGGTCCATTTGGAGGAGAATGTAAGCTAGTCAAGCTTCCAAGACTCCAGACACATCCAAATGAGGCTCTGCATGTGGCAGTCTGCCTTTCTTTACATTTTTTTCCCTTTTTCTTTTCATATGAAAGATACAAAAAAAAAAAAAAAAGCTATACAACTATTTTAGTATTTCCCTGTGTTTGATCATTGCAAACACATTTTGGAAGTAGATCACTTTTTTTTTCTTGAATTACTGTTACTTTGAATGTTATATTGTTTAGTAATTAAGTCCCTTCATGAAATTACATTCATCATTATCAGGCTAGATTTAACTTAAATCTCCTGGCTCAATATGTTTTTTCTTAAAAGTTATACCAGTAATGCTTTTCTGATTTTTCACCCAGGGTCCTGACAGTCATACCTTTTTTTTTTTTTAATTATTATTATTAGTTTCTGCCTTTACCCATCTCACAGCACCATCTCTCTTAAAACACTGCAGCACAGAAAAGCATAGAAATGATTAGTGCATTATGAAAAAATGCATGCATAATTAGTAGGCTCCATTCTTATGCTTATGTTGATTTTAAGCCAAAAAAAAATAAGCCTATGCTTTTACTTTTAAATTGTATTCACCTTGCTTCATCTGCTGAAGGTTAAGCATTGTATTAAATGATATCTTTTTTTTCCCCTCTTTTCAACACCTTGTAAAATAATTGCTAATTTGAAACAGTGGCAAGTACAGTAACATCATGTTAGAAGAAAAAAAAAAAAGAATTGTATCTCAAAGGAGCCTTCTATCTTCTGGCTTAAATAACAAATATAGTTCATTAAAAAGGCCTTCGACTGGCTCCTTGCTTTCTATCTCTGCTCATTGACTCATCCGATTCTCACTCTACACATAAGGATTCTAAAACTGGGCCAATGGATTGGTATAATTCATACCCACCAATTGAGATGGCTGCCACACTGATTTGTGGGACAGAAGAATCCACGTCAGGCTCCCGGGGCATGGAGCCTGCTTCTCCCTCTGCCTGTGTCTCTGCCTCTCTCTCTCTCTCTGTGTGTGACTATCATAGATAAATAAAAATTTAAAAAAAAAAAAAAAGTTTAAAAAAAAAAAAAGATTAAGAGATTATGATTTTTATATGTAAACACTATAAATAATCTTAGGAATGGCACCGTATGCGGACAGAGAACACAACATTTCTGTTTGAAGGAGTAGCCATGTGCTCGTCTTGTGAAGTAGGCCCTCCAGACAGCCAAATCATAAATAGTAGAGTACTCATGAACACAAAATACAACATTGCAGCAGATTCTCCACTTGTTTCATTTTGATTTCATACTGTGTTTCAAAATATAAATTTCTAAATGTTTAACTCTAAGATGCAAATGGCATATGCTTACTAAAAGCCGTGAAAATATTCCATGATAACCATTTTATATGTAATATCTTTTTTTGGCATTAAAATTCAACATATGCATCTACTACCAACATGTTAATTTTTAAAAATTTTAAAAGATTTTATTTATTCATGAGAGACACACAGAGAGAGACAGAGATATAGGCAGAGGGAGAAGCAGGCTCCTTGCCCGATGCAGGGGGGAGGGGGCACTCCATCCCGGAACTCAGGGATCATGCCCTGAGCCAAAGGCAGATGCTCAACCACTGAGCCACCCAGGCAAACCCCAACATGTCAATTTTTTTAGGTCCTGACTCTACCAAAATGATATGTCTGATCCTTGAGGGTGGATTTTGAGGTATATATGTTTATGGGGTGGGGGGAATTTGGGGGTAGGAAGAAATATTAATTTTTCAATGTTCAGAAAGAAGTTTATATTTTGAGTAGAGACAACCCTATATGGAAGATTTAAGTTACTGGTGCAATGGATAATTTGAGTGGTTTATTTCAGTCCAAATCCATGCATATATTTGCATGCAACTACATAAAGTACTATTTTCAATAAGAAAACATTGCAAAGTATATGATCAGTACTTAAAGAGAAGATCAAATTATTTTATTAAAGGTACTTCATTATCAGTCAAAAGGGAAGATTTCTTTCTTTTTTTTTTTAAATTAATTTTTATTGGTGTTCAATTTACCAACATACAGAAAAACACCCAGTGCTCATCCCATCAAGTGTCCACCTCAGTGCCCGTCACCCATTCCCCTCCAACACCCCCCCTCCTCCCCTTCCACCACCCCTAGTTCATTTCCCCTAGTTAGGAGCCTTTATGTTCTGTCTCCCTTCCTGATATTTCCCAACATTTCTTTTCCCTTCCTTTATATTCCCTTTCACTATTATTCATATTCCCCAAATGAATGAGAACATACACTGTTTGTCCTTCTCCGATTGACTTACTTCACTCAGCATAATACCCTCCAGTTCCATCCATGTTGAAGCAAATGGTGGGTATTTGTCGTTTCTAATTGCTGAGGAATATTCCATTGTATACATAAACCACATCTTCTTTATCCATTCATCTTTCGATGGACACCGAGGCTCCTTCCACAGTTTGGCTATTGTGGCCATTGCTGATAGAAACATCGGGGTGCAGGTGTCCCGACGTTTCACTGCATCTGAATCTTTGGGGTAAATCCCCAACAGTGCAATTGCTGGGTCGTAGGGCAGGTCTATTTTTAATTCTTTGAGGAACCTCCACACTGTTTTCCAGAGTGGCTGCACCAGTTCACATTCCCACCAACAGTGTAAAATGTCAATGTTACCCAGGGCAATTTATATGTTTAATGCAATCCCTATCAAAATACCATGGACTTTCTTCAGAGAGTTAGAACAAATTATTTTAAGATTTGTGTGGAATCAGAAAAGACCCCGAATAGCCAGGGGAATTTTAAAAAAGAAAACCATAGCTGGGGGCATCACAATGCCAGATTTCAGGTTGTACTACAAAGCTGTGGTCATCAAGACAGTGTGGTACTGGCACAAAAACAGACACATAGATCAATGGAACAGAATAGAGAACCCAGAAGTGGACCCTGAAATGTATGGTCATCTAATATTCGATAAAGGAGGAAAGACTATCCATTGGAAGAAAGACAGTCTCTTCAATAAATGGTGCTGGGAAAATTGGACATCCACATGCAGAAGAATGAAACTGGACCACTCTCTTTCACCATACACAAAGATAAACTCAAAATGGATGAGAGATCTAAATGTGAGACAAGATTCCATCAAAATCCTAGAGGAGAACACAGGCAACACACTTTTTGAACTTGGCCACAGTAACTTCTTGCAAGATACATCCACAAAGGCAAAAGAAACAAAAGCAAAAATGAACTATTGGGACTTCATCAAGATAAGAAGCTTTTGCAAAGCAAAGGATACAGTCAACAAAACTAAAAGACAACCTACAGAATGGGAGAAGATATTTGCAAATGACATATCAGATAAAGGGCTAGTTTCCAAAATCTATAAAGAACTTATTAAACTCAACACCAAAGAAACAAACAATCCAATCATGAAATGGGCAAAAGACATGAAGAGAAATCTCACAGAGGAAGACATGGACATGGCCAACAAGCACATGAGAAAATGCTCTGCATCACTTGCCATCAGGGAAATACAAATCAAAACCACAATGAGATACCACCTCACACCAGTGAGAATGGGGAAAATTAACAAGGCAGGAAACAACAAATGTTGGAGAGGATGCGGAGAAAAGGGAAGATTTCTAAGTGAAATCTTGCTGGTAGTTTGTTTCCGGAAATATTAATTTTTAAATCAGTCCTTTTTTTCATTTTTTTCTTTATCCTAGATTCTTCTTTACTTTTTTCCACAAATCATTATTAATGCATATATATCATACATTTTTCATCACTTTAATTAAAGTTTGATTCTATTTTTATTTTATAGGAGATGAAGGTTTTGAAAGGAGAGGAGCTACAGAGGATAAATAATAAGTGTTCTAATGTCTTGAATGTACCTTTGAAAGAGCATTTTAAGAACAGTGTTAACATCATCAATTTTAAAATGTAATTGCTTACATGTTTGTCGCACCAAGAGAACGAAGGGATGGTATAGTTACATTTCTTTTTTCACTGAAGCTGAAGAAAAAATGGTAAATAGCTCAAACTTAGCATAGAGCACTAGGATACATCATTGGGTTTTTTGGATAACTCCCTCCTGGCCTTAATTTTCTGTTCCTGGAGTCCTTTTACCAAAATTCTTCCTCCAAAAATCAGCCATCAGGAAAGAGAAAACAAAACAAACAGACGAAATACAAACAACTCATCCTATGTTGAAATATAACGAAGCTCTTCTTATCACAAAGTAGATTTGTAAGAGATGGAGAATATTTCGGGGAGCTACCAGAGCCAAAGAAATGACAATCTTTGTAGATGGAGTGAGAGTCAAAAGGTTGTCCTGCCCAATGTCTCTGAAAGGAGCCAATAGGTGAATCCAAGCCCCAGGGTAGCTACAATCCAAGTAGGACAGCATCTACACAAAAGGAGCACGCTCTCTTTTTTTTTGGGGGGGGGTAACCCCGATAGTCTGTTCAGCTTTTGCTTTCATGAAGAGCACGTTTTTACAAAGCCCACATCCTGCATCAGGAATGAGAATAACTCCAGTGCGAGTTCTCATTTGTACCATAGTATATGTGAGAATGCTAATTGTCCAGCCTGTTCTCGTCAGAGGTATCACCTGTTGATTTAAGTGAAATCGTCAGGTGTTAACAATCTATCCAGCGGGTCCTTAGAGCTGCTCCCAGGAGAACATGTCAGCTACCAGTGCAGTCAACCTGACATGCAGCTTTAGGTGCCTGCTTCGATTTTTCATGAACATGGTCTGAGAATCCTCAGCAGGCTCTACACAGTCTGCTCCACTTGTGCGTGTCCTCTGGCTCCCACAGAGGCTCTGGCTCCCTTTTCCTACTGAAAAGAGCTCAGTTTGGGGAAGCTTCTAAAATGGAGGCAAATTCACATTACACCTGCAGCTGTTTCCTGGTCTCTGAAATATCTCCTGCGACAAACCTCCAGCAGGTTTTGTGTGGTTCTAAGCTGTGGCACATTCACTTAGCAACAGGGAACAATCAACAGTATCACAGCAAAGTGGATGTGGTCACATCCACCCCCCTACTTAAATTAAGACAAATGAATTTTAATTGTATATGATTATAAATTACACATTTGTTTAGAATAAGCACATAGTTATCTATTGGTACCTGGGTACCTTGAATTACAAATCAGAGAACACACATGCACGTATTAAGCACTTACAGTGAACAGACATTACTTCGTGGTAAAATGTTTGTATCCTTTCCAGGGTCCTCCACAGCCTTCTCTGTTAAGTCATTGCAAAGATGCCAAAAAATGCATTTCGAACAACGTGAGGTGTTGATCTTTTTGCCTTACTGAACAATTATTGTGTAACCGACTTCAGTGAAAAATAAATCATGGGACATAACTGAAGTTAGAGCTTTAATATTTGCCAAAAACCTGTTTGTCTTTCTACTTGTATGGAGTCTTTAACCCCTAAAAATATAGAGTCCAGGCTGACAGAAAGTATATTTCAAATACAATTATTTTTTAAGACAAAACAAACAAACAAAATGGGCAGTATTGTGAGAAAGACAAAGGATGCCAGGCTTTCTCTTTGGATTACACTATGCATTTCCTTCTCTCTATCTGGCAAAATAATATCTGTATGTATGTATATTGCTCTGTAGTTTACCATAAGATTTTCACCTATATTGTTTGATACGATGGTACCAACATACTCCCAAGTTAGGTATTTTCAATCTTCCAATTGGGATCATGATACAGTTGTTTTCATCCAAGATGAAACAGCTAGGAAGAGCCACAGTCAAGATACTCCAGACTTACCCAGCACACCACAGCTGCTTGCTTGTCTCTTTCCTTCGGCTTTGAATGTCTTTGTGTTTTCCTTACATATCCACTTAGCTCTCCCCATTTCTGGGAAAGCCCATGCCCTAAAACCACCTCTGCTTCATAGACTTAAGACCCACATTGTTTTCTCACCAAGAAAAATGAGTTCTATTACTTTGTTTTCTTCTTCATGAGTGAATTGTTTTAAGACCTATATTTAAATTATGAATAATAGATCTATCAAGGTTGGGAGTTAGTGTAGGGGGATAGTAGACTGCAAATGTTCCCTGAAATGCAGAAATTTTTATTTCATGTCAGATCTATTCTACAATGCCATGTAGTTATGCCTGGAGTATACTGGGCACCTTGATCAAAGGAGATTTAAGGTACCAGAAATAGGGGCATGCTAACTGGTGTTGCCACCAAATGCATGCAGAGATATCAGTGTCTATACAACTGAGAATGTATCTTTCAATGAGACCAGACAGACAGAATTTATATGGTTCAAAATATTTAGCTTTGCTATTGGAAACACATATTTTTTTTAATCTAAAAGACATAAACATTTCTCGTAGGCTCAATCCTCAAAACATTATGTATCAAGTGAATGGAATTTTATTAGATTATAAAGTGAGATACCTAAGAGAAAAGTCTAAACTGTTAATACAATTTTTCATTAGATTATAAATGAAATGTTCTTATCCACAACTGTAGCAAACATGTGTCCAGAGACTTGCACAGCGGTCCCTACTGGTCCATAATCCATATAGTCAGAAGTTAATGTATGGAAGTGCAACACTCATACACTTTATCAAGGGAAGGAGGAAAAAGGTAAGCCATAAAACATGCATAATAAAGAACTTTCCCCCACCACCAGAAAATTTATGTTCAGGACTAAATTAGTTTCTTTTAAATTATGCACAAGCTCTTATGATGTTAGCAAATATGTGATGCAAACTACTGTGAGTTTGTTCCTAGTGAAAATTCTATAGCATCTTTGAAAATGACTGTATTCATTTTTACCAAAAATTTTAAAAGATAACATTACTGATTTTGTTAAACAATACTTTTATTCAAGAAGTTTTTGTTAGCATAGTAACTAAATACGGAATTTAGATCAGTGTTTTTGGTTACCTTTAAATGTTTTAAATGAATGAATGAATGAGTGAATGAATAAATAAATAGTTTGTCACGGGGATTTCTGAGGTCCAATGGTCTGACTGACAGAAGTGGTCAGTGTTGGTTGCCTGACCTTTAGCAACAGAGATGATGGTCAGAGGCAGAGATAGTATAATTTGGAGCAAGACAAAAAGTTATAGTGTTTTCTCCATCTGGAAGTGCTCATACAAACAACATATGTGTAGCTTTATGGTGTTAGGAATCTCTGACTGAGATTGCTTGATGCATAGCACTTGCCTGAATCTTCATCTTATTCTCATCTTATGAGGAGATTTGGAATAGACTAGCTTATGGTCAAATATGCATTCTCCTATATTGCTCATAGAAAAGTAAACTGGCACAAACTTTCTTAAAAGCAATTTGAAACCATTTAATATCAATACATAAAATATTTATATGTTCCCTGAAATACAGAATTTTTTATTTGATTTTTTAGGTGAAAAATTTGTTTATTGCATATACACATATATATTTCATTCACAAACACATATATACATGTGTATGAGTGTACATGTGTGCACATTCATATACGCAAGGAAATCAATCAAACCATTTATAAAAAAAAAGAAATAGAAAAACTGAAATGTCTAGCAGAGGAGAACTAAATTAACTATGTAGTTTTAAAAATCTTTATTTAAAATCCAGTTAGTTAATATACAGTGTAATATTAGATTCAGGTGTGCAATAGAGAGATTCAAAGCTTCCATACATCACCCAGGGCTCATCACAGCAAGTGCCCTCCTTACTCATACCCCATCACCTATTTCACCCATGCCCCTACCCGCCTCCCTTCTGGGGAGTAAACTTCATGTTAGTAGGTACAGGAAAAAATATCTCACTCTGGGAAGAGTGAGGTGGGGTCCCCCGACCCCAATCCTCCTTGTGAAGGCAGGATCATTTGCTCTAGAGGTTCAACACAATTTTGCAAAGTCTTTTTTTGTTTCTAGGAAGGGTTTTACTCATTTTTGAAGAAATAATGTGGCAATTTACAATCCCAAGAGGTTTGTTGTCTCATCTTGGCAGTGGACAATTTGGCCAGTACTCTGGTACCATTGTTCTGAGTATGGAAACTGCATGCTGCTTCAGGGGATGAGAGAGACCCAGCTGTAATGTGATGAAGAAGCAAATGATTTGAAATTACTGAAATTTTCTTCCCTGCAGATGGAACAGATTTGGGTATTTTCAGATAAGGGACTGCTGTCCAGACAAGGAGCTGCGTTCTGTACGGAGTCTGAATTAATGTCTCTGCCTCCATATAGCTACTCCTGATCATTAATTAAGATAGTTCTGAAGGATGCATTTCTTTTTGTGTTGGAAGAGCATTCTCAAGCTTACACAGAAGAAAAATGTTTTAAAAATACGAGTTCCCAGGGCCCTCTCTTTGAAAATCTGATTTAGTAACTTAACCTCAAGACCCAGAATCTGGTTTTGAATGTTATGGATTCAATTCTCACAGTAAGCTTTAAAAACATGTTGCCAGAATAAG
Source organism: Vulpes lagopus (assembly GCF_018345385.1). Taxonomy (NCBI): domain Eukaryota; kingdom Metazoa; phylum Chordata; class Mammalia; order Carnivora; family Canidae; genus Vulpes; species Vulpes lagopus. Next base: position 49,412,186 of record NC_054847.1, on the reverse strand, counting down.
TTTAAAACTTCAAGCCAACTATTTATTAAATGATTTCTCTGCCGATTTTAACTTCAACTTTTCAATGGTGCTCAACTACTTTGATTTCCTATGCAAAGAGAACAATCATGATTTACTCCCCTCATTTTTTGATATTAAATGCAATTTACTTTTGAATTCAAACATGTCATATAGTTTGGTTTTCCTCTTATTAGTATTTTATGCAGTCTCTGGTTTTGTATACTATTTCTCTCTCTCTCTCTCTCTCTTTTTTTCTTTTTACTCTTTATTCTCTTCTTAGAAAACCAACCCTAAAACCTGAGGAAAAAACTTAAGGGACATACATTATACATGTGAATCCCCTCATGATCCTAGAGCATCATTTCTCCCTAGGGTATGTTCGTGCGGTGCTAAATTTAATAGTTCATTTTTGTTTTCTCTCCTACGCACCAGACTCTGTGCTTTTCTTTCAAGGCTGAGATTTTCCCTGTTAGATAACTTACCCTACTGAGCATTTCATAGGCACAGAATTGGGGAAGCATCTGGTGCTTCCAGTAGGACAATGCTTTCTTAACAGGGAGTGGATGGAGCTCTAAGTCAGACAAGGTCATCCCAGGGCCCCACACTACCCTACACAGACGTTTCAATGTGTGCTTCCAAGCACAGAGTTGTACCTACGATACTGATAATCATCACCAAACAAGTGTTTATTGGATGACATAATTAACAACCTTTTTTTTTAAATTTTTATTTATTTATTTTTTAATTTTTACTTTTTTTTTAAATTTTTGATAGTCACACAGAGAGAGAGAGAGAGAGAGAGAGAGAGAGGCAGAGACACAGGCAGAGAGAGAAGCAGGCTCCATGCACCGGGAGCCCGACGTGGGATTCGATCCTGGGTCTCCAGGATTGCACCCTGGGCCAAAGGCAGGCGCCAAACCACTGCGCCACCCAGGGATCCCCAATGAACAACCTTTTAAAAAAATCTGTATGAAAACATAAAGGTGCTAATATACTATCAATTCCACCCACCAGTAAATCTTAAAATATAGTGATCATGCCACATTTTCTATGACTTTTTTTGAGACACACAACTTTGTATTGGAAACAATTGTGACATCAATGATGCCATATGGATGGTTAACAAATTATATATAATTATATACATAATATGTATATCTAATGTACTATATTACATATTTTTAAGATTCTATTCATTCATTCATGAGAGACACAGAGAGAGGGGCAAAGACATAGGCAGAGGGAGAAGAGTTTTCTCTGTGGGGAGCCCGATGTGGGACCGGATCCCAGGATCCCAGGATCACAACCTGAGCTGAAGGTAGACACTCAACCACTGAGCCACCCAGGTGCCCCCATAATATGTATATATAATGTATTATAGCTTAATAAAGGGCAGGTGTTTAACCACTGAAGATAACCCTACCTCTGTGAGAGCTTTCTATTCTGCAGAAATTTGCATAACTTTGCATAACATTTAAGAAAAGGTAATGAGAATCAGCAATCCAACATTGGTTGATCTGCTACTCTGTACTCTGTTATTTTTATATTGATTAATCATTTTAGACATAAAAGTTTAAAAAGTTTTGTTTAACATTAAATTATTAGATTTTGTGCGAAGTCTCATTAGTGTGACAGGGGTTTGGAAACCTCACAGGACCACATCCTGAAAATTATTTTTCACAACAGCATCACAGTATGACTCATTATTCAAAATGACTTTTTGGGTAAGTGGAGGGTGTCACTTTACGTTGCTCTTTTTTATCTTTATATTTTCCTTTTTATTTTAATGTGTTTAGGTAAACACATATTTTACTATTAAGGATGTAGATGCTTTTGCATAATTAAAGATTAATCGATACTGCATTGACACACATGTATAAATCATACTTGGTTGCAATAGTTAATAATCATTATTGAGCCAAAGTGCCAGACCAATGCCAATAAAATGACCCAGGCATCTTCAGAAGTGTAATGACGCATGACTCGTGGAAAGCAAATGCTGCAGGACAGACTACAGACACTTCCAGGCTAAAAAATAATAATAATTTTAGGATAAAATATCAGTGATTTCTTTCAAAATGAAAAAAAAAACACTTTGTATTTGTTGGTTTCTATCTTCCCTATCTTAGACATTTTGGGAAAAAGAGTTTGCTTCCACAAAGTCTTGCGAATCCTGCCTGCCTCAAAATACATAGACTGCAATAACACTCTCCTTCCACATCTGTGCTCATGTCACAATAGCTCAGGGCCATTAAATGACTCCTTTTTGAAATTTTATATGAGGTTGTCCACTGGACCAAGGCTCCTTAGAAGCAATTTTGAAACATATTGGTTTAGTATCAACGAGGTCTGGAAATTCAAGCTGTCATCCCTATGAGCGAATGGAAACTTTATTCATTGCATCTGCTATTTACATGGACATATTCACATGTGCACATTACTGTTGCTAGGAAACTCAAAACTAGATTTTGCCACCAGCCAGGAGAGATGCATAAATAAATGTCACCAGATCACCCAGTTATCACAGCACACTGTTTTCTCTATTGCTCATCTCACTGCTGCCGAATTGTACTTCAAAACCCAAGCCTGTTTAAATTAGCTCAGACTGTCGAATGCCTGCAAATATCTTAAACTAACAGTAAACACACCATAGCTAGTCATTGTGAATAGCTTCATCGATAATTGATTTGCTGGTGTACATTCACACATCTTTCTTACATCTAGAAAAGGATCATCAATCTCTCTTACTGTCTACCTATATCCATTGCACAGTCTCTTAGTCATACAACCCAGAAATTAGAGTTTTTTTTTAGAAGTTACTTTTTCTTCATTCATTCAGCATATTTTCATATTACTGTAATGATTGAACTACTGAGTTCTCAGCAGTTCAGGAAATAATAGGATGAGTTAGACCTGCTTTTTTGCACTGAAGGAATTTGCAGTCGAGTAAGCTGAGTCAATCATAACACAAGTAAGTGCTGATGCCGCACGAGAGCTGAAAGTATTTTAGTAGTCAGACTAGTGGCAATATCTTGTAGGAGATATCAAAGAAGATGACATGGGATGTGTGGCACTTGGCTTTAGATTTAAAGTTTCATAAAATGAGGACGTGAGAAGAACAGGGTAGTTGGAATGGACAGCAGTAGCAAGTTTGTTGTGAAATCAGAAGTGAGAGAGGTGTTGGTTACTAGGTGAAGTGGAAGAGCGAAGGTAAAAGAGATAAATTGTCGCTGGGCTGCATGGATTGGCCATGCTACCAAGAGTGTCCATAAGTGACAAAATGAAACAGGGAAAAGACTCAGAATAATAATGAATGTCTTCTTTCTGGGATAATTTCACTGGTCGTATTAAATTTATGGGAAATTGTTCCTGAAATGTGTGCATATTTCTTTCCAGGTGCATTCTTACAGGTTTTTAAATTTTTCTAAATTTGTTTTTCAAATTTTCATTTAAATTCTAGTTAGTTAACATATAGTGTAATATTGGTTTCAAAAGAAGAATTTAGTGATTCATCACTTACATATAACACCAGGTGTTAGTTGTTTTTTTTTTTTTAAACTGAGTGACAAAATGTCTGAGAGAACTTAAAACATGCTCCATGAATGGGTTGTGTCTTAAAAAACGTAATGCAAATTTTTTCTTTTATGAGTTTTTTTAAAAGCATGCATAAGAAAATACCAAATGTATTTAAATAGCTGGATTGTTTTTTGTTTTTTGGGTTTTTTTTTTTTTTTGGACAATGTTTATTTAGGAATTGTTGTGCCTCACAGAGGATACTAATTCTTAGCATTAAAGTTTAACTAAAATTTCTATACATGATATTTGATCTACATATTATTGCTTATGACAATTAAACATCAGATAGGTGGGTTCTTCCATTTGACTCCTGGCATAGGTTAAGTTTACTAAAAGTTACTATTGACTTTACTTCAAAATGTTGATACTTATTAGGAATATTTGTGTTACTTGGGATCAATTATTACTGAGGTATTAGGAGACACCCTCAGAATAAACTCATGGGCTGGTACCAAAATGGGAGACTCATTGGAAATTTCTTAGAAAGCATAGATGTATCTATGGGGTAGAACTGACTTCTCCTGAGATAAGAATATAAGCTTTCTGGAGTACAGGTTACTGTTTCCGGAATCAATAATACAAGTTAAAAACCTTACCAAACTCACCCTGTGCCTCAACATTCTAAGATCTGGCAAAGCCATGAGAGATTGGAGAATCACTGGGACTGCCATAACTGAGTGGGACCCTCAGAAAGGCAGATGGGCTCTGAACATCCTTGGTAAACTTTTGGCTGAAACCCAGATTAAACATTTCTTCAACTTGAATATGAATGCGAAATGCAAAATCAAAATGAGGTCAGTCCACTCCCACTTGAAAACACAGCCAACGGTCAATAGCATTCTCTTTCATTAAGTGGGCAAAAATAATTGGTAAGAAACCTTAATTAAATATCTTGACTCAAAATGCGAGTTCCAGAAGGGAATTAAGTTAAAAGCCAACACTACTGAGACCTGATATACACTAAAGCAAGTAGACTAGATGAAGAACAACCTACCATTAATGGAAAAAGTCTGTGGGATGAGCACACTGTAAATGAAATATTAATAAAGAATCAAATGTGATGATAGTTGTCTCACCCTAATCCCTTCATAGCACCTTCTCTATGGTGCTTCCCTACTTCCAGATACTTGGCATCTAAGTTGGCCTCAGCTTTCTCTCCCTTTCTCCTAGACCAGCCTCTATCTTTATATGATCTTTCTCTTTGTGAAAAAAATCATTCAATGCTAATATGAACATGACTCAAACAAGCTTACACAGCTCACCCTCCAAGTTATCAGGCCTATCCTATAGAAAGGACTTCACTAGAGATGAAATAAATGTACTGGATACATTTGAGGGGTAATCATGAAGAAGATTTTTTTCTACTCTCTAGCCAATGGGAGAAAGAAATTTAAAAGAAATTCTTCAATAGTTTAAAAACATATCAAGTATATTGATATTACAGAGACCCATCTGGACTTATGGCTCTTTTAATATCTCACTACTATGTCATAATGAGAAGAGCATTTCCATTATCCGTGGATGTTCATATATATTTGAACACCCACACACCCACACACACACACACACACACACACACACACATATACACACACACCCACATATAGAGAGAAACTCCAATAGCATAAGAAGAAACCCTTCTAAAACAAAAGTTGATGTTTTGTGGATACAAATCTGCTTTCAGGGATTTCATTAGGGGCTAAATCTTAAAGATCAACCTATTATCTATTTTTTTAAGCACATTTCCCATTCCCCCAATAAGAAGATGAGTAATAAGCAGTAATAACCAGCCCTTAGTTTCCATCTTTTTTCTATTGTGTCATTGGAAACAATCTGTTTCATTGGTAGAGTTAAGTGTCAAAGAAGCTTTGTTCTGATTGACATACTTTTTATCCTATACTGAAGGGCAACCAGAAGGTGTCAGGGTTTGGCAACAACTTTCTCATTCTCTTCTCTTCCCTTCCCTTCCCTTCCCTTCCCTTCCCTTCCCTTCCCTTCCCTTTCCTTTCTTTCCTTCCCTCTCTCTCCTTCCTTTGCTTCTTCTATTAACCATTCTTTTCTTCTAAAAATTTTAAAATATAATGATAAAAATAGCTTTTTTTTTTAATCCTTTCTTTTTTTGTCTTGTTTTTTTTTTTTCTTCTTCTTCTTCTTTGGATCTTATTTTCCATGTACATCAAAGGTGCATAAGTATATGGTTATGGAAAATTATAGTAATAACTGTCAGATCAAAATGGAGTATGTCCTGGCCACAATTACCAAGTGTTGAATTAATACTTCTTGAATATTCATTATGGTCATATAGTGTAGACAGCACACTCAACAAAGTATTTTCGTCAAAATGAATCCCTTTCAACTGTTTTGGGATGCTGACATTGTTTTTTTTTTTTTTTAAGATTTTTTAATTTTTTTTACTCATGAGAGACACAGAGAGAGAGAGAGAGACAGAGAGAAAGAGAGGCAGAGACACAGAAAGAGGGAGAAGTAGGCTCCAGGCTGGGAGCCTGACGTGGGACGCGATCCTGGGACTCCAGGATCATGCCCTGGGCTGAAGGCAGGCGCTAAACCGCTGAGCCACCCAGGCGTCCCCCTGACATTGTTAATATATCATTGATATCACTTTTTAAGGGTGGGAAATTGAATGTAATGTCTTTTCATCTGTTGGAGTTTACCAGGGAGGTCATGGGGGGGAACTTATTTCTTCTTGCTGTGTTCCACCCTTTCTTCTCAGAGGTTTTCAAGGCTATTGCCTAAGTACCTTGAACTTCACCTGGTAATGCCAATTTCTTAGGATTGTAGAGATGAAAGAAATATTAACATTCATTGTTATTTCCATTTTTGGCAAATAAGATTTAGAAGCCCAGAAACTTGGGGGGGGGGTTGTTTCCAGTGTTGCAAAGACAGTAAAGTAGGCAGGTCTACAGCCCCAATTGGCTGTCCCATCATGACATGCTAAGCTTCTTATAAGCCTGGCATTGCTGATGAAAATTCTTGCACCAAAGACTTAATACCATGTATTATGTGTGTACATTGTGTCTGTGTTCTGGGGAGTTACAGCAAAATAAAATTATTTCCTTAGTATAAACAAATTATCTAGGATAGCCACTAATAGTATCTGATGGTGACAGCATGTGTTTCAGGAGGCATTTGAAAGCAAAAATATACTCTTAAAGAAAATTACCTTTTAAAATGTCAGTGTGATTTCTCTCTCTCTCTTTCTCTCTCTCTCTCGGTGTGGATCCATACACCTAAAATTGGATGCACATATTTATTTCTAAATTAGACCCTTCTGATTTTCTCCAGTTGTTTAATTAATTCAATGTTAAAATTCAAAATACTCTGAACTCTTTTCTGCCTGTCCTTCTTCCCATCAACCAGTATTATTTCATTCTTTGTGTTTCTACCTCAGAAATTTGGCTCATTTTAATCTTTTTTTTTTTTCTATTTCCACAGCTATCTCCATAGGTCTAGCCTGCAGAGTTTCCCCATTATTTCTCTTCTGGAAAGAGCTTCTTAATGCACAGCTATATGTGTACAAATTCAGGTTAATCCTGATGATTGAGTTGAAGGCAATATACCATGTTTACAATTGTTCTATATTTTCTCATAAGAGAAAGAACAAGGACTTTCTGTGCAAGATGCAAAAAATCATACAAAAAGGAAATAAAGTGTTTTGATTAGGGTAAATGCAATCAAATCAATATGAAAAGGGAGAAAATAAAGTATTACCCCCAGAAAATAGAAAGAAAAGAACAGAAAGGAGAAAGATGTGAATTGGCGGCACTGTTCAATAGGTGTCTTTTTTTTAATTTTTTTTTTTTTATTTTTAGAGATAGAAGATTATACCTAGTACTGGATCCTCTGAGACTTTCTCTTTATCCTGGAAAAATATGAAGGATCTTCTGGAAAGGTATGTAGGAACTCTTCATTAGCATGCTAAGGAAGGAATGTGCTGTGATGCTAGATGACTTCTTACCAATGTGTATTCACTTGGAAAAATGTAGATCTGACTTAGCCAATGAGGAATACCTGTCTTGTGTGTGTGTGTGTGTGTGTGTGTGTGTGGGGAGAGAGAGAGAGAGAGAGAGAGAGAGAGAGAGAGAAACACCTTATGATGAAGCAAAATCTTTTTCTGCAAGAAACCAAGCCTGCTAACTACCTTGTCCTACTTATAACTCAGTGTAATTAGCACCTTTAGAAAATACCGAGGCAGGAAGTCAAATAATGACTCCTTTTTATCTGTTTTGAATCAAAATTGAGGACTGCAACAAAAAGTGGAGAATCTCAGAATTGCCTTTAAGGATGAATTGATCATGATCATTGGAACCCATTGCCTTTTCTTCTAGAATATACGGCTAAACAACATTTCTTATTCTCCTTGTCAACTTGATGTTGACAACAGAGTAGAACAAGATTGACTTCCATCACATTCATACCTGCATTCAGGACTTTCTTGCCCATGTTTTTCCATGCTTTGCCCTCTGTTCCTGGCTGGATGTAGATGTCCAGAGCAACCTTTGAAATCGCATGTATAAGATAGCAGAGCATTGGTCAGTTTGAATCGGTAAATGCCTAGAGGAAACTTGAACTGCCTTGAGTTATTTTGGACAGTTTTACATGAGTGAAATTTAAATAACTTGTGTTTTTAAACTATTACTCAATTGGAGTTTTACTTGTTAAACCAGCTACTTTTGTGGTAAATAATACAAAAAGAATCTAGAAGTGTATCCATGTAACTAATATGGATGGTACATAGTAGAAGTGTTAAACGTCATTCTAGTTTATGGCTTTAAGAGATTTTTTAAAAAAGATTTTATTTATTTATTTGAGAGACAGAGCACGAGCAGGGGAGAGGGGCAGAAGGAGAGTGAGAAGCATGCTTCCACTGAATAGGGAGCCCGACTCAGGTCTAAACCAGGACCTCAGGATCATGATCCAACCCGAAGGCAGATGCTCAAACCACTGAGCCACCCAGGTACCCCAGCTTTAAGTGATTTTTTAAAAATTATTTTGGCTAATCAAAAAACATAATTTGAAAAACAGAGACTAAGGATGTGTTTTGACTGTAGAATCACTAACATAAATGGCAGAGAGTTTGAGTAAAGGTAGAGTATAGTGTGTAAAAGAAAATTTTCTGGGAAATTAAAAATTATTTTATAATAGTTAATAAAGGTAATATAGAAGAAAAACAGAAAAACAGAAAAGGCAGTGATATGTCATGTAAGAAATAATGACTCACAAATTTAGTATATTCCTTATGGTTTTATAAGTTTACATGCCAAAGAATAATATTGATGTACAGAGATAAATAAAACTTCATAGGTTTATTATGGTTGAATATGGCTGCTACAGTTGTATTCTAAAATGATGGAATTTGGGAGAAATGGATTGAAGATTGGGTCTATTTGAAAAATATGTTTTCCAGTGTTAAGCTCTCGCCTTGTTGATTTTGGTTTTGGAAAGTAATCAACAAATGTTTAAAAGCACTATTTTAGTAAGGATACTTAACTGCTGGATTCAAAAGTCCACAAAGCTCGGTACTTGCTTGTTTTTCACTCACATGAATACCAATCCAGAACTGATGGGCCTCAGACTGGAAGTAAGTTCAAAATCAATGACTTACTTTAAGCAAGTAAGTAAGTCATTGAAAAAGTAAGTAAGTCATTGAAAAATGACTTTTCCAGAGGAGGAAGAATGGTGAGGTCATAGCAAGGTCAGTTTGGTGGTGAGAGGTTGGCAAAGAAAGGGCCAGATGACTGTAACCCAGTCTTTCTCTTCTTGAGAAATCTGGAAAGAAAGGGTGAATGACACCAGTCAAATCTTGTTATGATCATTTTAGTAGGCTGATCTTCAAATAAATATTGTAAATGGTATTTACCAGTGGAAAACTTACAGAGTCATTATACATGAAATACTTTAATCAGAATATGTCAGGTCTGTTTATGTTATTTACTATAAAGAAATCTGAGGATTTTTATGACTGGCTGGGAGGTGTGGTATAGTCACATATACCATGTAATTAATGTGATAAAATATAATGTTCCTCAACATCTCAGGATCTTTGAGCATTCATTGCTCAGAACAACTCTCACAAGGTAGAAGCCAAATCAGAATGTATCTTGAAGCCAGAGATAAATGACCATCCTGGGCAGCTGTTTCAGACAGTCTGAGTGTCTCCAAGAGAATAATGCTTTATGTCTTATGATTGCTTGTATCCTTTGATTCACCGCCAAAGGTGAATGAAAACTTGGTTATAGACTAAAGTCCATGATTCCTGTGAGACTGACTTGAAATTTAATACTTTGTGTCATCTCAGTGTTATAGCATGAATACGTGGAAAAGAACACGCAGACCTAAAATCCCTAAACTATTTTCCTCTTCTTTATGGGAAAAAAAAAAGCCATACCTCAAAAGTGGATAAACAATTGAGATTATTATACCTAAGTTTAGTTAAGAAATTGCAAGTGAATATTTAGATTTTCTACATGAATTTCAGTCTTTTGGTCAGGGTAAGTATATCAGTTAGAGTTGCATTTGGCTGCAAGTAACATGTTTAAACTAGATAAAGGTTTTGTATTAACCACATACGAGAAGAAATCAGAAAGCAGATATTTCTAGACCTTCAGGGTTCTCAAGGATCCAGCTTCCCTTTATCTTTCATATCTAAGTAACTCTCAGCAGGTGGCTTCACACCCACTGCCACAAGATGGCTCACTGTCTCAGGATTACCTTTGCCCACTGCAGAAAAAGGAAGAGGGAGAGAGGAAGACGTAGTGAACAAAACATGTATAGAAATTGCTAGCAGACCTTCACTTATGCCTCATTGACTACAACTTTGTCATGTGACTATCCCTAGGTGAAATAGTGTCTGTAAAGTTAATTAGTTCGAGCTGTGCATATCACCACATCAATAAAATTATGGCTTACTTAATAAGAAAGAAGAATAGAACTTGGAAAAGCAATTATCAGCGTCTACCTCACCAAATGTGTGTGTGTGTGTGTGTGTGTGTGTGTAAAAGAGACCATGGAATCCCAGAGAATAAAAGAATAAAATTGGATTGTTATCACAAGTAGTTTTTGAAAGTAGTTAAACATAGATTGCAGACTAAATGATTGTGGATGTTTCTGAAGGGTTTTTGGATCTGAAGGGTGGTGTTTCGAAATCACTAATCTGTCTTCCAACTGTGAAATTTGATGAGTCTATTGTTTCCCTTTTGCACATCTCTCCATGATCATTGTTGCACTCCAAAATGAGAGCAAGTTTCTTTTTAGACACATCACACACTAGTTCATTTCAATATTCAATATCCTTAAACTGACTTTTAACTGGCTATCACAGACATACTGGATCAGAATTTACAGTGTCTATTGAACCTGAAGATTTTGGAAGTTATCTTTGATTAAAATCGGCACCTAGGACTGGAAACTGTGCTTGACCTTATATTGTAACAGACTTTTTCAACCCTGTCTCTATCTTCTTACTTTTTTCACCTCTCCAATGTGTTAGGTTACTCAGTGTTTGTCAATCTACCTCTTATAAAACTACCTCTGAAACCTCCTTTCTCTGTTTCTCAGTTTAATGGCCCACAATAACTGACCAACCAGTTTTAATTGCATTTTTTATTTCAAAATTTCACCAGTGGCTACCACATACAAGAATCTTTCTTATTTCTTCCAGGGAATAACATTTCCTTCTTTGGACATAAACATGATTTTCTGTGCATATTTTATGCTTTTTACAATACTGTGTCCCTTACTAACATTTTGAAATATCAGAATTTGGGCAGCCCGGGTGGCTCAGCAGTTTAGCGCCACCTTCAGCGTGATCCTGGAGAACCGGGAACGAGTCCCACGTCAGGTTCCCTGCATGGAGCCTGCTTGTGTCTGCCTCTCTCTGTGTGTCTGTCATGAATAAATAAATAAATGAAATCTTAAAAAAAGAAATATCAGAATTTTATTATGTTTTGCCTCTTTGGATATTTTAACAAAAGAAATCTCGTATTAGACATAATAAAATTCAATAAGTGCTTATTTATTTGAGAAAAAGAACACAAAAAATAATCAGAGTGAAAAAGAAAATGTAAATGTAAAGACCATGTCAAAAATAATTTACATTCAATATTAAGCCACACCTATTACTTGTTGTTATAAGACACTACCCATGAAACGAATGCATGGTATATAACTTGTGCCCAAAGTAAATATGTTCATATTTTCTTATGAAAACAATTAAAGGCCGAATAGCATGATTTGTAATGGACTTATGTATATGAAATCTCTCTGTAACCCCTGACTCAGGCTCTATCTTCCCCCCAAGTCAGTACGTGTATGTGTGTGTGTGTATAAATACATATGTGTGTGTGAATGAATATGTGTTTTCGGTGTATGTGTATAAATAGCTGGATGGGTGGACAGGTGTATATATACACATAGTATTGTAATGTCTCCCTGCCTTTCACTATGGTACAAATTATATAATATTTCATATATTACATGTTGTGATCTCTAAAAATAAAACAACTTCCCTTTTGATTTCAGTTTTGTCATTGGGAAAATAGAAGTCGAAGAGTTCAGTGTCAAAAGGAACGTTCATGGTCATAACAACTGTAATGGGCAGGAACCAGAGCCTTGGAAATTAAAATCTTGTCAGCTCTCACATTTTTTTTTTCTGTGTCTGGGGTTTGAGATAAGTATAAATTAAGAAATCTGAAATGATATAGAACTTGATGATTAACTGCTGGGATGAAAAGTAATCAGTATGCAAAAATCAACTGGGCTGAATGAAATGGATTTTCAACCTTCAAGGGTATTGTTTTGTTACCATAACCCTCGCAAAATGAAAATGTGCAAGATAAAAAGGATTTGTATTGGATAATTAATGGAAACTTTGGATCCCAATTGTACAAATAAAATGACAGAATCTTAAGAGTGAATTGAAGTAGAACCAGAGAGCCCCTCCATCAGGTCCTTAAGAGAAAGCAGAAGACAATGTGAAATTGTCTCTCACGACAGGGCCATTGCCGGGCTCCCCTTTGGACCTAATTTTACTGGCATCTATACTTAGGTTAATTTCATTTTATTTTTCTTTGGCATTTTTCTACAGAGATACTGAAAATGCCCTGTATCTTTGATTGTTTCCCAAATTGCCTACTCCCCTTTAAATCAGTTCTTAATAGGGGTTCCACAGGAATGTATCTGAAAGTCAAGATAATAAGACTTTTCTCAAGTCTTTATTGGCTTATAAAACCTATTCCTTGACATGGTATAAATAGATCCTCTGTAATCTGCCCCTATTTATTTTCCAGTGTCATCTCTTCAAGCTGTTATTTTCGAGTTTTGTCCAACACCTTGTTGGATGCAGCTGTTGTGCTTTCCATCTAGATGCGATCTCCTTGACTCACAGGCACTTCCTCACATGCCAACTCTATCCACTTAAACCCACTCCTGAAAACTCCTTCCAGGCATTATTTTCTTCAGGAAGCTTTTCTGGCCGCCAAAGCTTGCTTAGGTGTCTCTTCTCTGTGCCCTCATGATTCCACATTAAAAAGTAACCTTCTTATGAAAGTAAGACATGTATACAGGAAAGCTAAGCACTCGTATGTGCACACTTGGACAACATGAACCCATGTAACCAGCATTCAGGGTAAGAAATAGGACATAGCCTGCATGTTCGAAGCTGACCTCATGGCACCTTCCATCAGCTCCAACACAATCACTCCTCACTTCTGACCCCTTAGGTTAGTCCCACTTGTTTCTGAGTGATATAACATGTATACTTTCATGTATTGAGCAAAAGTTACCTTTAAGTAAGGATCTTGTCTTTGTAGAGATTACTTAAGTGATGAAAATGTGATAATTGAATGAACATGGCTAATTTTCCTTCCCAAAGGCAGACATATTTTCTCTGTTTGGAATAAATTGAAGTTGTGTGGCATACTGCAAAAATATTTTAATACATAGTGATACGCAGACTCACAGTTGTGTTCAGTTCTTTTTGTGTATGTGTGTGTGTTCAGTTCTTATGATAGTTACTCTGTTACTTATGCCACCTTCTTTAGATTTCTAAACATATTTGCATAGCAGACCCTTCAGTTTCAGGTTACTTAGCTTTACATTTACATGAAGTATGTATACTATTTTTGAAGGAAAAAAAACAGGTAATAAAGACAAATAAAGTATTAGATAATTCTAAACATATTGACATATTGGATTAAATGGCATTTGAAAGATAGTGCATAGGGACGCCTGGGTGGCTCAGCAGTTGGGCACCTGCCTTCGGCTCAGATTGTGATCCCGGGATCCGGGTTTGAGTCCCACATCGAGCTCCCTGCAAGGAGCCTGCTTCTCCCTCTGCCTATGTCTCTGCCTCTCTCTCTGTGTCTCTCATGAATAAATAAATAAATCTTAAAAAAAAAGAAAAATAGTGCATAGAAGGACAAGACTCATGTCATATTCCTTATAAACATAAGAAGACATCTAAATAGGACGCTTGAGGTGTGTTTGGATCTGGCTACAGAAGGTGCGCTTGTGAACAATTATTGTGAGTCTGAAATTTAACCTTAATTGCAAACCAAGAAGTTAGCCTGTCACAGTTTCATGAATCCTGACAGAAGACACGAGACTCTTAATCAGAAACAAAAGACTTGGTTGCTCGCAGGAATAATAAGGTATCGGTATTTCTATAGGCTGGTTCCCCGAGCTCCAGTTACCACAGTGGGACAAGAAGAGTGCAAACTGAAATCCACTCACACAGTAGAGGACATTATGGGAGAGGAATCCATATTCTGTAAGGAACCCAAATCTTCTATTTTTTTTTATTATTTTTAAAGATTTTATTTATTCATGAGAGACACACAGAGAGAGTCAGAGAGATAGGTAGAGGGAGAAGCAGGCTCCCTGCAAGGAGCCCTTTGTGGGACTCAATCCCAGGACCCCAGCATCATGCCCTGAGCAAGGCATACGGTCAACCACTAAGCCACCCAGGTGCCCTGGGACTGAAATCTTTTATGATGGACAGTCCACATGCCTGATGTTGAGAAAGGCACTGACTGTGTGTGTCTTCCATGACTCTTAGTAAACCTGGACTTTATCGGGAGGGAACCATTCTGTCTTTTAAGTATTTTGTATATTAATTTCCTTGAAAAGATAGTCTGGAACAGAGGCCCTCTGGATAGGCATGCAGAGATGTGAAAGCGCCACAGATAGTTGTCTCTCTCCAAATATAGATTCCTTATTTATACATTATTTTGTATTCTGGTGAATTTCCCTTAAGAGCACCCCTTTGGCAGCCACTCTGATTAATCTAAAAGAGGCCAGAACCAGAACTATTCATTGTTTTTCACACAAAACTTAATTAAGGCTACTATCAACACAATGCTGAGTAGCAGGATGGGGTCAACCTATGGTATTGATTTCAACTGTGACCTCCAGGGTCCTGGACCTTGCCAACTGAACAAATCTCATTAACCACTAGGGCCTGTCTTAGAAAGTCAGATAGCTTCCTCAGCCTTCTGAACTGACCTTTCTCCAGCAGGTACAGCAAGGAGTATTTGTGACTGCAGAGCTCCATCCTTGTCTCATAAGGAGGACGTCCAGGCCATTATATCATCCATATGATACTGGCCAGTGAATTAAGCTGGTCCTTTTCTCTTTCAGAGATGATGTCATTGATCACTGCAGATAAAATCAGAGACATAATTCATACCACCTTTTATAATCCCATTCTAGTGACAACTACACGCGTGGTAGCTCTCCACAGTAACCAAGAGGAGTTTCCCTTTGGGGAGATCTTTGCCCTCCTCTGAGGGCTACATGATCCACCAGTGGTATTTCTATAATAGTTAGAGGTAACTTATGTTTTTATAAGACACAATTCACTGTGTTTCGATGAGGGAGGTAAGCTGAGACCTGCATTTTGTAATACCTTTAAAGTGTTGTCCAGATTCCTGGAAAGTGTTCACAAGGGATTATGTTTTGTTTTGTTTTATTGGTGGGGCAAGGGTTCCTATAAATGCACAGGTTAACAGGGGCTCCCCTGGGGCCTCTCAGCAGACTAAGAAGCCTTAGGGTTCCCAGGTCAGTTCCAGTAATTAAGTTGGTTTCTTGTTTTGGGAGGGATTTCCTGAAGACAATTCAATCTTCTTGCCTGTCTATACCCCTAGTCAAGTGGGATTCATTCACCCCAATGAATGACTAAGTGAAGGTGAGGGCGATAGGGCAGAGGGAGACATCTGGTGGTATGGACAGAATGTTTTGTAGGGATGTGTAGGAATGGAGCTATCCTTAGCTGTTTCAGATAGACAGAGCTCTGGATAAAATTAGAAAAAATGGTGATCAAAATGGTGATCAGAGCCCAAGATTTGGCCAGGTTGGCAGATCCAGTGGTCTGTTAAATTTAAAGCTTTGATGGTCATTTGGGAAAGCTACACTAGGGTGGTTTCCTTCCTCATCAAGGCTGCACAGACAGACCTGAAAGAGAAAACATTACTAGAAGTTTCCTCTCCCTTCTGCTGCCCAGGGTGAAAGGTGCTCCCTCTCCAGACACAGAGGGGTATTTCTCTTCCTCCACCAGCACCACATTTTTTTTTTTTTTTTTTTTTTTTTTTTTTTACGGATGACCTGTGAGATGTCTTTAAGTTCTGGATGACTATGCCAGGCGGAGTGGGGTGGGGGTGGGGGGAGGCTGCGACAGGGGAGGTGGATCTTGGGAGATGCTCCTTAGGAGATGCTCGATTGGGAGTAGGTTCTGGGCTGTATGATATCCAGGCTTCGAGTCAATCCTGGCTCTTTTCTGGGTGGGCTCCTTTCTTGGCATAGGTCCCATGCCCCTGCCCAAGGCTGAGACTCCGGATGGCTCCCACGACCCTGAGAGACCCACAGAGCATCTCCCTGAGCTCCTTGGCCACCTCCTTGAGTTCCAGCACCACATCAGGGGAACACATTCTAATGGTAATAACTTTACCTCTGTCCCATTACTTCCCAACTCACAACCACAAGAATATCAGGTGCAAGGACATGAGAAACATCTATAGAAAGTAACCCAAATGTGCGAGGGATTTCCTACACCCTGTTTTGGCCAAGCTGCCACTGGACGGTGGAGCTTTGGTTTTCAGCAGGTTGACTCTGATTTATCTAGTATGGTCATCATTTGTATATCCTTCTTGGGGTTTATTGTTCATCTCATATCAATCAATAATTTTGTCTTCCCCCAGATGGAAAGATTTTTATTTCTTCAAATAAGAAAGGTCTTATTTCTTCAATATTTCTTCTTCCCTTTTGCTCTCTCCTGTTTTGAGATTCCATTTATATGGTGGTGGGAGGACTTGGTTTTGTCCTGCAGGTCTATGAGGCTTTGTTAACTATTTTTTTTAAATAAAATCTTCAATGAATTGTTTAACTTTTAATAAATAAATACTTGGCTGTATGTGTCACAGCCTCAAATATTTGCAAAATTTACAATATACAAATTTTATAAATTATTCTAGAAGTACTGTTGGTAGAAATATAATCTTTGTATATGGCCATGTGGCTTTTACCACAGTCAAATTAGAGATTATCCTCCTGTAGAGGCCCCCCATACCCCTTTACAAAAGCTGCTCTGGAAGGAGCCAAAGTACTCCTTTCTTACACAGCTTTTCTTTTCCACACAAAGGAAACTACTTGTTTGATTTCTCATTTCCCTCCTTTACCCCTCACAGGACTCCATCTCTTTTGTTCCTAGCATTTACTCCTGTCATGCTTGTTACCATAATCCCTTACTTCTTTCAGAGTATCCTGAGGGTCCAGTTCGTTTCAGAAAATCACTTTTTGGTTAATGGAATCAAAATATTTACTCTCTTCTCTTATTGGTACTTTCCAACGTAAAATGATTAAACAAACTAATGAAAAAAAAAACAAAAAAAACAAACTAATGAATATCACTTTGAAAAAACAAAATTATTTCCTGCCCCCCCCCATCTGTACAAATTTTGTTTATTTGTGAGCAAGCACAATTCTTTTGTAAATCATATCATTATTTATCTAGAATCAGGGCCACTAAAAAAATGAAATCTGTTTGAATTGTCTGTATGTGTCCAAGTTAGTTTTGCAGATGATGGATTTAAACAGAAATATGAAGAGACGTAGATTAAGAATATTGAATTGGTTATACTACAGTAACTCTGTCAAAGGAACTCACAGGTTTTTCCTTTTCTTTTCTTTTCTTTCTTTCTTTTTTATTGGGGGGGGGCAATGGTTTGGCCATGTGAGAAATAGCTTCTAGTCATTCCTATCAGTTAAAAATAAAAACTCATCTAATAATATTTTTATTATATTAGAGCTTAAAAATATATATAAAATACAAATGCATAAAAACCTCAGAGTTTTTATTGCCATATCTTTATTTTTTTCAGATAGATTTTAGACACGGGTTTATATTGGTGTACAGGACATATTCCTTTAAAATGCTTCATTATCTTTTTAGTTTACCACTCCAAAACACATTGATATCTCTACGGTATTGTTAAGTTTCATATTTAGATTATCATTACTGCTTATATTTTTCTTAGTCCCTGCCTTTTCTTTGAGAGAGTTTATGTTATCATTCAGTGTATTCATTACATAAATTGTCTTTGTCTGTGAAAGAGTAATTTGGAAATAAAAATTGAATTTAAAACATAAGTGCTAAAAGCTTACAATGGTCAAGTTTATAATTAACAGCACTTTGTATTATGTGCCAAAAAAATCTGTTTTCCATTTTATTTAAATATTCTTTTCTTGTTTATGTCCTGGATTCTTCTTGTCAGATAGTCATAATTAAAATAATTGATTCTGTGAAAAGATCCAGCAGTGTAATGCTTAACAGTCCATATCAAAAAGGTCAGACAGCAATTACTGTAATTTTGCATAAAATGGAATAAAAAAGCTGCCCCTTTCACTCCAAGTTAAAAATGTTAGGGTAATCAGAATTCTCACGAGGCTTTTTCAATCAATACATGCTTCAGTGAATGATTGCAGCCCCAAAATCGAAAGAGAACATTCTATTCAGGCCTACAATTATGGTCACACAGAATATAAGTCTCTTTCGAAAGACTTTTTTTTTCTGCTTGAAAAGATTGATTTTGGCTGTCCATAACCCTCATGTTTTCTCTGACACTGTATTTTGTATGTTTCCGGCTCTTAGTCCCTTTTGTGAATGTTTGCATTCCCTGGACTGACTCCTTCCCGAAGTGCTTGTGACTCTTTGTTAACAAGGATATCTTTTCTATTTGAACTCTGTGAGCTTTAACAGTGAGACCTGACAATTTGGGGGGAATGTAATACTGTAACCTTGAGGGTTCCTTTAAAGTCAGCATATGGAAAATATCATTCACATTAAATCAGCTTTTTGAGTCTGCCTAAGTGCAATTAATTTTTCCCCAGTAAAATATCATTTTTTCCCCTTTAGAGCCAACTACACATAAGCTAAGTTTGAAAAAAAATATTTAAAGGGCAAATGTTTAGGTGAAGGATGAGAACTTTCAAGAAGCACGTAATACATATGAATAAGCAAGTATTAGCCGAGGGCATTTTATTAGATGCTTAAGGCATGAGACCTGCCTTTCTCTCCTACTCATCCAAATTCTCTTGTTAGAAATGATAAAACAGAAAGCTAAGTTGGAATAAGATATTTATTTAATCTGTGGAGTAAGAATGTATGGAGAATAAAGGTACATAAGAAAAATATATTTATTTAAGATATGAAAAATAGCTTATTGTATTCACCCTGCTCACATTTTCTTTTCACAATTCAATTTCACTTGGGTCTTGGACAAGAAGGTGTAAACTAGTAGAGAACCACATTGTATGTAAGGAAAAGAATGGACTAATTTGCTAAAATTGTGGATTTGTGCAGAATCATTTCAGATGGGCTGGGGGTGGGGCAGGGGAAGAGTTAGCCTACACAGATGGGATGGGTGGGTAGGGCAGGGGAAGAGTTAGCCTACACAGAAATCACAGTGTCTGCAGAATCTGTTCCTCGAAGAGGCCATAAGGGACAATCAGTTCCTTGCCTCTTTCAGCTTCTGGTAGTTGCTTATAATCCTTGGCATTCTCTGGCTTAGACTTACCTCATTCTGATCTCTGCCTCTAGTGTCACTGGACTCCTCACACTGTGTCTCTGGATCTCTTCTCTTCATATGAAGATATCAGTGTTCTTGGATTTGAACCTCATGCCAACCAAGTATGAACTGGTTCTGAGGGTCCCCTGGGTTGCTCAGTGGTTGGGCCTCTGCCTTTGGCTTAGGGCATGATTCCAGTGCGGGGGGGATGGGGGGCGGGGGATAGAGTCCTGCATCGTGGGCTTCCTGCAGGGAGCCTGCTTCTCCCTCTGCCTGTATCTCTACCTCTCTCTTTGTCTTTCATGAATAAATAAAACCTTAGAAAGAAAGAAGAAAGAAGAAAGAAAGGAAAGAAAGAAAGAAAAAAAGAAAGAAAGAAAGAAAGAAGAAAGAAGAAAGAAAGAAAGAAAGAAGAAAGAAAGAAAGAAAGAAAGAAAGAAAGAAAGAAAGAAGAAAGAAAGAAAGAAAGAAAGAAAGAAGAAAGAAAGAAAGAAGAAAGAAAGAAAGAAGAAAGAAAGAAAGAAAGAAAGAAAGAAAGAAAGAAAGAAAGAAAGAAAGAAAGGAAAAAGAAATAAACTGGTTCTGAGACCAGTTCCAATTTTGGGGAAAGGGGTCTTCCACACCAACAAATAATTCTCTGACACCTGCATTTCTCCTCCTCCTCTTCCTTCTTCTTCTTTCTATTTTTTAGATTTATTTATTTGAGAGAGAGAGAGAGAGAGAGAGCATATGTGCATATGTGCATGTGGTGGGAGGGGGAGAGAGAGAGGAGAGAGAGAGAGAGAAAGAATCTCAAGCTGACTCATCACTGATCAGAGCCCAGTGGGGGACTTGTTCCCAGAATCCTGAAATCATAACTTGAGCTGAAATCAAGAGTCAGATGCTTAACTAACGAGCCTCCCAGGCACCCCCAGACACCAGCACTTCTGACACCATCCACCCGGAGATAGCATCAGATTCCATAGGTTCAGGATTCAGTCCTGCAAGACTCTCCTGAGCCTCCACTTCAGATGCCAATCACAGGCCCAGGTTATTCCTTGTCCTTCTAATCCACTGACCCCATGCCTTTCCTTGACTTCAGGTGCCAGTTGCAAGCCCTGGCTGTTGTTACCTGTGCTTCTGACCAACTGGCTATAATTCTCAGGTTCCCACAACCCCCTTTTTTGGTTCAATTAATCTGCTAGAGTGGCTCACAGGATTCAGAAAAACATTTTACTTATGAGATCAGTAGTTTATTATAAAAGCAGAAGCCAGGTGGAAGAGATACATAGACAAGATATGTAGGAAAGGGTGAAGAGCTTTCATGTCCCCCCTGAACACACAGCTCTCCCCATATGTCCATATGTTTACTAACTCAAAAGTTCTCCAGATCCCATCCTTCTGGATTTTTATGAAGGCTTCATTATATAAACATGACAATGTCCTCCAGCACCAGAGGTCTGGGGGTAGGAGTGAAAGTTCCAGCTCTCTAATCACATGGCTGGCTGGGATTAGATAACCTTAGGTGCTCTCCAAAGGTCACGTTATTAACCTTACAAGACACTTGTGTCTTTATCTGCACTTGGGAAATTTCAAGGGTTTGGAGGAATTGTGAGACAGGAACCATGAACGAAAATCGAACAAATATTTCCTATAAATCACAATATCGCAAATATCACAGATCACATCTTACCTTGATTACATTGGCAAAGACCCTATTTCCAAATGTCACATTCACAGGTTTTGAGTGGACATGGATTCTTGGGCACACTATTCAATCCCGTACACTATAAATAAAAAATTATAAGTAGAGTTATCATCTGCTTTCACCTTGATAGTAGATATGTATTTTATATGCTATGAAGAGCTCAAGGCCATTCAAAGCTCTTTGCTTCCAACACCAAACTCCTAACCCAGACACATATGCACAAACCATCGTCACTCTAATTTCAACGTGAGATGTTCTGATATGGGTAGAGCACATCAAAATAGTATGTTTGATATTTCTGAAGCCTAGGAAAGGAATATAGGGTATGGCTCGCTTCATGTGGATCTGAAGGCCACGGGGCATGTTCTCCTTTTCTCTATTTCAATTGAATTTGATGTTTAAGATTCAGAGAACCAATCCCACAATGAGCCCTTAGAGAGCTGTGCCCTGTCTGGTACGTGGACCATGAGCATCTCTTAGAACATTAGTAAGAAAGCAAACTCATGCCCAGAAATCTGTATTTTAGTACACCCTCTAGAAATTGTGATGGGTATTAAGGATTGAGAACTACTGCTCCAGAAAGAACTTGCTTTTCCTTTACTTTTGGACTTTTACCAAAAGAGAAACAGAAGTCCTTGGCATCTGACCTGGTCCAATTATATTCACCATGATCACAAAGCAGAAATGAATTTGTCCTTGAGGCTTAGCCAGTAATACTAAAATTCAGGTTCTTGGCTTTGTCCCTTCTACCTACCTCTGGAAACCACCCCCTCATAGACTGTGGTGTTACTTTAGGGAGTAGTTGTTTTGTGAGATCACAAAGAACTTTATATATTCAATCCAACACGCACCTCATTTTCAGTTTCTACCTCATATTGCAGATACTTAGGTACGTATTTTATCTCTTTAATGGATATAAACTCTTTTGGGATAGGTAATATATTGCTATGCATCCGTCCATGCACAGTGCCTATAAGTAATAAATTTGCCTTGTACGTAGTAACCACTCAATACTTTTTTTTTGGGGGGGGGGATGTTGAATTAAACATATAATTTTAGAAAAAATAATTTCAGTAAAGCAATTTTTATGCTCCAGATTGTTAATCATATTGACATTTCATAGTATTTATCTGTGCATTTCGAAACTAATGCTTTTCATTGGAAACAGAATAGGATTATTCACTAAACCCATTTCTATAGTGAGGGAAAAAAATGTTTAGAGCAACATGAATCAAAATGTCCTTTTGAATATAAAGTACAGTGACAGTAATAATTGAAGTTCCTAGCAGCAATGTAGCTGTAATGAGCTCCTGCCACAGCTGTCATATACTTACTTATTAAGCACAGAAGAGATGTTTGCTGCCCTGGATAAAAAGAGCTAGACTCCTTGATCATTTGCTTAACTCCACTTTAGATAAAGTCTTTAGAAAATAAGCTTCCATTAAGAATTTCTTAAAACCATTTAATGGGTCCCTACCTTCTATTTAATGTTTAAGATGTCAAGTGAGCATGATTTTTCCTTAGGAACTTCTACCGTTAATTCATTTCTACAGAATATGATATTCCTCCTCTAAATTACAGAAAAAGATAAACCTGTCCAAACTGGCATGTAACTTAAAATGATTCTTCATTCCCCTCGAGTAAAGTATATTTATGCACATACATTTCTAATTTCATGGTGTTGGGAAAACTGGACAGCAACATGAAGAAGAAAGAACCTGGACCACTTAGATTATACACAAAAATAAATTCAAAATGAGTAAAAGATCTACATATGAGACAGGAAACCATAAAAATCCTAGAGAAGACAGGCAACAACTCCTTTGACCTTGGCCATGATAACTTCTTAGTAGACAGGACTACAGACACCAGTGAAACAAGAGCAAAAAGGAACTATTGGGACTTGATCAAGACAAAAATCTTCTGCACAGTGAAGGAAATAATCAACAAAACTAAAGGCAACCTACAGAATGGAAGAAGATATTTGCAAATGGCCTATCTGATAAAGGGTTAGTATCCAAAATATATAGAGAACTTATCAGACTCAACACTCCAAAAATAAATGATCCAGTTAAGAAATGGGCAGAAGACACGAAGAGACATTTTTCCAAAGAACCGTCCAGATGGCTAACAGATACATGAAAAGATACTCATTATATTTTTGTTTATCTAAATTAATTCTTTAAAAAGTAGCATTCTTTTAAAAGCTAGATATGATTTTTGTTTAGATATTAGCCTATTTTGGAAATTATTTAGACTACAACATCCAAGAAGAGAGAATTTAGAATTTTGTTACAAATGTAACAAAATTGATTAACAGACTAGAATATGGCATTTAATGAGTATTAAAAAACTGACTGAATTGATTTCACTACAAAGGTGAATTTTCATTTGAAATAGTCCACCCAAGGAATAATATAGTCTAATAATTAGCACTATCTTAGAACTTGCCAGAGTCTGAATATGATATACCAACTGTGTGGAGAGAAAGCTACCTAATATTGTATAGAATGCCCCTAAGTAGGTGGATATGGTTGAAGTCATATCAATATTTTATTATAAATCTAGTCACTTTTGAGTTGATAATTCAAGAATTATCATAGCATTATGGAATTTTAAAGAGCCATTATGAACGATAATGGCAATGTCTGCATATGATGATAGAAAAAAAATGGTACTGGCTTTCTAGAGACTAATTTTTATCCCTAAAAGTGGAGTAAGCAATTTAGGATGATAATTCATGCATAATTTGCAGTTAAGTAAAATTTCCTCACTATTAGGATTCATCCAATTCTTCAGGTTATCAATGCCAAAAGCAGGTATAATGTACTTTATCTACTGCTGAACTGAAGATAATCATCTTAAAGAAATGAAAACAACTTCTTAGCATAAAAAGATGCTTATCCTCTGATATGTCTACTAAATATAGGTTCAGCCAGAGTTAAGAACACCCAGATTAAAAATATCTCCTGCATACAAATTCGGCTGTTTGCCTCTCTTTTCTTTGGCTCAACCAGGCTGACGATTCTCTCCACATTTTCTCCCTCCAGCTGATCTGCCCTGCAGGATAATCAGCAAGCGTTTAGCAGCTCTGAATGGGTAGTGCAGATAGTTTTCTGAATTAATATTTACTTATTATTTCTTTTCTTCATTTTCAGATGATCTATATTATCTCTCATTTCCTGCCCCATCTTACCTTGGGTTTTTTCAAACTTTAACTCATAAAAGTTATGTTCAAATGCCACCCTTCTTCCCAAACTTATCCTATTTCACACAGCGATCTCATTTGTACTTTCTACCTTCCAAATTATGACTAAGTATTTAAAAAGTGCTAAAGACATATCTGCATTTACAAAAGAAGTATGTATTTTGAAGTGAAATTAGATTTAATAAAGTAACCAACCCTTAAAATCCTTGATGGATCACATCACATTTGAGATCAGCGTATTTTTAATATTTATCTGTTTATAATCTAAATAACTTTGATCTTCGTTAAGCTGTAATTTATAATACTAAGAGCATATTTCTAATACTCATACATGATCTGCATTTTTATTGTAACATTCTTTTTCACTGCATTTCATTTAAAAAATGTGTATCATTTAACACTGGTGAAGCAAAATTCTCGTGACCTATTTTGAAAGCATACCATTCTTTACTGTACTGCTCACATAGGAAAACATCCCCAGTTAGGCAAATGATTTACAATTGAAATAGAGACACACATCAGCAAGTGATGACTATCTAAGGAGTATTTGCTGATTCAGAGTTGCTACTTAGAAACTTCTAGTACAAAAATATTTTTGTTGTTATCCACAAAGTTTCTTTCTTTCTTTTTTTAAAAGATTTTATTCATTCATTTGAGAGAGAGAGAGCACACAAGCAGGAGGAGCAGCAGAGGGAGAGCAAGTGAAGGAAGCAGACTGAGCTGAGAGGGTGCAGGGGCTGGATCCCAGGACCCTGATACCATGACCTGAACTGGAGGCAGATGCTCAACTGACTGAGCCATCCAGTCACCTCTCCACAAGGTTTCTTAAGGTAAATTCGTAAGCAGTTTAGGAAGGAAGAAAGAGAAATGAAAACTATGGCCCTGGAATAAAGCCAAGCTATGTAGTCAACTTAGAGAATGTGATGGATCCTAACATTTACTATGGATCAGAATTACTGAAAGGTTTGGTAGTACACAGTTGCTGGTCTTCACTCCTGGAGTTTACGATCACTGGGTGAGTTTATTTATAATATGTATTATGTAGAAATGTTTCCACCCGATTCAAGTGTCTTATAGTGTGTTTTTATAAGGACATTCAAATTCCCAACATCCCCACTTTGTTGGAGTGATAATGCCTCTCCATGGCTATAGTGTTAAATATTTTTCTCTTAATTTTTGTTTTTGAACCTATTATTAAATGTCCTTTATTAAAAATTATTTTGTCTTTTACCCCTGAAGATAAATAGTCTATTGGAAAATAGAGAGTGCAGGAGGAATTTTTATGGATTGAATAGACAGTTCATGTTGACTGTAACTTCATCTCCTAGGTCAAAGAAAACTGCCTAGAAATCAATTGTAAAAGGGCCCCAGTAGACTGCTTTTTTATGGCAATGATTTGGGAAGTCAAATTATTTTCTTACACCTACAGAGGGAAATCTCTGCCTCAATGGAAGAGAATCTAAGCCTGTGGAATCTAAGCCTCAATGGAAATCTTATCAAGATGAGGCCAATCTCAATGACCAGATTAAATCCTACCCCCTTTGCTTCTCCAGGCAGGGAACAAAGGGTTAACAGGGGAGTGGGACATTTCTGGAATGGCTCTGCACCTATATTCCTTTGCTGGTTATTTAGTCCATCCGCCTGTACTTGTCATGTCATGCTCCCTGTTCCTCACACTTCTACCAATCCCTTATGTATCTTCAACTTCTTGTTCTGAACTCTGCTTGCTATAACTTTCAGGGAAGCATCTCTAACCCTCAATCAAGGTGAGTTCTCCTGTCACATTTTCAGTAACACATTATATATATATCCTTCACAACATTTCCACTCTGATATTATTTAATAAACTTTTTGTTTATTATTCTGTCTTTCTAGTTTAGGTTATAAGCTCTGTGCAGGCATACTATCTGTTTTGGACAATACTGTGTCTTTCTTAACAAAATAGATATTGTGTTTGTATGTGCTCTGTATGTAGCAGGTATTACTTAAATCTTTTGATAGGTTGAAAATTAATTTTCCACTCAGTATGAAATTGTAATTAAATGTAAACATTCAACTGCATTTTTAATGAAGAATATTTCATGCTGAAATAAATTAGATCAGCCAATCAATTTACCCATTAAAGGCTCAATATTAGTGCTATGGAATGGCTCATTTGATGGAAGCCTGTATCCTTACTGGCCACCAAACATATTCTACATTTGGGATCATATTTTCAAGACAAAATAGGACACAGTGGTGTGAACAGGATTTGGAGTTAGATAAGTTTGTGCTTGAATTCCAGGTTTTCCAGTAAGTTAAAATATTAGCCAAGTTTTGTGAATTATATAAGCCTTTATTTTCTCATATATAAAGTGTGGTTAATGAATGTAAGAAAAGTTACATGAAAAATTTGTTACATAATTAATATTACTTATTTTATGCATACTAATTAAAATCATGAACAATAAAAACATGTCATCAAATAGAACATATTAATTTATTCCCTAATTAATCTAGTAAAAAATAGTTATTCAGTTCTTTCTATGTCACCAATAAATATCCACTTTGTCTAACAATCACCTCTAGCTTTTAAAATGAACAATACATTGTCACTTAAAATTTACCTGTGTCACAAGATAGTTTCTTCCAATTTGTTTTCTCAATATTTAAATTCAGTCTTTAATGAAACATTGAATAACACTGTGAAATTATATTAACCTAATGAATAAAGTAAATCATTTTACCATGCAAACCATTATGTGAATTCCTTAAATCAATATGTTAATATTTAATTATATAGCATTAAGAAATAATTAATCAGAGAACTGCAGTGAATACATAGTAGAGAAAGGTGATTTTTAGGTCTTAAACGTGGGTTCCTCATATTCTTAGCCATCAGACTGTTGAAATGACCATTGCAGTTCTCTGTTAAGGTGTGGATTGAATGCATACATTTAATTATTTAATTTGATTCTTTTCAGATACTCCAATAAAAGTTAATTTTGTTTTTCTTCTTATTGTTGTTGCTCTTTTAAGAGATGAATTTATCAAGGCAGAGACAGAAAGGAAAAAAACAGCAACAGGGTTTTAGGAGAGGTAAACAGTGGATAACTGGTAAATCATTTAGCACAATCCCAAACATATGGTGAAGAGAAATGGAAAACCAAGAATCAAATGTATTTTCCTGGCAAGAACCTAAAAAAAAAATCTCAAGAATTGGTGGCAACTATAGCCTTTATTAAAAAGGACATAAAAAAGACATGGCTCAAATATGGAGGAAATATGATTGTTGTAAGCAAAAGAGGAGACTGAAATTCTTGTTATTATTTGTGTACGAGAAAGACATAAGATTTGTGTTGGCTTAAGGGAAAGATCTAAAGATGGAGAAAAGGATGATAATTACTAAGATTGTCCTTGGTAATATGAGGGGAAACCCAGAATACATACATGGAGGGATTAGTTTTTACAGGGGTGCTTGCAATTAACAGTAACAGGAGAAAAGTAAGTGGGTGTAATTTTGACTTTGAGAGCTTGTGATATATTCTTCAATCCTATTCCACGTAAGTGCTATTTGAGGAAGATTTTGGTAGTAGGGATTGTAATTGTTCTAAAGTTAATGGCAATAAATGGAGGGTACAGTTATGGAAATGACTGGTTAAGAATGACTGGGGCCAAATAACTTACATGCCAGGAAATGGAAACCTCACACAAATGTATATTGAAATCATCAAGAATTAAGACTACTAGAGATATCTAGTGAGCAAAGAGATGATTTCAAGCAAGAAGGGGTTATCTCTTGGTATGAGTAGCAAAGCTAAGGGATTTAAAGGAGAGAGGGAGAATGCTCTAGAAGGAGTAATAGGGAACAAGGAAGCCACACATTCATGGTCAAGCCAAGGTGTATGGGGGAGAAAAACATGCACACACTTGGAAAGGCTGCTGGAAAAGCAGTGACCTGGGGAAAATTCAAATTGCAAATAGAGCACAAAGGTAGTGAGCATTCTGAGACACTTCATGGTAAAAAGACTTCTATGCTCACACTTATGCATTATTCAATAATTGTATAATAATTTCTTAACAGAGTCATATTTGGAGAAAACAATATTAATCATGCAAGGAAAATAAAATTTTGGATTTTCAATATATATGTTATAAATACATAAAATGAATATTCAAGAATATGTCAAAGCAGAGGAGGTTACTGATATATATACAGTATATATACCTATGTATGATATATTTACTTATATATGATATATTAACATACACTAATATTGGTATATATTATATGTCTCTGAGTTTGCATATAGTTTGCACATATATATATATACATACATATATATCTAACACATCACCGATCTCCCAAATCTTTATGCACATTTTCATCTGATGTGGAAAAATATTTACTTTTTCAATCAGTTACTTACAGACTAGAAATTTTTACATTTTTAATGAAGCCTGTAGTCTCCCATCCTATAATTTTAAAAAGTCTACTCTGAGGCAGTTCTGACTCGATTATTCTAAGTCTAATCACTCCCTTCTCTACTATTCTGCATTATGTTTAAAATTTGTTGTGAGGTGATTCAAAGTGCAAGAGCCTGCAGCTATGTTTAAATGAGAGCAGTATTTACGTAGAGAAAGAACTTTCTTCCATTCCCTGTTGCCAAGGCTGAGTAACTGCCGCCGCCATCAAAACATTGTTGCTTTTAATAATCAATACAATGTGGTGCTGAAGAGAGTTTTCATCAGGGCTATACCTACAGAATACCCAGAGCTCTCACATGTGACTTCGTCTTTTAAAATACTAATCAACAACAGAACAATCCTTGACAATTTAACACTCTTGGGAATGACTTCAATTTTTGTGAAACAGCTAAACATTAATCTATAACAGAATACCATTTTCTAGATACAAGCAAACACTTGACAAGAAATAGAATCATAATAAATAAGCATAAAATATCTCTCTAAGTCTGTTGGTAAGTTCTGAAGCCAACTTTTTCCCCCCAACTATCAGCATCTGGTTGTCAAACAACAGAGGTTGCTTTCTTGGTGTGTTTGTTTATCTACATAGGAGTATTTATTTCTCTCATTTTTATAAACAAGGAGAATTGTTCTAGCTGCACTCTCCCTACTTTATACATTAAAAAATCAGCATTAGAAAAAAATAAATATGATGAGTTGAAACAAGTACATTTCAAAGGGTATTCAGTTAAATCTAAAATTGCCACTTTTAAGTATATACATTTGGAAAAGTTAATATATAAGAAGACATGCAAATATCTATATTAGTGAAATTTTATGCTGAAATGAAAACTAGTATTTCTTTGTGACTGGCATGCATTTTTAAATGTCTTAGAGAAAATAAGCTGTATAATATAGGATATAAGGAATACAATGTGAAAGGGTAAAGATGTTTCTTTATCCCTACCAATATCTAGTCTTTCTATGACCTATCTTTTATATTACTGGCAAAGTCTAAGCCCTTTCCTAGTGAGTGTGATTATACAGTTATCATTGGTCTATAAATGTCCCAGAGCACTCTATCAAGCTTACTTCAATCCCCCTTTGCTAGAATAACATTGGTTGAGATATTACCCCAGAGAACCCCCAGCAAATGTTAAGTGCTTTTTTGGAATTCACCATTAACGCTCTTTCATTTGTTAACATATTTCCATTAGTATTATTATACATCTGAGTGCTACTCAAACTTTGAAATTATTTAATAAGCAGAAACTTATTCAACATCCAAAGAAAACTTAAACAGAACCTTTAAAAGTACCATTTTACATAACATATGCAATTAGACATACACCAATTTGATGAATGGAAGAAACTATGAGACATCAATTTTCTTTTTTCTTTTTTTTCAATCCTCAGCAGCCCCTGGATGGGGGGAGTACCCTTTAACCAGATCTTGAAGATCCTGGAGATCTTGGAGAGGACTGAAATGAAATGAAGTTTGGAAACTACTAGATTAGATATTTGAGTTGGATGGTTATTATTTAGAATAGAGCAGACACCATTCAAAATGGTCTGTGTGAATGCATTGTCTAGAGACACTAAAAAAAAAAAAAAGTGTATTGTCTCAGATCATCATTAAATGTAGGCCTAAGGGCCTTGACAAATAGGGAGTCCTAATAAACAAAATGCTCCTACGACTTTTGGAAGAAATGTATTTTCAGTTCATCTGACTTACCAGCCGCAGTCTTGTTTGCAGTTTGCTTTGTGGCCAACCTCTCCTCCTCCTGTCTGCTCATATCTCAACCTCACACAGGCAGTGTGTTTTTAATGGGGGGGCCTGATCAAGTCCAAAATGTACCCCTAAGCAGTGCTCAGATATAAAGAGATAATCATCAAAGAGAAGTCATATGATCTTTTTAAGTTTATA
The DNA here is from genome assembly GCF_018345385.1 of Vulpes lagopus. Taxonomy (NCBI): domain Eukaryota; kingdom Metazoa; phylum Chordata; class Mammalia; order Carnivora; family Canidae; genus Vulpes; species Vulpes lagopus. The sequence goes on along the minus strand of NC_054847.1, from coordinate 49,381,266 downwards.
GTAGGACTGGATAAGCTTGCCTTTAACCAAGGAAAACATACTCATGGAAAAAATGCAATATAGTTGTGTACTCTATATGGACTTTACATAATAATATTTAGTATTCTTAAACAATATATTTGAAAATTTTCCCTCAATCAGAAAATTGTTTGATTTGGTATTGATTTTATTGGGCCTAGCCTCCAAGTTCATGGACACATTAAAAATTTCAATTCTTGGGACACCTGGGTGACTCAGTGGTTGAGCGCCTGCCTTCCACTCAGGTCATGATCCTGGGATCCAGGACCCAGTCCCGCATCAGGCTCCCTGCGAGGAGCTTGCTTCTCCCTCTGCCTATGTCTCTGCCTCTCTCTCTCAGTCTTTGTCTCTCACGAATAAATAAATAAATCTTAAAAATTTTCAATTCTTAACATGAAGCCAGGAAACCATTGAGTGAGTTTAGCTCTTGGTCTGTATGAGATTGACATCCTCTTAGTTGCTCCTTTAGCATGCAGATGGAATAATTGTGCTCTGCATGTCTAGACACGAGTACACTGGGAGAACTCAAATACTCCCTTGGTGGTCCGTCCACATACTGCAACTGTGTCACAGAAGTCTCAGATGCATCCTTCTTGTAAATGCATTGACATACGTTCCATTTTGCACAAGGTGTATCCTCTTTTCAAATTAGCATCCAAACCTACTACCTGAAGGCTTATTGAGACACAGGTTCCCGGGACCCAGTAAGTGCCAAAGATTCAAAATCAATAAGATGAGACAGGATACTTTGCATTTCTGACTTTGCATTTCTAACAATCTCCCAAGTAACACCAGCACTGCAACTGTATAGACTGCATTTTCAGTAGCCTTGCTCTAGAGGATTCTTCTTGCAATTCCCCGCCTAGGATGATGTATAAGGTAGGACAGAGGTTTTCTACTATGTATAAGGACATTTTATTTGATGTCTTCTCAATCTCCATCACTCCAGCATTATCATGTCAGTTGTTTTGAACACTCCACATTCACCATTCTCTCTTTGTATTTTAAATTTTGCTCCATGTGCCTTCAACTTAATCCTCCTCGGTGGGTCTGGGACACAACAGTCCTTTTTATTCAAGTTTTTAAAAATTTTTTACTTTTTGAAAATTAAAGTATAATTAACAGTGGTATGTGTACCATATGATTCGACAATTCTATACCTTACTCACTCCTCATCAAGATAAGTATACTCAATCCCCTTTGTCTACTTCACCTACCCCCTTACCCACCTCCCCTCTGGAAACTACTAGTTTGTTCTCTGTTTAAGAGTCTGTTTCTTGTTTGTCTCTTTTTTCTTTGTTCATTTGTTTTGTTTCTGAAATTCCACATGTAAGTGAAATCATGGTATTTGTCTTCTTTGACTTATTTCATTTAGCAGAGTTCTTTACTTGTTAATGGCTAAGGAGTTTTAAGGACATTTAGAAAAAAAAAATATTGGGCTTTTGTTCCTGTAATGTGGGTAGTGAAAAGATATACTAACACTAGTTAAATGTCTCTTAATAAACCCAACTGAAGAATGTAGCAAATATAAAATTTGAGTAGGAGTTAGAGTTGGAATTTAAGTGCAAAAAAAAAAAAAGAATTTCTTTTGAAATGTAAACATTATGTAAAAATAATCTAAAACCACAGGACATTGAAGAGATGAAATGGGAAAAAAAGTAAAATTATTTCAGAAATGTAAAACGCTTTATGAAAAGGAATATATAAAATCAATGCTTTCTGAAAAAATGAATCAATAAATAGAAAAAAGCATGAAAATGAATAAATAAAAGTGTGGAACACAAAGGAATAAATAAGGAAATGAAAGTAAAAAAAAAATAAATGTAAGTTAAACAAACATGGTGTACAATAACTATTCCTGTAGGGGATGATGCATGACAATTCATCATGAACTATTTTTTTTTATTTTAAATTTTTATTTATTTATGATAGTCACAGAGAGAGAAAGAGAGAGAGCCAGAGACATAGGCAGAGGGAGAAGCAGGCTCCATGCACCAGGAGCCCGATGTGGGATTCGATCCTGGGTCTCCAGGATCGCACCCTGGGCCAAAGGCAGGCGCCAAACCGCTGCGCCACCCAGGGATCCCCGAACTATTTGTATATTAAAAAAAGAAGTCATGAGCACAGACTATATTGTTCATTCTTCCAGTAGAATGGAATTTCTAATACCTAAAAACACCTAAGCTTCTAGAAAAATGATTGTATCTTACAGGTGCTTAGGTATAAAAAAATACAGTCTCTAAAGCTGGGGGAAATTGAGACTGGCCCCAGAGTTCTACTAACACTAGATGCCAGAAGATAATGGAAAATCTTTTTAGAGTTTTAAGGCAAATGGATGTGTCTAAAATTCTCTACCTAGCTAGGATATCGTCAAGTTAAAAGGAGCAGAATACTGTCTGTATACATGCAAGCACTAAGGAATTATAGTATTCATTACTTGAAAATTTTACATGAATCCATGGTCCAGGAAATAGTTGAGTTGAAATAAAAATTTATGAGTGAAGTAGTCATGAAAGAGCTAGCTGTTCTTTCAAAAAAAATTTTTTTTAAAGTAATTGTGGCAATTATACTTACAAACTAAGACCTCATATCCATTAAGTCAATGGTAGGGAATATGTATTTGAAAAATTATAATACTACCAGCAGGTAATACCTATAAAAATGCACTAGAAATTACAAAGTAAAGCACTTACTGAAATAACAATATTTATTCCTATAAAAATCCATAAAATAATCAGGAGAAAACAGTTACATCTTGTCCCTAGACTGTATGATGCTCCTACCTAAGATACTACTAAAGTAAGGATCATTTTAACCTGTATAAGTTAATTCAAACTTCTTAATTACAACCAGAAAAGTTCTAACCAAGAGTCATGAACATTAAAGGATGTGAGAGTTGAGTGAATAACATCGTATTTCTCTTTACATTTTTTTCTTCTAATTTTGCATCAAGTTACAGAACATGACCACAGTTACTCCCTTCCTTATACTCATGCATCATTGCAACGTGACTTTGGAGTTCTTCTACTAAGTAAAGTCAATTTCCCCAATCCTTGACTCTGGATTGGCCTTGTGACTTCCTCTGACAGCCAGAACTCATCAGAAGTGATAGCATACTAATTCCAAGCCTAGGTTTCAAGAGGCCTTAAATACTCTGCTTATTTTCTTGACAGCTTGCTGAGCTTCCCTGTGAACAGGCCCCAGCCAAGCCTCCTGGGACGAGAGATACAGTATAGAGGGGAGGCAAGGTGTCCCAGAGAAGGCTACCCTAGATCACCAAGCTCTTGGTAACAGGACCCTGACTCTAGACACACGCACAAGCCAAGCTGAGGTGAACAAATTTAGCACAGACCAGAAGAACCACCTACTTAAGCTCGGTTCAGATTTCCAACCCCTAGACCTATGAGCTTAATAAATTATTGTTATTTTAATTCACTAGATACTAATTGGTCATACAACTAATAACTACTTCAACAGTTATCAGACTATGATCCTAGACCTATGAACTTAATAAATGTTATTTTTTTAAAATTTTTATTTATTTTTATTTATTATTATTATTTTTTTAAATTAATTTTTATTGGTGTTCAATTTACCAACATACAGAAAAACACCCAGTGCTCATCCCGTCAAGTGTCCACCTCAGTGCCCGTCACCCATTCCCCTCCAACACCCGCCCTCCTCCCCTTCTACCACCCCTAGTTCGTTTCCCCGAGTTAGGAGTCTTTATGTTCTGTCTCCCTTCCTGATATTTCCCAACATTTCTTTTCCCTTCCTTTATATTCCCTTTCACTATTATTCATATTCCCCAAATGAATGAGAACATAAATGTTATTTTAATTCACTAGATATTAAGATGGTCATACAACTAATAACTACTTCAACAGTTATCTGGCTACTAGCCAGGTTGGAATTCACAATTATGTTCATATCCTTCTTATGGCCACATTCATGCTATGATTACTCTTTTAAATGGAGTTTTGCTTGTGGGAGTTTCTTTCTCAAGCACAAGTAAGTTGGCCTTTCATTATGCTTTCTCTGCCCAATTTTTCTTCTTCTGTGAGGTAGACATATTCTGTGATGGTTTTCTAGAACACCAGACGTGGATGAGGTTTTGTGCTGAAATTTGAAAGATAAAGAGAAGCAAATAGGAAAAAAAGAAAAAGAAAAAAAAAGCAAAAATGAACTATTGGGACTTCATCAAGATAAGAAGCTTTTGCACAGCAAAGGATACAGTCAACAAAACTAAAAGACAACCTACAGAATGGGAGAAGATATTTGCAAATGACATATCAGATAAAGGGCTAGTTTCCAAAATCTATAAAGAACTTATTAAACTCAACACCAAAGAAACAAACAATCCAATCATGAAATGGGCAAAAGACATGAAGAGAAATCTCACAGAGGAAGACATGGACATGGCCAACATGCACATGAGAAAATGCTCTGCATCACTTGCCATCAGGGAAATACAAATCAAAACCACAATGAGATACCACCTCACACCAGTGAGAATGGGGAAAATTAACAAGGCAGGAAACAACAAATGTTGGAGAGGATGCGGAGAAAAGGGAACCCTGTTACACTGTTGGTGGGAATGTGAACTGGTGCAGCCACTCTGGAAAACTGTGTGGAGGTTCCTCAAAGAGTTAAAAATAGACCTGCCCTACGACCCAGCAATTGCACTGTTGGGGATTTACCCCAAAGATTCAGATGCAATGAAACGTCGGGACACCTGCACCCCGATGTTTCTAGCAGCAATGGCCACAATAGCCAAACTGTGGAAGGAGCCTCGGTGTCCATCGAAAGATGAATGGATAAAGAAGATGTGGTTTATGTATACAATGGAATATTACTCAGCAATTAGAAACGACAAATACCCACCATTTGCTTCAACGTGGATGGAACTGGAGGGTATTATGCTGAGTGAAATAAGTCAATCGGAGAAGGACAAACAGTGTATGTTCTCATTCATTTGGGGAATATGAATAATAGTGAAAGGGAATATAAAGGAAGGGAAAAGAAATGTTGGGAAATATCAGGAAGGGAGACAGAACATAAAGACTCCTAACTCGGGGAAACGAACTAGGGGTGGTGGAAGGGGAGGAGGGCGGGTGTTGGAGGGGAATGGGTGACGGGCACTGAGGTGGACACTTGACGGGATGAGCACTGGGTGTTTTTCTGTATGTTGGTAAATTAAACACCAATAAAAGTTAATTAAAAAAAAAAAAAAAAAAAAAAAAAAGAAAAAAGAATGATAACTTGATACAATCCTCTAGTAGAGAAAGACAATACATAAAAGTATCCAAAGGGATGGGACACATGCACTGGTTGCAGCAGAATGAGCTACAGTGATCAGAGTTCAGAGAGCTTGGCAGGACTAACTCATGAATGTCTTTGTGAACATGGCTAACATTTTGGTATTTATTCCTTAATGACACTGCATGGCAATGAGAAGATTTTTAGACATGGAATTGGTAGGACCCAATTCATGTTTTGAATATATAACTGTGGTTGTTGTATATTAAATGAATTTTAAGTAGAAAAATAAAAGCTCCCAGCAGTCCAGGGCAAAGGTGACAAAACTTGATGATTTGCACACAAATATTGCCACTGGCTATAGAATAACTCTAAGATGTGTATTTGGAGATTGAAATGGCAGATCTTGGTGGACTGGATTTGTGAAGGAAATGAAAAGAATGAATTCAAGTGTTGAGCTTAAGCAAGAGGGTAAACACTACCACTCACTCCTTAAGAACAGGCTGGGAAGTGGGAAGAAAAGTCACACACAAGACGCAAAACAATAATTGACCATGACATTGACATATTTGCAGTGTGTTCTATGATGAATCCAATGAATATTGCAGTCATTTGGGGTTAGCCGTGTATTAAACTGTATTGCTGTGAAAATGGCTCTAAGAATAGCATAAGTTCTGCATTAGGCAATATGCTCCATGACTGTCAACTCTGTGAGAACAGATCTCGTGTCTCAATCATGGTGCCAAGCACAGTGCCTTGAAAAGAGGATGCAAATGAATCATCTTTCCAACACGTAGAGCTAAAGAAGTAGAATCTAGAAAAAGTCAAATACCTGTATAAAGATACATTCATATATCAATGAGTTCAAATAAAAATTAAATCATATAACCAATATCACTCCTAATTATGATCTATGTCTTACTATCTCCAGTATTATTTTCCTTTCCAGTAGTTTATTGTCTTCTCCGACTTGCTGTTGGAACTCTTACAGTTCACTTTTTAGCCTCAATTTTACCCTGTTCTCTGTCTTTGCCTCTCTCACCTCCTCACCCAGCTGTCACTCAGCTCCGTGTCATCTCTCTCATACAAGTTAATTTTTACTCAGTTAAATTCCCATTTTCTTGGCTTGGGCATTTCCTTATGCTTGGGTACTCAAGTGTGGTGAAGCAGTTAAAATGTGTCCAAGAAGAGTTCAATGACATGTGTTATGATGTCTGCATCCAAGGGATTAGTAAGTGTGTGAAAGTTAGTGATAAATCTCCACATCAGAGTCTAGGGGATCAGAAAAGGGAGGCAGAGTCTAAACAGTATTCCCTTTCAGATGATGAGGGCTGAAAGTCTGAGACCTTTTCAGATCACTGTGTAACTTTAGCCATTCACGATGCAAGTGTGATGCGCTCCTTCTCACTGGAGAGGACTTGGTGGATGTGTTTGTTTTGTGAAAAACCTTAAAGCTTCCTTGGGGTGGGCTTGCCTCTCCCAGGTAGACACCTTCAGGTGTTAACATTACTCATTTTCCTGTGAGCTTCATGGGGGAGTACTGAGCAACCAAAGCATCCTTGTTTACCTCAGGGTGAGACCATTTTAGGCATTTGTCAAAACATATTTCTTCTCTAAAGGTTTCTTGCCTTTTCTTTTAAAACAGAAGAGCTTCAGCTCTGCAGAACTGTATGTATTTTTATTCTAAAATACATAGTATCTAGTCAGGCTTCCTTAGACTATTTACCTTTCCTTCTTTTAACCCCACATGTCCTAAGTGTTGAAACAGAGCTGGCACGATTCCCAAGCCTTCTTATGCACAGGCCTCTAGTTTTATCTTGAAACAGTACAGGACAATCAAGTTTGGGCAAGTGTATTTACCAATTTTTCACAACATGATTCTATTTTTAATATATAAAGCAAGAAAACTGTTTGTCTTAAAACTTTTGAGAATATTTTATTTATTTATTTACTTTAGAAAGAGAGAGAGGGCGTGAACAGGGAGAGGGGCAAAGGGAGAGAGAGAGAATTTAAAGCAGACTCTGCACTGAGCTGGAGCCCCACATGGGGCTCAATCCCCTGACTGCAAGACTGTGATCTGAGCTGAAACCAGGAGTCAAATGCTTTACCCATTGAGCCACCCAGGCACCCTTTGCCTTAAAACTTTTGATTGGCTCTAAGAGTTCCATAGATTGAATTTTTTTTCTCTTTAAATAGTATTGTAGATTCATTATCTTTCAAAATCTATATATAATCTTTTTGGTCCATTTGCCTGTTTTCTCTTTCCTCTTATATCTCTCTTGGTGGTCTAGATGGCTCAAGCAAGCTTCCCTTGCTTCTGCCTCTCACTTTTCTGCTGGCCCTGAGATTTCACGTTAATCTTCTTTTAATACATAACTCAGTATTCCCTCATTTCTCATAACCTATTTCCTATGCTTCTTCTGGCTATTGCCTCTTCTTGAGCTCATCCAGTTTTCTCTTAGGAGAAAATGCAGCCCCGGTTCCTATATACTTGCATTTCCATGAGTAAAGAACTAATATTTGTCAGGCGTCTTCTATGTTTTCTGAAATTAGCATGATTTTTAAGTCAAAAGCCTGGATTTTGCATGTAGTAATTTATATCTTCATGTTTATCAAGATCCTACCTATTAATTAAATGATTCCGAACAAATCTGCCCATGTTCCATATATATTTAGGCAGCTAGACTGGGAAACCTTTATGTATAAGTGTAAATCCTTTCTTTCTTTTTTTTTTTTTTTTTTTTTTTTTTTTTTTTAAGTGTAAGTTCTATTGCAAAGCTTAATACATAAAAGTCACATGGGACACTTCCTAACATAAAAATCCCTTGAACATCCTCTGAGATTCAGATTCCCAAGGTTTCTTGAGTGATGCCAGAATTTTGTAATTTTAATACATTAACCAGAAAATAGACATGTGGATGATTTAAAATGATACTGTGTAAAACCCTGAAACCTATTGTTTTTGCCTTTGCCCAAAAGTTCCAAATGCAACTCTATTTTAATAGTGCAAAGTCATTCAGGAATCATGTTTTTTATGGTGCTATGAAGATCTTTACACTCTCTAATTCTTCCATATATAAATGTGCAAGTAAATGGGGGGCATGGTTCAAAGTTACTATCCTATAGTACCTTAAAACTCTTTGTCTGAATATTTACATGATAATTGAGATGATCTGTAAGTTATCTCTCTATTACTTTTTCAGTATATTATTTTTCAGTGCTTTGAGAGATAAATTCCACACTATAGATTAGCTACCTGGAATAAGAAGGGAATGAATACCTTACTGTTAGAAATAGATTAAAATTACAGAAGGCCTAGATGGCTCTGTGGTAGACAGAATCACAGCTTCCAATGTTGATCATGCCCTAACTTCCAGATTTTGTAACTACATCACATTTTATGCCAAAAGTGTTGTTGCTGATGTGATTAAGATTAGGTCTTGAAATTAGGAGATAATTCTGGATTATCTGGGGAATCACATGAGTCCCTACCAGTAAAAGAGGAAGGTAGAAGAGTAGGTCAGGGAGTTGAGATAGAAGAAGAGGCAGGAGAGCTATGAGGGACTTTGCTCATTGCTGGCTGACTGTAGAAATGGTGGCCATGAATCAAGGAACCTCTAGAAGCTTGAAATGATCTTCAGTTGTCAGTTGTCAGTGAGGAGATGGAGATGGCCGTCCTACAGCCACAAAGAACTGAGTTCTCCCACCAGTTGGAATGATTCTACAGATGAATTCTCCCCCACTGCCTCCAAGAAAAAAAAAGAAAAAAAAAAAAAAAGAAAAAAAAAAAAGAAAATGCAGGTTGGCCAATGCCTTTGTTATAACTTCATAAGACTTATATTGAAAATCTGACCTACAGACTGAGATAACAGATTTATGTTGTTATAAACCAACACATTTGTTATGGCAGGAATAGAAATCAAATACAGTTTGAAACCCTTGAAAAATACAAGGGTTGGGGCACCAATCCCTCACACAGTTGAAAATCCACTTATAACTTTTGCCTTCTCCAAACGTAACTACTAATAGCCTAATGTGGACCGGAAGCCTTGCTAACAACATAAACAACACATATTTCGTGTTTTATATGTATTCTATACTATATTCTTACAATAAAGTATGCTGGAAAAAAGGCAATATTTTTAAGAAAATCATAGGAAAAGACATTTACAGTGCAGTATCATATTTATTGAAAAAAATTCCATGTATAAGCAGACCTGCATAGTTCAAAACAGTGTTATTCAAGGGTCAAACTGTGTAATGGAAAGGAAGGAATGTATTGAAATACTTGTATAACAAACGTTATGATTTAATCCTGAATGAAATTTTTATAATATACTTGACAATTTAATGTCAGGTGGTCAGATTCCATTTTTGAGAGGATCTGATTTCTGCACAACTATTCTCGTACCCCATATGTAGCCTTTCATCCAATTTCAGTGTAATAATGGTGGAATAAATTAGGAGAATATGTTCATACTGGCATTGAGAGCTGTTGTAGTATGACATACAAAATGTTTCAGAGAGTATAAAGCGCTTATACAGATTAAGCCAATTCTCTATGTGTGGCGGCTAAAGTTCTGGATTGGACAATGTGGAGATAAGGGGTAAAAGCCTCCAAAGCCAAGTTGAAATTACATTCAAATTGAATTTCAGTGCAACGTCTTTGTTTTACTTTTCTGGAAGTCAAAGTAAATAATATACTCTCCCAACAATCCAATTTTTCTTCTCTGTATTGTACTTTGAGAATTAAGCTTATTCTTCACAAGTGAAATAATTTGGAGAATTTGTGTTGCATAGAGAAATTGATTTTTTTTCCCTGTTTGTAGATGTTGAATCATTCTCTTTCAGTCAGTTAAAGAGAGTGGAATTATTCATCAAGGTTTCTCTTCATTCTTGTACAGCTCTGGGACTTATGCTTCAGAGCATCTCTATTCTATTGTATATAAATGGCATGCTGCTTTTTTGTGCTGAGGCTAAAAGTTCTTGTACTTGCTAATAGTTAGAAACAACTGGCAAAGTCAGTAAGCTGAAAGTAAACTACTTGAGAAGGGACAAATTTATCTTATTACTTGGCATTGCTGTTATTTTGTCTGAAAAGTAATACAAATTAACCTAATAGTTCAGTAATAATTCAGTTTTATATCAGCTGTAATTATTGTCATATGCATAGGATTGTCTCACATAAGTGAGGTAATAGCAATACAAATCCAGTTATGAATATTTAAGAACCTAAATCGCACTTTTCCTTTTCCTTTTTTTTTTGAGAGAGAGATTTTGACTATTTCGAGCTTATTGCAAAGTGAGTTTTTTTCATTTGTGAACATTTATTTTACTTCCATGTGATCATTACAGAGTGAAACAAGGGTGCTTGGTCTCGCAATTTTTATTTATCTTTGCTCCAGATGCCCCGGCCGGTACAATAAGGCAAGAAAAGAAATAAAACAGCTGATAAAATCAGAAAAGAAATAAACCTCATTACTCACTGAAGCCATGAGTGCCTATGTGGAAATTTCAAAAGTGGACAGATTTTTAGAAATAAGAAATAAATATACTCATCTTTCTAAATACCAGATCAATACACAAAATTTTCATCACATTTCTATTTGCCAGTTACAAACAAATAAAAACCAAATTATTAATAGACCCTTTATAATAGAAATACCAATATCAAACACAGTCATAAATTTCATGAAAGATGTGCAAAATCTCCATCCAGAAAAATCACAAAACAATAGTGAAAGAAACTAAGGAAGACTTAAATGAATACATTCAAAGACTGAGAGGCTGCATTTTAAAGACACAAATTCTCCAGAAATTACTCAGTAGGTCAAAACAATCTCAATCAAAATCTTCTGAGACCTTTGTGGGGAGAGAGCACAGATTCAAAAGATAACTTCAAAATATTTATGGAAAAGCTTATATCCCAGAGACATGCAATTTTGAAGAAGAAAACCAGAATATTCAAATTATGTTCCTAGGCCCTATCAATATTAATACCTATTGTGCAGATTTGACACAAGGACAGGCTAAGTGATCGATAGAAAAATAAGAGAGCCTCTAACAACACACATACTCCTTTAGATGATTTATGTCAAAGGTGACACAGTGGTGGAGTGGGGAAAGTGTGAGAACTTCAATAATTGATGATGGATCAATTTTGTAAATGTATCTTGACCCCTAATTTATAGCATACATAAAAATACATACCAGATGAGCTGAAGATCCAAGTGTGCTGCCAGTATTATTAGAATTTTATAATTTAGACATTCAAATAAGTGTGCAATGGCATTACATTTCACAGCAAAGGATACAGTCAACAAAACTCAAAGACAACCTACAGAATGGGAGAAGATATTTGCAAATGACATATCAGATAAAGGGCTAGTTTCCAAAATCTATAAAGAACTTATTAAACTCAACACCAAAGAAACAAACAATCCAATCATGAAATGGGCAAAAGACATGAAGAGAAATCTCACAGAGGAAGACATGGACATGGCCAACAAGCACATGAGAAAATGCTCTGCATCACTTGCCATCAGGGAAATACAAATCAAAACCACAATGAGATGCCACCTCACACCAGTGAGAATGGGGAAAATTAACAAGGCAGGAAACAACAAATGTTGGAGAGGATGCGGAGAAAAGGGAACCCTCTTACACTGTTGGTGGGAATGTGAACTGGTGCAGCCACTCTGGAAAACTGTGTGGAGGTTCCTCAAAGAGTTAAAAATAGACCTGCCCTACGACCCAGCAATTGCACTGTTGGGGATTTACCCCAAAGATTCAGATGCAGTGAAACGTCGGGACACCTGCACCCCGATGTTTCTATCAGCAATGGCCACAATAGCCAAACTGTGGAAGGAGCCTCGGTGTCCATCGAAAGATGAATGGATAAAGAAGATGTGGTTTATGTATACAATGGAATATTACTCAGCCATTAGAAACGACAAATACCCACCATTTGCTTCAACGTGGATGGAACTGGAGGGTATTATGCTGAGTGCAGTAAGTCAATTGGAGAAGGACAAACAGTGTATGTTCTCATTCATTTGGGGAATATGAATAATAGTGAAAGGGAATATAAGGGAAGGGAGAAGAAATGTGTGGGAAATATCAGAAAGGGAGACAGAACATAAAGACTCCTAACTCGGGGAAACGAACTAGGGGTGGTGGAAGGGGAGGAGGGCGGGTGTTGGAGGGGAATGGGTGACGGGCACTGAGGTGGACACTTGATGGGATGAGCACTGGGTGTTTTTCTGTATGTTGGTAAATTGAACACCAATAAAAATTAATTAAAAAAAAAAAAAGAACACCAAAAAAAGAAAAAAAAAAACAAATAAGTGTGCAATGGCATTACATTTCAGTATTAATTTTATTTTCCTTAATGATAAATTATATTTAACATCTCTTCATGTCTTTATCTGCCATTGATGTATACTCTTTTGTGAAGCATCTTATAAAATCTTCACTAACTCTTTTTTTTTTTTTTAATTGAGTTGTGGGTTATCTTATTTTTGTGAATAAATAATGATTTATATATTCTGGACACAAGTCCTTTGTAAGAGATATGATTTGCATATATATTGTCCCACTTGTCACATGGCTTTTATTCTATTAACAGTGTCTTACACAGAGCAAACATTTTAATTGTGCTGAGGTCAAATTCATAGTTTTATATCTTTTATACATCATCCTTAGTGTCATATTTAAGAGCTCTTTGCTTAAACCAAGATTATGAAGATTTTCTCTTACCTATTCTAAATATTTTATATTTTTAGTTTATATTTAATTCTGTTATTTATTTGAGGAATATCTCAAGGTTCTTTGTTTTCCATCTTATGTCCAATTTTTCTAATACCACCTGAAAAAACTGCTTTTTGTCCACTGACTTATTTTTGCAATTTTTTTCCTCAAAAATCAATCGTCTCATATGCATGCATTTCTTTTATAATTTGGGGTTCCTGGAAGTAAAGCCAATGAATATATGGGGTCTCCCAAATACTGCCAGCCCTAAGAGTTTCTCACTTTCTTGTTAGTTCACACTCAGCCTCCAGCAATTGTCAGTATTAGCATGTAAATGTGATTACCAAGTTGTGACTCCATGGCCTCTTTTTCGGTTAAGCAAATCTTGGCTCTGTCTTTCAGATTTTTTTTTTTTTTTTGTCTTTCAGAATTTGTCCTTCTAGATTTCTGATAGTAGTTTGTTCTGCAAACCTGGTTCCTGGTGGTCTATCAAATGTCAGTTTGTCCAGATTTAACAGGACTGACCATTTCCAAGTTCTTTACACCGTTGAACACTGATCTGAAATCCGCATAGCTGGTTGCTTAGGTTGTACTTCAGAGCAGGCTAGTCACACAATCTAAGCTAGTATACCAGATATTTTAGTCTATTTAAAATCTGATTTGTTGTATTCAAATCTGATTTGTTGTATTCATTCACTCTTAGTAGCACTAAGAGTGGGTTCTTTTTACTTCTATCCAAGTGGACCCTAATCAAATGGAAACTAAATGTTACAGCTTCCTCACTACTTATGATTATATGCCAAAGTAGCAAAGCTAGAGGAATTTTAAGAATTGGGTGGAATGTAATATCTACATATAAACGGCATCCAAGCATTTAAAAAGTGGCATTTTGAGGCACCTGGGTGGCTCAGTCAGTTAAACATCTGCCTTTTGGCTCAGGTCATGATCCCAGGGTCCTGGGATGAGCCCCATGAAGGGCTCCCTGCTCAGCAAGGAGTCTGTTTCTTCCTCTCCCTCTGCCCTTCACCCTGTTTGTGCTCTCTCTTCCTCACTCTCTCTCTCAGATAAACAAATAAAATCTTAAAAAAATAAAATAAAAACTGACATTTGAAGGAAAAAGTAGCTGGCTATTATTTACATCTATCATGAAAATCAATGGCGCTCTTAAATTCAACCCAGCATTTCAAACTAATGTCAAACTATTTTACTTGAGCAAAGTTGCATCATCTTACTCACAACCAAGATTTATAGGCTTCAGGAAATTTAATGAATAATCTGATAATCAGAGGGAGAACATATTTGTTTATAGGCCCAGGACCAAATATTCCTCAAACATCATAACCACAATAAGTACATACGAATTTTTGCACCAGAAAAACCGTTGCCTCATCATCATGAGTATGATATATTTTGCCCATTACCTCACTGTGTTAAATAATTTTGTATGGACTTGCACCTATTTCTAGGCTCCTGATTAATCTATCTACTTAAGCAACAATTGTTTGTAATTTACTATTTTTATGGCAGAGCAAGTCTTACCTTATTACTCATTTTTAAAACATTTCCTCTCCATTTTTATACATTTGTTTAGAAGGGGGGATAAACTGTGGAGGCATTCTTTTAAATATGTATCACATCTCTCTCTTGACTCCAGTCTTATTTTAGGTTCCTTACTGTATAGGTCTTGCCTCTGTTTATTATAATGTTAGTTCTTGATCTATTTTTTGATCAGGTGAAGTTGTTTTTTTAATGTCATCAAGTAAAATACTTTTAGACTGAGATTCAAAGTATCTGCATTTTTAAAAAGGTTTTATTTATTTATTCATGAGAGAGAGACAGAGAGACAGAGAGACAGAGACAGAAGCAGGCTCCATGCAGAGAGCCTGATGCGGAACTTGATCTCATGACTCCAGGATCATGCCCTGGCCAGAGGCAGGTGCTAAACTGACCCAGGGATCGCTAAAGCATCTGCATTTTATTTACTTGTGGCTATGCCCAAAGCCTTCTTCAAGTATATTTAAATCAAACTTAAAATATAAATTCCTTATGACAGTTTTTCTCTTATGAAAATCCTGTATTGGTTTTATTTCTCATCAGTTTTACAATAGACTATATGGAGTTCTATTTTGTTGAATTGACACATTTTGATTCCTTTCTTCTCCCTTTTCTTCCAGGATTTGAAATCCATCAACAGTAGGCTGTCAATCTTGTTTCCCTTGTTTTTTTTTGCTTCACGAATATCTCTTAATCCTCAGTTTGCACATTCTTTGTCCTGTGGAGTTCAGACAAAAATCTTTCTAAATATTTCCCATGTACTTTTTTCTAAAAGATTTATCTGTTCCCTGCTGTGTTCTTTCTGATTGTATTTTTCTTTCACAGGCACACAGTTTTCTTGGGGGTCAGAAATGGTTGTAGATTAGAAATATTAGGTCAATTTCTAATCGTGGGCAAATTTCCTCTTTCTTTTCTTGATATTTTCCTTTTTCTTCTCTACATTTATATTGTAGCTTGGAGGTTCATTGCTTTACAATAATTGCATATAATTTTACCTGTGAAGTTTTACCTATCAAAAACAAATTAGGCACCACTATTTTGTTCAGGAATATTATGCCTTTTTAAAAAACCTTAGCTGCACAGAAAAAATACATTTTCAATCTTTTTCAAAAATTATAATATACAGGAAAATAAAATCTTTGAATTCTCTTCATTTACAATGATACCTAATACTGTCATCAGGTTTCTTTGTGTATGTTCTGAAGTGTGCCTTTTTGGGAGAACTGAAGATGATACTTAGTGATTGTTACACTTTCTGTATAGGAAAAAGCTGTGACATTAAATCACACCATCATATGAATTCAGTTATCATTAATATATCAGAAACCACTACAATAAATTTCATTATTCTTTCTTAAGACAATGGGATAGTCTATATAGTTGAGTTAAACAACTGATGATTCTCTAACTCTTAAATCTACGTATTAATCCACTACATTGAAATATTGTTTTCGTCACAGAATATATTTTTACATGGACTTCAATCTATTTCTGGGCTCTGCATTAATCTGTCAACTTGCATACCAGTTTATTTTTTGTTTTTTACAATCTATTAATTTTGTGCCCCATTTCAATTTCCCTTCTGCACATCTGATAGCAGCTCAACAGTAATGGTGTCTAATGCCAATGACCTGCCACAAGCAATCTCCAGCAGCCTCAATGTGTGTGTGTGTGTGTGTGTGTGTGTGTTTCTCTCCTTTTTGTCCTGAAGCCAAGGAAAACCATCCAAGTAGCAACAAGAGGCAGCCTGAAAATCTTGGAAAATTAGGACCCCAGAGGCAACAATCAATCAAATGGGTTGGCAATTAGGGGATGGATTGCTTCTTATATCAGAGGGAGAATGCTGACCTGAATGTTTTGTGGATCCTCAGGGGATCCTCCACAGGTATGGGCACCATTTCCCACAGCAGTGGCCATATCAGTAACATACACTTTATCGTCTTTTCCTTTTCCCTATTTCACTTACCCCATTGTGCCTTCCAGTTCCTGAAATTACCTCCAAAACACTATGCTTGAAACTACATTCTTATTTCAGGCTCTACTTCTTTGGAACCCAAAATAAGAAAGTCATAATGGTAATTGCTCAGAATGGGATTCTGACCTTGACCACTCAGAGGATTCTGGACAATAAGAAAGAAGTCACTGGTAGACGTCACTGGCAAAGGTCATATGAGTTCTGACCTGTGGTAGCCTCACAATTATTATGACTTTTCCCTGTGCTGAATGGGGCTAGGTACAGGCAGAAGGGGGAAGCTTTGGTTCATGTAGTAGCTCTAGTACTTGAGTGGTATGGAGGTGATAATAATTAAGATTGTGGAGGTGGCTCTTTTATTAACTGCCTGAAAAGCCTTGAAAAACATGAATGTCAAGCTAGAGCTAATAAGTATCAACTCAGGGCACACAGTGAAACCAGAAGGTCTCCAATGAAGTGTTTATAGAGACATTTAACTCTTGCAGATGGAAGGCAAACAGTAATGAGGATTAGGCCTGGATTTAATTATGATTTTAGAAGAACTTCAAAGGCAAATAAGTGTGCAATCTCAAAAAATCTTCACATTAAAGTTAGGACCCTGACATAAAATAAGAACACAGAGTTAAGATGGAGACAGATGAGTAAATGAATTTCAGAAAGTTGAACTCTGAGATTCTCCTAAGCCCCCTCCCTTGCCCCACCAAGAAAACCAAAATAGACCCCTCCTGACTGCTAGCACTGACTGCTAGTGTCCATTGCCTGGACACTAATCTCATAAGATAATGATTATTTCCCTGAAGATTCATGTCTGAATATCATCAGTACTTCCAGATCAATACATAGGGTCAGGTTCATGCATGGTCCCATCCAGAAAATGATGAGACGAAATAGTTATTTACTGATAGATTTGCAAGATTCAGGTTCTATGCATGGGATACAGATGTTCTAATGGAATGTGAGGATATTAGACCAAGACTTTGCGATGAGTTGAGGATAGAGTAGAGTGCATTACAAGGCTGGCTGGAGAAGAATTTATTGCTCTCCTATGCCCTTTCCTACAATTGGTGATTTAACATTTTTGGAAGGACATGTGGAACAAGTCCTAATATGATAGGATGGAAATTGTAAGGGAACACTAGAAAGTGTCACCTTCATCTTTGAGAAGCTCAGTCACTGTCCTCTGTAGGTCAGGGTTTTACTGCAACAGATGCTGATAGAGAACGGGGCTCCCTAAGGTCAGGGAGGTTGACAGGATTCTAAATGAGCAGAAGCCAGGTGGTGGCACTTACCTGTCAGGGGCATGGTTGACATAATTACTGTCATTATCAGCAGAATTGGAATGACAATGAGCAGGGTCTGCAGAGATTTATGGCAATGTCTAATAGACCTTGCTTGGTGATCCTATGGATCATATAGATGAGCAGCCATATAGAGTATTTATTACCTTGTGCAATCAGAAAAAAATCAAGTACCACTAAATGGAAGACTTATGTCATCTATTGAAACATTTTAATTCCTTGCCCAATTTGTAGACTGAGGCATTCTCAAGTCTGTGGCTCATGGATTGTAGATTGGCTAGTTCCCTCTGAGAAAGGAGTCTGTAATACCATTAAAAATATAAACAGTAGATGCTCTCCCAAATCTTACCTAATTTGATCTGTGCCCATTTGTCAGCTTTACTGCACACAGAGGTGGGGTTGGGGTGGGGGGCAGTGGGTAAAGAATGTCAGGCTTTGTGAGAGCAGCTGATACAGTTGGGAGGGGATCCCAAATGCCAGTATGGCCATGCTGTTAGATGGCAGACATGTGGAGCTTATATGTAAACAGAACCCTGACTTGATCTGTCTCATGGTGGGTCCTCTGTCATCATTACTCTTGTCCTCAACCACGTAATTGGGATGAATCTACTTAGCAGCTGGCAGAGCCCTTAAATTAATTTCCTTTCCTGTGGAGTAAGAACTGTCACAGTAGAAAAAGCCAGTCAGAAATCCCAGAAATTACCCTCACCCCAGCCATGATGATAAAGCATAGCCATTCCTCATACCCCAGGAACTGTAGATTCTGAAACTCTCCAAGATACATTGTTCTTGTCATATCTCTTCCATGGCCTCTGCAACTACCAAATAGTTTGGCACAAAACCATGGACTGCTGTAATCTTAACCAAGATGTTGCTATAATTGCAACTGGGGTGCCAGATAGGTCTCTCCTAAATCAAATCAGCAACTTCACTTAGCAAATGTGTTCTTTTCAAATCCCTTCAGATAATGGAGTAAATGGTTATTTGCTCTTACATGGGAAGGATAGCAAGGCACTTCAAACTCCTTTGCTCTTGTCACAGTGCTGCCCACAGAGCTCTGTCTGGAAATTTGGAAGAACACTGTGAAATATGGGTAAATGTACCCGCTGAACAGGAAGTGGTAAATAGCCTGGATCTTCCAGAAGGACACATTCTGGTGCTGGTGTCTGAGGGGAATTTAATTCGATTGGCTCTGCAAGTTGTAGAAAAACTATAGTTAACTGTTATTGCCAAGAAGAACTGCGGCCTGGGTGAAACCACAGCCTGGTAAGGGGAGGCCCAAGGGAATGGGAGGAAAATCAGTTGCCATCTGGAAGCAAGTGGAAGGAGCAAGGGTCTTCTTTTCCCCTCCAAGCATATAGTCTCTCTTTGGCAGTCCAATTGGCAGGGCCTAACTGTGAGCAAGCTGGCAAAACAGAAATGTGGATTTCTGGGTCTGGCTATAGTGTGCAATGTGGATTTGTGCTGGGAGACAATGTCTTAATAACTGACACAGTCACACTGGTGACACTTCAGTTATGGAAATTTATTAGCCTTCTCTGCCTTATGGATTTACTGACCCTACTTCTTCTCTCTGGCTTCTTAGGATCACCTCTCAAAGACACTACCTGTACTAAAATACTTGCTTTGGTATCAGTTTACAGGGTGAAACCTGCTACAGACCGAATGTTTGTGTTCCTTCAGAATCATACGTTGATCCTAAGTCCCAATATGAAGGTATTAGGAGGTGGTGTCTTTGGGAGGTAATTAGGTCATGAAGACAGAGTCTTCATGTAGGTGGTTAATGGGCTTATAGGAGACAAGAGAACTTGCTTGAGACCAAGTGTGAGTACAATGAGAGGACAGCCATCTGCAAACCAGGAAACATGTTCTCACTATGCACCTGATGGGCTGCTACCCTGCTCTTGGACTTGCCAGCATCCAGAACTGGGAGAAATAAATATTTGTTACATAACAGGTACTCAGTCTATGATATATTTGTTACAGCAACCTGAAATGACTAAGGAACAACCCGAACTAACAAAATAAAACAAAATAGTGATTCCTATTTAATATACACAAAATTGCATCAATCACATAAATAAAAATCACAAAGAAAAGTTCAATTTTTAGAGAATAATGTTTCTTTTTAGAGAATAATGTTTCTTTGTATGATCTCCAATCAATTATGCCTTCTTAATGTTGAGTCATCAGTCAGGTCACTTAAGCTCTAGCCTGCCTAAAGAGATTTGCTGAGTGGCAGTCTTGTATGATATACAAACTCATCCTTTTTTAATTATGGTTGGATTGATCAGTAATTTTGTCAATTTCAAGATGCATTGAAATGACAGTAAGCACTAACCTTAGCATTTTGCAATCAATACCCAACTCTGAGTTCAGCAAAACTTTACGGCAAAGCACAAAGCAACTTCTGAATTTGCCTTTTTTCATATTATTCATATTATAAAGAACACAGAGAAAAGCATTTCATTTACTCTAAAATTCATGAAGATTAAAGGTATAGTCAAAAAGCAGAGTATCTGCAACTGATACACTTAATTCTATGCTGTAATTGCTCTGACTCTATTATAAATGCCCACTCTCTTCTCACTGAAGCTGCAATTCAATAGCTCAAAACTCTTAGTGAGAAATAATCCTCTTTGAATTGATGTTAGCTTTTGGGTATCATGGATTGACTCTTTTTTTTTATAGAGTTAAATTCCTATATTCTATAGGTAAAATTAAGCTTGCCCCTCAATTCATTGACTTCAATTCAATTTAGTGCATTGATTCTTCACAGTGTATCATAGCTTTACCAAGTTGGCCCTTTCAAATGTGTATTTTGCACTTGGTAATTAAAAATGGAGTGGTTAAATCATTCAAACATTCAAAAAATATTTATTGATTGTCTGTCTCTAAGGCTCACATTTTGGGTCTACCTTACTATTCTCTGTTGGCCAGAATCTTTCAATGATTGTGATCTGGTCTTTAAAAAGAAATGTATAAATAAGGAAAAACTTATATTTTTCCATTTTAATGTTCCAATAATTCTCATGTAAAATATAACTTTCAAATATTGATTTATATTAAATCTTAGTATGTGAATTCTATCGTAGAAGGTATTTTTGTCTATTGTTCACTGACATTATGGTAGCATCTAAATTGCGATACAATACATGCTGAGAGCTTACTAAATGTATATTTAATAAATGAATCAATATCACCTGTCTGTAAATGAAAATTTCTTTTCATAACAAAATGAAACTGCAGCAGGCAGATGAGTAGTTGAGTTAATTACATTTCTAAAATCTTGGTACATTTTTATAAAGCTCTGAGAAGTAGCCTTCTATTTTTATTTGATAATATTCTTTATTCCAAGCCCCTCTCCTACTTTTTTCTTGTCCTCATACATCTGAAATCAATCTCATCATTAGTATATTTTGTTTAATATATATCTAATGTTTTTATGTATTCTTACACATATTTTTTATTATTGAAATATAGTTAATATATAATGTTATATTACCATTTTTTAATTTAGGCAAATCATAAACATGTACATATGTACATATACACACATTAATCATGCATTCCTTTTTCCCCCCATGGAATTCTGTCTTGTATTGGATCCAATCATGCTCCTATGTGAATATTCAATCCATTATTCTTTCTTGATAAATAATATTCCATGTAAAACATATCCAGTCATTCAGATAGATACACAGTTTGCCTCTAATTAACCATAAAGAGTAATGCTGCAATAAATAATTTTATCCATATCACTTTATGGACCTATGAACATTTTCTTTGAGAGCTGCATGGTGGAGTGTAATTGCTGGGTCATAGTTATGTGCATACTCAACTGGAATGTCATATCAGAATATGAATCCTTACTAGTAGTTTCTCATCATTGAAGTTGTATATCTGTAAATGAATGTTTTGTTTTCAAATATCTTTTGAGGAATGTTTTTAGAATGTATCTCATTCAAATAAATGATCTTGACATTATTGCTTTTCATATTTATCCAATTCTGTCTCTTTCATCTATTCGATCCTACCAATAATTCATTATGTCACCTCAGAAAACACAAAGGGCATTTATTTTAAATATGTACTCCTATGAGCCTTACAAATTTCACTAATATGAAACTAAAGTCAATACAAAAAAATGGAAGAGTATTCTTTCTTATTCTAAAATAAGTATCATTTCCTGAGCCACAGATTCTGGTACTTACCCCATATCTTTATATTTCTGTTTTCTTTAGTGAGCAATTCAAAACAAACATTTATAATGGTTTTTAATGAGCAAAACCAGGTGAGAATATTTGATTTTTTTATAATATAATAATATCTTTATTGTTGATGGATTATAGTAATCCTCTAGATATTACCTTAATGAATAAACATTGTAAAACTTACATCATTAATGAATGAATTAGTAATTAATTAATTATTTTTTTGCTTACTATGTTTCTATTTATAATTTTCTATTTATTTTCACTTTCTGAAAAGCAAATCAGCATTTTCCAGGTAAATCAGAAATAATGATACCATATCCTTTAATATGCACTATGACCAAGTTTGTTAAATTATATTTTATAATACATTTTATATTACACTTATCCCAAGATAAGCCCCTTGAGTAATGGAGATGATGCATATGATCTCAGGGCATTAGATGGAAATGTCTAAAAATAAGGTGTTATAATAAATATCTGCCAAGTTTTCACTCAATTCTTATGTTCTATAATTCTGTGGAATTACATATAAATCACTGAACTGACAACAAATTAATATACATTTTTAGTGTACAACAAAAATAGATTTGTTTCAATAGCAGTAATCAATTGTAATTAATTAGTCAACTACTTTTAGGAAGTCTAAAAGTACAGATAATTATTCCCTGGGTAGATTCTATACTATTGGACATTTCTGTTCATGACCTAGCTTGGTTTTATATACATATGTACATATATTCAAATATATATACCAATTGACTTCAGATTTTTCATATATATATAATATATTAAAGTATATTTTAAATCATATATATTGTGTTATGTACATACATTTATTGGCTTCAAATTTTCATATATGTAATATATTAAAATATATTGTAAATCATACATATTGTGTATATTTTTGAAGCAAATTTGATAATATTATACATAGTCTGGTTCAAAAATATGAAATATGAAATATGTCCCTCTTCGTAGAAGTCAAAATATAACCTACTTTAGTTTTCATCAGATGTTTCCTATGATCTGCCTAAAATTTCTCTACCTGTTTAATTTCATGCTCAAATTCTGTGTAGCAAATTGTTTTATGATAAAAGATTATAATTTTTAAAGCCTTAATGCTTCTTAATGACATTATTTTCACTATCTTATTGTAAAACTAGAGCTTGAAGAGAAGATCACATTTCTCTTTCTGGGAGAACTTAACCAATTTCATTTATTTATGCTGTTTAATTAGCTGCTGCTTTTAAAGTATAGATATATGGTAATTCTAATTAACTATAGCCTTATATTGTTTGACTTGAAAAAATAACTTATCTGTACAAAATAGAATCTCATAATAAATTATTTCTTGAAAACTAAGAGACTACAGATATATAGACTTCCAGTTACAGATTGAACAAGTCATAGGAATAAAACGCACAGCATAAAGAATACAGTCCATGATATTATAACAGCGATATACTGGGGACAGATGGTAGTTATACCAGGGGTGAGCATTTCATAATATATAAACTCGTCAAATCACTTAAGTTGTACCCCCTGAAACTCATACACCTCTGTATGTTAACTATATTGGAATTAAAGAGAGGAGAGAGAAAGAGAGAGAGAGAGAGAGAGAGAGAGAAGGAAATTAAGAACCAGATGAAATAAATGGCTTTGAGCAAAAGTGGGTTTGGTTTGGGAATGTTGGATTTGGTTTTCTGATACATTTTAATACATCAACTTGCTCCAGAAATGTTCACTGAGTGCTTGTATTTTGTGAGAAGCTGATGCTAGATTAGTTATAAGTAAAATATTTTATCAACGTTCTTATAATTGTAATGTAAATTTGGGAAATTGGAGCAAAGTTACAAGAGACATAATCATAGCACTTCTTACAATAGAAAAGAAACATTAGAATAATAGAATTTTGGAGGCATCCGGGTTGCTCGTCAGGTAAGTGTCCGACCTCAGCTCAGGTCTTGATCTCAGGGTCATGAGTTCAAGCTGGGTGTGGAGCCTACTTACAAAAGTGAATGATAGAATTTTTTAATTAGTAGAGATTAATTTTTCAACCCTCATTATTTAAGTTAAAGAAAGTGGATTAATACTTTCGTTTTTTGTTTTGTTTCATATTAAGTTTTCCATGCAAATATTGAGTTCTCTCATTAGATTAAAACAGAAAAAGAAAACCAAAACTTTGAACAGAAAAAAAATCCAATCATGCATTTTTATTTGACATGCTGTATTAGTTTTCTATTGTTTCTGTAATGAATTACCAAAAATGTAGTGGTTTACAACAACATTATTATCTTTTAGTTTTGGAAGTTAGAGTTGTGCAGAACAGTTGTGTTCCTTCTTCAGATTCTAGAGGACAATCCATTTTCTTATCATTTTTTTAGTTTCTGCAGCCTACTCTCATTTCCTTAACTCATGACCACAAAGCCAGCAGCATAGCCTCTTCCAAGACTTCTCTCTGACTCTAACCCTCCTGTCTCCCTTCATAAGGACTCTTGGGCTTACCTTGGGCCCATCAAGATAATCAGGGATATTCTCCACATCTCGATATTCTTAACTTTATCATACTGCAAGGTTCCTTTGCCATATGAAGTAACATATTCAGTAGAGATTCCAGGAATCAGAATGTGGACATCTTTGGTGGTCATTACTCATCCCATCATACCTTCAATAATTAGGTAGGGTGTTATATAATTAACTTTATTCAATGCATATTGATTGCTCAATTTTTAATCAAAAGTCTGCTGTAATAAGATCAAATCTAATAAGATCTAATAAGATCAGAAAAGTTTTTGAAATGCCTGGTAATAAATATTTATGAGGCTATTATATATAGAAATTCATTTATTATTTTTCGGCTCATGTTGAGAAATTCCTTTAAATTATTTTTGTGTTGGTTCATCTGTGCTTGCTAGTTCATGGATAACTGTTGAACAACTGCTGATGTTTATGTCAAGATACAACCAAGGGCTGGTCTTTAAGTGTGCCTTAGGCTAGAAGAAAGGGCTAAAGGTCCGTTTCCTCCATTTTCTATGTTTACGCAGTTACTAGAATATAATCATGTTTGATCTTAGAAAACAGAAAATTACCTACAATGGGCTATTTTATTTAAACTAAAAACTAAAACTCAAATTTCCATAAGAAGTTAACTGATACCTCTGTTTTGCATAATGCTTGTATTACAACTAGAAAGATGGTCTTCCTAACTTTGACTACAAACCAGAGTCTTTATAAACAGAGTCAACACATAATCTAGCCAATTTTAACTCATCTCCTTCTGTGTTACCCCATATTGCTATTTTCTGGTCGCCTCCGGGCTATTCCTTGTCCCTTCCTTTGGCCATGTTCCAGCTTCCCTGTCTGTGCATGAGCTCCTCCCTCTACTGGAAGGCTCATCAACAGATATTTGCATGACTCTCTCGTGTCCCTTGTGTCACTTTTCCAGTACTGTGCTATAAATCATACATCCCCTTGCTGCCCTAGATAAAACAGCAATGCCCAATTTCACAGTATCTCTGTCCTTAACTTATCTCTTGCCATAACTTCACTGTTTTTTTAAATTAATGTTTTCATGTTTATACCCATGCATCTGCAGCTTTATACATTTATTTACTTTATGACTTCATTTTATTTACTGTTTATCTCCAATGCCTAGAAAAAATGCTCAACTATTGTTGCTTAATTCAGTTATGTATTTATTTTTCTAGCTTTATATTAATACTGATCTTGTTTAAAATGCTTTAAAATGTTAATTCATCCAATTCTCAAAACAATACTATGAGGTAGACACTCTTCAGATGTGCATTTCATCAAAGAGAAAATGAGTGAAGTATCATTAAGGGACAATAGCGTAAAAGATGAGTACAAAAAATTATTTTCTGTGGGCCTTTTATGGTTTAAAAGTATATCTTGATTTCCTCTGATGCTATGTATATAATGTTTATTGTTACATGAAGAATTTTTCAGAATTCTTTTTTTCATATGTTTCCTGAACATCTTTGTGTGCTTTTACAAAGCATTTGGAATGTTGTCATATAATAAAACCTTAAATTGTTGAACCTCGGGATGTTGGGCATTTGGCTGACTAATTACAAGTAAGATTATTTAGATAATTACTTTAAAAAGTTAAACTTGGATTTATCCCTGGGACACAAGGCTGGTTCAACACTCGTAAAACCATCAATGTGATTCATCATATCAGCAAGAGAAAAACCAAGAACCATATGATACTCTCATTAGATGCAGAGAAAGCATTTGACAAAATACAGCATCCATTCCTGATCAAAACCCTTCAGAGTGTTGGGATAGAGGGAACTTTCCTCGACATCTTAAAAGCCATTTACGAAAAGCCCACAGCAAATATCATTCTCAATGGGGAAGCACTGGGAGCCTTTCCCCTAAGATCAGGAACAAGACAGGGATGTCCACTCTCACCACTGTTGTTCAACATAGTTCTGGAAGTCCTCGCCTCAGCAATCAGACAACAAAAAGACATTAAAGGCATTCAAATTGGCAAAGAAGAAGTCAAACTCTCCCTCTTCGCCGATGACATGATACTCTACATAGAAAACCCAAAAGCCTCCACCCCCAGATTGCTAGAACTCATACAGCAATTTGGTAGCGTGGCAGGATACAAAATCAATGCCCAGAAATCAATGGCATTTCTATACACTAACAATGAGACTGAAGAAAGAGAAATTAAGGAGTCAATCCCATTTACAATTGCACCCAAAAGCATAAGATACCTAGGAATAAACCTAACCAAAGAGGTAAAAGATCTATACCCTAAAAACTATAGAACACTTCTGAAAGAAATTGAGGAAGACACAAAGAGATGGAAAAATATTCCATGCTCATGGATTGGCAGAATTAATATTGTAAAAATGTCAATGTTACCCAGGGCAATTTATACGTTTAATGCAATCCCTATCAAAATACCATGGACTTTCTTCAGAGAGTTAGAACAAATTATTTTAAGATTTGTGTGGAATCAGAAAAGACCCCGAATAGCCAGGGGGATTTTAAAAAAGAAAACCTTAGCTGGGGGCATCACAATGCCAGATTTCAGGTTGTACTACAAAGCTGTGGTCATCAAGACAGTGTGGTACTGGCACAAAAACAGACACATAGATCAATGGAACAGAATAGAGAACCCAGAAGTGGACCCTGAAATGTACGGCCATCTAATATTCGATAAAGGAGGAAAGACTATCCATTGGAAGAAAGACAGTCTCTTCAATAAATGGTGCTGGGAAAATTGGACATCCACATGCAGAAGAATGAAACTGGACCACTCTCTTTCACCATACACAAAGATAAACTCAAAATGGATGAGAGATCTAAATGTGAGACAAGATTCCATCAAAATCCTAGAGGAGAACACAGGCAACACCCTTTTTGAACTTGGCCACAGTAACTTCTTGCAAGATACATCCATGAAGGCAAAAGAAACAAAAGCAAAAATGAACTATTGGGACTTCATCAAGATAAGAAGCTTTTGCACAGCAAAGGATACAGTCAACAAAACTAAAAGACAACCTACAGAATGGGAGAAGATATTTGCAAATGACATATCAGATAAAGGGCTAGTTTCCAAAATCTATAAAGAACTTATTAAACTCAACACCAAAGAAACAAACAATCCAATCATGAAATGGGCAAAAGACATGAAGAGAAATCTCACAGAGGAAGACATGGACATGGCCAACATGCACATGAGAAAATGCTCTGCATCACTTGCCATCAGGGAAATACAAATCAAAACCACAATGAGATACCACCTCACACCAGTGAGAATGGGGAAAATTAACAAGGCAGGAAACAACAAATGTTGGAGAGGATGCGGAGAAAAGGGAACCCTGTTACACTGTTGGTGGGAATGTGAACTGGTGCAGCCACTCTGGAAAACTGTGTGGAGGTTCCTCAAAGAGTTAAAAATAGACCTGCCCTACGACCCAGCAATTGCACTGTTGGGGATTTACCCCAAAGATTCAGATGCAATGAAACGTCGGGACACCTGCACCCCGATGTTTCTATCAGCAATGGCCACAATAGCCAAACTGTGGAAGGAGCCTCGGTGTCCATCGAAAGATGAATGGATAAAGAAGATGTGGTTTATGTATACAATGGAATATTACTCAGCAATTAGAAACGACAAATACCCACCATTTGCTTCAACGTGGATGGAACTGGAGGGTATTATGCTGAGTGAAATAAGTCAATCGGAGAAGGACAAACAGTGTATGTTCTCATTCATTTGGGGAATATGAATAATAGTGAAAGGGAATATAAAGGAAGGGAAAAGAAATGTTGGGAAATATCAGGAAGGGAGACAGAACATAAAGACTCCTAACTCGGGGAAACGAACTAGGGGTGGTGGAAGGGGAGGAGGGCGGGTGTTGGAGGGGAATGGGTGACGGGCACTGAGGTGGACACTTGACGGGATGAGCACTGGGTGTTTTTCTGTATGTTGGTAAATTAAACACCAATAAAAGTTAATAAAAAAAAAAAAAAATAAAGCCTTCCCCTGAACTGTCAGACATATCCATTTCCTTTTTAAAATCTATTTTTAATATTCACTTTTATTTAATCATGTCACTTTCTCCTTTTTAATCCTGCAATCCTTTCAAAGGGTCCATAACACACAACGATATAAAACAGAGTGAATGCCAGATAAGTCCATCCTGGATAAATCACCTATTTTCATACGTTTATTAACTTGTCTGCTTTATTAGATCAAATCAATATCTATGAAATGCTTCCCACTTACGACCCTCAATAAATGTTTAGTTTGATCAAAAAAAAAAAAAAAAAAAAAAAAAAAAAAAAGTTAAACTTGTCCCTCTATAGCACTATACTTCTTTTTAATTAGAGGTCTCAATCAGCGTCTATGATCTTTTGAATAGTCTTTTGTAAGAGGCAGAGCCTTACTAGTGTTTGGCTAATGGAAGAGCCCCTTAATTTCTACTCAGATGCTGTTCCCATTTTAGTTGCATCCTCAGCTGGTTGTTTTCCATCATGAGACAATTTTATAAATTGCTTAAAAACAAGGAGCCGACTATTTCCATGGGATTTTTACCAGAAATTAGTGTAATGAAATTTTCCAGTTTTGATGACTGTGATATTAGATAATCAAAAATAGCTTGTGTCTTTATTTTTCACTGGGTGGTGTTAAAAACAAAGCAAAATAAGGAACATCTGTGT
The DNA here is from genome assembly GCF_018345385.1 of Vulpes lagopus. Classification (NCBI taxonomy): domain Eukaryota; kingdom Metazoa; phylum Chordata; class Mammalia; order Carnivora; family Canidae; genus Vulpes; species Vulpes lagopus. Next base: position 49,351,996 of record NC_054847.1, on the reverse strand, counting down.
GGCTCTGTTGGTTAAGGTCTGATTCTTGATTTCAGTTCAGGTCTTAATCTCAGGGTCATGAGATTGAACCCCAGGTCTGACTCTGTGGTAAGTGGGATCATGCTTAAGATTATCTCTCTGCCCTTCCCCCTTCACATTTGTGCCCTCTCTCTTGCTAAAAACAAAACAAAACAAAACAAAAAACCCAAGCAAAGTAAGACAAAAAAAAAAAAAAAAGCCAAGTGGCTGCATTGTGTGGTATAATAGTGGCCTAACAGTTACTTTCTGGTACATTCTGCATCAAGATTTCAAAAAGAAAATTTCAATACATAAGGCAGTTTACAAATGCAATAGAAGTTGGTGAGATTTGTGGCAAAATGTAGAATGAAAGCCAGAACTCAATTACAGCAAATTATTGTAAATATTGAGATATGGTCCCAGGTTGATTAAATCTCCTCATTTCTTCAAATTAATCTTGAAATCTGGATTTTGGTGAGAAATAATTCATAAATCTAACAGGTTACCCTTACCAAATGCTAATTTATATAATGCTATCTAAATCGATTCACTGAAGTACCTGGGTGGCTCAGTGGTTGAGCGACTGTCTTTGGTTCAGGTCGTGATCCCAGAATCCTGCGATCAAGTCCCACATTAGGCTCCCTGCAGGCAGCCTGCTTCTCCCTCTGCCTATGTCTCTGCCTATCTCTGTGTGTCTCCCATGAATAAATAAACAAAATCTTTAATAAATAAGTAAACTGATTCACTTAAATAAAAAATAAAAATCATCTGTAGAGTGCAAAAGTCTTGGTAATTTGAGCTTGAACATGGAATTATTTTTAAAAGTGTAATTTGTCTCATATTTTAGCAAATATATATTTTAGTAATTATGTATAATGTTTACAGCTCTTTACTAAGATAATATCAAAGACTACAACTGTAAATGACAAGGAAAAGCAATTTATAATAATTTTACATAATCAGGCATATAGGAAAGAGTTGTAGGAACGTAACCATTTTTTATGATAAATTTTGCAAGACATTATAATTGAAGTCTTTTCTCAAATTTCACAAGAACTTCCTTCAGTTAAGTCATCTGCTTTTAAAAAACATATTGTGTCATTCTTGTTGATTTTATCTTTCTCAACTCTTATTAGGAATAATATTCATCCCAATGATCAATAAGTTTCTGCATTTCAGATGAAGATACATTTCTAGATAAAGGCATTTGCTTGATACATAGCAGTAAACAGAAAAAAAAATGTTCAAGTTGCAAATTTATTAGTGGTCTGCACATTAGTGAACAGTTTCATATCAGCCAAAATTTTGATTTTCTAAAGAACATCCTCAGCATTGTATTGACCAAATAGTTAATTCTTAATGAGGACCACGTGACAATTACTTCCGTTTTTAATAATACGTTGGCCAATATTGTCTAAATTAAAAGTTATATACTCCGCTCCCTTTTTGGTCTCTTCCTCTACCCACTTTCTTGCCCCCACAAAATACTAGAAAAAATCACTGAAAACAAAATGAGAGAAAGTGAGAAAATTGCAAACCACTAGCAATCATACATGTAAGTGGATCATATTCACTTATCAAGAACAGAGATTTCCAGAGTTAGTATGAACCTAAAATAATTTCAGACTTCAAAATAGCTTTGAATAAATTTTAACAAACATTCATGTTAAAAGTTCTTTGGTAACTAAGGGTTGCATAAATTCCTGCAAAAATATGCATGTGTTTACTTCAGGTTTCTTTATGGTAAAGTCTTAGAAGGCTTTTAGCTAAAGTTAGGGGAAGTCTTTTTTATTATTATTATTGTTAGTGTAGTTAGGTGCTAAAACAGATAAATCTCAAAACTTAGTGACTTTACACTATTAGAGGATTTACATACTCTTTCTATATCAGGCCAATATACATTCTGAGGATATTTGCTCCAGGTAGTCATTCAGGAAACCTGTCAATTTTTTTGTCCGATGGTTTCAACATATTCTAGAGTCTCATCATCCTCTACACTTGGCAGGTGAATAGGGAAAAATGAGGATGAGAATTGCCTGGGAAGAATTGGAATCAGTTTTGGAGAACAGCTGGCCAGTCTCTTCCATAATTGTCAATAAGTGCCATTGTTCTTGTGCCTGTAGTCAGTATCACCATAAAAGGAAAGAATAAAAGTTATCAATATTCCTGAGGAACCATTGTCTATGTGGTATACAAAGCTCATTTCTGAAAACAGACTATTTAAGTGAATCTACTAATAAAGCTAGCTATTAAAACTGAAAAGAGAGCTCACAAGGGTGACATGCAAAATCAACATTAAAAATTATAGATAATTACTATATAAAAATTCATTTATGCTAGTAATAACATTTCATAAATGTATATAAACATATGTATATATATGACTTTATAAGCAAAGTACAAAATACAACTGAAGAATTGGAATACTCAGGTTTGTAAAGTGACATTTCCTATCTCATTTGGTCTCTAAATTCAGTATAGTTCTAATAAGAATCATAAGAGGATTATTTTATGGAACACAAACATGAAAATTTTTGAGGAAAAGAAAGGACACCAGAATATCCAACTATATTTTGGAATAAATGAGAAGAGAAGATTGATCATAAGTTAATTAACTCTATTTATAAAGTTAAAGTAAGCATAATGATATTGGCATGGGATTAATAAATGGGTCAATCTTTCAATAAACTGATCATGATATTAAATTTCATGAGCAGGCATATGAATATCTTTGCAAGATGAAACTTCAGAGGCACTGGATGGCCCAGTTGGTTAAATATTCGACTCTTGATTTTGGCACAGGTCATGATGTTAATAAGGTCTGTGATCAAGCCCCACATCTGGCTCTGCACTGGGCGTGGAGCCTGTTTAAGATTCTCTCTCTCTCCCTTCCCTCTGCTCTGCTCATTCTCTCTCTCTTAAAGAATATAAATGAATAAATTAATTAATTAATAAGAAAAATGATATTCCAAGTTGGTAGAGCAAAGAGAAATCACTAAATCATTGCTCTACATTAAAAACTGAATTAGGCTCTTTAAGATTGTTTATAAAAAATATATATCAGATTAATTAAATTCTCAAGTATAAAAAACCCACAATGTTAGTATTAGAAATATTAGAGAAATTAAAGAAGGTTTTATACATATATATTTAGTATAGGGACAATTTTCTTTAAAAGGAGATAGTCAATAGGGAAACCAGAAATAAGTCTGTTACCTCAAAACCAAAAACGGTAACAAAAATGTGCTGTACACAAAAAATATAGCATCAAATCTGAAAGTCAAATGACAAACTAGGAGAAAATATTTACATTATATAGAGCAGATTGATAATCTACACCTATCACAAAAATCATTTCTAAAAATAAGAGAAATAAAGATATGCAAAATTATAAATAAGCAATCCAGCAAAGATAATTAAAAATCACAACTACCCAGAAAAAATGCTCAATCTAAGTCATCACCAGACAGCAAATTAAGTGATATTTAAATAATATTTTTCCAATTAAATCAACTGAAATTCAAATCAGGTTCTCATACTTGGGATTAACAACTGATTGAGAACTAGGCATTCCCATATAATAATAATACAGGTGTGGGTAGAAATTGGTACAGTTTGACCCAGGATTTGTATACCATCTATTTAAATAAAAAATGTGCATAACTCATGAATCAGAAATAAGTGCACATATTGATGTGTGCTCAGTAACAATTCTTAGGTATGTAACCAAGTGTTCTTTTTAGAGATACCCATCATAGGTCTTTAAACAAGTAGAGAACATTAACACTACACCACGTCATTTACAGGTAAAAAGTACTTACATTGAAATAGGTCTGGATGTAGAACTAAGAAAAAAATGATGTAATAAATTGTTGAATATAAAAAGTTACAAAGAAAAGCAAAAAAAAACTTTTTTATTTTTTTATATTTTTTATTTTTTAGACAACCTCTCATTTATTTGAACACAGCTCTGGATGGATTTCCATCTGCAGGATATGTGGCCACATGGTATCTATATGCCATGGAGGCTGCAAAGAAGATGAAGGTGGCTAATGAGGCAGCCACATGACTAATGGGCTGGTGGCAGGGATGGCAGCATTACTGGGCAAAGTGAGCGGAGGGCAGGGACTGCATCCCCACCAAAGACAAGCCCAGGGGTTTTGCTATGTAAGACATTTGTAAGACAATTGCTATGTCTTACAAAGCAATATATACCCTATGATAACTGCTAGTTTAAAACAAAGTTACGAACACAACTCTATTTTTTTCACATGCACACAGAGATAGAAACTGATAAGAATGATTATCTCTGTGATGAAGTCTATTATGGTTTGTTGCAGAGGGATTTAGCTTTTTTTTAAAAATAAGTTTTAACTGAGAGTATACCCATATTTTCCTTAAATAATTGTAATTCTTTTTTTTAAGGTCTTATTTATTCATGAGAGACATACAGAGAGGCAGAGACATAGGCAGAAGTAGAAGCAGGCTCCCTACAGGGAGCCTGATGCAGGAATTGACCCCAGGACACTGGAATCACCACTTGAGCCAAAGGCAGGTGCTCAACCACTGAGCCACCCAAGCATCCCAATAATTGTAATTATTCTTCAAGAAAACATTAAGCTAGAATTTCAAGAGTTTTTAAATTAAATTTTTGTGAACCATGACCTCTCATTTATGTAGAGCCAATGTTAGATGCATTGATTTGTATCTGTCACATTCAAAATGTATCTTTAAGGTGTGATTTTACACCAGGGAATTCATTCTCTAACATCATCTTATGTAGGTGTTCTTCTATGACTCTTTTCAAGGATTGAGGAGAAATAAGATGTTTACATATTCTTGAAATATTTATTACTTAAGACACTTACTAGTTACTAAGGGCAAGGAGTAACTTTACAGTGGAAACACTTGGCAGACACCACCTTAACCAAATGAGCAAGATGAACATCCTCAGTAATCATGAGGTATGGGCATCAGGTACCATCAGATACAGTATGTGGAGGTGCTCTTCTCTCAAATGCACACTCTGATTGATTAATGAAAACATGTTAGACAAACTCAAACTGAGCAACAAAATATCTGCCCCATACTCTTCAGAGATGTCAAGGTCATGGAAGACAAGGAAAAAATAAAGACTGGAGAAGACTCAGAAGTGGAGACCAAGAACAATGTGGGATTCTGGATTGGATCTTAGAACAGAAAAGTAAAAAAAAAAAAAAAAAAAAGGAAGAAAAACAGAAATCTTATTGAAATCTTCAGTTTAGTTTATACTACTGTACCGATATTAATTTTTTTTTTGGTTTTGATAATTGCATATGATTTTGTAAGTGGCCAACATTGGGGGAAGGTCAGTGAATGGGGTACAGAGAATCTCCGGACTGTTTCTACAGTTCTTCCCTAAGTCTTAAATCAGTTCAAAATAAAAAGTTATAATATTTTAGGTTATAGAGCTCTTTAAGTACATATTAATACATTTCCTTTCTGAAAACAAAGCTTAAATCTCAAATGAACATAAAGATTGGCTTAGATTTCTCATACTGCTCATTTGGAGCACACTTATTACTTAAATTAAATCTCAAGAAAAGCCAGAGTTAGCTAAATTTGCTTTTGACAGGAGTAAACTAGTAAATGCAGGAGAATTCAGAAGGCTGGAAGTGCTTCATGACTGCCACTCTCTTCCATCCTGCTCTGGGCAGGACCAGTCTGGTGAACAGTCCAGTCTGCCCACCAAAGGCAATTGCCTTGGCTTGCTCTGGGGCAACCTTTCTTGACTTCTGCTCTTGAGACGCCATGCATCTCTAGTATCATGCATCTTTAGTATGCAAAAAGAAAAGAGATAATCTTTGAATCAGTTCACTGGAGTTTAAGAGTAGCATTTCTCACTGGTATACATAATTTAACGTTAATTTTCTGCCAGACAACTGTACTTCATCTGCTTTATCAGCTCTCATGTAACTCACTCTAACAGATGGGAAATGTGGCCAAATTCAATTCCTATTTCCTTGGTTAAAAATGTCTGTTAACAGCTCATTACATTTCTCTCCAACTCCACACATCATAGCTACATCCCATTTGTGGCAAATACATTTTTGTCAAAATTTCTACAGAATGCTTTACATTTGTCTAAAGCTGTAGCTGTTGTACTTAATTGGGTTGCACTTTTATTGGAAGAGATGGAGCTTAAAATCAATTTATTCTGCTCATTTAAACCTTGACCTCCTTTGCTTATAAAATCAAAGACAAAAAATTCTGCATTATATTTGATAACTTTGTAGTTGTCATGTTAAATATTAATAATGTGAACTATTGTGGCTTACAGTGCTGAATGCACTTATAATTGGTTGTAATTAATCAAATCTGCATAGTTAAAGGAAGACTTTCTAAAACTACTGCACCCCCTTTCTCTTAATTATTAAAAGACAGTATTTTACTTAAAATCTAAAAATAATTGTATTAATTTTGTTCCTGTTGTTGAGTCACAGTCAGCTAATTGGTTTAACATAAAGTAGGAGGAAAATCTGTCAGGAAAGGATCTGCTTATGTCACCCAAGGAGTCCCACATGTTTTCCTGGTGACACTGTATTTTATTTTTCAACCTAACACCATAATCTTCATGCTACTAGTGTGACCAGGAAGAGGGCCTTCAAACTTTATAAATTACTGGCAAGAGTCTCCCTTCTCTCCACTTATTCCTCCTCACCCCACAGTTTTAGCTTCATCACTGTATCTTGCCTTAAAGATCCTTTCAATATGTTCCAAAGAGCCCTAGACTTCCAGGTAATCCTCCATCCCTGCGGACATTCACCCCGACAGTCCTCCTCCCCAAATGAGCCACCTTCAAAACATATCATTAAATCCTCAACCGTTCCACTGGGTCTGCAGGAAAGTCAATCACCCCTTTTCTTTCTTCATCTTCTTTTCCTAATTACTATCCCGGCTCTATTCAGGGACACAGCTATCCCTGTAAGTATCTCCAGTGATTACATTTCTCTTTCATAATTCAGATTCCAAACACCTCTAGGTGGGAATGATATTTTCCTTGCTCTTAGTTGCCAATCTAATACTATTTCCCTTATCTCTTTCTTATCATATGGCTTCTCCAATTGTCTAGCATTTACTAGAAATCTACTCCTATATTTGATTGCCACAGTTTATTCTCTTCACATGATCTAGTCCAATGGTTCTCAGAGGGGATGGCCTAGGTGACATTTGGCAAAGTCTAGGAAAATGTTTTGGTAATCACAAATGAGGGTGAGGGGTGCTACAGGCATTTAGTGGGTAGAGGCCAGAGATGCCACGAAGCATCTGGCAAAACACAGGACAGATGCCCACAACAGAAATTATCTGCCTAAAACGTCAATAGTGCCAAGGTAGAGAAACTCTGATACAGATAGGTTATTTCAAAATATTTCTCTCTATTCCTCAAAAACTGGCAATGGCTCCTCATCCCTCTGACAGGTAAATCACCATCTATCTCATCTCTACTCCTAATATTCATGCAAAGCCCATTCTTGACTCAGAGCCTTTATATCTGCTGTTCTCTTAGCCTAAATGGATAGGTCTTCCTTTAAATCTCTACTTCAATAATCTCCCTGATTAATTCACAGCCATGTTCAACAATCACCTTCTCAGACCACCTTTTATCCTGAGTAGTTATAGAACCTTTGTACTACTTGCTTTCCCTCAGGGCTGTCTAATGCCAACTGTCAAAACTAGAAGATAGGGATGCCTGGGTGGCTCAGTGGCTGAGCATCTGCCTTTGGCTCAGGTCCTGATCCTGGAGTCCTGGGATCGAGTCCCACATTGGGCCCTCTCCATGGGGAGCCTGCTTCTCCTTCTGCCTATGTCTCTGCCTCTCTCTTTTTGTCTCTCATGGATAAATAAATACAATCTTAAAAAAAAAAAAAGAATGGGAAGATAATTTCTGTGAAATCAAGGGCTAGTTTGTTTTATTATTACTTCTGTATTTTTATAAAGTGACTAGAACCTATTGAATGGCTGATATGTGTTTGTGAATGAACAAAGACTCTCCTTCAGTTTAATAAGTAATTTAGAAGACATAAAAAGTAGAATTCGCTGACTTAACAGCACATTTTCTTTTTCCTTTAAGATTTTATCTACTTATTCATGAGAGATACAGAGAGAGAGAGAGAGAGAGAGAGAGAGAGAGAGAGAGAGAGAGGCAGAGACACAGACAGAGGGAGAAGCAGGCTCCATGCAGGGAGCCTGACATGGAACTCGATCCCGAGTCTCCAGGACCACTCCCTGGGCTGAAGGCTGCGCTAAACCGCTGAGCCATCCGGGCTGCCCAAATTTTCTTTTCATAAGAACAAGATGATTATTTATTAAATGATACTGGAGCTTTAAAAAAGATACAATTTCTAAATAAATGATATTTGTAAGAATGCAAATATTTAGGGATATAGAGAAACCAAAGTTAAGTCTGGGTAAAGCTCAAAGGGGACACTGTTGAAGTATTTTAGAAATGGCTATTTCAGAATTATCTAGCCAAATGGCCTCATTTTTAAAATGACACACCTCAGGCCAAACTATTTTGGTAAGTTTCTGATATTGATTTAATTCAGTTCTGTGGCTAATTTCTGTATTCATTCATCCCCATCAGAGAGCTATGGAACTTCGAGCAAGAGTAAAAGAGCTTATGAGGAAAGAAAAATACACTGCTGAAGGAATTGAGGGCATCTTACTCCAAGATATGCCATTTGGGCATATTGATTATTTTCAGTTAAAGGCATTTGAGAAACAACAGATGGAAGAAGGGCACTCTGACCTTCCCTTTTATTTTCAAAAGCAGGAGATAAAACTCCCCTCTGAAAAGTGCCTTCTCTGTGCCAGGACGAAGAAAGATATTCTTATCATCAGAGACAGGGATAGAGGCTGAAAAATCTGTATAAATAAACCTTGTTAAACCAATCCTTATCTTCTGGTGCCTTCATCACAATTTACTGCCCCTAGCCCAAACCCCTCTGTCTTGTCAACCCTTCTAAAATTTATTGTTTCTTTTACTAAAAGGTAGAAAAGCTTTCTTCTCTGGTCACTGCTTCAAGCCTTCATTCTCTTTCTTTTGAGGGCTCCTATGTACATACAGAAACTTCAATAAAACTAATATGCTTTTCTCCTTTTAGTCTTGTTTATGTTAGTTTAATTCTTAAGTTCAGCTACAGACCCCTAAAAGGGTACAAATTTTTTTTCTCGCATTGCTAAGATTTCTAATTGATCCCAACATAAAAATGACTCCTCTTTTATATTAATTGATCTTCTATTTAGCTGGACATCTTTCCTAGCTTCACTTGTGTGGCTGAGTGACTCACTGAAAGGTAGTGTCCTTTAATAGAAATAGATTTTGTGACTCTTCGGAAATGTCCCTAAAAAGACCATTAGTGCTTTTTCTCCTTCCATTTTTTAAAAATCTCCCTGCTGACTGAAATGTGGATATGATGCCCTCACTGTACTGACCATCGGGGACTTTGAGCTCCCCTTGGGAATAGAGACAAATATCACTGAAAAAAAAAGTAGTATGCTAGGATCCATGACACAATGGAGTATGGTGCTAGCCTTGGGCTAGCCACGTCTGGACTTCCATATGAGAAATCATGATGCTTTGGGCACCTGGGTGGCCCAGTGGTTGGGCGTCTGCCTTTGGCTCAGGTCATGATCCTGGGGTATAGGACTGAGTCCTGGAAAGGGCACCCCTCAGGCAGCCTTCTTCTCCCTCTTCCTATGTCTCTGCCTCTCTCTTTGACTTTCATGAATAAATAATAAATAAATAAATAAATAAATAATAAATAAATAAAATCTTAAAAAAAAAAAGAAATAATGATGCTTCACTTATTCAACTGACCTTTTGGATTTCCTGTCATTGTAGCTAACCTTACTACTACTAAGGCAAGAAAAAGAGAGAGAATATGAGCCTGAAGGCAGGTATGATGTCATACATATATAGAGTAAAATTAATGGGTAGACAAAGTTATTATTGTATGATCCTGAATTTTACTTGTACTTTCAAGCATTTTAGAGGTACAAAATTCCCAAGAACAAGCTGAAGTAAAAATAAGTTAGGAATCATTTTGATTGTAAATTATACATGAACTCACAAGGGTATGGATTAAGTTGGTGATGTCAGAGTTAAAGAGTTAGGACAATTCTATGAGGTATGATAAATTTTAAAAGGAGAAAAAAAGAGGAAAAGGAGAGAATCTTCAAAACCAAAAGATGGTAGTATCAAAAAAGAAAGGGGGGAGCGGTTTACATAAACATTCCTGTACCTCAGTGAATCTCAAACCTGTTCGGGTAACATGACCTTGAGATCTCAAACATTTATAAAATGTCATAATCAATGCTAAATGCAAATAGAGAATATGCATGATATCCTATCACAAAGTTTTCTAACATTATTACAATTTAAAATACTATTATTTTTTATGGAACAAGTCATAGAATAGGTAATTTCTATCTAATGAGAATAGGGAGAATAGGGAATCAACCTAAACTGGTTGATTATTTTATAGCTTTTTCATTATATTTATTACATAATATAATAAATGTGGTTTCAAATAATTTCATCATATGCTAGCACTAATCATCAGATATGAGTAGTTTATAGAAGAAGTTGTAAGAAAAATCATGTAAGAGTATCTACATTAAGATAATGTTTTGAAAGTATATAAATGATTAACACTATACTAGGTTAGAAGTGGAACACTACTACATAAATATTATAGAACTAGTGTTCCACAAGAGAATAATTTGAAAATTAATTTTTAAAATATTTAAATTACTAGCCAAGTATTTTAGCTACACTTTGAGCTTTCCAACTACACTGTGGGTCAAACTTGTGTAGGTACTCTGAGATTATACTGTGTTTTGTTAAACAGAATAGATTTATTCATGTAGTCATTCAACATCTCCTGAGTGCTTACATCATTTTGTATAATCACTAGACTGAGATAGGCCCTGGGGGATATTAATTCTATACAAATCTGTGCCCTTGATCTCAAAGTACTCAATAATGTTTCCTAAGATTCACTAACTGATCATTCAAGAAAAGATATTTTGAAATACATTGCTCTTTATAATTAACAGAATGGACAATAATTAAGGATAAGACAGCTATACAAAACTAAAAGTCATATTGTTTGAATCAAGCACTGATTTATTATTTGCCATAATTTTATGGATAAACGTGGTATTTGCAAGGTTCTGTGATAGGCTCTGTGGCAAATGCAAAATATAAAACACTTGTAGATAGTTCAGATTTAGGAAACATATATGGTTTCCTTAAAGTTGGCAAGACTTGAGCAGAAAGTAAATGCCATAGAAATGTTACTTCCATAATCACAGGATATTTCATGGAGAGTGTGGTTCTCAGATGGGATTCAAAGGGTAATGGGGGGTGTATATTATACACCAATCAATGGGAACCGTGAGAGTGTAACATGGACTGAGAAGCCAAGATAAATAAGGGAAAGCTTATAATTTTCAATCACTTAAATAAGAAGTCTGAAGAAATGAATAAAAGAGGAGTCTGTGATAAATTAGGTAGGAACAGGTCATGGAAGACCTTAAATATCACTCACTGAAGAGCCACACAGGTTTTTTCAGTAGAAATGTGATTTTAAAAATACTGTTCTTTGGGAAATTAATCTGACAATATTTTGGAAAATAAGTTAGTTTTGAAAGAATCTGGAAGTGAGATATGGAGGTAGAATGATATATGTTGCTGAGGTAAATTCAACAGAACTTAGTAAGATATATAAATATAAAAGATACATTAATGCATAATTTATATACAGAAGGTATGCAGTTTCACTGACTCTTCTACTTTTAATAAAGGTTTGACCCAAACTCAGCTTTTCTATTTTCCTGTGGAAACTTTTAACGGTTGGAAAAATAACTTCCTTGCTTACGTTTGCTCCATGCTTTTTCAATTTAAAAATTCACACCATGTATCTTTTCTTCCCATTTGTTCAAGATTAAGGTTTAATCTATAAACTAGAGAATAAATGATAGTAAATAACGCCCCCGCCACTGTTTTCTCTATACATTAATGCTATAAACTGTGAGAGAAACTGTCTCTCAACTTGGCAGGATTTTCCAGATTTACAGGTGTTTACTTTAAGTTGGTTTTTCCAAGAAGCTAGTCAGAGAGAATCACTGAGAAAACTCATCTCTTGATTATAGTCCTGAATTTTATGTTCCTTACACTTTGTACTTGGGCTACTGCCAATATTTCTCCAGTCCTCTGCTTCTTATTACCAAAACTTGCCTCTTGACCTTCTTTTCTCACAAGATTTTGTCTCTTAAGATCTGTGCCCCATCATTACTCGACATTTTACTCCTCTTGACTCTGGGATCTTGCTTTCTCCCTCCACTTCCTGACCTTTGCCATGGCAAGTCTCTTATGAAAATTCATTGAGAGCTCCTAGGAGTGTCTTCAATCTTGAAATATTCTCTTTTCTTTAATCTTACTGTATATGCTCAGCTGGGAGGGTTTTTTTTTTTCTTTTTTTCACAATAAATTTAGGACAACTGTTGACATTTATTTAGCTTGGCTTGCTAACATACCATATTATTAATGGTGATTTACAAATGTAGTCACTGATTTATTATTATTATTTTTATGATTTTAAAGATTTTTTCATTTATTTTAAAGAGAGAGAGAGAGAGAATGAAGGGAGAGGCAAAGGGAGAAGGAGAGAATCTCCAGCAGACTCCTGGATGATTGAAGAGCCCAAGGCAGAGCCAGATCCCACTATCCTGAGATCACCATCCCAGTGGAAACCAAGAGGTGGATGCTCAACCAATGGAGCTACCCAGGCACCTCAGTGTAGTCACTGTTTAAATCATTTAGTCAACAAACATAGGGTATCTTCTTTTTTTTTTTTTTAAAGGTTTTATTTATTTATTCATGAGAGACACAGAGAGAGGCAGAGACATAGGCAGAAGGAGAAGCAGGCTCCTCGCAGGGAGCCGGATGCAGGACTCGATCCCAGCACCCGAGGATCTCAACATGAGCCAAAGGCAGATGCTCAACTACTGAGCCACCCAGGTGTCCCCAGGGTAAGTATCTTCAAAGCACTTGGGAGCACTTTTAAGTGCCAAAGAATGATAAAAATGGTTGATATATAATCAAATCCTCAATAACAATACTAAACAAGTTTTAAGCTTAAAAGAGAATACTTTGAATACAAAATAGTATTTGTAAACAATTAATTCTTCTAATATTCATTGGAAGCCTTCTGTGGTCCAAGAAATTTGACATGAATTAGGCATCACTCATTATCTACAGTTTATATCTTATAGAAAACACCATACATATGAATTCCATACTTTCAGTTCAATGGGTTTATTTTATTTTTTAACTAATATTACCTATAGAATAGTTATACATTTTTTCAATGAAATGAATTTATATTAAGGTAAAACAACAAAGTGAGTACAAACATCGAATTTCTTACAATACTACAGAGAACTTTGGCAACTGACTAGAACAAAACTCTCCTAAAGGGTTTTTCTTCCATCACAAATAAGTTCTTTCAAAAGAGTAACTTGTTAAAAAGAATGTACACTGATGTTGAGTGATACCTTACCATATGCTATTTGTGTCAATGACACTTGGAAAAGAAAAAATGATATAGTTTCCACACTTAAAGTCATTAAATGCTAGTATTAGCAACAGGCAAGTAATCAAGTAATTACCCTAGATGAAAGACTGATTGACCTGCATTATGGAACTGCATTTAAAATGATTTAATCTGGTTTTTCACAAAAGTCTCTGGCATATTAAAAGAAAAAAAATCAACCAATTGTGTTTAGTCAAAGAATGGAAAGCTTTCAGTGGTGAAATAAATTTGGCTGTTGGAAGGATTTCTGTAACATCTTTAGAGCTATAAAATTTTTAAATATATTAACATATTAATACAACTGCAAGATAATTCTGTACACAGAATTTCCCAAACTTATTTTACCATGGAGCTCTTTTCTGGAACTTCTGTTCCTCAGAACATTAGCTGTAGCAAGTTACAGTGCACGGTAATAGAATAACCAATGGAAAGAAAGAGCACAGGATGGGATGGGGGTGGCACAAGCTTCCTTGGATTATTAGGGTATTGTTCCTGGAGAAGGTGACTGTACTCTAAAAGTAGTCTTAAGTAAAATCTTAAATTGCCTCTTTTTATTATTAATTCTTCAAAAAAAAGGATAGATTTGCTAAAAAGTAGATAATTTATTTGAATATAGTGTAGCTTAAATAGATTATTCAAACATAAAAATAGAAATAATAAATATCTCTTTTCCCTAATCATTGAGATTTTATATATAGTAACACCAATCCATTGCCTTTTCATTTGTGTGGCCATAGATGGCATGGAGACAATCTGCAAAATAATAGACCTATATTTGTGTTATAACATATGTATGGGAAGAGCATGTACTGTTACATCCAGGTCTTTTCTCCCGGCCCTAGTAGAGATGGCACTTCTGACAGGGAGATACCGAGCGACCAGAATGCTGCATCATAAGGTAAAGTAGGCTCAGCCTCCACAGTTTCTCAGATGGACATAATATAGCAAGGATTGGGCAAGAAAGTGTCAGAAAGTTAAAAAACAAAACAAAACAGACTTCTGTGTTCATCCATCCTGTTGCACCAAGAACACTACTTCAACTTTTACTATGAATGTCCATGTAGGGTTCCCAGCTAATTGAGGAGAAAAGATTCTGAAGCTAGCAGATAGATGCATCTGGTATACAGTTGCAAGTCAAAAATATACTACTAAACTAAATTCCACTCAGGAATGACCTTGAGAAACAGTAGCAAGGTAAATACTCCTAGTGACAAAGTTTCTAGAGGTATATCTCTCATCCACTCCATGTAAAGAGGGTGTTGCCTTAGATAACTAAGTATGTGACTGATGGCATGGATAAATGGTCTGGAATGCAGAAAAAGAGTACAGAAAGATGGAGGACAAGGATGTTTGGGGAAGAGAACATATCTATTGGGGCAGGTGCTGTGCTAATACCCATCACAAAGCATCCATTATAAAAGAGACATTGATAAATCAGTCAAATAGATAATGACTTACCATAGATACCAGCCAGTTTATACCATGTGCCAACCCTGTGCTGGGACAATGGATAGAGAAATGAAGTTCCATGGGGACAAGAATGGGGGCTAAGCATGAGTCAAACAGCTTGGGCTCCCACCACCAGCTATGATCTAGCTGTGGCTGGTGCTACCTATACAAACTGCAGGTGACACAGTCCAATGCTGAGCCCCTCACATGGCAATTTCTCAGGAGAAACCCATCTAACACCTAAGGGTAATTTAGTCACAATGGGCTCCTTCCATCCTAAACAAGGCAATAACTCCTCTTGATTGGGATTGTTCACATACCAGGAGTTGATTTGCCTTTCCTACCCACAGGGACTCAGCCAGCACTAGTACCAGTGGCCTACAGAGTGTTTGCTATATTCAGCAGGGTATACAGTACAACATCCATGTTTTGTGGACCCACAAAACAAAACAAAACAAAACAAAAACATTTTACAGCAAATAAAGGGCAGCAGCGAGTATGTAACTGTGGAATCCACTGGCCTTGGCACATATGCCACCAAGCCTAAGTTGCCACATGATACAGCATGCAGAATGGCCTCTCAAAGGTGTACTGAGGTGCCGACCAGAGAGGATACCCTATATATACACAGTTTCATCCTTTAGAGCACAGTAAGCATCTTAAAGCACTGACCATTATTTCGTACTAGGCCACCAAAACAGAATATACGAGTCTGTAAAATAAGGAGTGGAGATACTGGCCTTATTTATCATCACTCTCAAAAACTCACTTGGGGAATCTCTGCATCCTATCCCTGCCACTTCGAACTTTGAGAGTCTAGAAGTCCTTGCTCTTTGAAATAGAAAACTCCCCCTGAGAGTAAGAGCCTTATTAAACATTAAACTACAGCTACCAAGTCATTTTAAGCTCTTTGTGCCAAGTAGTAAAGAAAGGAGTCATGAATCTGGCAAGATTAATTGTCCCTGATCATCAGAAGGAAATACCACTACTGTTACATAATAGGGAAGAGAAGAATGCTTTGGCAGGCTGGTAATTCACTACCTTGTCTTCAGCCCAATTTTTTTTTAAGATTTTATTTATTTATTCATGAGAGGCAGAGAGAAAGGGAGAGACATAGGCAGAGAGAGAAGCAGACTCCTCTCAGGGAGCCTGATGCGGGACTTGATCCTGGAACCCCGGGATCATGCCCTGAGCCAAAGACAGATGCTCAACTGCTGAGCCACCCAGGCACTCCTCTTCAGCCCAGTTTTGATTGTGAATGGTCAAGGAAGCGGCCATCATCTGAGAAAATCTTAATTAGGAGATCTGATGTCTGAGGCATAAAAGACTGGATCATCTGTCAGGGTGATCACCTTATCTGACAGAGATGTCAGCAGAAGGTGAGGGCAATCTAGAATGAATGGGAAAAAGAAAGAGTTGATGAAGACCAGTGGAAGTTTCTAGACCATCTTAGGTCTTTGACTGACTCACTAATTCTTTCTTGTCAATTATTCCAGGAACAAAGACCAAGAAGAAATAAGATTTTTATTCAGAAGGGGTAGATTTAAGAATTGAATTTGACCAGTGTCAGGGGAGCCTATAATTGATGTTGTGGTGCTGCACTGAGATCCTTCTTTTCAGGACTAAGCACTCATTTCCTACTTTCCACCATGCACCCACCCTCTACATCCCCCCCTCCCATCACTGGGAATATATAATTGCATAATTGACATACAAGACATACAAGAAAGTGTTCATATTTAACATTTACAATTTGTTAAGCGTTAAATAAGAATGACCTATAGAACCGTCCAGTATTTTTTTTTGAACCGTCCAGTATTAATGATGGTTACCATATCCATCTGCTCAACTTGTCTGCAATTCCTGTGGGCAACCCTTGACTGATCAGTGCTTCTGTAGGTGGGCTTGCATTTTCTATCATTTATATAAATGGAATCATATTGTTTGCACACTCCTTTACCTGGCTGCCTTCATGCCATATAATTGTTTTGATATTCATCATGCTGTAGGCATCAACTGTTTATACAGAATTGTTCTTATTTTCTTCTTCTTCTTCTTCTTCTTCTTCTTCTTCTTCTTCTTCTTCTTCTTTTCTTCTTTTTCTTCTTTTCTTCTTTTCTTCTTCTTCTTCTTCTTTCTTCTTTTTTCTTTTTCTTCTTCTTTAAAGAAGTCAGAGACAGGCAGAGGATGAGGGAGAAAGGGAACCTCAAGCGGACTCCACACCTAGCATGGAGCCTGATTCTGGGCTCAGTCCCACAACTGTGAGATCATGACCTGAGCTGAAATCGAGTCAGATATTTAACCAACTGAGTCATCTAGGCACTGCCTTATTTCTCCTTTAAATGTTTTATAGAATATACCACTAAAGCCAACTTGACTTGGAGTTTTCATTGTACCAAGGCTTCTAACCACAAATTTAAGTTCTATATTGCTATGGGTTTATGCAGATTATCTGTTCACTAATCAGGCTTATAGTGTTTATATCTTTCAAGGAATTTGCACATTTTGTGTAAATCAAGTCCAGATTCTTAACCCTTAAAACAGAGATAATAAATGTTTGTCTTTTTAATCTATTAAGTTTTGGGGTAATTTATTGAATAGCAATGTATAATTAATATAGTTTATCTGAAAACTGTCACTTTCCATCCTTTTCATTCTTCCTGAAATAAGTTGATGAGATATTAGAGTAAATTTTAAGTAATTGAGAGGGAAATATTTTGATATATGTACTTTTTAATGTACTTAAAAATAATTGCTTTGAGCACAGCCAGGACAATATTTAACAACAGATGGACTAGTAATTGTTTAACCCAACTGCTCACTTCTGGCTTCACTATTAGAAGCCAACTCCTCAATGCTTTGCTCAGGCTCTCAGTCTATACATGGACTTAAAATTAACATTTTGGAAGCAATTCATATTTCCCTGGCTCTAAAACACTATTAACTATAAGGTGCATCAATATTACAGGTATGTGCAATATGAAAAAAAAATTACCTTAGAAATGATTAAATGTGGATATATCTTCACAGGTAGGTATGTCAGAGTCCAATTTAATGCTTTGAGAATTTAGGAAAATATTTAGATAAAGACATTTTGAAATTTTAGAAGTCCAATGTTATATTTTTTTAAGATTTTATTTATTTAATCATGAGAGACACACACAGAGAGAGAGAGAGAGAGAGAGAGGCAGAGGGAGAAGAAAGCTCCCCACAGGGAGCCTGGGATCATGACCTGAGCCAAAGGCAGACACTCAGCAGCTGAGCCACCTAGGTGCCCCAAGAGTCCAATGTTAGAATGTTGAATGAAGGCTATTCTTAAAAAATAACTTCTATTTAGGATGTTGGTCAATTCAATCTTACTTTCAATATCAGAAACAAATAAATATTATTTTTTTGAAACAATGGATCATTTTTTGAAATAAAATTTATAATTGAATGCATTTAGGTTATATTTCATCTTTTGAGTGCTATTAATAATGGTATAATAAACATTTTCATACAAGTCTTTGTGTGGTTATATATTTTTTATTTTTATTGAGTAATGCTTAACAATTGGATTACTGGATCATTCTATAATTTATGTTTAAATTTATAAGAAATGATCAAACCTGATTTTAATTTAACTTGAGTAAATAGCTTATACAGTATTAATATTCTGAAAACTTCAAAATATTTATAAAATATTAGCTATTTACTCAAAGAAAACAAAATACTAATTCAAAGATACATGTTCCCCGATGTTTATGGCAGCATTATTTACAATAGCCGAATTATGGAAACAGCCCAAGTGTCCATTGACTCATAAATAGAGAAGAAGATGTGGTATATTTAAGCAATGGAATATTACTCAGCCATAAAAAATAAAATCTTGCCTTTGCAATGACATGAATGGAATTAGAGAGGATAGTGCCAAGTGAAATAAGTCAAACAGAGAAAGACAAATACCATAGGATTTCACTCATATATGGAATTTAAGAAACAAAACAAATGAGCAAAGGGAGAAAAAGAGACAGGGAAACCAAGAAATAGATTCTTAACTATAGAGAACAAACTGATAGTTACCAGATGGTAGGCGGGGAAGGGGATGGGTGAAACAGGTGATGGGAATGAAGGAGTGTGCTTGTGATGAGCACCGGGTGATGTATGGAAGTGTTGAGTCATTAAATTCTACACCTGAAACTAAAATTACACTGTATGTTAACCAAATGGAGTTTAAATAATAACTTAAAAAAAAAACAAAATATTTATGAGATAGTATACTACGCTCATAGGTTGAAAGTCTCAATGTTGTTTGGATGTCAGGTTTTGCAAAATTGATATAATGAAAAATCGACTCAACATAATGCCGTTATAATCCAAGAAGACTTTTTTCCCCATGGTTCAGAATTGTGTGACTAGAAAGCAATTTGCAATTGCAACCTTTAGCTATCATTGGTCAGTAAAGAACTGGCAGTGTTCTTACGTTCTTCCAGATGGCCTGCTTTTGTACTGTCCTGGTTGAAATTAACTTAAACACACTAAAGAGAATAAAAAGAGAGAGAAAAGAAAATTCTTGGTTTTTTGTTTGTTTGTTTTAAAAATTCTATTTATTTATTCATGAGAGACCCACAGAGAGAGGTAGAGACATGGGCAGAGGGAGAAGCAGGCTCAACCACTGAGCCATCCAGGCATCCAGAAAAGTCCTGTTCTGGCTTCAACCTCTGATGACCCACATCCCTAGGCCTCCCTGGGGGGGGATGGGCTTCAGAAACATGGTGTCCAGGGAAGCGGCTGGAAGTGCACAGTGGTGGCTTGCTCCCCTGAACACATCAGGAGAAACATAAATGAGGCCTCTTTCAAAAATGTGTTGAAACAGTATTATTGAGGTGTTCGCAGAAATCAAATAGATTAACATTTGTGGAATTTCCTGGTTCCCTGAAGCCAATTCTTGTATAAAGCTGTAAGGAGTCTGTGCAGTAAACCATGTGGTGCTGAGAGCCTGGCCTTCTAGTTGAGTCATGGAATTGGAAGGAAGGGTCTGTAACGCTTGTACACTTCAGGATCAGCAGCAGTGTAGCCGTGAATGCCCCCAGATTGTGTCTCCAGATAGAACCAGTCAAATCTTACTGGTAACCAGGCCACAGAGCCAACTAGCTGAGGACATATTCTCATCGCTCATCATGAGTCCACTGTATTCTGGAACATCACCTTGAGAACAGACACTCAGGCGCAGGAGATCCTCCCAAAATGTGAATGTATGTATGCAAGTACTTCCAAAAAACACTGAGGTGCCTTCAGAGATCATGAAAAATATTGGATCTGATTGAGAGTCACTAATTGAAATAAATTCTTTTTTGCTTTTCTTTCCCCACTTCCCAGGGATATTGAGACTTAACAAGGAAATCAGATCACTAGGGAAATTAAAAAAAAAAAGAAAAAGATAAACCCCCCAGGAAATAGGGATCTATAAGTTCTTTAATTGAACATACTGTGAAAATATTTTGACCGATAAAGGACAGTGATGTCTTTTAACCATCCTGCATGTTTTCTTTCACAGGTGATCAAGGATGCTTTTCTTACCAATGCCTGAAGCTTACATCAACCAATGGGATAGGTAACAAATATGAAATAACCAATTTTTATGAAGCTTATGAAGCAGGAAACAGGTATGGAATTTACTCAGCCTTATTTCCTTTCAGGAAGTTAATTTATAAAGAAGGCTAATGTTACCTAATAATAAATATTACCTTCTTTATTTTCCAAGCTAGGATTTTTTTGTTTTTGACAGAATATTTTTATTTCGATTGGGATAAAATATCACAGTACCTTTTTTTTTTTTTTTTGGGAGTCATTTCTAGCCGTAAGCATTTTAAATTAGCATACTGTCTTGAACAAAGGTTATATTTGCAATCTGCATGGGAAAGCAGAGTTTCCCTGGTAGTAAAGACATTGATATACAATAGCATATTTACACTGTCAAAGACACTACACCAATTATGTTGATTATAAAGGTCACTTGGATGGTTCTCTAGTCAGTTCAGGAAGCATAAGATTTCTCATCACCATTCTTCTTTAAATTGTCAATTTTATTTTAAATAGAATAGTATATTGAGAATGCCTTTTGACACAGAGAATGTGAATTTTTTAAGTGCACGTTGAGGTATTTGATGGGAATTTCACCAAAGATTCATGGATGTTGTTAATGTCAGTTGAATATAAGTTATTATTCTTTTGGAATAGAGTTATTTGCATTTAATTTTTTCCTTTCATACTGAGTTTTATCACCCACTCTATCTAGCCAGTTGTTTAAGCAACCTAAAGAAATACTTCTGATTATATTGAATACAGAAATTAAACTAATTTTAATAAAACCTTATCTCTTGATTACTTGGGGCTTCGAGTGGAACATAACATTGAATACATCAACATGCATAAGACCTATTATAAAGGGTTTTAGCAGTTAGTATCAAACTTTAAACTGTAATCTTTCCTCCTTACAAGTGCTTAACTTTACAGCACATTACCTCATTGTATGAAAACTGATGAAATTAAGCGAGAGCTATGTATTTCCATTAAGTGAGATAATGTGCCTTAAAATAATACCGTCAAATAGTTTTTCATAGTGTATTTTTTTTTTACTACCTCTTGTTTGCAATCCCCTTTTAAGACTTTAAATGGGATTTGGTTCCCTACTAATTTTATCCCCTTCAATTGGAAAACAGTAGCTTTTTCCCCACCCCGTGTTTCCAATGGAGCTTGAAATTAACATTGTGCTTTTGTTGTAATTTACTTTTTATTATTGTGGTGCTGAAAATTGGAAAATGTTCATAGGGTTTTTAGAAAACATTGCTTAGTGTTAAAGTACGTCAAGCGATGGAGGAAATCTTTTCAAAATGCTAAATGCTGTGAACAGACTGTGACTTAGATTTATCGAATTATTTTAATTAATTTCTTTATAAATGAAATGTAAATGACAGCCAGAAAACCATGAATATGTTGGTCACTTAACTAATCTTTGGGTGAATTCCTCTTCATTAAGATGAACATGGGCGCCCTTAAGTTAAAAGGGATATGATTCCAATCTCATTTCTCTCTTCAGCTGTTCTGCCTCTGTCTTCAGAAGCTGGTATTCTACACTGGCTGTGTGGAGGCTGCTGCTTATAGGATTTTGATTAGTGTGTACTTAAGTCTATGCAGAAGAGCGGAGACAAATGTCAATGAGTGTCTATGCGATGCTAAATCTACTCCTTCATTTTCGTTCACCTCTGTTGAACCGCCTCATTCCTCCATCTCTTCTACTGGCTGGAAGGGGAAATAAAACTCACTCTGTACTATGGTGTTTTTTTTTTCTTTCGATAGTGTCTTACTATGTTCTAACATTTAAAACTCAGTAGATAGAAAGTAAAAGCTTGTAATGTCAATGGGGTATTCTTTCTTCTATTAGGAAATGTACTGGGGGTCTCTGATTTTAGCTAAAGGTTGTTAATTATAGCCTAAATCGATCCCAAGAAGTGTCCTCAGTGTTGGGTGCACATTAAAACAACCTGAAACTTCAGTAAATACTCATGCCTAAATTCCCCTGGGTGAATATCTAAGATATTTGATCTGGGAAATGATGGGCCATAACATGTGTGCGTGCATGTGCGTGCACGTGTGTGTGTACAAATACAGAGATTATCACTATCAAGCAAAAAGTTTTGAGAATCTCCATCATAAAATATTAAGAGCATTTGTTATAATCTAAAGGAATCTTATCAACTGCTTGGCTTAATGTCTATGGATCCTGGTGGTATAAGTACAAAGCCCTTCATTTTGTCCATTTTGGAAAAGCCTTGGCTAGTATTCTGGCCTTTTTAAAAAGTTGGCATGGCCACATCTGTCCTTGACTTGAAATGATTATAAGATTTCTAGAGGACTCTGGTTAGACCCGTGACACTTCAGGAACTTGTCGGTGGTCCATTGGGAGCTAGGTGACAGTTCTGTTACACTTAACAACATTCCCAACAAGACTGCTAACATGACTTTTGTCTTAATTTATTTTGAACGTTTATTCAGAGACCTTTATCTGAGACACTTTGTACAGTTTGATGGAATCTGTACATACTGTCCTTTAAAACATTAAATAAGGCTAATTTTTCAAGTAAATTTTGCCTAATGGTTTTAATAGCTGTCCATTCACTACTGACGTGGTGTATGAATACAAGGAGTTTGATCAATGAGGTAATTATAATGAAGGTGTAGTGGTTTCAAAGTTAAAGTAGACCCAAATTGTAGTTAATTACTCCTATCTTCTCACTATGCTAAGTGGAAATTTATCCAAGTGTCCTTGTTTTGCTTGCTTGAGTGCCTGTGCTATGTTGGTAGGGTGATGGTAGGGGAGAGTACCTGATGGCTGCAGGTAAAGAGCAGCCAGGTCATTAAATAGAACATGAACATGTATATGTGATATGGCACAGAGTCACACTTTATTTCTTCCTCATTGAGGAGGCCCTCCTTCTCCTTTTCCAACAGCCTTGTTTCTTTCATTTTTTTCACAAGGATAATACTGACTCTTCTAGATAAATGTGGTTAATTCTTTCCAGCTATCTCCTTTAATTCTAATTATTCCGGTAATTTTGTAATGCCTTCCTACAGAATAAAGCTATTGAATACGTCAACATGCATAAGACCATAATTAAAATATAGGGTAATTAATTGTGTAATTAAAATATAGGGTACAATTCATTCATTCATTCATTGCATATTTCTCTCTTGTCAGATGGAAGAAAGATTTAAAAAAAATTGTAGGTCTTCCATTGTTAAGACATACTGTGTTGTGTGCACTTTGTATTGAGTGCAAGTTTAGTAAGGGTGTCAAGGGAATATCGCAGAAAAAGTGTAGAAATGTGAGGTCCAGGGGGCACCTGGCTAGCTCAGTGGTTGAGAATCTGCCTTTGGCTCAGGTCCTGATCCTGGGGTCCTGGGATCAATTCCTGCATCAGGCTCCCCTGCAGGGAGCCTGCTTCTCCCTCTGCCTATGTCTCTACCTCTCTCTGTGTGTCTCATGAATAAATAAATAAATAAAACCTTAAAAAAAAAAAAAGAAATGTGAAGTCCAAGTATTTCTATGTGGTTTTGCAATCTTTATTGTAGCAACCTAATATCCTCAGATATCAGTTTCTAATCTGCAAAATAAGCTTCTTAGACTCACAATACTCTCTTGTATGTTAGCAGCTGTTTCCCTGTGATTAATTTTAGTTTATCTACAAGATCTTATATAATTCTACATTGGTATATATATATATATATATATATATATATATATATATATATATGTATATATATAACACATCAGACTGTGATACCCATCAGGAAACAGGCAGACTTATTTCTGAATCACTAGCACAAACATGGTGCTCAAATCAAACGTGGAGCTCAAAAAATTATTGAAAAGAAAGAAAGAAAGTAGGCATTTTCTTATGATTCTGTTCACAGTACAAATAGGTTCTTTCATGATTTTGGAGACTAGAAGTCTGACATCAAGGTATCATGCTCCTTCTGATGAGTCTAGGGGAAGATCCTTCCTTTGGTCTTCCAGCTTCTGGGAGCCCCAGGCATTCCTGGGCTCTGGCAGCATAACTCCAATCTCTGAGTCCCTCATCACAGGTGGTCTTCCTTCTATGTCTTTATCTCTATTCCACTCCTTATAAGGACACCAGCCATATTGGATTAAGACTGACCTATTCAGTAGGAATACACCTGCAAAGACCCTATTTCCAGTAAGCTTCCTTTGACAGATATTGGAGGTTAGCACTTCAACATATCTTTTGGGGGACACAATTCAACTTAAAAAACTATTTTTCTGCACTTTCTCACGCTGTATTTTTGATTACAAATTTTAAATATTGGCTTATTGAAATATGTTATTTTTAATTGAAACAAATTTGAAGTTTTAAATCCAATTTCAGAATACAATGAAAGATGGAAATTTCTATATGCAATGTTAAATAGTTATTAATATTATGAGGTTGATACTTTTGTTTTTAATATTATTACTCAGAAAACCAATCTCATCTACTTATGGAGCAACTCACATTCCAATATATTTTAATTTACATGATATTTTCTTATTAACATAAAACAGTTTGACTTTTAATGAATGCACAGCCAATTAAGAAACATGACTAATTTTTATTTTGACAAATTAATATTTTTGACGTTTTCTATAAATGATATTACATGAGAAAATCATTAAAAGTATGATTAGAGAATAACTGACTTAAAACCTTCTTTAAATATTTAATCATTGGGATCCCTGGGTGGCGCAGCGGTTTAGCGCCTGCCTTTGGCCGGAGCGTGATCCTGGAGACCCGGGATGGAATCCCACATCGGGCTCTCGGTGCATGGAGCCTGCTTCTCCCTCTGCCCATGTTTCTGCCTCTCTCTCTCTCTATGTGACTATCATAAATAAATAAAAAATTTTTTAAAAAATAAATAAATATTTAATCATGAATTTAAAGATTATGTGTTAATCAGAATGATTCTAAATAAATACAAGTTAAAAGATGCATATCTTTTTATGGTATATTTTTAGTTTTAAATATATGTATAGAAAGAGTGTACATGCATTTGGAGAATTAGTTGAATATGAAGTGTCTTTCATGTTAGGGATATAAATGTAATTTATTAGTCTTTTCCTTATGATTTAAACTTTCTATTAAGCTGGCATTATGCTTTTTTTTTACAAGCTGTATTCCAGAAACTGAATTTAAATCTCATGCATTTTTACATGTCTTTTAGACAATATAATAAAATACAAAGTCTTTGCAGTAAAGGGCATTAAAATATATAGTTCTCAGTTATTTAGAGAAATCTCTTTTAGGCTAACACCACACACTATGTGACAATGTAGCACAATATAAATTCTCAGGGGTCCATTAGTATTCTAACAAATATGTTTTACTGTAATGTTTATATTTTAATAATTGATATAATTTATCAAATAGATAAAATGATAAAATGTTAAATTTACAAATAAGATGCTGTACTAAATTTGTATGCACCTAATAGCACAGCCTCTAAATATGTAAACCAAGCATGGGCAAGATTACAAGAAAAATCGACAAATGCTGTGTGCCCTTGCATTTTGGCTACTTATGAAGTATTTATTTCCATTTCTTCCAAAGTAATAGAATTGTAGCTGGACACAGAGCTTCTCCCTTTTTTAGGATATTGAGGCCATGTGATAAAGTTCTTGATAATTGAATGTGAGGAAAATTGATTTGTATTGCCTCCAGGCAAATAATAAAAGTTCCATCAAGCTCTTTTGAATTTCCTTGAGCCACAACAAAATAGGCATGCCATAGTTTCTCTAAATCTTTTTGGTTGCCATAAATTCATTTTCTAATCCATTCCTGAAGAAGGCTCACGGGTACAATTTGTCTTGAAGTTTTGCATATTTATAACTGATTTTCCTGTGCCCTTTATAATTGAAGGACAGACTAACTGAATCTAAAATACTTCACTTATATTTGTCTTTTCTTGAGTATTTCCTTGAGTAGTTTGTAAATATTACTCTTTTTCTTTCTGGCATAATATATTACTTCCAGAATTCTGATAACAATCTGATTGTCCTACTCTTAGAAGGAACTTGGAAAGATAGTCTCCTGCAGAATATTATGGGTTGCATGTTTATTTACACAGTGTACCGTCCAATGTGTAGGCTTAAATCTTATTTTCAGAAAATTTTTAGGTAATTATTCTTTCACATACTTCTGTTTTGTTTCTTTGGTATTCTGCTTGGAGAACTCCGATTATATTATGTCAGATCTAAGGCCATCCCTTTGGACCTGCAACCCATGTAATTGGATAGAATCCCAAGCTCAGAAGGACCTTGTAATTGGGAGTTTAATGCTCAGAGGTGGCTGTCTTGAATGTCTCAAAACTTTTATCTTTAAATCTGTATTTTATAAGTAAAGGCTGGTGGAGTACTGGAGTAGGTGCCTGAGGCATGGGGCCTTATTTCACTACTCCTATTGACGCAGCCTCCCAGCCTCCCTGCCTTTCCTGGTTGGGTTCTTGGCCACAGCTCCTCCACCTTGGCATGGCTCAGCACAGCACAGCATCCTCCTCCCACGCTCACCCAGTTGTTCCTGCCTCCTAGCACATGGCAGGGAACTGAGCAGGAGCAAGGGAAGTCAGTGGCAGGCAGTTGCACACCTCTGTGTCTTGGAGCAGAGCAGTGGCCATTCTCATCCAGACTGGAAAATGTATGTTGGGGGATGGCTGGCTGCCTGGGGGAGCCTCTTATCCATCCCTTCCAGTTAACTGGTAAGACTGCCAGGGGGGCTGCATTCCTTGGGTTCACCTCTCTGCTGTAAGTTAAAACAGCTGGTCATTGGAAAGAAGTGACATCTAGATGGATTTTGTTGATCCACCAAGGGCAGCTTGTTGGTCCACCAGCTGGGGGAAGAGGGGTCAGCAAAGATGGACCACATGGGGCAAGGTGTAAGATGGGATGCAGGAGCTGTGAGGCTCTGTACCTACTCGGGGAACATCCCTCTGCCAAAGAAACTGTGACATTAGATTAGCAAATAAAAAGAATCACAGGTTGAGGGGCACCTGGATGGCTCAGTGGTTGAGCATCTGCGTTTGGCTCAGGTTATGATCCCAGGGTTCTGGGATCAAGTCCTGCATTAGGCTCCCTGCAGGAGGCCTGCTTCACCTTCTGCCCATGTCTCTGCCTCTCTCTGTGTCTCCCATGAATAAATAAATAAAATCTTAAAAAAAAAAAGCATCACAGGTTGAGAGAGAGACTATAGAGGAAATTTTGAAAGTTGACTATTTCAGTACCTTTATTTTTTATTTTTATTTTTTAAAGATTATTTATTCATTTATTCATGAGAGAGAGAGAGAGAGAGAGAGGTAGAGGGAGAAGGAGGCTCCTTGCAAGAAGCCCAATGTGGGACTCAATCCTGGAACTCTGGGATCATGCCCTGAGCCAAAGGCAGGCACTCAACCGCTGAGTCACCCAGGCATCCCTATCTCAGTATCTTTAACAGCAACCTTCTCTACTTTTTGGACAAGAGTCCCAGTATTTTCAATTTGTACTGGGCTCCACAAGTCCTGTAGTCTTTCCTAATATGACCTTTTTTTTTTTTTGACCACCTTCTGTATCGTTCATTTCTTCCTATAGCCTTTGTGTTCCTTTCAATTTAGTTCCCACTCTTAAAGGTTTTCAGTTTTCATTTGTATGCCCCAAACTTTCCTCAAGTCTTCCCTTTTAATAGGGCCCGGCTTCTAATTGCCAGAGTCAACTGCTCCTGCAAAGTAAGCAAGCTAGACAGGAAGTAAGAGAGTGATTCAGTCCCAAACTACTTCATAATTTTGTTAGTCTTTGCTTCTCTTTCTGGCATATTTTGCCTGTTTGCGTGGACTTTCATACATATAAACTAAGAATCTGTTTAAGAGCTTTAAAATACTGTTTCAATGATATGTTTAGTGTTATTTGAAGTCTGTATTGTAATGATGAGAAAAATGGAAATTGCTTAAACTCCCCTAATGAGTCATGTAATTGGAAATACACTCAATTTAAAAAGGTAAATATTGTTTTTGTTGCACATTTGCTATAAAATAAGCAAAGATGAGACATTATTCTTTTGGAAATGCTGAGTAGAAATTTCTCAATTGCTTTGAATTTATTATCATTTGTTTCAAGAGATTTCAAGAGAACAGTAATTTATTCAATCTTAAATTAACTGCAGGAAATACAAGCATAGATGCTTCTATGCAACGTATGGATACAGCAGTATATAAATGCAAGATAAATGATATTGACAGCAGGCTGGTCTCAATCTAAATGGTCCTCAATGATGTTCTTTGCATATGCATCAAATTCCCTTAAATAAGTATTTGGACAATATGACAAGTTTTTGCAATAACTAAAAATATAAAGATTGTATAGCAGTATTTCATAGGATCACTGGAAACAAAGTAAATAAGAAGTTGCCTGAAGGGTGAGCCTCTTAATGGATGAACATTTCATATGTTAGACTCCAGAATGGAAATAATCATGACAATTCAGCATTTCAAAGTGAGCAAGGCTATTACAACTGTGAGGCTGAATTTAAATGAGGAGAACAAAGAAATCTCAATCTTGTCATAATTTAGATTAAAATACATGAGTATTTCTTTCGGTGAGATGATTTACAATAAATGTTAGGAATGTGGTTGTTATTTTATTAATACCTACCAAAAAGAAAAGATGGGATATTAAAGACAAACCATGTATAATAGCAATGGAATATTTTCTTCTCATTTTAAAAATAATTACTCTGGAATTGTGTTGGTACTTCCAATGGGGTTGGAGAAGAGCTAGATCTTGAGTGTCCAATCATTGGGACTCTAGAGAACATATCTTCATGTTTCTTCACAGAGTCTTCGAGGCAAATTTCATTACAGGTGGGTTAATGGACAAACCTTTTAACTAAAAGGTTGATTTGATGATCAGAGATCTTGGAAGAAATGTGCCTTCCTAGAGGTATATGCTTACATTTGAAGGGAAGATGAATCTCAGAGCCATGGAAACATGCCAGGGATTATAAATCCTGAATGAACTATTGCTCCTATTTGCATCCTGGAAACATTTACTTTCATTCTAAAGAATAACATCCCAGGATTATTCTCTCCAACCCCCCACCCCCATTTTATTCCATTACAACTGTCACTGTCCTTTATAAGCTCTCAGAGTTTTGACCTCAAGACTCATCACCTATACAATACAGAGGTGCCAGATGAAATCTGGTTTTCATCATATTGGCACGGAATAGGGAAGGGTTTGGGTCAGGGAGAACCAGTGTCTTAATGATGTGTAATACTTTTTTTCTGTCCCTGCCCAAATTCTCCTGTGTTGAGAATAATGTCAATAAATGGAGATATTAAACACATATCTTATTTTTTCCACAAATGAAGTTACAAAATTGTGGTTTGAGAATGAGGAACTGGTAAAGTAGGGGAGCTTAAGGTCAGAGGTGTAGGCTTTCAACAGTGATTCCCATGGTGAGAGTAGAGATCATTTAGCTGGGGCAGAGAACTTTCCAGCACTTGAAAAGTTTTGGTTGGAGATAAAAATGCTCAGAGCTATACAGACCTGTAGATTTTCTCCAGCAGCACTGAGACTAGAGCTACTGCAAACCTGCTTACTTCTGGTGTTTTATTCTTATTTCACTTACTGCATTTTTCGTGGTGTCAATTTGCTTGCTGTTTTCCTTTTAATTTAGTTTCCATTCTTAAAAGGTTTTAATTTTTCATTGGTATGCCCCAAACCAGATTTCCTTACCACCATTTTATTTTTCAGGGTGTATCTAGCAGCAATTTGATAATTATGTTTAGGATATATCAGAAGGCTGATTTGAATTAACCCAGTGAGTATAATCTGATATTTGCCTTCTCTGAAATGTGTCTTTTATTCCTTATTGTCCATCAGAAATTTTAGCCCTCTAAATTGTTTCCTGTGATCTTTCAAGTTTTGAAAATATCCTCCATTTCACTTAATAATGGGGGCTTAAATAATTAAAGCAATGACCTCATTTAAAAGGCTTTCTTTCTACTGTTCAACCCACTTGGACTTCAATTACATTCTAACTAAGTTTGTCCTTTGCAATTTGGAGGTAATTATACTTTCTTCAGGAGACAGAAGATACATAGGAGATTATTGGCTCTGTTCCCATATTCACACCAAATAGTATTTTCCTCTTTTTTTCCTTGTTGTTTAAAGTTTCTCTTTTTAAATTTCCTGTTTATCTTTCACAAATTTCATATCATTAGCAAAGCTTTGAAACATTATCCTGGAATCTTTGTGCTTTGTTTTTGATTTTATTCATCATTATTTAATTTTATTCTTCATTCTTTTTACTGTATTTTGGTTAAGTCCTTTTAAAATCCTAGAGCTGCTTGAGTCCTCTCAAGCACTTCCTACCCATCCCGCCTTTCTTTATTAGGGAGGTCACTTTGCCTTGCATTTTCTGAATTTTACTTTTTATTTTATTTGCAATTGTAGTTCCTGACTCTTCATTCTGTTTAAACAATCTGACCGTAGAATCATTCTTATGTGTTGTCTGAACTTTTCAAGACCTATTTTTCTCAATGTAAGCTGAATATCTGATGAGGTCTTGTGTTCTCTTTCCTGTCTTCTATAAATCCTTCTTCAAAGAATCATCACCATAATATGTAGTTTTACTTCTTTGAAATTTAAATGTTTATGACTCTTGGACACTGGTTTCCTACATTTGCTCTTCATTGCATGTTCTCATGTCTGCATTCGAGTTAGGTGGGCACAAACTTGCCTACTGCACCGATAAAGAGTGCACGCCCCCTTCTGTCTGAGAAGTCTGCTGTGCTGTCCTGTTCTCTAAGGACATTTAAATGGCCCAATGGTCCCAGTAAATCAGCCAGATTTCCTTACTACCAGATTTTTGAGAGATTCTGATCCCTCACCATGCAAAAGGGAAAGAGACTGTACCACAGCATGTCCAAGTATAGTAGAAGAATAGCTCTTTCTGAGGGAAGCTAATGAGGTATAGTGCTCACCAAATTATACTCTGAGAAAGGTAGATCTAGGTATTTCCCTGGACCAGGCCTTCTCTGAAACCTAATCTTTGCAAATTTGCTGAAACCTAAAAAATCATCACTTAAAAGGCTTCTTTCATTTGTTGGTCATTTTTTCATAACTGTATTTTTCATTCTTCATTATTGTATTCTTAAAATGACCCGTGAAAAGTTTGTATTAATTTTATGATCACGAAAAAGTAAACTTACTCTAAGAACCTAAAACAAATACTCTAAATTTTGAGTTCTGTCCTGGATTTTTTTCTTTTTCTTCCATATTGGAGCACTTCATTTTTTTCCAGGAAACCTAAGAGTGGAGATATATGCCTGATATCTCTCCTTCTAGGAGAAGGAGGACTTGACACTTATCAGACATACTTATTTCCACAATCCTTGGTCTTAAGTATACACAAGGTAACTTAAAAATAATTATTTAATAGATCTTAATTATTTCAAAAGCCCCAGTTATCCCAGAAAACAGAAAATGATTCCAGACACTTCAGGGTAAAATCTGATCAATTCAGATATTTTCTCTCCTTCCTTCCTTTCTTCTTTCCTTTCTTCCTTCCTTCTTTTTTTAAATGACTTACAGTTCAACTCAGTAGATTAGAATTTTATCTACACTATTCCCTTCTCTGTATTAACTTCACACTCCATAAGGTGGGGAAGTCCAGTCAACAATCTTGAACTGACTGCGTAAGTATCTACTGAGATTTAAATCCATAGCATCTGAAATCTTCTCTGGGAAATCTCCTCTGAGTCCTCCCACTAGGATTAGGTCAATCTCTCTTGCAAACTCTCCCTCATTAAACAAGTTAGGATGCATCCCCAATCTTTTGATTTCTAGAAATCCATAGGTCAGTGCTTTAGCAACAATATAATCTTAAATGCTCACACTTTGTTGTTAAAACCAGATATTCAATTTTCTGACCACAAACAGGAAATGGTAATTATGTGATAGGATGAAAAAAAAAAATTATGTGATAGGATGGAAGATTTAGCTAAAGGAAGGGAGGTAATCATACTGCAATATAAAAATGTAACAAAATCTGTCAGTTATAACTCAATAAAGAACTAGTTCCATTTCTTCCTTCCTATGGCCTTGTCTTCTGGGCATTGGGTTCCACCTGGGTTTCACCATTGCTTGAAGGGATGAGAATTATTGATTATTGCTTAGGAAGTCCTAGACTGCCATTCACTTTACATCAACACTTCTCCTTGTGACAGACGTATTACCCACTTCCTATTGCTTTGGTCCTTTACTGTGCCCATCTTATAGTTAAAGCCATTAACTCACTGGGAGATTGGCTTTGCCAACACTCAAGGTCTGATACTATATAACACCTGAACTGTGACCCATAGTCTCTGCAACAACTAGCCTGGGAAGCCAAACCAGGATTTCCAGAACCCCAAACTATTAGGACTTGATAAAACAAACAAACTCTTGATTTCCATAAATTTTGCCTCAAATTCCAATTTAAGATGACAGAAAATGCAATATGCACCACTAATCAATCACATAAAATGTCCTGTTTCTAGTTGGCCCATTTCCGGCTTCCCCATGTGAACAACCTTTAATCAAGATAGAACTGACATATTCTTTCTTTTCTTTGCTCTCTCTCTCTCTCTCTCTCTTTTTCTGCTTTAAAACTTTCTCACTTTCCTGATGCCTTTGGGACCTTGCCAAACGTAACTGATGGTGGCTGACTCCCTCGCTGCAACAAGCTCCTAATATTTTTTGCTTGTTCTCATCCGAGTAGTCTTTGTTTATTCTTATATCAGACTCAGGATTCCAGCCTACCACAGAATGCTAATAATGGGGAATAGCACAAGTCAAGGGAGCAGCGGCTGCAAATCAACTCCCCTCAAGTTCCTAATATAGTGGTTTGGTTTTTGCTGTAATTTCCTATGGCCAAACACTTGCCTTGAAACACAGTTTTAGAAAATGTATTGTGGTCTAAAAAGACTTATGTCTGGCTCTCCTTTTTGTCCTTTTCCCTTCAGGAGTAGGATTCTGTTTTGCCTTCTTAAAATGACAAGGAACTGGCATTCAATTGGAGTCCCACCTCCAGTGATCATATTTCATGTCCAGGCTTTACTGTAACTAACTTCCCCATTGCATTGGATTTAAAACAATACTTTTTGTGTGGAGACTTCTAATACTAACTTCCCTCCTATTTGGGAGGTTTGGCTACCCTGTGGACTTTCAGAACACCTGCTCTTCCTTTGCAGATCTATATAATTTTGCACTGAGTTAATAACCGGCACTTTAAAGTTTGCTCTTTAATCATTCCCATTTATATCTTCTGATTTCAGTTCTCAGGCTACTCTGAATATCTGTTAGCTGAACAATGATATTTTCTGACTCCAAAAATATTTATGTCTATTACATGGTTTTAACTTGACTTTACATTTCCTAAGACCCATTATTACTTTTTTTTTTTTTCCCTGAGAATTGGTCTATTACTTCTCGGCTTCATCATTTTGTAACTCCCATACAAAAGTATTCTTGCTTCTTATTTAACTCTTTATAAGACATAAGATTAGCCCTTTATTCAGATGCTCCTATACTAATATAAGCATTCTACGTATTAAAAATATTTTTCAAGTTCAGATTGAAGTAGCAATCCCCATGCCAGGTATTAAAGGCATTCCTTATTATTAAACTTAACTAAATTATTGGCCATCAGATTATTGAGTCTGTCACAGAAAGGAATCTTTCCTGGAGAATCTATAAAGTATATACCAAAAGGTTGTGGTTTTAACAGAAAAGTTAATAGGAAGTAACAGAAAACTCAACAGGAACAATATGATCTCTGTCTTTTTTCTTGCCAAGAGCTCAATATACATCTCTGTATCACAATCTATGCATTTGTAGAGGTAAGTCTGTTTCTTTTCTATGCTCAGTGTTGATTCTTACAAAAAATATCCCCCATTTGACTTTCCAAGTATTTTCTTTTGGCCGTACTGCAGAGTTTATTCATGCAAGGTACAGAGTTCCCAATGAATCATTTTTCTCTTGAACCAGATTACAAAACATGCATAAATTTGACTTGGAGTTTGATACATGTTAATAGGCAAGTGACATTATTGGTCTTAAATAACCATAGACATGAAACAATAATAAAATAATAATTATTTCATATTATTATTGCAAATGGTGAGGTGACTCGATCTTTTGGGCATTCCTCAGTGCATACAACATCAGGAAGGGAAATTCTGTGAAAACCACTACCCCTCCGATGCATTCTTCCTATCTTTTCTCACAGATGCCCATGTGCAGAAACCTATCATCATTGTCTTTTCCTTGTTTTCCTCCCATATTCTAGCCATCCCAGTATTGCTGACACATGCCAAGACTCACTGGGAAGAGGGCTTAAGGTACAGCAACTTCTTGATATACTGCTAATTATGGTAATACTGTTTATGAAATGATGATAAGGCATATTCAAAATATTTCTATAGTAAGTAAGATGCTTCTTCAGGTACTTCCTGGGAGATGAAGGGGTGAGATGAACAACTCTAGCAGTTCCTCAGAGCTGTGAACATCAAAAATGCGGCTTTCAAAGTTAGTTTTAATTTGTAAATCAGTTATTGTTGAATGTAAATTAAAAATCAGATTGTTGATAGGAAATTATAAAGTAGATATGCATATGAATGCTAATGTAGTGCTTTTTAAATAGTTGGCATTCAGATGCAATGGGACTTGTGTAATTTAATGTCTTTAGACATCTATGCACATTTTTTATTGTGGATCAGTTCAAAATGTCTTAGCACATGAATCTCTATAATTATAAATCTTATTAAAATTCATCACCAAATGATTCTGAAATCCTTTTTGTTGGTTCCCTTTGAACTGAACAATTCTTCTCTATCTGATGGCAGGATAAGTGATTTCTATGTAAAAGTTTCCTCAAATAATGTGCATTATTCTCAACTATAGGAAATTATAGATGCAAATAAATTACTATCTGAAATTTCCCATTCTTTTGTTTTCATAAGACAATTTCAGACCAGAAAAATAGCACAATTTGAAGTGTCTGTCCACTTTTTCTAGGGTCACACAGGTTTCCTGCTAATACTCACTTAGCTTCAAAATTCAAAATGTTTTCCTGGAACTTAATCATGGTGAAGCACCTTACACACACTTATTGGCCTGGATTTTTTTTTCCTTTTAAAATAAATGCGAATTTTTATTGTAACATCTTCTGACACAGGCACAAGGCCTAACACAGTAAGTTCTAAATAAATGCACATGGACTAGAAGAAGCAGCATATATTCTAAAAATGATGCTTCCAAAGAGATGTTTTCTATTTATTAATTGCATGTGATGAAATGTTTTCCTATATTAACAAAGACTACCTAATTTTTTGTCTATTTACTTACATTTGTTGATATGTATAATTAGGCATCTGATGGGTACGTATAAATCATTTGTTTATAAGCCATCAGCTTACAAAGAGAGACTTTGCTCAGGAAATACATATTAAGTCTGACCATAATTTTGAAACTGCACAGTAGAGTTTGCTAATAACAATATATTTTTAAAGCCTAGTTTAAGAATATAAGTAACAGACATGGATTAGAAGAGAAATTACTGTTAAAATGTCTATATATCCAAAACAATCTACACCATTCAATGCAATCCCTATCAAAATAACACCAGCATTTTTTCACAGAGCTAGAACAAATAATTCTTTTTTTTTTAAACAGATTTTTTTTTATTTACTTATGATAGGCACACGGTGAGAGAGAGAGAGGCAGAGACACAGACAGAGGGAGAAGCAGGCTCCATGCACCGGGAGCCCGACGTGGGATTCGGGCCCGGGTCTCCAGGATCGCGCCCTGGGCCAAAGGCAGGCGCCAAACCGCTGCGCCACCCAGGGATCCCAGAACAAATAATTCTAAAAAATATATGGAATCAGAAAAGACTCTGAATAGCCAAAGTGATGTTAAAAAAGGAATGCAAAGTGGAATAATCACAATTCCAGACTTCAAGCTGTATTACAAAGCTGTGATCATCAAGACGGTATGGCACAAAAACAGACACATAGATCAGTGGAACTGAATAGATAACCCAGAAATGGACCCTCAACTCTATGGTCAACTAATCTTCAACAAAGCAGGAAAGAATATCCAATGTGGAAAAAAAAGAGTCTCTTCAACAAATGGCATTGGGAAAACTGGACAGCCACATGCAGAAGTGTGAAACTGGACCATTTCCTCACATCATACACAAAAATAAGGTCAAAATGGATGAAGGACCTAAATGTGAGACAGGAATCCATCAAAATCCCAGAGGCAACATAGGTAGCAACCTCTTTGACTTCAGTTTTAGCAATTTATTACTAGAAATGTCACCAAAGGCAAGAAAAACAAAAGCAAAAGTGAACTATTGGGACTTTATCAAGATAAAAGTCATCTGCACAGTGAAGGAAACAATCAACAAAACTGAAAAGCAGCCTACAAAATGAAAGAAGATATTCGCAAATAACATATTGGATAAAGATTTAGTATCCAAATTCTATAAAGAATTTATCAAACTCAACACCCAAAAAACAATCCAGTTAAGAAGGGGGCAGAAGACCTGAATAGATATTTTTCCATAGGAGAGATCCAGATAGCTAACAGACACATGAAAAGGTTGAGCATCTTTTCAAGTGTCTGTTAGCTCATCATGGAAATACAAATCGAAACCATGATGAGATACCACCTCACACTTGTCACAATGGCTAAAATTAACAACAGGAAACGACAGATGCAGAGAAAGGAGAAAACCCTCATGCACTGTTGGTAGGAATGCAGACTGGTATAGTCACTGTGGAAAACAGTATGGAGGTCCTCAAACACTTACAAATAGAACTACCCTATGATCCTGTAATTGTACTACTAGGTATTTGCCCAAAGGATACAAAAATACAGATTTGAAGGGGTACATGCACCCCGATGTTTATACCAACATTACCAAGAATAACCAAACTATGGAAAGAGCCCAAGAGTCCATCAAATGATGAATGGATGAAGAAGATGTGATATATATATGAAATCTTGCCATTTGCAAGGACGTGGATAGAACTAGAGTGTTTTATGCTAAGCAAAATATCAGTCAGAGAAAAACAAATAGCACATAATTTCACTCATATGTGGATTTTAAGAAATGAAATAGATGAATACAGGGGAAGGAAAGGAAACATAATATAAGATAAAAACAGAGAGGGGGCAAACCATAGGAGACTCTTGACTATAGAGAGCAAACTGGAGGTTCCTGGAGGAAAAGTGGATGGGGGATGGGTTAGATAGAGGATGGGTATTAAGGAGGGCACTTGTGATGAGCCCTGGGTG
Organism: Vulpes lagopus; assembly: GCF_018345385.1. Taxonomy (NCBI): domain Eukaryota; kingdom Metazoa; phylum Chordata; class Mammalia; order Carnivora; family Canidae; genus Vulpes; species Vulpes lagopus. The sequence goes on along the minus strand of NC_054847.1, from coordinate 49,314,004 downwards.
TTCTTTGTAAGTGATAAATCATTAAAGTCTACTCCTGAAACCAATACTACACTCTATGTTAACTAACTTGAATTTTTTTTTTAAGATTTTATTGATTTATTCATGAGAGACACAGAGAGAGAGGCAGAGACACAGGCAGAAGGAGAAGCAGGCGCCATATAGGGAGCCTGTCATGGGACTTGATCCTGGGACCCCAGGATCAGTCCCTGGGCTGAAGGTGGCACTAAACCGCTGAGCCACCCGAGCTGCCCAACTAACTTGAATTTAAATAAAATATTGGGAAAAGAAATAAAGTATAGGCTTTATTAGGGATGTGAAAGCTGAAAAAAATAAATAAAGTTAGTTCTGAAAATTTAAAAAAAAAGAATATGAGTAGCAGAGAGTGTTCTATTGTAGAAGCTAGAAATGTATCAACTTCAAAAGAATTGTGAACATCTCATACTGAGAACAGGAATACTGGAGGTGAGGAAAGAGAGGAGACTCGAGAGGAGTATCACATAAGAATCTCCTTGAGATCTAATTCAGTTTGCCCAAACGTTACCTAGCTATTCTTTTTTAAGATAGTAAGAAGAGATCAGACCTTAAAGAGTAATACAAGGTTAATTAATAATGGGACACCTGGTAGCTCAGTGGTTGAGCGTCTGCCTTCAGCTCAGGTGGTGATCCCTGAGTCCTGGCATCGAGTCCCACATTGGGGTCCCTGTAGGAAAGTCTGCTTCTCCCTCTGCCTTTGTCTCGGCCTCTCTGTCTCTCATGAATAAATAAATAAAATCTTAAAAAAAAGATTATTAATAATATTTTTACCTTTTATTTTTCCTGACTCAAAACCACCAGGAAAAAAAAAAAACTTTTAAGAAAATAAGAGAAAAATATGCTTTGAGGTTTAATTTCCTAAAATTTTGTATAGACACAGTTTTGGAAGCAGCCGCAGATTGGAAACAATATGGAATGGCAATAACTCGATGTGTGAAAGATTCAAAATATGCAAAGAAAGGTGGCTGGATCAGGAAGGATTGTGTGGGGGAGAAAATACAGCTCAGATTGCAGGAAACAAAAGGAAATGTCGTTTTGGAGCAAAAGACCCAAACTCCTTGTGTTTGGTGATGAAATTTACTGAAAATTACCAATGACCCCCTCATTTTGTAGTAGATAGACACAAATTAAGCCTCATTGGATAAACAAATGTTTCCTAAAATTATCTAGAGTTCTCCTAACTTAATTTAGTCCATGATAGAATATTCTATACTAACTACATTATACAGCAAAATGTCTTGATTTAATTGAGCAGAAGTCAGGTAAGGAAGCCCCTTCCTTTCTTCCTTCCTTCCTTCCTTCCTTCCTTCCTTCCTTCCTTCCTTCCTTCCTTCCTTCCTTTCTTCTTCTTCTTTTTCTTTCTTCTTTCTTTCTTTCTTTCTTTCTTTCTTTCTTTCTTTCTTTCTTTCTTCTTTCTTTCTTTCTTTCTTTCTTTCTTTCTTTCTTTCTTTCTTTCTTCTTCTTTCTTTCTTTTTCTTTCTTTCTTTCTTTCTTTCTTCTTTCTTTCTTCTTTCTTTCTTTTTCTTTCTTTCTTTCTTTCTTCTTTCTTTCTTCTTTTTCTTTCTTTTCTTTCTCTCCTTCTTTCCTTTTTTTCCTTCCCTCCCTTCCTCTCTCCCTGCTTTTTTCTTACCTTCCTTCCTTTCCTTTTCTCCTTCTTTTTTTGGGGGGGATGAGGTCCTTCCTTCTTTCCCTCTTTCCCTCCCTATTTTCTTCCCTCTTTCTTTGTACTCAATTTAACAAAACTAGTTTTGGTTAAAGTGTGTACTTTGGATTCAGAACATGGAGAACAGAGCAATGAAAATTTAGAAGAGCCACATGGAGAAGTTCAGAGTGCCTGAGAACCCAAATCACGGGCATTCAGTCAAGATTTTCATCCTTTCAATCAATGCATTGAAGTGATTGTTTCTTTTTTATTTTTATTTTATTATATGTTTGCTTGTTGCTTTAGATGATTGCTCCACACACAAGATTACTTTCTGGATCATTGGTAGGTTCTAGAACCTTTTGAGTTGGGTTCATAACATATCAGAGTTTCTAGGGATGAATGTGTGCAAAACATTTGCCAAGGTTTCATGAGAAATGTAAAGAAGAAGATGGTGAAAACCTTGCATTTGAATTGTTAGAACTTAGTGAAAAAAAAAAAGAGGGAAATAACATATAACAGTAAGGAGAAAATCTTGGAAATTCAATAATTCTTTCTTTTTTTTTCTCAAATATGCTGAGAATCTTCATTGTATTACAGGAAGACCCATAAGAGCCAACATTACTGTGCTGTGTATTTATAAAAATAATTAACCGTCAGCATAAATCTCTCTGTCACAAAGCTTTTGCAAACACATAATTTAAGGAAAGTGTTTTAACTTAGGTCCAAATCCAGTATGTTATGGTACTCAGTTCCCTCTTTGTGTTTTAGTAGATCCAAAACAAATCCTGAGATCTGAGTGGCAGAAAAGTACTTCTTGCACCTGTAATTGCTTTCAGAAAACAAAGAATTCATTTAAAAACATATGTCAAGGACTAGAGCTAAATGATTTCTTTTTACGTTCAGCTCAGATTAAAATGGCTTTGAATGTAATAAAGGCTCCTTTAAAACCATATATTTCTATGCATGACTTTAAAGCCATATTCAAAGTAATGAATAAACATTACAGAATATAGACAATAAAGGGATGTAGACTATGGAACAGTAGCAATGTAATTATGCTCCAGCTTCCGTTTTTGAGAAGAAATAAGCTAGAAAATACAGGTATGAGTTATTTGGAAAATTTTAAAAAGAAATTTTATAACTTGTCAGAATTTAAAAAAATGGAATCTTCAGTATTTTAATCCTGTCAACTATTATTTATCTTATATCTGGAAACCTGTTTGTAATCTAATAAAATGAATTAGATAAAACCACAGAAGAATATTAAAGAATGATGCCAGTAAATTTAAAAATTTACCTGGCCGAATAATAAAATTACTTAAGGTAGTCAGATGTTAAGAATATATACATTTATATTTATTTTCTTTCTTTGCCAGTAGCGTTGTATCACAGATTTACACTCAGCTATAACAGTAATGCTTTTTTTCCATAAGACTAGGTGTCTAGAAACAAATGCAGGAAATACAAAGTCATTGATTTATAGGGAAACAACAAAAACAAAATCTAATGTTTATATTTGGCCTTCATTTTCTTTTGAAGTTTCAGGTTTGGATTTTTTGATCTTTATTTTTATGCCATATTGGGATGTTTCTTTTTTTTTGAAATATTCTGAGTGGATCAAATAACTCATCCCTCGAGGACTTTCAGAAATGGGGTGAAACAACTGATATTTCAGAGAATTGAGGTTTTATGTTACTTTTTTATGTTTTAAAGGTTATCTCAGCTCTATCCTTATATCCATTCATTCAACAAATATTTATAGAGTATGTAATTGGTAGTAGGAACATATTGATGGTGGATTCTGTGTTTATATTATTTATGTTTCATAAGGAAGAGAGGATGTACAATAATATATATATATATATATATATATATATATATAATATTCACTAAAATGGAATAAGGACCAGAAATGAACAAACCCTTTCCTTTTTTTAAAAAAATATTTTATTTATTTATTCATGAGAGACACAGAGAGAGAGAGGCAGAGACATAGGCAGAGGGAGAAGCAGGTTCCATGCAGGGAGCCTGATGTGGGACTCAATCCCGGGACTCCATGATCACACCCTGGGCCAAAGGCAGGTGCTCAACCACTGAGCCACCCAGGCGTCCACGAACAAACCCTTTCTTAAACTTATCCATCATATCTATGATTGCTAGGCTCATTCTTTCAGACAAAAGACAATTAAACTAATTTTTGATATACTATTACCCAAAGCCTTTTGTTCTCCCTGACTAAATATGCTGCATATTTCACATAAATAGACAATATAGATGCAATGTAGGTTATCTGGAATTTTTGAATTTTTGACTGGCAAGTAAAAAAAAAAAAAAGTCAAACTAGCTTAAGCAAATGTGTCTGTGTGTGTGTGCCAGCACTTTGTTTTTGTTTTAAATATCTGATCATGGCCTTGCTGCATCCATGGATTTTATTATATTTCTCACTATCTTCTTCTGTCTTTCTCCAGCTTTGGCTCTCCCTTTGGCTCTCACTCTTGCTCTACACCCCCAGCCTAGAATCTGTACCTGTTCCCTTCTGCATAATGATTATATTCTATTTTTCTGTATATAAACCTTCTTCATGTGTCAACAAACATGATTGCAGCCTTATGTTATTCCACCATAAGGCCTCAGGAAAGAGGAGGTTATTTTTTCCATTAAACAGTTACAGATTAATATCTCAGAGAAAGATTTGGAATTGACCTACATTGAGTTACATGCCCAATCCTTGGACTTTGGTCAGTCACCTGAGACATTCTGACTAGTTAGCCATGGACTGAACACTCTTTCTTGTGTCCAATGAGAATGGGGGTAATGTGATTGTTATTGAGTCACTTGGTTCTTGTCCCAGATGCACCAAAGAATTGGAAACCCAAGATCAAAATGGGGAGATAAAGTTTACTGAGTTGATAAATGTAGGACATGTTCAAGAGTGAACGCCAGCCACTGCCAGAGAATGAAAAGCTCCCCACTCCCAGAAGCTCTAGCTGCATCCTGCTTTGTGTACATGTCAATTTGGCTTTAGTTGACATTTTTGACTGACAGCTGGTGGTTATATAACATTTATGCCTCTATACATGTGCCCACTCATGACACATTCTGTTGTAATTGTATTTATTTATGCATTGCATATTTATAGGCTTTTAATGAGTTTTGTTGTGACTTTAAAAATACTTAAGGGCATGTTGCTCCCCTTGTGTGCATGCTTGGCTCTTACAAGTCCCCTTGTGCTTTTGAGCCAGCACTGTGGCTAGGAGTTTCCTGTTCTGATAGCCCTCAGAGGTGGCTGCAGGAGTGTGGCTAGCACCTGCTTTGTCCCTCTTTGCTCACATCTAAGTAACTGCCTGACATGACTAGCAACTATACATTGCATAAGTTAAAAAAAAAATAGTTGCTAATCCAGATGAGCAATTTCTTTACCAGAATACAAGGGCTATGTATTAAACTGGATACATCAGAAGCAGACCCTGGGATCAGCTTTTGGATTATGTCATTTACTGGCAGATGATGTTTTTAGTTGCAGAAGCAGACAGGCCATGACAAATTGGCCATGTGACCAGGTCTAGACAAGAACCACCATCACCATAGGTTTTTCTTCTCTTGCTTTGATTTGCTACCCTGTTGAAAATACAAATAGCACATAATTTCACTCATATGTGCGATTTTAAGAAGAATAGATGATACAGGGGAAGGAAAGGAAACATAATATAAGATAAAAACAGAGAGGGGGCAAACCATAGGAGACTCTTGACTATAGAGAGCAAACTGGAGGTTCCTGGAGGAAAAGTGGATGGGGGGATGGGTTAGATAGAGGATGGGTATTAAGGAGGGCACTTGTGATGAGCCCTGGGTGTTCTTTGTAAGTGATAAATCATTAAGTCTACTCCTGAAACCAATACTACACTCTATGTTAACTAACTTGAATTTTTTTTTTTAAGATTTTATTGATTTATTCATGAGAGACACAGAGAGAGAGGCAGAGACACAGGCAGAAGGAGAAGCAGGCGCCATTTAGGGAGCCTGTCATGGGACTTGATCCTGGGACCCCAGGATCAGTCCCTGGCTGAAGGTGGCACTAAACCGCTGAGCACCCGAGCTGCCCCAACTAACTTGAATTTAAATAAAATATTGGGAAAAGAAATAAAGTATAGGCTTTATTAGGGATGTGAAAGCTGAAAAAAATAAATAAAGTTAGTTCTGAAAATTTAAAAAAAAAGAATATGAGTAGCAGAGAGTGTTCTATTGTAGAAGCTAGAAATGTATCAACTTCAAAAGAATTGTGAACATCTCATACTGAGAACAGGAATACTGGAGGTGAGGAAAGAGAGGAGACTCGAGAGGAGTATCACATAAGAATCTCCTTGAGATCTAATTCAGTTTGCCCAAACGTTACCTAGCTATTCTTTTTTAAGATAGTAAGAAGAGATCAGACCTTAAAGAGTAATACAAGGTTAATTAATAATGGGACACCTGGTAGCTCAGTGGTTGAGCGTCTGCCTTCAGCTCAGGTGGTGATCCCTGAGTCCTGGCATCGAGTCCCACATTGGGGTCCCTGTAGGAAAGTCTGCTTCTCCCTCTGCCTTTGTCTCGGCCTCTCTGTCTCTCATGAATAAATAAATAAAATCTTAAAAAAAAGATTATTAATAATATTTTTACCTTTTATTTTTCCTGACTCAAAACCACCAGGAAAAAAAAAACTTTTAAGAAAATAAGAGAAAAATATGCTTTGAGGTTTAATTTCCTAAAATTTTGTATAGACACAGTTTTGGAAGCAGCCGCAGATTGGAAACAATATGGAATGGCAATAACTCGATGTGTGAAAGATTCAAAATATGCAAAGAAAGGTGGCTGGATCAGGAAGGATTGTGTGGGGGAGAAAATACAGCTCAGATTGCAGGAAACAAAAGGAAATGTCGTTTTGGAGCAAAAGACCCAAACTCCTTGTGTTTGGTGATGAAATTTACTGAAAATTACCAATGACCCCCTCATTTTGTAGTAGATAGACACAAATTAAGCCTCATTGGATAAACAAATGTTTCCTAAAATTATCTAGAGTTCTCCTAACTTAATTTAGTCCATGATAGAATATTCTATACTAACTACATTATACAGCAAAATGTCTTGATTTAATTGAGCAGAAGTCAGGTAAGGAAGCCCCTTCCTTCCTTCCTTCCTTCCTTCCTTCCTTCCTTCCTTCCTTCCTTCCTTCCTTCCTTCCTTCTTCTTTCTTCTTCTTTCTTTCTTTCTTCTTTCTTTCTTTCTTTCTTTCTTTCTTTCTTTCTTTCTTTCTTTCTTCTTTCTTTCTTTTTCTTTCTTTCTTTCTTTCTTTCTTTCTTCTTCTTTCTTTCTTTTTCTTTCTTTCTTTCTTTCTTTCTTCTTTCTTTCTTCTTTCTTTCTTTTTCTTTCTTTCTTTCTTTCTTCTTTCTTTCTTCTTTTTCTTTCTTTTCTTTCTCTCCTTCTTTCCTTTTTTTCCTTCCCTCCCTTCCTCTCTCCCTGCTTTTTTCTTACCTTCCTTCCTTTCCTTTTCTCCTTCTTTTTTGGGGGGGGATGAGGTCCTTCCTTCTTTCCCTCTTTCCCTCCCTATTTTCTTCCCTCTTTCTTTGTACTCAATTTAACAAAACTAGTTTTGGTTAAAGTGTGTACTTTGGATTCAGAACATGGAGAACAGAGCAATGAAAATTTAGAAGAGCCACATGGAGAAGTTCAGAGTGCCTGAGAACCCAAATCACGGGCATTCAGTCAAGATTTTCATCCTTTCAATCAATGCATTGAAGTGATTGTTTCTTTTTTATTTTTATTTTATTATATGTTTGCTTGTTGCTTTAGATGATTGCTCCACACACAAGATTACTTTCTGGATCATTGGTAGGTTCTAGAACCTTTTGAGTTGGGTTCATAACATATCAGAGTTTCTAGGGATGAATGTGTGCAAAACATTTGCCAAGGTTTCATGAGAAATGTAAAGAAGAAGATGGTGAAAACCTTGCATTTGAATTGTTAGAACTTAGTGAAAAAAAAAAAGAGGGAAATAACATATAACAGTAAGGAGAAAATCTTGGAAATTCAATAATTCTTTCTTTTTTTTTCTCAAATATGCTGAGAATCTTCATTGTATTACAGGAAGACCCATAAGAGCCAACATTACTGTGCTGTGTATTTATAAAAATAATTAACCGTCAGCATAAATCTCTCTGTCACAAAGCTTTTGCAAACACATAATTTAAGGAAAGTGTTTTAACTTAGGTCCAAATCCAGTATGTTATGGTACTCAGTTCCCTCTTTGTGTTTTAGTAGATCCAAAACAAATCCTGAGATCTGAGTGGCAGAAAAGTACTTCTTGCACCTGTAATTGCTTTCAGAAAACAAAGAATTCATTTAAAAACATATGTCAAGGACTAGAGCTAAATGATTTCTTTTTACGTTCAGCTCAGATTAAAATGGCTTTGAATGTAATAAAGGCTCCTTTAAAACCATATATTTCTATGCATGACTTTAAAGCCATATTCAAAGTAATGAATAAACATTACAGAATATAGACAATAAAGGGATGTAGACTATGGAACAGTAGCAATGTAATTATGCTCCAGCTTCCGTTTTTGAGAAGAAATAAGCTAGAAAATACAGGTATGAGTTATTTGGAAAATTTTAAAAAGAAATTTTATAACTTGTCAGAATTTAAAAAAATGGAATCTTCAGTATTTTAATCCTGTCAACTATTATTTATCTTATATCTGGAAACCTGTTTGTAATCTAATAAAATGAATTAGATAAAACCACAGAAGAATATTAAAGAATGATGCCAGTAAATTTAAAAATTTACCTGGCCGAATAATAAAATTACTTAAGGTAGTCAGATGTTAAGAATATATACATTTATATTTATTTTCTTTCTTTGCCAGTAGCGTTGTATCACAGATTTACACTCAGCTATAACAGTAATGCTTTTTTTCCATAAGACTAGGTGTCTAGAAACAAATGCAGGAAATACAAAGTCATTGATTTATAGGGAAACAACAAAAACAAAATCTAATGTTTATATTTGGCCTTCATTTTCTTTTGAAGTTTCAGGTTTGGATTTTTTGATCTTTATTTTTATGCCATATTGGGATGTTTCTTTTTTTTTGAAATATTCTGAGTGGATCAAATAACTCATCCCTCGAGGACTTTCAGAAATGGGGTGAAACAACTGATATTTCAGAGAATTGAGGTTTTATGTTACTTTTTTATGTTTTAAAGGTTATCTCAGCTCTATCCTTATATCCATTCATTCAACAAATATTTATAGAGTATGTAATTGGTAGTAGGAACATATTGATGGTGGATTCTGTGTTTATATTATTTATGTTTCATAAGGAAGAGAGGATGTACAATAATATATATATATATATATATATATATATATATAATATTCACTAAAATGGAATAAGGACCAGAAATGAACAAACCCTTTCCTTTTTTTAAAAAAATATTTTATTTATTTATTCATGAGAGACACAGAGAGAGAGAGGCAGAGACATAGGCAGAGGGAGAAGCAGGTTCCATGCAGGGAGCCTGATGTGGGACTCAATCCCGGGACTCCATGATCACACCCTGGGCCAAAGGCAGGTGCTCAACCACTGAGCCACCCAGGCGTCCACGAACAAACCCTTTCTTAAACTTATCCATCATATCTATGATTGCTAGGCTCATTCTTTCAGACAAAAGACAATTAAACTAATTTTTGATATACTATTACCCAAAGCCTTTTGTTCTCCCTGACTAAATATGCTGCATATTTCACATAAATAGACAATATAGATGCAATGTAGGTTATCTGGAATTTTTGAATTTTTGACTGGCAAGTAAAAAAAAAAAAAGTCAAACTAGCTTAAGCAAATGTGTCTGTGTGTGTGTGCCAGCACTTTGTTTTTGTTTTAAATATCTGATCATGGCCTTGCTGCATCCATGGATTTTATTATATTTCTCACTATCTTCTTCTGTCTTTCTCCAGCTTTGGCTCTCCCTTTGGCTCTCACTCTTGCTCTACACCCCCAGCCTAGAATCTGTACCTGTTCCCTTCTGCATAATGATTATATTCTATTTTTCTGTATATAAACCTTCTTCATGTGTCAACAAACATGATTGCAGCCTTATGTTATTCCACCATAAGGCCTCAGGAAAGAGGAGGTTATTTTTTCCATTAAACAGTTACAGATTAATATCTCAGAGAAAGATTTGGAATTGACCTACATTGAGTTACATGCCCAATCCTTGGACTTTGGTCAGTCACCTGAGACATTCTGACTAGTTAGCCATGGACTGAACACTCTTTCTTGTGTCCAATGAGAATGGGGGTAATGTGATTGTTATTGAGTCACTTGGTTCTTGTCCCAGATGCACCAAAGAATTGGAAACCCAAGATCAAAATGGGGAGATAAAGTTTACTGAGTTGATAAATGTAGGACATGTTCAAGAGTGAACGCCAGCCACTGCCAGAGAATGAAAAGCTCCCCACTCCCAGAAGCTCTAGCTGCATCCTGCTTTGTGTACATGTCAATTTGGCTTTAGTTGACATTTTTGACTGACAGCTGGTGGTTATATAACATTTATGCCTCTATACATGTGCCCACTCATGACACATTCTGTTGTAATTGTATTTATTTATGCATTGCATATTTATAGGCTTTTAATGAGTTTTGTTGTGACTTTAAAAATACTTAAGGGCATGTTGCTCCCCTTGTGTGCATGCTTGGCTCTTACAAGTCCCCTTGTGCTTTTGAGCCAGCACTGTGGCTAGGAGTTTCCTGTTCTGATAGCCCTCAGAGGTGGCTGCAGGAGTGTGGCTAGCACCTGCTTTGTCCCTCTTTGCTCACATCTAAGTAACTGCCTGACATGACTAGCAACTATACATTGCATAAGTTAAAAAAAAAATAGTTGCTAATCCAGATGAGCAATTTCTTTACCAGAATACAAGGGCTATGTATTAAACTGGATACATCAGAAGCAGACCCTGGGATCAGCTTTTGGATTATGTCATTTACTGGCAGATGATGTTTTTAGTTGCAGAAGCAGACAGGCCATGACAAATTGGCCATGTGACCAGGTCTAGACAAGAACCACCATCACCATAGGTTTTTCTTCTCTTGCTTTGATTTGCTACCCTGTTGATAGTCATGATATGCTGCAGCTTGTGCTTTGAGCCATGTTTCTTTGTGTTGTTTGGTTGAGTACTACCAAGATCTGTCATAGATTTATTTATTTTTTTTAATTATTTTATTTATTTATGATAGGCACACAGTGAGAGAGAGAGAGAGGCAGAGACATAGGCAGAGGGAGAAGCAGGCTCCGTGCACCGGGAGCCTGATGTGGGATTCGATCCCGAGTCTCCAGGATCACGCCCTGGGCCAAAGGCAGGCACCAAACTGCTGTGCCACCCAGGGATCCCTGTCATAGATTTAGATACACCTAGAGCCACAGTTTTGAAAATTACTTGGAACTTAGACACAGGAGTATGGGATTGGAGTCTTCCTTTCTTTTTTTTTTTTAAGATTTATTTATTTATTCATGACAGACACAGAGAGAGATGAAGAGACATAGGCAGAGGGAGAAGCAGGACCCTTGCAGGGAGCCTAGTGCGGGACTGGATCCCAGGATCCTGGGATCACACCCTGACCCGAAGGCAGAGGCTCCACCACTGAACCACCCAGGCATCCTGATTAGAGCGTTCCTTAAAGTGACCCTGGTTGTACATCTCAGGCAAAAGCTGCCTCCTGTGATTTTGAATAAAGTGGTGACTAATGCTAGCTAGGCTCAGGGGAAAACTCTACTTATGACAGGTTATTTGTGTGTCAATCAGGTGTTGGCCCCTGATCTATAGAGCACTCAGAGGAAAGAATTATGCCAGGTAGGAGATCTAGACTCCTTGGGTGATTGCTTATGAAGGAACAGTCTTTAGAGTGTAGATAGAGTGAAAATAGAAGTGAGAAGAGAGAGGGGAGAAAATATGGCTATTAGGTGGTCTTTTGAGACCCATGCTTTCAATGGCATGAACATCCTTAAATACACATACTGCTCCTGCTGCCACTACCTTTGCTTCTGTCACTAAGGTCCTGATCCTCAGGGGTGTGCAGAAAAGCAGTTTTGGCACACCTGTGGTACACAAAGAAGTTAATTCAAACCCAATTTAGGCCTAGGGCTTTAAAATCCTGTAAAGCACTCACTGCCATAGGGAAGGTCTTTAACCTGACAACACTGATTTGTGGCTTCGTGGAGGAAGAAAATTATAAAGCTGAACAAGGTAGAGAGAATTACTCTGGAGTTTATCTAGTGATTAAAAGAGAGAGGGAGAGAAACAGAAATGAATAAGAAATAGAAAGGCACCAGGATATAGGGAAAAGAAACAGAAAACAACAACAAGAACAAAAACTGAAACAAGCATCCACCTGTTGACCCAACTGGAAATTCAAAATCTTAAAAAAATTTATGCACAACCAAAAGTTGAGAGTGCTGAATGGATTTTCCATTTCTATCATAGAGGGTTTTTTTTTTTTAATCATAGAGGTTTTGAATTAACTTTCACACCTGCAGAAAATACATCAACTGTAAACCTTTGTGATGAATACTGGGACTCACCTTAAAGTTAGACCTGGAGATTCCACTAGATTTAAACAGGATATCATCAATTAAATTAAAGGAGTCACTGGTTATAAAATAGAGGACAAAGAGAAAAGCCCCTTTGGTACTATCACTTTACTTACATTTCCCAGAGTCATAGCATCCACTGCCCTAAAATATTTCATAGAGGGTATAGATACTATGACCTAATGAATAATAAATTAAAGTTAAATTAGGTTTTTGGCACTTCCAAATTGGCTTGACAAAATGGGGCCCCATGGAGCTTACCCCCCAGTTAAAATAGCTAATATGGTTTAATATAAATTATACAGAGCTATCAGGCTTTGAAACTAATATAAGAAAAAATATATGTATATATACATAAAAGCTAGTTTGTGAAAGGGTGAATATCTCCACTTCTTTATTTAACAATCCAACTCAGCCTGTTTCTAAACCTGGAAGAAAAATGAATGGCACTTCAAAGTGGATTACTTCAAATTGAATATTGTAGAATCCAGTAAGTTCCCCACACCTCATATTATTCAAATTACTGGCTCCTTCCTATTAGCAACCAGTAAATATATTGCTATTATATATTTGGCTAATATGTTCTCTGCAGTGCCTATTTCAATAACCTCTTAGTTTCAAGTTGCTTTCATCTCCAAAGGGACACAACACACCTTTACCTGGCTGCCAGTGGCAGACCTGAATAGCTGTGCCGTCATGCAGAAACTCTTCAGGAATGACTTGAACTGCATCGATTTATCCCCATAGATGTGACATTACATGGATCACATCTTCCTCTAGGGAGATCTACTTGACACACTTATTAAGGACATGCCAATACTCACAAAAAAGCCTACAGAGGGGGATGGACCATTGCTTCCCATACAGCAAAGTGCCTTTCCTCCAGACAAATTCCTGAAAATGTTGTAAACAGAAGGGTGCTCTCTCCCTGACACTGTCAAGAAACAGCAATGGACCCTCTCAGTCTCCACACTGTGATCCAGGCATTCATTCAATAGAACTTTCACCTCCCTACTGGCCTCAGGCTGCAGGTCCTATAAGCACCCCAATGACTCATTTCATTTCAAATACAATTAAATCAAATGTCACATTTCAGCCATCAGTCAAAGATCAAGATGAGTGGTAATAAAATGCTTGACCCTATTTTTCGAAGTCTGAATGCTAACAACTTCCATGCCTTACCTCTTGCTCTTCTGTGTCACATGTGTGGAAGGTGAAGGGAAAGTCTGGGTGGTCCCTCCTTTGGCATTGCAGGAGGCATCCAACCTACAGGTCCTTGCCCCTCTGTGCTGCCAGATTCCTCACCTCAGCTCCACCCCTAAACACAGAAACAGTCCAGGCCAGTTTCCATTGCTTGCTCTCTCCAGCCATTTCAAACCTGCTGGAGAAGTCTGTCCTGCTTTCCCCACAGACCTCAATTATGGAGATTTTACTCTTTTTTTTTTTTTATACCCTCTCCTTATGTGCGGGACATGATCAGCATGGACACCAGAACCAAACTTTGGAGGGGAGTCCATCTGCCTCTGCAGACAAGCAGAACAGAGGGGATCGCAGAAAACATAAGAATGAGGCAGGAAAATGAGATAGGAGGGGAACCAAAAAAAAAAACTTGATGTGCTACTGAGCAGTTAACATTGGTCTGCTGGATCTCTATCTCGCCAGGACGCACCTACCCAACAGTGCAGAGTGCATCTTAGCAATGTCCCCACCAAGGGTGGAAGAATCGTGAGATTTATCCACCAAGGCCTCTCTTCGATTAGGGCTGTTCAGCTAGGACCTCCAACTTGCCTTCCACGCTGGACAGAGCACACTGCCGTGAGCAGAGAAGGCCTTCTGCAGAGAGCTGCCGATACTTGAGTACAGGACTTCCAGCATGTGGAGGTATGGTGAGTACTGGGCAGATACGAGGTGGGGTGCAAACTGTTCACTACAGGGAGCGACGCTGGTCAAAGTGTATGTCTTTGACCACTTTCAGACTATGATGACTAGTTTTACAGAAGGACCTTTTAGGAGACAAATATAGTTTGGCTTTTAAATATGTTTATATTCAGGAAGATCACTTCAGCTCACACCTGGTTAGGTATTGCTAGTAAGATCAGTCCCAATGGGGTAAATCTGTTTGGAATCTATGGAACAGTTTCTAGAAACTGCCTCCTTCTTTACCATGTATGTTCTCCTTCACTAGCCTCAACTTCAGCTTCTTTCTTTAGGCCCCAGTCTCTCTAAGTTAAACTGAGTATGAGGATGTTAGTAACTCTGACTAATTTACATACTTCATAAACTTTACAACCTTCAGAAAGAGATTCATTTGCATTGTAGGATCTTAGCAAAAAGGCTCTGAAGCACTTTATTATTGTTAACACTCCATTGTTACATAGCCCCAAGGGCAGACAGCCCTTTCCTCTGTTTTCACCATAAAGTAGAGAAACACAGTGCACAGGCTGGGAAAGGATGCTGATTGTCCTTATGGAAAACCACAAGGGGGAAACCATTCTTAGTCCTAGGTTCAGCAAAACATGAAGAAACCTGGACTGAAAAGTGCTTCTAGAAATAAGAATGAGGTAGACTGGGCTAGAAGAGTTCACTTAACTAGAAGAGTCTCAAAGGTCCCCAAAGATGCCCCTAATTATGCAGAAGATGGGAACTACGAAGGCATCTTCCCCTTTGGCAGATATGAAATCTGGAACAATGTGCATAAAAGAAAGATTTTTCTCTTCCTTTATTTTACTGGGCTTCATTTCAGGGGTGAGTGTGTGTGTGTGTGTGTGTGTGTGTGTGTATGTGTGTGTGTGTTTCAATCAAAGTCACTTTAAATCTAAAGAACATAGAGATCATGGAATATATCAACATGTGAGACTGAGAATCTAGAAATTAAGTGCTAGTCCATGCTAGGAACTTTGAAGCATTATGATAAGTGGAAAAAAAACAGTCACAAAAGACCACCTGTATGATTCTATTTATATGAAATGCACAGAATCCATAGAGATAGAGGTCAAGGTAGTAGTTGCCAGGGACTAGGAGAAAGGAGGAATAGAGACTAACTGCTTAATGGGTTTGGGGTTTTCTTTTGGGGCAATGAAAATATTTTGTAAGTAGATGGAAGTGATGGCTATACAGCATGGTGGTTGCACTAAATGCCGCTGAGTTGTACACCCAACTATAAAATGGTTAATTTTATGTTATGTAAGCTTTAGTTCAGTTATACTTAAAGACCTATACTTTATACTTAAAGACTGCAATCAAAGAGACCCAGCTGAAAATGGGAAGACCAACTCGAGTTAGATAAATCTGAGTGTGAATGGGCACCTGTCATTGAAAGCTGGTATAAATATTAGTTCCATGTAAAATGAGGAGTGGAGGATCTCCCTTATAGTAAATATACAATAAATGTTGAAATGCTACTGTAATTTAAACTTTTGAATAAAAAGGCATTGACAAGGAGCAAATGATAGTTTGTCTCTGATAGGATATTCTAAACATTTAGAAACTTAAAACTTTTGTCTGTTCTTTAAAATCATACACAATGTGCCATGGTGGAATGATGCCCAGGGGTAGAGTGCACCATGGAATTTAGAGCTTACAGAAACATGTACAAGTTAGTTAATAATTCTAGTCCTTCATTTGTTTTCTATAAAATTCATAGTTCATCAGAGAAACACTTAGTTTTCCCCCAAGTTTAATGTTATAGGATTCAACCGTACATCCTGTGGTTTAGAATTTGATTTTTTAAAAAGATAAAGACAACGTGAGGATGGCACCTTTGAGGTCAGAGATCACCTGGGGGTTGTAAGAGAGATGCAAAATAAGTTGTTTCATGTGCCAGATCTGGTTGGTGAGCAATAGCTAATCTTCCAGAGGCCTGTGCTGGGGAGGACGTTATGATTTGATGCTCTGAGTAACCTATGGTGTCAGCCATGCCGGTAGGGCCTGGGAAAGGGGGGCAGACTGGAAGGGGCTGGGTGTATGGATGTCATCTGTTAGGTTTCCCTAGTGAAGGTGAAGAATAAACTGTTTGAGGACAGAAACAACAAATATGGTCCATTAAGGGAAAAATGTATGGGGGAGCATCATTTTGGTTATTGCCTTCAACGAAGCATAATAAGTAGTAGTCTACTCCCAAATTTCACATTACTTAGTGTCTGGCTGTGAAAATTCTAAAGATAAATAGATCTACTGTTTTTTATTCATTATGGAAATACCAGAATGTCTCCAGTCATTGTTTTGTTCTTGTAGTAAAAGAAAATTTCATGCTAATCAAAATTCCTCATTTCTGCAAATTTACAATTTGAGTGTGTGTGCATATGTGTGTGTGACAGTTGGAACCCCCTTTTTTATTTTCTTAACTCCTGTGGGCATCATTTACATCCAGTAGGACTCAGCAGGCTTGCCGAGCCATCCATAGTTGTGTGTGTGTGTGTGTGTGTGTGTGTGTGTGTGTTTAATCAAAAGGTCCAATGGCATTATGCAGATGGAAAACAATTTTGAAAATGCTATATACAGCAACTCCTGTTAAATCAAAGTTTTGAGCTACAGTGGGTAGTAAGATCTCTGTCAGAAAGGAAGGGAATAGCAGTCATGTTGGGGATGATGTGAAATCAGGGGTCAGTGAGGTGGGAAAATAAAAGGGTGAGAGGGATAGACAAGAAATTTCCCTCCAGGTGAAATTGTCTGGTGTGTTACATTTCACAAATGTTAAAAAGCCCGTGTTGTTGGAGTGGGAGAAGGATTTTTTTAATTTTTCAGGTTCTTTCACATATCATAATTCATAAAACATGCTATTTTGATTATAGGCAAAGTTTACTAAACTCAGCTTCTTCTTGTAGCCTGTTTAATTTCCTAAGGTAAAAATATATGTGATAATATTTAAGTCATAAGCTTTATGACTTTAGCCATAGTCAAAGCTAGATAGTTCTCAGGAGATAAACATGTGCTCTGGGTTTCTAATTAGAGTAGTTAGAAAGACGCAGAAAGACTAGTTTTAAGTCCCCCCCCCCGCAACTGCAGGTATAATATGACTTAGGAATTCGTGCAGAACCTTTGTTGTAAGCCTTTGAGCAGAGTTTTGTGGTGTTGGCGTGAATCTTTGGAATAATTCCCGTGCAATTTTGAGTTTTTGGCAATTATACAGCTCCAGATGGCACATGCTTGCCTACAGGCATAAGGCTCTTTGTCAATGGAGTGAATGCTGAAGTGATTACATAGTCAGGGATATTTCACGTCTTTTCACTTCACCTTGTAAGCCATTTAAAATCATAAAAACCAATAAGCAGTCAACTTTAAAAACAAATAAATAAATGGGAGCCAATCAAAATAAATGATCGTCTTCATACAATAAGAAGAAGCTCTATGAAATTGCATTCCATCCAGGAAAGAAACCCTACTGTTCTGTTGACTCACCCCCTGGTCTTACTCATTCATTCCACTTTGAGAAGAGCTGTGTGGCAAAGGTGGTGTGGTCTGTAGTCATATCATGGGCAGATGTGGGGATGCACCTAATTCTGGCAATTCCAGTGTCACGGAACCCACTAGTGCTTTTGCAATTTTCCTATGACATTATTTCTTCTTCTACATATTTTCAAAGGAAGAAATGTCAATCAAAAACATATTTCATGAAATAAGAATGATATCACTTTGACATAAAAATATAAATATTCATTGAATTAATTTTATAAGTCACTGATACATTTACTGTATTCTTCAAGCTTATAAAGCCCATTTGAATACATGATTTCTCTGATTGTCAAAATGACATGTAACGTGTGTAAGTGATGTAATCACCTCATATCATAATGCATATGGTCAAGGGGCATCTTGGGACCTCAGTTGTGCTGAAGGGTAGAGGAGATAAACCAGAACTAAAGAAACACACTCAGCTATGGATTTCTTTCCCCAGACAGGTTAAAAACCTTCAGTCTAAATCACAATGCCTGAATGAACCCTAGCTTTTATCTAGATCAGTGTCATAATATGATAATTTCAGATCAGTCGTTGAGGTTTTGCAGGAACTCTGAAAAATGAGAACATTCAACATCAGAAAGGCAGCATTAAATGCCCCTGGGGGTCCATTAATTGTGATAATTATGGTCAAAGATAAAAGCACCTTACCAAATAGCTAGGGAAAATGACTCATCAGAACTAAGTGGGTAGGTTTTAGAAGTACCTATCTCCAGTCGAGCAACTGTAATATTTATTGAAGAAAAAAGCAGAGACCCAGTTATGTGAAATGGCTGAACATTAAACACAGTCTTAATCATTAGTAGGAGAAAATAATTCACATGGGGTGTCTTCACTACCAGCACAAAACCCTGGAACTAAAGTCTTCTATTTGATACACTGATGGCCTTAAATAGGACTGGCTTTGCAACATGCTAAATTATGGCTCTCACACTGAAGGTATTTGTGTTTTCAATCAATAGGAGCAGAAGAAAATAGAAAATCCTGCACAGAGCACATCACATTTTAGAATAGCCAAGATGAAGTACATGGTATGACACAGATGGTTTGAAAATGGGATATTTGATATTATATAAAAAAATACAAATTTCATCTTTAATTTAAAAAATGATAGAGTTTCATTATTTTTATAAGCTTCATCTCTTCTTTATGACTAGCTCTTTTATGTCTGTCTATCCTTGTTGAAAGGTTTGTATACTGTGTGATTCTTTTCTCTTTGTGGTAAGAGATAAACTTATTTAAAAATCTCAAGTCATAATGGATTATAGTAATCTTAATTTAATAGTCACATTCTATACTGATTTAATTTTAATTTTTGTCCTTTAAGTAATGGTGAAAATTACATGTACTACATGGAAAAATCACTTGTCTTACTGTTGCACACAAGTCTTGCTATAATACTTCAGGATTTTCTTAAAACTATCTGGTCACTTATGATTGATATTACCTTTTATAGAATGTGGACTCTTGTATCCAGGTGAGAAAGATAAAGTGTCTTTTATTTCAAAACAAATATTAAGTATTCTCCTTGTTTAAAAAAATGTATATAGTTGAAATGTTAAGAATATTTTCATTTTTCTTCATAATTTTATAATAATAGAGTTAGTAGCTGGCACCCAGTCAAGGAGACACCACTGACTATCGAAAGTCAACCATCTGAAAACAGGTGTAAAATCTGTTGCAGTTGGATAGATAATATGTTAATTTGAAAAGGAACAAGCCTATAGGCAAAATAGGTTGTTTTTACATCTTGACAATTTCAACACAACAGCAGTAGAAAATTGACTCAATCTCAAATTGTGAATTTATTTTAAAATGATGCCATATTGGTAGAGCTGTGAACAACTGGAGGCATCAAATGAAAAGCCTCTCTTAATTCCAGATCTGAAACAAATTCCACCAATGACTTTTCTAGGACAGTAATGAGCATCAATACTTATTTGCAGTTACCCGCACATTTCCCCCCATCCCATTGCTCTCACTCCTTTCTTGTCTTCTAGCTTCCACCTGGGGTTCTTTTCTTTGTGCTGAAGAAAACCTGTTTTGTTTTGATGGGGAGTTGTTTGGGTTTTTGTTTGTTTGTTTGTTTGTTATTGTAGAGGTCCATTGCTTATGTTGTCTGTGCAGATCTCAGCCTCAAGGGGACAATTTTGTTTTCATGACAATGGATCAGAGCTACTACTGAGAAGGTCTAACACACATGTAATTGAATTATCAGACAGAGGGAAAGTAGAGAAAGAAGAGGTATAATTTGAAGAGATAAGAACTAAGAACTTACTAAAATTCATGAAAGTTATCAATTTACATTTTCACAATGATTTGTAAACCCTTTAGCAGGATAAATAAAAATAAATTTTACCCAGGCAAAACATAGACTATAACTAAAATGTAAAGAAGGCAATTACATTTTAAAGTACCCATAGCAGGGCCACCTGGGGGACTCAGTTGGTTGAGTGGCTGCCTATGGCTTGGGTCATGATCCCGGGGTCCTGGGATCAAGCCCCGCATGGGACTCCCTGCTGAGCAGGGAGCCTGCTTTCCTCTTCCCTCTGCTCCTCCCCCTGCTTGTACTCTTTCTCTTTGTGTGTTAAATAAATAAACAAAACTTTTTAAAAATAAATAAAAAGGGATCCCTGGGTGGCGCAGCGGTTTGGCGCCTGCCTTTGGCCCAGGGCGCCAACCTGGAGACCCCGGATCGAATCCCACGTCGGGATCCCAGGGCATGGAGCCTGCTTCTCCCTCTGCCTGTGTCTCTGCCTCTCTCTCTCTCTGTGACTATCATAAATAAATAAAAATTAAAAAAAAACCTTTAAAAAAATAAATAAATAAACTACCCATAGCAGTAAAGCTCATGCATATGTTTGTTCAAAATGTTGCAATAAGCTCCCTCCTAGCTGGTTCTGAGCCAGCTCCTCATTATTAAACAGGTAAGTCTCTTTCTGAAACCGTTCTCTTTCTGGAACCCAACCATGAAAATACACTCTTCTCTTCACTTCATAAAGACTTTCCTCAGTAGACTCATATCAGCATTAGATAGATATACATGCCTTTCCCAGTGATATGAGATCACTAAATTTATTTTTCCGTTTGAAATGCAAATCATGTTTCTCAGCTGTTGGGAATATCAGACAGAGACTCCCAAGGCTTAAATTAACATGATACTCCAACTGTTTTTCTCATCTTTCTTATACATTTTCTTTTGAAATAATAGGAGTTCTTGAAATGCAGCACTCATCAGAATCATATACTGCGGACTTAAGTTGTAGTTCCTGAAAGGATGACCAATAAAAATCTTTTCTGGAAACACAGTATATCATATGGGTACTCTCACTTTTTCCTTTTTCTTAATTTACCTTTATCCACATTTTCATGTTCCTTTAGTATGTGTATTGTAAAAGCACATGCTATTCTGAAGACCTATGAATTGGATGTTGGTAGGTGTGAATTACAATAGTGCAGATAATGACAAGGTTATAAAATTGTGAAAAATGTGAAAAACAAGTTACATATTTGAGTTTATAAAGTTGGTGATTAGGTGGTTTTTAAAATGCCTCTTTTAGGAAAGACAATAGGAGAGGTACCTATATGAAGATGTATTGTGTAACATATATATTAGAATGCAGCCACTAACTCAAATTCATTTAATTCTGAAACATATTTTTCTGCCTGGTTTTAATATCATACCATTCATGTTCTCTTCCACCTCTGTTCAAATCTTATTACATGTATTTTTTTTCTTTTTTACATTTTTAATGCTAAATTTTAGTAGTCAGTAACCACATTAATGATGAGATCTCGGGATCCCTGGGTGGCGCAGCGGTTTGGCGCCTGCCTTTGGCCCAGGGCGCGATCTTGGAGACCCGGGATCGAATCCCACATCGGGCTCCCGGTGCATGGAGCCTGCTTCTCCCTCCGCCTGTGTCTCTGCCTCTCTCTCTCTCTCTCTCTGTGACTATCATAAATAAATAAAAATTAAAAAAAAAAATGATGAGATCTTAGCACAAAATTTAGCCTTAAAGTATATTGGATTCTTAATGCATTGGCAAAGTTTAATCCAATTATATATAAAAAAAAAAAAAAAAGAAATGCAGAGTAAGCATGTTAGGTAACATCAGTGTGGTAAGATTTAAAATTAAGTAACATGGGTGCCTGGGTGGCTCAGTCGGTTAGGCATTTGCCTTAGGCTCAGGTCATGATCCCAGGGTCCTGGGATGGAACTCCATGTCAGGCTCTCTGCCCAGCGGGGAGTCTGATCTCTGTCTCCCTCTGCCCGCCACTCCTCCCACTTGTGCTCTCTCTCTCTCTCTCTCTGTCAAATAAATACATAAAATATTTTTTTTAATTTAAAAATAAATAAATAAAATCAGATAACAACTAGAGTTGAAATATGGCGAGTGCAGATAGAGAATTCCAAGTTTGTGCCAATCCAGCCAGTATCAAGTTGGTAAACTACTGATATATTTTCAGACAATGTTGCCACTCTTTGAAGATCTTTCAAAATGCTTGCTCAGAACATCACCAACTTCTCCACAATCAATTACAACACAGGGCATGCCTGTAAATGGAGGATGGCTGCAGGAGACATATGGGACCTTTGAGGTCTCTAGAGATGGGGAACCCTGAGGTGGTACAGGGTATTTTTATTATCTTTGTTATATTTCACTTCCACTTCATATTACCAATTAATCAAAACTCACAGACTGATTATGAAGAGTAACAAAAAAATATTAATCTTACCTACCAGTGCAATTAATTTTATTTGTAAAAATAAGAAAAAATATTATACATTGTGCCAAGCAACACTTAAATTGTACGTTAATTTCTACAAGTGAAGCTGGGACTTAGTTAACCAAGAGGATGCATTCCAGAGACATCTTTCATGATCTTAGTTAGGAAATGTGGTTAATATCTGATGTATGGAAACTTGAAGGGAATCATAAAATGTATACTAGCTGTGCTTAAAACACTTGTAAACCTCCCCGAATCTACTGATGTCCCTAATGTTTATTAAGTAAACATTAATGCTCAGCCAGATTTATTGGACAATAAATAAATCAAATTATTTTTAATATGGGGGTTGCCTATTGACTATTTCTCTCCACTGTCATTTTCAGAGCTCAGTGCATGTATATTAGTGATGACACACATAATTTAACAAAACTACCATATTTTGTGCAGGACCGACCCTAAGGACAGAAGCGGGCACTAAGAGTTTACATCTCATATAAAATCAAGGCTACCTGAAGATAACTTTCCTGGATAGTTTCTCATGCCCCAGTTTCCAATAAATCTTTAATCATTAAGAAAAATAAATATGAATTTTGGAAAGTCCCAACTGAATTAGATATGTGTTACCTGGGAGCATTTTCAGCAATATTATTTTCATTTTCCACATTATTTACAGAGCCCCTGGGCATGGAAGAAATGAAATACAAGGCAAATAAGTTTTAGAATAGATTTAGGGCATGGCAATACTAAAGCTTCCTGAAGGCTCTGAGTAAGG
Source organism: Vulpes lagopus (assembly GCF_018345385.1). Classification (NCBI taxonomy): domain Eukaryota; kingdom Metazoa; phylum Chordata; class Mammalia; order Carnivora; family Canidae; genus Vulpes; species Vulpes lagopus. The sequence continues at coordinate 49,290,749 of NC_054847.1, read as the reverse complement.
AGTAGTTTTATAACGAGAAAGGAATCTTGAGGAGGGCACTTTGGTTTTTGGAAGGTCATTGAGGAAAAGTGTTATGTTGATTAGACACATAGAATACCTTTCAGAAAGACCTGAGAAACTGTAAAAGGCACTGAATCCTCAGAAAACAATACAAAAACAATAAAATCAAGCATATTATCTAGCCTGAACAATGACATGCTTGTAATCAACTTGTGTATTGATTTTATTTATGAATCATGCATAAAATTATGAAAGTTTTATTTAATAAAATCTAGTTTGAGTCAATGATTTGTGAGCCAACAGTATTTCCCAAAATTTGGAAATGTGTTAATCAAGTATTATTTCAGAATAACTAAAGATTTTAGTTCATTTTGCATCTGGATTACAGGATATAATTTTGAGAAATTTGTACATCATTCTTTAATTGATTCTTTAATAATCTCACATTTTTTCTTCCTCTATAAATTGAAGAGTTTGCAAGCTAGTATTCCTCATCAGAAAAACACGATGCCTTGCTTCTATCTTTATGAGTTTAGGTCATAGACTATATAAAGTCAGATGTGATTCTTCTCAAGTGGTTCTGCTGTATGTAAGCTGTTTTGTAAAAGAGACATTTTAGTTAAAGGTGAAGGGTTTTTTTAGATTCAATACAATTGTTGATAAAACTTACAATCTATTATGTTCTTGTTATAACACATATAATATGTTATTTTATGTATGTTTGATATGTAAATATGATTTGAAAAGCAAATCCAAAAAAGTATTTTTAGTCTATACCACTCAAATCAATATCTGCTGTGTTCAAAGTTTCTCATTTCAGACTTGATTCTTTTTTTAGGCAAACAAATTGTCCAGTAAACAGCCAGCTTCAAATGAGTTTAAGTGTTCTTGGAGTTTGGGGGAAGCTTTTTCTTATGAAAATTATAATATGTAAATCATAATATTCTTACAAGAGCATAACTGAACAAATATGTTAGGCGATCTTTGGGATGGACAGAACACTTCTATGTGAATCTCAGTTTATGCTCTAGTTAAAAAATAGTACATTGCAGAAAATAGGACAAAAGTTGGTTTTAATTCTAGTGGGACTGGTTTTTCCATTTGCTCTTAACCTTTGACTTATCATTGTTTAGAAAAGTTCCTTATTCTGACTGATTTTCATGTTAACCAGCCCATTAGCAGAGAGCTAGGGGGTGCTTATTTATATCCAGCCTCTTCCTCTCACTTCTAAATCCCTCCTGTACCCCGGTGCACCTGAACTGTGTACAAAGTGTTCTCAGACTCCATTGAAGTTAGCATTCTAGACATGCATTAGCTTTTGCTAACAATGTGTTCTTATTGACATTTACAAGACTGAAGAATTAATGAACAAGGGCCACAGAGGAGAGGATGTTTGCAGCCAGTGGGTGCCATGTTTACCATCTACCCATCAGTGCTCTGGTTGTGGGCTGCTCTGAGAAGTGGTAGTAAGGACATCACAAATGCCAACATCTGGATCTAGCCACTATGAGGTCTTCAGTGTTGAAAATTCAGTGGTGGCCTCTGTACTTTTTTACTTCTCCAGCTGATACAGAAATCCCATAGATCTATTATTTGGCTATCATAATTATTATTTGGCTATATTTCATTTATCTATGTTTTTCTTCTGTTGAATTATTTTAAAGCAAATCACAGATCATTTTATGCCTGAATAGTTTAGCGTTAGATCTATAAAATTAGATATCAAATGAACATAATCAAATGAACATTAGTACATCTAAAAAAATTGCTTAATATCATCAAATGTCCTTATGGAAATGTCCATGATGTTTGTATTAAAAGAAGTATTTTTCACATTCGATTTGTTCAAATCAGCATTCAAAAAGATGTAAACCTTGTAGTTTCTTGTTATCTCTTAAATGTCCTTCAATCTAGAATAGTCTTCGCCCTTTATTTTTCAAATCATTAATGTGTGGAAGACTCAAATGGTCCTCTACTATACTTCCTTGTCTCAGTGTGTTTGCTTAGTCTTTTATATTGTCACTTGAGTTATTCCTCTATCTTTTTGTCTTCTGTAAAGTGGAGATTCAGACTAGAGACTCAATTGTATTTAGAATTAACTTTTTCTTAGAATATTTAATTGTGATTCCTTATTTTTTGTATGGTTTAATATAAGCAAGCACACAGTATGACTGTACATCTAGTGATGCTAAAATCTGTCACAAAATTCTTGTGGTAACACCCCAGATCCTCCTTTGTAAAGTTGCATTTATTTATTTATTTATTTATCTTATAGCTGGTGATTAATCTGTAGAATGATAATTTGGCACCTGGAAAATATCCTGTTTCCCATTTTACTTCATGAAATCAAGTCCATTGATAATAGCTATAAGAACTGCTTACCTTTTAAGCTGCATTTATTAGGTTAAAGTCTTCTATAAAGAATAACTGTCCCTCAAAAAAAAAAAAAAAAAAAAAAAGAATAACTGTCCCTCATTATATACTGGGATTATTTGGCTCATATGAAAAAGAAAGATTAAGTTATTAATCTTTCCCCATTATTATAGATATTAATTTTAAGGAATCAGTTTATTAATTTCTGGCAATAGTTACATATTCATGTTGCTATTGATGGTGAACACGATGAAGGTATTTTTAGTTTCCTTTCTCCTTTCTTTGAATATTATCATGAACTCCTAAAATTTTATCCATTTAGCATTTAGCAAATCTCTTTCTTAATTCTTTGTGATGCTGGAGAGATGTTCCAAGCACAAAAACAGTGGCCCTTATAAGCCATCCTGAGTTTGAACATATCATGAACATTTATAGAAAGATTTTTACAGGAAGGAGACTATCTGACTCTTCATTCCATAAAATATCTTTCTGGGTGTAAAATGTGAAATTAAATAACATAGGCCAAATTCAGATTCAGAGAGATTAAGCAGAGACTATTGTAGAAATCTTGGCCAAAAATTATTAGGGCTTAAATTAGAGTGGTGTGAATAGGCGTATGATTGGATGAGTAGAGAAACACGACATATTAGGAGGCATAAAAACATAATTTTGCAATAATCTGGATGTAGATAAGGGTGAAATAAAGTATAATTCTTTGTCATATATAACAATATAGGATAAAAATGATGAATAATAACTTGCTTTAGGAATATGATAATGAGCTTAATTTTATGTATGTATACATAAAAAGCATATAATATGTTTATATGTATATAAAAATTATACATAATATATATTACATATAGAACACATATGTATTTATGGGGAGATAGAGTTATTAATATTTCCTTGTGATGACCAAGTGGAAGCATTAATTTGACAATTGGTTATTGGTCTTATGGGTCTGGGATTCAGGACAGACATTATAAGCATAGAAAAAAAATTGAATCCATTGTAGTAGCCCAATTCCTTAGGAGTACATATAGATAGGGAATTGCAAAGGCACAAAGAAACTCCCCGTTGTTTAAAGTTAAGATAAAGACATGAGATTATAAAAGATATTCTGAAGTTGTAAAAGAAGAAAATCTGGAGAATACATCCACAGACCACATCAACTGCTGAATTCTGTTTCATGCCGCTACCTGGTTTGTTCAAGATCTGGACAAAAAAGTTCACTTGGGCAAAGCAAGTTGGAGATAATTTTTCTCAGGATGAGAACTGTTTCAGGCTACACAAGAGAGAAGCCAATGGAGGTAGAGTGATCTGAGAAAACAAAGTGAAAACAGCTTCTTCAAAAATCTTAGCTCTCACTAGGGACGAGAGTAGGAGGTGAAGAGCTCATGGGAATCTTTTTAAATGGGAGAGGATTAAACATATAAATGGTGGATGGGGATGAGGAGAATGAAGAGAGGAAGGTAAATAGGAACAAATGACAGTAATGATAATAGAACAATGGGCACATTTGTACAGCAGTGTTCTAACATCTTATATACCATCTTTATTATTATATATATATATATTTATATCACCTTTAATAACAGTTTCAAATACTCCCTGTATTTTACATGTATGAAAACTGAGGCCTAGAAGATAAAAAAAAATGGTGTAGTATAAAGAAAGAATTTGAAGCCCAGTCAATCCAGCTTTATTATCTATTTTTGCAACAATGGTCTGTCTCTACAATTATAGATTTGAAGATCTGTGTGACAAAGATTTATGATAATTTGTTTGCCTTGTGAAGTAGGTGAGGTCATTTTCTGACAGAATGAGATGGAGGCTGGGTTTTAAAGAGTGGAAATGGTGGAAAATGGGAATATGAACTTCCTAAGTACACATACTCATCACTCTGGAAGTTTGGGGCTCATGAATTTATAATATGATTTTATTTTTTCTAGGAGTGGCTAAGATAAAAGAACAGGGAGGGCAGTAGTTTGGAATCAACCTATTTTTCATTCCCATGGGGAATGAGAAAGAAAATGGGACCAGTAAATTAAGAATGTTGGCAAGACAGCAGTTGAAAATAGGAACCGTGTGATCTACATTTACAAGATTTATGTGTCCAGGCTGCATACGAAAAGGAATGAAGACTAGAAGAGGCTAATGGTGAAAGAGAGAGATTTTTTTTTTTTAAAGGCTCAATGGATTGCATTTCCTGATCAGAGCAAGTAGAAGAATAGTGTGGCTGAACCAGCAGGCTGAAAAAACAGAACAAAGGGACAGAAAAGAATAACAAAATGATAACAGTAACAATCATGATGTTTAATAATAATACAAATGGCTGACATTTGTTTATTTCTTACTCTATGCAAAACTGTCAGACAAGAAGATCAACATTATTTCATAGAAAAAATTCAGGTTATGGTCGTGAGCGACATTCACTGAATCAAGTTGATGGCAAAGACAAGCAGGGGGAAAAAAGATCTGGATGTAGATGGCCACCATGATCCATACTGAAGGCTGCTGGAATTGTAGTAGGATTTGTTGAGAAAAGGACAATTTACTGCCATTGTCTGAAAATTGGAGATGGGACGATGTGAACAGAGCTGGTGAGTCATCATCCTGTAAGACACTCTGGCACCATGCCTGTCAATTCCCAGCAAGCATTTTTTGCCTCTACAAATATCAGTTTGGGTCCATATAATTCTAGCAAAATTCATAATATAGCAGTACTCAAACCTTTCTTCCTGTTGTTCTTTAAATTTTGAACTTCAGAATGACAATCAATATTTGAAAATAATTCAACTTTGCATGGAATAAAAATGTTTTGGGAAGTTAATTTATGCTCGAATGAAAAACAGTGAACTGCAAACGACCTATAGAATGACACACTCGATATCTCCAGTCCCATCTCCCTAAGGAATTAGTGACATACTTTACTATATGTGACTAATATTATCTTTGTCCTGATAATATTTATATTCTCTTCCATTATTGGTTTTCATTAGTCATTGATCTTTGTCTTCAACAGTCTGTGTCAGAAGAGTTAGTTAATTGTTTTAAGGCGTTTTAGCAGCTGCAGAACATGTGGAGTTTGAAGTTCAAAAAGAAACTTGAGGGGGAGGGGCAAGAAGGCGGCAGAGCAGGGTCTCCAGGTCACCTGGTCCTCAACAAATTACCTAGAAAACCATCCAATCATCCTGAAAATCTACGAATTCGGCCTGAGATTTAAAGAGAGACCAGCTGGAACGCTACAGTGAGAAGAGTTCGCGCTTCTATCCAGGTAGGAAGACGGGAAAAAAGAAATAAAGGAACAAAAGGCCTCCAAGGGGGAGGGGCCCGCGAGGAGCCGGGCTGAGGCCGGGGCGAGTGTCCCCAGGACAGGAGAGCCCCGTCCCGGAGGAGCAGGAGCTGCACCGACCTTCCCCGCGGAAAGGCCTCCCGGGGAATTGGAGCAGGATCCCCAGAAAGGCGGGGAGGCCCTCGGGCTCCCTGGGACAGTAACAGAGGAACCGCGCCCCGGAGAGTGCGCCGAGCTCCCTAAGGGCTGCAGCGCTCGGCGGGGCCCGGAGCAGCTCGGAGGGGCTCGGGCGGCGGCTCCGCGGAGGGGGCTGCGCGGCTCCGGGAACAGCTCGGAGGGGCTCGGGCGGCGGCGAGAATCCAACAGCGCAGGCCCCATAGTAGCACAGGGCGCCTTGACACAGCCCAGGATCCGGCCTCCCCCGGGACAGGCAGAGGCCGGGAGGCCCAGGACAGCGAGGACGCTCCTGCCTGGAACTGAGCAGATCAGCGGCCCCGCCCCGGAGCCCCCAGGCCCTGCAGACGGAGAGCCCCGGAGCTACTGCGGGAGCTGACTCCAGGGTCCCAGAGCTGCCCCCGCCACTGTGGCTTCCTCCCGGGGCCTCACGGGGTGAACAACCCCCACTGAGCCCTGCACCAGGCAGGGGCAGAGCAGCTCCCCCAAGTGCTCACACCTGAGAATCAGCACAGCAGGCCCCTCCCCCAGAAGACCAGCGACACGGACGAGTTCCAAGGGAAGTCAAGGGACTTAAAGTATACAGAATCGGAAGATACTCCCCCGTGCTTTTTTTTGTTTTTGTTTTTGTTTTTGTTTTTTTGTTTTGTTTTGTTTTGTGCTTTTTTTTCTCTCTCTTCTTGATTCCTGATTGCTTCCCCCACCCCACCCCCTTTTTTTTCTTTTTTCTCCTTTCTTTCTTTTCTTTCTTTTTCTTCTCTTTTTCCCCTTTTTTTTCTTCTTTCTCTTTTTTCCTTTTCTCTTTTCTTTCCTTCTCTCTCTTTTTCTCCTTTTCCCACTACAACTTGTTTTTGGCCACTCTGCACTGAGCAAAATGCCTAGAAGGAAAACCTCACCTCAAAAAAAAAGAATCAGAAACAGCCCACTCTCCCACAGAGTTACAAAATATGGATTACAATTCAATGTCAGAAAGCCAATTCAGAAGCACTATTTTACAGCTACTGGTGGCTCTAGAAAAAACCATAAAGGACTCAAGAGACTTCATGACTGCAGAATTTAGATCCAATCAGGCAGAAATTAAAAATCAATTAAATGAGATGCAATCCAAGCTAGAAGTCCTAACGACGAGGCTTGACGAGGTGGAAGAACGAGTGAGTGACATAGAAGACAAGTTGATGGCAAAGAGGGAAACTGAGGAAAAAAGAGACAAGCAATTAAAAGATCATGAGGATAGATTAAGGGAAATAAATGACAGCCTGAGGAAGAAAAACCTACGTTTAATTGGGGTTCCTGAGGGCGCCGAAAGGGACAGAGGGCCAGAATATGTATTTGAACAAATCATTGCTGAAAACTTTCCTAACCTGGGAAGGGAAACAGGCATTCAGATCCAGGAAATAGAGAGATCCCCCCCTAAAATCAACAAAAACCGTTCAACACCTCGACATTTAATAGTGAAGCTTGCAAATTCCAAAGATAAGGAGAAGATCCTTAAAGCAGCAAGAGAAAAAAAGTCCCTGACTTTTATGGGGAGGAATATTAGGGTAACAGCAGACCTCTCCACAGAGACCTGGCAGGCCAGAAAGGGCTGGCAGGATATATTCAGGGTCCTAAATGAGAAGAACATGCAACCAAGAATACTTTACCCAGCAAGGCTTTCATTCAAAATGGAAGGAGAGATAAAGAGCTTCCAAGACAGGCAGTAACTGAAAGAATATGTAACCTCCAAACCAGCTCTGCAAGAAATTTTAAGGGGGACTCTTAAAATTCCCCTTTAAGAAGAAGTTCAGTGGAACAATCCACAAAAAGAAGGACTGAATAGATATGATGACACTAAACTCATATCTATCAATAGTAACTCTGAAGGTGAATGGGCTTAATGACCCCATCAAAAGGCGCAGGGTTTCAGACTGGATAAAAAAGCAGGACCCATCTATTTGCTGTCTACAGGAGACTCATTTTAGACAGAAGGACACCTACAACCTGAAAATAAAAGGTTGGAGAACCATTTACCATTCAAATGGTCCTCAAAAGAAAGCAGGGGTTGCCATCCTTATATCAGATAAATTAAAATTTACCCCGAAGACTATAGTGAGAGATGAAGAGGGACACTATCTCATACTCAAAGGATCTATCCAACAAGAGGACTTAACAATCCTCAATATATATGCCCCGAATGTGGGAGCTGCCAAATATTTAAACCAATTAATAACCAAACTCAAGAAATACCTTGATAATAATACACTTATACTTGGTGACTTCAATCTAGCTCTTTCTACCCTGGATAGGTCTTCTAAGCACAACATCTCCAAAGAAACGAGAGCTTTAAATGATACACTGGACCAGATGGATTTCACAGATATCTACAGAACTTTACATCCAAACTCAACTGAATACACATTCTTCTCAAGTGCACATGGAACTTTCTCCAGAATAGACCACATACTGGGTCACAAATCGGGTCTGAACCGATACCAAAAGATCGGGATAGTCCCCTGTGTATTCTCAGACCATAATGCCTTGAAATTAGAACTTAATCACAACAAGAAGTATGGAAGGACCACAAACACGTGGAGGTTAAGGACCATCCTGCTAAAAGATGAAAAGGTCAACCAGGAAATTAAGGAAGAATTAAAAAGATTCATGGAAACTAATGAGAATGAAGATACAACCGTTCAAAATCTTTGGGATGCAGCAAAAGCAGTCCTCAGGGGGAAATACATCGCAATACAAGCATCCATTCAAAAACTGGAAAGATCTCAAATTCAAAAGCTCACCTTACACATAAAGGAACTAGAGAAAAAGCAACAAATAGACCCCACCCCCAGCAGAAGAAGAGAGTTAATTAAAATTCGAGCAGAACTCAATGATATCGAGACCAAAAGAACTGTGGAACAGATCAACAGAACCAGGAGTTGGTTCTTTGAAAGAATTAATAAGATAGATAAACCATTAGCCAACCTTATTAAAAAGAAGAGAGAGAAGACTCAAATTAATAAAATCATGAATGAGAAAGGGGACATCACTACCAACACCAAGGAAATACAAACGATTTTAAAAACATATTATGAACAGCTATACGCCAATAAATTAGGAAATCTAGAAGAAATGGACGCATTCCTGGAAAGCCACAAACTACCAAAACTGGAGCAGGAAGAAATAGAAAACCTGAACAGGCCAATAACCAGGGAGGAAATTGAAACAGTCATCAAAAACCTCCCAAGACACAAGAGTCCAGGGCCAGATGGCTTCCCAGGGGAATTCTATCAAACCTTTAAAGAAGAAATCATACCTATTCTACTAAAGCTGTTTGGAAAGATAGAAAGAGATGGAGTACTTCCAAATTCGTTCTATGAGGCCAGCATCACCTTAATTCCAAAACCAGACAAAGACCCCACCAAAAAGGAGAATTACAGACCAATATCCCTGATGAACATGGATGCAAAAATTCTCAACAAGATACTAGCCAATAGGATCCAACAACACATTAAGAAAATTATTCACCATGACCAAGTAGGATTTATCCCTGGGACACAAGGCTGGTTCAACACTCGTAAAACCATCAATGTGATTCATCATATCAGCAAGAGAAAAACCAAGAACCATATGATACTCTCATTAGATGCAGAGAAAGCATTTGACAAAATACAGCATCCATTCCTGATCAAAACCCTTCAGAGTGTTGGGATAGAGGGAACTTTCCTCGACATCTTAAAAGCCATTTACGAAAAGCCCACAGCAAATATCATTCTCAATGGGGAAGCACTGGGAGCCTTTCCCCTAAGATCAGGAACAAGACAGGGATGTCCACTCTCACCACTGCTGTTCAACATAGTTCTGGAAGTCCTCGCCTCAGCAATCAGACAACAAAAAGACATTAAAGGCATTCAAATTGGCAAAGAAGAAGTCAAACTCTCCCTCTTCGCCGATGACATGATACTCTACATAGAAAACCCAAAAGCCTCCACCCCAAGATTGCTAGAACTCATACAGCAATTTGGTAGCGTGGCAGGATACAAAATCAATGCCCAGAAATCAGTGGCATTTCTATACACTAACAATGAGACTGAAGAAAGAGAAATTAAGGAGTCAATCCCATTTACAATTGCACCCAAAAGCATAAGATACCTAGGAATAAACCTAACCAAAGAGGTAAAAGATCTATACCCTAAAAACTATAGAACACTTCTGAAAGAAATTGAGGAAGACACAAAGAGATGGAAAAATATTCCATGCTCATGGATTGGCAGAATTAATATTGTAAAAATGTCAATGTTACCCAGGGCAATTTATACGTTTAATGCAATCCCTATCAAAATACCATGGACTTTCTTCAGAGAGTTAGAACAAATTATTTTAAGATTTGTGTGGAATCAGAAAAGACCCCGAATAGCCAGGGGAATTTTAAAAAAGAAAACCATAGCTGGGGGCATCACAATGCCAGATTTCAGGTTGTACTACAAAGCTGTGGTCATCAAGACAGTGTGGTACTGGCACAAAAACAGACACATAGATCAATGGAACAGAATAGAGAACCCAGAAGTGGACCCTGAAATGTACGGTCATCTAATATTCGATAAAGGAGGAAAGACTATCCATTGGAAGAAAGACAGTCTCTTCAATAAATGGTGCTGGGAAAATTGGACATCCACATGCAGAAGAATGAAACTGGACCACTCTCTTTCACCATACACAAAGATAAATTCAAAATGGATGAGAGATCTAAATGTGAGACAAGATTCCATCAAAATCCTAGAGGAGAACACAGGCAACACCCTTTTTGAACTTGGCCACAGTAACTTCTTGCAAGATACATCCACAAAGGCCAAAGAAACAAAAGCAAAAATGAACTATTGGGACTTCATCAAGATAAGAAGCTTTTGCACAGCAAAGGATACAGTCAACAAAACCAAAAGACAACCTACAGAATGGGAGAAGATATTTGCAAATGACATATCAGATAAAGGGCTAGTTTCCAAAATCTATAAAGAACTTATTAAACTCAACACCAAAGAAACAAACAATCCAATCATGAAATGGGCAAAAGACATGAAGAGAAATCTCACAGAGGAAGACATGGACATGGCCAACATGCACATGAGAAAATGCTCTGCATCACTTGCCATCAGGGAAATACAAATCAAAACCACAATGAGATACCACCTCACACCAGTGAGAATGGGGAAAATTAACAAGGCAGGAAACAACAAATGTTGGAGAGGATGCGGAGAAAAGGGAACCCTCTTACACTGTTGGTGGGAATGTGAACTGGTGCAGCCACTCTGGAAAACTGTGTGGAGGTTCCTCAAAGAGTTAAAAATAGACCTGCCCTACGACCCAGCAATTGCACTGTTGGGGATTTACCCCAAAGATTCAGATGCAATGAAACGCCGGGACACCTGCACCCCGATGTTTCTATCAGCAATGGCCACAATAGCCAAACTGTGGAAGGAGCCTCGGTGTCCATCGAAAGATGAATGGATAAAGAAGATGTGGTCTATGTATACAATGGAATATTACTCAGCAATTAGAAACGACAAATACCCACCATTTGCTTCAACGTGGATGGAACTGGAGGGTATTATGCTGAGTGAAATAAGTCAATCGGAGAAGGACAAACAGTGTATGTTCTCATTCATTTGGGGAATATGAATGATAGTGAAAGGGAATATAAAGGAAGGGAGAAGAAATGTTGGGAAATATCAGGAAGGGAGACAGAACATAAAGACTCCTAACTCGGGGAAACGAACTAGGGGTGGTGGAAGGGGAGGAGGATGGGTGTTGGAGGGGAATGGGTGACGGGCACTGAGGTGGACACTTGACGGGATGAGCACTGGGTGTTTTTCTGTATGTTGGTAAATTGAACACCAATAAAAGTTAATTAAAAAAAAAAAAAGAAACTTGAAGTTCATAGCCCTTATCCACTCATATAGCTTGAGCTAATGTTGTTTCTAATTGCACACTGTTAGAGAATACAATGTGAAACCTTATGGAGGTTTACTACCCTCCATTTATTCTGCAAACAATTCTGGCTACAACTAACTTTTAACTAGAAATGACTCCCAAGTAGTTAGACAAGATTTTACAGACTTCTTAGTAGTTTTTTTAAGAGAACAGCCTGAACTCTAAGCTGAAAGTATTTCTCCCCATGCAAAGTCATTTACTCTGTGTCGTCTTATATTATAAACCTTCTTACCTTATGCAACTACCCATTTTATGACCACTTGAAGCACATCTCTTCAATTCCAAACTCCAGAACTCAATAGAACCAAAATAAAAGCCCCGTCACCTACACAGGCCACTTCATCCTCCTTCCTAAGAGCTTTCACTACCTCTAGAATCCAGGCAGCACCTTCACAATGCTTATCATCCATACTATTAACATCTTAAAATCCTCAACTGTCTTCCTTCTGCAATTATTTATATCATGGTAAATGCTTACCTTTTTGATGTCTTCTATCGTGGTATTTGTTCTCTCCTTTAGGCATGCAATGCTTCCAATTCTTTGAGGCTTACAAAAATTGATCCCACTCTTTGGAATTCTTACCACAGATCTCATGCTTGGCTCCTTTTCATTATTCAAGTCACAAAATAAATGATACCTTCTTGTGAAGCCTTCCCTGTCTAACATATGGAAATGAACTTAACCCATGCTACCTTTAAGACTTTTCATAAAATTTAAATGACTAAAGGTAATATTATTGATATATTTATTGACTACCTATTCTGGTCATTGACCTTTTCTGACTAATTTATTATGATCTTCAGAAAGCATACAGTAGAGCTGATCACACAGTATGTGTTCAATAAATACTGGAATGAGTGAGTGAAGGACCAAAAAATGTGGATTACTTTGTGATTTGTAAGCTACATAATTTTAAATGACCTTAAAATCACAAATATTTCGTTTATAATAAATTTACATATTTTTGCCATTTTACAACTGAATAGAGGATGTATGGTAGATATGATAGTGCCATAATTAATATAGAATTTGATAGCATTACAATCACACCTCCAAACTAAACAAAAATCCATCTACATATGATTAAAGTGATAATAGAATGTATCAAATGCTTTCAAAATCAGCCCGTGTTACCAGTTTCCATTTATATGACAGATACTGGATCTTCACAATCTTGTGTTGGGTGCAAAGAAACTATAGGTATATAGAAATGTGGGTGTTCAGCCGTGTGCAAAATCCTTTTTTTTCCCTGTTATGGTTGTGACAAAGAGCTAGGCTTATTTCCAAATGGACATATTTGAGTTATAAAGCATTCAACAATCTATTTTGAAAAATATCACTTAAATATTTATGAAACCACACAGGATTTTAAAAAGCTGTGGCTAAGAATTTTAACCTATTCTCTTTATTATGAAATATTTCAGACAAAAAAGGTACGATACACAGCATAAAAAAAAATCCATGCATCTAACTCCCAGCTTAAGAAAACAAAAGCTATAAATAGAACAGAAGTCCTATGCATAGTCCTTTAATTACAACCTTTATTCTAACCTCTAAAATGTAGGCACTATTCTGAATATGGTACATTTCATTCCCATGCTACTCTTCAAAATTTTACTACTTATTTATCTCTAAACTACTCATCATGTTTTACATTCTTTTAGATTCTTCATATATATACTTCAAATTACTTTTGCTTTTTTGTTTAAAAAGGTCAAAGTCCCCATATATTAATAAATGGAGTTGTACTTCATTCACTTGTATTAAAGGTTAGAATTCCAGGTCACGTGTTTACAGATATCTCCCACTTTTCAAGAGTTCACTTTCTGCCATTTGGCTTTTATGAGAGACCTACATGGTATCTGTTTTTGCTAACTGAAAGAAACCCAAAGAATATCTTCAATCTTTATGAAAAATAAGTGAAAAACAAAAATAACGTCCAGAATTTGTTTTGCAGGGAGCCATTACAGAGGTAGAGCATTCCCCAGCGAGACTGCCTTGTCCAGCTCCTTCCCTAGGAAATACACTCCCACCTCAGCTTTCAGCCATCAGAGCTTTGAACTGTCCATGAACATCTATGCTTTATCTCCATTGATTTTTGTGCATCTCTTGGCAAGATGTGTCCTAAAGTAACAGGAAAGTCTAAGAGTTTAAACATGAAGAGTTTATGTTTTGGGTCTGGGAACACACAAATTTTTCCATATAAATTAATGTGAAGGCTTCTTTCCTTTATACCATTTGGGTTCATGAAAGGTTTCATAGAAAACCATCTACTTTCAGATAGTGGGTGAAACCCGTAGTAAACTTTGTTTAATTTTATAATGAAATATTAATGAACATCTAGATTGTTTCCAATTTTCTGTTACAACAATGCCTCTATGTTCCAAGTTCCAATCGCATGCCCAAGAGTTTCTCTTGGATACACATCTAGGGATGGAATCTTCACTTCTTCACATTGCTGAGTTGTTCTCCAAAGCAACTGTCCAATTTACATTTTCATCAAACATTTAATAGATTTTCTGTTCCTCCACACTCTTGGGAAAAGAGTTATTTAAGGTTTTTAAATTTTTTCCTATCTGAAGAGTTTCAAATATATCTCAGTATTTTTAATTTTCCTTAATTTTCCTTTTTCCTTATAAGATTTTTTTCATGTTTATTGGCATCATGTTTCTTCAACTATAAGTTGCACATTTATATAATGTTCTTAATTCTATATGAATTATGCATCTTCTATATTAGCATATGGAAGTTTTGTACATATAAATTTATTTATTTATTTATTTTTAAAGATTTTATTTATTCGTGAGAGACACAGAGAGAGACACACACACACGGAGAGAGAGAGAGAGAGGCAGAGACACAGGCAGAGTGAGAAGCAGGCTCTATGCAGGGAGCCCGATGCAGGACTCGATCCCAGGACTCCAGGATCACTCCCTGGGCTGAAGGCAGGCGCTGGACTGCTGAGCTACCCAGGAATTCCCTACATATACATTTGTATGTGATAAATTAGACTTATATAATGCCGAGTGTGGAATCTCAAGCAGACTCCACACCCAGCAGAGAGCCCAATGTGGGACTCCATCTCAAAACCCTGAAATCATGACCTGAGTGGAAATCATGAGTCTCATGCTTGACTGGCTGAGCCACCAAGTGCCCCAAAAGTTTTTAATATTTTTGAATAGGCAATGTTTTGTTCAGTAGTAGTTTATGTATCACATGGTCTGTGCTTTGTCTCAATTTTTAAGGTATTTTTGAATGAACAAGAAGTTTTGTTATAATAGAATTAAATTTAACAGTATTTTTCTTTATTTTGAATGTACTCCTTAAGAAACTCTTCTCTAAGGGAAGCCAACCAAAAGTGACTTTTAATTATAGAGAACAAACAGGGTTGCTGGAGGGGTGGTGGGTGGGGGATAAGCTAAATGGGTGGTAGGGATTAAGGAGGGCATTTGTACTGAGCACTGGGTATTGCATATAAAAGTGATGAATCACTAAATTTTACTCCTGAAACCAATATTTCACTGTATGTTAACTAAGTAGAATTTAAATAAAAATTTGAAAAAAATATTAAAAAAACAAGTGTATGATAATATAATTGAAATTGACTTTGTGAGGGGTATGAGGTCATAACCCACCACTTCTTCATTTGGCTAACAAATTGACTCACCTTATTTTCTCATCCATCTGTAATACTTCTTTTTTCATATTTCATTCAAGTATTTATACATGCATAAAATGGTCTACTTTGATGCCCTTTATTATTTCTGTTTGTCTATTTACTTATCCTTCCACAAACTAATGCTTTGATTAGCATAGTTTTACAATGAGTCTTGATATCTAATCCTGATATCATGTAGCATTAAATTCTTTTCCAATTATCTTTGGTATATTGGGTTATATGCTCTCTCATATGAATTTTAAAATCAACTTATTGAATTCCACTAAAACACAACAAAACAAAAGGAAAAAAACCTCCCTAGTGGGGTTTTGAGTGAAAGTCTATTAACTTGAGAAGCAATGAATCTTTTGTGCTTGTGTTAAACTTTTGTCTGCATTTAGATACATTTAAAAATGTGTTTCAGTAGTTTTATATCTTTTTGTTATATTTATTCATATGAACTTCATAAACTTTAAATAGTTGCATTTTCTTTTTATATTTGTTTTATATTGAGTTTTGCATATGGATGTACAGTGTGTTCACTGTACTATCTTGTTTTTTTATATGTCTGTATATTCTCTTCAGTTTTCGTCAATGACCATATTTTATGTCACTAATTATTGCTTATATATAATACCCTAATCTTGACGTTCAAAATTTGTTGTTTATTCTCACTGTGCATCCTTGTGACACTAACACACTTTTGCAGAGTAATTGTGATATCAGATATTCAGACTGAATATCACTTTTAAAGACTCACTTTTAAGGTCCGTTTCTAACACAATACAATAAGCTATGGTACAATGCAACTAAATATGATCTTTGTATATGGTTTGGTAGAGTCTCTGCATCAACTAAATAATTTTCTTATGTTACGACTTTGCTAAGAATGTTTTATTTATGTCTTGGGTTTTTTTTTTTAGTCATGAGTTGGAGTGGAATTTTATTCATTGTTTTTCCCGTGTGGTTATTATCATAGTCACAGTGATGTTCCTCCTTTATCCTATTTCTATGTTGAATAATGTTAATAGATATATTAATTATGAACTATCTTAAGTTTATATGATTTTTGTCACTTATATCTTTATATTTTTTTAATTTTTAAAATATTTTATTTATTTATTTGAGAGAGAATGAGCACAAGTAGGGGGAGGGGCAAAGGGAGAGGGAGAAAGCAGACTCTGTGCTGAGCAGGGAGCCTAACCTGAGATCATGACTTGAGCCGAAGGCAGACACTTAACCCACTGAGCTACCCAGATGCCACCTTTATATATTTTGAAATATACAACCTACAAAATTATTATTATTATTATTACTTATTAGAATTATGGCTTCTAAGTTATTGAATGAAATTAGCCTTCAGTTTTCTTTACTAGAATCTCTTTGTATGGTTTTCATATTAATATTGTTTGAGACATAGAGGAGTAGGGATGTATTCCCTTCTTATATTAAACTGTAGAATTTGTAATAGTTTGGATTTATCTTTCCCTTAAATAGCTAGTAGAATTTTCCTGTTTTATTATAAAGGCCTGATGCTGTGCATGATTAATTTTGGTAGATTTTAAACTTCTGATTCAATTTATTTCTTTTTGAGTTTTTTTTTTTTTGTTGTTGAGTTAGATTTTTTTTAAGATTTTATTTATTTATTCATGAAAGACAGAGAGAGAGAGAGAGGCAGAGGGAGAAGCAGGCTCCATGCAGGGAGCCTGACGTGGGACTCCATCTCGGGTCTCTAGGATTAGGTCCTGGGCTGAAGGCAGCACTAAACCACTGACCCACCCGGGCTACCCAAGTTAGATTTTTCTCTATTTTTTCATATTGGAGTACCTGGGTGCCTCAGTTGGTTAGCATCTGCCTTGGCTCAGGTCATGATTCTGGGATCCTGGATCCAGTCCCACATCGGGCTTCCTGCTGTTCTCTCTCTGGCTTATCTGGGCATTGATTATATAATAATAATGTGGGAAAGTAATACCTCATCTCCTCTCTTCTGGCAGACATTAAACCTCAAATTGTAAGTTATAGAGATCAAGAAATTTTTCAAGAAGCATATGGAGAGTGAAAATATTCTCTATATGTAGTTTTTGACCTACGTTTTGGACTTCAGCTATGTCTCATATTGTATTGTAACCTCCCCTGTTCATTTAAAAGACATGTTTTTACATTTTCCCCACATTTGTGTGCTTATAGAAGAATATTTACATTGAATTGTTGGCCACATTGCTAAAATTGTACTCAACTTACACTTAAATATTAGGCTTTTTTCCCTAGATAAATAAATATGAAATACCGAACATCGGTAACTCTCAAAACTTATATTTTAACTAGCTGTTCTAAAAAATGATGGGCATTTTCCCTAGTGTCCATTTATTTCATTTTATTCTTTTATGATTTTTGCCTTCAGATACTGTTCTAATTTTCAACCAACCTGTGATTGCCAAAATTTTTTTTTAAAGACGTATTTATTTTCATGAGAGAGAAAGAGCACATGAGTGGGCTGGGCTGCCAAAGAGAGAGGGAGGGAGAGAATCCTTAAGCAGAGTCCCCAGTGGGCAGGGAGCCTGATCCAGGACTCGATCTTGTGACCCTGAGTTCATGACCTGAGCTGAAATTAAGAGGCAGATGCTTACCTGACTGAGCCACCTAAGCACCCCTTAACTTCTCATGTTAAACTTTACCCTTAAATTTAGGTTCAGTTTATATCATTTAAGATACTTTTACTGCTTTAGTCTCAGTATATTATATATTACACACACACACACACACACACACAAACACACATAAACACACAAACACACCTACTCCGGATTTCATGACATACACTACCAGGTTACGTAGCACAGTGATGTTTCTGAGAATTTGTTAGCCTGTCATCCAACTGGTTCATTTTATGCTCTGCGCTTACTGCATGTTTGTAGCATTACCTCTATTTTGCATTTAGTTTATAATTGAAACTTTTATGCATATGCTGTTCTACTTTAAATGCCAGAAACACTCGGAACAACAAACTCCCATGGCCTAGAGCTGTCGTGTTTTATATGATTAAAGATAGTTGCTATATAACTCCTGTTTATTAACCTTTCATCCATGCAGATTTTCAGGGTTTTTTTAGAGGTCTGGAGTTTGATCATGTCTTCTATATTTTCAGCATCACAAGTACCATTGAACATTTTAACCATAAACTGGTTTCAACATTTTAGAAAATCCCTAAATTTGTCATTTTTTTTTTTTTTATTCAGGCTGGGTTTTCTTCTTACATACTTCTATAATTATCAGTGTGAAACTGACCTTCTCTACAAACAAATTTACTTTTCTAAAGTAATATATTGTTTAGTTAAAACTTCATACCTACTTTTTGGTGAGATTTCAGATTTACTCATGTACTAGTTTGATATCAGGTTCTGCTTTCTTTATTATTATTCCAAGAGTTTTCAAGCTTTATCAAAATCACATATACATGAGTTGTTTAAAAATGCCAACTGTAGCTACATCACCAAAGATTCTGCTTCAGTATGCCTGAAGTATGGCCTTTCTTCCTTTTTAATAAACACTGAGATTTTTTGGCAGATGATTTTTCATACTAGCACAACACTATACAAAAATGGAGCAGAAATCCTATAGTGGAAAGGAATTTCAGTTGAAATTTAGCAAAGGCTGCCAAAGCTAGCTAGTGCAGGCAACATTGGAAACACTCATTGAATAACCACCACATGCTAGCAATTTATAAATCTGACATTTCTCTAACTTAATTTGAAATATTATAGATCAGAGACATAGGAGATTGTTTACTCATCTTGCTTAGCAATATTTTGTTTTCTCAGTGACTATTCTCTCTTAAACAACAACATTGCAGGAATGAATGAATTTCATAAAAGCAAATACAACTTTCAAAATATGCTAAAATTAAATATCTTGAATAAATATCTAACTTAGCATTTAAAAGTATCATAACCCACTTTAAAGGAATAGAAGCTTTATTTTTTATTTTAATTATTTTTTAAAGTTGTCAATGTATCCTTGAGATGACATAATTATAGACAATGAATTTGAATATATGGAATCAATTTTCCATTAGATTTCAGAAAAAATGAGTATGAAGCCAAAATAACAAAAAAGTCAATCTATTTTGTAAAACAATCAGTGGAAGCTGAGCTCTAATAGTCTTCCACCTGAAAACTATTATTTTCAAAATGGCTTTACAGACTTTCTCCCAAACCTCAACTTTCCTCTCTTTTTTTTTTTTTTTTAAGATTTTGTTTATTTATTAGAAAGAGAGAGTGAGCAAAATAGAGCACAAGCAGAGGTAGGGGAAGAGGGAGAAGGAGAAGCAGGCTCCTTGTTGAGCTGGGAGCTCATCATGGGGCTCAATTCCAGGGTTCTGGTATCATGACCTGAGCTGAAGGCAGATGCTCAACCGACTGAGCCACCCAGGTGCTCTTTTCTTTCCTTTTCTTAAATATACTATGGGAATTTGGAAAGAAATCACTTTATCCAGCCTAAACTGTGATACTTACAAAAATGCTACTATAGACTGAATATTTAGATTCCTCTAAAATTTCACCTGTTGAAATCTAATGCTCAATGTGATGACATTAAGAGGTGGAGCCTTTGGGACGTGATTAGGTCATGAAGATGGACCCCTCATGAGTGGGATTCATGTCCTAAAGAGCCCAGAGAGCTCCACCATGAGGACATAACCAAAAGACAGCATCTATGAACCAAGAAGTGGGCCTCACCAGATACTCAATGTAACTGTGCCTTCATCTTGGATTTCTCATCCTTTAGCACTGTGAACAATAAATTTATGTTATGAGCTACTGATCTATGTTGTTCTGTTAGAACTAATCCCAAATTAGTGTTTGGTCCACTAAAATCCACAAGTTTTTACATTAATTAGCTGTTAACCTATCACTACCCCACCCAACTTAATTGTAGTCTATTGAGTCTGTGGGTCCCAGGGTATTTTAGCCGATTAAAATCTCCCAAAACAACAACAAAACAACAACAAAAAGATTTTTAAAAGAAGCAAAAAACAAACACAACAGGGGGAAAAAAAAAGCAAAACAGTATTTTTTTTCCTTCCTTTTGATAACTGCACTCATTTTATTATGTTTTAAAGTTGATCTTAATGGATGGAAAGACATGGATGAAAAGAATTACAACAATGCACCTAAAATATAATGAGAATGCATTAATGTGTTTTTGTTGACAGAGAGGCATTATTTCACATTGTGTAACACTGAACCTATGGGGAGGTTGCCATCCTAGCTTGTTAAGTCCTGCTTTGGTCTTCACACACTATAGTAAAAGACATTTTAGGATTATAAATAAATAGATTGTAATGACCCTCAGGATATGCCTGCAATACTCATGTGTAATTGAGTTAAGCCAAATTCAAAGTTGGAAAACAATGTGTATATATATTCTCGATCCTCTCGGCTATCTCTGCCTGCCTTGCTGTCAGGCTTGATTCTTTTCAATCATCCTCAGCTCACCTTATATCTCAGGGAGAGGAAAAAAAATGTGTAAAAAGTAACATTTCATTTGGGGAAAGAAAAAAAGCCCTGCAGTAAAAACAGCATCATGTTGAGGTCCTGTCATATGTGTGAATATTCTCCTTTGGCATTTATAGTCAAGGTCAGTGTTGGGAGGAATACTCCAAATCTTTGTAAATTAATCTCTATGGAGTATTCCAAATTATGCACTCTCAGGTTTGAAACTTTGTTTGGCACATCTATTCCTCCTTATGTTTGTAAAACTTAACATTAATTCAAAGGTCCCAAGAAGTAACATCTACAAGTTTGCCATTAAAAGATCCTATCCACCTCTTTTCTGTAAAAACACATCACTACCTTAATGAGAGAATTTTTTTCCCAGTAGCTTAGCATGTTGCCTTATGTACCTAGATGCAAATGGTGACAATGCACACATTTTGATATAATAGAATAAATCCTTACACCTTACATATATCGTATTAAAATTGGGAGTACAAATACTTGAGGAAATTAGTATTTATTTCTATGACCTTAAATTTTTTTCACATATGCTTATGAAAACTTTTTATAAAAGATTTTATTTGTATACTTGAGAGAGAGGGAGAGAGAGAGAGAGAGAGAGAGAGAGAAAAGAGAGAGAGTGTGTGTGTGTGGGGGGGTGGAGTGTGAGCAGGAGGGGCAGAGGGAAAAGGAGTGAGAATCTTAAGCATACTCTATGCTGAGCATGGAGCCAGACGTGGAGCTTGATCTCAGGACCCTGAGATCATGACCTGAGCCAAAATCAAGAGTCAAACACTTAAACAATTGAGACCCCCAGGCACTCTGGATATAAAAACTATAACAATACAAACAACTCTATATATTGAAATACTCATGGAAATCCTAGTAGCAGTGTGATAAGAATGATAGAATGACAAGGAAATACAGTTTAAAAGATTACTTTTATTATAGTTTATAGTTATATTATTACTGTTACTAATAAGACTGATACTTCCTTCAGAATATAGAATATTGTTTTGAATTATAATTGATTAACTTAGGCTGTCAAAGTAGTTTTTTAATTTAATAGAAAAGCTATTTATAAAATCAGTTTTTAAAAAATATTTTATTTATTTATTCATGAAAGACAGAGAGAGAGAGAGAGAGAGAGAGAGAGGCAGAGAGGCAGAGAGAGAAGCAGGCTCCAAGCAGGGAGCCTGATGTGGGACTCGATCCCAGGACTCCAGGATCATGCCCTGGGCCGAAGGTGGCACTAAACCACTGAGCCACCCAGAGATCCCTAAAATTAGTTTATCTAATGTGCTTCTCAGATTTCAAATCTCATGGTCTTTAACATCACAATGTTGTTTTCTTGACTTCACTCTCACCTGCCTTTCTTCCGTGGAATCAAGATTAACCTATTCATTTTTCATTTTTTTTTAATTTTTATTTATTTATGATAGTCACACAGAGAGAGAGAGAGAGAGAGGCAGAGACACAGGCAGAGGGAGAAGCAGGCTCCATGCACCGGGAGCCCAACGTGGGATTCGATCCCGGGTCTCCAGGATCACGCCCTGGGCCAAAGGCAGGCGCCAAACCGCTGCGCCACCCAGGGATCCCCCTATTCATTTTTCATATAGAATCATCAACTCTTTCAGCCAGATAGGAGAATTGGCAAGACTATGGAGTAAAAATTTCTTCCTGATACTCAGTATAATACTATTTAAGCAATCAGCTAAAATTTGCATAAAATATAGTGGTATATCATAGCATATGCCTTTTCAATATTTATTTATTTTTGAAGATTTATTATTTATTTGAGGGAGAGGAAGGGCAGAGGGAGAGGGAGAGAGAGAGAATCCTCAAGCAGGCTCCCCGCTGAGCTCTGAGCCCAACTTGGGGTTGGATCCCAGAACCCTGAGATCATGACCTGAGCTGAAATCAAGAGTCAGTCCTTACACAACTGAGCTAACCTATGCACCCCAATAAATTGATTTTTATATGGGCTCCTGGGCAGCTCAGTCAGTTGAGCATCAGACTCTAGATTTCAGCTTAGGTCATGATTTCAGTCATGAGATCGAGCCCTGCTTCAGCTTCTGGGCTCCCGGCTTAGTGCACTGTCTGCTTAAGATTCTTTCTCCCATGCTCTTTCTACCTTGTCCCCCCATTCATGTTCTATCTCTCTCTAAATAAACTCTTTAAAAAATAAATAAATTTATTTTTTCAGAAGAATCATCATTAGCAATGATAAATTTCTAGTTGAGAGAGATACAACAAGTTTTTTATACAGTCATTATTACTTTTGCTTTTTATTCTTGGATTCAAACAAAAAAAACTACAGAAAATACATTTTAGAGATCAATGTGGTATCATTTTTAATATAAATTAGCCAGCATAACAAAGTCTATAAAACATTATTTTGCAAGAAGAGGTTGTAGCTGGAGCCTTAATATTAAATATTAGGGGAAAAATGACAGGATATACTTCACGGTACACAATAGTTGAAGGAGTCATTCTGTCTTAGTAAATAAATGTGTCCCTCATCATTATCCATGAAAGCTGTATTTGGGAAAATGTTTTGAGCTTTTGTAATTATGAAACCATCACCTGGTGCTTAAAAATGATCTTTATTTCTTTAATTCATCACTGAAAGTTTAAACAAAACAAACCCTATCTGATTTTACATCAGAGCTAACAACCAGGGGACAACTTTTTAAATTTCCCAGAAAGAAGATCATCGGGCTACATGTAAGACAGTGGTGATGAGAAACAGAATAAAATATCATCCTTTCTAATAGTATTATATTAAAAAAAAAAAATCAAACAAAAAAACCCCCCACAAAACAACAAAAAACCCAACGCAAAAAAAAAGCAAAAAAAAAAAACCACCAAAAACCAATTGTGTTCAATATGCATAATTTTCATAAATATGCATGAGGATACTCTTCAAAAATGCAAAGGCAATCAAAGCATTAACACATTGCTAAGTAGAAAGAGAAGAGAGTAGAGATGGGGCTTGCAAACATGTACATTATAGAACACAACCAATTCTGGAACGAGAATGCAAGAATGAGGTGTTTCTGAAGTTAGTCTTAAAAGTTGAGTTGGATCTACCAGGAGAGCAAAGCCATCCAGTGCTGTCAGTAATTAAATTGTCATTTACAGAGCCAGTTGTCATTTTTAACAGAGTCTAGGTTAGTCCACATGAATATTTTTAGCATACGAAGAACTTTTGGCCTGCAAACTATAATATGACTTTATTTTAAAGCAATATATAGGAGAATAAATATATAACTTTAAAGTTAAATATAGAAGTAACAAGGGCTAAGAGTTGGATGCCTGAATGGAGTCTTAACACATTCCTGTCAATTTTCCTAAAAGTATTTAGAAAACTAAGCACTTCGGGGGAAATATTTTTGATTTTAATCTCTTCATTGTCAGATATTAAATTTTACCTCTCCATATATAAAAATTATGTGCATTACAGTTTTATGTTGTGCTTCCCAGATTGCAATTTATGCTTGACTACGAAGTTTTTACTATATTTCTATTAGAGATTCCTGTCATTTTCTTATCGATTGTAGAATTTCTTTCTATTTTCTGGATACAAATGCTTACTTGTTTATATGTGCTGCAAACATAGTTGCTCAGTTCCTGGCTTACCTTTAATTGCCTTATGGTAAATTTTGATGAACAGAAGCCTCAAATCATAATATATTTATTGTTTTATTTATCTTTTCTTTTGTAGTTTAGTTTTCTATCTTGAGAAAGCTCTTCCTATTCAATTTTGAGAACAGCAGTCTCCCATATATGTTTCTAAATGCTTTAATGTTTTTTTTTTTTTTTTTTTTTTTTTTTTTAATTAACTTTTATTGGTGTTTAATTTACCAACATACAGAAAAACACCCAGTGCTCATCCCGTCAAGTGTCCACCTCAGTGCCCGTCACCCATTCCCCTCCAACACCCGCCCTCCTCCCCTTCCACCACCCCTAGTTCGTTTCCCCGAGTTAGGAGTCTTTATGTTCTGTCTCCCTTCCTGATATTTCCCAACATTTCTTTTCCCTTCCTTTATATTCCCTTTCACTATTATTCATATTCCCCAAATGAATGAGAACATACACTGTTTGTCCTTCTCCGATTGACTTATTTCACTCAGCATAATACCCTCCAGTTCCATCCACGTTGAAGCAAATGGTGGGTATTTGTCGTTTCTAATTGCTGAGTAATATTCCATTGTATACATAAACCACATCTTCTTTATCCATTCATCTTTCGATGGACACCGAGGCTCCTTCCACAGTTTGGCTATTGTGGCCATTGCTGATAGAAACATCGGGGTGCAGGTGTCCCGACGTTTCATTGCATCTGAATCTTTGGGGTAAATCCCCAACAGTGCAATTGCTGGGTCGTAGGGCAGGTCTATTTTTAACTCTTTGAGGAACCTCCACACAGTTTTCCAGAGTGGCTGCACCAGTTCACATTCCCACCAACAGTGTAACAGGGTTCCCTTTTCTCCGCATCCTCTCCAACATTTGTTGTTTCCTGCCTTGTTAATTTTCCCCATTCTCACTGGTGTGAGGTGGTATCTCATTGTGGTTTTGATTTGTATTTCCCTGATGGCAAGTGATGCAGAGCATTTTCTCATGTGCATGTTGGCCATGTCCATGTCTTCCTCTGTGAGATTTCTCTTCATGTCTTTTGCCCATTTCATGATTGGATTGTTTGTTTCTTTGGTGTTGAGTTTAATAAGTTCTTTATAGATTTTGGAAACTAGCCCTTTATCTGATATGTCATTTGCAAATATCTTCTCCCATTCTGTAGGTTGTCTTTTAGTTTTGTTGACTGTATCCTTTGCTGTGCAAAAGCTTCTTATCTTGATGAAGTCCCAATAGTTCATTTTTGCTTTTGTTTCTTTTGCCTTCGTGGATGTATCTTGCAAGAAGTTACTGTGGCCAAGTTCAAAAAGGGTGTTGCCTGTGTTCTCCTCTAGGATTTTGATGGACTTTTGTCTCACATTTAGATCTCTCATCCATTTTGAGTTTATCTTTGTGTATGGTGAAAGAGAGTGGTCCAGTTTCATTCTTCTGCATGTGGATGTCCAATTTTCCCAGCACCATTTATTGAAGAGACTGTCTTTCTTCCAATGGATAGTCTTTCCTCCTTTATCGAATATTAGATGACCGTACATTTCAGGGTCCACTTCTGGGTTCTCTATTCTGTTCCATTGATCTATGTGTCTGTTTTTGTGCCAGTACCACACTGTCTTGATGACCACAGCTTTGTAATACAACCTGAAATCTGGCATTGTGATGCCCCCAGCTAAGGTTTTCTTTTTTAAAATTCCCCTGGCTATTCGGGGTCTTTTCTGATTCCACACAAATCTTAAAATAATTTGTTCTAACTCTCTGAAGAAAGTCCATGGTATTTTGATAGGGATTGCATTAAACGTATAAATTGCCCTGGGTAACATTGACATTTTTACAATATTAATTCTGCCAATCCATGAGCATGGAATATTTTTCCATCTCTTTGTGTCTTCCTCAATTTCTTTCAGAAGTGTTCTATAGTTTTTAGGGTATAGATCTTTTACCTCTTTGGTTAGGTTTATTCCTAGGTATCTTATGCTTTTGGGTGCAATTGTAAATGGGATTGACTCCTTAATTTCTCTTTCTTCAGTCTCATTGTTAGTGTATAGAAATGCCATTGATTTCTGGGCATTGATTTTGTATCCTGCCACGCTACCAAATTGCTGTATGAGTTCTAGCAATCTGGGGGTGGAGGCTTTTGGGTTTTCTATGTAGAGTATCATGTCATCGGCGAAGAGGGAGAGTTTGACTTCTTCTTTGCCAATTTGAATGCCTTTAATGTCTTTTTGTTGTCTGATTGCTGAGGCGAGGACTTCCAGAACTATGTTGAACAGCAGTGGTGAGAGTGGACATCCCTGTCTTGTTCCTGATCTTAGGGGAAAGGCTCCCAGTGCTTCCCCATTGAGAATGATATTTGCTGTGGGCTTTTCGTAGATGGCTTTTAAGATGTCGAGGAAAGTTCCCTCTATCCCAACACTCTGAAGGGTTTTGATCAGGAATGGATGCTGTATTTTGTCAAATGCTTTCTCTGCATCTAATGAGAGTATCATATGGTTCTTGGTTTTTCTCTTGCTGATATGATGAATCACATTGATGGTTTTACGAGTGTTGAACCAGCCTTGTGTCCCAGGGATAAATCCTACTTGGTCATGGTGAATAATTTTCTTAATGTGTTGTTGGATCCTATTGGCTAGTATCTTGTTGAGAATTTTTGCATCCATGTTCATCAGGGATATTGGTCTGTAATTCTCCTTTTTGGTGGGGTCTTTGTCTGGTTTTGGAATTAAGGTGATGCTGGCCTCATAGAACGAATTTGGAAGTACTCCATCTCTTTCTATCTTTCCAAACAGCTTTAGTAGAATAGGTATGATTTCTTCTTTAAACGTTTGATAGAATTCCCCTGGGAAGCCATCTGGCCCTGGACTCTTGTGTCTTGGGAGGTTTTTGATGACTGCTTCAATTTCCTCCCTGGTTATTGGCCTGTTCAGGTTTTCTATTTCTTCCTGCTCCAGTTTTGGTAGTTTGTGGCTTTCCAGGAATGCGTCCATTTCTTCTAGATTTCCTAATTTATTGGCATACAGCTGTTCATAATATGTTTTTAAAATCGTTTGTATTTCCTTGGTGTTGGTAGTGATGTCCCCTTTCTCATTCATGATTTTATTAATTTGAGTCTTCTCTCTCTTCTTTTTAATAAGGTTGGCTAATGGTTTATCTATCTTATTAATTCTTTCAAAGAACCAACTCCTGGTTCTGTTGATCTGTTCCACAGTTCTTTTGGTCTCGATATCATTGAGTTCTGCTCGAATTTTAATTAACTCTCTTCTTCTGCTGGGGGTGGGGTCTATTTGTTGCTTTTTCTCTAGTTCCTTTATGTGTAAGGTGAGCTTTTGAATTTGAGATCTTTCCAGTTTTTGAATGTATGCTTGTATTGCGATGTATTTCCCCCTCAGGACTGCTTTTGCTGCATCCCAAAGATTTTGAACGGTTGTATCTTCATTTTCATTAGTTTCCATGAATCTTTTTAATTCTTCCTTAATTTCCTGGTTGACCTTTTCATCTTTTAGCAGGATTGCTTTAATGTTTTGATTTCATATTTAGTGACCTAGGAAAAAAAAGTCTTTTTTTTTTTTGGTATGGTTTAAACTGGAAACAAAAAGCAAATTATTTTTTACAGGGAAAATTAGCTATTTTACTATCCTAGAATAAATAAGTGGTCCCCTGTTTCATATATCAAATTTCCATTTACATATTGGTCTGTTTCTGTACTCTCCAAACTGTTCCAATGTTCAATTTGTTTATCTTCTAATAACACTCCTCTCTTGTGGTAACTCTAAGATTATGGAATCTTTGTGTCTGGTGGAAAATGAAACATTTGCTTGAAGGTCACATAGATGGTAAAGACCAAAACTGTTGTCAAGGAGAATTCTAAATGAGGCTCAGTAGTAATTTGTTTGATCCCCAAATTCATTGAATAAACCCTCCTTTCATCCAAACACTGCATTTTTTTTATTAAAACTTGGTGTTAGAAAATGTTACCAGATCAAGAATTCTTAAGTCAGGGGATCCCTGGGTGGCGCAGCGGTTTGGCGCCTGCCTTTGGCCCAGGGCGTGATCCTGGAGACCCGGGATCGAATCCCACGTTGGGCTCCCGGTGCATGGAGCCTGCTTCTCCCTCTGCCTGTGTCTCTGCCTCTCTCCATCTCTCTGTGACTATCATAAATAAATAAAAATTAAAAAAAAAAAAAAGAATTCTTAAGTCAGGAAAGCAAAGAACACTATTCTCTATGAGAGTCAAGATCCACGTTGGCAAGAAATTCAACTCTTTAGATCTGACTTGTACATTGGAAGCAGGGAAGGTCAGAAGCCCTACAGGATCATGTAAGAATTTTGAAAGAGTGCATGTTGGAGCACATTTTAGCTCCTGGTCCAAGGGCAGAAGATGACTTAGGGCACCAAAGTAAATAAAGTTTTCATGACATGCAAAATGTACAGGAGGCAATATTTGCCTCTCTACTGTCTACGAGGGCACCTGGCCTGATACATAATGCCTTGTACTCTCTAAAGATAGAAAAACTAAGCATAAGGAAAAAACATTTGGAAAATTATTTCTGACTAGAGATATGGCTACATCTGCCCTGCTAAATTATACCGTAAAGGAGATTCTTCTTTTTCAGCATGCCATAATATCTCCCATGTTAAAATATATACAAAACAAAACAAAAATCAGTAAGCCAACCAAACAGACAAATAAATAAGCAATGATTTACAAAAGCCCCCAAACTTTTCTGACCACATCAATCTCCATCCACTGCCCCAATTTTTCTCTCCCTCCTTCTAGGAAAAGCTTCACAGAGTTGTTCTATACTGGCTGTCTCCCCTCTTTCCATTCTCCCTTAAATGAATTTGAATCAGGCTTTTCCCCAACACTTCAGTGGAAATTCCTTAACCGAAGTCACCAATGACCACACTGTTATACCCAATAGCTGACCCCTCCATCTTTGTGTTGTTCCAACAGTAAGTTGATAAAGGTGCTCTCCCCTCTTTCCTGAAATAGTTTATTTACTTGGCTTTTGTGACACCACATTCTCCTGCTTCTACTTGTCTTGCTTCTCGCTTCTTTTCAGTCCTCCTTGTAAGATCCTCCACTTTTCAGAAGTTTCTTTCTTTTCTCCCATATAATTTGCTACTGGCTGTACCAGCCAGTCCTGTGATGTTGAATGGAATATTTCCTAGTGGGAGGAGTAACAGCTGCCCAGAACATGTCCAGGGCCTCATGCAGGAATTTCTATTCTTATATTCATTCCTCCTTTTCTTTCTTTAACCATCATATTCCTTGCCACTCAGTAAAACCTTTTAAACATTTCTGTTCAATATACACTGGAATATAGACTTCTTTTGTTAATTAATCCTGTGTTCATTAGATTTCAATGAGGTTACTTACTACTTACTGTAAAATTAAATTTATGGAAGTAAAACATATATGAGAAAAATATATATGTATATATATGAGATATGATGGGTACTATGCAAATATAGTAAGATGGAAATTTTGACAAAAAAGCGTTATTAAGTCAAAGCATTTTAATAATTGCATTGCTTTTAATATAAAAAAGCTTTTTAAAAACATTTTTCCAGTATATGGTAAACTTAGTTTGTGATTAATATGCACTGTGAACGTGTCGTGATCTCACATGTAAACTTTGTAGAGGCAAGAACAGTGTTTCCATTACTCACGACTCATTTTTGAACCTAACGTCCAGTGGTTCTTGAATAGTTTTCTAAATTGCTCAGTGAATCACCAATAAAAGGATAGAAGGAAACTTCAGGACATAAATTATAAATTTATGATATTTCAAATATGTACCAGTTACCTTCTATGGGAAACATTAATGTTCATACATTTAAACAAAAATAGAGTTACTTCCGTGCATATAAATTGACAAATTACTTTTTGGCACTTCTAATTTACAGCAGTCCTGGTATAAAAGTGAGAAATGTGAATGTCTCTTTCTTCTTACTTTTGAATCTACATGCAGATTAATCTCCCTGCTAAGTAAAGTGGAGTTATCAATCATTCATGCCTCTAAATGTCAAATGCTAAGAGCACAGCATATAATACGATTTTATTCTTTTGCTGTTTAAAAGAAAATGAATTTTATCTCTTTGAAGAAAAAGAAAGGGAAATATTTTAAAATAGCATTTCTCAGTTTGAGAAATCACTTAGGAGTAGGATTATTTCTAACACAATAAAGTGACTCTTTCTCCAAAATATAGATTTACAGAAAGATTTAAACATAGATTAATTCTATTTAGATGATGTTTTCTCATGTAAAATAAATTTTGCATCTTGGTACTAAGATTATTTTGCACATCTTGGTTGATCGTTCTCTTTGATCTTTCATTTATTTTTGTTATTATAATAACATGGGTATGTGTGTATATATATATGTATATTTCTTTGTTCTTTTCTGTGAATAAACTTTGGCAAGTATTTTATTGCTTCTGCAACTAATGATGCTGGCTAGATTTATTCGGATGTTTTAAGTAACTAAGTAGGAGCTCACCAGGGGTTTAGCATTTTATGGATGTGTCAGTTCAAACAACTGCCTTTTCCCTGGCCTCACAGAATTGTTAATGGGGATCTATACTTTTATGAGACAAAATATCAAGATCTTGATTATTTGTGGTTCTTAAAAAGGTCACAACATTCACTAGGAAATAATAGTTTGCTAAATTTGACAACTTAGCTGCAACATGAATAATTATATTCTTTTTTAATTCCTTTCTTTTTTATTTTTTTGTGTCAGTATTACATTTTTACTTACTACCATTTTTTTTTTGTATAGGGACAATCTTATATAACCTATGCCTAATCTTTTCTATATTTGCAAAATAGATTGATGAAATTAATATTTTTATGGCTATCTATACTGAAAAATAGAGTTCAATCATATTAAAACCTTCTTTTTATTGTTTCTGTATTTGTTGGTGAATAGAAAATATCTGAATATAGTATAGTCTAGTACATCAAAATGGCTCATTTCTCAACCTCATCTGAAATGGGAAAAATCTTGATTGACAGATTGGAAGCTTTCTGATTTACAATAGGATAAGCAGAGGTCCGAGGCAGGTATTTGCCTGCTATGTCAGGGTTGACACCCTGACATCAACCCTGGTTATGATACAAGAGCAATAAATACTTAACTCCTACAGGGAAGGACAGCTGGTGTGGCAAAGTAATAGGAATAAATTATTAGTACAGGAAAAATGGAACTGGAATGAATGTACTTATCTGATAATACTGGTTTAGTTTTTAAGCTAGAGTTAAACAATCATGCATGAAAATAAAATGAGATTGTCAACTGTGAAAAAATAAAACGTACCTCTATACTTCATACTTTGCTTATCATTAGCATTATTTTACCTATTTGATCGTCTTCATAGAGTTCTTGGGTTAAGGTTTAAAATTATTGGAGTGATATTCTAAAAGGGAAGCTATTTGTAATAATGCCCATAGTTAAAAATATAATTTGGCTTTGTCACGGCTTGCTTGGCAATAATTTCCTGGAATCTGCCTCAGTAAATACTCTGCTAAATCCCCTCCTTCATGATCTCACTGCACCTCATAATAACCCACCGAGACAGACTATGATATTTACATTTTTCAGACAAGAAACTATATGATGTTAAGCTAAATAACTTTTCCTGTAAATCTGAAAATTTACCAATATCACTGAAGCAGTATCACTCCCAACGGTTAATAGCTATATAATTATTAATGTTACCTTCATTACAGTACAGAAAAGATGTCGGAGAAGATGCTGCACCCATTTCTGCTTATCTCTTCTGCCAGGAGGCATCAAGTCGAGTTTGTCTTGCCTGTTCCATGTCTCTGCAAGATACACATTACCTATGCCCCAGGCTTTTCAGTCAACCTGAAGATTTTGGATTGCCAACCACTTCTCTCTGTACCTTGACATGATTCCAGGCTTCCTGAACCTTTCTATCCATCTGTTGAGCTTCTCCTTCTCCTTAACATGACAGTAGAACCCTTTATTCTGACTTCTTATCACCATCAAGACGGAAAGAGAACCCCAAGCAGATACAGACCTATTTTTTGCTACATTTCTCAATGGTTTTAATCCATGCTTTACTACTCAAGAAGATTTTTGTTGAACTTTATTCTGTGTACTCACCCATACAAGGAGTTTTTGGGCATTTATTATGCATAAAGCACTGTGCTATACAATAATTAAGCAAAACAGATATGTTTCCTTCTTTACAAAGCTTATAATTCAGGAAGGAAAAAGACCTTTCTATAGTGCACAATACTTTTCATTATAAAATAGTAGCTTCAAATATAAAAGCAATGCAGAATGTTTTTCACTTCTCAAGAGCAAAAGAAGAAGAAGAAAAAAAAAAGAAACAAAAAAAGAAAAAAGAAAAAAAAAAGCCATAATATTGAATAGGAGGTTTTGTCCTGCTATCTTCATGCATAGACCTTTGTCCTCCTCTGCTTCCTTTATGAAACATAACTCTGACATGCCACTTAGAGAATCACTACAGTTAGGCTGTATGGTATTCCAGGCAAGAGACCACATTTAACCACTTTTGTGTATACCATTTCTTAAGTTATTGGAAAATAGTTACCTAGAATTTCTTTCAGGTTTTAAGTGTTTACAACTGTACAGAAATATCATGTATTAATGACTGTGATGAGTTCTGTATAATTCAATCACTTAAATAGTCTTAGTTTTAACAAAAAGTCTATTTTGAGACCATATTTATTTCAACATTTCATATGTGATTGTCAAGTATATAATACTTAGTCCTGATCAACATACTCTGTACAAGATCATAGTGAAAGGTAGGGATGGGGTATTATTTGTTATCTCTTAATTAGGATTTTTTCAATAATCTCATGTTTCAAAAACACATATTTTATGTTTAGTATAGGCATAGAATGAAGATATATTATGTATGAACCCAAATCAACATACGTAAAAGAAAAATACTTTCATAGAATTAATCACACATGGATAATGCTGAATTGAAATTATATCAGAAGTTTCTTAAGCTAAAAAACAATTGATATCACATACAAATAATACCTAAACCTGGTAGATGGAACACAAGCTACACACTGATGATCTGCAGTTAACACTAACCATAAATAGGAATAAGGCAGTGAGAAATTAATTTTGAGAACTCAGCTGGCAGTTACCTCTAACTGATGATACTGTAGCTCATTTTTATAAAGTTGACAGAGCAAACTATTATCTGTTGTGTAATAGTCAAGATGTATGTTTCCAGTTTTATAAGGCTTAAAAATTGCAGTTACATGTTTAAACTCTTGCTCTACTGTTTCATCATTATTTGACCTTGAGATAATAAACAGTAATTAATTTGAAACTTTAGTAATAGATTGTACGGAAATAGCAAATCCAACTTGGGGAAGTATACAAGAGACACAACTAAAACAAGCTGATATAGAAGGAGTAAAGTTAAGTGATAGAACAATACAGTAGACATACACTATCAAAGCAGAATTCATTTTAAGTAAAAAAGAAAATAGGAGAAGAAGGGCTCTCTGACCTTTATTTCTGAAGTAGAAGGAACTTTCTCATAACAGTGCTATAATTTTTACATTCGCTTATTAACCATGTGATGTGGCTTCTACCTACAGAAAGGTACTGTTGGAAAAATAGACAAGACCTTAAAATAATTTTGAGGCAATTTTGCTATCTTTGGTCTCTGACAGAGCAAACATAAAGAAATGATAAAATGTACTCAAAGCAAATGGATTGTTTGTAGGTAAGAGAAACATTTATCATAGTCTGTATCCTCTATGCCTTATTTTTGAGCACTGCTTTTTAAAATAAAAAAGATCATCAAGGGGCAGCCCAGGTAGCTCAGTCGTTTAGGGCTGCCTTCAGCCCGGGGTCTGATCATGGAGACCTGGGACCGAGTCCCACATCAGGCTCCCTGCATGGAGCCTGCTTCTCCCTCTGCCTGTGTCTCTGCCTCTCTCTCTCTCTTTCTGTGTGTCTCTCATGAATAAATAAATAAATAACATCTTAAAAAAAAAAAAAAGAAATTCGTCGAAACTTTATCCCAACTACGAAGTGTAAAGAACAAGTAAGAGCAATAAAAATACCACGAAATACTTTCATCATGAAAGAATTTTTAAATAATAATTTTGGATCAAAGAGAAAACAAAAACATAATCACTGAATATTTTGGAACTAACAATAATGAGAGCACGATTACAAATAAAAATTAATAAAGTCTATCTAACAAACAAACATGCTTAATGTTAATTTTTTTATATAGAATTAGTGTTCTCACAATACCTTATATGGTGAACCACGTATGTGCAACTTAAAGCTCATATCATGCCATGAAATATCTTCTTGAGGGTTTGTTTTGTTCTTGTAAGTAATGCTTTTCAAGTTTTAAAAAACATGTTTTATAAACCTAAGAGTTAATTAAGTTATAGAACGTTAAAAAGCAGAATGTTTAGTTCTTGTTCAGAATGTTTTAATTCATACATGTAATACATACCTTCAGATATTACATGTGACTTAACAACACACATGTGACTTAAAACTGGTTCAAGGGCATCTGGGTGGCTCAGTTGGTTGAGGGACTGGCTGGACTTCAGGCCAGGTCACAATCTCAGGGTCTTGAAATCCAGCCCCAAGCTGGGCTCCTCCTGGGGTAGAGCCCATTTGGGATTCTCCCTCTTGCTCTGCCCCTACCCCACCACACAGGTCCTCTTTCTCTCTCTCTCTCCCTCTCTCTCAAAACAAAAACAAAAACCAAATAAAAACAAAAACAAAAAACAAACTGCTTCAACATTCACTCTGATTTAAAATGTTGAAATTTGTTCAGTTGAAAATAGGTAAATTGAAAAATTAAGTTGAAAGAGTCTCGTATTCTGAGGGGGAGGTCTCAGAGACTCAGGACTATTTTAGGAAAAAGAAAGCTATGATTCAAGCAAAACCATTTCGTATTTCAATAGGTAGAGAGAAAAGTGTGCTGCAATTTCACTTAACTACAGTTCTCCATCTCATCCATAAAAATATTAGGAGTTATTTTATAAATGCTTTCAGAAGTCAAGATTGAGAGTGTTAGCCTCACTTTAGTATTTCATCTTCACAAAAGAAACATTATTTTTGTTATGCTTAATCAGTGAAAAACAGCCATTAATATTTTATCATCATTTAACTATTGATGTTTAATGGTCTATTAACATATTGCCATCACTTAATTACTGATGCTTTTCTAAACTGCCTATTTACCCAATCCAAGTTTCTAAAATGCGACTTCAAAAAATGAGACATTTTTGTATTTTCTTAGGAGATTTTCTCCCCAATTTCTATTATTTCTGTAAAAGCCCTGGACTTGTTTTTGTTTTTGTTTTTCATGATTATTTTTGTTCTTTTCCAAGCACTGGGGAAATAATTTATCTTTTATTTAAAGCAGTGCCAGCTGAAGGGGCAAGGAGGTTATAGGAGTGTATGACTCATCAAAATGTAAACAAAAAGGGGTAAACAAAATTTGAAAGAACATATTCAATAAGCCATATAGTTCTATATTAAAGAAAAAAGAACAGGAAAAAGTATTATGTTCTATACTGCAAACTACAGAGAGTGAAAGCTCCACAAAAATCACCTTTTCTCATAGAAATGTAAGAAGGAGCACAGATGCTCACCTGAGGGCCATAAAGATAAATATTTACAGTTTGGAGGTTAAAAAATATATATATATGTTTTTAAGATTTTTATTTATTTATTTATGAGAGACACAGAGAGAGAGGGAGAGAGAGAGGCAGAGACATAGGCAGAGGGAGAAGCAGGCTCCATGCAGGGAGTCCAGTGTAGGACTTGATCCCTTGATCCCGGCTCAGATCCTGAGCCAAAGGCAGACGCTCAACCGCTGAGCCACCCAGGTGTCCCATGAAGGTAAAACAATATTAAAGGCTTATCAAAGATTGTAAAACAAAAGTCTCATATTCATTTAAGGTTCTAAGATTACTTATTGTGGAGACAGATTTTTAGGCCTCTTATGAAACACGCCCTCCCTTAGATACTATGCTAGCATTACGTTCATGTCTAGATCAAGTATTGAGTTCATCATACTAGAAATCATCATATAGGGATCCCTGGGTGGCGCAGCGGTTTAGCGCCTGCCTTTGGCCCAGGGCGCGATCCTGGAGACCCGGGATCGAATCCCACGTCAGGCTCCCGGTGCATGGAGCCTGCTTCTCCCTCTGCCTGTGTCTCTGCCTCTCTCTCTCTCTCTCTCTCTCTCTCTCTCACTGTGTGCCTATCATAAATAAATAAAAAAAAAAAAAAAAGAAATCATCATATAAATCCTCACCTTCCTCAGGCAATTATTATAGTCCTTATTCTGGAATTCCCATATTTTATAAATCCATATTCCATAGTATCTTTTTTAAAACACATCATGACTATTTCCTATAATCTGAAACCTCTATGAATGCTTTACATTGTGTTTTGTTTTAGCTCTCTATCACATTTCTGGTCTCTTTATATACCTGGTTATTTTTGCTTGGGAAAAGAATGATTTTGAAAATCCTTTGAGATGTAGAGTGATTTTATTTCCCTGGATCCCTGGTTCCTAAACTGTCAGTGGAGACAAACCAAAGCAAAGTCAGGGTGCTTTCACGATTATTTTAAATATTTGTCACACAGCAACCTCTGACAGATGATGCACAAATTACTAATTTGAAGTAGTTCATAGCTTAAACATTAAATCTCACACAATATTTTAATAGTATTTTTGTGGAGCTAAGCTTTTGGTGGTTGCCATGAAAAAAAAATTAAATATTGCACAACCAATCAGAAGAACAACAAAAAAAGAGCAAGATGATGCTCAAACTGATTTCAGGTTTTGTCAAGTGAGCTGTGCCCCACAGGTACACCATACTATTAGTATGTAATATTGCTAATTAAAAAATGGTAATTATATTATTTTAATAAAATATATGCACAATGAATCAAATATAATAATGCATAGGTAAAACATTTTCTATAAAATGTTAATTTTATTTCCAAGTATGTGCATTATTTTTTCAAATGAATATTACGTGATTATGACATAATTCTTTTTTTTTTTTTTCTAATTCATTTATGATAGTCACAGAGAGAGAGAGAGAGAGAGAGAGAGAGAGAGGCAGAGACACAGGCAGGGGAAGAAGCAGGCTCCATGCACCGGGAGCCCGACGTGGGATTCGATCCCGGGTCTCCAGGATCGCGCCCTGGGCCAAAGGCAGGCGCCAAACCACTGCGCCACCCAGGGATCCCTATGACATAATTCTTAATTGAGTCTTTGGATCTAATGTTAAATGGATGGCATCATTAGGCATTTATTTTGACCTAGGAGAAATATGAGAAAATAACTCAGAAACTAAAGACAACCTGAAGAAAAAGAAAAAAAAGATTTATTTAATGGAATCTCTACACCCAAATGGGGTTCAAACTTACAGCCCGAGATCAAGAGTCACATGATTCACTGACTAAGCCAACCAGGTGCCCTTCAGGCCCCTTTAGAAGAAACCTTACTCAGGATACTTCACTGAGCAATTATAAACACACTTGGAAAAATTGAAAGAAAAAAAAAAGTGAGAAAGCTTCTTTCAGTAAAGACTTAGAAAGACTCAGCAAAGAAATAGATCAAGAAAAAAAACCAAATTGTTAGAAATGAAAAAAATACAGTACCCTACATAAAAAGCTCATTGGATGGGCTGTGAGACAGATGATGGAGAAAAGAATCAATGAACTGGAAGGTGGAGCAATAGAAATTACCCAATATGATCCACAGAAAGAAAATAGAATAAGGAATCTGAAGAGAGCCTCAGGGACATGTGGATGACAGCAAAAGATTCGATGTTCATGTCATCAATGTCTCTGCACAATACCAAGAAGAAAGGCTGAAAAGTTACCTGAAGAAATAATGGCTGAAAAAAAAATCCAAATTTGTCATGAGACATAAACCTATGGATTCAAGAGGCTTAGTCTACCTCAAACAGTATAAATCCATATTCATGTCAGGACATATCAAAATAAATATTTGAAAACTATGGACAAAGAGAATACCTTGAAAGCTGTCAGTGAAAAGTAACATCTTGCCTATAGAAGAGTTTGTATTTTTTTTAATGTGAATACAGAGCATTTTTAACAAAGAGACGAAATGGCACTATATTTATTAAATGTGGCAATAAAAGAAATGTCAATCCAGAATCTTATAGCCATCAAAAATTTTATTGAAGAATGAGGGGGAAATCAAAACACTATCAGATAAAGGAAAACTAAGAGACTTTGTAATCAGTAGATTTAGGGTAAAAAACAAAACAACAGCAACAACAAAACCCCAAAGTTCTCTGAATGGAAAGGAAATGATTGATTGATTGATTGACTTATTCATTCATTCATTCTCCTCAACATAGTTGGAAGAAAGAACTAAGTAACTAAAAATATGGGTAAAGACCACAGACATTTCTTTTCCCAGTGAGATTTCTAAATTGCATTGAATGGTGAAGAAAAACTGTTAATACATTCTTGTATGCTTCTACTTGTATGTAGAGGAAAATTTTAAGACAGTTATATATATATATAAATATATATATTATATATATATATATATAAATGAGGGAAGGTAAAGGAATTAAAGTGATTTAAGGTTTTTAGATTTCATTCAGCTCGTAAGGGGATGACATCAATAGACTGTCTTAAATTATGTGCATATTATTATTATTATTATGTAGAGCAGTCAGTTTAAAAAAAAAACTGTAAGAAGAGACACTCAAACCTATAGGGAAATCAAAATGGGACTTCCAAAAAGTTCAACTAACTCACAGGATAGCAGAAAAGAACAGAAAAAGAAAATGCAGAAATTAAGCATTAACTTCTACTTCAAAACAATCCATTAATTATGAGACAAGTCATAACGAAAACTAGAAAAATTGTTGTACTCAATAATATTGAAAATGCAATATAGCAAAACTCACGAGAAACATTAAATTATTCTGTTAGAGGTAAATTAATAATATTAAATGTATATATTGTGAAAGAAATGCTAGAAATTGGGACACCTGGGTGGCTCAGTGGTTGAACATCTGCCTTTGGCTCAGGGCATCATCCTGGGGTCTTGGGTTCGAGTTCTGCATTGGGCTCCCCAAAGGAAGCCTGCTTTTCCCTCTGCCTGTGTTTCTGCCTCTCTCTGTGTCTTCATGAATAAAAAAAATGCTAGAAATCAATTAACTAAAGAAATATCCCCAAAAGTTAGGATGCATAAATAAACAAAAAACAAAGAAAATATCAGTAAAAATATGAAAATAAGAATATAAATCAATGAAATAGTTACCCAAACCAAAAGATCAAGAAATCTCAAATTGTGTTGCTCGGAACATTACTTGACATTAATTATGAGACACAATTTCACAAAATTATGAAAAGATTATGGCAAGATTGATCAAGAACAGAAGGACAAAATGACAAGTAATAAGTGTCAAGAAAAAAGGAGAGTCAATATAGAAAGAGTGTGTTCAGGCTGCTATAACAAAGTATCATAAATTGAGAGGCTTATATAGAACAACAACAACAACAACAACAAACTTTTCACAGTTCTAGAGGCTGGGAAGTCCAAGACCAAAGTGTTAACAGATTTGATGTTTGGTGAGGATCTGCCTCCTGGTTCATAGATGGCCATCTCCTCACTGGTCCTCACAGAGAAGAAAGGGCAAAGGACTCTCTGTGATCTCTTCTATAAGGGCAATAATTCTATCCTCATGATTGCCCCCAACCCTAAAAAAATATCACTTTGGAGAATAGGTTTCAACACATGAATTTGCAGGGAGATACACAAACATTTAGTTCATAGCCTGTACCCTATAGACAGATTTTTAAAAATGAGGAATTGATGCTCAATATTTATAAAGTTTCAATTAGACAAAGATGAGTAATTTCTAGAGATCTGCTGTACACCACAGTACCTATAGTTCTCAACACAATACTGTACTCTTTAAAGTATGTTAAGAAGATAGTTCTCATATTAAGTGTTCTTTTTTTAAAAAAATGTTTTATTTATTTATTTATTATTTTTTATAAATTAATTTTTATTGGTGTTCAATTTACCAACATACAGAATAACACCCAGTGCTCATCCCATCAAGTGTCCCCCTCAGTGCCAGTCACCCATTTCCCCCCACCCCCCCGCGCTCCTCCCCTTCCACCACCCCTAGTTCGTTTCCCAGAGTTAGGAGTCTTTATGTTCTGTCTCCCTTCCTGATATTTCCCACACATTTCTTCTCCCTTCCTTTATATTCCCTTTCACTATTATTTATATTCCCCAAATGAATGAGAACATACACTGTTTGTCCTTCTCCAATTGACTTACTGCACTCAGCATAATACCCTCCAGTTCCATCCACCTTGAAGCAAATGGTGGGTATTTGTCGTTTCTAATTGCTGAGTAATATTCCATTGTATACATAGACCACATCTTCTTTATCCATTCATCTTTCGATGGACACCGAGGCTCCTTCCACAGTTTAGCTATTGTGGCCATTGCGGATAGAAACATCGGGGAGCAGGTGTCCCGGCGTTTCATTGCATCTGAATCTTTGGGGTAAATCCCCAGCAGTGCAATTGCTGGGTCGTAGGGCAGGTCTATTTTTAACTCTTTGAGGACCCTGCACACAGTTTTCCAGAGTGGCTGCACCAGTTCACATTCCCACCAACAGTGTAAGAGGGTTCCCTTTTCTCCACATCCTCTCCAACATTTGTGGTTTCCTGCCTTGTTAATTTTCCCCATTCTCACTGGTGTGAGGTGGTATCTCATGGTGGTTTTGATTTGTATTTCCCTGATGGCAAGTGATGCAGAGCATTTTCTCATGTGCATGTTGGCCATGTCCATGTCTTCCTCTGTGAGATTTCTCTTCATGTCTTTTGCCCATTTCATGATTGGATTGTTTGTTTCTTTGGTGTTGAGTTTAATAAGTTCTTTATAGATTTTGGAAACTAGCCCTTTATCTGATATGTCATTTGCAAATATCTTCTCCCATTCTGTAGGTTGTCTTTTAGTTTGTTGACTTAATATATCATAATATTAAGTGTTCTTATTTTACACACACACACACACACACACACACACATACACACAAATACATACTACAAAAGGACACAAGGAATTTTTGGAGGTATAGGAATGTTTAGTACCTTAATTGTAGAAGGTATCATAGGTGTCTGCATATATACAAGCTCATCAAACTGCATACAATAAGTATATGAACTTTTAGTATGTCCATTGAATTTCAATAAAGCTCAGAGAGGAGAAAGCAGATTAACCCTTGAATACTCATTAAAAATAAAAATAACTTTATCAATACATTTAAGATTTAAAAGCAACACGTAAATTCATAGAAAAACATAAACCACCAAACTCTCCCAAAAGAAAAATGTAAATATAATATTATTAAGCAAATTGAATCTGTATTTAAAAATCTTCCCAGAAAGTCATCTTCATGTCAGTACTGCTAACTTCTTTCAAATATTTAAGACTTAACTTATGTTACATAAAATTCTTCCCGAGAAAAGAGGAAATGGGAATAATTCTCAATTTGGTTATGAGGTTATCATATTCTTGGAAACAAAATTGCAGATTTTGTGTTAAATGTATAAGCCAATGAGCTAATAAATAACATTCAAAAGATCCTAAAGGAAATATTAGCTTATCTAGTCAATACATTAAATGAATAAAACTTACTGGGTAATTTATGTTACAGAAATCCTAAATGAGTATGACTTTTAAAAACCAATAAAGAAAATTCACTGCACTGACAGATGAGGAAACATTTTTGAGCATCACAATAGATGCAAACAAAGGGCACTTGATAGAATTAAATGCTAATTTTTGATAAATATTTGAGAAATGGTGTCTACAAAATTAATGTATGACAAATATCATCCTTAAGGATGAAGTGTGAAAATCTTCCTTTTAAAACCATTATCTTTTTTTTTTCTTTTCCAGTTTTGTATTATGTATCCTAGCAAGTGTAATACAGGAAGAAAATCTAATAGTCAGATATTCTGATTTAATTGGTTGGGGGTGTGCCTTGGACACTGGAATTTAAAACTCTTCTCTCAGAAGACTTCACTGTAAGCCATGATCTAGAGTCCTGGCATTGTAATCTGTCATTCCTGGGATCAGGAGAAACAGGTGAAAAGTGACCTTGTTTTTCTTACTTCCACCCTCAAGGCTGTCTGCCACTTCCTTGCTTTTACTACTCAAAGTACTCATCCTAATACTCTGATCAACAGGGAAATGGCATGAGCATGGCATGACTGGGTGGCTCAGTCGGTTAAGCCCCTGACTTTTGACTTCAGGTCTTGGATAAAGCCTCCGTAGGGCTCCACGCTGCATGTGAAGCCTGCCTAAAACTCGTTCCCTCTTCCTCTCCCTGCCCCACAACCCACTCACACACTCTCTCTAAAAAATAAAAGGATAAATAAATAAAAATAAAAGAGGACTATGGCTAGGTCTAGAGGACAGCGTAGTTTAAACCAAAACACTAGTTCATATCAGTCTTAGTCTCCCTGAGATTTACACACAATTTTCTCCTTATTTTCATACTTTTCCTTCCCTTGTTCCTTGAGATTGACTATGTGAAAGGAGTGAGTCCCCTCAGTCACCAATGACTGAGCATTTGGAAAAGAACATGGATGTCCAAATTCAGTCTAAATTATATTATATATTATATAATTAAAAATTAATAATAATTATAACTACAAAAAATTATATATTTATAATATATTATAATTGTAATAATTATAATATAATTAATATAATTATCACATCATATATTATATATTATATTCCTAGATTATTAGGAATTATAAATTATCATAGACATGTTCCCATATTTGGTAATTACCATAGATAAGTCACTGATGTACCTATGTTTTCCATAGAACTTTCTTATTTTTAAATTTTTACTTTCTCATCTTTTCCTCCATCCACAATTGTTCCTATATTTTGATTTTATCCGTAATGTGAAGACATCTGATTATTTGTTAGAAAAGTAAGTCTTTGAGGTTAGACAAATTTCTATTCTTGATATTGCCAAAGAATTCTTTTAGAAGGTGGATGTTATTTTGTTCAAAAAAATGTCAGACAAAAGACTTCCTTTGTCTCCCTTATTCTGGATAATTTAATCAACCATATTTATGGCATTTTAAAATTATATTGCAAATCTATAGTTATTTTTATTGCGGTGATATGTCATTCTTCACAAACATATCAGTGTCAAATTATAATTAGCAAAAAATATTACATTTTCAAAATTAAGTAAACCAGAGAAGATAATTTTCAATCTAAGTAGATTATTATGGATCAAAATGATTGAAATTTAAAGATTAAAAAGTCTAATTAAAGGTAATTTAACTTGCAATGACCTACCTACAATTGAAGAGAAAACTAATTAAAATAAGAAATGTTAGCATTAAGATGCTTTTATGGAAGATTAATTTGTTCTATTTGTTTTGATCTGTTTATTTTAACTTTGCTTGGTATTATCTAAAAACAGCAGTTATCTTCAAGCTGTTTGATAATAGCAGATGTTTAAGTGTTTAAACCCTCGGATAAAAAAATACCAGATGATTAAATGTCACAATAAATCTATTAGAAATGAATACATTTTAGTTTCATAGCTAAGAAACTAAGGTTGATTCGAATAATTGTGCTTTCATTCTGGATTACATAAGAGAAACCTTTGGAATTTTAAAATGCTCATTTCTAGTGAATCTTACATAAGCTGATTTTCTGTTTATTTCATGGAAAGAGGCCATCAGAGGACTTCTCTGAAGAATCAGGGTTTCCCTTTACATGATGCCTCTTGGACCCTAGTATTATTGAACCACGAGACTTTAAGGAGTTTGGTTAATATGGGAAGGCAATTTTCCTCTCTGGAAGTGCTACATTAAAAAAAAAAA
Source organism: Vulpes lagopus (assembly GCF_018345385.1). Lineage (NCBI taxonomy): Eukaryota > Metazoa > Chordata > Mammalia > Carnivora > Canidae > Vulpes > Vulpes lagopus. The sequence continues at coordinate 49,246,210 of NC_054847.1, read as the reverse complement.
AGTAATGACTTAACTCTTCTATGAAATAGCTAAATAGTTTGAATTTTAGCGACCTCTAATTTCATTTTTCATGCTACTAAATACATCCTACTGGGAATTACCTGCCTCCCAGTCAGACTCATGGAGTTGTAGTGATTTCCCATCTGTTCACTGGGTCTCAAAGTTGATATAAATACCTATCATCAGTAATGTTTAGGTGTTGAGAGCAGCTTGTGCTGTGGTACTCAGAGTTGAAATAGTGGCTAATTAAGTTAAAATTGTTTTAAAGAATGCTTTTTCACTTTTTTTTTTTATAAATATGAGAATGTACAGATTACAAAACAAAAGGAAAGACCCAAATCAAGAGCCAAGTGAGCAGTAACTAATACAATTGACAGTCACTTATTGACGTAGCAAATGATTATTGAATTAATATAAGTCAGACACAGGTTACATGCTTATTTTTTATGAAATGACCTATATTCCATAATCTTTGGAATTTTCAAAATGTGATACTGTTGTAACAACAGAAAGAAGTAAAAAAATACATAAGCTTAGATGAATCCATGCATCTAAGTGTACCTAAAATGATGTCATATATAGTCAAGGAAAAGGATCAAATAACCTATTTAATTCAATCACAAGCTTGATGATGGAGCCAGATCCTGTCTACTAAGCATTTAATCTACAGTTGACATGTCCTCATTTTTGGTATATTGTTTCAAAATCACTGGTTAGTTGATCAGCCTAATACCAATTATCTTGGGGTAACTTCCATTTGTATGTGCCATTGTACCTCAGATGCTGGGCACATTCCAACTTGAACATGTTGAGTCAGCGTCATCCTACCTCTCCTCGGTTCCTCCCTGTTTTCTACATCCACCCTGATCAAAGTGCACAGTGAGGACCAGCATCACTAGCATCACCTATGTGCTTCTTAGAAATGTAGATTAGGCCTGCCTCAGTCTAATGATCAGAATCTCTATTTTATTTTATTTTATTTTACTTATTTTTTATTGGTGTTCTATTTGCCAATATAGAATAACACTCAGTGCTCATCCCATCAAGTGCCTCCCTCAGTGCCCATCACCTAGTCACCCCCAATCCCGCCCACCTCCCTTTCTACCACCCCTAGTTCGTTTCCCAGAGTTAGGAGTCTCTCATATTCTGCCTCCTTTTCTGATATTTCCCGCTCATTTTTTCTCCTTTCCCCTTTATTCCCTTTCACTATTTTTTATATTCCCCAAATGAATGAGACCATATAATGTCTGTCCTTCTCCGATTGACTTATTTCACTCAGCATAATACCCTCCAGTTCCATCCACGTTGAAGCAAATGGTGGGTATTTGTCGTTTCTAATGGCTGAGGAATATTCCATTGTGTACATAGACCACATCTTCTTTATCCATCATCTTTTGATGGACACCGAGGCTCCCTCCACAGTTTGGCTATTGTGGACATTGCTGCTAGAAACATCGGGGTGCAGGTGTCCCGGCGTTTCATTGCATCTGAATCTTTGGGGTAAATCCCCAGCAGTGCAATTGCTGGGTCGTAGGGCAGGTCTATTTTTAACTCTTTGAGGAACCTCCACACAGTTTTCCAGAGTGGCTGCACCAGTTCACATTCCCAACAACAGTGCAAGAGGGTTCCCCTTCTCCACATCCTCTCCAACATTTGTGGTTTCCTGCCTTGTTAATTTTCCCCATTCTCACTGGTGTGAGGTGGTATCTCATTGTGGTTTTGATTTGTATTTCCCTGATGGCAAGTGATGCAGAGCATTTTCTCATGTGCATGTTGGCCATGTCTGTGTCTTCCTCTGTGAGATTTCTCTTCATGTCTTTTGCCCATTTCATGATTGGATTGTTTGTTTCTTTGGTGTTGAGTCTAATAAGTTCTTTATAGATCTTGGAAACTAGCCCTTTATCTGATACGTCATTTGCAAATATCTTCTCCCATTCTGTAGGTTGTCTTTTAGTTTTGTTGACTGTATCCTTTGCTGTGCAAAAGCTTCTTATCTTGATGAAGTCCCAATAGTTCATTTTTGCTTTTGTTTCTCTTGCCTTTATGGATGTATCTTGCAAGAAGTTTCTGTGGCTAAGTTCAAAAAGGGTGTTGCCTGTGTTCTCCTCTAGGATTTTGATGGACTCTTGTCTCACATTTAGATCTTTCATCCATTTTGAGTTTATCTTTGTGTATGGTGAAAGAGAGTGGTCTACTTTCATTCTTCTGCATGTGGATGTTCAATTTTCCCAGCACCATTTATTGAAGAGACTGTCTTTTTTCCAGTGGATAGTCTTTCCTCCTTTGTTGAATATTATTTGACCATAAAGTTTAGGGTCCACTTCTGGATTCTTTATTCTGTTCCATTGATCTATGTGTCTGTTTTTGTGCCAGTACCACACTGTCTTGATGACCACAGCTTTGTAATACAACCTGAAATCTGGCATTGTGATGCCCCAGGTATGGTTTTCTTTTTTAAAATTCCCCTGGCTATTCAGGGTCTTTTCTGATTCCACACAAATCTTAAAATAATTTGTTCCAACTCTCTGAAGTAAGTCCATGGTTTTGATAGAATAAAGTAGAATAAAATAAAATAAAATAAAATAAAATAGAATAGAATAAAATATAATCTCTATTTTAGCAAGAAGCCCCAAAACTGAGAATCACCGGTGTATATCTAGATGAATGGCATGAACATCATCAAGCTATAAAATCCAGAAACTTAGGTCTGTCTGGCCCTTGACACTGCCTCTTGCTTCCCTGCTTTGTCCAATCACTTCATTGTATTAATTCTACATAGTAAATCCATTATCTCAGTCTCTTCTCCACAAATGACAAAATCTCTTCTCTTTCCTTCTTCACTTTTCATCCCCACTACCATCATTCTAATTGAAGACAGATCACACTTGCCAAATAAACAAGTTCTTACTGGTTTTCTTAATTCCAGGATTCCCACTCTCTCAACTTCCTCTATGTACATTAATCACAGTGGTCTTCTTCAAACATAAATCAGGTGTTGTCTCCTCCAGATCAAAATATTCCAATGGCACCCCATTGCTCTTATGCTCATGTAAACGGTTCACAGTACTGCTTTTGAGCTCCTACTGGATCTGGCATCTGTTCACCACTCCTGTCCCATCTTTAATCTAGACACATCATTTTCCCTCCATAGTGGCTTCTATGCCTTATACTTGGCAAGTATAAAATTATTTCCAACCTCAGGATGTGTGTGTGTGTGTGGGGGGTGAGGTGGGTGTGTTTTCCTTTTCAGAACTCTCTTGTCCTCTGGTTTTATCTAAATGACTCATATTCATTCTTCCTCTCCCAGTAAAATGTAAAATTTTCAGAAAAGTTTTCTCTGTTACCAAGAACAAAACCAACAAATACACATAAATAAATCATTCTGATATACGGTGTAACAACAATTGGGCTTTTATTTTCATATGTTAAAGGATTCATGATTGAACGTTTGTCTCCCTAGCCAAAGGTAAACTCTCTGATGATGGCATCTGTGCTTCTTGTGTCACCATTGTCTCTCCCACACCTAGAGTGGTGCCTTTCATAGAGCACTCTCTGTCAACAATATAGACCTGTATGAACTGTATCTTTTCTGTATTATCTTCTATTTAATTTCAATCTTTTTATTTCTCAAAATCAGATTCAGAACCTAAACATCAGTTCCTTGTAATCCAGCTATCCTACAGATGTTTCCTAGGGTTGCATGTTACTTCTGGAAGGGATGCATGGTTCCAAAGCATCTTAGAAAGAAATAGTTCTTTTTTTTCCTCCCCAAGTGTCCACTATGTTCTAAGAAACCTGATCTTTTTTAGTCAATGATCCACAAAGACAGACACAAAAAGGTGCCTCAGTGTTGAACATCTGGATACTTTCTTCTGGCTGCTTTCTCTGCTGCTTCAACACCAGAGTCTGGAGATTGAGAATCATGTGTTACTTTGTTTCCTGGCCAAAGCATGGCTCTATCTCTGAGAATATCTAGCACTTTATGCTTGACCTCACTATGCCCTTGGCTCTCCAGTTCTTGTGAAGGTACCCTCAGAATCTGCACGTGGTTTCCTAGTTTTGAGACAGGAGTAGACTAGAATCAGGGATCAGAGGCATCAGGCAACAGAGTTCTTAAACCACTTCTCTTCTATCAAACTCGGTCTTCTACCCTTGTTTTCTTTCCTCCAGAGCATCAGGGAATCTTCACTTTCTCTCTGATCTGAGAAATGAGTAGAAATTGCCATTCTGAACTATTTTTTTTTATGTATCTCCATTCCCCTTAGTACATTAAATTTTAGAAAATAAATGTCAGTAATAGACTCTCTCTCTCTGCTCTGGTATATCCTTCCACCATTTAAAATAAAATTAAGTACGACTAAAATAAACTGGAAAGACTTTCTCTGTCTAAGAAAGAAGGAAGAAAGAAAGAAAGAAAGAAAGAAAGAAAGAAAGAAAGAAATTACTGACATTGAAATATTAAATGACTTATCTTAACCTCTAAGTTGGTTAAGATAAATGACCTGGGGAGTTACAGGTTGTGAGGGTCTCAGAGGCCATTTTCGATTCATCCATGTTGGTCAGCCAGTGGAGATATCTTCCTTTATTACAGAAAGTTCGTTCTCCATAAGTTGGCTTATTGCCTATATCAACAACTGATCTAAAAGCCAGAGAATAAAACTATCAACACAACTTTGCTTTGCAAGAAAGTAACATCATATGTGACATTTATGAAGACTGTGTCCCAGCTTTTAACTGACATGTCCTATTCACTCAGGTCTGTTAACTTGAGACCATTCTAATTTTCATGGTCACTCTAAAATGACCTCCTAAAACTGGGACACATTTAATACATTAATGTAATATATAGAAGCAAAATTGTCACAACCATATTTGTTCACAGTGAAAAGAAAATATTCCAGAGTGGTGAAATAAAACTGTGATTCCTATTACGGGAACTGTGGTTTTCAAAGTACACAAAAACCTATGGGTAGTAGATAGAGACATACATTATCTGTGTGTTTCTATAGGAGCGTACAAGTCAGAAGGGGAAATTGATAATGCTATGACTCTAATGGGTAAATCTTAAGTGAAGATTCTTAACTTGTAATATATGTTCCCAGTTAAATATTTTATTCTCTTTTCTTTTTTTCTTTTAAAGGTTATTTTAAATTCTGTCCCCTATGTATTTGACTTCCTCATGAATGGATAATGCTAAGAAAATGTTCTAACTGATGTAATTAGCATCCAGCGCCCAATGTACTGCAATAAAACGCTGCTCTAAATTAGTCACCAGGGTCACACATTGTCCCCTTGAGCGCATGCCGTAAAAATTCAACACTTTAATCTCTTTATTAAAAGATTCTCTGGGGTTAGAGAAGCATATTAAAAATTGCTTTATTAAAGGTGTTTTTAGTCTGCCTAATGTATTTTGCCAATCTAAAAATACAAAGAAAAAATAAAAATGAAAGAAAAACCTGCTTTATGCATTGTTAGATGCATTAAAAGCACAATGAAATGCAATTTCAATTAATATTTATTGAGCAACTATTATACATAAGGGATTTTTTCAGACACTGTATAGACTTTCAAAATGTTAATATTTTATTCCTTATTTTGAAAGCCATCTAATCTAATAGTGGAAAAAAAGACAAATATTAGCTTCCAGGAATATAGGCATGCCACGGTTTAGGTAATATCAAAAAACCATGGAGACCCAAGAAAATAAGATATATTCCCACAGGTGTACAGGAAAGCATTTCTGCTTTCGAATGTGTTCTTTTCATGCAGCTGGAATTTTCTCTGTTTTTCTAATTTCTAGGAGTTATTATGTATAACTCATAAGAAACTTCATAATAAATCATACTGTTTAAAAATATATAAAAGAATAGAACCCTCCACTGTCTTAGAAAATTAACATCGTAGGGTCCTTGCAATGTTGATGATCTGTTTAGCTCATGATAGAAGATTTGTCACTGCAGTGCCATATGTCATAGCAATGCTGTGCATTTCTTCAGGAAGTTGGTGGATAATTGCTTTCTGAGACAAGTAATATACACAGATGCATGTTTGTGTTTATAAATCATGTCATAAAATTCCAAAAAATACATTTGTGTTATGCCTTCCAAAATAACATATCTTAATTAATGTCTTCCACACTTATTTGCTAGGCTTACATAGGCTATTATAAATGCCGAAATCCAAAATACTTTCAAAATTGTGTGTGTGCATGTGTGTCTGTGTGTACATGTGTGTGACTGAAGCATGGAGTCTTCTATAGCATAAATACAAAGTATGATAGATCAGCTTTTAAGAAAAATTGATATAAGTTTATTATTAATGGATCTACTGTCTTTCAAATTTTATAATTATACAACTTCTTATTGTATTTCTAACTTCAAGGTGTACTATTATTACTAGTACTTTTTAAAGAACAACTTCCAAATAGTACTTAATTCTAGAACATTTGGGTATCAATACATTCAAAGTCATACTATTTATAAGTTAAGCTAGTATAATAGTGTCAGAAAAAGAAGCACAACTCTGACAGAGGTGGACATGGACTCAGGAATCTCCAAGTATTGAATACTCTCTGAATTCTCTGAATGTTCTCTCAATTGGTATACAGGTGATGCTAGGAATTCTATTTGAACACATAAATATAAAAATAATAAATTACAAACTTTGGAGGTAAGCTTTAAATACTTAGAGTACTGACAATTTAGAAGGGTGTTCAGCACCTCATGAGATCTACTCTTTTGTCTTCACTAAAACTTCTTGACTTAATGTTTTTTTACCAGGACCATGTAACACCAATTATACCAGTACCCTCTAACACCAATATAAAATGTAAATTAGTGACTAGATAAGATTTACCTTTTATTGATTAATTTTTATTGATTGATTTTATTAGAGAGAGAGAGAGAGAGAGAGCACATGAGTGCACAGTGGGGAGGGGCAGAGGAAGAAAGAGAATCTAATGCAGACTCCACACCTAGCACAGAACCCAAAGCAAGACCCTGAGATCATGACCTGAGCTGAAATCAGGAGTCGGTGGTTAACCAACTGAGCCACCCGGATACCCAATATTTGCCTGTTAGAAAATAATTTGACACATAATTTTTTTTTTTTATATCTAATCACTGAGTCACACAATTTCAGTGATGGAAAGAAATTCAAAACGCACTTATATTAGAACAAATACTGTTGAATATTAGATATATTTATTATATCATGGCTAATGAATGGATCAGTTTATTCTTGTATAGTTAATCCCTGATCCCCTCCCACTATCCCTGTCACTGTCCATCCCGTCTTGGGCAGCTTTTGTCAAGCTGTTTTGTCATCTTTGCTGAATGAAAGTTGGTCTTCCTCTAATTTGCATGTATGGGTCTGTCTCTATTATTTTGTTCTGTTTGTTGATAAACTAAATATTGCAAAAATAGAATCCACTTTGTATTTAATAATTCTTTGTGAGCACCTTGTTGGATTTTCTATGTTAAATTGATCTTCAGTTTCTTATGCTTTCATCAGAAGTCTGAGGCAAACAATATTTTTATTCTAGAGTCATGGAAACAAATATCTTAGGAAATTGTTATGAAATGTGAAGAGATGACTGTGTCATTATGTTTAGAAATCAACATATAGAACTGTGAATTATTTACCAACATGTTGTGAAATACCTTTGTGTCTATCATTTTCATGTTTATATAATAACACATAAACAGAAGCAAATTACTGCTGTCATGGAAAGGAAAAATCCCAACCAGCACCAGTCGTATTATCATAAATGCAATCTATGAACTGACTTGCTGACACAGTACCAGTGTGACAATCATGGATGTTGTGATACAAACATTATCCAGATCCTCTCATTCTGCAAAAGTGTGACAAGAAATGACATTGCAATAGACCATTTAAGCCTTAGGTTCCTTTGCAACCAATCCACTAAAACAACATCCAAAGATGTTATCGAAAGATTGTAAAGGGAGGTCACACAGTAGGTAAAGGGATTTTAGTACACATATCTGACAAAATATTCACACCCATAATATGTAAAATCTTCTACACTATGTTTATCCAATAGACAACTCAGAAAAACAGGCAAAAAGATTGAAAAGTTACCTTCCAAAAGAAGGTACAGACATCACCAATAAGTAAATAAAACTGCTCAGTTTCATTAGCCATTAATGAAATGTATATTATAGCAACATGGTTTTAACTAACAAGAAAAGATAGAGTATCAACAAGGATCTTAAACAATTGGCTGGTAAAGATTAATGATTTTTGAGAATTATTTGGCAGTATCTACTAACTTTTAACAAATCTATGTCCCATGACCAGCAATGCTGCTCCTGAGCATTAACCAGGAAAAATGCTTATATATTTTAACCAATGACATGTACAAGAATGCTCATTAACAAGAGAATACTTTACTTCAAGGAAATATGGAACAATCTGTTCATGGATGAAGTATGACTCATGGAAACTCAGAATCATAATGTTAAAAGAAAGAAGGCATACACAGTTAAAACAATGTACTGTGTGATTACTTTTGTATAAAATTAATAAACAGCACAAATTTAACTTGTTGTCAGAAGTGTGGAGCATGCGTAACCTTGGAAGAGGGCAGTGACTAGAAGAACTTTATCAAGTACTGGAAACATTCTATTGTACCTACCTGGGTTCTAGGTACACAGGAATGTTCAAATTACAAAAATTCATCAAGCCAGTTCTGCATTTTTTCATGTGTTGTACTTGAATACAGTATATATTATATTATATTATATTATATTATATTATATTATATTAATATATATTAAAGGTAGTTTGATAGAATGGGGCTACAGGGAGAATTGAGGCTGATATGGGAACCCAAACAAAACATGAATATTGGAGAGAATTGTATAATATGCACTCCATGACAGGACACCGTCCTACAGAATCAAGAGGCATTGGGTATTGTATGACTTTCTACTGAATGCTGCTGTGATCTACCACTGATTCAGTTATTGGGTATGCTGACATTAACATGTCAAGGGAAAGCGTGACTTCTGGGCAACTTGCATATAAGTCTGATATTAGTACTTAAGAGACTGATGTCAGACTTATCTTTCATTCATAAGATGAGTTGATTATCTGTCTTGACTTATAAAAGTCATTTTAACCATATATTTTCTATACCAGTGAATGTGGACAAGCAATGAGGATGGGAACAAACATAGTGGAATTGGCCAAATTGAATATTAAAAGTTGCAGCAGAAATCATTCTGGATTCCCAAGGGACTCTTTAAGAAGCTTTACAGATTTGGGGTTTGGAGGAGGGACTTATAAAAATTGCTTAAATCTTTAAGAAAAACCACCTTCAATCTTTCTGATACATGGTTCGTGTTAGCTTTAAATAATTAAAATTAGAAGAAGCGATGTGATATTTTAGAAAGAGAATAGGCTTTTAGATTGTACAAACACGAGTTTGAGCTCTAGATCTATCTCTTCTATACACCTTGGATTTGATGTAATGTTTAAATGTCTATAAAAACACTCTATAAAGGTGAAGTGCCTGGCACAATGCCTGGCCCATGACTCGTATCCAGTGGAGGGAAGCTGTCAGGCGATGAAGCCCTTGGCAGAGTGCTGGCCACCTTGCTGCTGGTCGTTCAATCTTAACTATTCTTCTTCCAAGGACTTTTAGTCAACATTCTTAAATGCATGTGTGGCCCTATATCATTTTTATTACTTGGGAGACAAGAAAAATATTGATGATAGTGATCACTAACCTGTTCATTTTTCAACTGATTGCAAGTATATTTAAAATGTAGACTTTTTGTTTAAATTATCGATTTAACATGTACCTTACATCTTGAGAGATAAAAGCATCTTTGATATACTTGGATGATTAAATGACTCTTTATTTGCTGATATAATACTCATTGATAACATATGGATTTTTCTCAACTAGTACACAAAGAATCTGAAAAATTGTCATAAGAACAAAATTACATTTGAAATGCGAGAGCTTTGTGAATTCTATATTTTATGTAACAATGAATGAGTTTTGCTCACTTACTATCTCCTATTGTCATCACAGTGTTATCTCACAGATGGGACACTGTGAAGTTTCCTGTGTCTTTCTATTTGTCCTACAGAGCCAGCCCTTTTTAGGATATAAAGATGAAGCAACTGCTGTGACTGAAATCAATTCTGAGCTATAAAAGTCAACAGGTTTCCTTAAACAGCAATTTTTTCTTCTTCTTGTCAGTCTACAAAACCGTGGAAGATTGCAGTTAAACATCGTTCTTGGTCATCTTAAGAGATGTCACAGTGTCTTGCATTATATATCATTCTGCTCAATTCACTGCAGTCCTATCTGTCACTACAAACCTCACCCTTGGAAAAGAAAAATGTAGGTCAAAGCTGCTTGTATTATATACACAATTGGTTTCTTTAAATGTATATTGCACATCTAGAATGAATGAGATGCCGATCTTGTGGAATATGCAGTGACATATGTGCCTCAGTTCCTCACTGTATCTCTTAGATACGGGAGATCACTTTCAGAATAAGGATGAGTGCAGATTAGACTATTTGAAGGCCAAATAGCAGTACTGTTTATCTTTTCAACATAATTCCAAGAATAATATAAAATATCAATATCGAATCTCTTAAGCATGTGACTCATGACAAATAAGTTTATTTTCTTTTTATAGTTAATCAGAAACAGATGGCTCATAACAGTCCGATGAGATAAGTGTGTGTTTTCCTTCTGTATTATGATTGTATTTCTATTATATGATTATATGTTTTCAAGAGAGTAGGCACAAAATACAATCCAACATAAAGCATAAGCCTTAAGTTATGCAAACCTATAATAAAAAATATGTATGATTGGTCTCACTAAGAAATTTGATTCTTTTTTTGGTCTATTGCCAGCATGATAGGAATAAAAGCATTAAATGTAGTTTCTATTTTGCTCCTAGAGCATAGTAAATGACTGCAAACATCTAATTATTTTTTAAGCCTAATCTTCACTCCAAATGTTTACTGTTTTCAAATTTAAATCTCCACATAGCTTAAATATGCTATTTTCATATATATATGAAAAAATATATTTTCACATATATATGCACATATATGCACATATATGACAGAATATGTAAAAATTTACAGAATTTTTATAGATAATCCATGGATAATTCTACATTTGTATTTGGGTGCATGAATAAGCTGCATATAGGCATTTAACAGTTCTTGCAAAAATGCTTAAGGGTTAAATGATCCAGCAACATTAGTTGCCCAATTGGGAGGAGGGGTAGGATCACAAAATTTGACATATGAATGTGAATAAAATATAGGGAGGAAATCTGTGTACTTTTAAAAATTGGAGTTCTAACAGCAAGGAGAGCATTTTCTAGTATTAATGTAGGTTCCCTGTAGTTAAAGAAAAGTTTATCTTTTAAATAGATATCTTTTTGCACTCACAAAATATGTCTTATAACTTAAATAACTTATATATACTAAACTGTAGAAGTGAATAGAGAACGAAGATATTCTTAGCCAGGATTCTTTACGTTTAAGACCTCTACAAAGCATCAATATTGTTTAGGAATGAGAATATGTGAAGGAGTTATAATTTTTCTTTTTTTTTATATGGGGAAATATGTAAATAAGCTATGATAAATTATTTGAGATATAAATATAAATAATGAAGCATGAAACCATCATTAGAGCACAGTGTCACATGAGCTTAAATTTCATATCCTTTTATTAGTTATAGCTGAAAAACAAAATAACGTCTATTATGGATTTCCATTCCCTGAGATTTGTTAGTTCAAACTATGAAACCTCCCGTAATGCAAGTGCTTACACATTTGAAGATACCTTTTTTTTTTTTGCATTAAGGAATGCAAGGATAAAAGAAATAAATTTGACTTTTAGAACCTAATCAGTCTTTAGGAACCTGAACTGGATACCTACTGGTCTTAGATTTCTTATTCCTTAGCTGGATTTGTTGATGGTAGGCGGTCTACAAACCTTTCTCTATTCTCCAGATATATCTTTAACTCTAGAAATTAAAGTTTTGAAACTATTTTTTAAACCATTAGAGTATCCATTTAGAACATCCAGCATTATGAATCTGATTGTTTTATATTGTAAAGCACAATGTAAGATTTATGGCACTTATTACCTTCTTCCATGATGGTATATATTCTCCTGGGTTTTATATAGTGCTAGACTAAGATGTGAAATAAATATGTTCTATAAAAAAGACTTGTCACTCTTAAAGGAAGATAACATGTTACTAAGAAGATAAGCCACAATTATGTTTCTAATGGGTTGCAACATTTATAATATTTCAGTGAAGAAGAGAAGAAGAGGGAAAATGGAAGAACACCACGAGTTTCCTTTTCCTTTTTTTTTTTTTTTTCTTTTTTCTTTTTCTTTCATTCTCAATTGTCTGATAGTGGTAAATTTTACCCTGCTATCGTTGCACTTCCCAACTTAAGACTATTCCACTTGATAATCATCTCAAGTGAACCAAAGACCAAATATATCTTATATTTTATTTTATTTTATTTTACTATTTTTTTAAAACCTTTTGTCTGAGATTTTATTTTATTTTATTATTTTTTTAAATTTTTATTTATTTATGATAGTCACACACACACACAGAGAGAGAGAGAGGCAGAGACACAGGCAGAGGGAGAAGCAGGCTCCATGCACCGGGAGCCTGAGGTGGGATTCGATCCAGGGTCTCCAGGATCGCGCCCTGGGCCAAAGGCAGGAGCCAAACCGCTGTGCCACCCAGGGATCCCATATCTTATATTTTAATAAGACACAGACAAAAGCCTGTCCAACCCTCCAATTAATATACCGAAAAACATAACTATCTAAATTAGTGAAAATATGTACCACGTGTATAAATAAGAAAACTTGATAAAACAAAGTTGTGAATTCCCTCCAAATTTATTTGTCAATTCAAAGATATCTAGTAAAATTTTCCTGTAGGACTTCATATGGAAATTGACAAACTTATTATGAAGCTCATATAAGAGACCAACTGGTCAAGAAGAACATCAAAGACACTTTTGTATGGGAATAAAGCAGAATGACGTACCCTGGCAAATACCAAGATTAATTATAAAAGTACAGTCATTGAGACAATCATTTTTTTTTTTTTTTTTTTTTCACGAGGGAAGGTGTTTAATGAGCGCTGGGGACACAGTACAGCCCAGTACGAGAGCACCAGGCTTAGCTCAGAAGGAAAACACCAGAACACACAACACCAATCTTGCCTGGAGAAGGGGCTGCTTTTCAGTTGGCTGGGGGAGGGGGTGGAATGTTCCCAGGGCCTTCGGAGGGCAGTGGGGGCCTCAGCATTGGGGGCATGGGAGTTGGGGGGTGCACCCCAGGATTTGAGGGGTGAACTCCAGGAGGCTGGGGGTGGACCCCAGGAGCTGGAGGGTGGACCCCAGGAGCTGAAGGGTGGACCCCAGGAGGTGGGGGGTGGACCCCGGGAGGCTGGGGGTGGATCCCTGGGGCTGGTGGGTGGACCCCAGGAGCTGGAGGGTGGACCCCAGGGGCCTGGGGGTGGACCGCAGGAGCTGGTGGGTGCACCCCCGGGGCTTGGGGATGAACAGCAGGAGCCGGTGGGTGCACCCCTGGGGCCTGGGGATGAACCCCAGCAGATGGAGGAGGATGGACTCCTGGAGCTGTTGGGTGCACCCCTGGGGCTGGAGGGTGGACGCCAGGAGCAGGTGGGTGGACCCCAGATGTTGGTGGGTGGACCACCGGTGCTGGGGGGTGAACCCCAGGAGCTGGGGGGTGGACTCCTGGTGCTGGAGGGTGGACCCCGGATGTTGGGGGATGGACCCCTGGTGCTGCGGGGTGGACCCCAGGAGCTGGTGGGGGCAGCTGGGGAGGGCCCATTTTTAATATGTTAAAAAGTTTAAGAAGACAGGGAGTGAATTTATTAGTATTTGCTTTGTGAAAGATGATAAACATCTGTGACTCATCTGTGACTTTCAAAACACATTCCCTCTAACCATCTACCACTCTTAAGTGATTTGTTGTTTTAATTTAATTAATTAATTTTCAAAAAAAATTAAACAATTTTATTTATTTGACAGAAAGAGAGAGCACAAGCAGGGGGAGCAGCAGGCAGAGGGAGAGGAACAAGCAGACTCCTCACTGAGCAGGGAGTCCGATGCCTGATGTTGGACTCAATCCCAGGCCCCACGGATCATGGCCTGAACTGAAGGCAGATACTTATACCAACTGAGCCATCCAGGTGCCCCTATTTTCAAAATTTTATTTATTTATTTTATCATGGACTCACAATTGTAAATCCATCCTCTGGCCACTATGTATGTCAATCAATCTTGGTATTTGTCAGGTGACAGTTGGAGAGCTGCATTCATTTTCAATTACATGAGACCAGACTCTATGTCTATTTTAATCTCTGCTCTGTACCCATCACCTAACACAATCTCTTCCTTATGTTTAGCCAAAATAACTTATTTTTGAGCGTGTATTCTTAACAGTCCAAGTAAAAAGTATGTTTAATCTACTTAATGATTGAGATGCTGAAAAACACGGATTGCTTTAGTCACAGAAAGTAGAGCATTCTGCATTTTCTCATCAAGGAAAGTATATCTGCCCACATAGAATAACATTTCTCTATGTCTATTAAGATTTTGGAGTGTGGTGGAAATAATGAAAAAACTTTCTTATTACAGAGGAGTGTATTTATATATTCATATGTTCATATTTACAATATGTATTTATACGTATATACATATTATCTCTAGATATGTGTGCTGTGTATACCTTTATCTAAATCTTTATTTAAATCTATATTATGTCTCATTGGTAACATGTTGCTTGCTTTATTTCCCTTAAAAATGGTTGTTTTGTTTCCTTAGTATATATACAGTGAGTGGCTTGGAAAAATATTTATATTTCAAAGCATATAGGTGGACGACATCTAGGATCCTGGTTATATTCTATTTCTGACCTAGGTTATATCCACTTCATATTTCATTGAGATATACCTTTAAGGTTTCTGCATATTTGTTTATTTGATATACTTTAATAAGTAATGTTTTTTAAAATAAGCTGGTTCATGCAGAAGGAAACGTAAGTTAGAAGCTTCAATCCATGCTCGGCACGGAGTCTGCTTGAAACTCTCTCTCCGCCTCCCTCAGTCTCTTCCCCCATGCTATCTCTGTTTTTCTCTCTCAAATAAATAAATATTTAAAAAGAAAAAAAAAAGAAACTCCAATCTATGTATAGAAGGGAAGTACTCCAGAGAAGAAATAAATGGAAGCAAAATATTTTATTTTTCTTGCTTTTAATTATCTACAAAGATTATGAGGAGCCCTGCTCTATGCCATAATCTTACAAGTGATATTTCAGGCCTGACCACAGGCAGTTACTAGCTTTCCCTGGCAGGCCATGTAGAGGAAGCTGCCTTCACCAGCATACTTGGTGCACAGCCAGTATGCTGTATGCTGCAGGATCTGGGGCAGGTAGCAGAGACTCAGCCTGCCCTGGCTGTCCAGGTGCTCACACAAACCTGCATTTCTACCCTAGGTGCCTCCAAGCAGAGGCTTCTTCATGGGGAGAGCTCTCACCTGAAGCCTTTCCCAGGCATCTTTGCTGAGACTTTCTTTTCTGCGACCCTCAAGGTACTTTTCTCCATTCTGACTCAGTACTCATTTCTTTTCCTCTCCTAATTCTTCTCCTCACCCCACCCACCCCCCACTCTTCCCCGACCCCCAGGTCCATAAGTTGCAAAAGCCTTCTGCTTGGAGTTGTCTTAGAAGTGTGAAAGCCCCCCTCCTATCTGTGCAGATACATCCCATCCTTCCTTGTTGCCATTCTGTGGGGAAACATGGAACACTGCAGGAGTCACATCCCTTTCCCGCTTAGCCTTTTCTTTATACTATTGCAGTGGGTGAATAAAAAATTCACTTACAGTTGGCTCACTGTCATAATTCACCAGAAAAACACCTGGAAGCTCAGAACTGTGGGCAAATAGCTATCAAAATAATAATAGTAACAATGTATTGGGTGATTGTAGTACATGAAAAAGTGAAACAAATGACAGCAATATATGGAGAAAAAAGAGGTAAGAATTAGAAATCCTCTGCTATAAGTGACCTGCATTACATGTAAAGCAAGATATGTTACCTGATGGTGGGTTTAGATTAATTTAAAAACTCTAGGGTAACAACTAATTTTTTAGAGAGGTATAACTGACACTCTAAGAGAAGAGACAGAATGAAATTATATAATACTCAGCAGAAACCAGAAGATGCAATAAAAGGAGGAAAAAAACCTCAATAAACAAATTCAAGAAATAGAAAGAAGTTTCAAATATGATAGTTATTTAACCATATCAATAATCACTTTAAATGTGGGTAATCTAAGTGTTCCAAATAAAAGACTGAGATTGTTGAAGTGCAGAAAAAAGTTGATACCTGATTATTTATCATCTAAAAAATAATTTTTTTGAATATAAAGACACAGGTTCAAAGTGAAGGAATGGAGAAAGGTATGCCATGTTAACACTAATGAAATGAAAGATTGAATATCAATACTAATTTCAGACAAAGCAAAGTTCAGAATTAGGAGGATTATCAGAGATAATGAGGGGCACTACATGAATACAGGTGTCAGTTTTCCAAGAAGATATAACAATCCTAATGTATGTGAACCTAATATAATAAATATCAAAATAATTTTAAGAACTAATATTAAAATAGATAGGGGAAATATAGAACTGAAAGGAGAAATAAACAAATGCAATGTTCTAGTTCAGGACTTCAACATCCCCTGTCAGCTATTTATAAATCAAACAGGCAGAAAATCAGTAAGGATATAGTTGACCTAAACAACAATATCAATCAACTTAATATAATTGACATTTGGAGATTACTCCATCTAACAGCAGCAAAATATATATTAAATTCACATGTTTTTTGACAAGTTTAATAGGTTGAGACTTTGAGGATATTGGGATGGAATAAATACATTTTGCATGGGGAACTGACTTAAGTTTTCAGAGGTGAGAGGGCATACTGTAATAGAATAATGACTCCCCGACAGGTTCTAAGATCTAATGCTTGAAACCTGTGATTATGTTATCTTACATGGAAAAAGATACTTTGTAGATATGGTTAAATTAACGATCTTTAGATGGAAAGATGATCCTGGATTATCCAAAGATACAAAATACCAAAATTCACATAAAGAGACATACATAGACTGAATAGTCCTGTATTTATTTAAAAATTAATAGTCTTCCAACAAAGAAAGTTCAAGCCTAGGTAAATTTATTAGTGAATTGTACCAGATGTTTAATGATAGAATGATACCAAGTTTCCACAGTCTCTTCCAGAAAATAGAAGCTGAGTTCTTACTTCCTAGCTCATTCAACAAAGCAAGCATCAACCTAATACCACAACTAGACAAAGCTATTACAAAGTAGGAAAATCACAGACTGGTGTCTCTCATAAGACACCTGCAAAAACCCTCAACAAAATATTAGCAAATCAGTTTCAAGGATGTATAAAAAAATTGTACATGGTCAAGTGGAATTTATTCCAGATATGCAAAACTGGTTAAACACTGAAAAGTCAGTTAAAGCAATTTGCCATATCAATAAATCAAATAAGACAATTCATACCATCATATAAATTATCACAATAAAAGTAGTTAACAAAATGCAACACCCATTTGTAATAAAAACTCTCAGCAAACTAGGAATAAAGGTGAACATCCTCAACTTAAGAAAAAAAAATTATATAAGAAGTTACAGCTGAAATCATGGTTAAGAGTGGGAAACCAGATATTCACCCTCTAAGATTAGGAATAACAAAAGAATACTCTCTCTCTCTCTCTCTCTCTCTCCAACTATTGAATATCATACAGGAAGTCTTAGTGACATTTACTTTTCCATAATTCTGGAAGCTAAAAGTCTGAAATGAGCACTGAGTAGAATCATGCTCCTTCTGACAGCTCTAGGAGAGAATCACCTCTTGCGTCTTCTAGCTTCTGATGCTTCAGGCAGTCCTTGGCCTTCCTTGGCTTGTGGAGGTATCACTGCAGTCACATTGTGGTCTTCTGTGTGTGCTATTATTGTCTTCCATCTGTTTGTGATTGAAGAGGGGATCTTCTGTGTGTGTGATTATTGTCTTCCATCTGTTTCCTCATTTTTATAAGGACACTAGTCATGTAGGATTAAGACAGACCCTAATTTTGTTTTAACTTAATTAACTCTGTTAAGTCCCTGTTTCCAAATAAGGTCAACATTCTGAGTTACTGAGGGTATTTTGCTGGGAACAAAATTCAACTCCTGACGCTAAGTTAACATTCAAATTCAACATTTTTCAATGTTTTTCTAGCAATGAAAAATTTGAATTTGAAATTAAAAATACCATTTACAGCAACACCAAAAATGAGATATATAGATAGTAAATATTAGAAGAATATGTAGGATTTATGTGCATCTGAAAAAATAGAAGAAAATCTAAATAAATTGAAGGCATAGTCTATGTTCATGGATTGGAAAATACAATATTATAAAATTATCAGCTCTTCCGATCTTGATCTATAGATCTAGTTCAATCCACTCAAAATTACAGCAAGCTATTTTAGATATTGATTCTACGTTCATGTAAAAAGCAAAAGGACAGCCAACATAATACTGAAAAAGAACAAAGTTGGAAGGCCCACACTACTCAATTTCTAAGATTCCAAGCCATACACTGTTGGCAAAAATATAAACATATAGATCAATGAGACATAATAGAGGACCTACAAATAGATCCATACCAATATAGTCAACTGATCTTTAATTAAGGAGCAAAAGCAATTCAATGAAGAAAGGATATAGTCTTTTCTACAAAACTGGAAGTAACTAAGTTGCCCTTCAATATGTGAATTGGGAAACAAACAATAGTACATCCACACAGTGGAATATTATTCAGTGATAAAAATAAATGAGCTAGCAAGCCATGAATAGCTAAGTTTGAATCTTAAGCACACATCACTAAGTGAAAGAATCCAGTTTAAAAATCCTGATATACTGTATGATTCCAATTACATGGCATTTCGGAAAAAGCAAATCTGCAGAAACAGTAAGGCATATTAGGGTTTCAGAGATGGAGGAGAGAATAAATAGGGAAAGCATAAGAGATTTTTTTAAGGTAGTGAAACTATTCAGTATGATACTGTAATTGTAGATAGATGACAGTATGCATTTGTCAAAACCAATTGAACTTTTCATCACCAAGTATGAAATGTAATATTGACAAATGAAAAAAATCATTTAAGATGTCAGGAGAATCTCAAGACAGAGTGCAACATGTGATAGAATAATCTAACTGTATTATGAATATATGAAACAATCTCATTGAAGGAATTGTGGGGGAGGGGAAGCTGCTAACCCAAGTAACTTCAAAAAGCTAAAGTCAAAACAAACAAAAATATGTACTTTAACACCGTACTCTAGTTTATAAAGTGGTTTCCTAATACAGTACTGGTTAACAAAGTCTAATTGTTAATGCTATTCATGTACATGGGATTGGATTGGATGACAAATGGTAAGAACCAAGTTTCTTTTCACTGTTGGAGTGGGAACTACACACAAATAAGGACAGAAAGCTAGAATAATCCACATGGTAATGGATTTGAGTTGGAGTTCATGTTTAGCTTAATATAGCTATGAATATTTTCTTATAAAAATATGTTTATATTTTATGTACATGCATATTTTCTTGCTCTGTCAGGTGACAGAGCCAGAAACAATGACCCTTCAATAGGAACCAAGTTTCCTAGCCCACATTTTGGTTTCTAATATCATTAGAAAATACCTAATGTCTCTTGAAAAATAATAGAGACTTGACTGATTCTTGAATAAGTCATGAATAAATAAATGACTGACATATATAAACAAATGGCTGAATAAATAAATATACACACAGGGTGACTTCTTTCCACAGAGCACAGTATGAGAAGGGAGAAGTAGTGAAGATCAATTTTCCACTAGAGAAACCTAACACTACTTCAGACAGGTGATCAAGGTCAATATTAACAGTCCGGACTCATGTTGATAGTTTATCTTCTTGGTTTGATGTGATGGGAATGGCACTTTCCATCTAGTCTTTCTATCAAAAACTCAAACTCCAGTGTAATCATGAGAAAAATATCACATGAATCCCAGTAAGGAGACATTCTAAAAAACACCTGACCAGTATTCCTAAAAGCTGTCAAGGCCACCGAAATAAGGAAAGGCTGAAAAATTGTCATAGCCAAAGGATCCTAAAAGACATGATAACTAATTGTAATGTGCTATCTTGGATGGGATTATAGAACAGAAGAAAAGCATTCTGTAAAAACTAGGAATATCTGAATAAAGTACAGGCTTTAGTTACTACAATGTACCAATTGTTAAAAAAAAAAGTACCATAGAAATGTAAAAGGTTAGCAAGAAGGGAATCTGGGAGGGATTTATGAAACTCTAATGCTTTTATAGAGATTTTACAAATCTAAAACTATTCTAAAATAAAATATTTATTTAAAAGTACAAAA
Organism: Vulpes lagopus; assembly: GCF_018345385.1. Taxonomy (NCBI): domain Eukaryota; kingdom Metazoa; phylum Chordata; class Mammalia; order Carnivora; family Canidae; genus Vulpes; species Vulpes lagopus. The sequence continues at coordinate 49,225,636 of NC_054847.1, read as the reverse complement.
AAAACCCCAACAACCATGATATATCTCTAGTGATATATAAAATCAACAGTGTACATTTTGATTCATATGCCATGGTTCTAGTTCTTTTGCAACAAAGCAAAGATTCCAAGGAATTCAGAAGATAGGAAACAGCAAAAGAGAAATTGGGTGTTGTGTCATAGAGAGAAACACAACTACAACCTCACGGCAGCGACTGAGCCCCCTCCAGCCCATCATTGTTTTCTTTCCACTCAGTTGAGTCTCACTTTCCCAGAAATGCTCTAAGTGTTTCTTTCTTACAAACACTGTCATTAACATGATGCATGCAAAGCTCTTGAAATAGGGCCTCCCCCAGAGTCAATGAGCAATATGCGGTAGTAATTATAATTATTAAAGGGACTAAAATTACTCTACCAGATGGCAGTCCCTATAGCTGCTTCACGATGATGACATTACATAATCATAAGGCAGGATGTAAAATTCAGAGTAAATATTGGTCTCAGTGATTTTCATAATGTAAACAACTCGAATAAGCTTTAGGTTTTGGAAGCCCACCCACTTGTGACTTTACCTTGAAAACCTGTTGATGGAAAATTTACTTTTCTATTTCTCAATCCTATGGGTTCTTCAGGACATTTTTTTTTTTTTCTTTTTCAAGAGGAGATGCTGAGCTAGAAGGGTATTGGCAATGTTGTGTGACATGGAGCTGGCAAACAGGTGGGATTTCAGCAAATGAAAGGCTGATGGGGACATGAGGCTACTTGCAAGTTTCAGGGTTCACAGTGAGGTGCCACTGGGAGATAACATCATGGAGAAGGAACTGACACTCTTGTGCAAGACAGCAGACAGGCATGTTGGGGACATGGATGTCCCACCATGTGGGGGACATGGATGATTTTGGAGTGGAAGTATAGGAGAGGACACTTAGGAACACCTGCGCTGCTATGGTCTGAATGCTTGTATGCTCCTCTCTACCCCACCTCAAGTTCCATGCTGAGATTCTAATGCCCAATGGGCTGGTGTTTGGAGCTGGGCCTGTGGGAGGTGCTTAGGTTTGAGTAAAGAGCCTTTATGAATGGAATCAGTGCTCTTGTAGGGGAAAACCCACAGATCTCTCTCATCCCTGCCACCCTGTGAGGACCCAGTGAGAAGTTAGTAGCCTACAACCCAGAAGAAGGCCTTCAGCAGAAACTGGTCATGCTGGTACCCTGATCTTGCACTTCCAGCCTCCAGAACTAGAGAAATAAATTTCTGTTGATGAGCTACTGAGTCTGTGGCATTTTGTTATAGCAGTTTGAAAGGAATAAGACAAATATAGAAATTATTTTAAAAATAAAAACCACTTGCAAGTTCATAGTAATGAGGGGAACTTGATATACAGAAATGTGCAGATGAGTGAAATAGGTGAATAAATTTGAGTTACTCTTTTTAATACATGCATATTTTTATTTCCAACTATGACTAATGACAAAGACAGTGGGAAGTGTCTTCCTAGCTTGACTAAGTGTTAACCAGGCTTCATCCTGCCTCTAGGGCTTCAATCTCACTTTTTAGATAACTTACTATAGAAAACTCCTAATGGTACATTCTCTCTGTGCATCCTTAAGATTAAAAAAAAAAAAATTGGGGCGCCTGGGTGGCTCAGCGCTTACGCATCTGCCTTTGGCTCAGGGTGTGATCTCAGATGTGGGGATCGGGTCCCACGTTGGGCTCCCTGCATGGAGCCTGCTTCTCCCTCTGCCTATGTCTCTGCCTCTCTCTCTCTTTCTGTCTCTCTCTCTCTCTCTGTGTGTGTCTCTCAAAAATAAACAAATAAAAATCCTTAATAAAAAATTAAAAGATAAAAATAAATTTAAAGACTTATTTATAAAAAAAAAAAGACTTATTTATATTTATATATTTTAGAGAGAGAGAAAGTGGAGGGGCTGAGGGGGAGGGAGAGAGAGAGGGAGAATCTCAAGCAGACTCCCTGCTGAGCCAGATCCTGACTCTGCTTGATCTCAGACCCCTGAAGTCTTGACCTGAGTCCAAATCTAGAGTCAGAAGCTTAATGGACTGAGCCACCCAGGCACCACTGATGAAAAATTTTAAGCCTCTTGCTAGTTTTACATCCCATGGTTTTCTTTCTCTTTGAAATGTAAATCATCAAGGGAAAGAATTCCCCTATCTCCCTGTCTCAGTGGGAGGGAAGAGCCTGACCTCAGGCAGTGCCTGCTCCAGCTTGTAAAACAAATTACAGGACAGGAATGGCTTGCCATCTGTCCTTACCCTGATTCTTAACCACTTACTCCTTCTCATTTCTGCGGAGTTGAGCTGAGACTCAGCTATGACCTTTCTGCCTATGGTAACATCCTTAAAGTCTTCTTTGCCTGTTTAATTTGATCTGGTGTAACTTTTCTTTGACACTGGGGATATTTTGCTGATCGATATAATGAAGGGCAAAATACAGAATTGCTGAAAGTATACTGGAACAGAAATCAAAAGATTTGGATTCCAATTTTGAGTGTACAATTTTCTAGCTATTTGGCCCATGGCAAGTGACTTGTACTTTCTGTGCTTTAGGAATTTTTGGTGTAAAATGGGTTGTGAGCCAATAAACTATATTGCCTCCTTTGTATTTTTTTTAATGCTTTTTATTTTATTTGGGAAAAACATTAGATTATGTAGTCTATATTTTTTCTCATCCATCACTCTTTTGGGCAGAACACAAAATAACTAATTCTTTGAACTCTTCTTTTCTTTCTTTTTTTAAAAGATTTTATTTATTTATTCATGAAAGACACAGAGGGAGAGAGAGAGGCAGAAACACACGCAGAGAGAGAAGCAGGCTCCATGCAGGGAACCGGACCTGGGACTTGATCCCAGGATTGCAGGACCACGCCTTGGGCTAAAGGCAGGTGCTAAACCGCTGAGCTACCCAGGCTGCCCTGAACTCTTCTTTTTAGAAGGTATAATGTCCCATTAAAAAAATGATTCCTTGGGATACCTGGGTGGCTCAGTGGTTGAGCATCGCCTTTGGCTTAGGTCCAGATCCCAGGGTTCTGGATCAAGTACCTTATTGGACTCTCCACAGGATGCCTGCTTCTCCATCTGCCTGTGTCTCTGCCTCTCTGTGTGTCTCTCATAAATAAATAAATAAATAAATAAATAAATAAATAAATAAATAAAATCTTTTAAAAAAAGAAAAAAGAAAAGAAAAGAAAAGAAAAATGATTCCTTGCTTTCTGACCACTAAATTCATGGATTAGTATTTAGCAGATTTGTGGAATATGTTTGCTTGTCACTAAATGATGAAGTGGCTTTAACTTATTTCTGTGAGAGACTGTTCTTAAAAGCAAAAAGCTGTCTTTGGCCTTAGAACAGATTTCTCTCCTGTTTGAGCTACACAAGCCAAAAAGAAATCCGACAAGGAAATATTTCTGTCCCACAGACTAGATTAGAACATCCTAAGGTGGAAAGGAGGAATTTTAGGTTTTATGACATGTGAGCCTCTGTAGTTGGTATTCTCAAGAGGTAAGGGGCCTTGTTTTCATGCTAATGTTCAAAATTCATAGGGAAAAATTATGTTCTAGAAGGTTCGAGAAAACTGAAGAAGCAAAGACAGAAGAAAGGAAGAGTGAGAGAGTGAGAGGAAGGAAGAAAGGAAGGGAGGGAGAGAGCAAAGAGGAGAACAATAAAACAACACAATTGGAGACAGAAAAGGAAAATAATTTGTTTATTGAAGTGGACTGGTTCCTCATCAATGAATTATTGGAGCGTATGTACTGAGGTGTGCACAAAGGACATTTTAATTAGAAAAAGGGTGTTGATAACATTTAGTATGGTCCTAAGAATAACACTAGATAGCCTGACATAAAAGATTTACCAAGGTAAGAAAAGAAAATCACAGCCCTGCCAGCGTTGATTGACAAGTGAATTCTCTCTGCTGGCACATAAACAGTGGGTCATCTATATGAAACCTCTGGGCACATTAGCACAATGCTTGAATTGTTCCAGAAGTGGAGCTTTCCTTCACTTTGTACTTTTTATTACTATCTATATCTCACTACAGGGTATTGATGGGCTTTTTAAGGAATGAAATTTAAATTAAAGAATATACTGGAGAAAAAATTGCATCATTCTCTCCACTAATAAAATGCGTTAGGATCCTTTCCTTTCTCTTTATAAGCAATAAGCCAAATTTAGAGCACCTAGCCTTATCATCAAGAACCTAGGATAATATCAAGAGTGAGAGGGCAATCATGAAAAATGTTCCTATTTCTTTTTTCAAGCTTACTTTGGGTAAAGTTATAAAAAAGGAGAGAAGAGAAAACAGTATTTTGATTCACTGGGCCTATTCTTTCAGAAACAATTTTGTGTATTTGTTATCTTTTCAACCTATTTTTTTTTTTCCAGGAGACAACTTTGCTGAAATAGGTTGTTATTTCAAAAGAAAAAATTGGCTTATTATCATTATTTTTAAATAGAATGCCTCTCTCATTGTATGAGATCATCAATAGTAATAGGAGTTCTGGAAAAGTGTGGTCCTGTGTAATGAACAATATATTCTAGTGGGGAGTTAAATTGTCTTCTGGAACCACAATTACTCCCTTTGCAATTTTATATTGTAAATTAATTTTGATGCTTTTCTCAGCTTGGATTTAGGCAGTGTATTTATTTTTCGACGATACCTAATGCACTATCTCAGAAATATGTAAAACATTTATGTAAGTTGCCAAGGATAGGATGATGGTGAACTTGATGGTGAATTCCCCAAATTAGCTTTCCCCCCCATTAAGTATCATGGTAACATTTTTTCTTTGAACTTAAGAAAATATATATGAGCAAATAATTAATGATACTTTGGATACTTAAATGTAAAGAATTCATTTTATTTACTTTGTGTGCTATGTATTGCTAATGATTTGTTGGTCTTGTTTTCTTGAAAAAGGAAAGTTTAATGAGCCAGTAAGTTTGTTAAGTTCATTCCTTGTGCTTGTATGTATGAAGTAGTATTGGTGTGTGTATACGAAGTTTCTTATTTTCTTCAAGGATTTACATTTTATCAAGTCTATATGATTACTAAGAATGGTTATAAAGAATGCCTTGACTATTTAACTATAATGGCTCATTGGAACTGACTTGTAAAGGACAATATTCTCTTTGGAAATCTTTGAAAATTAGATGGAGAATACTAGATAATATGATACTAGCTCATGATACTAGACACCTCCTTGGCCCAAATAATGCCTTAAAAGTGTATGTTTGGTTTTTTTCTGATTCTATTATATGTTGTTGATTTTGTAGGTTTTAAATTTAGTATATTTTAATCATAATAATTCAAATTCTGTTGCTGAAATTATTTTACTCACTATATATTTTTTCTTTTGAAAGAGTATATATGGAAATCATTTTAATATGTCTCCATCGAAATAATAGCTTCATTTCTTCACTGCACAGTATAATTTGTGATAACTCAGAATCATTTCTATTATTTTTCACTGATATTTAAATATAATTTAGTAACACAAATATTTATGCAAACTTTTAAAAGCTGAAGAATTAATCAAAAATTTAATATTTAGACAGCATTTCAAAATGCTTATATGAATGCTGACAAGAATTATCTTTCATATGGTAAAATGTGCTAAAACATAATTTTTGGCAAATCTAGACAATAAGTAATATCATCTCACTCAAAGCATGTTAAGACTATCTGGACAAACCAAGCAGAGTGGAGAGTAAATTATTTAGATTTAGCATATATTAAATTTCTGTTATCCAAAATGAAATTTTAATTATTTTTCTATTATTTTTTAGGGAAAGGAGTGCTGGCAGTTTTAAAATGTGGAATTCATATGGATATAATATATATAGAGAAGGGCCTCTATATAAGCTCAGAACATTTGATACTTCATTTCGGACCAAAAATAAGTAAATAATTACTGGAGGTAATCTGTTCTGAAGAACTAGAACATTCAGGTAAAATATTAGGTTTTCCTAAATTCTCTCAACTGTGTGTTTAAGGAACTAAGCCATTCTGGTATTATATAGAATGTGAAGGGGCAATGACAGAGAGTACACAAGTAGGAAAAACAAGGAAGACTCCAAATCTGTGGAAGGAAAAACCACTGTGACTCAATGGTATAGGATCTGGATTGCACAGAGCAATAACCAAACCTTCAAGGCCAGCCATGTCTTAATGACTTGTGTCAACATCATACTAAAATGTTGTGGAGATGAAAATGCTATTAGGATGGTATGGAGCAAAAGTCTCAGGGATATTTGAATCTGTGGAGAGCCATCACCACTACCATAGTCCATCACAGTAATAATTATTATTTTAAATACCTTTAGAGCACGTTATAAATGTTTTCCTATACTTCATGAGAACCCATGACTTTGTTCTATTATTATTTCCTTTTGCAATGAAAAACAAAACAAAACAGAAAAGGCATAAAGTCGTGTGGATGTTAAGGGGCAGAATCAATATTTGATTCTATCAGAAGAGCTCAGATTCCATGTTCATAAACATCATGCATCTCATAATTACAGATACATGAGAAATTTATGATGGAGGTGTATGTACAGAAAACAATAGCAAAGTGAGGCAAAATAATACATTATTTCCATAAGATGCTATGTTCCAATACCTAGTAGGAATGCCAAAAGCTACTTCAACTCTATGACCATAAGATTTGCTTGACTAACTTAACCCAAATGCAAAGAAAATCTATTTTACTCATCTGTCCCCAAATCAAGTTAAATTTGCCATCATGATAAAAGGAAAGACTCTATCTTTGAGAATTGAAACAAGAGGAACCTTGCTCCCTGCCACTCCCTGTCACTCTGATTTTGAAATTACACACAGCCATTGTATTAGTTTTTACAAAACATTTTTAGATAAAACACACTAAAAGCCAACAGTGATCACCATTTCTAAGTTAAGAATCTACACTTTTCAATTAGTCTACATGTTAAAGTATAATAATAAACCACAGCTGAAGGCTAAATCTGTTTTCTCTATTGACACATTTTTAACTAAAAAACAATTTTAGGGGCACCTGGGTGGCCAGTCAGTTAAGCAGCCAACTCTTGATTTCAGCTATGTCATTATCTCAGTGTTGTGAGATCAAGCCCCACATGGGGCTCCTCACTGAATATGGAGCCTGCTTAAAATTCTCTCCCTCCCTCTGCCCCTCCCCTCCACTCATGCACTCTATTTCTAGCAAAACAAAATAACAACAACAAAAAAAAATCAATTTTATTTGGAAATCAGTTAGGAAGCCATAAAGTAATCAGTTACGGGGTAGACTAAATGTTATAAATAATTAAGACCACTCTTTGCATCAACTATAAGAATAGTGAAACAAAAACAAAACTAAAACCCAAGATATTGGCACATTACTCATAAGAAATGTAGTCATATTTTTTCTATAATATGCACATATTCTCAACTGTGACCTTAACCAAAAAAAAAAAAAAATTTTAGGCTCAAATCAACATTTGTACAAGGGGAAGGCTTTTCAAAGAATCTATTTGATCTGTTCAATAAGTGGATGATGATTACAATATGGAAGTACAAGCTACTTGTTCATTTTTTGCTACATCTTCAACTTTTACTCCACCTCCTCCATAATAAAGTAATTATGTTGAGAGGAGCTCACTGTGTTATTGTGTTGCTAACATTCATAATGAACACTTTTTAGGGAAAAAAAGGGTGAAAGATTTATGAAATGGATCTTTAAGGTTTTTCAAATTTTCTTTAATTTGTACATTGGATTTAGTTCATGGGGAAGCCAATTTATTTACTCCCAATTGAACTTAATTTATCCAGAAAGAAAGGTGATACAACACTATTTTATCTCAATATCTCAGTTTGAAGAATGTGTTTTTATTTTACACATAAAATCACAACAAACTCCAAATATATATTGGCTTACCAGGGAAAGGTAATTTACAAAACTGGAAAGATACACAACAGAAATATGCACAAATATTTGTAAAGAAATATGGGAAATTATTCATAAGAGGAATATTTATAATAACTAAAATGACAAGTTCTCTTCTAGTATTTCACTCTAGGCTAAATTAAAAAAATAATATTGTAATGAAATGCTATTATAGCAGTGAAAGTAAACTGAAACAAGATTTTAGCATTTTGATTTTAAAAAATATTGAGGGAAACAATGCAGAAGCAAAAGAGAATATACTTTATAATTCCATATAGGTTGCTCAAACCGGGAGTCAGGATTGTGGTTCCACTTGGGAACCAGTTGAAGATGAATATCTAAGACAAGGATAATATTTCATTTCTTGATTTGGAATCTAGCTACCTAGATGTGTACAGAATGGCAAAAAAATTAAAAATATGTCTATACTTATATTTTGTTTATTTTCCTATATGTATGTTTTGAAAGACTGACAGTAGATAGCTCCAATATTTAATTATTTAAATTTAACATTAAATAGTCTATGAAACCATTATTTAAACTCTTTAAATCATGATAAATTCATTGAAGGTCTTGAGTTGCCATCTTTTAGGCGAATAAAGATATAGAAGTTTTAGGGGAAAATAATACATTTATTTGTAAGACATAAATATCCCAGTATGATGATGGGAAGCAGAGAGAGTAGCTAAGAAATACTAAACAAGGCTGGGGAAATTTACTGAAGTACACCAGAGAATTCAGAATATTCCAAGAAAATGTGCAATAGTCTCACTGCTTCTGAATAAATCCATTTTGGCCTTCTAACCATCACAGTAGCTGCCTATTGGCTTTTTGGGAATGTATGTTTGAATGAAGTGGTTGCTTTTGATAACCTGCCATACCCAAATTCTAAGAACATGAGGGGGGATTTTTTATAGTAATAGTCTATATTTCACTGTAGTGATTACATGTCCATATTTCCTATAAGATGAAAATCATCTTTCTCCAATAAAAAAACCCAAGATATATGAAGAAAAACAATTATTTCATTAGAATTTCACATAATGTGCAGTAGCATTTTCCATATCATTTGAACATATATAAACAAATGTTTGTTTAAAAATAAATTGGAAATACACAGATACACCGGAGATTTAAAGCCACACTACCTACACTAGAGCGAGCATTTCCAGTGTCATGAAATTGGACTCCTCCCAGCCAGGCTTTTCCCATTTTAGTGAAATCTGACCACTAACAAATTCCCCTTGGTGTCTATATTCAGTTCTGAACTTTGCTACCTCCCCAAATCTAATTTCCTTTTCCTATTAACGTCTTTCAAGTATTTGGAGACATTTGTAGTTTCTTCTCCTTATTACATATTCCTAGTCTATTGAGTTTTAAAAAAAATAAAATCAATTACTTTTCCCTGAATTCATTTTGCCATATTGTGAAAAAAACAAAACAAAACAAAAACAAAACAGTCCGGTAATGGTCTTGTATCTGCACACTTCTTTGTGCTCTTTCCTTTGCTCTAAGTCTGTCTCTCACTGAAAAACTCCATTCTGTAAGCACTGAAATCAAACACTACCTTTCCTGAGACTCACACTCCTGTCTTTATCTCCCCAGTGAGATTTGGTTACTGGCTTTGTGTTCTCATTATTTTATTTACCTAAGTGTAATGACTTTCATCAAATTATATGTAATTAGTTGTGATATATTTTCCTCCTGTTATAATGAAGTCTCCAGTGCCTTGCAAATATTAGGTTCTCCATAAATGTTTGTTTATGATTGCCATAATGATACATGTTAAAGTAGACTCCTTTTTTTCTCAATGCATGTACAGAATAGCAACCATGGCATGAAACAATGATATCCTATGAGTTTAAAGCTGTCAACTACATCTCAGGTGATGTCAATGCTAATGATCCACATTGTTCACTTTGAGTAACTGTTACCATGATCAGTGAGACCAGTAGGCTAAATTTTATGTGAAAATGGAAAAAAAATACAGCTTTCAGTTTTTAGCACTTTGGAACATTAGGAGCTTTTGGACAAACTCCAGACCCTCCAGAAATAAGTCAATTACAAAGTTCTACTTTTCTATTTCTACTCTCAAGCATGTGTGTCCATATCGAATGAAAACTCGTAGCAAAAAAATCGACTTGATTGTCATACTCATTAATTGCAATGATGTCATCTCTGTTACAAATGCTACAGCAGTTCTTTACCATTGCTTGGCCTGCTTTTTGGTTTCTCTTCCAGATGATTCCTATTTGTTTTAAAATTCAGCAAAAGTGAAATCAGGTAACTAGTTAAGAAACCCTATAATTGTTTTTAGCATATTGCTAAATTTATTTCTTGAAATATTCATTAAATTGAAATATTAAAAGAAGCTGTAAATAATATATATTGGAATAGGAAAAAAAAAAAAAAAGCCTGGGGGACCTGGGTGGCTCAGTGGTTTGAGCATCTGCCTTTGGCTAGGGTCTGGTCCCAGGGTTCTGGAATCAAGTCCCACACAGGGCTCCCTGCAGGGATCCTGCTTCTCCCTCTGTCTCTGCCTCTCTCTTTCTTTCCATGTCTCTCATGAACAAATAAAATCTTAAAAAAAAAAGAGAGAGAGGGAGAGAGAAACAAAAAAATCTTTATTTTGGAGACAATAAACTAAAATTTTGGTCATCTTTTAGTACCCCGGCAACAAGAAAACTTAAAGATAAGCATTTTCTTGTATTGTCAGCACACTGTATTGCCAATTGATCTAAATATCTCATTATTATCTATAAATCTCTGGTTCATACTTTCTCATACTTCAGTCCAACCACCAAATCAATATAGTCTATTTTTTGACAATTTGTTTAGGGTTATAGTATCTGGTGACCTTTTCCCCAGAAAACATAAAGAAAATTTATATACATTTGGGAAAAATATTCATTGCATGGTCTTTTTTAGAAGTTGCGATTATCTATTTATTTATTTATGTGTTTAACTGTATAATCTCCCTAAAAATTTTTGTTGTTACACTACCATACTTGAATCATTCAGTTGTGCTTTCATTCACCATCACATGATTAGCGAGGATTTTGTTATCAATGCCCTGTACTAAAGCTATTTTGAATAATTTGTTCCTTATGCAAATAATCACTTTAGCTTGGAAAAATTTAAGGAATTATAGGTATTTATCAAAATAATGGTGGTAATTTGTGGTAATAGCTAGCAATTAAAAAGATAATATAGCACAGAATGGAGATGGCCCATTTACTTATTATTCATCTAAAAATAAATATATTCTCTTGAATTAAAGCCAGTGTACATCTTGAAATATCTAGACCTGAATTAAGCCCGCAAAATATGAAATAATGTATAAAAAGAGACCAGATTTATAAGAAGTAATGAAATGCTTATAGCCATCCCTAAGAAAATTTAATCTAACAGACACAGCCCCTTTAAACCTATATTATTAGTTAAACATAAGATTATATCACTTATTGCACTTTAAAATAAAGTGCAAAAATCCGATGCATATACTAATTACCAATATTCTTTTATCTAAGGCAGATACTATGACATAAATAAACACAGACCAGTCTACAGAGAAAGCCCTAATGGCAATGTCATATTTCATCATTAACATCAAAAATAAAAGACATCAATTAACTGTTTCAGGGATATAAATATTCATGTGTGTATCCCCATTCAGTCATTTAATTTTAGCAGATTCAGAGGAGAGAACCAAATATAAAAACAAGAGTAGGTGATGTATTCAAAACCGGACCTATCCAGAAAAATATGTAAAGTGTCTAAGGATTAGGATGTCTAAGGAAAAATACTCATGGGTATTACATGACAATACACCGGGGTGGCTCAGTCAGTTAAGAGACCAACTCTTGATTTCAGCTCAGGGTCGTGAGATCCAGCCCCTTGTTGGGCTCTGCATTGAGCTTGGAGGCGGCTTAAGATCCTCTCTCTCTGCGCACCCCAGGTGGCTCAGCAGTTTAGCCCCGCCTTCAGCCCAGGGAGTAGTCCTGGAGATCTGGGATTGAGTCCCATGTCAAGCTCCCTGCATGGAGCCTACTTGTGTCTCTGCATCTCTCTGCATCTCATTATTCATGAGAGACATGAATAAATAAATACAATTTTTAAAAAAGATTGTCTCTCTCCCTCTTTCTTGGCCCCTTCTTCACCACCATGCACACTCTCTCTTGAAAGAAAATATTAATCACCATGTCTAGATGGGACAATGCAGCATATCAACAAATGAGCATTATTAAAATGGGTTGGATTTCAAATAATGAGAATGTAATGAATTTTAACAATTCAAAGTGAATAATACATGTTAATCTTTCTTTCTTCAGTAAATCCCAATAAAATGACAGAAAAAGATTAAAGTAAAAAGGCAAGAATCCCCCCAGTTTTAAAGATAAAAGAAAAAGAAGACAAAAGTCAAGTAATATGAACAAAATTTTGAAGCCAAGAAGTAGATATATCATAACTATTTAACAGAGGGAGGAAGATAAAAATCTAAGCCAATAAAGAAGTTTTAGGAAGGAAGCCTCTTTCCACTTTAGATCCTAATGTATCTCAGGAATTAGTAACAGACATCTTTAATTTATGGATGTGATAAGATCAAACAAATGAATGAATGAGTAGAAATAGTTTGAAAAATGGTCCTAACAAACCCTCAGACCCACATTCCTTCACCTGTTTGCATAGCCAATAACACATACTTTCCTTCCTAGCAGAAAACAAAGTTAAACTTGCTCTTTGGATAAGATGAAGCCAATAGCTTGAGATTTAGGAAACCAGCTGAGGGTCAGATAAGGTATCTATTAAAAATAAGAGCATTAAATAAAAATGTGTAGATTCAATGGTGAGATTCTCTGGGTCTCTGCTGCCTCTTGCTCTCAGAATATTGCCATCTGGTTTTAAAATAATCCACCCAGTACTCCAGGCAGAAATATGGATGACTCCTTTGAAGGGAAACTCACAGGCCCGAAAGGAAAACACTGTGACAGATCATTGGGATTTTTCTTTTCTTTTCTTTCTTTTTTTTTTCATTGGGATTTTTCACAATGAAAACATAAACTCTCAACAGCAACCTTTGTATGAGAAATGGAATGAAAACCCAAATGCATGCCTGCAAGCATTGACTAAGCTGTTTTTCAATGCATAGACATAGAAAATGAACATACTTGAGAAGCTCAATCAATAATCCTGAGATTAGCACCTGGGCAACTCCATTCTAGTCTGGAAACTGGTTACCAATTGTGCCCACTCTAAGGGCAATTAGCTTCTTCACTTTAGTATTTACTTCTTTCTTTATGCTTTTTATATTAGTATATCTAAGTTTTGTCTGATTTTGAGCTTAAAAAAATGGAGCGCTCTGCCTTTTATTCCCAACATTCAGCCTGTCTGTGTGTATTTTTGTATGTTCATTATGTTGCTGCATATAACTAATCTTGCATTTTCACTGAGGGACTATTCCATCCTATGTAAATACAATGATCGATTGTATTTGATTTCATTGTCTCCAGTTATTCTATTTCAAACAATTCTACTGTGAACATATATTATGTGTCTTCTGGTGCATTTGTACAAAAATTTCCCTAGAGGATTTGTGTAAGAGCCGAAATACTATGATGGGGAAGCACTTCTTCAAATCTACTACATAATGAAAAACTGTTTCTGAATTCTGTGTACACATCTGAATTCTATGAGGAGAGTGCATGAATAACATAAAAAATATTTGCCTCCAAATTCTGGCCATTACTTATTTTGACAGGGTTTTTCAGTCTTTGCCAAACTTGACATGTGTGTGGCATTATTGATTCCAATATTAATTTGCATTTTCCTGACTACTAGTTAGGGTGAGAATATTTGTATATGTTTTAGTGGTCATTTGGATACCTTATTTTATGAGGTTCCTAATAAAGTATTTCAGATACTCTTAAAATTTTCTAGTGTTTTCTGGCTTTTTCATGCCAATTAATGAAATCTGTCATATAATTTGAGTAGGAATTTAGAGGTCAGTAACTTTTTCAATAAAGAAGAGACAAAATAAAAAATAGTATGTGAGTACTTAAAAAGATTGAAAAACATTTCCCAAAGTTTCTGTTGATGAAATTTAAGTATAGAAAATGATACTAGAGGGATGCCTGGGTGGCTCAGTCAGTTAAACATCTGACTCTTGGTTTTGGCTCAGATCATGATCTCAGGGTGCTAAGCATGGAGTCTGCTTAAGATTCTCTCTCTCCCTCTCCATCTGACCCTCCAACTTGTGCGGTCTCTCTCTCTCAAATAAATAAACAAAATCTTTTTTAAAAAGAAGAGAAGGGCACCAGGGTAGCTTAGTGGTTGAGTGTCTGCCTTTGGCTCAGGTCGTGATCCTGGGGTCCTGGGATCGATTCCTGCATCAGGCTCCCCACAGGAAACCTGCTTCTCCCTCTGCCTATGTCTCTGCCCCTCTTTTTCTGTATCTCTTATGAATAAATGTGTAAATATTTTTAAAAATAAATAAAAAAGGAGAAAAATATAAAATAATACTTGAGTACTATTTTTTAAATAATAGCTTATTAATGATAAATATTAAATTATTTTCCTTGGGGTAGCATTGCACTTTCTATGTCAAAGTATGAATGTTGAGGATATAGTGAGGACACTAAAAATTCCCCCTAGTTTTTCTGACATGAATTCCTAAAAATGAGTCATTTTTACAGTTTGAAAATGAATACCCACATGCTCACCTCAAATAGTGAAAACTGTTTTCCATTCATTAGTTTCTCCTGGTAGTTGGAACCATCACTCTCCAATTTATGCAAGTTATAAACTTGGCAGTCAACTTTGAAACCTGCCTGTCAATCATCTCCTGCATTCCATCAATCATTAACTTGGGTGAACCATTCTTCTCAGGAATTTCTTTTTTTTTTAATTTATTTTTTATTTTTATTTATTTATTTTTTTTAGGAATTTCTTAAGGCAGTTATTTCTTCTTTATCCTTAGTCTTATTTGCCATCACGGTTGCTCATACAGTCTTCTACAGTAGTGACTTCATGGGCTTCTCAGCCCCTTGTCTTAGATCCTTTCATTCCACCTTGTATGCAGAAGGCATGATTATTCTGGATAAATTGGAAGTTTGACACTGCTGTGCCCTTGCTTTCATATTTATATGTGAAAACCCATACTCCATGGCAGAGCACATAAGCCGCACAAGGGTCTGGCCCTTGTCCACTTGCCCATCAACACTGCCTTCTGTATATGTGTCCCAACATTACCAGACTCCTTGAATACAATTCACATAGTTCAATCTTTGTTCTCAGTTCTTTGACTTTGCTTACATTACCTAGGAGGCCAGGATCCCCAACTCCAACACCTTCTCTTGTTGTTTGCCTGTTTTCTGGTCATTCTTTAGAACTCAGATTATATTCTAACACTTCCAGGAATGTTAACATGACTCCTTTTTGTTCCATTAAATGCTTGAGTATATTTTACCATATCTGTGTGTACCCAATGCATTGCCTGTCTCCCTCTTACACAGTGAAAACTATAAGGACAGAGAAATGCAACTTATGACTGTATTCACAGGGTCCTTTATGGTGGCTCGGACATAGTAAAACTTAGCAAATATTTATTGAACTAAACGAACTGGATTGAACCTAAGGATAAATATTTTTTAAAGTAATTTATAGATTCAGTCTCGACCTAAACCTTATGAAACAGATCTACTTGTAAATTTTTTTGCATTATAAAACAAATTTTAGCTATACTACATATTATCTGAGATTTCTTATTTCTCTAGGAATTTCTCTAGTTCTCTAGATCTCGCGCTGAGATTTCTTTTTTCTTATTAGATAAAAGAGAATGTTTTCTTCTCCTTAGGTCATGTAGGTTAAAGAACTGGAGACCTCAATTCAATCACTAGCTTTTTCTAAGAAAATTAAGTTTAGCAACGCATTGGCATTCCTTCCTCTTCTATCAAAGTACTTCCAGACACTATTTGCACTTTGGCAATAGTTCCTAAGCAGTAAACTTTGTTAATAAAAGTGAAGTGGTAGAGTCTTGTTCAAGCCACAATAGTTTCTTTAGGGGAAAAAAAATAAACGACAATTTCCCATTTGATATTGAGCACTTAATTTGATTAATTCAATTCAAAAACATTTGATGTTGATTTCTATTTACATATGTATTCAGAAGAGGAGCTAGACAATGGAACAAAACCACAATTTCCCCAAAGTAACTTGTTATGTCCAGAAAAGTTGCTCAAAAACATCTAACTAAACATTTTAAATTAAACCTTGTTATAAATGTGTTAACATAAAATTGTCCCTCCAAAAATGTTGATTTTATTATAACATGAGTACATTTTTTCTCTTTCAATTATTTACTACTCATTATCACCAACATCAATATAAAAATAACAGTCATAACAGCTAATATTCATTCAGCATTTGCTCAATTAATGCACTTAATGTATGTTAACACATCAACTCATCATTAATACCAAAGAAAATAAGTGTTATTATTAACTTTGCTTTAAAAAACAAGAAGACTTATGCAAATATGCTAAATTTCCCAAGATTTCACAACTAGTAGAAAATCTTAACTACTTTCTTCTTATGTCAAGATAGTATCTTCTAGAAAAATACGTACTGCAGGGACCTCTCTAACCTGTCTATGATTTTATTTGCAAGGTCTAGTAGAATGCTAAGTACATAGTCATTGCTAAATAAATATTTGTTCAATGTATTTAACATTTGAAATTCCTTTTGAATGGGCCTTAGGCTTTAGAAGTTAGTTTAATATGATGAATATGTTTGGAGTCAGGACCAGAACAAAAACAATGAACCGTTAATATAGATAAAAAGAGCTCTGGAAAATACAGAAAATGAATCAAGTATTTTAGCAGTGGCAGACATATGGTAAAAAATTCCATTCAGTTCAACAAACATTTAGTGAATACTTGTTATGTGTCTGGCATTGGGCTTAGTGTTTTGGATTAGGAGAAGGAAAGGTCCATAAAGGCTTACTTTCTACTAGAGAAGACAAACATGCAAATGTATGAGTATGATACAACATCATAGCTTCTGTCATGGTGACTTTAAAATGTTACAGAATTACAAATAATGTAGAATTCATTTGATCAGAATAGGTAAGATGATGTACAAAGCCACAGAATGGAAGAACCATTAAATAGGAAGACAGGAAATAGACAAGAGGATTTGGGATGACATTCCACTTAAAAAGAACAGCATGAGATAGTTTCCAAAAAGATTTAAAAGTGCATGGTTTAGCTGTGGAACAGAGAATGGTGTGACAAGAGCTGAGTGTAAATAATGTTTTAGCATTGTAAATGGCATGCTGTGAACACACTGGAGGTAGTTCAAGATTTAAACCTTATGATTTGTGTATTAGAAAGTCAACAATGGAAGTGATGGGCAAATCCAAAGAGGAGAGGGAGGTTAGAGATAAAAGGCCACTTTATCAGTAGTGTGGGCTGCATGATAGGAGCCTGGAAAGATAAGCAGAATTGATACATCTTAGCTAGAATATGCGAAAGAGGGAAGATTCAAATAAAATTAGAAATGAAAGAGAAAACATTACAACTGGTGCCACAGGAATACAAAAAATCTTGAGAATTCTATTATACACCAACAAAATGAATGACCTGGAAGACAGGCTCTTTCATTTATATTCATTTATACATTGTATATGGCTGTTTACATACTATAGTGATAGAGCTAAGTAGTTGCAACTACTTATGCAAGAGACCATATGGCCCATAATGCTTAAAATATTTAACATCTGCCCTTTATAGAAAAAAAAGTTGTCAATCCTTGCTTAAAGAATTATTATAACCAAGGGTGGAAAGTGCTGTCATTAATAAAGGCTTAACTTAGCTTTTATTTGTTCCCCGGTAGGACATTCTAATTTTTTTTTTTTTTTAAAACCTTTATTTTTTTTTTTTTATTTATTTATGATAGTCACAGAGAGAGAGAGAGAGGCAGAGACACAGGCGGAGGGAGAAGCAGGCTCCATGCACCGGGAGCCCGATGTGGGATTCGATCCCGGGTCTCCAGGATCGCGCCCTGGGCCAAAGGCAGGCGCCAAACCACTGCGCCACCCAGGGATCCCTAATTTTTTTTTTTTTATGATAGTCACACAGAGAGAGAGAGAGAGAGAGAGAGAGAGAGAGAGAGGCAGAGACACAGGCAGAAGGAGAAACAGGCTCCATGCACCGGGAGCCCGACGTGGGATTCGATCCTGGGTCTCCAGGATTGTGCCCTGGGCCAAAGGCAGGTGCCAAACCACTGTGCCACCCAGGGATCCCTCTAAATTGTTTCCAAAGGTACATGAGAATGTTTTTGTCAAATCCTAAAATGTCACTTGTAAATAACGATGGTAGGTCTTTGATCGTTGCCCTAATTGTAAACTATGAAGTTAATCTGACACAATTTCATGGATGCTGGCAGAAAACATGATATTCTTGGGTCAGAGACAAAGGACTTCATTTTATAGCATAGAAAGTTGTTATACTGGCCCTCCTTGCCCCTCAAGTTCTAGGGGGAGAAGTGGATTCCCTTGGTGGAGACCCTGTATGAAGGGTTTGTATTATAGCTGAAGATCTCCAAACTTAGGGAATCCATATCATTTATCATGGGCTATAACTTACCTAGACTGTCCTCAAGCAGTGAGACCTTGACTATCCTGGAAAGCAAAATGATTCTCCCTCTGCTCTATAGGAAGGTACTAGTTCTGTCTTATTTTTGCAGGCTGACTACTCTACAAATATTATCAGAAGATCATCTGGAGCAAAAGCTGTAGCTTTCTGTGCCCTCTGCTCTTAAGACATGTGAAAACATGACAGACTTACGGAGAATCATCTCCTGATAGCAATCAAATAAAAAAAATATTTTTAACTGCATCTTTAAACAAACTGTCTTTGGTACGCACATAACCACATTTTATATTATTCTCAGAAAGATTTCTGTATTACCTGTGTGCTGATGAGTGGGCTTATGTGCTTATGTAACTTTACATAAGCGCTAACATGTTTGACTGAAGTCTCTCTTTTGATAGTTCTTTGTGAAAAGAACTTCCTAGAAGGTTGTTGAAGGCAAAAATACATCAGAGGACATATCATAGAAGAAAAGGCCATTGAAAGAAAAGAATCATTCTTAGTTTCTTAAATGTAAGCAAAATTCAACATTGAAAAAGATATGAGTGCCTCACTAGATAAAAGACGTTGCCATCAACTCAATGCAGACTTTTCCCGACCATACCACATATGTTGGCATCACAGTAGGCCTTCTCCAGGCAGCTTGACTAACCCCCAACACGATCTGCTTATCATTGCAGCTATTTGCTTCTTTATATATTTTTTTTTCTCAGCTGTGACGCTGGAGGAAATACGCACCGTGGCATCACGCCATTCTTCCTGATAAAAACATTATTTTTGAAACATAGATTTTGACATCTCTAATAATCTTTTATGTTGCTCACAAGACCTTAATAACAAGTTATGACAGTCAGACACTGCCCATTCAGGGGAGATTTCCACTTTAGTTGCCATAGCAAATAGAGGCTTTGATATTCATGACTGTGCTGTGAATTTGTCATGCTTTTGATTCTTTTTTATTTTAGGCAATGCTCGTTATGTTTCAAGCATTCTACAGATGATACACAATTATCTTTAACTGTGTGTAGGAGACAATAAAAGTGAAAACATAATAAAATGTCAAATACATTCATCTGACTCTAATAATTAATTGTACTCTGCCTACACAAGCAAACACCAAAGAAAAGTAATGTTCCATTTCAGTTGGGAGGAAACAAATTAATCAATTCATGAGAAAGGTTTATCTGGAGTTACACCTGGGAATAATGTAAAAATAAGGATTCTTCTAAATCTTTTTCATCTCTGTATCCCAATGACTAGAAAAATGCCGATCATTCAGTAGACAATCAATACACATTTTTTATTAATTAATGAATACAAACAGAAATGTTCTTAAAGTTCTAAGATCTAGGCTTACATAGCCACAATCATTTCTATATTTTTTCCTCTCTGAATACTTTCACAATAAGGCAGTTAGGTGCTTTGTGAAATGGGATGAAGAAAATACATTCAAAGGGATTTATTCACAGTGGCATATGTATAGCTCACACATATTTACATTTAACATATGACAAAACTGATTTTCTTTAAACAAAAGATACATACATACATAAATTCAAAGTAAAAAAAGCATAACTTATACTTTTCAATTTGTGTGGAGAAGTCAGAGTTGGCCTGCTTTTTCTTAAACTTCTTTTGACCTTTTAAATATGGCTACACTTTAACTCTCATTGATGCTTAATAATCAGCTAAATTTGTTCTCTATTATTTTTAATTTAATAAAAATTTGTTTTTAAATTTTTCCATGGTAATTTTAATACTTTTCTAGTAAAAGTAAAAATTAGTTTAAACTGTATTTTAATTTCTGCTAA
The DNA here is from genome assembly GCF_018345385.1 of Vulpes lagopus. Taxonomy (NCBI): domain Eukaryota; kingdom Metazoa; phylum Chordata; class Mammalia; order Carnivora; family Canidae; genus Vulpes; species Vulpes lagopus. The sequence goes on along the minus strand of NC_054847.1, from coordinate 49,205,266 downwards.
TACCTTACCTTGGATATTACAAAGTGACTGATACAATAAACATACTTAATTCATAATTGTTAGTGTAAAACTAATGTCATAAGTTTCTCAATGTGTTTTTTTTTTTATTAAAAAGGAGAGTTGGGAGGACCTGTATTTCCTCCCTCAAAACTCTCTATTTATTTTTAATTCTTAACATATAGAATTTAAAATATTTTAAAATTTAGCACAATATCTAAATCAAACAGCTATATATTTTTACATTTAGGACTACTTCCACAATTTTTATAATGCTAACATAAATAACAATGCAACAGCCATTGCTGAAAAACACATTTTTTTTTTTTTCCTCCATGTATTTTTTCAGGGTAGTTCCTACAATGAACACCCTGCCTCTTTTACTTTTTGAGTCATCCATTGCTACATTTATTTGTTTTTTATCTAGAAATCATGTCTTTCTTGCCTAGAACTTTTTTATATTATTTTTGTGATGATTTCCTTCTGTTTTCATGTTCTGGAAATTCTACAGTAAGATAGTGACTATTCTAGACTACTTCTTCATTTTTCCTCTTATTTCCCATATTGACTTTTTCTTTAGTTTCCAATTTTTCACTTTAAATAACACCTTCTGATGATCTTAATATTTTTGCTATCAACTTTCCATGTATACTACTTCTTGCTATTTGAGTGTTTCTTTTATATATCTTCCTTTTATTTCATGGAATCATTGTCTTATTTTTTAAAGAATCTACATTGCAGTTTGTTCATTTTTCTTTTAGAAATTGTCCTTTGTTTTCTTAATTGCTTTGGTCTTTTGTAAATCCTTGTTCTTTCCTGCATTTATTTTGACCTGCATTTTTCACTAATGATCACCCGCAATAGTAGGTGAACTGTGACTTCCAGGCATGCATAAGAGAGAATACAGAAATCCTCTTGATGATGCTTCTTTATGCATGTTTGAGCTAATGATCTTCATTTAGTGATTGCCATATGGTATTGATCTAGATAGTTATTTAGAATATTATATATGTCATTATCAGTCCTTTCTTCTGAGTCATCAAACTCCCAAAAGGAAACTTTCCAATATCCTATATTGGTGGTTATAATGCAGCTACTGTGATTCTAGAAACTGTGTTGAAGAAAGTTTCGAGGTCTCTCTAGGCAGGAGATGCAGTTTGTACATTCTGAACACTCAACACAAAGGATTGAAAGATTGTCTACTGAAAATAGGATGGTTACCCAAACCATGTTCTCTGCCTAGGGAGACCTCAAAACTTTCTTGAAGAGAAGGCAATGTTACAATAAGCATTTAGACAATTACTGGTTTTAAGGCTCATCACAATTTCCCAAGTCCTTTCTCTGTGCTTTATTATCAATCCATAATCTGGAAAAAAAGCCTTTAAAGAATGCCCCAACCCTCTGCATAGAAAAAGTTGCATAAAGTAATAGAAATACATATTTCCGTACCAGTATCAGATGATGAGATTTTAGGAGAAGTGATTTTTTTTTTAGCAGTTAATAGATTGTCTTCCTTAGGAAGTTTTAGGAATATAGAAAGTAATAATGCATTGGAAAATCCATATAACATGATTCAATGTTCTTCAAAATTATTTGTATTTCTCAAAATACTAATAAAAAGCAGAATCAAAATGTGAAAACTAGGAAGAAACTATGCCCGAGGGTTGAAAAAAAATCAATATAATGATAGAGAGAGGCCATATAGTCTGGTGAATATCATATTGAACCAGCAAAGCTACTCCTTACCAATAAATAAATAAATAAGGTTTAAAAATCACTGCTCAAATAGGAGTTGGCAAATGGCTTGGAAAATGAAAACTGTAGTTCCAGTTTAACATCTTAAAAATATTTTGGATGTGAAATACACACTTTCAAGTTATTTTCAAAACTGGCATGTTTGAATAGATTGCATATTCAGGCCAAATAAAACTGAAGTTATGTGTCTATGAACAAAAGTTTGATGAAAACAATTAAATTTCCCAGATTTTTACAAAGCAACAGATTTACATTTTGGGACATAAAGCTTGATTTCCCTATTTATGTGGTAGAGAAATTGCAGTTATCAAGGTTAAAGAGTAATTATATAAGAACTCTATCTGCAGAGAGGCAGCCCACAGAATGAGAGGAGTACTAATGGCTAAATCCATGATACAAGAAGTTAATTAAATGAGGGTGTGTTCCCAAGAACAAAAATAACATCAGGTGTGTTTAAGAAGCACTTCAGGGCTTCAATTCTATTATTTACTACATAGCTGTGGTAATAATAGATGAGTTTGAAGTGTTCTTTGTTATGACTTACATATTAAAAATTCACCTGGAATTATTCATTACCCCATCACAAATGGACCACAACAAATTACATTGGTTTTGTGTGTTATTGTTTCTTCCTTTTTACCTAGGAGAAAATTTAGCAATGGCTTCAAGGTATAGGTGGGTACCAAAAATCATCAGAGCCGAGCAGGTAAACCTGTTATAGGAACAAAATGGATCTATTTTAACAGCTCCCTAGAGTTTCTGAACAATTTTAAGCAACATAATCTTGACAGTGTGGTAATTGAATCTCCACATATAAGAAATATGGCTCTGGAGAGATTATTTTAAAAAGTAGAAGGCATACAATCACATTGTGTTTGTAGATTATTTTTGCTACTTATATTCAGTAAAGCAAGATTCTGGATTCTCTAGACCTTATAAGAGTAGAAAATGGTTTCTGGCAAAAGGAGATTACTTTAGTACCCTGCTGAAGTATATAATGAAAATATTAAAGAAATACGCTTTTTTTTTCCTATAGAAACAGACTCTAATGCTCTAGATATTTATAATAACCTCAACCAAATAGAATTGAAATTACCTGGAACATCTCAGTGAATATTGATAATAATAAATATTCTCTTATTATCAGGTATGGCATCGTGCTTTCAAAATCTTCTTTTTCTAGTCTTCCAGTATCCCAATGAAGAGGGTACTAGAACCATGCCTCATTTCCTCATTGGGATTGCTTTGTGGTTATGAAGCTAAGTGTCAGATCTTTTATCTAAACTTGAGTTGACTGATTCTAAAATGAATGACTTTAAATCATGTAGGTACTGGAAAACTTTTACTGTAAAGGGTCAAATAGTAAATCTCTTAACTTAAGCTGACTAGATGGTCTACATCACAAGTACTCTGCAAATGTAGTAAGAAAGTAGCCATAGCTCACAAAGGAATTAACCTGGTCCTTCGATATCCAATAGAGGCAAAGACAATGGTTTTGAATAGGGACAGATTTGACCTGATGGCCATAGTTTGTCAACTTCCATACAGTGTCATTACTCTTTTTTTGGTTCTAATTCATGTATGTGCATAATGACATTTTCTTATAGTATCTCTACATTAAAAGTGAATTTAAGAAGTATTATCTGGGGGATCCCTGGGTGGCGCAGCGGTTTGGCGCCTGCCTTTGGCCCAGGGCGCGGTCCTGGAGACCCGGGATCGAATCCCACATGGGGCTCCCGGTGCATGGAGCCTGCTTCTCCCTCCGCCTGTGTCTCTGCCTCTCTCTCTCTCTCTGTGACTACCATAAATAAATAAAATAAAAAAAAAGAAGTATTATCTGGCAATATCAAGATAAGTAGAAAAGCAAACTTGATTTTGAAACAAATGAGTTTTAATATTTAAAACAAATAAATAGGCAAATACATAAACTTAGGTTCAATACAACCTCATGTTACCTAAATTCTCTAAGCCCCACATTCCCTATAAATTGGAGGTTAATGTACTCTGGAGGATTGTTGTGAATAACAAACTGTTCTGTAAAATTCATTTTCTGCATTAACTCATTCAATAAATGTGATACTTTGCCCCCACCTAAAGGGTTAATAAAATATATTATCACTATATTTGTTTCAAATATATTTCGATTATTAATACAGATAGTGAATTTTCATATTAAAAAATTTGGTCATCTATCAGTAAACATTAACATTTATCTCTCCACCTAGAATAAAATTATATAAAATATATTTCCAGTGTTACATATTGGAAATCTCATAAAGAAATGTCTGTATTCATCACAGAAATTAAAATGTGTATATAGTATGCAAATTTTTCAATTTATATTCAACTGTCATTGTTCAGACATCAAATAAAAAAATTCCATAATCCTACTGTTCTCAATATATATGAAAAATAGCATGTTACAGAGGTATCATTTCTACTTAAATGCAATGTAAATACATTGTAGACCATTCAGAATAGTCCAAAAGTTATAAAGAAAAGTAATTCTATACAGGCCACATCTAGAAAGAACATTAGTTTTTTTAAAAAATTTAATTTTAAAATTTCTATATATGTATATTTTGATGCATGCAAACATGTATGCATGTATTTGTGTTTTGTGTGAGATGTATGAATACATGTGTGTGCTTGTATACAGCCAAATATATACTTATATCCATTTTAAAATATATCTTATACATTTTAATACAAATTGCTAAAGTTAAAGTTGTTTTAACTTTTTTCCTTTAACATCATTAGAGTTAATATTTTTGGACATTCAAGTGACACGTAAGCTAGAGAAATGATGAAAGGCAATAGGTAAAATTCTCCCTCAGTGATCAAGGCTGCAGAATAATTAAACTCAGAGATAAGAAAGAAGGAGTTTTAAAACTAAGTGACAAAAACACCAGCTGTTTATGTTAAAGGCTCTCACTCTGGGTGTCGTGAAGAAAACATGTACATCTCTAAGTGAGAAATGGAAATGCACAGGATTTCACTGACTTTGGAAATGTTTTGACTCAGTTGGGAATGAGATTAATGACTTTGTGAAATCAAAGCATGAAGCGGAATCCAGCTGGGTACTGACTCAGCTGATTAACCAGCAGAGTCTAAGAAATGGCATATAGTTGAATTATGATTGCTTGCCTTCATGGCCATAAAAAATAACAAGAATAAATGTTCAAACCCATACACTGGCAAAGGGATTCAAGACAAAAAATGGTGTATGAATGCATGAATATATGAATCAAGCTCAGACAATATTAAAGATTCATTTGTAAGACAGTGTGTGTATGTGTTAGCATGTGTACACGTGTTCGTGTGTGTGAGAGAAAGAGAAAGAGAGAGCATGAAGTTGTGTAGATTTGAGTGTCTCCATGTGGTATGATGTACATAGAAATAAATTATTTCCTGTGAGAAAAAGATTTCCCTCGATAGGCATATTTTTTTCTCTAAATTATTATTGAATGTTAAAACACAAAAAAATAGTGGTAACTTCCATTGATTGGAAGTTAGTCTTTCAAAATCATATCACTTTCTAATATAACCAAATTGGAATTTCAAAATAACAAAAAGATTTAGGGAACCCTTCATTCAATAAACAGAAGACACATTATTGGGCATCTATGTTATCTTTAATGCTATTTCTATTCCTTTTGCAGAGGACAGCATTGGTGGTACACCTGTACCACCTCTTCATTAGGGAAAGAAGGAGAGACCAGTCAAATTCTCTCAATCACATTCTTGTACCCAGGTCTTTGGTAAACACATAATTTTTTTTTTTCCAATCAGAAAGACAATGGAGAATCTTCGTCAGTGAGGTGATCTTAGCTATATGCACAGATTTCTGCAGGCATAGCCGGTTGAAGAACATTCAGTTTGCTCTGTAATTAAAGACATATAAAATGATGTTCTATAAAATTACTCATTCTGTGTCATATATCCTCAGGCACTGCCTAAAATAAACCCAATATGGTTAATCTTAATCTGAAAGAAGAAAGATTTCACAGGCTTAGATCACTCCAAGGGAAAAATACTTAGTGTTTGCCATCCAGTTGCCTATATCATTGAAATTACTAATAAAATGTGTTACTGAATGCAATTTCCAGTTTGTGTGAATCTGATTTGATCAGTAAACTTTTATTTGTTACCAAAAATTGGCACTATGAACATGAGTGTCCAACTCACGGTTCCTAATTGTTAAGGTACGTTTTTGATAAGAAAAAATAGAAGGTGAAAAAACATAAGAAACTGAGTGGTCCCTACCCATTCTTGGTGGGAGGTACTGAAAGGGGACATGCCTACCCAAGGAAATTGGAGAAAAGTGAATTTAACCATGAGAAGTTGCTAATCTGGACAGACCTGGAAAGTACAGCGAAAAATCTTATTCTCTGTTTATGGCTAGCAGCCCAGGTAAAGCTTGAAGTTCACCTTCTAAAAATTAAGTTGGGGTAATGAGAGATAGAAGAAATAAGACATGTTTTCCTGATTAATGGAAAGAAGTCTCATGCTTCCTTAGCCGCCTTGGAAGACAATTTTTGAAATCAGAATGTGGGTCAGTTAAGATCATTGATTACCTGAAAGATTATGCATGCGAGGGTCATGGCTAGTTAATTAAAATAAATAAAATGAAATCAAAACAAAACGAGGAAACCTCAAAGTATTCTGTTAGTAGCAGAAACTTTTACAGAGAGATGCAATAGACCAACAGAAGCTTGGTGATGATTTGCTACAAAGCATTGATCAGAATACACATCATATATCACATCTAAACCAGGAAATTCACATATAAATATCTCACTAAACTCCCAATAGTGATCTAATCACCCCCACCATTCATACTTCTGTCCCTCTCTCATATTCCCAGCCCAGGAGGCACAAGAATCAAGTTGAAAGACACTTCACTGATCAAAACCCTTTAGTAGCTCCCACTTATTTTCCTGTAACCTACTAAGTAACTTATTTATTCCATTGATTTAATTATCTGTCTCTCCTTACTGGAATGTAAGCTTCAAGACAGGCAATTTTAATTTCTTTAGTTTGCTAAAGTGTTTCGAATGTCTCAAATGGTACTCGAAACATAGTAGTTATCCAATATTTGCTGAATCAGTTTACACATTAATGGATGATGATTCCAGTTAAGGTGTTTAGAATGAATTTGGTTAATAAAAGTATAATCAATAGTGGGAGACGATAGTACCTTATGTAATACAAATACTTACAGATACATTCATTGTTCAGTCTTGTAATAAATGATTAACATTTGATGAAGATTTGCAAAAATATCTCATTATCCTTGTTTGTGCTAACCACTTTTTTATCATTTTAAAGCAAATATTGATTATATTAAGTAGTCATATGCACATATTTTGAATATTTAATTATAGTGTTATTAATGAAGTATTTAATATTTAATAGCTTTTAAATAAGAAAAATGATATTCTATGTCATTTCTATTATATCAGTTAACTGACGTATGATGCAAATATAATTTGTGTGTTATTTTTTAATTGTAATCACAACTCTCTGGGAATGATTTTACAATGGGTTTAACACCAGAGAGTTGTTTGTTTTCACAGCAGCATATATTAAATTGGAAGTTAATCATGATGTGTTATACTGACTAATTTATTTTAAGAAAGAGATTCGTAGGCACTGTCTTGAAATTCAATTTATTTACCATAGATTGAATATCTTCAACATATTGTCTTTGATTGGAATTCTTAAATAATCCATGGAGGCGTATTAGTAGAAAACATTGAGTAAATTTCATTTGAATCTCACTTTTTAGAAGAATGGTCCATGTAATTTTAAGACAATATCCCTCTCGGGACGCCTGGATGGCTCAGCTGTTCAGCGTCTGCCTTCAGCTCAACGCATGATCCTGAGTCCGAAGATCGAGTCCCACATCAAGCTCCCTGTGAGAAGCCTCCTTATCCCTCTATCTATATGTCTCTGCCTCTGTGTCTTTCATGAACAAATAAATAAAATCTTAAAAAAAAAAGACAATATCCCTCTCATTTCATGCACTTCTGTGGCCACCTATTAGATGGGAAGGAGGAGCTGGATCATGTCACACTGCAAACAAAATTAATAAAAGGAGACAACAGATGGTATGAATAAATATTATCAGCCACATTCACTTGAAGGTTATATATTTTGTGGTAGATATTTATGGTTTTATTCTATTGACAAATATATACGAAAACCAAAATTCTAATCAGAGAAGAGAAGGTAAAGTGATGGAATAGGAATTCTTACCTTTGTGTTTGCCTTTCGCTGACGTTGTAGCATTTATGCTTTAGAGACGATCATCATTAATTCCTTTGCAAATATTGATCAGTGATGGTTCCTCTAATTCTAGCTGTGAAAGTAAAACAAGTAAAACCTTTTTGTAATGTTTGGCACCCTTTACCTTTGTCTTAATAGTCATTAATTCGAACTGTCTCCGATTTCGTTTGGTATTTTGTGCAGGAGTGTGTTCTTCTGTGGTCCTAGCATTGTTTTGAAAACAGTTTTTTTTTTTTTTTTCCCACTCTCTCCTATCATACACAGGTTTTTCTTCTTTCATTCCTAGGTTTCATTTCATTGCTCTTTTCCATTCTTTCAGTTGTGCTGGGTCTCCCTGCATCAGTGACAGAATTTGGCACTAAAGCTACAGTTTTGCTGCCTTATTGAACCTCACAGGCTCGCAACTGGTAAAAATGTAATTATCTTCTCAATTTTCAATCATTTCCTAATTTGTCTAAACAAAGAAAAGATGAATTAACAATCCTGTTGTCCAATATTTCTTAAATAAATAGGCATAGTGCCCCATTATCTTTAATATTGAGTATATGAATGGAATGTTTTGTGTTAAAATCATTTCAGGTTTTTTTTCCATTTTTTTTCATTTCAGTTTTTAAAGATCTCCCCTATGTGTCATGATTTGCACCTATAAAATGGTCCTGGGATAGAAAAGGAATTTTTAGGGAGGAGAAACATTGATATTTATAGGACTGTATCTAGTGGCCACTTACTAATAAGTAATGGACCTGAGAAAAATCAGGGATGACTTTTTTGGTTTAAAAAAAATGATAAAAGCTTATTTTTGAGGAAAAAATTAATTCATCAGGGGCAAATGGATAGCCAAAGCCATATCTGCAACCAATTGCTATAGCAAATTTCGGGAGGAAGTTTGAAGCATATGCTGTGAGTTTATTAGAGCTGACATAAAATACCACAGACTGAGTAGTTTAAGCAAGAAAAAGGTATTGTCTCACAGGTCTGGAGACTTGAAATCCAAAATCAGAGGTGTGATAGGGTTGGTTTCCTCTGACATCTCTCCTGGCTTGCTGATAGTCACCTTCTTGCCACCTGAAGGCCATCTGAACCTCTGTGTCTTAGATTAGGGTCCATGCTATGGGTCTCATTTTACCTCAACCACCTCTTGAAAGATCCTATCTCCAAGGCAATCACACTCTGAGGTGTAGGAGGTTCAAGGCTTCAACATACGAATTTGGCAGGGGTGGCGGGTGCAAGTTTTATTTCAACCCATAACGCACATGGGAGCCTGTGATCACTTCCCTGATTGTTTTCTTTAATTATGCTTTTCTTTTATTGTTTTCCTGGGTGCAGTTTGGAAGATATTGAAGTCATACTGCTCTTTCTTAAACTGGTGTGTGTGTGTCCTTCTCAGTTGTTTTCTAGTGGCTTTCTATGAGGAGGAAGAAAGAATTTAGTTGGAAACTTCCTTTTTATATTATTTTCTCTCTTTTCCTACTTGTGATTTGAAATACAGCCTTTTTACAACCAGTAAGTAATGATCAGCAAACATATTTGACTTTTTTAGATATGGTCCCATGACTTCTGGGAAGTTGTCCTATATCCGGATTATCATATGCAGCCATAAAATACTAATAAATTTTTCCTCAAAAATCATCACTTTGCCTTCATGCTCTAGCCATCTATATTTCATTTTCCCAAACTACCCTGATGTTAACGTTTCTCTATTCTTTCGTGTTTGGTGTTCAATGTCTAGTAGCTTTCTCCAGGAACGACCACACAAACAAGACTCTGAGTTTTTGTGTCAATATAACAGTTCATCTGTAGCCTTTACACATGGAAATAATTTCTCAACACATAATATACTTTCTCTCCTTGGGTGTCTTCTAACTATTACTACAATTACTTAGTCTCCTGACAATGTTTTTGAAAATCTATTGACAATCTTATTTTTATTTTTTTTGAGGTGAATTAATCATTCTTTCTGAATGCCTCAAGGAATTAGGATTTTTTTCTTAAATTCCAAGATATTTACAAAAGATATATATTTATATTGTTTAGTTTTGGTCATTTCCCTTGATGTATGCTGAATGAATGTTTAATAAATAGTCTCAAGTTGTTTTTTTTCTGAATGTGTTATTAAATTAAAATGTACATAACTTGCTCTTTTCCATTATTTTGGTTTTCTTTTTTTTAAAAGATTTTATTTATTTATTCATGAGAGACACAGAGAGAGAGAGGGAGGCAGAGACACAGGCAGAGGGAGAAGCAGACTCCATGCAGGGAGCCCAACATGGGACTCTATCCCAGGTCTCCAGGATCAGGCCCTGGCTGAAGGCACTGCTAAACCACTAAACCACTCAGGCTGCCCATTGATTTTCTTTTTTAAGGAACTTTTATCTTACGTATATTGTTTCTTCCTTGTTCATGTTCTACATCTGTTATGTCCTTTTGGACATTTTTAATTGATTGTAATTTTTCCCCTAATTTTTAAATTACTCTCTTTTACCTTCTATTTATTTTAAGTCAACATATGTGATATTCATTTCCTATTTTCCTTCCATGCAGGTTAGTCTTTATTTCTAAAATAGTTTGTTTCTATTTTTTGACTTATTTCCTATCATTTATCCATTTTTTAATTCTGATTTAGGTTGTTCCTGATAATTATTATTTTCCCTTATATTTGTTTCATTCTATTTTTTTTTTACATTATTATTTAAACTCTAGTTTCAGTCATATTGGTTTCAGGAGTAAAATTTAGTGATGAGCACTCGGCGTTATATGCAAATGTTTTGTTCACGTTTAGGTTATAGTGAACCCTCTGGTGGGTGATCACAATAGCTTTTCTTATATTATACTCTAGGACTCACCTTCTCTTCTTTAATACCTGTGAAATGAGTGTTTTTTAAATGTCTACCTTCTCTTTGAGCTCCACCCTGGTCTTTTGTTATCCTCATCTGCTGTAGACTAAGTTAATCTTCTCAAAATTTATATTGAAATCCTAAACTCCAATGTGACAGTATTGGGAGGTGATTAGGTTTATTTACATGAAGTCAGAAAAGTGGGGCCATCGTGATAGGATGAGTGCAATTAGAGCGAGAAGAAAGTGCTTATGAAGACACAGTAAGAAGATGGCCATTGGCAAGCCAGGAAAAGAGTTCTCACCAGAATGTGACCATATTGGCACACTGATCTCAGTCTTCCAGCCTCCAGAACTGTGAAAAAATAAATTTCTGTTGTTTAAGCCCACCAGTCTATGGTATTTTGTTATGGCAGCCTCAGCTGACTAGGATGCCAACTTCATCTGGAACTTCTTTTTTCATTGCATGTATTTTCTTTGTGCTGCTAAATTTGAAATCCATTCCTGGAGATTTTCTTTCAGAGAGTGGCTTTATCCTGGAAGAATAAAGGATTTATTCTGTTATTTACTAGAGTTCATAAGGCTTAGGAAGTGTGAAACCTCTGTATTTATTTAAGAATTAGAATGTGCAAAATTTTTCAATTTTAAAAATGAAGAAAACTGTTTCTGCTTCAACTGCTGTTTGCATATTGGTCAGCCATATTTGACAGAGATTAGTATTAGTGATTCGGGGGTTCCCGATTCTTTCATTATTCTTCTATTATGCTTCTATTATTCTTTGGTTAAAACCCAACATGTTTCCTCACAAATTTACCATATCTAGGAAAGTTATTACATAGGTGTTAGGATCACCATTGCAAAAGTCCGATATAAAGTTGTTTTTCTGTCAGGGAATCTTAGACTTACAAAATGAAGCCAAAGATTCATGCATGTCTATACTAGTTCTGTGCATATATTCTCAGTAGTATTATGGTATGCACTTGATAAATAGAGATGTTCTCCCAAGAATGTTAAGTGACTTTAAAGTGCATAGACTATTGGACTTTCCTAATTATTTCTAGTATCCATCACCAAGCTCTACATATAATGTATGGACTCTTAGGTGAGAAAGTGAGCTTTGGTGTTAGCTAGTGGTCTAGGAATGCAAAAGATTATGTGAGGCTAAAAAACACTTTGAATGATTTATATTTCTGAATTTAGTCCTTAATATCAGAGACTTTGAACCTTGATTAAAGAGTTTTAAATAAGAACCTAGGCTTTGAAAAACATGAGTTAGCCATAATCTTGACTATATTATTAAAGAAAATAAATATACTCTCAAATAGTTGTAACAGGTGACCTAATAATACATATTAGAAAATTTAGCTTATTCAGAAATGAGAGTTCTCTTATTGTTGGGGTTTTCTTTTTCTTTTTCTTTTTCTTTTTTATTGATTCAAGTATCAGGAAAAAGAGCACAGGCTGTTAATGGGCTCTCATGGGAAAGAGCCTCTGCTATTTGGACAGAATAAACAGAAGATATATTTTACTGCTTCTTATTAATACAGTACTGACTGTGTATTCTTAGAATCATTTTCATCCAAAGTATTAATTCTTTCCTCTTTGCCATTTCTAAGATTCTTTGATTTAAAAGTTAATTTGCCATTATACATGTTTAAAAACACACTTGCCGGCCATTTAGGCAGCAGTTAGTTAAGCAGTGGGTCAAGCATTGGACTCTTGATCATAACTTGGGTCGTGATCTCAGGGTCTTGAGACAGAGTCCCATGTTGGGCTCTGAGCTCTGCATGGAGTCTGCTTGAGATTCTCTCTCCCTCTTCCCTTGCCCCCTCCTCTGCCTCCACTAAAATAAATAAATAAATAAATAAATAAATAAATAAACCTTAAAAAAATTAAAATACATTTGCAAACTCATAGCAGGTGGCCATATCATTTAAAGTTTTCAACTTCAGCATTAAAACATAATTAATCTTATTAGCATATTATAGGTGCTTCATATATCACACTGAATTTGCTATCTTAATTTTTCCTAAATGCTAATCTATTTTTTGTAGACAAGACTGCAGGAATAAAAACCAGTATTTTGTGACCTGGTGTTTTTGCACAATTTATTTTTATTAAGTTTAATCTACATAGAAATAAGGTAACCAAAATTGCCCATTAATTCACTCAGTATTAAATTAGTCAATAAAAGGTTCTACAAATACTATTTAGTTGACATTCAGAGCATCACAATTTCTGTTGATATTATAATTTAATTCTAGAAATGACATTCAAAAATTTACTTAGAATGTTTAAGTTCAGTGTGAGTAAAAGTGATTCGCAGAATTACTATATTCCAAAAGATCCTTTATAATAATAGAATATTGTTAAGCACAAGAGTTTATCTTATTGTAACCTCAACTACTTTGGAAAATATCTTAACTTATCTGAACCATAAACTTAGGTATAATTTTTTTTCAAAAGAAAACACAGGGTTCAGAAATGTTAAGTGACTTCCCAGAGCCAGTCCCCCAAATAGGTGCCAGAGCCCAGATTCAAACACCAACTAACTGGCTCCAGCTGAAATTTCTTGCCCTATACTGCTGGGCCCCTACCATGTCCATTCTCTGGTCATCTCTGTATTACAGTTATGACAGCTGCAACCAGAAGGCAGAGCATCACCTGTTCCACCCCAGCTGAGAACATGCAGGTTGAACACATCAAACTTTTTTTGCTGCTCTGAGCATTGCCAAGAATATCCATGAAAGTACTTTAAGTATTAATTTTGAGATTACAAGTAACTTTTTAAAATATTTTATTTATTCATAAGAGACATAGAGAGAGAGAGGCAGAGACATAAGCAGAGGGAGAAGCAGGCTCCATGCAGGGAGCCCGATGTGAGACTCAATCCTAGGACCCCAGGATCACGCCCTGGGCCAAAGGCAGATGTTCAACCCTTGAAACACCCAGGTGTCCCACAAATAATTTTAATGAGCAGGCTTATTTGCAAATAGGGAGTCCATAAACAATGAGGATGCATAATGGACAAGTAGATAGATAGACTGATACATAGAAACATAGACATGGTTATTAAACAATACATTGCTTTCTCTTTCAAGTGATATTATACCACTTTGTATATAAATTAAATTAATTACAAAAGGGTATTTTCATTGCCTTTGATACATTTTTTTCCCAATTTTCATTATATATTTTACTTCCATGCTTAACCGAATATATTTCTTCTCTTAACTTTTATTTAATTATAGATCACACTGAGTTGAAGAAATGCAAGTGAATAGTGTTTGTAATGGTGGGAATAGCCACAGCTGAACATTGGCTACTTCCCAGGACTTGGAAGTACATAAGTCAACACAACAACCCATGAAGTAGCACCTTGACCATCTCCACTTTGCAGATGAAGACACCATGGCACAGAAAGGTAAGCACATTTTTCAGGGAATGCAGTTAGTAAACAGCAGGCGTGCAATACAAACCAGGCAAGGCTGCGAAGCAGGTTTTGTTTTGTATTTGTTTTTGTTTTTGTTTGCTTTTTTTGAAATTGAAATATAGTTGGCACACAATGGGATTTTAGTTTCAGGTGTATAACAGAGTGGTTCAACATCTCTATATGTTATGTTATGCTCATCACACATGCAGTTACCATCTGCCACCATACAGTGCCATTATAATATCAGTGACAATATTCCCTGTGCTCTACCTATTTTCCTCATGACTCATTCCATAACTGGAACTAATAAAGTTGCCAAGATGCAAAAAATACAAATAATAAAATGGAGCTGCAACCAGATGAAGGGAGATTAAGATGAAAACTGAAATTGTGTAGTCTCTTCTTTAGTGATACAGGAGGACTTTGTTTCTCCGTCTTTTCCTTTTCCTTTGCCCACCCCAGCCCCGCCTCCTCTCATTCTCCCTCCTCTCTTCCCCATCTCCTTCTTTCTCTTCTTCTTCTCTTACTTTCCTTCTCCCTCTGCTTCTCCTTCCTTCTCCCCTATTAGAGAAAGTCTAATGAAAATGATAGGGGTATATCTAGAACTGAGAAGTCAGGCCTACAAGTTTGCTACTTGATATAGGTGAATTCAGAAGTAGATGAACACAAGATAAGAGATAACCTAAGAGACACACAGTTAACCCAGAGCAACATCTACCACATGCCATAATTGCTTCTTTTTATATCCCTGATGGTTTCATGTAACAAAGTTAAGTTTTTGACACAATTATTTTTGGGTTTATTAATTTTATTAAGTTTATCTGTTCAATTACCCATTTATAGCTTCTCATCATTTTCCCAAATCTGTCAATACTATTGAAACAAAGTGCTTTTTAAGTGCCTAGAAACAAAGTATATTTTTGAAGAAGTTATTAAAAAATAGAACCTAAAATCTGGATATAACTTATTTTCTCCTGTTTATGTATCATTATAGCAGATATGTGCATTGAGTGTTTTGCTTTACCTAACATTTGTACATAGATGATCTTTCAATCCAGCATATTTTACATCACGTACTTAAATTATTTAATATTTTCAAAAAAATACATAAACTCAAGTTTAGAATGTAGCAGATATGTTTCCTTCCTCACAGTTAAGTGAATTACAAGTTATTATATGTAAATGCTTAGTGCTAATAACTCCTGAATTAGTATTGTATTTGATTATTTTTTAAAGATTTATTTATTTATTTGAGAGAGCATATGTGAGAAGGGGGAGGGCAGAGGGAGAGAGAGAGAATCCCAAGCAGACTCCCGCTGAACACAGAGCTTGATGCAGGGCTCAATCTCATGACCCCATGATCATGACCTGAGCCGAAATCAAGAGTCAGATGCTTAACTGACTGAGCCACCCAGATGCCCCCTATTTTACTTGATTATCAATAACTTTGAGTTTTTCACACATTATCCTAATCTTTTCTTTCTATTGTTTATTAACATTCTTCAATATCTACTTCATAGCCAATATGCAATGAACAAGAAAATGTAGATTGTTACCGAAATGAACCTTGCATTATTTTGGTTTTCATAACAAATATAAGCATTTTAATCACAAATGAAATAATATGGCTTATCAATTCTGTTTTCCATTTAGTTTCTGAAATCAAAATATGAGAGGAAATAAAGAAGCATTCAGTTTTAGGAATTTTCCTTAAACAGCTATGTATAATGAGTAAGAGGTATTTGCAGGGTTTTAAAGCAATTTATCAATCACTAAAATGTCCCTAAGCAGTTAATTATTGAGGACAGTTATTTCTGTAGCATAAGATGCCTCATTAGAATGACAAGAGATGGATGGTCTCATTAAACACTTCCTTGTTTAGAGCACTACCTGCCAACTTTGTCTCCTTTGTCAGAAATATTAACAGCAAGTAGAAATTTTGCACAATAGGTACTCTCTCTGTTATTTTATTTAGGATTTGGATTATCACAATTTAGAGATTAAAACTGTATGTTGTCTTAAGAAAGTACATTTATTTGAAAATTCACATTGA
The DNA here is from genome assembly GCF_018345385.1 of Vulpes lagopus. Taxonomy (NCBI): domain Eukaryota; kingdom Metazoa; phylum Chordata; class Mammalia; order Carnivora; family Canidae; genus Vulpes; species Vulpes lagopus. The sequence continues at coordinate 49,188,904 of NC_054847.1, read as the reverse complement.
TTACAGAAGAAAAGGCAAATTATATTATTTAAGGCTTTAAAAAAATATCACCTACAAATAGGTGTTACTGACAACAACAAAATAGAGTTTTCTTTGTCCTCTTGCCTTCATAAAACCCCTAGCTGAAGGTTTTAGGGGAAAGTTTAATTATTGCCTATGTCTTGTCCTAGTCTTCCAGTTTCTCAGGGGAACTACTATTCTTTCTGGGAATCTTATAAATGTTGGTATCTTGCTGTTTCTTACAGGTCTCTCAGGCTTTGTCCTTTTTCTTTTTCATTCTATTTTCTCCCTGTTCAGATTGGATAGAATCTATTGATTTATCTTCAAGTTTACTGCTTCCATCCTCTATAATCTTCACTCTACTACTGAACCCATCCAGTTTTTTATTCCTGTTATTGTAGCTTTGGGTTTCATAATTTTCATTAAGTCTTTCTTATGTATCTCTTCTCTTTCTTCGTCGAAAATTTGGTATTTTCCATTTTTAATAGAAATTACTTCCATGATAGTTGCTTTAAAATCCTGTTCAAGGGCAGACCGGGTGGCTCAGCAGTTTAGCGCCACGTTCAGCCCAGGGCCTGATCCTGGAGACCCGGGATCAAGTCCCAAGTCAGGCTCCCTGCATGGAGCCTGCTTCTCTCTCTGCCTGTGTCTCTGCCTCTCTCTCTCTCTCTCTCTCTCTCGAACAAATAAACACAATCTTTAAAAATAAATAAATAAATGAACAAGCAAACAATTAAATAAATAAAATCCTGTTCAAATAATTCCAACATCTGCTTCATCTCAGTGTTGATATTAGTTGATTGTCTTTTCTTGTTCAAGCTGCAATATTTCTAGTTCCTCTTGTCTTTTCTTTAACGATAGTCACATTGTTTTAGATTTGACATGCCAATCTTGACTCACTCTTTGGGGCCATAGTTCCAGGGGCTATTTAATTTTTACAGCACTGGTGGTAGTATTTTTGTTTGATTTTTCTGTTTTATGGTCCCTCCCGATGATGTTGTACAGGGAAGAAAAGTTTCCCCAGGCCAGACCACCAGGTGCCTGCAAGTGTCTGAAGAAACTCTGGCCAATGGAGATGAAGCATGTTTCCTGGCTGGTTCTTCCTATGGTGGGGTTCTCCTTGGCATTGCCATCCACTGCTTTGTATCTCTGTGTTGGGGAGGCAAATCTCAGGCCCAGAGCCCATGAGGGATAATTATAGTAAGATCCCCCCTTTTGCCGTGTTAAGCCACACAGCATCCCTGGATGGAGATACTCTCAGTACCTAGTACTTCAACCATGGTGATTAAAGGCACCTTCCTAGACAGTTTTTTTTTTTTTAAGATTTTTATTTATTTATTCATGAGAGACATACAGAGAGAAAGAGGCAGAGACACAGGCAGAGGGAGAAGCAGGCTCCATGCAGGGATCCTGACATGGGACTCAATCCCAGGTCTCCAGGATCACGCCCTGGGCCGAAGGGAGGCGCTAAACCACTGGACCACCCGGGCCACCCTAGCCAGGTGTTTTTGTAGTGGGATGCCCCTTGTCAATGCTCCCTGCCCTGAGATGCCCCTTAATGGGGAGGTAGAGGGGTTGGGCCTTCAGACTGGAGGGGAAGCCATGGGCCCCCTGGCGGCTGATCGTCAAGGGTGTTTCCCATTGCTTTCCCTTTCCTGTTCTATGGCGCATATCTGATGGTGTTGGTTGGACTCCTATTTAGTCTGGAACAGAAATGAACTTACTTGAGCAGCCTTCTTTTGCTAAATTGAGATCCTGGAAGTACCAGGATAGAATCTCCTTCCTCTTTTGTGAGGATAGGATTATGGTTGTGTTTAGCGACGAAAAGTGGGGAGAGTTGTGTTTATGCCATCTTGTCTGGATCAAAGGAACTATGTTTTCACAAGAGTTAAAATATGAATAGATGTTTTTAGGCAGCCCACTAGCACCCTCCATAAGATCATGCCAATATCCTCTATAAAAGTGAAAACAACATAGAAAAAGGAACAACATTCTATGAGTCTGTAAAGATCAGACTTAAATCCTTAACCATGGATTTCAATATATTTCCTTAAGTATCTCACTAAATTCAATGCTGCATCCTGAATTGACTCAGGTGTGGTACCCATATATCAGTTTATTTATCAGGGTACCACAAGGAACTTTCTTTTAATTCCCTACAGCAAGGTTGTATTTAACTTATTATATAATAAAGTCTAAGGATAACAAAAGGGACAATAATAAGATAGTAATTTGAAACTGGTTCTTGTTCAATAAGTTCTAGGACCTGGTGGGTTAACTCATAGTTTTAGAAGGCTGCTATCTAGTAGTTCTAGAAATCTTGATTTACTACTTAATCTACCTGGTTTATTTTATTTTATTTTTTATTATATATATATATATATATATATATGTATATATATATATATATATATATATTTATTGGTGTTCAATTTGCCAACATATAGAATAACACTCAGTGCTCATCCCATCAAGTGCCTCCCTCAGTGCCCGTCACCCAGTCACCCCCACCCATCTCCCCTTCTACCACCCCTAGTTCGTTTTCCAGAGTTAGGAGTCTTTCATGTTCTGTCTCCCTTTCTGATATTTCCCACTCATTTTTTTCTCCTTTCCCCTTTATTCCCTTTCACTATTTTTTATATTCCCCAAATGAATGAGACAATATAACATTTGTCCTTCTCCGATTGACTTATTTCACTCAGCATAATACCCTCCAGTTCCATTCATGTCGAAGCAAATGGTGGGTATTTGTCATTTCTAATGGCTGAGGAATATTCCATTGGATACATAAACCACATCTTCTTTATCCATTCATCTTTCGATGGACACCCAGGCTCCTTCCATAGTTTGGCTATTGTGGACATTGCTGCTAGAAACATCGGGGTGCAGGTGTCCCGGTGTTTCACTGCATCTGTATCTTTGGGGTAAATCCCCAGCAGTGCAATTGCTGGGTCATAGGGCAGATCTATTTTTACCTCTTTGAGGAACCTCCACAAAGTTTTCCAGAGTGGCTGCACCAGTTCACATTCCCACCAACAGTGCAAGAGGGTTCCCCTCTCCACATCTTCTCCAACATTTGTGGTTTCCTGCTTTGTTAATTTTCCCCATTCTCACTGGTGTGAGGTGGTATCTCATTGTGGTTTTGATTTGTATTTCCGTGATGGCAAGTGATGCAGAGCATTTCCTCATGTGCTTGTTGGCCATGTCCATGTCTTCCTCTGTGAGATTTCTCTTCATGTCTTTTGCCCATTTCACGATTGGATTGTTTGTTTCTTTGCTGTTGAGTTTAATAAGTTCTTTATAGATCTTGGATACTAGCCCTTTATCTGATATGTCATTTGCAAATATCTTCTCCCATTCTGTAGGTTGTCTTTTAGTTTTGTTGACTGTATCCTTTGCTGTGCAAAAGCTTCTTATCTTGATGAAGTCCCAATAGTTCATTTTTGCTTTTGTTTCTCTTGCCTTCATGGATGAATCTTGCAAGAAGTTACTGTGGCCGAGTTCAAAAGGGTGTTGCCCGTGTCTCCTCTAGGATTTTGATGGAATCTTGTCTCATATTTAGATCTTTCATCCATTTTGAGTTTATCTTTGTGTCTGGTGTAAGAGAGTGGTCTAGTTTCATTCTTCTGCATGTGGATGTCCAATTTTCCCAGCACTATTTATTGAAGAGACTGTCTTTTTTCCAGTGGATAGTCTTTCCTCCTTTGTTGAATATTAGTTGACCATAAAGTTGAGGGTCCACTTCTGGATTCTCTATTCTGTTCCATTGATCTCTGTGTCTGTTTTTGTGCCAGTACCACACTGTCTTGATGACCACAGCTTTGTAGTACAACCTGAAATCTGGCATTGTGATGCCCCCAGCTATGGTTTTCTTTTTTAAAATTCCCCTGGCTATTCGGGGTCTTTTCTGATTCCACACAAATCTTAAAGTAATTTTTTCTAACTCTCTGAAGAAAGTCCATGGTACTTTGATAGGGATTGCATTAAACGTGTAAATTGCCCTGGGTAACACTGACATTTTCACAGTATTAATTCTTCCAATCCATGAGCATGGAATATTTTACCATCTCTTTGTGTCTTCTTCAATTTCTTTCAGAAGTGTTCAATCGTTTTTAGGGTATAGATCCTTTACCTCTTTGGTTTAATCTACCTGATTTAAACAGGAACTGTCTCCCTCTTCTATTAGAAGGTATTGTAATAAAAAAATTATATTGTTTATACTTATTTCCTCAGGGGCTATGATAAACATAAATGAACAGACAAGAGGGCAGGAAGGTTTGTTTGGCTTAATGATTGTGTGTGTGTGTGTGTGCACACAATGTAACCTCTACTAGATCTAAACAAATGCAGCATTCTGTGTTTCCTTGTGTCCCTTTCATTCTGCACCTTCTCCCACAAAGTGTCGTTTATTCTGACTCTAACAGAAGTCACTTAATTTTATATAAATGAAATCATACATATAGACTAGTTGTGTCTTGTTTGTTTCACTCAAGCCAATATATGCAGATTAATCTGCATTGTTGCTCATGTTGACAATTCTTTTTATCTGAGTTGTTATCTACTGTAAGAGTATAAAATGATTTAATGATCGATATACTAATTTTTTATCCATATTCTATTTATGGACATTTGAGTTTTTTTCTAATTTTAGCTATGCTTACCCATGAATATTGCTTACAGTGGGTAAGAACATAGTCAAATGAGGCTCTGAAATTCAGTGCACCACCTATATAAGAGCTGTAAGGTTTATTCTGTAATATGTATTTGTATGCATGCACACACACACACACACACACACACTTCTACATAATGCCTGAAAAATAGTATACTGTCAATAAACACCTTACTTTTTTCCCCCTTCCTTTTCTGCTTACTTTGGAGGTTCCTAAAATAACAGTTCTAAGTATTATGAGTTTTAGGGATTCCAAGAATGACTTTTATGTACCATACCAAAAATAATGCTATATAGATTTATTTGTGGAATTAATGATCTGCAAGAATAATTTTATTAAAAATCAAATGATTATTTCTTATAAAGCTAAATATAGTCTTATGAAACAATCCAGCAATCACACTTCCAGTTTTTTTCTCAACTGAGATGAAAACTTATATCCATACACAAATCAGAACATGAATGTATAGCAGCTTTGCTCATTATTGCCAAGAACTGGAAGTACGTATGGTATTTGTGAACAGGTGAACTAATAAATTGTGATAGAGACATACAATGGAATAATTTTCAGTGATAAAATAAATTATTTCTTAGGTCATGAAAAAATATGCGGGCACCTTAAATGCATATTACTAAGTGAAATAATCTTGTCTGAATAGACTACATACTATACAACTCCAACTGCAGCAAAACTATAAAGCTAGTAAAAGGTCAGTGGTTGCTGGAAGCTTGGGAGAAAGTGGGGATGAATGAGCACTGGGAATTTTCAAGACAGTAAACTATTTTTATGACATTGTAGTGGTGGAAACATGACATGATGCATCTGTCAGAACCCGTAGAACTTTATATCACAAAGAGTGAACTCTCATGTAAATTATAGACTTTTGTCAATACCAATGCTATAGTATCGGTACTCAGTTGCAATAAATATATCACACAAATGGAAGATGGAGAAAACTGGTGGAGAGATAAGTATGAACACTCTCTATACTATTCCTGGTCAACTTTTCTGAAACTAAAAGCCTAAAAGTGTTTTTTTAAAAGCCTATTAGGGCAGGCCTGGTGGCTCAGCTGTTTAGCGCCACCTTCTGCCTAGGGTGGGATCCTGGAGAACTGAGATGGAGTACCACGTCAGGCTCCCTGCATGGAGCCTGCTTCTTCCCTCTGCCTGTGTCTCTGCCTCTCTCTCTCTCTCTCTCTCTCTCTCTCTGTGTGTGTGTGTCTCATGAATAAATAAATAAAATCTTTAAAAAAACAAAGCCTATTAATAAAAATATGAAATGAATGTATACACTTGCATAGTTGCTCTTCACTGTGACAATGAGGACCTAAATCACCAACATAATATATCTCTAGGTATACAGAGTGAAATATTACGTAAAATGTCTGTAAGGAAAATAATATTTTGGCCCAAAAGTAATTTGCTATACAGAATGTTGTCAACCTCAGAGTATACCATCTGTAAATGTGTAGTACAAATGTACTATATACCATTTAATCGTCAACATGTTTATGCTTTTTTAAAAAAAGATTTTATTTATTTATTCATGAGAGACAGAGAGAGAGAGAGAGAGAGAGAGAGAGAGAGAGGCAGAGACACAGGCAGAGGGAGAAGCAGGTTCCATACAGGGAGCCTGACGTGGGACTCGATCCTGGGTCTCCAGGATCACACCCTGGGCTGAAGGCGGCGCTTAACCACTCAGCCACCCGGGCTGCCCCACTTTTATGCTTTTAACTACATAAAAATGCTGGGGCTATCTTCTCACTGATTTTTTTTCTCATAGGAATCAAGTGCTCCTGGAGCCCATATGTACTTATTAGAGATGGAGCAATAATATTAACTTCTTACAATTTAACTTCACCTTTTAAGTAAAGATTTTGCTTGTATTTTCTAAAATTACTTTTTTCCAAACAAATGCCACAGTTTGCAGAACAAAAACTTCATATCATGACATCATTATTATTTGCATGGTATTTTAGGATGCTTAAATTAAAGTGGTTTTTAGCCTATTGGTCATTACTATAATATTTACTTGATGATTAAGTTTTTACTATGACACATGGGCAGTAACTTTCCTGTTTACCTTATCTAGACAGTTGGGCTGTGACAGTGAGGAGACTAAGGGATGGGTGATAGCGCTGACACTGACATTTCTGATGATAACTTAATGGCCCTAAATAACAATCAGTTTTTTAAGTAAAGCTGTAAGGAAAGTACACAATTTAAAAAAAATTCTTTATAACTTAATGTATCTTTAACACTCTTCAAGGTACATAGGGAACACAAAAGAGGTGTTTCTTATGGGATGAGAAGCTCATTAGTCTCTACATACACATGAGACTGAGATAATTTATTGAACAATAGTGAATACCTACAATGTGCATTTTAATGACAGTTAATTTGGTCAAATGTGAAGTACTGTCTTCAATATATCCTAAAGGGAATCAAAGAACAGAGAAATGTACATGACCCAGAAATATTTCTGGAAGATTTGTATTAAGCCTGACATGAATGTGAGAGCCATAGATGTCTTCACCTTTCACTTAAATGTTCAACAATTACAGTCCTTCTGGTGGGTTCCCATGCTACTGATGTGTCTTTATTCAAGAACTGTCTTTATCTTCACCCCACACTAATGTATTTTCACCTTTCTCTCTCTCTCCCTCCCTCTGTCCCTCCTTCCTTCTCTAAAAAATAAAGAAATAAAATGTCATATTCCTGGAAAAGTGACTATATTTCCAAGTAATTAGGATCAGTATTCCTCCCTTTTTTAAGATTTCACATATTAAGATATCTGATCCTTTATGATATTGCAGTGCATGTGTTCATCTACTGTTACCTATCACTGTGTTTATAAACATGGAAACTAGAGGATAATACACCAAAATGCATCAGGCCCTACTGTTTGATGCCAAACATGCAGAGGTCCAATCCATTTATATTTTCTATTGATAGGAGAGAAGTCAAAATTAACTATTGTGGGATAAGCAATATTGTTGAGTTCTGACTGTATCTGCTTTAATTGCTGTTTGAACTTTTTTTTTTTTCTTTTTGCTGTTTGAACTTTAAATCAGATTTGTTAAAAAGGATATCCTAAAAATAATAGTTTAAGCATTTATCAATTTAGGGTTAAGAAATTTTTTAAAAGATTATTTATTTGTGAGAGACACAGAGAGAGAAGCAGAGACATAGGAAGAAGGAGAAGCAGGCTCCTTGTGGGGCTCGATCCCAGGACCCGAGGACTATGACCTGAGCCAAAGGCAGATGCTCAACTACTGAGCCACCCAGGTGCCCCCTGGGTAAAGCAAATTTAAATGAATCAACTTAATTTTAATGAAATTATCAGTATATTACTCTACTCCCAAGTTTATGAGAACTACTGCCTTTCTTCCTATGTTTGCATTTGTGTCCATAGTTTTAACTTTTTTTTTTTTGACACAGGTAGATACTGCATGGCAGTGAGTTATTTTTATATGAAAAAGTCCTTAGTAAATCTAAGTGATTTTGTAAGTTTTTATTTCTTTTTTGAGATTTTATTTATTTATTTGACACAGAGAGAGAGAAAGCACAGCAGAGGGAGCAGCAGAGGAAGAAGGAGAAGCAGGCCCACTGAGCAGGGAGCCTGATGTGGGACTCTATCCCAGGACCCTGAGATCATGGCCTGAGCTGAAAGTTTAACTGGCTGAGCACCCAGGCACCTGTGTTTAGTAAGTTTAATGTTGAATATCTAGTTTTAATATTGTGCCTTAACAACTCTTTGACAATCTTTAGTTGTAGTTAAATTTAGAGGGAGAAACGACAAACATTCATTCATTCATAAGAACTGAAACAATCACTTCTTATGCCATAACTAGGTTGGCCATGATATACAGAGACCATTGTGGGTTTATTTCTTTAATTTTTTTTTTAATCAATGATACATTGACGACAAGGTTAAATGTGGCATGAGGAAATTTTCCATGATTTGACCATTTGACATCTTCCTTTTTACCTTGTGACTCTGCTCAATATCATCATTTTTCTCAGAATCAAAAGCCAGTTCATTTCTTGTGTACTTTATTCTATTTATACTCTCTTAAGCTTGTTTGGGCTATTTCCTGTTCCTTGAATATCTCTCTCAACTTTCTTTATATAAATAACTCAAACTTTAATACTTGTATATACAACTCTGTCTTGTGTAAGAGCCTTTCATGCCCTTTCTTTGAACTGTATGAAACTTTGCAATTTACCTACAGTTCCCCATGGATACCATTTGGGCTCTTAGAATATTCAAATGGTTTGGTCACTTGAAAAAAAAATCCACAATCTTCTTCATTTTTCGTCTAACTTCTTATTCCATCCTGTGCCTGTCAATGTGTCTTGGATACATTTTTGTAGCTCAAACACACATAAAATAATGAAAAGCAAATTTAAGAACTTAGAGGCTGTAGTGATTTTTTAATTAGATATTATGTAAATATAGCTTAAATGTAGCCTTGTGGTAAATTATAAATTATTTCATGTGCTCTAAGAAATAAAAAGCATTGATTAAAACTTTACCATATTTGTTCTTACACTTGATGATGAATTTTTGAATCAGTATAAAGATTTTTTTTAATTTGTATTCATTTTACACAATTTCATTTTGCTTCATTGCAAGAGGAAGTTAAATACTTGGTTTCACCTCACTGAATGACTTGAAACTTTTATTCTTAATATAGAAGCAGTATAGAAAAAATATTTGAGAACAATCAGAAAAGCTATCCTTATAGTTTCAAAGACGGTCAACTTTCATCTCATTTAATGGTGGTCCATGACTATTTTTGCATATAAATGATTTTAAAAGGGCATTCCCTTTGAAATATGAGATTACAATTTATTCAGCCCTATGTTGCTGGGAAATCAAACACTCATCATTGGTCATTCTTCCTTTATTAATTTGCATCTTTTCCCCTAATTTATAGCATGTAAACTTCTGTTGAGAAAAAAGATAATTATGTATCTTCTCTCCTATGAAACAATGACTCTAAAAATGTTTCTCATTTCTATTTTGTAAAGATCTATTAACATTGGGTGAAGAGTTGAAGGAGTTTGAGAACTGTCACTGACAGCCCTGAGCCCAAGCCAGGAGTACTGTTTGATATCATAGGAGCTGCAACGTTATAAGTCTGGCAAGGCACGCTCATTGCAATCCTAGGAAGCTGTAACTTAAAGGAAATAATTTTTAGGTGAGCATACAGCTACAAGAATTTTCAAATGTTAAACAGTAACTCCAGCATTATCAGAGTCAGGTTTGGTTACACTTGCCATCCAATCTGGCTGAAGTTTTCATTAATGATATTGGTAATGGTTTAGATTCATTGAACAGAAAGTGTCTCTACACTTTAGTGGTTGCAAAAAGCATTGTCTTTGCAGACAGGGTTCTCTAATTTACTTTTTGTTTACCTTTTTAATTAAAATAAAACTTCTCAATCTTAGCTTGATCTAACATTAGAACAGATTGAGAAGAAAAGCCCTCATTTCCTATGCTCTGCCCTCCACTGAGATTGTGATGGTTTACCTTAACACTGATATGGCTTAGCCTTCCACTTGGGCATGAAGGTTTAACTCCACCATCTGTTTCCCTTTTTGCAATTAAGAATAAAGAAATGTTCTTACTTGTAGAAAATATTCAGCACAATTATTCCAGGTGATTTTTCCTTTCAGGATCATTATTTAGTATGCATTAACGGATGTATTACTTCCTCTTTAATTTGGGAGTAATATTTGAACTACGATTAGTGACAGAGGCAAGAGCATGTTTTCAAATTACTGCTCTAAGATAATAATAATAATACAGAATTTCTCCCAAATATACAAAGCTGGTTGTTCAAGTAGTTAAAGGTTTTACTATTTTTTCTCTATGTAACTGTTTACTCTCTCATTTGCTTCTTTGAACATGGACTTTTTTTGTTAAATCTCTCTAATCATGTGTTTTAGTATCATTTGCTTTCAAGGATGATTAAAAAGTTAAATGAATACTATAGAGGTTTTTTGTTTAGTTTTGCTTTTTTTAAGGCAATGAAGGCCATAAAAATGTATATAACTGAAGCTAATTTCTGCTCAGTGTCATATGTTGGCCAGCTAGAGATATCTTTTCCTGAGATATGTAGCAAAGAAATGGAAGAAAATAAAATTTCATCATCATTAAGGAAAAATAGCATCACTTTCTATCTTCTCTTTGACTCATTAAGAATGCCCTTCTCCCATTCATTTTTAAATATTCCTAGTTTAAATCCCTTAAAGTTTTTACTGGATGCACTATTAAAAACTAATAAACCCAGGTTACTTATTGAGTCAAGCTTGAGGGGATAAAGAGATTGCATTGCCCAAGTCTGTATTATATGCCAATGAAAATTTTTTTTGTTATCATGGGAGAGTCTATGACTAGATCTTAGACAATCAGTATCAGTTGGGTAGAGCACATCTCTACCCAATAGAATTTTTGTTTCAAAGAGGAGCTTGATTATTTTCAATGCTAAATTTACACTATGCCAAAACTATGGTAAATCTAGACAAGTCACCAATTTGATTAAGGTACAATATTTTATATATTTTAAGTGATTTGCATTGCATTCTATATTCTATTTTTCTACATTGTAAATTCTATAGATTTCTTTGTTATGTCAAATTCACACAATGATTCTAAGCATTTGACACTATGGCATAATATTTCTATTATAAATATTTCAAATGATTTTATTTCTTTTAAAGTTTGATTGTTTGTTTTTTTGTTTGTTTATGAGACATAGAGAGAATCCGTGGGTGCCTGCAAGCAGGGAGACGGGCAGAGTGGGAGAGAAAAGAAGATGGAAAGAATCCTGAGCAGACATCTCGCTGAGCAAAGAAACCAGACCTGCTACTGGGGCTTGATCCCAGGACCCTGAGACCCTGAACTGAGCTGAAATCAAGAGCCTGCCCCTTAACCAACTGAGCCACCCAGGTACCCCTAAATGAATTTATTTCTATATGAGGAATTTAAAGCTTAGTAGAAACTTTCTAAAAAAATTATGCTAATACAATCTATTGAGGTCAATAGAATCATGAAAGTATCACTTCCTATTAATTCCCATATTTCCTGATTGATATTAATATGTATCCAGCTTGCTATTTAAAAAATATTCATATTTCAAGGTACCATTTATAGAAGTAATACCCACAAGAGTTTTTGTTTTTATCTCAGTCATTTACAGACAACAAATTGTAATTAACTAAAGAATATGAAAATTGAATACTTGGCAAAATACAATATATTTTTGCCATGAAACATAGACTCAATTATCAGGGGCTAATTCTTGGACATTTTATTTTATAAAGATTTTATTTATTTATTCATGAGAGACAGAGGAGAGAGAGAGAGAGAGAGAGAGAGAGGCAGAGACACAGGCAGAGGGAAGAAGCAGGTTCCATACAGGGAGCCTGACGTGGACTCGATCTGGGTCTCCAGGATCACACCCTGGGCTGAAGGCGGCCGCTTAACCACTCAGCCACCCGGGCTGCCCCACTTTTATGCTTTTAACTACATAAAAATGCTGGGGCTATCTTCTCACTGATTTTTTTTCTCATAGGAATCAAGTGCTCCTGGAGCCCATATGTACTTATTAGAGATGGAGCAATAATATTAACTTCTTACAATTTAACTTCACCTTTTAAGTAAAGATTTTGCTTGTATTTTCTAAAATTACTTTTTTCCAAACAAATGCCACAGTTTGCAGAACAAAAACTTCATATCATGACATCATTATTATTTGCATGGTATTTTAGGATGCTTAAATTAAGTGGTTTTTTAGCCCTATTGGTCATTACTATAATATTTACTTGATGATTAAGTTTTTACTATGACACATGGGCAGTAACTTTCCTGTTTACCTTATCTAGACAGTTGGGCTGTGACAGTGAGGAGACTAAGGGATGGGTGATAGCGCTGACACTGACATTTCTGATGATAACTTAATGGCCCTAAATAACAATCAGTTTTTTAAGTAAAGCTGTAAGGAAAGTACACAATTAAAAAAAATTCTTTATAACTTAATGTATCTTTAACACTCTTCAAGGTACATAGGGAACACAAAAGAGGTGTTTCTTATGGGATGAGAAGCTCATTAGTCTCTACATACACATGAGACTGAGATAATTTATTGAACAATAGTGAATACCTACAATGTGCATTTTAATGACAGTTAATTTGGTCAAATGTGAAGTACTGTCTTCAATATATCCTAAAGGGAATCAAAGAACAGAGAAATGTACATGACCCAGAAATATTTCTGGAAGATTTGTATTAAGCCTGACATGAATGTGAGAGCCATAGATGTCTTCACCTTTCACTTAAATGTTCAACAATTACAGTCCTTCTGGTGGGTTCCCATGCTACTGATGTGTCTTTATTCAAGAACTGTCTTTATCTTCACCCCACACTAATGTATTTTCACCTTTCTCTCTCTCTCCCTCCCTCTGTCCCTCCTTCCTTCTCTAAAAAATAAAGAAATAAAATGTCATATTCCTGGAAAAGTGACTATATTTCCAAGTAATTAGGATCAGTATTCCTCCCTTTTTTAAGATTTCACATATTAAGATATCTGATCCTTTATGATATTGCAGTGCATGTGTTCATCTACTGTTACCTATCACTGTGTTTATAAACATGGAAACTAGAGGATAATACACCAAAATGCATCAGGCCCTACTGTTTGATGCCAAACATGCAGAGGTCCAATCCATTTATATTTTCTATTGATAGGAGAGAAGTCAAAATTAACTATTGTGGGATAAGCAATATTGTTGAGTTCTGACTGTATCTGCTTTAATTGCTGTTTGAACTTTTTTTTTTTTTCTTTTTGCTGTTTGAACTTTAAATCAGATTTGTTAAAAAGGATATCCTAAAAATAATAGTTTAAGCATTTATCAATTTAGGGTTAAGAAATTTTTTAAAAGATTATTTATTTGTGAGAGACACAGAGAGAGAAGCAGAGACATAGGAAGAAGGAGAAGCAGGCTCCTTGTGGGGCTCGATCCCAGGACCCGAGGACTATGACCTGAGCCAAAGGCAGATGCTCAACTACTGAGCCACCCAGGTGCCCCCTGGGTAAAGCAAATTTAAATGAATCAACTTAATTTTAATGAAATTATCAGTATATTACTCTACTCCCAAGTTTATGAGAACTACTGCCTTTCTTCCTATGTTTGCATTTGTGTCCATAGTTTTAACTTTTTTTTTTTTGACACAGGTAGATACTGCATGGCAGTGAGTTATTTTTATATGAAAAAGTCCTTAGTAAATCTAAGTGATTTTGTAAGTTTTTATTTCTTTTTTGAGATTTTATTTATTTATTTGACACAGAGAGAGAGAAAGCACAGCAGAGGGAGCAGCAGAGGAAGAAGGAGAAGCAGGCCCACTGAGCAGGGAGCCTGATGTGGGACTCTATCCCAGGACCCTGAGATCATGGCCTGAGCTGAAAGTTTAACTGGCTGAGCACCCAGGCACCTGTGTTTAGTAAGTTTAATGTTGAATATCTAGTTTTAATATTGTGCCTTAACAACTCTTTGACAATCTTTAGTTGTAGTTAAATTTAGAGGGAGAAACGACAAACATTCATTCATTCATAAGAACTGAAACAATCACTTCTTATGCCATAACTAGGTTGGCCATGATATACAGAGACCATTGTGGGTTTATTTCTTTAATTTTTTTTTTAATCAATGATACATTGACGACAAGGTTAAATGTGGCATGAGGAAATTTTCCATGATTTGACCATTTGACATCTTCCTTTTTACCTTGTGACTCTGCTCAATATCATCATTTTTCTCAGAATCAAAAGCCAGTTCATTTCTTGTGTACTTTATTCTATTTATACTCTCTTAAGCTTGTTTGGGCTATTTCCTGTTCCTTGAATATCTCTCTCAACTTTCTTTATATAAATAACTCAAACTTTAATACTTGTATATCCAACTCTGTCTTGTGTAAGAGCCTTTCATGCCCTTTCTTTGAACTGTATGAAACTTTGCAATTTACCTACAGTTCCCCATGGATACCATTTGGGCTCTTAGAATATTCAAATGGTTTGGTCACTTGAAAAAAAAATCCACAATCTTCTTCATTTTTCGTCTAACTTCTTATTCCATCCTGTGCCTGTCAATGTGTCTTGGATACATTTTTGTAGCTCAAACACACATAAAATAATGAAAAGCAAATTTAAGAACTTAGAGGCTGTAGTGATTTTTTAATTAGATATTATGTAAATATAGCTTAAATGTAGCCTTGTGGTAAATTATAAATTATTTCATGTGCTCTAAGAAATAAAAAGCATTGATTAAAACTTTACCATATTTGTTCTTACACTTGATGATGAATTTTTGAATCAGTATAAAGATTTTTTTTTAATTTGTATTCATTTTACACAATTTCATTTTGCTTCATTGCAAGAGGAAGTTAAATACTTGGTTTCACCTCACTGAATGACTTGAAACTTTTATTCTTAATATAGAAGCAGTATAGAAAAAATATTTGAGAACAATCAGAAAAGCTATCCTTATAGTTTCAAAGACGGTCAACTTTCATCTCATTTAATGGTGGTCCATGACTATTTTTGCATATAAATGATTTTAAAAGGGCATTCCCTTTGAAATATGAGATTACAATTTATTCAGCCCTATGTTGCTGGGAAATCAAACACTCATCATTGGTCATTCTTCCTTTATTAATTTGCATCTTTTCCCCTAATTTATAGCATGTAAACTTCTGTTGAGAAAAAAGATAATTATGTATCTTCTCTCCTATGAAACAATGACTCTAAAAATGTTTCTCATTTCTATTTTGTAAAGATCTATTAACATTGGGTGAAGAGTTGAAGGAGTTTGAGAACTGTCACTGACAGCCCTGAGCCCAAGCCAGGAGTACTGTTTGATATCATAGGAGCTGCAACGTTATAAGTCTGGCAAGGCACGCTCATTGCAATCCTAGGAAGCTGTAACTTAAAGGAAATAATTTTTAGGTGAGCATACAGCTACAAGAATTTTCAAATGTTAAACAGTAACTCCAGCATTATCAGAGTCAGGTCTGGTTACACTTGCCATCCAATCTGGCTGAAGTTTTCATTAATGATATTGGTAATGGTTTAGATTCATTGAACAGAAAGTGTCTCTACACTTTAGTGGTTGCAAAAAGCATTGTCTTTGCAGACAGGGTTCTCTAATTTACTTTTTGTTTACCTTTGTAATTAAAATAAAACTTCTCAATCTTAGCTTGATCTAACATTAGAACAGATTGAGAAGAAAAGCCGTCATTTCCTATGCTCTGCCCTCCACTGAGATTGTGATGGTTTACCTTAACACTGATATGGCTTAGCCTTCCACTTGGGCATGAAGGTTTAACTCCACCATCTGTTTCCCTTTTTGCAATTAAGAATAAAGAAATGTTCTTACTTGTAGAAAATATTCAGCACAATTATTCCAGGTGATTTTTCCTTTCAGGATCATTATTTAGTATGCATTAACGGATGTATTACTTCCTCTTTAATTTGGGAGTAATATTTGAACTACGATTAGTGACAGAGGCAAGAGCATGTTTTCAAATTACTGCTCTAAGACTAATAATAATAATACAGAATTTCTCCCAAATATACAAAGCTGGTTGTTCAAGTAGTTAAAGGTTTTACTATTTTTTCTCTATGTAACTGTTTACTCTCTCATTTGCTTCTTTGAACATGGACTTTTTTTGTTAAATCTCTCTAATCATGTGTTTTAGTATCATTTGCTTTCAAGGATGATTAAAAAGTTAAATGAATACTATAGAGGTTTTTTGTTCAGTTTTGCTTTTTTTAAGGCAATGAAGGCCATAAAAATGTATATAACTGAAGCTAATTTCTGCTCAGTGTCATATGTTGGCCAGCTAGAGATATCTTTTCCTGAGATATGTAGCAAAGAAATGGAAGAAAATAAAATTTCATCATCATTAAGGAAAAATAGCATCACTTTCTATCTTCTCTTTGACTCATTAAGAATGCCCTTCTCCCATTCATTTTTAAATATTCCTAGTTTAAATCCCTTAAAGTTTTTACTGGATGCACTATTAAAAACTAATAAACCCAGGTTACTTATTGAGTCAAGCTTGAGGGGATAAAGAGATTGCATTGCCCAAGTCTGTATTATATGCCAATGAAAATTTTTTTTGTTATCATGGGAGAGTCTATGACTAGATCTTAGACAATCAGTATCAGTTGGGTAGAGCACATCTCTACCCAATAGAATTTTTGTTTCAAAGAGGAGCTTGATTATTTTCAATGCTAAATTTACACTATGCCAAAACTATGGTAAATCTAGACAAGTCACCAATTTGATTAAGGTACAATATTTTATATATTTTAAGTGATTTGCATTGCATTCTATATTCTATTTTTCTACATTGTAAATTCTATAGATTTCTTTGTTATGTCAAATTCACACAATGATTCTAAGCATTTGACACTATGGCATAATATTTCTATTATAAATATTTCAAATGATTTTATTTCTTTTAAAGTTTGATTGTTTGTTTTTTTGTTTGTTTATGAGACATAGAGAGAATCCGTGGGTGCCTGCAAGCAGGGAGACGGGCAGAGTGGGAGAGAAAAGAAGATGGAAAGAATCCTGAGCAGACATCTCGCTGAGCAAAGAAACCAGACCTGCTACTGGGGCTTGATCCCAGGACCCTGAGACCCTGAACTGAGCTGAAATCAAGAGCCTGCCCCTTAACCAACTGAGCCACCCAGGTACCCCTAAATGAATTTATTTCTATATGAGGAATTTAAAGCTTAGTAGAAACTTTCTAAAAAAATTATGCTAATACAATCTATTGAGGTCAATAGAATCATGAAAGTATCACTTCCTATTAATTCCCATATTTCCTGATTGATATTAATATGTATCCAGCTTGCTATTTAAAAAATATTCATATTTCAAGGTACCATTTATAGAAGTAATACCCACAAGAGTTTTTGTTTTTATCTCAGTCATTTACAGACAACAAATTGTAATTAACTAAAGAATATGAAAATTGAATACTTGGCAAAATACAATATATTTTTGCCATGAAACATAGACTCAATTATCAGGGGCTAATTCTTGGACATTTTATTTTATTTTTTTATTTATTTACTTTGAAAATATTATTTATTTTTTTGATAGAGAGAGAGAGAGAAAGAAAGAGCACAAGCAGAGGTAGCAAGAGAGGGAGAAGCAGAATCCCCACTGAGCACGGAGCCCAATGGGGGGCTGGATCCTAAGACCCTGAGGTCATGACCTGAGTGGAAGGCAGATGTTTAACTGATGGAGCTACCCAGGTGCCCCTCTTGGGTTTTTTAGATTCTTATTTTTAAACAAGAATATAGTGAATGGGATCATACTCAAATAGCAATACAAAAATATGCTTAAGTAATGGCAATTGAATACATCCATGATAAATATTAAGAAAATAAATGTTTAAAATGTATTCAGATATTTGTCAAAGTATTTAAAAGTGAAATTTTTTCCTTGAGAGTGAATATTTTCTGTAGGGAAAATAGAAGGCAAATCATTTGAATTTGTGCATGTAGTTAATGAATTTGGATAGAGTGTTCTAAGGAGCAGCTTTTAATTTAAATGCTAAGATGTTTTCCCTGATATCAGTAGAGTCATTTAGCATGTATTAATTAAATAATCATATATAAAGTACTTACCATTTTAAGGCATGCTCATGACTGCAGAACTGATACTTAATATATGACCATTATCTATAGCAGTCTACTGAGAGAAATATGGTTATAAAATGGTTATTACATTAATTATAAAGTTATTATTATATTAATAAGAATCAATGTGTAGCATGTAGAACAGAATGCAAAAAGGAGCACAGACTAGGAAGATATTAACTCAGGGGAATAACAAAAAGCTCCAAAAATGAAGAGATTTGACTGACTTCTGGGAACAAATGAGAGGTCATTGATAGGAAAGCCTTCCATGGTGAGGGGTTGGGGAAGGTTGCTACTGCTACATGACAAATTATCATAAAGGTCATTAAACAGCACTTATTTATTACATCAAAGTTCTATAGGAGTCTGTTTAAGATCACACAAGACCAATGTCAAGTATCAGCCAGACTGACCTCTTCTGGAAGTTTGGAGAAGAATCTGATTCCAAGCTCTTTTGATTGTTGGCAGTATGCCTTGTGATTGTGAGGCTGAGATTGTTCACAACTCCTAGAGGCCATACTTCAGTTCTTGAACCGTGCAGGATTGACCTTTTTTTTTTTTTTTGGTGCTCTGACTTTCTTTACTATGGCCAGCCGAGGGGGAAAAAATTCTCTGCTTTTAAAGAACACATACATGCAATTAACTCCACCTGATGATCCCTCTTTGATCAATTCAGTGTCAACTGATTAATAACTTTAATTACATCTTCAGAATCCTTTTGGCCATGTGTCATAATCATGGGCATTATATATCTAGGGTAAAAGCCATGGGAGCCATCTTAAAATTCTGCCTAAAACACATGAGAAACACAGAAAATGCAAAGATTAAAAGACTAACATTGCAAGTTTATTTAAGTTTATTTGAATAGCTATGAATAACTTGTTGAATCTCCTTTAGAATTTGTCAGGGCTGACTAGGCTGTGGAGACATAAAAGAAAAATCTACGTTTGGAAAGAAGTAAACAGCTGTTGAAGGCTCTCCATACTTTATACCAGGCTTCAGGTTAATCTGTAGATGGTTTTCAACTGTACGCACAGATAAGTGAGTAAGACTGTCAAAGACCAAGTATTTAAAACAGCTCTGCCTTTTTTTTTTTTTTTAAGATTTTTATTTATTAGAGAGAGAAGAGGGAGAGCAAGTGCACACCAGTCTTGGGAGAGACAGAGGGAGAGGGAGAAGCAGACTCCCCACTAAGCAGGGAGCCTGAAGCAGGGATGGATCCCAGGACCCTGGGATCATGACCTGGACCAAAGGCAGGCGCTTAACCCATGGAGTAACCCAGGTGCCCCTAAAAAAACTCTGCTTTTGAAGGTGAATAATGTCAATTTCAAAGAGATCAAATAGGAGGAACACTCAATCTTTTTTGATTATCTCAGCTAATCAAGTTTTAAAAGATTGAATTAATATCAAAAAAACAAAACAACAAAATACTGGTTTAAAATAATCAAAGCAAGGCAGTCCAGGTAGCTCAGCAGTTTAGCCCAGGGCCTGATCCTGGAGGCCCGGGATCGAGTTCCATGTCAGGCTTCCTGCATGGAGCCTGCTTCTCCCTCTACCTGTGTCTCTGCCTCTCTCTGTGTATGTGTGTCTCTCATGAATAAATAAATAAAATTTTAAAATTAAATAAATAAATAAATAAATAAATAAATAAATAAATAAATAATAAAGCACCCAGTTGCTTTAAGGGAATTAAACATTGAGAAAGAATACCACTTTGTAGGACACTGAAAACATGTGTAAATGACATAGTATTGGTAAATGTATGAATTAATTAATAAAAAAATGAATTAATCAATAAATGGATTAAGCTAGGAAGAACACGAGTGAATAAGAAACTCATTAATCATTTATAATTCCAGTTACAATGTGTGGGTTTTTTCCATATCACCAAGGCAGAGTGTCCTGCAACTAAACTCAATCTGACACTCTCCACCTGGAAATAACATCAGATCTCACAGGTTGAGGTATTAACAGAGCACCTGCCCTTCTGCTCCATGTGCCATCATATGTCCAGGTTGTCACCTGTGCTTCTGACTGATTAGCTATAGATCAGAGGTTCCAATGACCACTTTTTGGATTTAATTTTCTAAAGAGGCTTGGAGAACTCAGAGAAATGTTTTACTTACTAAATTACTGGTTTATTACAGAAGGAACAGTCAAAGAGAAGAGATGCATGGTACACAGTCTTGGGGATGGCACAGAGCTTCCATCATCTCTGGCCATGCCACGCTCCTGCATCTCCATGTGTTCACCAAACCAGAGCTCTCTGAACTCCAACTTGGGTGTTTATGGAGGTGTCATTGCATAGGCATTGTTTATTAAATTATTAGCCATCAGTGATTACATTCAACCACCAGCCCCTCTACCCTCCCTAGAGGTCAGAAAGATGGGACAGAAAATTCCAACCCTCCAATCACCAGGTTGGTTCTCCTGGTAACCAGCCTTCACCCTTAGGTGTGGCCCAAAGTGTTATGTCATTGACATAACAAAAGGCCCTTTGGTAGGTTCCAAGAGGTTTTAGGATCTCAGTCAGAAACTGGGATGGAGGCCAAAATATATTTTTTATTATAAATCCTATCACAGTCATGAGCAATGGAAGTGGTACCAGTCAGTAGAATGAGCAAATAAATTAATTGCTTTGGAAACAGAAGAGCTTATATACTTCAATGACTTAATGACTTGATGTCAATGTGCAAAAAAATTCATTTATAAAGATGTTTCCTATTTTTAGATACTTAACATATTTTGGAACACAAAAAGATAGTAAAAACTAATAGATTATAACAATTGTCTTTTTTTAAAAAATCGATATGATCCCTAGACTGTTAGGTATTGGCAAATGCTTGCAGTTGATTCAACCATTTGGAAAATTCACTTATAATATTACTGTGAGAAATTAAAAATGTGTTTGTTGCATAAAGATATAATGGATATATTAAATTACATGGACTGCTGAAACAAAGAATGTTAATTGTTAGACTTAACTTAAACATAGGCTGTAAGTTCAAAAGAAAATTCAGCATCATACAGTATAGTTTGTCCTCAACTTTAAGATAACAATAGTAGGGAATCCCTGGGTGGTGCAGGGGTTTAGCGCCTGCCTTTGGCCCAAGGCGCGATCCTGGAGACCTGGGATTGAATCCCACGTTGGGCTCCTGGTGCATGGAGCCTGCTTCTCTCTCTGCCTCTCTCTCTCTTTCTCTCTCTCTCTGTTACTATCATAAATAAAAAATAAAAAAAGATAACAATAGTATTGATTTTGTTAGAATAAATATAGTTCTTATTATATAATAAAAGTTTTTGATGACAGGTGCTTTTTTAAAAAAATATTTGAGAGAGAGAGAAAGCATGTGTGTGAGTGGGAGAGGAGCAGAAGGTTAAAGAATCCTCAAGCAGACTGCCCCATTCCCCTCCGCACCGAGCTTGGATCCCAGGACCCCTACACAGGGCTCCACCTCAGGACCCTGAGATCATGACCTGCGCAGAAATCAAGAATCAGATGGTCAACCAACTGAGCCACCCAGGTACCCCTTGATGACAGGGTTCTAATTAAAGTTATATAGACAAATTACAATTATGGTCTCAGTCTACTAAAATATGTCAATGGAGATAAGCATGAATTCCAGTACTGTGGTTTAGAAAACAGTAAATCCATAATGAGAGTATAAAAAGAACACATGCAAATTGAATTATTTTAGACTTGTTGAAAATTACAAGAATTTTTGCTAGGTTTCCATATGGTTTTACTGCTTTACCATCTTCAAGTTTTTCTAAGTGACTCTCAGGGCATTACCTGTCTGCCTTCATAAAAATGCAAATGTTTGGGCAGCCCGGGTGGCTCAGTGGTTTAGCACCTGCCTTTGGCCCAGGGTGTGATCCTGGACTCCCAGGATCAAGTCCCACGTCGGGCTCCCTGCATGGAGCCTGCTTCTCCC
Organism: Vulpes lagopus; assembly: GCF_018345385.1. Classification (NCBI taxonomy): domain Eukaryota; kingdom Metazoa; phylum Chordata; class Mammalia; order Carnivora; family Canidae; genus Vulpes; species Vulpes lagopus. The sequence continues at coordinate 49,166,572 of NC_054847.1, read as the reverse complement.
TCTGCCTGTGTCTCTGCCTCTCTCTCTCTCTCTGTCTCTCAAGAATAAATAAATAAAATCTTAAAAAAATACAAATGTTTCTTAGCCCATTCTAATACAAGTTTCCATCCATTTTCTCTGGATAATTTTTTTTTCATAAAGTTTATCACCTCTTAAAATATTACAAAGTGCATATATTAATCATTTTTAACACCCACCTGCATTTGCATCAACAAACCAGAACATATTTCATTAGTGCAGAAATTGGTTTTTGTATACATTAATAGGCACATAGTAGAAGCTAAGTAAATATTAACTGAGTGATAAAGAATGGATTAATTAAAAAATAAAGTATGTATTTACATTTGCCATAAAGTAAAACATTCATAAACTTGGTATAAGCCAAGAGAAGTAAACAATCTGAAAATATTACATAATGAACAATTAAAAGTACTAATTCTGTTATGTTTGAGATCTGATTTGGCAAAACATATATTATACCTTCTTTTAAGCACTTGCTGAATAGAGATATGACAGTCAATAAATTATTATAGCTGCTTAAAGGCCAAAATTATAGAATTCGTTAAAAATGTTCGAAGTGCTTGTTTTGTTATAATGCAAAGAGAAGTCTTTAGAGTTTTAGTTTTTTGAAATGGAAAGAATTGTTTTAGGAGAGTTGCTATCCCTTTTCACTGAAATTATTTGAAAAATAATTTATTTTACATATTTCAATGGATTTAATGCACAGGTCTACCTGAACTTTTGAACATTAAGATTCTCTAGGACAAAAATGCCTGTTGCTAAAAAATAAAGTGTAAAAGTCATGATGAAGTCTCAGAATATACAGTAAAAATGTCTGGTTAAGCATTACAGTGGAATTGTTGTAATAACACTAAATTGATTATAATTTTCAAGTGTGAGAAAATAACATTTAACAATATAATAAAAATGAATAGCTACCCACCATAGATGTTTTCTGAAATAGCTATTTGGGTACTCTCAGATACATAATTAAAAAAAAAATGAGCAGTGTACATACTGCTACCCAATGATCCAAAAGCAAAATAGCAACAGGGCTAAATAGTTTTTTCTGGCTAAAATGGCTTCTATTTTCATTTATTAAATATACATGTTTTATTTTAATTTGCTAAACCTTTCATAAAATTACACTATATTCAATTAAAATGAGAACATAGTTGAAAGAGACATAAAGATGAGAATTAAGACAGCGGTTTCTAGTCAAGATTTTATTTTTTAGTGTAAGACCGTGAAAAAATAACTTCCATGGAATTCATAATCTTGCTTTGTAAAGTGCAAAGATCAGGTTATATATGTCTAGGATTCCTCCTATCTTTTGGAAGATAGTCTTTATCCATGGGTCCTGGCTCACAGCTCCCAAGCCTTTGGAATTTCCTGACAAGACACTGCAATGGGACCTTCTTTTGTTGTGATATTTTATCTATTGTGCCCAGTTTCTGGAGTTGCTTCAGAGCCACACAATGAAATGGGTGTCTTATTATTCACAACATGCCTTTTCTGCCATAACAGGATATATGACAATGAAGTGACTTTTGGATAAGTATAGGGGCTGGTAGCCAGGGGAATCAATCAAGAATAGGGGGTTGGAACTTTCAAGTTCACCATCTGACTTCTGGGGATTCTGAGAAGGGGGTTGGAAATCAAAACAATCACTAATGTGAAATCACATTACCTCTGGGTACCTCTGGGTAGATACTGTCAGAATTGCCTTGACTTGTAAGACATCCAGTTGGTGTTTCTAGCATGTTTGGAGATGGTGGTGGTGGTGGTGGTGGTGGTGGTGGTGGTGGTGGTGGTGGTGTGTGTAGGGGGGGATCCTTATTTATGTTGGAATTGGGTGCAGAATCAAAAATAACAGCCAACCTTTCTGAGTCTCATTTTATAAATCTATGAATGTATGGGATTGGACTAAAATCATCCCTGCAGTATGTATCAACGCTACTATCTAAAACTAAAAAAGCAACTGTATCTTTCCAATATTTAAGAACTTTGGGTTTTGACAGTAGATTAGCAATCATTTTGAAGGTTTTTATAATTTGATTCTTAGAAAAATGACACAATTTTGGAGTGCTAGTAACTAACGTCCATAACTTCAAACACCGTTATTTAATTCATATGATCTATATGAAAATACTCTTAATAGGAGGTGTAGTTATGGGGCACTTGGGTGGCTCAGTCAGTTAAGCGACCAACTCTTGATTTGGGCTAAGGTCATGAGCTCAGGGTCCTGAGACCAAGCCCCGAGTGGGGTTCCGAGCACATCACAGGGAGTCTGCTTCTTTTCCTTCTCTCTCCCTCTCTTCTGTGCCTCCCTCAGCTCCCACACACTCTTTCTTCCTCTGGAACAAATACATAACTCTTTAAAAAGAAAAAAAAAAAAAGATAAAGAAATAAAGAAGATGCGGTTGTTTGGTAATAAATCACACAACTTTTATTCAATGTCTGTCACAGATAAAATTCCATGCGGAGTGCCTTACATTCTTAGTATTGTCTTCAGGACAGCACAGTGAGGCAGTGTACATATGGCACATTTATTAGATGAAGAAATCTAGAAACTTAATCACTTGATTTTACACAAAATGTGAGCATATAAAAAAGAATGTGAGCATATTATAAATGGAAATTCAATCTAAATTTTAGATTCCAAAACCTATTGACTATAATTGATCTACCCAAATCATTCTTTAATTGGAATAGAGTAAAAAAGCTGATTTTAAAGAAATGTCTATTTCCATTAGAAAAAAAAAACATATTATATAAAAAGTAAGTTAAAACTATTGTTTTAAAAATAAATATAACCTTAGTTGTATTTGGACATGAGGGGATATAATCAAAAGTAATTTGGGGTAGTGTGTGGGATAGATTCAAGAGGATGGTAAACTTGAAGTGAATTGGCCTGGTCAAGTTCCTGATGAATGATGGATGTGTGTCATTATGCATTCTTCCAAACCTACAGAATTTACAACACCAAGGGTGAACCCTAAGGTAACATCTGGACTTTGGGTGATGATGATGTGTCAAGGCAGGTTCATCTTTGGTAATAAAAAGAAAAGAAAAGAAAAGAAAAGAAAAGAAAAGAAAAGAAAGGAAAGGAAAGGAAAGGAAAGGAAAGGAAAGGAAAGGAAAGGAAAGGAAAGGAAAGGAAAGGAAAGGAAAGGAAAGAAATAATAGTACTATCCAGTGAATGACGTTAATGGAAGAGATTATGCATGTTTTTTTGGGGGGGGCAAGTCTGTATGCGAAGTCTCTCAATCTTATTGTGAATCTAAAAGTGCTTTAAAGAGGTAAAGACTTTATTTAAAAAATAATTCCTAATGATTTTATGAAAAAAATATAGAAAACATATTGTTTGAAATATGTTCAAAATTATATAAAACCTACTATAAACATGCCTGTAAGGTACATGCTTTTGTTTTTATAACAGAAAGCATTCAGTAATGTAAAATATAGTTAATTTAGAACTAAACAAAATAAAATAAAACTAGTTTTCTCTCTCATTTCATTCAAGATTAAAAACAAATCATCCACTTAAGCAGTATCTATTGGTGACTAGTCTGTCATTCACCAACAGCCATACAGAAACTCCAGTACACAGACATGCTTTACGTTTTTGCTTGTCACATTTGCAATGTCCTCAATGGCCAACCCAGTGCACATGGCACAGCGTGTAATCCCTGTGTGTGGATATTCACTTATGAGTGTGGATAAAGGGAGAAAACTATGGCAAGCAGTTTGCAAACAACCTATCACAGTTGCCTACAAAACCTAAAGAGCATCACAGAACTCTACTTCTTTATACCTTTTGGAAGTCCACATTTCTATGTGCACTTTAGGAAACAATCCTGATGTTGCAGGCTCAGGAATCTTCAAGAGTTTCAATCCTTATATTCATATGCTTTCTTAATTTATATGCATTTTTTTTCATTCCTAGGTTTCTAGGACACTCACCAGTATCTGCTCACCAGGTCAGATTAGCGTGTCATCAGTATTACAGAGCAATGTGATGTTTTGTGAAATGGAAACATATTATCATGGAGAGCAGAAGAGTCAACATTGCCTTGAGGCGACACAGTGAAGCTATTGCTGTCCTGACCATGAGGTGGCAAAGTTGTATTAATTAATCCTCCTGACTGATGAAAGAAAAACATTTGCCAAATCATTGCCACACACTGCGGCTATTTTTCTGCTCCAGGAGAGTCCAGCATCTGCCATTGCCCATTCGTTTCCTGCAGAGGTAGGTGGGTGGACCACAGAAAGTTTGGCCTCTTCATGCCATTTCCATACTTAAGTGAAATATGGGCGAGGTTTACACGCAACCTGAAGTCCAGAGGTGTTAACTCTCCAAGGGAGGCTCTTTGAACCAAGACAAAAGATGGTAGGGAGCTCGGTAGATAAATTCTGTCTCCTTTCTCCTTCCTATTGCTCTTCTGAGATGTGCTATATAGATGAAGTTTGTCTCAAGACATTTTTGAGGCAAAAAGACACATCTGCGTATCTGTTCACATCTTGTGAAGCAGTAGACTCCATGGTAACAAATCACCTTGCGTTTTGTCCATCATTCCCTGCCTCATTTTTCCTTGTCCTCATTCTCATTGACCTGAATTTTCATCTCTCAAATAAAACATCAGTGATTTATTTTTGCCTCAGGCTGAGTTTCCTGGATCCTTGGGATATTGTCAATTTAAAAAATGTGAAAGCTGGGAAGAGACCAAAGGTTGCCCAATAATTATGTCTCCATGTCACAAGCATGGCATGTTTTCAGTTCAAAATGGATTTCCTTTTTGTCTTTCACAGAGTTCAAGAACTGGCCATCTGTTTTGTGAGACACACTTTCCTTATACCCCAAATATGTTATTGATACTCAACTCCTTAAGCCCATCTCACCTACTCCTGCTCTGTATTGAATCCTATCACATCACCATTTGAAACTTTCCTCTTTCTAATCCAGAAAAATCTTGTGATTTCAAAATTTTTTTCTGAGTCAATGGAAGCAACAATTAACATGAATTAGCAGACAGGTTAAGCAAGAATGACTTCAAAACAGGTGCATGACAGGTAGACATTGATTCCTTACAATATCAATATCCATATGTTTTAATCAACTATATATACGTATATAGCTGGAGAAAATAATATTTATTTTAATTATTAATAATCCAAAATTCAATATTCGATTTTCTGATTTAGGTAATATTTAATAGGATAGTCAACATCTGTTATTAACCACATGAGTGGGGGAACAAACAGGTCCTTCAACTATGTAATGTATTATTGGATCTTATTTTGATCTAAATTAGTCAGTGGAACAACAGTTGTACCTATTACCCAGAGTATCTCTTAGTCATGAATCATCAGACTACCTTCTTATATACATTGTTGATCCTTAAATAACATGGGGAGTTAGGAGTGCCAGTCACACACAGTAAAAAATATTGGTATAACTTTTGACTCCTTCAGAAACATAACCACTAATAGCCTACTAGTGATGGAAGACTTACCAATACCAGAGTCAATTACATATTTTGTATGTATCATATACTATATTCTTAAAAGAAAGTAAGCTAGAGAGAAAAAGTCAAGAAAAACATTTTCAAAAGAGAATACACAGTACTGTATTTATATTTTAAAAATCCACAGATAAATGGATACATGCAGTCCAAATCTGTTTTTCAAGGGTCAATTGTACTGTGAAATAAGAATAAAAACTGTGAAATAAATTGTGTCAGACCACCGTGTTGTGCAAATTACCACTTTTAAACAGCTTCATTGATGAATAGTTGAAATATGATAAACTACATATATTTAAAGTAAGCAATTTGATAAATTTTACATATGTTTACACCTAAAAAACCATCATCACAATCAAGATAATGAATTTAGTAATCGATGCCCAACGTTTCCTAATGCCACTTTGTATCCACTCACTGAGATTCATAATCCCCCCACAGGAAACCAATGATGCACTTTATAGCTATACATTAGTTTGTATTTTCTAAAATTTTCTATAAATGGAAAAATTGACTATATACACTTTTTGTCTGGAGTCTTTTGCAAAATAAAATTATTTTGAAATTTATCTATATCCTTGCCTATACCGGTAGTTCATTTTTCAAAATCTGAATAGCATTCCATTGTATGAATATGTCAGACATTTTTTAATCCTTTCATTGGTTATAGAATTTCAGAGTAATTCCATCTTTGAGGTATAACAAATGAAACTGCTATAAACAATCGTTTGCATGTCTTTGTATGAAAATATTTTATTTCCCTTGGGTAGAAACTTAGGAGTGGAATTGCCAGATCATATGGTAGATGGTCTTGTCTTTTCTAAGGAACTTAAAAATGTTTTCCGAAGTGATGTAACAATTCCATTTCTGCCACCAACCTTACTGATAGCATAAATAGTCAATTAACACCTATCTTGTATATTATATGAATTAGACGCTGTCTTCTCAAAGTAAGATAAGCTAGAGAAAATAAAATATTATTAAGAAAATCATAGAAAATCATTTTCAAGAGAAAATACATTTACAGTACCGTACTGTATTTATCAGAAAAAAAAAATGTGTGTAAGTGGAACTGCACATTTTAAAGCCGGGTAGAGGCATCACCTGCAAGCTCTGTAAAATTTGCAACACTGCACTTGAGGGAATACTTCTTTGTGTTTGTTTGTTTGTTTGTTTTTAGAGTAGGGAGAAAGGATGTTAGCTTTAACTAGTACACACAGTATAAGCGATCGTTGTGTCTCAAAGGCGACAAGGTTATCCTGTTGTGAGTGACGGCTCTCTTGATTCTCTTCTAAATTCGTTAGTCCCACTCTGAGCAAATTCATAAAAGTAAAGGAAGAGCAATCTAGCAGCAGTCCAACAGAATTGCTCAATCACCAAGGTGATTCACAAAAGGATACGGATTATGACTACCCACGGTAGCTTGTTCCCATTTTCCCTTTTGGGTAGCAATGCCAGAGAATGTGAGGGAAAACAGACAAAGAACCACAGGCTTTATTACCTGCATGACATCAATAAACATTGGGAAAAGTAATAGATGTGTGCTCTGTAAGAACTCTGAAGCATGTGACCATCCTTTATTGACATTTTTTCTTTTTTTTTTTTCAATTGATTTGGATATTAAGAGAACAAGCTACTCTAATCTCCTTCCAGAATCTTCACCCAATTTTGACCTAGTTAGTTATGAATAGCTCTGCTTTTAATAATACTTTGCTAGATTTAATATTTTCTCATTATACTGTAGAGTCCATCATCAGAGAAGTGAGGAGGGTTTCATGGCAGTTTCAGCTTTCTTTAAAATCATAACATTGTCTTGGTGGGGCAATGGCTGTCTTTTGCTTATCTCATTTTTTTGTAAAAGACTGAAGGCAATGTTCTCTGTTTTTCCTTATTTTAGAGTAATGAAAAATAAGAGCAAATGAATACCATTGGTTCTTTCCTGCTCTTCATTTTATAATTGTCTTCCACGATTGTAGAAAGTCAGAAATGTAGAAAGTCACACTGATGGTGCTTGAAAAGTATTCTGTTGTTAATTTTAACCAAGCAAAAATGTTGCACTCCAATAAAGGACAAGTAAGAAAGTATTTATATAACAGAAACTTTGGCAAAAATGGGTGGAACAATTCTCTCCTTTCTAAGGCTGCACTATCATGCAGAGCCCTATGTCATTCTCATTAGAAGACTTTCCACTAGAGGATGATTAGTTCTGACAAGGTTTTTTCCTTCTGTTTCAGAGACAAAATCAAACCTGCTGAAGCCACATGTATTCACTCTGTCCACAGAAGAGAAAAAAAATATTTTCACCAAAATTCAGCTTGCGAAACTGAATCTCTACTTTGAATAGATATTGCAAACCAGTGTTTTGCAATATATTTACTCTTCTTTAGAGAAAAGTCATCTGGCTGGGTTGGGATCTGAGTGGGTCCTTTATATAGCACCTGTTAAGAACTCCTACAAGTAAATGCACAGCCTGAAGGACAGGAGAACCTGGTGGACATTAACTGGGTGTCTATTTTGAGCTACCTGCCACCATCTGTACATCGTGTTAGGGGTCCTTATTCCTCACAGTTTATATGCCATTCCGTATTTCTTAAATCACTTGAGACATGGAGTATACATCACTTCTGGAACAAATTTTTTTTTTCTGTTTCCTTCTGGATGCTTTCCTCCCAAGTGCTGCTGACTCTTTACTCATGGCACATCCGTTTTATTTTATGAAGCCTTGACGATCAACATCTGGACCTTTTAAAGTTGAGCTGTGCTGTGCTGACACATTCTTAGACACTTTATTCAGATTCCTATCTTGAGCTGAATGTGAGTGATCGTGTGCAGGGAAAACAAAGGGGATGAGGAAGACAGTAGTAGGAGAGAAAATTATTTGGAGAAATAAGTGGCATTTACTGAATAACTTTGAAGTAATTTAAGTAGTTTGCCATCCATTGTTTTTTATTTAATCATTGCAGCTACTCCATGAGCAAGATATGTGTCTGATATCAATTCTTACCAAGAAGAAAAGAGAAGCTCAATTATGTCTGGTAACTGATCTAGAGTCCTACAACAAGTTACTAACAAAACAGAGATTTGCACATAGCTTTATTTGTGCAAACAACATTCCACGATGCTGCCCCATATAGAGTGTTGCTGTATTTCATAAAGATTTACATCAATTACCTTCTGTTATTACATTTAATTGGCCCCTTCCCACCATTAGTCAACCTCCCAACCTAAAGAACTGAGGAACGGTTGAGTATAAAATTTATAGTAAACTCCATTTTGTACCAATATCTCAATTTTGCTCTTTATGCATACCACCGGAATCTAGAAATCTCTTTAACAGAGCAATTCCTATGCTCATCCAAAATATGGGATACTAATATTATATAGCAGTAGAAGATCAGTAGAGTTTGAGCCAGTTTAAGAAAACAGAAATGGATTTGCTCATATCACAGACTATATGACTAAGTTTTAGAACAAGCTTTTGATAGTGGAAAAGTACTTACAGATGTGATTTCGGTAGTATCCTAAAATAGTCTAGTCTGGGAACACTGCCTCATTAAACGTTTGGCTCATAGCTAAAATTTTTACATCTTTTTTTTCCCCCTCCATTAGTTTTTTTTTTGTTTTGTTTTGTTTTTTTTTTTTTTTTGTTTTTTCCCTCTACGCAGACTCCTGTGCCATGGCCTAGACTCTCTGAGCCTGGCATTGAAGGGAGGACTTAGGGAGAATTATACCTACCCGTGTATAGTCCTACAGAGCAGGACTCCAGTCCAGGCTCCCCAGACCAGCCCCTAAGCTGCCGCAGGGCTGGGAGGACCCGGAGAAATAGCAACAAGTAAACACAGAGCCTTATCCCCCAACCTGGCAGGAAAGTGCAGGGACCACCTGTCCTGGGTAGATGGTAGGCTGATCATATAGAATTATAATACCAGTGTGTCTGGGAATTTTCATAATTTAATACATCAGTATTGAGGCAGTTGGTGTAGTAATAAGATAGGTATAGACTAAACCAGCTTCATTCTTCCAGTTATTCTGACCCAGATTCTTAGAAGTCATTCCAATTCTTTAATACTCCATCTGAACCAACAGCAGATCTTGGCATTCTTCCTTAAACTATACCCAGAATGTAACCACTCGCCACTACCCCCACCATATCAGTCTACTCCAAGATGTATTTTCTAGCCAAAGTGATTGCAGTACTTTTTTATTGTGCCAAAACTTGGCACACATGCAGATTAGACTTTATTTACTTATTTTTAATGTGTCAAACATGACCCTGTGCACTTGTCTGGTCTTCTCCTGCTCTATTCTAATGTAACTTAAATTAACCTTCACCTTAGAAGATGATATGCCATATTTTGCGTAAGGTGTTGTGATAGGAAGATTTACATTTCATGAAAGTCTTCTTTTTTAAAAAAGACTTTTTAAAAAAGCTTCCCTAAAATGCATAACACGGATGGCACTTAAGCTGCATTAGGTAATAATTCCTTGTTTAAAATAAAGCCTCCCCAGCCTGTTCACAATTATAATGTTAACATTCATTGATTCATTCAGGATATGTTTTCCCCTTCTCAGTGTAGTTTCAAGCATTCTTTATCCCTGAACATTTTTGCAGTCTCCATTGTTTTTCATGATTTATTAACACTTCAAAGAATCATTTATATAATTATTTTGCAACCAATAAATAAAAGTGATTTATTTTCCTTTAGGTTGGGATAAATTTTTCTCTTGCTTGTGAGTGAGGAAACTTGTGATATCTTATCAGAAATTTAGCTCAGACTGACACTAGTGACTCATTGTAGTGTTTAAAAGGAGAAAAAGTACGGGGAAAAAGCTCACCAAAAACTGGTCTAATAATATAAATGAACCAACTAATTAAGTTTTAATGAAGCCAGGTCAGACCAAATTGTTTTTACAGTTTAGGTATTAGATGAATTTGTAACGGTAAGAGAGATGAGCTGGACTTCTGTGTAAGCAAGGACTCCAGCAGACGGTGATATCATGTCACCATAGGATGGTGGAGTGTACTATAGTATAGAATGGGATAGATTTGCGCAGCACACAATGTCATTGTACAGTGCCAGCTGGTAGAGATGTGTTTATAGTTTATCGGAGTTTGTGGAGAAGGTTCAGGTGCCTGAAAATTTCTGAAGAAGAAAGTGAGAATCAAGTTTTAGGAGGACCAGCATCCAGCCAAAGATCTATCCTGGGATCTGTAACTCTTCAAGAATTTTTGAAAAATTCTTGTTTTGTTCATGTGAAGAGTCTAGTTTCTGGATGAAAATACAAGGGCAGGATTTACTGGGTAACAAAATGAATTTTCTATACTGGTTAGATATTGGCCAAGAGTTTCTTTGGTTATGGGACACCCGGGTGCATCAGTGGGCTAAGTGACTGACTCAGAGATTTGGGCTCCAATCTTGATCTCAGGGTCATGAGATCCAGTCCTGTATCTAGCTCAGTGCTGGGTGTGGAGTCTACTTGAGGTCCTCTCTATCCCTCGGCCCCTCTCATCTCCTTCTCTAAAAGAAAAAAAAAAAAAAAGTTTCCTCTGTTTCTATCTAGGCAGAATTTGGTCCTAAATCCTGTGATTCTTCACCTACTGTGCCCAGAATCTCAAGCAGCCCCAAGGATCTTGGGGTCTCACAAGCCTCTCTTCTGACTGCAGTCATGGGAAGATTATCACCAAGACATAAGTTTGAGCTTTCAAAACTAAGGAAATTCATAACAGTTCACCGTAGATTATTTGATATTCAATGCTATAACTTGGAAAATCTCTGATTTCAGGTGCATTTCTACTATTTTATATTCAAGTGACTCAAATTTTAAACTAGAGGCAGGACCTGTATTTCCTGTTTCCTGCTTTTTTTTTCTCTCATGAAAATTCAAACATTATGATTTTTGTCAGCTGTCTCTTATGGATGTAGCATGACATTCTTGCCAATCAGCAGGGGATGAGAAGTAAAGCATTAATTTTATAAAGTACTTGGCAATCTTTACGTGGCACTTCGGAGGAGATTATAAATATCATTAACACTATTAAATTCGATGCTTCAATTTACAGTTGTAGTTAATTATATATTGACAAAATTATCACAGCAGGGTATTTTAAACATCACCCTTGATGTACAGTACATATAATTTTATGTAGCCTATTAGCCTTTCAAAATAGTTTCCCCTCCTCATTAACATTACTAATATTAGTTACAAATACTTGCAAGGGCTTTTAAAAAAATAAACTTTTATAGCATTCTGCTGCTAAAGAAAAATCAGTTATAATATTTAGGACAGATACACTAAACTTTGGTTCATGTTGCTTTGATTGCTCATATGCACATACATAAAACTTCGAGAGCAAAAATGACAATTCTAGAAATGTTTCATCTTGAAAAATCTTCAAATATATCAAATATAGATATAAATGTGTGTGCAAGTGTGCTTTTCCCCTGAAATGGCACATAGTTCATTAGCTATTTGCCGTGGTTATGATTATGCCTTATTCATAATAATTCAAAATGACTACATTATTGCAAATCTTATATTCTCATAGAGCTATATATGCACACTTGTGGAAATGCCATTGTTTTATTACATATATATCAATTGGGAACTAAATATAGCGTTTGTGAGGGGCTTTGGGGGTTTGTTTTTTAAGTAGCTTTCTAAGGATGCAGTGTGTCAGAGTACTCTCTGAACAGGGTGTCGGCATCAAGGCATTTGTTCTTATGAGTCAAAATAAATTTTAAAAAATTATAGAAAATTCTAAAGATGAATGTTTATATATAAGATGTGCCATATGTGATGTGCTTGTGTTAAGACTTTTTGTTTCAAGCAGGAACTGTAACATAATTTTTATTTGGTACCTAGATTTTTCTAAATGGAGTTTGTTGACTTTTGCTGCATAGTTTGTTGAGTCACAGGGGCCTGAGTTTACTACTGAACAACTCTAGGTTTCCTTGGGTTGGAGTAAATCTAAGAACAAATTAACCCTTCATGCATACACTTACTGAACATGTTCAAAACGTGTGAACATTGAGTAAAATCGAATGTGAGCCATTAAAGGCAATCCTGCGTCCACCAGCAGGGAGATTTCTCAACAAGACCTGATGACAGAGTGGATCTGGGCTAGGAGGTGAGCCTGCACCCTGGAATTCCTTTTGCAACTGGAAACTACGTCTAGGTGAGTGCCAAACAGAGTGAGAACACCAACAGCCTTCATAAACAAACATTATTGCTCCACATTTTACATATTTCTAAGGTCACCACATAAGTCTATGCAATGAGATACAAAAAATCTCAGCCTAACTCAAAATTCTGCCTAATAACCTACACTTCACTTTAACTCCGTGACTAGCTGTGGTCCATTTCTCTTTATCTTTCCTGAGAGTATGTTTTCAGAGCCTTATGTTTTAACTTTACTTCCTGCTTACCCTTTCCGTTATTTTCAAAGCAACTCTTCTGTATTTGTCATCTAGGTTATGAATGAGATAAGCATCATCCCCAAATTATTCTAACGTCAGACATGGTGCACCCCGGGGCTGACTGACAGCCTGGTAGGCCTTTGTCTCTTTAGCCATGTGAGAATATGGGCAATTTAATTCTCACATTCAGTTTTCAGCTTGGCTTTTAAGCTGTGTGGTGTTGGAGCTTCTGGGTCCGCCCATCTGACCTCACGGTGATACAGGCTTGGTGCAGGAGGCAGGCAGTCGGATAGGGTTTTGTTCCCTGAGTGCTCAAAGACTGAAAGAGATCTCACTCCACCTTTTATAAACTCAGATAAGGTCTCAGAACTCAGTGAATGACTGCCTCTTGGAGAAAAACATCACTGCATTTGGAGGTCCTTTAATTTCCAGTTTGAAACTCCTTATACACATGACACCTGAGTGTTCTGCTTATTTCCCTTCTCTCCAGCTTAGCCTACCCCCTTACCAGAGCTCAGAATCACTGCTCCCCAGGGGAAATACCAGTGGAACTATAGCTCTTAACTCTCTATTGCTTTTAAACACATGCTCTTTGTAATTTGTCCTGGTTAAGTTGATAGAGTGGACACGTGGGCCATCAGCACCTATCTTATCTCCATCTCAAAAGTGGAAGTCCTCCTCTCTTTCTGCTTTTAATGATAATAATATAATTTCAAAAGTAAGATAGTATTTTCATTGAAAAGTTGCTTTCCTGTATGCATTCAGATGTTATCAGAATTTATGTCCATTCATATATTAAAATTGAAAGCTCCACCGAAAAGTAATAAGTATGAAAACATTGAACAGCCAGGTCTGCTTACTTTAGAAGGACGGCACACAAAGGTAAGAGCTGGCCATTTGGTAGAACTAGTAAAGATCTGAGAATGGTTTGTCAGCTATTCTGGAAATACCTGTGTAGATGTGTTTATTTAACTATGAATGTGGAAAAAAATATTTTTTTAAAGACTTGGGAAATGAAGAAGTGTTAATTTTATATAGACTGTCGAAGATTTCAGTTCAGGTCGTGAGCCCTGGGTTGTGAGATCAAGCTCTGTGTTGGGTTCTGCACTTAGGATTCTCTCTCCCACTCTGCCCCACTTCTGCCCCGCTTTCTAAAAAAAAGCTAAATTGAATCTTCTGATTGTCACTCATTTTAAGAAGAGTAATAGTTTTAAGTGAAATAAATTTATTTATTTATGTGTTTTCAAAATGATCTGTGAAATATCAGATGTTTATTGACACTGAATATATGGGTAGTTTAGCAAAATTGCTTCTATTTATAAAAATGGATCAAAAGCAGATTGTAATATACCTCAAACACTATTAAGTAAATGTATCAACTTTCATCTCTAATTTAATATCTAATAAAGTTCAAAGACCAAAGACAACCATTTTAGTTAACTATAAGGATATTTATGAGCAATTGGAAGTAGCAAAATTACTTATTACAAAAGATGTATTTTATAAATATCTTCCAAACAATGCAGAGGGACTGTGTGGAAATGGTATATTTTTTAAACTGAAAACTATCCGCTAAAAATACTGCAGTTTTAATCTGTTGTGTGCAGGTGCAAGAGAAGCCCTTTGTTTTGTCAAATTGCACAGATTTCCTTTCTTTGAAGTTTTGTATGTAAGTGAATGGAGAGAAAAATTAGGTAATAATTATTCTAAAAAATAGGGTGTGATTTCATATAAGGATTTAAAAACCTCTGATTTTATTATTATTATTTTTTAATCTTTTCATTATAGGGGTTCCTGGGTGGTTCTGTTGTTTAAACATCTGACTCTTGATTTTGACTCCAGTCATGATCTCAGGGTTTTAGGATGGAGCCCTCAGGCTCCCTCTGCTGAGCATGGAACTTGACTGGGGTTCTCTCTTTCTCTCTGCTCCTTCCACTGCTCTCTCTCTCTTACTCTCTCTAAATAAATAAATAAATAAATAAATAAATAAATAAATAAATAAATAAATAAATCTTTAAAAAATAAAAAAAAATATTTCCACTATATTCTGATGTTGCTTAGATTTTTATGCAATGGAAAGAAGAATCTATAATAATCTGAAATAGTAGGTTCTACAATCGTATACAAGAAAGATCTTTCTAAATTATAGGATATTTTGTTAACTTTTATTTTTCTGATGGCTCTTAGAATCAGAAAAAAAGGAGTAAAGAATCTGAAAAAACTCTTGCTTTATAAAACAGATTAAAAAGCTTGCTGACAAAGTAGATAATACATAGCTTCCTTTGAAACGTAAGGGACTTACTTGAAATAACCATTATTGACCTTGCATGATTGCTAGAATTCTCACCAAAAAAAAAATCACTATTTTGCGCCTGTTTATTTATTTGCTTACTAAAGGTAACAAAAGATTGTTGCCTAGGAGAATTGACACACTAAGTTAATATAAATTCAAAACAAATCCAACAGCCATTCATTTATTATATGATTTATTCATCTATTATGTATGTGGCATTGAGCTGGGTGCTGGGCTGACATTTTTTGTTAAGTTTGTTATTTTAATTCCAGTATAGTTAACTTACAGTGTTATATTAGTTTCAGGTGTATGAGATAGTGATCCAACAATTCTATACGTTACTCAGCACTCATCATGCTAAGTACTCTTTAATCCCCATCACCTGCTTCTCCCATCCCCCCCCCCTCTGGTAACCATCAGTTTGTTCTCTATAGTTAAGAGTGTGTTTCTTGGTTTCTCTCTCTCTCTCTCTCTCTTTTATTCCTTTGCTCCTTTGTTTTGTTTCTTAATTCCCACATGAGTGAAATCATATATTTGTCTCTCTGACTTACTTCATTTGGCATTAAACTCTAGTTCCATCCATGATTTTGCAAATGGCAAGATTTCATTCCTTTTTTGGTTGCATTGTATATATATATATATATATATATATGTATACACACACACACACACACATATACACACACATATATATACATACATATGTATAATGTGCATAAAATTTATATATATGTGTGTGTATATGCATATATACTGTATTATATATATTATATATACATATTTTATATATATATAAACACCACCTTACACATTCACAACCACCTCTTCTTTATCCAATCAGTGGACACTTGGGCTGCTTCCCTAATTTGGCCATTGTAAATAATGCTTCAATAAACATTAGGGGGTGCCTACAGCCCTTTGAATTAATGCTTTTGTATTTGGGGGGTAAATATCCAGTAGTATGATTACTGCATCCTAGGATAGTTCTATTTTTAACTTTTTGAGGAACTTCCATACTATTTTGCACAGTACCTGCACCAGTTTGTATTCCCACCAACAGTGCCTGAAGGTTCCTTTTTCTCTACATCCTTGCCAACACTTGTTGTTTCTTGTGTTTTTGATTTTAGCCATTCTGACAGGTGTGAGATGAAATCTCATCATGGTTTTGATTTGCATTTCTCCGATGATGGGTGACATTGAACATTTTTTCATGTGTCTGTTGGCCATTTGCATGTCTTCTTTGAAAAAAGTCAATGTCTTCTGCCCATTTTTAATTGGATTATTTGTTTTGAGGAGTATTGAATTGTATTGTTTTTATTTTTTATTTTTTTGTATTTTGGATACTAACCCTTTATTGGATATGTATTTGCAAATCTCTTCTTCCATTCCTTTTTTTTAATAATAAATTTATTTTTTATTGGTGTTCAATTTGCCAACATACAGAATAAAACCCAGTGCTCATCCCGTCAAGTGCCTCCCTCAGTGCCCGTCACCCATTCATCCCCACCCCCTGCCCTCCTCCCCTTCTACCACCCCTAGTTCGTTTTCCAGAGCTAGGAGTCCTTCCATAGGTTGCCTTTTAGTTTTGCTGATTGATTCTTTTGCTATACAGAAGCATTTATTCTTATTTTTATTTTTTAATGTAGTCCCAATAGTTTATTTTTGCTTTCATTTCCCTTGCCTCAGGAGACACCTAGAAAAATGTTCTGATGGCAGATATCAGACAAATTACTGCCTGTGCTCTTTTTTAGGATTTTTATGGTTTCAGATCTCATACACAGGTCCTTAATCCATTTTGAGTTTATTTTTGGATATGCTATAAGAAAATGGTCCCCTTTCACTCTTTTGCATGTGGCAATCCAGTTTTTCCAACACTATTTGTTGAAGAGACTTTTTCTCACGATATACTGTTTCTTCCTTTCTCTAAGATTAATTGACAGTATAATTGTGGGTTTATTTCTTGGTTTTCTATTCTGTTCCTTTGATCTATGTGTCTATTTTTTGTGCCAGTACCATACTGTCTTGATTACTACAGTATTGTAATATAACTAGAAGTCTAGAATTTTGATAGCTTTGTTTCTCTTTCCTAAGATTGCTCTGGCTATTCAATGTCCTTTGTGATTCCATACAGCTTTTAAGAATGTTTGTTCTAATACTGTGAAAAAATACTGTTGGTATTTTGATAGGGATTGCATTAAATCTGTAGATTGCTTTAGATAGTATAGACCTTTTAACAATATTTATTCTTCCAACCCATGAGCATGAAATGTCTTTCCATTTCTTTGTGTCATCTTCAATTACTTTCATCAGTGTTATATAGTTTTCAGAGTACAGGTCTTTCACTTCTTTTGTCAAGTTTATTGATAGGTATTTTATTATTTTTGGTGTTTTGTAAATAGTATTGTTTCCTTAATTTCTCTTTCTGCTTCTTCATTATTAGTATATAGAAATGCAACAGATTTCTGTAACTTTATTTTATGTCCTGTGACTTTACCAAATTCATTTATCAATTCTAATAGTTCTTTTTTTTTTCGGTGGAATCTAGAGTTTTCTAGATATAGTATCCTGTCCTTTGCAAATAGCCAACATTTTACTTCTTCCTTGCCAATTTGGATACTTTTTATTTCCTTTTGTGGTCTGATTGCTGTGGCTAGAACTTCCACTACTATGTTGAATAAAAGTTGGTGAGTGCAGATATCCTTGTCTTGTTCCCGATCCTAGGGGAAAACTTAATGTTTGCTGTGGGTTTTTCATAGAAGGCCTTTATTATATTGAGGTAAAGTATTTGAAAGGGGCCATTTTCATTCTTTAATCAGAATATCCCAGAGTAGATCGACTTTGGCATAATACATAGTTGCTCTTGTTATATTAACAATCTGTCTGTGTCTTAGAGCCTCACTTGCCCCTATCTTAGTTGTATTTTCAGGCATGCTTCACCTGATAGCAAAATGACCACAGAGGACCACTGGCCATTCTACCAGCCTGACAAGCCAGGGTGTTAGTTTCCTAGGACAGCCACAACAAATCCCCACACTCTCGATTTCCTTGCAACAATAGAAATGTATTCTCTTGGGAAGCCTGTGTGGCTCAGCAGATGAGCGTCTGCCTTTGGCTCAGGGTGTGATCCCAGGATCCAGGATCGAGTCCCACATCAGACTCCTGGTAGGGAGCCTGCTTCTCCCTTGGCCTGTGTCTCTGCCACTCTCTGTGTGTGTCTCTTGTGAATAAGTAAATAAAATCTTAAAAAAAAAAGAAATTTATTTGCTTATGGTTCTGCAAAATAGAAGTCTGAAAACAAGGTGAAGCTAGGTTAGTTCCTTTCAAAGGCCCTGGGGGAGAATCTGTTCTCAATCTCTGTCCTAACTTCTGGAGATCACTGGAAACCCTTGGGGTTTTTGAAGCAGCATCACATCTACCCTACCTCAGTCTCCATATGTCCTCCTCTGTGTTTGTCTCAAAGTTCCCCTTCCTTTCTCTTCTTTTTTTTTTTTTTTAATTTTTATTTATTTATGATAGCCACAGAGAGAGTGAGAGAGGCAGAGACACAGGCAGAGGGAGAAGCAGGCTCCATGCACCGGGAGCCCGATGTGGGATTCGATCCCGGGTCTCCAGAATCGCGCCCTGGGTCAAAGGCAGGCGCCAAGCCGCTGCGCCACCCAGGGATCCCCCCTTCCTTTCTCTTCTAAGGATACCAGCCATTGGATTTAAGGCCCACTCTAAATCCAGGGTGGTCTTATCTCAAGATCCTTAATCATGTCTGCAAAAACTCTGACTTCAATTAAGATCACATGAGTAGGTACCAGGACTTGGAATTTAGATCTCTTTTTGTAGGACATTATTCAACCTATTACACAGTAAGACAGAAGTGCTTTTTTATCCCAGTGGTTCCAAAAATGTGTAAAGGATGCATGTCATTTGCTGCCTAACCTATTTGGGTCAAAAGCTTAGCCATGAATCAATCATAGTGGCCGAGGGAAAAAGTATATTGATTGGCCTGGTTTGGGTTCCTGCCCACTCCTGAGGCCAGAATGCAGGCTTTGCTTCTTCTTCATACCTTGTGAATCGAGTAGAGAGAGATCATTCATCAAAGAGAACTGGATTTTGTTACTATAATAAAGAACATTTAGCTAAATCATAAAAGCTACTATATTATTCCTATCTTCAGATAAACAGTATTTGCTAGATGAGTGAATTGTTGCAGATTATAAAGTCAGGAAAATATAATTTTATTATAGAATACTTGGGCACAACAACAAAGAGTTTCATTTGCTCTCACACTTGCAGTGGTATGTCCTTGGTACTTTAAAAGTGACTTCCTTGCATTCTATAATTATACCTTAGTTTAAAAATAATGTCAGGTCTTGTTTTTATAGCATTATTATATGAGCATACTGATAATGAAAATCCTCAAGTAGTTCCAAAATAATTAGAACTAAAGGTACAAATCACATTTTTATAGCTGATACTTCACATTTTCAAATATATGCTAAAAGCAGTAAGTCAAATTTACTTTCTGAAAACATAGCTGAGAAGTCATAGAGAAAAAGTTGAATGTGCTGGAAAAAAACACTTCATTTTCATTGGTTGTATTTTTTTAATGAACTATTAAATTTTAAAAAGTTAATAGAAGATTATGAACTTACACTTGCATGTTTTATCATCTACATCCAACATATTTTGGGTAATTGTTCTGGGAATATTTTCTTGACTGTTCTCCTAGCCTTTTCTGAAACTAGCATTATTCTGAAGAATATACAGAAGGATGATTGTCAACTTAGTCAAATCTCTCTACCAGCAGTCTTATGGGATGTGTGGTTGTCACGATGGCTGCTAGAAGTCCTAGAGATGATGGTAGTCAGAATTCTAAGATGGTCTCTAAAATCCTCCTCCTTGGAATACACATCCTGTGTAATTCCCTCCATCTCGCTCTGGGTAAGACCTGTGACTGATGGGGCTGTCACTCCTATGATGAGGCCACTCCTGTGATGAGGTCACTCCTTACATGGCAAAGCTGATGGGACTTGCCAGGTATAATAAAGGTCTCAAATCAGTTGATTTGAGTTAATCCAAAGGGAGATTTTTGTGGGTGGGCCTGGTGTAATCAGGCAAAAACACAAGAGGGACTCAGCTCTTCATAAAGAGCCAGGATCGAAAGCAGCAAACTCTGTTGCTGCCCCTGAAGAAACAAGCTGCCATGGATTCCACAGTCACAAGGAAGATATCCCTGCCAACAATCTGCACAAACTTGGAAGCTGATTGTTCCCTAGCCAAGCTTCTCAATTTCAAAGCAATCCAACTTTGATTTCAGCCTTGTGCAACACTGAACAGACGACCCAGATAAGCAGAACTCACATCCGTGCCATGTAGGAACTGAAATAATAAATGTGCTTAAGCCACAAATTTGTGGTAATTTGTTATGCACTGATCAAAAATTAATTCAAAGATAAAATAACAGAAACCATGAATAACATAGTTATTTATAGATTTCGGTTACATTTTCTAGATTCACTAAATCCAGAGGATATTTATTTCTGCGTTAAAGTCATAGGGGGATGTTTTGATAATAAATAACATTCCTATATACTTGATGCCCTTCTTACAAACAGGGCAGACTAGAGCCATCTTAGATGCCATGGTGAGGAAAAAAACAGGGCTACGGAAGTTGGTCTGGGCTGTAAATGATTCATGTGGCTCTTGAATGGTCTCTTGAATGATACTTCTAATTGTAAATTTTCCATGATGATGTTACCATTTGAATACTCAAAGATAGTTTTCTCACTTTCAATTTTCTATTCCTATTTGAATTTCCATTCATTAAAAAAAAAAATTGTGTTTAAAGGAAGTTTCCTCTTGCCTAAATTAAGCAACCAAAATTTTTATGGTTTTGAGCATTTAGAGTTTTAAGCATTCTATAAAAATGTCTCAAATTCATATACACACCCGCAGAAAAATATTCTAATAAGGCTCGGATGTACAGACTTTCCGTATTTAGATGCCAGTAAGCAAATTTATAAAGCAATTGATCCATAGAGCCTTCTTATGTTTCTTCTCTCAGGGCCATTACCTTCCCCAATTCTTGATCCATTGCCACTTAGCTCCAAGAAAATGACTCCAAACGTCCTCTTCTCCTACTACTCAAACATAACTTAGTTTATCAAGGGATATTTCCCTCATGGCCTGGAAAGTAATTGCTTTCTTAATCTCTGTCAATCTCATGAAGATAAAATGTTACGGTTTGAATAATTCATTCTTTTAAGATTATTTACAATTTAAAAAAGTATTGCAAGAAATGTCTCTTTACCCAAAGGAAAGAACCCTTAACAGTGGAAATTTTAGTACTGACAGGCTGGTTCTTAGGATTGTCACTTCAAACCACATCTCTCAGGCTGATTCCTATGAAGTTCTAGTTCATGTAATACTAGTCTTTTCTATATCTAAGGAGGTCTCTATTCAGTAGAGGTTTGCTTTCTTTAAATTTCTAAATGTTCCCACTTGTAAATTCATCACTGAACTCCACTGTATTCCTTAGGAACTTTTTTCTTATTGCATTTTCAACCACTTTGAACACTTTCTTCATTCATTCCCTAGGCTGAGAAGCCCATTCTTTGAACTTTACTTCATTAGTTTGATTTCCAGGCCTGTCATTATTCTTCATGCTTCCCTGAAATTGTCTCTAAATTGCACACGTTCTCTCATTGTAATGAATCATAGACTTTGGCATACATTTTAGAAATGTGGTGATTTTGTGTATAAGGAATTTTGCACATTAAATTGCAGTTTATATGGTAATTACTAACAAAGGCGTACCTCCAGTGGGGACCTCTTGCCTCTCCTCGGTATCCATATATCCAACTGCCTATTCAACATCTGTTTAGATGCTTAACGGGCATCTCTGCCCAAGCCAGAATGTTCCCTGCCACACCCTTTCCCATCCTTCCCTGCTTTTCCACAGCCAACTAACCTCCTTGCCACAGACTTCACCATGTCAGAAAGAGAAATTCTATTCTTACCCCTGTAAAAATGCAAAAATGTATCAACAATGTCCTTTACTTTGTTATTTCCCTGATCTCTCCCAGTGAGTCAGAAATTCTTCCATTTTTACCTTCAAAATACACCCACAATTTGTTTCTTCTCCTCATTGCTTCAGGGGGATTTGGCACCTGCTCTTGCTCAGATTCGTGGGAATTACTTCCTAATTGCTTCCCTGCACCCACTCTTCCTGCCTTTCCATTTCTTGTCACACAGCAGGCAGACATTTTTTTAGATATCTCCTTCCCCAAAACCTTCCAATGGCTTTGCTTTAAAATCACGAATGTAAACATCCCGTGCCTATGAATTCTAAGATCTGGGTCATTTTCTCCTTCTGGGTGGCTTTGCCTGTTTTTTTTTTTTTTTATTGTTGCTTTTTGCATATCTGTCAATTTTGTATCAGATTCCAGATATTGTGAGTTTTACTTTGTTGGATGCTGGGTGTTAGTTTTTAATTCCTCTAACTAGATGGGGCTTTGCTCTGGGATGTGATTAAGCTACTTGAAAACAGTTTGATCATTTGGAGATTTGCTTTTAGGGCTTCGTTAAGCGAATTCAGAGGAGCCTTTAATCTAGGGATATTTTTCACCTACGACTCAGATTTCCTTTTCTTCTCCCAGAAAGACTTAAATCCACCCCACCCCTTGCCCCGCATACAGATTCTTTTCCTTGGTTGAAGGTACATAAACTATTCTCAGCACCAATTGAGCTCCCCAAACTGTCCCTCCTGCCTCCGCCTGGTGGCTCCTTTCCTAGCCTCTGTGATTTCCTAACCTCATGTCCCTAAAGCCATCATTGGGGATTGATTCTGTGGGAGCCTATGCTCCCTGAGGCTCCACATTTCCTGGGTTCCAGGCAAGGACCTGAACTCTGACCCCTCAACTTAGAAAGATGCTGGGCTATGCTGGGTTACCCCTCTCAGCTCTACGTTCTGACAACTTTTTTCCAGAAAATAAGGACAGCTGTGGGGTTCAGTCACTTGGTCACTTTCTCTCTGGGACCCCTGTCCTGTGTGGCTTTTTGTTCAGTCTAAAAATTGTTGCTGCCCTATGTTCTGTCCAGTTTTGTAAAGACTGTTGAAGGCAAAGGGTCGGTCTGTTCCCTGTTGCTCTGTTCTGATTGAAAGTGGAAGTCTAGAGGTGTTTTCTATAGAATCAGTGTTTGCAGGTTTTGTTGTCTTTTGTTTTTGCCGATAGAGCGTGTGTCAATCAATTCAGTGTAGAAACAGCATTTTCTAGAATTAATCTTCTTGTCCCAAATCAATTAATATTACCTGATTTTTAGAAAGTTCTAGCATAACAAGAATTACCATCTTTGCCTTTATTTTTCTTATTTTCAGAAGATTGTGTGTGTATATATGTGTGTGTGTGTGTGGGAGGGAGAGACAGAGACAGAGACAGACAGACAAAAACAGAGATTTTTGTTTATTTGCTGTGATTGCCTTTAGGGAAACTGCCTGTCCTGAACATAGCTATATCCTGAACCTCCAGCTATATGATGCTCTCACTTTGCTTAGGTGGTATATTTACCATCTGCTATTAAACAGTCCTACACGGCCGTTCATGTAACTTTTCTGCATGTTTTCAGCGCCTTGGTTCCAGTCACTTCACGGGTCCATTTTAACTGCGATGGATTAAATCCGTCTCTAATCCAAGGTGCTGATCTCATGGCTACATATTTTTTCCTTGTCCTCGTGCCTTTGCTGGCACCAATCCATGCACCTTCTGGTGTCTGCATATTAGCTTATGTCCATCTAAGTTAGGACAAATATCAAACCAAAGCCAAGAAATGGAAATTTTAAACAAAGAATGAGGGACCCCTGGCTGGCTCGGTTGGTAGAGTCTGTGACTCTTGATGTTGGAATTGGAAGATCAAGCCCCAGGTGGGGTGTAGTGATTACTTAAAAATACAATCTTTAAAATGTTTTTTTAAATGAAAAAATAGAATAAAGAATGAGTTAAAATTATATTTTGAATATCAATTTTTTGTATTTTTTTCTATTTAATTGTTTTCTTGGCATTTGTGGGACACTGAAGAGAAAATATTTGGAAAATATTAGTCTTCAAAATAAGCCTAAAGGAAATATTTTCTGGTAAAGTAGAATTTTTTTCACAAGAAAACACATTAAAAAGAAAAGCAATGATTATTATGGCAATATTTATTCTTTTTCTATTAAAAAACTCTGTTTAGGGATCCCTGGGTGGCGCAGCGGTTTGGCGCCTGCCTTTGGCCCAGGGCGCGATCCTGGAGACCTGGGATCGAATCCCACATCGGGCTCCCGGTGCATGGAGCCTGCTTCTCCCTCTGCCTGTGTCTCTGCCTCTCTGTCTCTCTCTGTGTGACTATCATGAATAAATAAATAAAATCTTAAAAAAAAAAAAAATTTAAAAAAACTCTGTTTATAATACGTTTTCCATATTCTGTTGAAAAAAAAAACTACTTTGAAAAGTTTTGTCAATGCGCCAAAGTATTTTTAAAATTACTTTAGGTGGGCCTCCTGGATGGCTCAATTGGCTAAGCAGCTGCCTTTGGCTCAGGTCATGATCCTGGGGTCCTGGGATCAAACCCCAAGTGGAACCCCAACTTGGACTCCTTGCTGGGTGGGGACCCCGGTTCTCTCTCTCCCTCTGCTTACTGCTCCCCCTGCTTGTGCTCTCTCTCTAAGTTAAGTAAATAAATACAATCTTAAAGAAAAAAAAGGTTTATCTTAACATTTATTGAAAAATAAATAAATAAAATGACTGGATAATATTACAAAATTGTTCCCTTTTTAAAAATCAGTATTTTTCATTCAATACCTCTGTTTTTCCACAAATGCAGCCTCCTCAATGTCTGCTTCCTCTTTTCTCTTAATATAATATTCATATTGCTCCACACAAAGTTACTTCTGCAATTTAGTATAAATGTTCTTTTCACTGCATGTATTTATCTTAGGACACCATTCTTTACTTATCCAGAAGCCAATTTTTCACATTTTCCCAATAAATTTTTAACTTGTTTATTCTTTTAACATTTCACAAAGACATCCACATTTTTTAGAATAGCAACAAATAAGCAGAATTTTTTCAATATTTGTTCTTTATAGATATAAAATAATATATTTTATCTTTATAGATGTAAAAATATATATACTTATTTATGTAAAAATATATTTTACCCAGAGCAACCCGATTACTGTAACTATAACAGCACAAACATGCCTACCCATATGACAAATGCACACACACATACACACACACGTGCATAAACAAATCTCCAAAATCTGTAAGAAAACTAAAATTACCTTCTGCCCTGAGACATTTCTGCCAGTGGCTTAGTTAGGTTCATTCTTTAAGTAAAACTAGGTTTTAGAATGGAATCTGTAGTTCTTTCTCATTAATAGTAATACAGAAATAATAACAATAATTTATTTTTTTTTGTTCTCTACTGAACAGGCCTCAATGCATTTCAGTTGTTTATATCAAGACAGGGTGAAGTAATAATGGATTTAATAGAGCTCTTGCTATATGAGTACTGGCAGCAAGGAAGAGATAATATACTTTACCTCTTTCTTTCTTAACAGAGACCTTTTTGTTTTCCTTAAGTAGGGATCAAGTGAATTTCGTAGGCTGTGAAACAGATCTGATTTTATCTCACTCTTTTTTTTGGTCATGATATTTTCATGTTGTCTGAGTTTTATTTTTTTTTTATCTCCATTTCTGCCCTTATTCTATAAATGCAATTATTTGTTATTCTTGTTTACTTAAGTTATGGGTGTAGATTATATTCCCAACATTAAGAACCTCAACCAGCATGATTTTTCTTCTGAAAATCCTTCACTTACCATTCGTTTCTCTTATACATATTCCTTTTTAAAAAAATTATTTCTTTGTACATATTCTTTGTTTCCTATGTTTTGTAATAATCACTTATGTACATATTCTTTGTTTCCTATGTTTTTTTAATAATCACTTATACTTGAATAAGATGAATTATTTCTAGAATCGTTATTTACTTGGGCATCATCTGGAAGAGACCACAGTTTAGGCAGTGGAGTTTCTTAAAACACACGGTTGTGTCCTGAGTTTCTTTAGCATTGACCTCTGTGAAGCCAGCCCAACTCAACACCGTCAGGCTGTGCCAGATGTAGTGGCATGTCTTCTGGGTCTACGTGGAAAACCCTGTGATTTCAGATTCAGACCAAATTCTAATTTATTCCTTGAAGCCAACTGAGTCAGTTTTGCTCCAGTTAGATGCCTCAATTCTGTATTTCCTTTGTGGGAAACAAAAAACTAGCATTTTTCACCTTAAAATATCCCACTTACTAGGAATGAGGGTGTATTTGGGGCTTTGAGATCTGCAGTCATGGATATTATTAGCTCATTCTCCTATATACTTTTACCTAAAGTGTTGTTTAGAGGCCTCCTATTTTTCATTCAGGGTTTCTAATATCTACTTCCTCAGTTTTAACTGTGGGTAAGGATTTGTGCATTTCACTTTTAGTTCTACTTGAGGGTGATTTAACAGGGGGAAAAAAAAAGGAGACACAATCCACTTATTCATCCAGAATTCTTCAGCAGTGCTTTAAAAAGCAAAAACAAAAACAAGTGTTGTCCTTTGCATCATACCTTCCTAATGCCCTTTTGTGATGAAGACATTTGCTCCCTATCTTCCAGCAATATGGAAAACCAGTTATCGGCAATTTCTTTTTTGTTCAAACAGGATATAAAACTGGTTACCCAAAGATATCCAGTGATTATTTTCTGGAATGTGGTTCTTTGGGGCAGACATACATATATCATTGTTCAAAGTACTTAGAGGAATAATGGAGCTGCAATCACTAATTTAAAGGCCAAAGAGTTAAGATGGCATTTCAGTAAGGTTGTGCCGTATCTATCACTAAGACATTACTTTTTCTATCTTACCTTTTAATACAGCTAGTAAAATTGAAACCTTTTTAAGGCTCATATCATTTTGCCTAAAAATATTTCTTTTTAGGCCTATATTTCTCTTTCTTACTGAGCAGGAAAGGAATGAATACAAAATACTCTGTCCTTGAGGTTATTTAGAGCTGAACTCTTGACTTTTTCCCAGCATGAAACTGTGAATCTTGTTAGACGAAAAAGGCTCAACCCTTGAAGTGATGAAAGCTCAGAAGTGAACCCCACACATCCCATGGCCGCCCTGCAGCCCCTCAACTGCCAGCAACTTCTCTAAGGTTTCATATAATTATTCAGAACCATTGACTCACCTCTTCCAAGTGCTGGTGCTACTTCTTCTCTCTTCTCTCTGAGACTGTGTTTCTGATGGAGCCACAGAGGTGAATGTGAGTTCACAGGATGTGGACACCTGTCAGAGTTCCTTAGGAGTCCAGTTTCTCTAATTGTGTCAGCTCAGGGTAACCTACACAGTCCACCGCAATGAGGGGATACAGAATATATCTGTACTTCATATTTCTTCACGTTGCTGGCTGAGAGCAACCATAAATGTCATATATTTCTTTAGATATCACCGCACTGAAATAAAAATTATTTTCTCACATATGTCATCTTTTCTATGTTGCTAAGATTTCTCCGACTTAGTAATCCTATCCCACTACCAATTAAAGAATTGTTGTTTAATTAATTCAAAGTATGAGATTAATAGATTCTGGGGATCTATGTGCTGCATAGTGATTATAACTGACAATACTGCATTGTGTACTTAAATCTTGGGGAGAGAATAAATCTGAAGTCTTCTCCTATATCATGACCCTCCTGCCAA
Source organism: Vulpes lagopus (assembly GCF_018345385.1). NCBI lineage: Eukaryota > Metazoa > Chordata > Mammalia > Carnivora > Canidae > Vulpes > Vulpes lagopus. The sequence goes on along the minus strand of NC_054847.1, from coordinate 49,138,565 downwards.
CCAATGGTAGCAACGTGAGCTGATCAATTTGACGATGATAATCTTTTCACAGTGTGGATATTCATGAAATTATCAGGTTGTATACCTTAAAAAATTCATGTTGTACAAACTAAATATACACAAGTTTTATGTGTCCATCATATCTCAATAAAGCTGGGGAAAATATAGTTTTCAGACATAAAATATTTTTGAAATAGAATGTTATGGCTTGATAACTTCATCTACCACTATTTATATTAGGCTTCTGTTATAATTTATCTCAAGAGCATTTTTGAATGAGACATTAGAGGCAATAAGGTGTATCATCACTTTTCCCCTCTATTGCTTTTAATGACTTTTCAAAGATTTTATTTATTTATTTGACAGAGAGAAAGAGAGAGAGCACAAGCAGCAGGAGCAGGAGAGGGAGAAGCAGATCCCCACTGAGCGGGGAGCCTGATGCAAGGCTCCATCCTAGGACCCTGAGATCATGACCTGAGTCCAAGGCAGACACTTACCCAACTGAGCCACCCAGGTACCCCTGTTTTTATGACTTTTAACAATATGCTTGCTTCACGCAAAACGAAGACAGTACTGTTAGTTTAAAATTCCATGTGTCTTCACCAAGAAAGTAGCTTCAAGGCTTTTCAAATGTGTTTATTACTATTATCATCATTGTTAATTATTATTAACTCATTCCTAATGCTGGAGCAGTCATGCAGCTTCATTGCTTAAGCAGTCTGTTTTCCCACCTCTTTTCTTCTTCCTTTCCATATCAGTTAACAATCAGTTATTTCTGATAACACTAAGAATGCATACATTTAATTATTTTCATCAAGAGCCCCCACATTTATAGCCTCCTTGTGAGTCTGGCCACCTGCCATAGCATACTTTGCAGAGGCAAAGTAGCTTTGTCTTCTAATTGCTCGGGTAAGGGCTGGGAAAAGCTTGTTGAAAAACACAAAAGCACCTGGGACAAAGAGAACAACATGTAGGATCATAATATATATGATCCAATGTTCTTCTAGGCATCAAAGAAAACTGCAATTCCTCACTATACGTAGTTAGTAAAGGAATACAATGTATACAGGAATATAAGTGAAGGAATATAATATACAGGATATAATACACACAACTACAAAATTATTTAGCAGAAGGATATTTTCTTATGTCTCTTCATCAGTTTCAATAAAACCTCTGTTGCTGGATGAATTAGATGGCCCTTAAATACCCCCCTGAGCAGCATGCTTTCATAAACTTTTACACAGTTGGTGCATAAGGAATAATGGTTGGAACAGTTAGATTCTGATCTTGATATTTCTCCAATCTTTAATTAGCCTTAGGAGAAAAAAAAAACTATTTTTTTTCCTGTTTCTTCAGAGGTGTTTTTAAGCTATGACATGCTTTAATAAGTTAAAGAACTTAGCACTTAAACTGTTTTTTTTTTCTGTACTAAATGATGAATTTTCCAGAGAAATTAGGAGACATGTAAATACACCATGTAGCTTGTAGTCATGTTACTTAAATTCCTAGGAAGAATATCTAATAAATGTATTGAATTGACACAAAATAACTCAAGCCTTTTCAAGAGCTAACCACATGTATAAATTGCAAATACTACTGAATAGTCCAATTGTTAGTTTTAAAAATATAATATAAGGATTACAGAGTTTGAAATTCTTATTTAAATGCAATAATTTGGGGGTCCCTGGGTGGCGCAGCGGTTTGGCGCCTGCCTTTGGCCCAGGGCGCGATCCTGGAGACCCGGGATCGAATCCCACGTCGGGCTCCCGGTGCATGGAGCCTGTGTCTCTCTCTCTCTCTGTGACTATCATAAATAAATAAAAAAAAATTAAAAAAAAAATAAATGCAATAATTTAATATAGCTCTTGTTTACATACACAAGTTTGTGTTTTTTTAAAAAAGATTTTCTATGTATTTATTCATGAGAGACAGAGAGAGAGAGAGAGAGAGAGAGGGAGAGACACAGGCAGAGGGAGAAGCAGGCTCCATGCAGAGAGCCCGACGTGGGACTCGATCCTGGGTCTCCAGGATCACACCCTGGGCTGAAGGCAGCGCTAAACCGCTGAGCCACCCGGGCTGCCCACACAAGGGTTTTTTTTAGAATTTGAGCATCTAAAATATGATGATAATGATAATCATGTAAAAACTCCAGATAGTTAAAAAACTTCCTAAAGTGGAATACTATAATTCTTTTACATATTTTAGTGAGAGAATTTATCTTTAAAATGCCTTAATAATAAAATAAAATATGTTAATTGTGATAAGTGAGATTGAGATGGGTTGATAACAACAAATACACTTGTTTCTGGGTAAGACACTTTGTAGATTTGCACTCAAGTAGCCACTTCCTTATTAGGACTTAACAGAGAATTAAAAAATGAATTTTATTTTTTTAATATTCAGTATATATATGCTTATTATAACTAGGTAAGCATAATTACAATCTTATCCCAAGTGAAGTGTTCAGTTCCTTCACTGATCTAGTCACTAATGTGCTTGAAATATTTTACAGATTTCTTGTTAACAACTTCTTTATTTTTCTTTATTTTTGTTTCTTTCAGCCAACATAGCCATGCAAGCCAATATTTAGTCTGTTGGAATTTAATGACTAAGTGAAAAGCTGTGCTATCTGCCACTTAACAGGCCTACAGTTTTTTGTTGAGTTTCCTTTGTTTATATGTTTCCTACATTCCGCAGTGAGGCATTTACATGCCCATAGGTTTTTTTTTTTTTTTTTTTTTTTTTGCCCATAGGTTTTTATGTTAGTAGTACAATGGTGCCTGTGCCCTTTCACTTGATTGGTGCACATGGAAGATATCAGAAGGCCCCAGTGAATCAATCAGACTCATTACCTTCAAGTAACATGTTAGCCTTTTCACAATTTTTCTGTCTGCAAAGGTGATTTGAATGTTTAAAAAAATACATTACCTTCAAAACTTGCACTGACAAGGATATAAACTGAGAATGTGCTGGTTTTGCAATTATATATTAGTACATTATACATAAAATTTCCTTTATTAACATCCTAAATATACATCTAGCTTACTTTTTAAAATTGTAATAGAAAACAAACAAGTTCACAATTCTTTGACAGGGTGTTTATACTAATACCTAATTAAAAATTACTAGAAACTGAATTTAGTTTACCTTTAATTTTATTTAAAATGATGTTAGATTTGAGTAAGAGACACAAAAATTGCATAATATATATCATACCAATTACTGAATTTTCTATGACGTACAGTGAGAAATACAAAAATTTGAGTACTGTGAATTTTAAGTTAGCTACTTGCATGTTCTATACTCATAGATATACAATAAATACTCAATAAGCTTGAAGAATCTAATTTTTAATCAACTACAAAATGGATCTAATTTGATAGTTATGTGACATTGAAATAATATCAAACTACAAAGTATTAAAATGTTGGGGGGTGGGGGAGCTTTACTTTTAATTTAGCACATCATCAAGGATGTTGATGCTACCAGCCAACACTTCCAAAGGTGATTGGTAGTATATTTTAAATGAAACAAACTAAGACTGAATGTTAGTGTCCATATTAAGTATATTCTAGGGCTATCGTGGAATATTTGCCACAGGTGAGGGCAATGTTTGCGAATGGGCGAGGGCAACAGGTCTCTCCTGGTGATTTTGGAAACATCTCACCAAACACATTTCCTTCACTCCTTTGCATTCCATTTGCTGAGAACATTTGTTTGAGAGTAGAGGCTCTCAAACTTGAACATGCATGAAATCACCTGGAGGAAAAAAAAAAAAAAAAGAATACCCTGGAGAGGTTGCTAAAAACATATTGTTGGGAGCCCCACCCAGTTTCCAGTTTAGTAGGTGTGGGTGGAACAGAGCCCTAGAATTTGCATTTTTATCTATTCCCAGGTCTCACTGATATTGCTGATCCAGGGACCACACTGTAAAAAAAAAAACTGTTCTGGAGAAGAAATGGAACTCCCCTGACCAAAAACATAGCTGCAATATAGTCGATGCTTGTTTTTTTTTTTTTTAAGTTTCATTTATTTAAGTCAGCTGTACACCCAGCGTGGGGCTTTCAAGCTCATGACCCTGAAATCGAGAGTCTTGTGCTCTTCTGACTGAGTCAGTCAGGTGTCCTACTTGTTATTTATTTTTATTAATTATATTTATGTACCTGTTAGATGTTTGCTTTTTCTAACAACTTGTGTGTGATGTGTAAACTTTGGGTTCCCTTTATGATTGCTTTTGGTAATATATTTTATCATAACTATTATTACTAATGCTTCCCTAGGAGAAAAAAATACTTGTGAAACCCCTACTATTAGATACACTAATATATTAGTATAAATATATTATAGAAGCATTACACACAATGTAAGAAATAAAAAGAAAAGAGAGAAAGAAACTAAGAAAGGGAAAAAAAGATTCCTATGACCTAACAAGGAAACACAAACATTGTAATCATTTTTGACTGTCTTCTTATATCTCTCTTCAGAACGCTTGAAAGGAACTATTTAGTGATGTCATGGTAGTAGTTCAAATCTTTGATGGTGGTGATGTTCACACCATGGAGAGTGGCAAATTCTCTTTCTGCTTCGAGATTCATTTTACCAGCCCACTGTGGATTGTTACTGCGACTTTTGTTGCTTTCTTTTGTATAAATTTGGGTTAGTATAGCCCTTGCATTCCCTTGGAAAACATGAGGAAGACTGAGAAAATTGAAATTACTGACGCTTCCCTGGATCTAAAATCCTCCCTTCTCTTAACAGTTGTGACGTTACTATTGACCCAAATTTATGTTCAAATTTACTGAGGCCTGCCCTTGGTTTATCATACGAGATACCGCACCAGTCTGATGGCTACTTCTGAAATTCAAAAGTAAATGTACCATATTATGCTCTAAATAATAATCCTGAGCTGAATACAAAAGGCTTTCATACCCCGTGTATTGTAATGAAAACAATACACCCAACTTTAGGTATATGACAGGTACACCGCTGGAACAAGGTTGCCTTCTGATCTTTCAAACTATCCAGTCTTTTGGGTTTTTTTCAATTTTTTTAATTTAAATTCAACTTGCCAACATATAGTATAACACCCAGTGCTCATCCCATCAAATGCCCTCCTTAGTGTCTGTCACCCAGTTACCCTCCCCACCTCCCCTTCTGCAACCCTTTGTTTGTTTCCCAGAGTTAAGAATCTCTCATTCAAGCCATCCAATCTTTTTAATAAAGAGATAGATTATCTTATTTCCATAGTTTTAATCAAGGTGATTTCTTGCTTGAGTCTGGTTATTCTACAAGCAAACTGAGCATCACAGAAACTTATCCTGTAGGTGAGGTCATTTACACACAAAACAGATCTCAGAAAAAACAAAACAAAACAGATCTCAGGGTAGTGATGTTTCTACAAAATCAGTATTTGCAGTACTGCTTGAGACTTAGGAATCATAATGTACTCTGGCAGATTTCAGTTTCAAGGGATTAAAAGGGGGAAAAAAAAAACTCTATCTTAAGTGTGGCTTTTTTCTTTTATATCCATTATAAAAACAAAACCAAAAAACCTTAATGTGGCAATTAGATGTACAAACAGCTGTCCTTGCCATAGCAAATAGCAATAATAGTCAGGGAATTGTTTTTTCTTATGTTAAAACTCCAATTTTACATGAACCAAGAGCTGACTCATGAAGGTTTTTCCATATGCTGAGAAAAGAACTTTTGCAGAAATTCTCTAAAGGTCAGAAAGTCAACACTCCAAACTCCATCCAGCAAACCTTTTGTCATATCAAAAGGACAAAGGAGATATTTTCAAGTTGATTTATCACAGAAACAAGTCAGGAAATATTTGCTGCTGTAGTCCAGGTGTTCATGGAAACAAAAGTCCATAAGGGTTCTTGTGGACCACATTTCCCTCTGAATTTTGAGTTTAAAAAGCACCGTATCTTCCATGTTATGTGATGTGTTGAGATGCTAGTAACACTATAAATCTTGGTTGCTATAAAACTGATACCTCAGGAATAGATGAACCTTATTTTTTTAGACATTCCTACTTTAAAATTTGCATGTGTTCACCTCGCGTAGGATTATGTCTTTCATTAATTACAGGGAATTATCAGCTTCTAAATTTTCTGCCTGAGAGTTTTACCTTGAAAGGGCTGCTAATAATTTCCTTAAACCCATTTGAAAAAAAAAAGGAGAGATTAGGACATTTTTAAAAAAAAGCAGGTAAAAAAATCAATATTTATTTTATAGATATTTTAAATCCTTTTACATAATTAGATCTGTAAGAAGTTATAGACTTGGCCCTTATTAATTTATTCTTTCTCTTCTGTTTCCTACTTAGATAAATGACTCTTTTGAGGTTTAACTAATTCTCTATCTTGAAATTTTATTGAGCATTCAGTCATAAAGTTCTACAAATATATTAGGTATATTTTCTATATTTGGTTTGTTGATGAAATAGTTTAACATTCTTATATCCCTTTGATAAATGTAATTTTTAAACTATATTTAGAATTATAAAAGGGGAAAAATTGCCTTTATGAAATTATGTAACTCTTTTCTAGTTTGCCTTTTTTTTTTGCCAGGAATTATGTGATAGATTTAGTGGTCACTAATAGTTCTTATGTTAGTCAAATTTATTAAATTATTAATTTATTTGCTTTTCCTCTTCTCTGTCTCTCTCTCTTTACACACACACACACATACACACACACACACACATATGTTCCTGAGATTATCTTTGGGGGAATATATATATATATATATATTCTTTGTACATCTATGTATGATCGTAACAGTTTTCTTTAAATTTTTACCATAAGAATTTTTCAGTGTATTTTCAGTGTATGAGCTACCTTAAGTTACTTAGGGAACAGTATTAATATGTTAATTATGCTAGAAGCATCTTAAACTTATGATATTTTTATCATATACAGTGGAAAGTATAAAAGCGTAATGTATGCATTTGCATGTATAACTTGAAAGAAACATTCTTTAGCTTCTGTTTGTTCTTTTCACCAAACACTGTGTTCTCTACGTGTAGGACAAGTTGTGTAACTTGCATTCCAAATAAGGTTATAATTGTCATAAAAGCTTGGTTAAGGTATGTGGGCTACTAGATGATGGATAACTCTTATGAATTTTAATTTTACTTAAGAGATTCTAAAGAAATACTACCAAAATACGGAGAGCTGTAAAAGATGAGAGTTGACCTGGATCTAACGTTAGGTGTTGGTTTTGCCAGCAGTTGGCTTGGCACTGACAGTTAGGCATTTAGGCCTTCACGTTTTCCTAATGCACATGAACAGTTTCACTGAACGAAGCCTTGGACAAGACCATTCTATAACTAGGACATGCCCTTATCTTGACTAATATGACTGACCACTGTTTCTCTAGCACGTACAGCTTTGACTTCACTCTTCCTCCGTTCTAGATAAAGTTATTAAGATAAGCATTGCCCTAGTTTTCTGAAAACATCTAATCCTGAGCAAAGCCCTACTTCCATAAATCCCCCCTAAAAGCATCTGTCATAATCCCATATCCAAAATATATCCTTTCTAACACGATTTTAAGAGCTGCTCCTGTGTTGTGTGCAAAGAGGTATAAAACAGCAGATGCTATGGTGACAAAAGCAAAGTTTCTACAGAAGTAAGACATCACTGCCACAGACTGGCCCTCAGGTCAGTAACAGGGTGACCTCTGCAATTTCCTATCTCTTGTCAGTTCTTTGTGAGCTTTACCCACAGCTGGGTCATGAGTTCATGCTGGATGGAGTTTGGTTCTTTATTTGAGCCTCTTAATTTTTTGGCTTATTTTGTTTGGCTTGATTTCCTGGGAACAGGATTCCTTGGATTGCCTGTTGTGATTATCTGAACAGATTTGTATTATTCCTGGTGAAATTGTTTTCTGACATTCTGGCACCTGTTCTTATGGTCTCCTTACATGTTTGGAGTCATGAGTATTGATTGTGAAGAGGATGAAAAGTCTGTAATGAAAGGATGGGCATAGGCCAATTAAGTCTTGACTCAAGGCCAATTCAGGACTGAAGAGCTCAGAAGATCTATCCATGTCTTGAAAAAACTGCATTTTATCATCATTTTGAAACTACAAAAGGGCTTTTGTTACTATGAATATATTTCAATTTTTTCATGTTTTTCAAGCTAAAAGAAGCATAATCACATTTAAGGAAAAAAAAATACCTGAATCTGCTTGTGCAAATCTGTTTCTGTCCATCATTCTGGATTTCCTTTTTTTTTTTTTTTTGCTTATTTTGTTACACCCAGTATCCAAGACATTTCCTCCTTGTTTAGAATATAGGGCAGTGATAGCAAAACATGTGAAAGTATCAGGTAGTTTAGCTTCATGGTGTTCACCACACTTAATAATTCCCCATGCTGTACAGATTCTTTTATTGACAACAAACACTTGACACTTCTCAGATAATTGCTTTACTGCCTCTGAAATATCGTTGCTTTCCTCTCATGAATCATTACCTATCACTTCAACACTGAACTCAGCACCTCATTTCCTCCCCTGAGGAAGCCCATGATCGCTTACCTGTGATAAGGAAAGCTTCATATCCCCATGCTCTTTAGATAACTGACTAGAGATGTTCATCTGGGAGAGCATTATGTAAATATGCAAATATTGGAATTTGACCAGCTTTGGGCAAAGCTCAACATTATGAGGGAGTAGGTGCAAAGGATTAGGAACATTTAAAGGGGATGATTTTCAGGATATAACACAACCTAGGTCAGGCAGTAAAGGAAGTGAGAAGAGAGTGATAATTAGAGAAATCAAATTTGTGTCAGTGAACTGGGAGTCTTGAAGCTGACTCCTATAATAAGCAGAACAAACTAAATTAACTGGGAAGAGAGCAAGTAGAATTTAGATAAATGAATACTTGAAATTGAGATTTTAATAAATTATGGTTATGGGGCTTCTGGGCAGCTCAGTTGGTGAAGGGTCATCTGCCTTTGGCTCAGGTCATGATCCCGGGGTCCTGAGATGGAGCCCTGAAAGCCCTGAATGAGGAATCCAGCTCAGTGGGGAGTCTATTTCTCCCCCTCTCATTGCCCTTCCCCCACTCTCTCTTTTGCTGTCTCTTAAAAATAAATATATATTTATTTATAATTAATTAATTAAACCTTTTTTAAAAAATTAGAATTATTAGAAGTGGTAAACCCAAGTGTAACCTTTGGAGAAATGTGAGTTTTATACCATGGACGTCTTATAAGATGTACAAGATGAGAAAATGGTGGTGAAGAGTTCAAGGATCAAGAATACTGGATTCATCTTCTATAGAGATTGGGATTCTAGGAGAGGCTGTGGTCTCATGGGCCGAGTCAGCCTTCCATCTGAGAACAAAAGTAAACTCATAAGATTGAGAATAGAAAGCAATTTCTTGGTAACTTGAGGAAAGCACAAGGCATGGGCTTAGAGAGGAAGAGAAGGAGAAGATTGGCAAGGGTAGGGACTGAATACTGAGAATAATGATTCCAATGTCGATGTATACTGCAGATGAAAATGAGCAATCTGAGGAAATGACCTGGTGATGTTTGAGATAGAAAGGAGGATGGAATTAGTCCTAAACTTCCATGGAGGCTAGTACATAATAAGGATGACAAATAGTAAACAATATTTGATTTGAATTATGTGTCCACTAGATGAATGTATCCCTTTGGGAAAGGCCAGTTTCACCATAATTTGAGACTCTGTGAAAGCTTACAGGGATAACTTGGGGTCTCCAGTATAGTCGAAAGCTTATGGTGGACCATCAGCTTGAGCTTTAGGCAGAGTGTTGGCTTCCTAGGACTCTAAGGAAGCTGCATACTACTTACATACAGATTTGACTTTTCTCCAAACCACCAATCATTACATACCCTTGAGTTAGTCACTGAACTTTCCTGAATTTCTGTTACTTGTCTATATGATGATGCCATGGTATAGCGGTGTAACTCATGACACATTCTCAACTTTTCAGAACATAAGGAAGAAAGAAGAAATTTTTTTTTAATAAGTGGAGAGAAAAAATAGGTTGCATAGTAACTTTACTTCAGGTACAGTATCTTATACATTGAGATACACATTCAAAGACCACGTAATTTAGAATGGTGGTAACCAGGGCCTGAGAGTGGGGAAAATGAAGAAATGTTGGTCAACCAAGGGTATAGACCTTCAGTGATATGGGATGCAGAGTTTCGGGAGATCTAATGTACAGCTGTAGTTAACCCTGTGTTTGTAGGTGAAATCTTAATGTTCTCACCTCCCACACACACAAAAGTTGTAAATTTGTGAGGTAATGGATATGTTAATTAGTTAGACTGTGGTAATAATTTCACAATATATAGGTATATCATAAATCACATTGTATAGCTTAAATATATACTTTTTAAATTTGTCAAGTATACCTCAATAAATATTGCTGCAAAAAAGAAAAAAGCAAAAGAAAATGGAACTTACTTTTCACGTAGGTCTATCAAGCCTAATACAATTCTTCGTACACATGGTATAATAGAAACAGCACATTTTAAAAGAGCACCTGGAGATTTAAATGCTAACAGCAACACAAACTGAAAACCTAAGTACTTGGCAGTGAAGGAAAAGCTTATAATGTTAACTATTGTATGTTAGATTACATTCAGAAGACATCTGGAACTGGGGGGCTTTTAGTATTAAACCAACATTTCTAAAAGACAGATACCATATGATTTCATTCATATGTGGAATTTAAGAAACAAAATGGATGAACATAGAGGAAAGGGAAGGAAAAATAAAATGAGATGAAAATTGAGAGGGAGGTAAACCATGAGAGATGCTGAACCCTGGGAAACAAATTGAGGGTTGCTGAAGGGGTGGAGGGTGGGGGAATGGAGTAATTGGTGATGGGCATTAAGGAGGGCATGTGATGGGATGAGCACTGGGTGTGATATGCAACAAATGAATTACTAAATTCTACCTCTGAAACAAAACAAGACAATACAAAACCCAAGAGTTCCTAAGTAGATTCCATCACAGTGTTAAAATGAAATGTTCAAATGCTGACTTGTCTATTTGAAAAATATAGTTTCATTAAAATTATTTACTCCTATAGATTTTAGAAAACATCATATCAAATACTAATTTCAAAGCTTGCTTTTTAAGAATATGAAAGTTGATATTTTTAAAAAGTCAGCTTACATGAAACAACTCATCTGAACTTGCCAATAACATTATTTATTGTATATTTGAATATAAATCTTGCTTTCAGTCTGTTATGATATATCATACATAAATATTGAGCAAGTTAAGAGGAATATGCATTGAGACAGATCCACTTGCTTTTCCAAAATCACATAGGGCACTTCTTACTGTATATAGTTTTTCCAAATCATTTTCTCTCACCCTTAATAATACAGATAATCCTTGCAGGTTCTAGAATTGAGTATATAAAGTATATCTAATGTAACTCCAACCTTTTATTTCATAATTAATAAAATGGAAAAGGCAATATAATAAGATTAATGTTAGATGGTTTATGCAAAACACTTAATGAATATTCAATACATGCCAATCACTATAATAGACTTATATCTTTTTTTTTTTAAGGTTTTATTGATTTATTAATGAGAGACACACACAGAGAGAGGCAGAGAGAGAAGCAGGCTCCATTCAGGGAGCCAGATGTGGGACTCAATCCGGGACTCCAGGATCACTCCCTGGGCCCAAGGCAGATGCTCAACCGCTGAGCCTCCCAGGTGTCCCATATGTATATCATATATATATTCCTATGTATAAGTTATTATTGCATAGAATCTGAAGGAAAGGAGGTTAATGTACTAGTTAAGAAAGTGAGATTTTATGAGACTGACAGCATTAACAGCTGAAGTAGCTCAGAGAATTTGTGGAATCTATTCAGATAAATTGTAAAGAATGAAAAAATTATCTTTTGATTGACCAACCTTTGAAATTTCAATGTTGACTCTGATAAGCTGGATAACAGAGTCACTTTCCAAACTTCTTTTAAAATTCTAATGATTCCAAAAAAAAAAAAAAAAGCAGAAGGTCAGGTTGCTTTTAAATAAACTGAAACAGATTTCTAAGTGTTTGGGGAAAAAAATCACAAAATGTCCTCTTTCTAATATCAAACCCTGTAAAGCAGACTGGAAGGCAATTGAGATAATGAAGACTTTTCATTTTAGATTATTCCTACTTTGAATTTCACTCCGATGTGAAATTGAGCAATCTTTCTGATATTCAGTTTCCCTTTGGTAAAAATAAGACAATAACTTAAGACTACTTTGCAGAATCGGTGAACAGATTAAAAAAGACACGTAGGAAGATGCTATATAAGTGTTCCATACATGCATATTTTTTTTCTGTAGAAAACCCTAAAAGCAATTTTTACAACATCAAGTATGTTGTAGAACCTAATTTTTTTCTATTATTCTGATTGTTAGGTTCTAAAATTTAGAAATGAACTTGTATGCTGTTACATCATGATGTTTGCCATTTTAAATAGGCTTCTTTTTTAAAATGGCAACGTCTTGTCTACGTGTAAATGTTTTATGCAAATGTAATTCCATCACTGTATATAGTTTGCACAAATTATTCATTGTTTTGGAACACAATTCTACATTGCCTTAGGTTCTTCAGGATTTGGAGTATTGATGTTATGGGATCCAGCTGTTTTTAATAATGGAATGTGATTATATTCTTACTATTCAAAATAATATCAGGTTACTTCATTACTAGAAAAATACAATCCTGTCCTATTTCATTCTCCATTTATATAGTTTAATATTCTTTGAATACAAGAGCTTTTCTTTGTTCATCTGAATCTTTAAAAATACTTGGAAATATCAATCAAATCAGAATATATGTTTGTATAACTTGAATTAGGAAATTAAATATGTAGAAGAAAATATTTCTGTATGCATTTAATTTTTTATCAGATTTTAGGAATTCTGAGTTAGATTTGTAAATAGACAAAACCTATATTGCAGATTCAAATTTTGCTCTATAATCAGGGCCAACTATGAGTTCAGATTCTTCCTATTTATAGGTAAATGCACTTTATTTCAATATGTGCTTTGATTTTTTATTTCTTTATTAGTCCAACGTTTGTCTAAAACCTGTTTGCATCCTTCTAAATCACTAAAACTAACATCTTTTCATTGCATGTGCAATGGCTTGCTCTTGTGATTTATGTGTCTGGCATGAGATGTGTAAGTAGCCAATGCAGAGAAAATAATTGAACACATTTCTACTATAAGAATTAAACACAGGGATCACTTAATCAACATTCCTGTTTGATTTACTATGGATAATACAAATCAATCAGTACCTCCTGACACTGGCCCATAAATACTTTATGTTAATGGTCGTATTGTGGATTATTTCCCTTTGGTTGGAGATTTGGTTGAAGTCACAAACTTAACCAAATAAGCTCATATGTTGATAATTTATAGAACAGAACACTTTGAAACTATGCCCCTTAATATATTTTCTTTGTCTTTTATGGAAAGCTTCATTTACATATTAGCTTCATTTACTTGATATAAGCTTTACATAATATAGCTTATTTGATAAAGTTTCATTTACCTGATATAAATATTTGACAGATATTATAAACAAATACATAATTGTGGACATCAGCAAATATCTATTCTAATTTTGTGTTACTTTAAACTTTGTACTTTAAATGTGTAAAGTCTATTTTCCCTTGAAACCGGATGTCCCTTAATTTTTAGGTTGTGTTTCTGAGTCTCTACTCTCTCCATTATCTCCTGAAGGTATTTTTGCGACAGACCTTAAATGCTAATATCAGTAAATCTATTGGACATTCAGCCTTGGAATTGCAGTTCCACTTTTGGAGTGTCATAGAGAGTCCCACATATGGTAATTCCATAAACACAAAACAAAGTTTTTAAAGTACATGCAAATACTTCTTTCATTCGAAAACCAGCACATTGGGATCCCTGGGTGGCGCAGCGGTTTGGCGCCTGCCTTTGGCTCAGGGCACGATCCTGGAGACGCGGGATCGAATCCCACATCGGGCTCCTGGTGCATGGAGCCTGCTTCTCCCTCTGCCTGTGTCTCTGCCTCTCTCTCTCTCTCTCTCTCTCTCTCTCTCTCTCTGTGACTCTCGTAAAAAAAAAAAAAAAAAAAAAAAAAAAAAAAAAAAAAACAGCACATTGACGTAAGAAAAGCGATTACCCCAAATATCTATCCTCATCACTACATTTGTCAGCCTTATCTTCTCTAAATGAAAGACAACTGCATCAGAATGCAGCAGAGATTTATGTTTCCCATTCTTCCGAAGTCATAAATATTCTTTCCTTTGCTATATAGTGTGTTTGAGCAATAGAAGCATTTAGGTGAGAAAAATGACAAATTATTTGATTTGTCGAGTCCTCTCTCTCAGCATAAATATCAAACTATATTTCTAAAATGTATAGTTTCTTTGTTGCTGAAGAACCTTTGCTCTTCTTCAATTTCCAATACATTGCTCTTGAGGTTTCTACAAATTGATGTTTTCACAGCATTTGCAACTATATTTTATTATGTTGAGTAATTCATATTTAAAAAATATATGCATTTAACTTAATGTTTTAAATTTGTGTCATTTATTTTTATGATATGAAATTATTTATCAAATTTTATTACTGGAAATTTAAAGAAGTTTTCATATGCCATCAATTACAAGTTGAAATTAATATATATATCAATTATTTTCTTCTACTTCAAATAGTTTTAAGAATTTCACAAACAGTAATTACTAATTAAAAGTTTCTTCAAAATTTAAATTAACTCTAAAAGTAGGATTGACAGTGACTCAAGAACCATTGACTAATATGGAATTACTCTCGATAGAATATGAATTGTGCAAAAAATTTTATAACAGCAAAATTACTGCTTTTGCTAAATTGAAAGCAGTAAAATATTTTTTTAAATTTTATGTATTTATTTGAGAGAGAGAGAGAGAGCATGAGTAGAGGGAGGGACAAAGGGACAAGCAGACTCCCTGCTGAGCAGGGAGTCCAGTGCAACTTGAGCTTGATCGCAAGACCCTGAGCTCCTTACTGAGCTGAAGTCAGACACTTAGCCAACTGAGTCACCCAGGTGCCCGAAAAGTAGTAAAGTATTTTTGCATAAACATAAAGAAATTGTCACAATTGATGAACCTACACTGATACCTTATTACCACACAAGTTCACAGTTTATATTATGGTTCACTCTGGATGATGTACATTCTATAGATTTGGAAAAATGCATAAAGACATATATCCATCATTATAGGATCATTCAGAGTATTGCTCTTGACTTAGTCCTGAGAACATGTTCTTACTTTCCCTAAATAATCTCATTCATATCTGCAACTTCAAATCAATATATATGGCTATGAACTCCAAATGTATCTCCAGCTCTAATCTCTTCACTAAACCCAGACTTTATATGTTTATTTCATTAACGTATCCAGTTACATACTTGAAATATCTCTTCAAACCCACATATATATCATATGTTAAATTCATGATGTCCTCCCAGTCTCTTTACCATCGCTTCCCATCTCTGAATGTCAGCAGAATTTATGAAAGCCACAAACCTAGCACCATACTTGATGCCACATTTTATTTTTCCCAGTGATGAATTCATCATCAACAATCAATCTCACTTCTTCAAACTGTTGTGTGGATTTTTACTGTTCTTAGAGTCAAAATCAAAATCCTCAATATGGTTCCCTTGGACCTGATCTTCTAGTCATTGCCTTTCAGTCTGGTACCAAACATCTCTATTCTCCACCCAACAGCTGCATTTGCATTCTGGCAGTTACTGGAAGCAGGTAGTTGTCACAATCCTCTGTTTTCACTGCCTCAAATACCTTTTATCCTTTCTTGCAGAGGGAATATCCATTCTTTAGATCTCAGATATAATTTCCCCAGGGCAGCCTTCTCTGAACTCTTACTGTACTTGTACTCTTCTAATGTGTTCTCACCAGCCACTCTACAATTTGTCTTCATAACAACATCGCAGTTTTATTCATATATGTGTTTAAGCATTTACATACTCTAATCTGTAGAATGGACAGCACATATTTTCTGCACTTATTCTGGCATATAAAATATTTAATTAGGTAATTAATTGTCTTGTAAACTCATTTCTTACTTCTGCAAGTACTTGACTATGGCCAAAATATTTCAAAAATATTTTCAAATAACTTAAAAAATCATTTTAATTATTTTTAAATTAAATTTAATAACCTAGCAAACACCAAGATTCCAACATTCTGGTTATTCTAGACTTTGGTTTTTTGTTGTTGTTTTTGAAAACGAATTTCATTAATGCATCTCTTCCCTGTGAATGTATAATTAGAGTTTTCAGGTAAGCTTAATGTTGATAGTCTTGAATTACATGTTGTGCCATTGATAAAGGAGCTGCTTCAATGAGAGCACCATACCTGGAAATGAGAGACTTTTCAGATTTTATTTGCAGAGCATGGAGTTAGCATAGCACTGTATATATAGTTTGATACTCTTACCAACATCCTTGGTCTTTATCTTTTTGTTCATCTTTGTAAGTACAACTGAAGATGCATAAAATATGAGCAAATACATTGTTAGTAAAGTCAATGTTCACTAGTTTCCCATTATTTATTTCCTGTCCTCCAGGCTGTAAGCTCTATTGATCCTTACTCTTAGCCAGCATCTAATCTCATAACCTTTAAGACACCAAAAGTGGAGACACTCAAAATCTATATTGAATTTCAATTCCTTCCAAAAGGTTTTCTAAAGAGAACAGCATGAAGTAGCAATTCTAACTCCAAGACTGATAATTGGTTTCTAGCCCTAGTTCCTGGCAACTCCACGATCCTAAGTCATTCAACAATTCTGTTCTCTAATTTCCCCATGCACAAAATATTAAATTCAATTAATTGATTTCTTGGGTATCTTCCATTTTAACTAGTTATAACTAGAGTCAAGGTAGAAGCCATTATATAGGTATTTTATTGCAGAAACTGAAATTATTATATGAAATTCAAAAATACTTCTAAAACTATAGCATGAACATTTAATGTAGATATTCATATATTTATGTATGTATATACGTATACAATGAATACTTTATGTAACTGTAAGGTAATTATTCTCATTCTCATCAAATGGTAAAATAAAAGATAATTAGGTATATCAGATTACTTCCTCTGCAAATAATACAAATGGCAAAAATCATGCTTGATTTGAATCATTTTATTTGAATTATTTAACTGTGACATTCCGTTTAGAATTAGATTTTACTAAGTTATATTTTCTTAGCATCACTTGAAGAAATGATTTAAACTCATCATTATATTGAGTGAAAAAAAATTTCTATTGAGATTTGGTGGACTAGGCCAATTTTCCAATATCCAACAACAACAACAAAAAACACATAGTAGCCAATACTCTACTTTGTTTATAGCTTCAGGATGATATTCTCTATCTTTATGGTCCATATTGCATATTCTTCATAAACGTAGAAATTAGTTAGTTCTTCTTATCCTTAGAAATGAATCTGAAATTGTCCTCAAAGAAGTGACTAGAGGCAAAGCCAACCAAATATTTTCTGCAGCCTAGTTCAGGGTTAAAAATGTGGATCCTGGTAAGAATGAAATATATATACAAGCATAATCTCCAAAATACAAATTGTACAATTTTGGCGAGTCCATATCTTCATTAAATGTTCATATTTGCACTTGAAATTGTTCTTTCTCAATATACAGATGAACAGAAAAATTACATTAATCCTTAAAATTTTTCTGTACTCTAAATGAATTAAGAAGCAAATTAAAAGCAAAAACTAAGTGAGTCAATTATAAAATTTGCAGTTGATAAAAAACTGCAAGACTAATTAAATATTGCATAAAAACACAGATAATTATATAAAACAAATAAAATGCACTTAAAGTATAAGAAAACTTTTCCTTTCTTCCCCACTCTCTCTCTCTGAATAAATGACTAAATCTTGTTCCAAATTTACCAAGAATAATTGTATGGAAACATTGATGTGCCTTTTTTCTGGGAAGAGCCATTTGCCTTCACAGATTATTCTGGATAACAGAGCATCCCTTTCTCTGCAGAGAACAATGAATGAGGACAATGTTTTCAAGATGATTTGTCAAGCCTGCAAGGCATACTGCCTCAGTTTGTGGAACTAAATCTTTTGCTAGCAGAAAAGCAGCCCAGGAAGTCAAGTAGGCCAGATTTAAGGAGTCCACCGAATTGAACTGTAGAGATTTAGTAGTTTCTAAATGTCACAAGGCGCTTTAGTACTTTGTGTTTCAGAAGGGAAATTGGATTAAATAGTAGTTGTGCTGGAGGCCTCTGATCCATTCCCCATAAGCTGTGGTCCTTGAGCTACTTTAATCAAACCTTCAGAGAAGTGTGAGAGTGTGTTAAATGCCCAAGACCCACTGGGACCACTGGAAATCTCACTTTTGTGGTTTGGGAAGTTCTGCAAAATTATTCAGATTTTATTCCAAAGTAGATTTGCCAGCAGTGATATGATGTCTCATGGGTGTTGCTTTCTTTCCACTGGTAGACTCAGATTCTGTTTTTTAAATATAAACTAATTTCTTCCTACTTAAAAAAGAAAAAGAAAAGAAAACTTTGGAATCATATAAGCTTGGCGGGTAGCATCACTTTTGAAAATAGCTGGATGCCTAACTTGGCAATATTTGTTAATTGGCAAAAAAATGGAATTTATATCCCAAATCTCTTGTGCAGTATTAAAATACTACCACCACCACTGTTACCATCACTGTCACTCTATATTATAGTTGGGAGAATGTAGAGAAGTCAAATATATATATAGCCTGGCGGAAGAATAGGTTTTAATTTTAACCCAAATCTTACTCATCTGAAAAGTGTTTTGACTGTCTAACTTCCATTTTCTCCATTTAAAATATTCTTATCATTTTACAAAACTTATTCTATTTGTTTTGTTGAACAACTTTTAGAAATGTGTTTCCACAGAGAAAATACAGCCTTGAAATGTGGTGTAAAAACATGGGCATAAACTTAAAGAAAACAGAAGACTCAAGGCGAACATCATTCCCATTCATGCCAAAAGCAATGGCCATACTGACACCATCTCTTTCATTCATCTGTCACTTCATGTTCACACAGTTTATCTGTTTGTTTGTTTGTTTGTTTGTTTAAAGATTTAATTTATTTATCCATGAGAGACACAGAGAGAGAGGCAGAGACATAGGCAGAGGTAGAAGCAGGCTTCCTGTGGGGAGCTTGATATAGGACTCGATCCCAGGACTCAGGGATCATGACCTGAGCCAAAGGTAGATGCTCAACTACTGAGCCATCCAGGTGTCCCCACTTCTGTCTCTTTATCCTTGCCATGGGTTCTTTGAGGATAGGTCTGTCTTGTTTCTCTCTTCATCACTTGTATCTGACCCATGCCTGACACAAGGCAGTACTCAATAACTATCTTCTGGATAAAAACAAGTTCTCCCCAGAACACAGGCCAGACAACACATGCACTCTAGCACCCCTGGGCTACTCAAGGCCCTGTGTAACCTGTTTTTCCATGGGAATCTGACCACCTCCTTCCTCAGCTCATCTTTGTTTTGTTTTTTTTTTTTTTTTAATATTTTATTTATTTATTCATGAGAATACACAGAGAGGAGAGAGTGAGAGAGAGGCAGAGACACGAGCAGAGGGAGAAGCAGGCTCCATGCTGGGATCCTGAGATCTCCAGGATCACGCCCTGGGCTGAAGGCGGCGCTAAACCGCTGAGTCACCCGGGCTGGCGTTCAGCTCATCTTTGGATGAAGAACTAGACTGGCCTAGGAGGGAAGGGGAAAAAAACATATTTTGCTTAAACTATTATGTATGTTTTTGCAGTGGCTTAGTGCATTCTTATTTAGATGTGCTTCTTTTCCAGGTGAAGAGAAAAATGTAGTTAAAATGTAGTTAGTATAAGTTTATGTAATTTTTTCGGTGCCCGTTTAATGAACAAAAGACAAAAGTCTATAATGCCATTTAATTTAAAAAGAGATAGATTTTTAAAATATTCTTAGAATTGTTATAATGTTTTGAGATATCTGCATCAGGTCTTAGTGACTTCTGGGTTGACATTTAGCACATTACAGTACAAAATTATAGTTGAGTTTAGTGTTTATTGTAATTTCATAGTTCTGAACATTTGCTCTCCTTGGTATTAAAATACTAGAAAAATAGACTACGAAGTTTCTTTCGCATGTATATAACCATATTTTTGCTGGATTTCTAATAATTGCTATTCTTTTGTACATCTGTTTCCATATTTTCACCCCCTTCATATGCAAAAAAACTGTTTATGTTCCATTTTTAAACAAATCATTTATCTGCATTGAAATTCTTAGTCAATGGAAAAAATATTTTTATTTTCATTTTTATATACTCAAATTGCTAAAACAAACTAACATTCTAAAGACAAGTAATTTTTGATTTCTTCCAATTTAAATCACTTAAATATCTTCCAGACTTAAAAAATATATCGTAAGTATGTGTCTCTTTGCTAAAATTCAAACAGACTATTTAACATCATTGATATTAAAAATGTTATTTCTGATTTTTGGTTTTGTTTTATAATTGTTTTTGAAATTAAGCCCACTAAGCACACTATTTTTAAATGCTACACTTGCTTTATTTATATCTATGTATCTATCAGTGTATGTATTTATGTATATCTATGTACATATGCATGTATGTATCTACTCATCCATCTACCCATCTATCTATCCACTTACTTCTCTGTTACACTATTTGAGAGTATGCCAACATTCCACCCTTATTGCTTCTTCAGATACCTATTAAGAACAAGTTTTACAAAATAATAATGCAATTATCACAGTCAGAAATTTTAAATCAACAAAATTTTAGCTTTTATTTTTATTTTATTTTATTTTTTAATGATAGTCACAGAGAGAGAGAGATAGAGAGGCAGAGACACAGGCAGAGGGAGAAGCAGGCTCCATGCACCGGGAGCCCGACGTGGGATTCGATCCCGAGTCTCCAGGATCGCGCCCTGGGCCAAAGGCAGGCGCCAAACCGCTGCGCCACCCAGGGATCCCTAAATCAACAAAATTTTAATAATGGAGATATCTGTCTTGATTTGTTTCACTTTCATGATATTAACATTATTGATAATCTAGCCAACGTTTCACAAAATATTTAACTTGTCTTATTTTTGTTTCTCATAAATATAATCAGACTACATGGTTTTGTTCTTGACAGAAATACTATGATATCTTCAGCATATCTTTCCACAGGAATAGAAAGAATAGAATGTCAAGTGGATGATATTATATTTAATCACATGATTAAGCTAGTGTCTACCAACTTTCTCTATCAGGAGGGTAACTTTCCCTTTTCAGGTAAATAAGTAAGGATTTTCATAAATTGATGTCTCCCAGTAAAACAATTATTAAAATGATTTTGTAAAGTGGATGATTTCTAAATTTTTCTAGCATTCTACAATAAATGATTTATATTCTTCTCTAAAATTGAGTTTTTCTTTTTCTTCACCCCCAAATCATTGGATTAAGGTAGCTATCTCTCAAGTAAATGTTGTGCTTTTCAAAAATAAATTTTAAGCTTGTGAACCTGAGGATTTCAATTTGAACTATTTTCTATCCCTTCAAAAGAAATGGCCACTATGAACAAGAAAAAGGGATTTCTACACATCTCCCAATAAGTTTTAGATTGGGGAATAGGTACCTGTATAGTGTGATTTAGACTTTTATGACTAATCTGAGATGCAAGAGCTTTCTGAGACAAACAGTGTTAATTTGCATTTATATGGGACTAGATTGCCAACCCAGAAAACTCTATGGGAATTCTCTCAGGTTGAAAGCATCACAAACCTCATTTGAAAAATGAAATTCATAGAATTTATTATCTTGTTATTATGCATATGAATTATTATCTCTTATCTGCAAGGACATAAATATGGATGATAGGAAATACATATGAAAAGAATTTTGCCATGAATTTCATACATGTGCCTATGTAGTTCCTTTTTCTTGAAGAATTACGCCCATTTACTCTCCCACTATTTCTTAATGTATTGAAAACATCTCCCAAATTATAAAACTGAACACCCTACAAAGATACATGCAACTTTAATATGTTTAAATGCTTAAGAAATAAAGGGACAAAGGTAAATAGTGAAGATTTATCTTTATGAGCATAAACATTCACATATTTAAACTTGCAGAAAAAATGGGGAGAATGACAGGGAAAACAACTTCATACTATAACAGACTACTGTATCAAAATCACACATTTTATCCTCACTGTTCTTATGTTTCAACAAAGCCAAGCAAATTGTCTACAGAACTGAGGTTAGAAATATGAGTGTGTCATACATTTTGTGTAACAATAGATTAAAAAGTAATCACAGCAATAATCATGAAATTTTTCTGCTATTTCTGTTGTTGCTTGATGATTTCCATGATATTTAAAGAATGAGGACATTAAATAAAAATTTAATGCAACCATTCACTTGTTCCTGTGCCCAAATAGTTTCTTGATATAGAACTTGGTGTTTTAGTTTTACAACTGTAATTAAGAATCTAAATATAATTACAGGACTATTCATGCGTGTAGTAGCCACCAAGATCAACTACTTTCTTTGGTCTATTGAGTTATAGTTTATATTCAGTAAAATTCATACTTTTTAGATGTACAGTTCAATGAGTTTTGACAAATGTATATAGTCATTTAACCATAGCCACAATTCAATATAGACTATTTCCATTACCCCCAAAGCTTCCCTTGTGTACTTTGTAATCAGTCCTAACCCTACTTCTTGGCAGTCTCTTTTATGATTTTTGTTAATAGGAATGAAATCAGAGTGTGCAGCCTATCTTCTCTTGCTTAACAGAACATTTTAGAGGATTATCTATGTTGTTACATGTATCATAGTGTATTCCTTTTTTTTTTTTTTTTTTTTTTTTTTTTTTTTTGCTGAAAACCATTCCTTTTTACGACTTACCAAAATTTATTTATCTGTTCCTCAGTTAGTATTGCAGAAAAATCACAGTAAGGTATGTATCGTTGGCCCACTTTGGATTTCAGCAGATTGACAGCAACAGTTGAAAATGTTTCACACTTGGGAAGGGCAGTCTCTTTCACAGTTTTTGACCTCTGCTTGGCCACAAAAGGATGAGCCATGGGCTCTGAATACTTTTCTTACAAAGGGATCAAGGGTCCATACAACCTGTGCTGGGTTGACCATGTTTTGTGGGAATACCATCCCTTGTTTTAGGCTCCACATATACTCCTTCAATCTGCTGAAGTGTGTGTTTTGATGGCCCTCAGGGACGGCCCCATTATTATCCTTAAATAATAATGCTTTGAAATGTGTAGGAGCATGGACAATTTCTACAATATGCTTATGAATAATTTATTATATGCCAAAATATGTGTTTTTTATGTAGAACATTTACAAATATTTATTAAACATCTATTGTGTACCAGATATTATTCGCCACTTGGGGAAGACAGGTGTGAACAGAATGGAGGTCTGTGTTGTCACCCAGGAGGTTAAAGTGGTAACAGGAATAGATAAGAAAATAAAGACAGGAAACTGTGGCTTACTTCAAAGTCTTGAAAAGAGTAAGCCAGGCAGAGAAAAGCACAAAGGTAATGATTGCTAAGAGGGACCTAATAACAGTATGACTGGGATTACTGCATTCAAGGATTAGGGAGGAACCAACTCACACACAGTTTTATAGGCCAAGTTAAAGTGGCCTAAATCTTTTAGGCCAAATCAGTCCTTAATTCAATGCATATTGAATGAGTACAAAGTGCCAGGTTTTTTGTGAAATTCTGGGTATATATTAACAAACAAAATGTTCTTGGGGCTTATCTTCTTTTATGGACTCTACACAGGATTTAAAAACCCAAGTATTTGACAATAACATAAAAGAAAAATCCCTAAAAACTGTTAAATCAATGGGGAAGTAGATAATTTACTAATTCCATCAAGATCCTAGGCAGAGTTTCAATATGAGGTAGTTATTTTTATTTTCTTCTCTTTAAACCAACAGTTACCAAACTCATATCTAATATGCAAGGGCTTACCTCATTTATAGAACTATGTGGGCAAAATTAATTATAAATAATTTTCTCAGCAAAGTTCTAAATAATGTGGGGCTAAAAAATAAAATGACTCACTGTATAAATTGCTTAGAATCTAAATTAAGTTCCAAATAACTTTGGTGATTTTGCCATATATGACAAGAGAAAAAAACAGAAAGCATTAAAATAGTGTGTATAAAATATCAGATTAAACTTTATTACATGTCAAAAATATAGAAGAAAATTTAATGCAGTATAAATGACCCATAAATGTATATGTCTGCATTTAGAAAATCCCAGTGATCTCAAAGCCTAAAATCCCTGTCAGCCAATTTGAACTGAATTGACTTGAGATATTGCCACCAAGAACACCCGGGAGCATAAGGTCATAAAAAAGGAGATTACTCCAGTTTAAATCATAAAGCAATTGCATAGTACCTCAAACTGAAACTTTTAAAATTAATTTTTGCTTTATTTATGTATTTACTTACATTTAGAACGTAAGAAAAAAGGACCAGGGTATTCTTTTTTTTCTCATTTCATGTGGATAGTGATCCATTATCTTCTCTTCTGTTTAAACAGATTTATTGAACATAAACCTTATATGATGGCCTTGCAGAATTAGGTATTATATGAGGATTTGTTCTGACATGCCCATTAAGTTGACTGAGTATACCCATCATGAAAAAAAATTCTAATGGCCATCACTGCCAAGTTAACCACAGGCTCTGAAAATCCATCCATCTCTGTTCTTTGAGGCCTATAATAAATATTCTTATCAATTAATTGTGCAGGGAATCCAGCTTTCCTTCAATGAGCTGTATTAGTCATGATAGTATGGATTAGAGAAAAAGACTAAGATTTATTGAAAAGATTTCACTCATATTCATTGGCTTTCTTTACATTTAAATGGAAATGTATTACAACGAATCCTATCAAACCATTCTACATGTTGATGGATTCAGAAAAAAAATTATTGGTCACCTTATGCTCTCTAAAACACAACTATAAATATGTTTTAAACTATTTGGTAGTTTGTTTGTTTTGAGTGGTACCTGAAAAGATAGATGCTATAAAGTCAGGTAAAAAAAAAAATCTGAGCCTAGAGGCAGAAGTGTCTCTAAAAGCCTAAATCCTCAGGAATTTGCAGACATCACAGGTAGAGCTTTGGACATGGACAGTGTATTGAATGGGGATTTGAGTCAATGTATCTAAATTTCCAGCTAAACTCTTGCAAACTCCTCTTCCATCCTTTTCTTAGCTTCTGCTGCAGTATTTTTCCTCCCTCACCTTTTCTGGAGAGAAAGGTGATTACTTTGTGATTACTTCTCTATTAATGATGTGTATCATACAATATAAAATTATTAATATGTGTTCTCCTTTGTGTCTTCTGAACTCTGAAAAATCTCATCCAAACAAAATATGCACACATTCTCTCTCTAGGACGGTGACTGAATATATTCATCTCTATATTTCTAGATGCTTAGCTGATATAATATACAATATCCACACATTAGGATGTATTATAATGTGCTAGTGATACTTATCTGCCCTATTATAGGTAATCATTAAATGGTATGCTAAATGACTACTGGGATGTATGGTCAATGGAAGGGTGGGTAGTGTATTTTTTTTTTTAACTGTTGTAGCTTTGATGCTTAAATTCTTGTAATTTGAGCTATAATGCTCAAGTTTGTTGAAAATATGTTAAGATTATCTCAAAAATTAAAGGACAAACAACTTAGTAAAAGCAAAACAAAATTAATTTACATATGTATTTTATTGCTTATTTTATATGCATCTACCGCTTATTTTATTGCTTTGGCACAAAGACTATTGTAAAATGCACAAAGAATTTTCAGCTATGGTGTAATTTCCAAAGTTGAAATGAGTTTCTGCTCATAGCTTATCCGATTTTGGCGGGGGGGGGGGGGGGTGCATTAAAGAAACCTCACGATTATATAAGTCATATAAAAGCATTTGATTAACTCTTAAATTAACTAATATTGACTTCTAAATAGCTAGTACAGACATAAAAATGATACTATTTATACATATGTCCATGTCTGCTATAGTAAATTGGATTTTTCTAGATCTGACGTTGAAAGAATATTACCAAAATTAATATTTAATTATTGAGTGCCTACTATAACTTGCATTGTCCCAGATGACTTAAATATTTTATTTAAATAATATATAAAGCATATGTGCAAAGTAGTAATATCAATGTCAAAGTCAAATATTTTCAGGAAAATTAGATCAGTTTCTCAAGGTCTCTAAGTTGGTAAGATACAGAGGAACAACTTGGCCACAAATCCATTATCCACTCAGTCAGGAAACAGTTTAAATTCACCTGCTACCAATAGGAAAACAGAGCTAAGGAAAGGCCACTGTAGGACCTTCCTTGTTCAGATCTGTTGGATTAACTAAAACAAAATCGTCTGTTTTAGCTGTTGCATTGGAGTTGTTCTTTAAATGTATTATCAATGAAATTTATCACATGTAATATTGAGAGAGAAATAAACACATACATTAAAAAATGTTACACTTGTCAGGAAAAATTCCTGAAAGACTTTGATAGGTATATTTTCTGTATAGATAATGTCCACGTCCATCTATATCCCCACATGATCATACCATTAGACATTCTATGACTTCAGAAAATACCTTTTTGATCTTTCTTACATCCAAAAGAGGTTAAGCTGTGCCTCTTCGTTATTTCATACTTTTGGCAATCTGTTATCACAGAGGTTTATGTGTTTTATTTGTTCAGTAGGTTGTGGATTTACTGAGTTTATACATCATTACTGTTGTATCCCCATACATATTTGACATGCAGCAAGATATTATTAAATGTTTACTACACAGAAAAGGAAGAACAGTTTCTATATGCATTCAAATAGGTATCAGCAGCTAATATTCATAGATAGAAAAGTT
This sequence comes from Vulpes lagopus, assembly GCF_018345385.1. Classification (NCBI taxonomy): domain Eukaryota; kingdom Metazoa; phylum Chordata; class Mammalia; order Carnivora; family Canidae; genus Vulpes; species Vulpes lagopus. The sequence continues at coordinate 49,111,533 of NC_054847.1, read as the reverse complement.
AGAAGTAGTCTCAGGTAATTATAAAGCTATCCCTTCAAAATAGGAAGCTGTCATTTAGGAACCCTACGGGAAACATTTTATTAAGTGAGTGTTGGCTTATAAAACATGAATATGACCTATTCAGGCAAATCTTTGTTTGCTATGATACCTGTAATGGTAGCAATCATTGTGGCATAATTTTTAGGAGTCTCTTTTAAGGCTTCTGGATTTGTTCTCCAACTATCATCTTCTACCAATACAGCTGTTATATGAATTTGATGTTGCTTTTATTTGGAGAAAAAGCGTTGCAGAAATTTATACCATATGACTATATTCTATGAAATATATGATTAATATATGTGTAAATGCACTTTCACATCTATACATTTATGACCTTGCTCAAACTATTTATGTTTTTGTTTGTTTGTTTGTTTGTTTAGAGATGGAGAGAGCAGGGGGAGGAGTAGAGGGAGAGAATATCCTAAGCAGGCTCCATGCTGGGAGTGAGTTCAATCACATGACCCTAAGATTGTGACCTGAGCCAAAAATCAAGAGTTGGAGGCTTCACCGAATGAGCCACCCAGGCGCCCCTTTAATCGATTTTTAACATGAAAAATGAGATTATGGTAACTTTCTTGAATTATATTGAAGATTAATCAGTTAAACAATAAAAGGGCTTTAGAAAGTAATTGAAACATGGCAAAACCTCAATAGTGTTAGATATTATGAATATTCTTCATGTAAAGGAAACCTATCATTACAGAATATAAGAGAAAGCTTAATCAAACAACAACAACAAATTATATTGGAATGTAAAAAAGTCATGGAAGTGGAATGCTTGACTTTTAATTTGAGATTTTAATTAAAAAAATACAAAGCTATCATGCAGTCAATTAGCTTTTGTGGTTTGAAATTAGTTGAGTAATAACAAGTATTTAGATTGTAATATAACCATTCCCTTAAAGCTCATTTCTTAAAATTCAACCTGGCATGGTTTTAAATATTCAATTAATTTGTTAAAAATAAATACAAATTCAAAACTACTGTAATGAATTAAAATTTTTGCATTAAAAGTAAAGCATCCATTTGTGCAAACCCCGAGTTGAGAATTCTTGTCAGTAGCCATTCCCTGTTTCTTACATTCTTAGTAGAGCAAACTATTTCAAATCTGAAAGGTAAATGTTAAATGGAGAATCTGGAATTCTATATTCTGTCTTCAGCAAACCATGGAGCCATGAGTAAATGCTTCACAGTCACAAGCATTGCAAATTTCTACATATTAAACCAACCAAAAGAATAATATATTCAATATGTTCCTAGAATTTCTGCAACTTCCCACTCTTAAAATATTGCAATAGAGAATATCTTTTCTTACTTTCTATTCACAGATTACTACAAGCCTAATATGTCTGTCTGAAAAGTTGCCGAATGAAAGAATGTACTGAAATATATGCGAAGAAAGATGTCCCTAAATGCTGCCTTTTGAAAGGATTAATCTTCTATGAGTGATTTATTCTATTAAAGTAGTTTACTCAAGATAAGATAGCAGTTATTAAAAAGTGTTATACTGAGAACACTTTTCCTCACAGACTTTCTTTTCCTCTCTCAGATAATTAAACACTATCTTGCGAACACTACATTCCCCCTCGCCTTTAAGCATGTATGAGTAAATTACATTTTCAAGAAATTCTTGCTCCATCCATCTTCTTTTCAAAGTGCTGTTTTGTCACTATGATCCCTGTCATATTGAAAGCCTGGAAATGCATCGTTTCTCAAGTGAAATCACTTGTGTGTTTTCCTACACCTGTGCAGTACCTGTTAGCCAATAACAAATAATGCTCCTGAGGGTTGAAACGTGGTGCCCTTATTCTTCTTGGACATCTATTCATATGATTTCAAATATCAAGGGTACCAGGACAACTTTGATTTATATTTCTAGACTTGACCCTTTGCCCTCTCTTTCCCTGTGTGTAACACAGCTGCTGGACTTTATTGATCATAAACGGGACCAAATTTTCACCTTCCTTTCCCATTTCTCCCTTCCTTCCAATAATTTTTTAAATAATTCTGGTAAACCCCAAACCTCAGAAGCTATGAATCATCTTTTACTCTTCCCAGGCCTTGCTCTCTCTGTGGAATCAGGTACTAAAATCTAGTCTCTTCTGATTCCAGCTTTTCTTCTCTCATTTTACTACCCAGCACTTTACCCAGGTGTGTAAACACTCAGGCAAACTTATTAAAATATGTCAATAATGACTTTGTTTGGAAATAACATTAATGGTAAATATTAGGGGTGCCTGGGTGGCTCAGTTGGTCTGACTCTTGGGTCTGGTTCAGGTCCTTACCTCGGGGTCGTGAGATGTAGCCCTGCCTAGAGCCCCAGATTGTGTCCCACGCTGAGGATGAAGCTTGCTTAAGATCCTTTCTCTCCCTCTCCAGCTCCTGCTCTCTCTCTATCCCCCTGCAAAAAAGAGTAAATACTAATATCTTGCTCAGGTTATATTATTTCCTTTGCTCAAATTATTCCAAGGCCTCATTTTTACCTCCTTATATAAAACTCACGGGAGATTCAAGAACCTTTGGAAAAAAGCTTCAACTTCATATGCTTATTACCTGTTGACCAGTTTTATCTATTCAGACTCAAAAGCAGTTCTTTTTCTTCCCTCTTATAGATTTCTTTTTTAGCTTAAGATGAATTATTAATTCAGTATTATTTTTAGGGTCTTCTGTCTCCCAGGTTCTGAGTTAGGCATCAGAAATTACAGATGAGCACGTTATACTTACTGCTCTCAAGGAATTTCGTTTTCCTTTGGGGAGGAAGGGGAGGATACAGATAAGTGGACAATTTAGTTCTATTCACTGTGGTAGGTAAGAGCAGAAATGAAGATATCTGCAAGGAACAAGGATATGGGTAGCTAGGGTGCAGTGAGGTCAGTGAAACACAGATTCACTGAAGAAAAGTTAGAGAAGGACTCTCCAGGTAAGAGAAAACCAGTGCAAATGGAGATAGAACAAGGTATCTTGAGAACCATGATGTTTCAAGAATAACAGAATCAACCCTCTATGGAGGGCAATCTCTTTGGAATAAGCCTTTAGAGTAATGGTTCAAATTTTTATTGGAATGAGTCTTAGTATAATCAAAATTTAATAATGATTATTTTCTCCGATTTGTATATAAATGGTTAATTTTTGAACATGTATTTACATTATTAAATGAGATTAGTCCATGTTAAGCATTACCTTTATACAAGCCAGCATTTACTTGTAGGTTCTTGTATGTCCTTTGTGATTATAAGGTTTTAAGGGTCAGTTTTTGTATTTGGATTAGGTAAAGGATTCAACAGTATATAAATTGGCTGTCTGGATTCCTAAGGGTTGGTCAGAAAGGTTAGGTTATTCATTGCAAAGAAAATTGAAGGATAGGCAAACTTCCATGCCCATGTTGCTCCCTGTATGTGACTCAGCCTTTAATCACACTTTCCTTTGACTTTCCTTTTCCCCTTTCCCCCTTTAAAGTCTCAGATTCACTGATTACCTCCTGAACATATTTATGAAATTGTCTGCTGTGCTAAGTATTCTCTCTGTGACCCAAGGTGAATCTCTCCTTAAGTGTATCATTGTCTTTATACAATAATTGTAAAACAATCTTTATTAGAATTTATCTTTCATACTACATTATAAGATTTATAGGAATTATCTTTCAAAGAGTTTTATTCTCAGAGCCAAGTGCATGGTTTGGTTTACAACAAGGTCATTCCACCTGTGAACTTGCACATTTCCAATAACCATGTTTCTGCAGCCATGCATTTCATAAATGATGCTAAAAGAAGAATAGCTTCACAGAAATGAAAACATAATTAATGTAAACAGTTGTCACACACACACACACACACAGAGACACACACAGAACAAGTAAAGATATTAAGGAAATTGTATTTAGAGGATTGAAAATATGCAGAATATTCCAGATCTAAAGCTTCAAGTGTCTCAGCAGGTGGCTTTGCTTTACACTTTCTAGGAGGCAGCAAACATGTGGCAGATGGGTTGATTTACATTTGGGTTGTTTTGAAGCAGGGAGAGTTTCAGAATGTTACCTGAACAGGAAATGTTTTTCTCTATGGTTACCTAGTTTCAGGGTAATAAGCAGTTCTAATCACAGCTAATGAGTCAGGAGACAAAGGATGGTGAGTTGTAGTCTGTGTCTGGACTTGACAACAGGTTCAGGCAAAAGAAGAAGGTCTAACACTTTTCATAGGCAAACAAGCAAGCCTTATGAGAATCATGCAAGAAAGTGGAAAAGAGTCTTATCTCAGCCAAATGCAGAAGGGTCCTTCTTTGTAGTAAGCTATTTTCCAGAAGACATAAAATGTGGGAAATTTGGAGGAAAAAATATATTTCTGCACTCATTGTTCTCTGAAAGTAAGAATTCAGGAATAGTTCAACGTTATGTTAAGTAAATTGAAAAAAAGAGTGATTAGACTGAGGTGACTCTATTGCTACAGTGATCTACCAAAATCTAAGTCTATTTGTTAAAAAAGAGACAGTAGACTAAAAACGGAGTCACTTGAGCTAAGCCCATTTCAACAAACGGAGACTTAATACCTAACATAATTGCAGTTTCAGCCTTTCCCTGGAAGGCAATCTTAATGAGTCAGTCTGGAATTTCTTGGTCAGCACTAGAGAGGTAATTCACTCATCGACCCCTGCCATCTGCCAAAGGAAGGTGATCTTGTCTAAAACAATCTACTCTTTGCTAGTAACTTTTGTGGAGAACAAAGGCAAACAAAATATAGGAAAAAAATTTAAAGTTCCTTATAACCCACAGCCCATTGATAAATACTTGAGACAGAGTGACCTTCCTCAACAAGCTTAGTTGCCTCAATGTTAATACTTTGCTAGAGACATAAGGCAATCTTAGCTTGACATAAGCCTAACCTCCAGGATCCTGTAAAAATCCCTTGGAGACTTCCTAACAACAGCTACACCCTCAAAGTCCTGGACATATTTTTATTTTTTTAAAGATTTTATTTATTTATTCATGAGAGACACACAGAGAAAAGCAGAGACATAAGCAGAGAGAGAAGCAGGTTCCCTGTGGAAGCCCTATGTGAGACTCACTCCTAGGATCCTTGGGATCATGCCTTGAGCCAAAGGCAGATGCTCAACCACTGAACCACCCAGGCATCCCCAAAGTCTTGGAAATCTTGCTTCTAAATCTCTTAAAGATTTATACTTTCCCTAACCTTCTCCCAACTTTAAAGTATACAATAAGTCGTTCCTCACATTCCCAGTGCAGCTTCCTGCCCACAGGTCCTATCCCTGTGCTTTAATAAAACTACCTTTTTGTACCAAAGATATCTCAAGAATTCTTTTTTGAAATTTTGCCCCCAGACCCCAGTATTTCCCATCATAACTTCTTTGTCCTGCCCCTGTCTGCCTCTACAAATCTTTCATTTTATTTCTTTGGAGCTCCTATCTATTTGTTAGATGGCATACTGCCTGATTCATCATTTGTTGAATAAACTTAATTAGGTCTTTAAATGTACACAGGTTAATTTTTTTTAACACTGTATATACCTCGACCTTAGAAAATCAAAACACTAAGGACAATCAAATCACAGACACTGGCTTTCAACTCTAACCAATCCAACCATTTCCTTTCTTTCTTCCCTACGTTTGCTATAGAAGTCTTCCCACCTCTCCCCACCCCCAGAAGAGCACTCTTTTTTCTTTTTTTAAATATTTTATTTATTTGTTCATGAGAGACACACACACACAGGGAAAGAGAGAGAGAGGCAGAGACACAGGCAGAGAGAGAAGTAGGCTCCATGCAGGGAGCCCAATGCGGGACTGATCCCAGGACTCTAGAATCACATCCTGGGTGGACACTAAACTACTGGGCCACCCAGGGATCCCAGAAGAGCACTCTTAACCACATCTGGTGGGTGCTGCTCAGTTGCAATAGATTTTGCTCCAATAAATTCTTAAAATTTGTAATATGCTTTAGTTTATCTTTTAACAATTGCCACAGCTTACTGAATATGCACAATGAGGGAGTTCCTGGTATTCATATTTAATGCTGTTTATTATCAGCTACTGTAACTTGCTTATTTTTGTCAAAATTAATAATTTTAAATATATTAGGGATTGTTTTCTGCTAAAAGATTTTCTTTTTTTTCACAGAGACTCCTTCATAGGTCCTAATTCCATTGCCACCTTTGATTTTTTTTTTTTTTTTTTTTTTTGGTTTCAACATGCCTCTAAATTACAGTAATATATCATTACTTCCAACAGATGTGAACTTATTTTTAAGGTCAGAAATATGAGTCCAAAAATGTGCTAATACAGGGGGAAAAAAGGTTGATGCTTCTGTTTAAGTTCATTAGTAAGCAAGATTTTTTTTCTTGTTCTACATAGAAATTAGGTTAACTTTTCAGTTTCAAAAGTCTTATAAAATAAATGACCATGTGTTTGATTTATACAGGCAACACAGAAACCAGGCACTTTAAAACTGAGGGAAAAAGGGACATGGATTTAATGCTAGAATTTATGCTTCATGTAATTTGTTAGATGTGGGTCAAATTAATGAAATATTTCATTGGTATTGTCCTGCCAGAATTCATAAGTATGCTATAATTTTGCACTGGTTACTGTTCTTGAATCTATATTAAAATAACAAAGATTCAGTGCTACGATTGATGGTGCTATAATATTGATTGTTTATAGGCTTACTTTTTCTTTATCACGTAACCCCAGGGAGTCCTGCCTCCTTTTGAATGTATTATTCTCACCAACTGGACTATAGGGATAACATGAAACAATAGCAGATTTCTTCTTAACCTTTCTATCTAACAAAATGTAGCATTGTTAATAAGACTCAGTTGTGACATAGGAGAAAAATAATTATTTCTTCTTTATAATAGATTTTCAGAAAAAAATATATATAGTAATGAATGTAAGATAGCCCAATTCCTTTGAAATACAAACCAATCAAGAGAGAATGGACAAATTTATATCTAAAGAGTTGACATTTTGTGGATAGAATATTGTTCTCATTTAGATATCTTTTCAACATCATTAAAAAGCAGCCATAGCAAGAAAAATCTATGCCCCCCTAAAGTATATAATTCTCTTCTTGCTATAGAAATATACTCAGAGAGGGGTGTCTGGGTGCCCCTCTTTGTTGATTGTTTTGATTTTGCCTCAGGTCATGATCTCAGGTTCTGTGCTTAGTTAGCTCAGTGTCTGCTTGAAATTATCTTTCTCCCTCTTCCTCCACTCCTACCCCCATGCTCTATCTCTCTCTCAAATAAATAAATAAACAAAATCTTTTTTTTAAAAAAAAAGAAATACATCCAGAGTAACAAAATATGGCAAACAATGTAAAGATGTTTTGTCTGTGTTTTTTTTTTAACCTGCCTAATTCAAAGACAGACCTAGAAAAAGAAGACTTAACTCTAATCTCTGTGATTGATGACAATTTTTCAAGACCCACTACCCAAAAGACATAGTCAATAAACACACTCTTAAAAATATAACCAACTCTCTTCTCCTCCATAATGCCAATTCTAAAAGATTTCTCACTAAAGGATGGTTTGTAGATTTCCAACAGAAATTTTAGAAATATTAAACCTGTATTACCATCCCATATCTTTGTTAAACTCTTTTGTAAAATCAGAAGTTATGGAAATAATTGTGAAACTGTTTAAAAATGCATGTCTCTTTGCAGAAGTAAGGGAGATATAACCATTTTGAAATACAGGCTGAGCATTTCTCTGAAACAAAGACCTACTGTCCGAGTGAAAGACCATGCCAGAGTCTTATCCCATCCAGAAGGGAGTCTGTTTACCCCATTTCACAGCCTCTAGTCTACCCGTCTTACCTGAGAGGGTAATTGGGAATGAAATAACACTTGTCAAAGTCATAACCTGGGCCATAGACCCACTAAAACTTAGATGTCATCATAATATTATAAAATACTTCCTTTTACCACCACATTACCACTACATTAACAGAGATCCGGAATTATAAAAGTGATTATAATTTACATAAATACAAGACTCAGAATCTAATTAAGAAGGAGCTCTTAGGCTCTCTTCCTCTTCGGAGGCGGAGAGCCCGTTTGCGCAAACGTCCAATAAACCCTCTTGCTAATTGCATCTGCCTGTCTGGGGTCTGAGTCTCTGGGGCGTCCACCGGGACACGTTGGCACCCGTGAGCCAGGGTCCAACATTTGGGGGCTCGTCCGGGATCCGAGACACCCCAGGCTCAATCCTAAGACCGGTAGGAGGTAAGACCGAGCTCGCTAAATGTCATATCTGTCTCGTCCGTTTGTCTGACTGGCCAGGTCTGTGCCGGGTCTGTATTGTGCCTGCAGGACGCTGTACTCTGTATTCTGTATTTGGACCAGCGGGGGAGGCAGACGTGCCCGAGACCCCTGGTCCCCCTCCGGAGTCGGACTCCGGAGTGGTCTGGAAGAGGAACGGAGCCCCGGCACTCCCTCCTCTTCAGGGACGGTCGTTGTTGGCGACCGCTCCCATCTGAATCTGCCGCGCCAGTCCTGACATTCGTGTGTGTCTGTTCCTTCTTTGTCTTTCTGGTCCGCTCCGGAGTCGGACTCCGGAGTGGTCTGGAAGAGGTAGGGAGCCCGGCACTCCCTCCTCTTCAGGGAGGGTCGTTGTTGTCGACCGCTCCCGTCTGAATCCGCCGTGCCGGTCCTGTCATCTGTGTGCGTCTGTCTATTCTGTGTCTTTCTTCCTGTCCTCTTCCACCCCGCTCACCTCTTTTCTACACCCATGGGACAAACTGTAACCACCCCTTTAAGCCTCGCTCTAGATCACTGGAAAGAAGTCGCCGGCCGGGCACACAACCTTTCGGTCGAAGTCAGAAGACGAAGATGGGTCACCTTCTGCTCCTCAGAGTGGCCGACTCTCAACGTCGGGTGGCCCAGGAATGGAACTTTTAATATTGATATTATCTTGCAGGTGAAGGCCCCGGTCTCTCAGCCAGGACCCCATGGGCACCCTGATCAGCTCCTGCAGACTCTCCTCACCACGGAGGAGAGATAGCGCGTCTACAGAAAAACGTCCCCGGGGCGGATGGGAGGCCGACCCAGCTGCCTAATGAAATTGAGGACGTTTTCCCCTTGGTTCGCCCGACCTGGGACTACGACACTGCTGCTGGTAGGGAGCGGCTCCGTCTCTATCGCCAGGTACTCCTAGCGGGTCTCAGAGGGGCAGGGCGACGCCCCACCAATTTGGCAAAGGTACGTGCTATAGTGCAGGTTTTCTGGAAAGATTAATGGAAGGCTACCATATGTATACTTAGAGAGAGAGAGGAGAGAGAGAGAGAGACAAAATAAAAGAGATAAAGGAAACGCAATAAAGAACTGACTGGGATACTGGCCACCATAGTACAGGGCTCAGGGCAGAGTAAGTCAGGACAGAGTAAGGACCTGGGAGACAAGAAGACCACGGGTTGAACGAGACCAGTGTGCCTACTGCAAGGAAAAAGGACATTGGGTTAAAGATTGTCCAAAGAAGGGCCAAACGCAGGGACCTAAGAAGAAGCCCATTCCCGTACTGTCCCTAGAGGATGAAGATTAGGGATGTCAGGGCCAGGAGCCCCCCCCCCCCCAAGCCTCGGATAACCCTTAAAGTGGGGTCAACCAGTGACCTTCCTGGTTGCTACGGGAGCTCAACATTCAGTTTTAACTGAGGCAGAAGGACCCTTGAGCTCTATCTAGAAGATGCATTCTTTTGCCTAAAGTTAAGCTCTCAAAGCCAGCCTATTTTTGCCTTTAAATGGAAAGATCCTGAGACGGGATTCTCAGGACAACTCACTTGGACAAAGCTACCACAGGGATTCAAAAACTCCCCCACCTTGTTCAACGAAGCCTTGCATCAGGACTTGGCAGACTTCCGAGTTGGCCATCCGGACCTCGTTCTCCTGCAGTACGTGGATGATTTGCTCATAGCGGCTAAGACAGAACAGGATTGTGTAAAAGGTACGGGGGCCCTGCTCGAGAGACTGGGAGGACTGGGGTATAGGGCCTCCGCCAAAAAGGCCCAAATAGGCCAGAGACGAGTGACCTATCTGGGATATCTCCTGGAAGGAGGCCAGAGGTGGCTGACGGAGGGCCGCAAAAAGGCTGTAGCCCTGATCCCAGCACCCACTGATGCCAGAGGGCTACGAGAGTTCCTCGGCAGTGCCGGGTTCTGCCGCCTCTGGGTACCTGGGTTTGCAGAGCTGGCGGCTCCCCTATATCCTCTCACGAAATCCAACACCCCCTACCACTGGGGAAAGGAGCAACAATTGGCTTGTGACAAAATAAAAAGGGCCTTATTGACCGCCCCTGCCCTGAGCCTCCCAGATGTAACCAAGCCATTTGCGCTATATGCTGATGAACACCAAGGAATAGCCAAAGGGGTCCTAACTCAGAAACTGGGACCCTGGAAAAGGCCCGTGGCATACTTTTCAAAAGAAAATTAGACAGAGTGGCTGCAGGATGGCCCCCATGTCTCCGAATAATAGTGGCTGTGGCAGTCCTGGTAAAAGACTCAGATAAGTTGGCCTTCAGCCAACCCCTCACTGTGGTGGCCCCCCCACGCCGTAGAGACAGTCATCCGCCAGCCCCCTGATCGATGGCTCTCAAACGCCCGGGTCACCCATTATCAGGCCATGTTACTGAATTCTGAGCGGATACGGTTTGGAACGGCTACATCTCTAAACCCGGCCACCTTGCTTCCAGAAACCGAGTCCCCCTCCCTAGTAATGCATGATTTCCACCAGATCCTAGCCGAGGTCCATGGCACCAGAGGGGGCTTGACGGACCAGCCTTTGCCAGATGCTGAAGCAACCTGGTACACCGAGGGGAGTAGCTTTCTACGAAATGGTGAACGTAAAGCTGGGGCGGCCGTGGTAGATAATTCACTGTCCGGGGCATCAGCGAGGCAACGACCCAGTAGCAGAGGGGAACAGGATGGCCGATGAAACGGCACGAGCCGCTGCACTAGGCCCACAGGAGGATGGACAGAAGCCTTCCCCACCAAACGAGAAACTGCCCAGGTGGTTGTCAAGAAAATCCTAGAAGAAATTTTCCCCTGGTTTGGACTGCCCAAGGTAATAGGGTCGGACAACGGCCCCGCCTTCGTCTCCCAGGTAAGTCAGTTGGTGGCCAGATTACTGGGGATAAATTAAAAATTACATTGTGCATACAGACCCCAGAGCTCAGGGCAGGTAGAAAGAATAAATAGAACAATTAAAGAGACCCTAACCAAATTGACATTGGAGACTGGCACTAGAGACTGGGTCCAACTCCTCCCTATGGTTCTGTTCCGAGTCCGGAACACTCCCGCGCGCCATGGGCTAACTCCTTACGAGATTCTCTATGGAGGTCCCCCACCAGTGACGGACTTACTAGATTCTGCTATTGACCCTCTTGCTAACGCTCCCGGTTTACAGGACAGGCTAAAGGCGCTCCAGATTATCCAGCGCCAGATCTGGAAACCCCTTGCGGCTGTCTACCGCCCCGGAGACACAACCGACCCACACCCGTTCCAGATCGGTGACTCCGTCTACATCAGGAGACATCAGTCCAGGACGCTTGAGCCCCGCTGGAAGGGCCCATACACTGTACTACTGACCACCCCAACCGCCTTAAAGGTAGACGGCATTGCTGCTTGGGTCCACGCCTCACACGTCAAGCGCGCCCCATCAACGAGCACCGCTGACGCCAGCCAGGACGGACCGGGCGAGCCACTCCAATGGAAGCTCCACTGCACCCAAAACCCGCTCAAGATAAGACTTTCAAAAAATTGTTCAATGACAGTTGTTATATTCCTACCTCTCCTAGCGCTCTTTACCTCCGCCAAAGGTGACCCTCATGCCCTCAAAAGGTTAACCTGGCAGGTACTAACGTCTGGGGGTGACGAGGTCTGGTCTATAACTAAGACCGCCCCCGTGGGAACCTGGTGGCCTAACCTATATCCTGACCTATGCAAGCTAACCATAGGGGCCCCTAGCCCATGGGACCTAGAGGGATACTTCGACACCTCTAGAGCCCCTAACCGAGAAAGCCCTCCAGGGCGACTGGGATTAGACCCATGGGGAGGATGTGGCACGCCTGACAGAAGGGCCATGCTCAGCACTCTTCCCTTTTATGTCTGTCCTGGGTACCACAGAGATCGCAGGCTAAATCCCACCTGTGGAGGAGGGGAATACTTCTATTGTAAAAATTGGGGGTGCGAGACTAGGGAGACACAGGATGAGAGGCCCTCCTCCTCCTGGGATTACATCACTGTCAAGGCTAACTATACTCACCCGGGGTTACCAGGAACTCTGCAATACTACCGCCCCGATTTTAGGGACTGACTCTTACCTGGAGCCCCAGCCGGGAACTTGGTGGGCATGCAACAAAGGCCTCACCCCCTGTGTGTCAGCTAAGGTTCTAAATAGCTCAAACGACTTCTGTGTCATGGTGCAGATCATACCCAGGGTGTTCTATCACCCTGCTGAAACTCTAGAAAATCAGTATAATGAACATCCCACCCGTTTTTGGCGCGAACCTGTCTCCCTAACCCTAGCCGTTATGTTGGGACTAGGGGTCGCTACTGGGGTGGGTACTGGCGCAGCTGCTCTGATCCAGGGCTCACGATGTTATTTTGGAACTCCAGGCAGCTGTAGATGAGGATCTACGGGCACTAGAGCAGTCCGTTTCTAAGTTAGAACAGTCCCTCACCTCACTTTCAGAAGTAGGACTTCAAAACAGGAGAGGCTTGGATTTACTACTCCTGAAAGAGGGAGGCCTGTGTGCGGCCCTGGGAGAGGAATGCTGTTTCTGTGCAGGCCATTCTGGAGTCATCAGAGACTCCGTGGCCAAACTCAGGGAAAGGTTAAATAAAAGACAAAGGGACCCGGAGGCCCAGCAGGGCTGGTTTGAAAGCTGGTTTAATCAGTCTTCCTGGTTAACCACCCTAATCTCTACCATTTTGGGCCCTCTAGTTATCCTGCTCCTGCTGCTAACTTTCGGCCCCTGAGTCCTCAACTGGCCGCTCCAGTTCATCCGAGAAAGATTGCTTATTACCCAAGCTCTGGTATTAACTCAGCAATGTCGGGCCCTCCAAACTGAAGAAATAAATGTTCCCTAAGATTTTAAGGTTAAAATCAGCCCAAACAAGAGGAGGGAATGAAGAAACCTCCCCCCTTGTAAGTAGGGCCAGCCCTAATCCAGAGGCAGCCCATCCAGGTGCCTTCCTGAAATTTTAGCAACTAAAAGCATTCTGTTTGTGATAAGAAAACCATTTCCCCCCACACCCTGATTGGAATGTCCCTGAATAGGTTCATGTTGACCCTCTGTGAAATCAATAACCTGAATGCTATGCAACTCCCGAGGTTCTTTTGTCTTTAAGCGGTTTTTTTTTTCCTTTTGCCTTTAAAAGATACCTGTAATTGCTAATCGGGGCTCTCTTCCTCTTCGGAGGCGGAGAGCCCGTTTGCGCAAACGTCCAATAAACCCTCTTGCTAATTGCAAAAAAAAAAAAAAAAAAAAAAAAAAAAAAAAGAAGGAGCTCTTAGGGAAGCTCAGAGACAACAGAGTAGGTAAATACAAGAACACTGGAAGGTGACAACTCAGGCACAGACAGCTACAACAAATATTAAATAGAGCCTGACTCCTAATCAGAAAAACATAAAACACATAAAAAAAAGTTATTTTACTTTGGTTCATATTTCCTGATACATCATTTCCAGATTTTAACCAAAAACTACAAGGCATGTGAAAAGGCTATAGAAAACATGGTGTAAAGAGACAAAGTAAGCATGAGAACCACAAACAGATTTGAAATTATGAAACAAAGAATTTAAAATAAAATAAAACTTAAATGAAATAAAATAATTGACTAATAAAATAGTTGATAAATAAAATTCTTAATGTGTTAAAGTCTCTTATGAAAAAATAGATAACGTGAAAAAACAGATGGGTGATGTAAGTAGAAGGTTAGAAACTCTAATAATCAAAATGAAATGCTTAAAATAAAACACACTGTAACAAAAAAGTAGAATAACTGATGAGCTCACAGGAGATTGGATAGATTGCAGAAAATAATTGATGAGCTTATCTATCAATATTTTCTATCAATATTTCAATATTGATAGTATCATCATTCACTGTAGCTAAAAGATAGAAACAACCCAGGTTAATCAATGAATACATAGATAAGGAAAATGTGCTATCAATATGCAATGGAATATTACTCAGCCATAAAAGAATGAAATTTTGATATATGTTACAATGTGGGTAGATACTGAAAATATTATTGCTAAATGAAATAAGCCAGACATGAAGAACAAATATTATATGATTCCCTTTTATATGAGACACCTAGACTAGGCAAATTCATAAATAAAGAAAGTAGAGTGGATATGAATAGGGGCTGCAGAGAGGAGAGGGCAACAGGGAGTTATTTGTAGTAGGTAGAGTTCATACTGGGATGATGAAAAACTTATTAGGTATAGATAGTGGTGATGTTAGATCACCTTGCGAGTGTATTTACTGCCACTGAAATATACACTTACAAATGGCTAGAATCATTTAAAAAAATAAGATTTATGTAGCTTTTTCCATGATAAAAGAAGAACATGTAAGCTTGAAATTATTTCAATAGAAACTCCCTAAACTGAAAGGAAAACAGAAAACATTTTTAAAGTACATAATATCCAAGAACCATGTAAGAACTTCAAATAGTTTTCCAGACATGTAATTGGAACACCAGAAAAAGTAAGAGAGACTAGTGCAGAAGAAATATTTGTATTGTATTATTCCAATAATGGCTGAATTGTTTCCAAAATTAATAACAAATACAATGCTTCATTTCTAGGAATCTTGACAATACAAGCAGGGTAGACATCAGTCTATGCCTAGACATATCACATTCAACGACAGAAAACCAAAGACGTCTTGAACATCTTGAAAGAAGACAGGGGAATAATACATCTTGCCTATAGAAGAACAAGAACAGGAATCGCATAGGACTTCTCTTTATAAACAATGCAAGCAAGAAGAGAATTGAGTAAAAATATTTCGGTTATTGAAAGAAAAAAACACCAGCCCGGTTCCCTCCCTGAAGGTTGCTATCAATGAAGAATCCACCTTGAAGAGGAATTCCCTTCAACTTCCTTTCCCTTTCTTCTAAGATTTAGGACCTCTGGAATCCTCAGGAACATTGTATGCTTTTTCTCTGTGTCAGTAGAGGGCTTTGCCGTTGTTTTGTCTGTAATTTTCATGACATTTCCTGGTCAAAGGGAGCTCCTTCTGGAATTAAAGTTAGCCTCTGCTTCCTGCCAGTTAGCACTGCAAGGTCCTCTCCATATTTTATGATCCCCTGTGACTCTCCCTTGGTTGTTCCCAGTTTATTTAGCAAATGAAAAGATGCAAATTTAAGTGGTTTTCTCTCTTTGAGTTTAGTTAAGACAGAGGTGGTAGATTTTTCTTTTGTCCTTCTATTCTTCTCATTGCTTACAATGATATCATGAGGACTGGGAAGTGTTGATTAGGTCCCCTCCATATTTCTAGTGGGACTAGAAGGTCTATGTGGGGACGAAGAGGCGCACCTCTTGATGGATTCTGGGAGCTTTCTCAGAGCCAGAGGACAAGCCAGTTGAGATCACTATTTCCATCTTCCCCAAATGTGAAGAGTTGTGCCTTCCCAAGTGCTTGGAATTCCCTCCCCTCCAGTGAGAAAGAATATGCTTGCCTGAACTTTTTTCTTGTGGCATCATAGACTCTTGACTCCTAGGTTCTGGGCTTTAGGATCCTTATTACTTAAGAGTAATTGACATAAAATCATGCTTAACATGCTGCCTTTTTTTTTTTCTGAGCTGCGATGTCACTCTTATGCTTAAAGTATTGCTGCCGTGGAGGAAGGAGTGATTACCCTGGTAAAACACAGCCATGTAATGTATCCATGTGAGCACTAACCCAAGCTCACCTCTGTGCAAAACCCTGAGGAAACAGGGATTTGTATACCTACTGACACATGGTCTTCTAATTTCCAGGCTTTGACAAGTAATATAAATGCTGTTGACCACAATCTCTGTGCAATATTACTTAAAAGTAATATGTTCATATTATGTTAATAAATTTATCAAAGGTGTATCAATCCAAGGCACAATTAAACATTTAAAGCAACACTAATAAAGTGATAAATCATGATAAGAAATATATTTTTGGCTCTTCAGCATAATTCCAGATTTTATAAAGGCAGAAAACCAGAGGTAAAAAAATTACACCAAATTTTTCATATTTATATTAATAGCCTTGTCACAGGAAAGCTAGGCATTATTATTCCTCAGACTTAAAATTTGCTTCATAGCTTTTTTCCCCCCTGAATTAGAAATTTATAGTCCCTAGGCAATAGAAAACCATCCAAATTAAAAAAAGAAACTATTAATTTCCTCTAATGATAATCTCTTTCAGTCTATAACTTACATATAAAGTTAGCTTAATAATTTAATATTGAATATGACAATATCATTCAAATCAAACAAGTTCAGCTGTGTACTCCAAAACTTAGCAATAAGGTGGGAGAAGCCTAAAAGTAAACATAATAAGCAAGGATGGCTTCGCTTTGACATGAATACAGATTAAGAAGATTGATAAGTATGCTGAAAGCTAAGTGAAGGTATATGATCACATTCCAAACCTCCAAATATTTCAAATTATCAGTCTCTTTAAACTTTGTAGGCTATGAATTGCCTAGGAATTAACCAAATATTGTAGAAAGCTCTATTTTAAAGCAGGTGACAGATACAGTTGGAGTATCTGCAAAAAACTCAGAACTGTGTTTGTATTTCACAGGAAGGTAAATTTTATATACATACAACTAACTATATGTGTATATATATATATATATATATATATATATATAAAATTTTATTTGTTTATTTGACAGAGAGAGAGACAGAGAGAGACCATAAGCAGACAGAGCAGGAGAGGAAGAAGCTAGCTCCCCGCTGAGCAGGGAGCCCAATGAGGGGCTTGATCCCAGGACCCAGGGATCATAACCCAAGCCAAAGACAGATGCTTCACCGACTGAGCCCCCCCAGGTGCCCCACAGCTAAACATATTTAATAAATATTCCCAGAATAACCAAATGTACAACTTTTGAAAAGCAGCAGTTCTATTTTGCTTTGGTTCTGTTTTTTGTTTTGGTTTGGTTTATTTTTTGACTCTATTCAGAGTCTAGAGAATTGCAGATTTTAATATAAGAGTATTCCTCTTGTTTTGATTTGGGAAGAGTTCTATAATCCATGGTTTAAACGGATGATCTCTAAAGACACTTTGAATAACAGAAATAAAGGAGTTTTTTTTCTAAACACAAACGATGTAGGTACTCTTAAGATCAAACATAATGTGTTCTCATTATTACATATCTGATATTTATAACACTGATAATAAATCCTTACTTTTTTGGAGACTGCATACAGAGGCAAAATTGAGTACAATTTGTTCTTTTGCAATTTTACACAACTGCAAAGTCATGTGCATATTTTAAAATCTGCAGATAACTTATTCGTGGCCTCCTAAAAGAGTAGGCCAGTCCTCATAGATCAGCAGATACAGGTAAGGAGCAGGGAGCTCATTGCTGTGACAGTGGGCTACTCTGGGTCTGTTTTCCCATCTAAATAGCTGGTGGAAGGATTTTTGCCCTTCCCTCTTTTTTCCTTTTTTCTTTCATCTTTCAGTGCAAAAAAGAATTTGGAACAAGCCATCCTGCTGATCAGATTTCCATTGTGACGTTCTTTTGATATTTGTCCTGCCCACTGTGCTTCACTTTAGTATTCTGGAATATTAAGAATGGATTCTTACTATTAATCACAGATTAATGCTATTGGAAAATTTCAAAGCACCTACCCATCATACTAAAGGTGAAACTAATATTAGTTTTCAGAGCTAAGAGGTAGTCCTACCCATGCTTTCAGGGAAAAGTACATCTGTTCTCATCAACATATCTGATACAGCTTCCCAGAGTGAATGTGTCACCCATTCCTTCATTGTCTCCGCCTTCACATTTCCCAGCACATGTGAGCTTCATCCCCTGACCACATCTTCCCTGCAGAAGACATGCACCCCCACTCCTGTGGTTTGCCAGCCCTAAGGTGCATCACATTATGAAAAGAACTTTTTCCTGACCAGTGGACCTGTGTTCTTTAAGTCAAATTTCTGTGTCATCAGTTGTGATGGTGCCAAGAGGAATGAGAAAGAAGTCTTGTCCTCCATAGCTACTTCCCCATTCTCTCTATTGGGAGGGTTGGTTAGCTGGTTTGCTGGGGCCTTTCAGAAGGTTCTTTATTCCAGATCTCAGTGATTGTTCAATGTAGTCTTCAGTTTCTCCTTCTAGAGTCAAAGACCGGCATCATAGCATCTGAGTAATTCCTTAAGTCCTTCTCATACAAATATAAATTTTCCTTTACCAACACCAATGACTTAGTTTGACTTTTTCACAAATACATATACAATATGTATTATATAAATATTATAATACATATGTATGTATGTACATACATATATCCATGTGTATGTGTATACATATGCATATGTTTACCCTTTTCAATGTGTTTTCAGTTTTCAGGATTCCATGGAATTCATCTCCTATGTATTCATTCCCAGCACTCCCTCATTACCATGGTATTACTATGGCAACATGTTATCTGATTACTATCTGATCAGGCTAACTTTTTAACAGCTACTGTTCAGTGATATGAGCCTATCCAACAAAAGGCGTGTGACATTCTTTCTTTGTATGTGCCTACTGCTCCCCTATTACCTTCACTCCCCATTAACTTACCCAGTGACACGTATAAACCACATTTCACAGGAGTGGAGACTAAATGCACAGCTCAGAATTCACCTGAAAACTTCAATCTCTCATCCCCAAATTCCGTTCCTAATCATTTTCTTATGTACAAGTCAGAACATACTGAGTTTTCCAATATAATCTTGGAAATACCATAAACATTCCGAGATCTTTCTATTTTTCACTATTTCTTCTTATAGCATTAAAAAAAATTCTGCGGTGATTCAGAAAGAAACAAAAAAGATTTTGATTCATCTTCCACGTTTTCTGTGTCACTTTTGGTCTCTATGAGCCTTGATAGAACATATTACAGAGCTCATCCCTCACTGTTGCACTAAAAACACAGGATAGATTGCTTCACTGTCTTATCTTCATTTGGCGGCTTTGCTTTTCCCCAATCCCATCTGTCTGTTTGCAGCCGCTCAGCTGAATTTTTATTCACATTTTTGTCTCTCAAAATTAATAATTAAATTGTTTGTGTTGCTTTTGGATAAACCTTCAAGCCCAAAACTCTTGTGACCCATATCTTTCCATCTACCCCACCCCCAGATGTTCACTCTCAAAATAATCTCAGATCCATAAAATTGTGATACCATTTTAAAACTCGGTTGTTAAAAGTTTACTGCATTTATCCATTTATAAATATGAATATAAAATTATTATGCCTGTACATTTTAAAAAGAAAATAGGTCTATATATACACCTTTAAATTTCATTCAAGAGAACATACCTTATAAATAGAAGTATGCAGCTATTATTTATGTACATAATTATGACTCAGGTTTTAAAGGGATTGCAATACAGTTATTAAACTGATTTCAGAATTGTTCTGATCTCAAAAACAACATGGACTATCTACATAACTTTTCTGTTCATTATCCACAGGGAAAATACTCCACTTGGGGCCAGCAGAAAGCAAGAGGTAACCTAAAGGAGGTAACCTTCTCCTCTCAGAAGAGGAGTTTCAGGAGAACGAAGTACAAGTGTATGTGTGAACCAATGAACATCACTGTCTCTGGAAATTTAAATGCCCTTGCAGACACCAGATGTATATAAAAAGCTGTGAGGGATTTCTGATAGTAAATGAAAGACAACACACTATTCTGAAGACCTTAAAATGCATGTGCATGAGATTCAGTGGTTAGAAGCTCATGGACACATATCTGAGCAATAAATGCATCACTAGTTTGGAATTTTAACTGGTGCACTTTTTTTTTTCTGGTTGCTATTTTAACTGCAAATTCCAAATGCCGTGAGATATAACACCAGAGGGGATCTGTCATAATAAGTGATTTAGAAACTCTGTGTTTAAGGAGGAACCACAATCAAATGCAAAAAAGGAATAAATTAATTCAAAGCAAACATATGACCCCCCAAACCAGCAAGACCTACGATTGCAAGGGTCCACCAAGAAGTCAGAGGAAAAAATCACCATGTCACCTACCCACTGCACCTCTCACAGGCCTGCTACATGCATTGCCTTTGCCGCCAACCTACACTACTGCTGTGGAACCCTTGCTTCCTGTGATGCTTCTAGGGGACAGAAAGAAGCTGATGACTGTAGGAGCACTGTTGATGGTGAAAGCCTCTCTGGAAGTGGGGAACAGTGAAATGCGTGAAGGGAATTAAAAGGTACAATCTTCCAATTGCGCAATAAATAAGCCTAGGAGATAGAATGTACAGCAGGACAACTATAGTTCAATGATACCGAATTGCACATTCAAAGTTGCTCAGAGTAAAATCTTAAAAGTTCTCATCACCAGAAAACAGAATCTGTAACTCTGTAACTATAAATGATGACAGATGGGAACTAGACTTTTCCTGGTGATCATTTCAGTATGTACAAATCATTACGTTGTACAACTGAAACTAATATAGTGTTGCATATTAATTAGACCCTGATTTAAAAAACTCCCCAAGTTTAGTGCCAACTGAAATTGCACCCAGACCTAACTTCTCAATTGCATTTCCTTCCATAGATCATTACATGGTACGATGGATTTTGCAAGTGGACAGTTTTTCTCATAATCAAATGGATTTTAGTTATATCATTTGCAAAATTTTCTAGAAATATTTGAATTGCCGGGCTTCCTCATTTCTCTGAAATTCAACATCATTTTTACGAAATGATTCTGTTACTTTGTCTAATTCATTAAAAGTGCTCTTGAAGATTAAAATCAGTTTACATGTTATATAATACACTTAAGATTATTGAGCTGGAGTTCACCTCATCTTGTCGCTAATATCGTTGTTAAAATCCTCAATTTTGATGCTATTTGGTCTAAGTAGCTTTATTGCACATTAACTTTGAAAAGGTAACATACTAAAAATTGAAGTAAAAAGACTTCTTTTTCAATATAAATGTATTCATAGACATGTAAATTAGACTTCAAACAGGGATAATAGCTCTTCAAACAATATTTGGCTGCCTGTATAGAGTACACTCACAGGCCAACAGTTGGCCAATCTTTGTTATTTGTATTATAACATCTAGTGAGAACAGCCATAAAGGAAGTTGCTTTAATATATATTTACATTAATAAATATATAGTCAGTAGCTCTCTGCCATCCATACCTTGTCAAGACTTTTCTAATTACTTCATTCTGTTATGGTTGCTGTTGTTTTGTTAGCCATTTTATGATGATAATGATCTCTCTTAAGGCTGCCAAATGTCAAGGCATTTTGTGTATTTCAGAAACAAATCAAATTTAGCATTATCAGTAAAATAATGCAAGCAATTTTACTCCTTATAAAGCACACTCAATGATATGGTTGAGATGGCCATGAAAAGATTTTTATAAATCTAGGATTTTGAAAATTTTCTTTTAAAGACATAACTTTCTCAGCGTAAGAGTGAAAAATGCAATCATGACATTTCAGCCAAAGAACAGTGCTCATTAATTATCTGAGGCTTTTCGGGAAACCAAGGCTGTAAACTGACTGTTCTTTCGAAACTCATGATCATAAATAAGTAATTACCATTCACTTATGACTAAGTGAACAATGACAGACCAAAATCACAGGTTTGGTCCTCACTTGCTCACATTTTGGGGGACAGGGAGCAAGGAGGAAACTGCTTGCCTTTTTTTTAAATCTTGACTTTGCTGTTCTTAAACTCACAGTCCATTCTTTAATACAAGTTTTATCTTTTTCTTTTCGTTCTCTTTCCTGTTTCTCTTCTCATCCGATATTTTCCCCTTTCTCTGGGTTTAAGTGCACAACTGATTTGAAAAGAGCTTCCGCATGTAGGGCCAGGGCCAGCTTTGTTGGGAAACCCAGAGGAAGACACTTGTCCTGGGTGAGACACCAGGTCTGCCTGCCAATCAATTCCCATCCCAGCTGCAGAGGTCACCGACCCAGTAGTGGGGCAAGCCGGGCTGTCAGAAGGCATTAGAGTCAATGTATTTACAGCAATAAACATGACACAAAGTAAGACCCTGGTACAAAAAGTTGAAAAGGAAAAAAACCGTTAATGTTGTTATCTGAAAATCTAATGTTTTCAGAGGATAAGAAGGAAAAAAATGACAAATTTCCACCTCTAACTGGTTAACTCTCTAGGTGATGTTTAAAGTAACCAAGAATGAATTACAATCAAGATTTTCCTAAGTACCTTTTTTCCATTACCTTTTAAAAAAGTATTAAATGAGCTTTTTTATTTGTTTGTTTTTCTGATAAATTATGGCTTCTGAGAGTCGTTGAGAGCTCAATAATTTAATCCCATGGAACAGGAGAGATTAAGCACCAGGAGGTGGGCAGGTCCACATTACCGACACTAGGCTATTCCCTGGTGGGAGACAGGAGCAGCGCTGCTCATTACTTGAAAGGGATTGGTTTGTCTTCTGAATTCCAACTTGAATAAACATTCATCAATAATGAAAGAAATATTCATGTTCTGTATTGATGAGTCTCTTTATATTTTCTGTGGTTTGTTGAATATGTTTTAATAAACAAATGTTGCTTTGGCCTTCCTATATTCCCAAAGATCAATGAGAAAAAAAAAAAATCTACCTGTCAAGAGGATGTGAGTTTTAAAGCAAATTTACTCAGAGGACTAATATTAGATTCAACTTCCTGTAAAAGGTTTAGAACTAGGCAGTATTATTGAATTTTGTCTTTAAATTCAGTTTTGGTGCCCTGCAAAAGGCAATAAATCATAGTCTCTAAATCTTATTAAATGGAAGTAACTGAAACTAGACAACACTATCTTGATAAAAAAGCTAAAATTCTTAAATGGCCTGATTGCTAGTAAAAATACAGATAAAATGATCTTTAAGAGATCCCTGGTCAAGTGGGAGTAGCATCAAGGGTAACAAATTATTTTTAAAAATAATCTAAGCAGTAATTAAGCCTGAGAATTTTCTCTAGATATTGAAATTAAATATGAGATTTCTTAAGGGAATTTCTTTATTTTCAAAGCAGTTTTAAAATTTAGTTCATAAAAAATTGTGATTTGTTAATTTCCTTACTAAGTATTTTGAAGCATACAGTAAATATTGGAAAGTCTTCAAATTTCTTAAAGCATTCAACTATTTATGAAGTGCTAAGAACAAAGATCAAGATGTGTTCATTAAAAATACAATATGTTTTTTAAAGATTTATTTATTTATTTGAGATGGTTGGGGAGGGGGCAAAGGGAAAGGGAGAGAGAGAATCTCAAACAGATTCCATGCTGATTGCAAAGCCCTGTTGGGCTCCATCTCATGACCATGAGATCATGACCTGAGCAGAAACAGAGTCAGTAGCTTGACCAACTGAGCCACCTAGGTGCCCCCCAAAATACAATACTTTTTAAAACATAAAAGAATGTTTAGCAAATACTTAGGATGTAAGTCAAATGTGTGGTTTTCACTAGGAGATTTAACATTCAATTTTTGAGTATATTCTATTTAAATTATTTATTTATTTATTTATTTTTAAAGATTTTATTTACTTATTTATTTGGCAGAGAGAGACAGAGGGAAAGGGAGAGAGAGGGAGCACAAGCAGGTAGAGCCCCAGGCAGAGGGAGAGGGAGAAGCAGGCTCCCCACTGTGCAGAGAGCCAGATGAGGGGCTCAATCCCAGGACCCTGAGTTCATGACCTGAGCAGAAGGCAGATGCTTAACCGACTTAGCCACTCAGGCACCCTTGTAAATAATTTACATAATTGTTCATCTCTATTTTGATTATCGTAGATACTCATATAGTTATATTGTGCTGTAGAATTATAATTAAACAATTATTCATCAGAGGTAAAGTTGCTCAAAGAATATACTTGCAAGTGGTTTTATATATGATATCTTTGAAGGATTTTAATTTTCCTCTTCCCTTAATTATTCTTAATTTCCAATAATCCATTTTCTAATGCATTCTGTAAGTATGAAAACACATAGACAAATGTAGGAACTATATACAAAGGCACCCACCTCTCAGCTAATGTACATTACTCTCTTGCATGTGGTGGCAATTTCTTAAGTTTCAGATAAAAATGAGAAAGGGCCAGTATCCTTGCAAGAGATAAGGCAATGTTAACATAATTTTAATATAGTTGAAATTCTCAAGCTAAGTTGCAAACAGTGGCTTATAAAATTTTTGAAGTCAGATTTTGGGAAAATAAGTGAAGCCAGAGGAATACAAGGCAGTAAACATAAGTGAAGATGGAGTTTATTCATTTATTCTCTTACTCAATAAGGTTTTCATAGCTTTCACGTTGTGTCACATAGTGATATAGGTACAGGTAATGCTGCTGTGCAAAGAAAAGGAAAAAAAAAAAGGCAAGATTTTCCTTTAAGGAATTTATATTCTAGTGAGTGATGACAAAATAAAGATTATCTTTAAAATTATATAATGGAAATAAATGGCTGAGTAAACATCACTTGATGCAATAAATAGCATATTTATAGTCTTACCTATTTAAATCTCCATATAGTTTGAGAGATGATTCTTAATTGTAAAGTATGCATTGATAACAAAAGCAAAGGAGTTTAGAATCTTGGGAAAGTATGACTCAAACACGATTACTCAAGTCCTAGACCTGCCTTGAGGGTCAGGGAGGACCCACAAGTTCCCAGCTTAATGAGAAGGTGCTCAAATCAGTAGATAAGCTACAGGAGGGTAGCTTAGAAGGGGCATGCATGCAACCAATTAGCTTCTTACAAAAGGATTTATTTCAAAAACTAGATTCTGAGTTGTTTAGTGTTGAGGGAGACTGATTTTTAGTTCACATAATAAAGACATTTCTGACTAAATTCAAGGGTTATGGATTATAAATGTTTAGGAGCTCAAATCCAATCTCACATTTGTATCTGTCACTTTAATTGCAGAATGAATTAACATCCATAAGAAAGTCACTGTCTTCAGAATCATTGCTGAATTTTTGTTGATGTCAATGAAGTCATTACAGTGAAGATATGGCTGGAGAACTAATTTTCATTAAATTTCATAATAAGTGTATTACAGAACTTATTAAGAGTTTAAACAGGGCACTTGGGTAGCTCGGTCGGTTAAATGTCTGCCTTCAGCTCAGGTCTTTTACCTTCAGCTCAGGTCATGACCCAGCATCTCTGATCCCGTCCTGTGTGGGCCTCCCTGCTCAGTGGGGAGCCTCCTTCTCCCTCTCCCTCTGCCTGTCGCTCCCCCTGCTTGTGCAATCTGTCAAATAAATAAATAAATAAATTAATTAATTAATTCTTTAAAAAATTAGTTTAAACACAGGTAGGCACTATTCTAACTACATTCTCATTTTCTGTTAAAGAAGGTAAATAAAACAACACAAATCACAGCCAGTGGACAACAAAGAAAGCTGTCAATATCGATGTCCAAAAGACAAATCGTTGAGCTAACTTCCTCCCTGAGCAAGTTGAATTCTACTTACACACCAAGAGCACTGTAAGATTTGAGTATGACTCTGTTGTATTTCCTTTTAGAAATGTCATTGTTTCAGGCAATTCAAAATATGCACATGAAATTTGGAATTCACTAAAAACGAATAGGATCAGCTAGGTTCATGGATGCCATTTGTCATGTCTCCTTGGCCTATTAGATCTGTCGCCAATATAATACATCAGTTTCATGTAAAGCAATTTCTTATACTCCTGAAAAAGGCTTTTCCTCACTATTGTCATCGGTCATAGATGAAAACAGTGCGTGGAACGCAGTGAGTGCTGCTTGATACTAGAGCATAAAATGCTTTAAAAATATGATTGGATTTAGTGGTCATAACAATGATGGACTGTGTGTACTGAACCAAATAAACGGTGTGTTGCCTTATACGGCTTGGCCAAGATGCCTCATCTATACTCTGTCTCTTTCTACTTCAACTCTTGAATTTTTCAGTACAGCACAGTAAAACTACATGGTGTTAAACAGTAATAGGGTTCCTCTGAAATACACACACCCAGTGAGTTATAGTAACAACCATTTGGATATATAAGTTGAGCATTAAAGAGTAGTAGTTGTTTCTGTAGCAATGCTATTCCCTTACAATCTTACTGGAAGAAGAAAAAACCCAAAATTTTTGTATTCTACTTCTGAAGTTTGCATATGCTTTTGATATAATAGAAAGGTATTGAATATAAATTACAATAATAGCTCACATTCCTATAGAAGTTTTTATTTTCCCAAATGTCTTAACATTGCTATTTTATTTTATAATCTTGGCATCTACTAGATTGCTTAAAAATGATCTAAGAAAAATGATCTAAGAATGTTTCAAACAATTCAATTGTAAAGAAAAATGTTTTCTTCAATCATTTCCAAACCATATTTTCATGCTTAGACATGCAAGTTTCCTACTGATGTCTAATCCTGAAGATTTTCACTGTTAACATCACTAGTTAGCTCTTACAACATGGATAGAGCAGATAATTTGTCATTTTGTGTAGTAAAGGTACCTGAGGGTCAAGAAAGCCAAGCTGAGACAAGAGCAATGCCTCTGGAATTTACTTTGCACCACACCATCTGACCAAATCTAGTAACTGAACACTTATTCTTTCCATGTTACAGTTTGGGTTTCCATGTCACTCAAATCAGTTAATTTGATAAGTCCCTGAAAAAGTGATGGAATCATTGCCAGTCCTAATAGTCACTGAAATTTCGTAATTATAATCAAATACCTATACCCATATAGATAGAACGGTACGGAAAGTGTTATGATGATAAACTGGAGAAGCCATAATTTTCCAATTAATCAAGAAAATTCTTATTAACACTCTCTGGAAAAATGGCCCCAAATTACTCTCGTGCATTTTACAAAGAAGTTCTCATGTTTTTTTTTTTTTTTTTTGTAATAAATTAATTTTTTATTGGTGTTCAATTTGCCAACTTACAGAATAACACCCAGTGCTCATCCCATCAAGTGCCCCCCAGTGCCCGTCACCCATTCTCCCCACCCCCCGCCCTCCTCCCCTTCCACCACCCCTAGTTCATTTCCCAGAGTTAGGAGTCTTTATGTTCTGTCTCCCTTCCTGATATTTCCCACACATTTCTTCTCCCTTCCCTTATATTCCCTTTCACTATTATTTATATTCCCCAAATGAATGAGAACATACACTGTTTGTCCTTCTCTGATTGACTTATTTCACTCAGCATAATACCCTCCAGGTCCATCCACGTCAAAGCAAATGGTGGGTATTTGTCGTTTCTAATGGCTGAGTAATATTCCATTGTATACACAGACCACATCTTCTTTATCCCTTCATCTTTCGATGGACACCGAGGCTCCTTCCACAGTTTGGCTATTGTGGACATTGCTGCTAGAAACATCGGGGTGCAGGTGTCCCGGCGTTTCATTGCATCTGAATCTTTGGGGTAAATCCCCAACAGTGCAATTGCTGGGTCGTAGGGCAGGTCTATTTTTACCTCTTTGAGGAACCTCCACACAGTTTTCCAGAGTGGCTGCACCAGTTCACATTCCCACCAACAGTGTAAGAGGGTTCCCTTTTCTCCGCATCCTCTCCAACATTTGTGGTTTCCTGCCTTGTTAATGTTCCCCATTCTCACTGGTGTGAGGTGGTATCTCATTGTAGTTTTGATTTGTATTTCCCTGATGGCAAGTGATACGGAGCATTTTCTCATGTGCATGTTGGCCATGTCCATGTCTTCCTCTGTGAGATTTCTCTTCATGTCTTTTGCCCATTTCATGATTGGATTGTTTGTTTCTTTGGTGTTGAGTTTAAGAAGTTCTTTATAGATTTTGGAAATTAGCCCTTTATCTGATATGTCATTTGCAAATATCTTCTCCCATTCTGTACGTTGTCTTTGAGTTTTGTTGACTGTATCCTTTGCTGTGCAAAAGCTTCTTATCTTGATGAAGTCCCAATAGTTCATTTTTACTTTTGTTTCTTTTGCCTTCCTGGATGTATCTTGCAAGAAGTTACTGTGGCCAAGTTCAAAAAGGGTGTTGCCTGTGTTCTCCTCTAGGATTTTGATGGACTCTTGTCTCACTTTTAGATCTTTCATCCATTTTGAGTTTATCTTTGTGTATGGTGAAAGAGAGTGGTCTAGTTTCATTCTTCTGCATGTGGATGTCCAATTTTCCCAGCACCATTTATTGAAGAGACTGTCTTTCTTCCAGTGGATAGTCTTTCCTCCTTTGTCGAATATTAGTTGACCATAAAGTTCAGGGTCCACTTCTGGGTTCTATATTCTGTTCCATTGATCTATGTGTCTGTTCTTGTGCCAGTACCACACTGTCTTGATGACCACAGCTTTGTAGTACAACCTGAAATCTGACATTGTGATGCCCCCGGATGTGGTTTTCTTTTTTAAAATTCCCCTGGCTATTCGGGGTCTTTTCTGATTCCACACAAATCTTAAAATAATTTGTTCCAGCTCTCTGAAGAAAGTCCATGGTATTTTGATAGGGATTGCATTAAACGTGCAAATTGCCCTGGGTAACATTGATATTTTCACAATATTAATTCTGCCAATACGTGAGCATGGAATATTTTTCCATCTCTTTGTGTCTTCCTCAATTTCTTTCAGAAGCGTTCTATAGTTTTTAGGATATAGATCCTTCACCTCTTGGGTTAGGTTTATTCCTAGGTATCTTATGCTTTTGGGGGCAATTGTAAATGGGATTGACTCCTTAATTTCTCTTTCTTCAGTCTCATTGTTAGTGTATAGAAATGCCATTGATTTCTGGGCATTGATTTTGTATCCTGCCACGCTACCAAATTGCTATATGAGTTCTAGCAATCTTGGGGTGGAGGCTTTTGGGTTTTCTATGTAGAGTATCATGTCATCGGCGAAGAGGGAGAGGTTGACTTCTTCTTTGCCAATTTGAATGCCTTTAATGTCTTTTTGTTGTCTGATTGCTGAGGCGAGGACTTCCAGTACTATGTTGAACAGCAGTGGTGAGAGTGGACATCCCTGTCTTGTTCCTGATCTTAGGGGAAAGGCTCCCAGTGCTTCCCCATTGAGAATGATATTTGCTGTGGGCTTTTCGTAGATGGCTTTTAAGATGTTGAGGAAGTTTCCCTTTATCCCTACACTCTGAAGAGTTTTGACCAGGAATGGATGCTGTATTTTGTCAAATGCTTTCTCTGCATCTAATGAGAGGCTCATATGGTTCTTGGTTTTTCTCTTGCTGATATGACGAATCACATTGATTGTTTTACGAGTGTTGAACAAGCCCTGTGTCCCGGGGATAAATCCTACTTGGTCATGGTGAGTAATTTTCTTAATGTGTTGTTGGATCCTATTGGCTAGTATCTTGTTGAGAATTTTTGCATCCATGTTCATCAGGGATATTGGTCTGTAATTCTCCTTTTTGGTGGGGTCTTTGTCTGGTTTCGGAATTAAGGTGATGCTGGCCTCATAGAACGAATTTGGAAGTACTCCATCTCTTTCTCTCTTTCCGAACAGCTTTAGTGGAATAGGTATGATTTCTTCTTTAAACGTTTGATAGAATTCCCCTGGGAAGCCATCTGGCCCCGGACTCTTGTGTCTTGGGAGGTTTTTGATGACTGCTTCAATTTCCTCCCTGGTTATTGGCCTGTTCAGGTTTTCTATTTCGTCCTGTTCTAGTTTTGGTAGTTTGTGGCTTTCCAGGAATGTGTCCATTTCTTCTAGATTGCCTAATTTATTGGCGTACAGCTGTTCATAATATGTTTTTAAAATTGTTTGTATTTCCTTGGTGTTGGTAGTGATCTCTCCTTTCTCATTCATGATTTTATTAATTTGAGTCTTCTCTCTCTTCTTTTTAATAAGGTTGGCTAATGATTTATCTATCTTATTAATTCTTTCAAAGAACCAACTCCTGGTTCTGTTGATCTGTTCCACAGTTCTTCTGGTCTCGATTTCGTTGAGTTCTGCTCCAATTTTAATTAGCTCTCTTCTTCTGCTGGAGAAGTTCTCATGTTAAAAAAAAAAAAAAAGTTCTCATGCTTTGAGTTTACAAAAGTACAATGACATATTTACAGTTTGATTCCCTTCTCAAGTTTTGGTGCAACAAACTGGTTAAGCAATCCTATCAACAAATAAAAGGTAGTGGTATTATGAGATATTAGAAGAACTTTCAGGAGTGCCTAGGTAGCTCAGTTGATTAAAGATCTGACACTTGATTTAGGCTCAGGTCATGATCTCAGGGTTAGGGAGATCAAGCCCTGCAAGAGGCTCCATGCTGGGTGTGGAGCCTGCCTCTCCCTCTTCCACTTCCTCTGCCCTTCCTCCCCTATCTCTCTACCTTTCTACCCCACTACATTAGTGCATGCATGTGTGTGTTCTTTTGATAAATAAATAAATAAATAATAAATACAAAGAAAAGCTTTCAACTGGTGTTTAATTATCCAAGGGAAAAACCTACGTGACAAATATTTATAAAAATCTACTTTCAGGGGGATCCCTGGGTGGCGCAGCGGTTTGGCGCCTGCCTTTGGCCCAGGGTGCGATCCTGGAGACCCGGGATCGAATCCCACGTCGGGCTCCCGGTGCATGGAGCCTGCTTCTCCCTCTGCCTGTGTCTCTGCCTCTCTCTCTATCTCTCTGTGACTATCATAAATAAATAAATAATTTAAAAAAAAAAATCTACTTTCAGGATCCCTGGATGGCTCAGAGGTTTAGTGCCTGCCTTCGGCCCAGGGCATGATCCTAGAGACCTGAAATCGAGTCCCACATTGGGCTCCCTGCATGTAACCTGCTTCTCCCTCTGCCTGTGTGTGTCTCTGCCTCTCTCTCTCTCTCTCTCTCTCTCTGTGTGTGTGTGTGTGTGTGTGTGTGTGTGTGTGTGTCAGGAATAAATAAATAAAATCTTAAAAAAAATCTACTTTCATTAGTGGAAGCAAATTAGATGACTATGACACTTTTCAGTAGGTGTGGATCCATTTCTAGTGGAGTTAAATCTCTAATGTCAATTTTTCACCCTGCCTTTACAGTAAGGAATTTCAAAGGTGGTCACGAAGCCCTATTTGAAGGATACATAATGGGTCTCTAATTAGAAGTTATGCAACAAAGCTTGAGTAGGAGACAGAGACAAAAACAGAAAGAAATAGAGAAAATATTACCAGATGACCTGGTTGAAAAAAAAAACAATAAAAATATGCTTTATACCAAAAGAAATCCTAATGCATGTAAAAAAATATGTATTTTATATATTCAATCTAATACCAACATTTGTTCTGGGAACTGTGAACTAATTAGAAGACAAATTCAAAGGTACATTTTGCAGTTCATTAAGTCATCCTAAGGGCCAGGTTTATTATTGTTTAGAAAAAGATAGTTCTAGGAAGATATTGTGATCATGCTGGGATATTGAAAGGTCAGACTAAAATAGATGAGAAAATTCTGTTTTCACTTTCGTATTCCTAATGTATTCACATCAATAGATTCAGGTGAATACTTTATAGAGACAGTTCAAATTAGCAAATACTATCAGTGACCCATTAGTATTATTTTAGCAATTTAGAGAATAGAGAGATTTATAGCCTGAAATATATTATGTACCAACTAACAGATTAATAAAAAGTGATGTCGGGAGGATGGTATTGCTGTTGGCAATGCTAAAAAAAACACTCATAAATTGTTTTTTTTACAAATCACTTTCACAGAAAACATTTTATTTTAACCTCACAGCTTACGAAACACAGCTGTCTTGACAAGAAATTCTTTCCTTCATCGACCTCACTCACTAAGTGCACGTCATTCTCTTTGCATATCATTAAGTGAAAAGATAGTTTCCTAAAAATAATCTATTCTTCTCTTTATATGCTTATAGAAGATTTGATTACAGTTGTAACCAACCTTTCTTCCAGAGAAGCAAATTACTTCTGAGCAATTTTAACTACTTCCTGATAGAATTTATAAACAAAAGGAAGGTATTAGTACAATACAATATACTGATCTCTGAAGTCAAGGAAGTTTGTCTCCAAATGTTAACAACCACGTGGAAATAGATGGGTTAGGAGCATCTGGGGATGAGCTCAGTAGATTAAGTGTCTGCCTTTGGCTCTGGTCATAATTCTGGGGTCCTGGGACCAAGCCCCATGTCAAGCTCCCTAGTTAGCATGAAGTCTACTTCTCTCTCTCCCCCTCTCTCCCCTTGTCCCGTTTCTGCTCTCTCTCTCTCAGATAAATAGATAAAATCTTTTTTAAAAATCATAGAAATATTCCATTGTATACATAAACCACATCTTCTTTATCCATTCATCTTTCGATGGACACCGAGGCTCCTTCCACAGTTTGGCTATTGTGGACATTGCTGCTAGAAACATCGGGGTGCAGGTGTCCCGGCGTTTCATTGCATCTGAATCTTTGGGGTAAATCCCCAGCAGTGCAATTGCTGGGTCATAGGGCAGGTCTATTTTTAACTCTTTGAGGAACCTCCACACAGTTTTCCAGAGTGGCTGCACCGTGTTCTCATTCATTTGGGGAATATAAATAATAGTGAAAGGGAATATAAAGGAAGGGAGAAGAAATGTGTGGGAAATATCAGAAAGGGAGACAGAACATAAAGACTCCTAACTCTGGGAAACAAACTAGGGGTGGTGGAAGGGGAGGAGGGCGGGGGGTGGGGCTGACTGGGTGGCGGGCACTGAGGGGGGCACTTGACGGGATGAGCACTGGGTGTTATTCTGTAAGTTGGCAAATTGAACACCAATAAAAAATAAATTTATTATAAAAAATCATAGAAATAGATGGTTTAAATACCTCCACACACAATGACTGAATGAGTATAAACATTGTTGAGAGAAACATCTAGTGTTGGTGCTTGGTACACTCCCTACCTAACGTGCTAGATACGGAAGGGTAAAACATGAAGGACACCAGCAACAGCACTCAGTCAAAATACTTTATAAATTTTTAAAAAATTTTTCATTTATTTATGATAGTCACAGAGAGAGAGAGAGAGAGACGCAGAGACACAGAGGGAGAAGCAGGCTCCATGCACCCGGAGCCCGACGTGAGACTCGATCCCGGGTCTCCAGGATCAGCGCCAAACCGCTGCGCCACCCAGGGACCCCTCAGTCAAAATACTTTAGAATGAGTTATGGAAGATGTGTGGTTCATCTTCTGCACGCTGAAGACCCTAGCTTTGACATCATCAACAAGTGGCTGTTAAGACCATGGCAGTAGAACATGAATCTCCTCATCATTGCAGCAATGCTAGGTTAAAAGTTCTTTTAAAGAGCTTGCAGAACCCAGACCCTACCTAAGAGTCATTTAGGAAATCATATAGAAAGAATATTTACATTTTTGGGTAAAGAACATAGCAGATATTTGAGTGTTTTACAAAGTAAGAAAACTTCTGTGCTATACTTTGAATGAGCTCAGCCATTCAGCACAACATTTTGTTTTAAGATTCTATTTATTTGAAAGAGAGAGAGAGAGAGTGCAAGCAGGGGGAGCAGCCGGCAGAAGAAAAGGGAGAAGCAGGCTTCCTGCTCAATCTCAGGAGCTCAATCCCAGGACCCTAAAATCATAATCTGAGCCTAAGGCAGATGCTTAATCAACTGAGCCAACCAAGTGCCCCCTGCCCAGCATTTTTAATAAAAAATCACAGTTAATATTTCCTGATGCATTCTTAATGTCAGCCATGCTACACAGTACTTTATAATGATTATTTCCTTTTATATGCACATAAAACCTAACCTAAACTATGCATGATTTTATATGCCCATTGAACAAATAACTTAAATCATTTATACTTCTCCAGGGTTACAGAGCTAGATAGCTGAATAACCAACATTTGAATCCACAACTCTGTATATCACTCAAAATAGATCTCTATAATCTACTTACCTTCTATAGGTTTCTCAAACTACAACTTTTTGCTACTGTGTTTCTCAGAATTTTTTGAACCACTTTTTTTTTTTCATTATTTTTTAGGACCACTTTAAATTCCACATTCAATAGTAATGCCACATAACTTAGAAATGTGTATTTTCGGGCAGCCTGGGTGGCTCAGTGGTTTAGCACCGTCTTCTGCCCAGGGCCTGATCCTGGAGACCCAGGATTGAGTCTCAAGTCGTGCTCCCTACATAGAGCCTGCTTCTCCCTCTGCCTCTCTCTCTCTCTCTCTCTCTCTCTCTCTGTGTGTCTCTCATGAATAAACAAATAAAATCTTTAAAAAATGTGTATTTTCAATCTTATTATCCAAACCCTAAAATTATAAATGCAAAGGTCTGAAAAAAATTTTTTGTCTAAATACACTTTTAATCAGTAAACTTATTTCTTCCATTTTCCTGCCAAATAGTTGAACACAGTCAGTAAATTATCTTCTGAGACAATCCTCTCTGCTTTAAAAAGTTGTTGTAATTAATATGGTCATGTGAAATTGAAATATTATTTATGAACATCTCATGCAAGTGCTTTTATTCTATATTTTGAACATCATTAAAAAATCTTATTTCTTCAACTGTAAGAATATTTTAAGTAACCGAATGTTTTTCCAGTTGTAACACATTTAGTCTCTTTAATTTCACTCTTCTTATGCTGTTTTACCTCTTACCACTGTGATAACTTTCTTCTGAGCTTTTTGCAAAGTGAGTCAGCACAGTATAGAGAAGTGAGCAGTGTTTGGACCAAGTTAGTTCCTTGATCTTAAAATATGATGCCCTATCAAAAGAAAACATGTACTTCATCCCACATGCTGCCAGTCAGCATGGATTGTGAAATGAATAGATTTGCAGTCAGAAAATCTGATTCAAATGTTTCTCCACTACTTATTAGATATGTGACCTTGCGCCAGCAATAGCTTCTCAGAGTTTTATGATTTTTGCCCTGAATTGCTTTGAAATAATTTTATAGGTGAACAATTTCACATTGTTGAGATCATTTCCTTTTAAAAATTATTCATAAACTATATTTAAACATAATATCTTACATAAAATTTCTCTTTTGATAAAAAGTTTGGGTGACAGTGTACCAGATTACAGTTGGTAGGATGATCCTGTAATCTCACCTTTTTGTTCTGTTAGTGTTTTAAAGCTGACAGACTAACTGTCATAAGCTTTCTGGAGAACAATCTTACCATGGGTATTCAAGTTTAAATCACTGTCAATATGCTGCAGCCAATGACTGCCATGAACAGACATGCAGTCTAACACATTTGAGTTTATTGACTTGGTACAATCAAGGCAACTGATGCCTCCATCAGAGGATGTGAGAAAAATTTGACTACAGGATTTGGTGATCTAGGAGGTGTTCATAGATGCAGGAATTTGTGTTCAGGAATTGGGGTTAATTTTATGATTGGATGTTGTAATAATTTCATGTCAATTGTTAGAAGAAGAAAAAGGGATACAAGCTGTGATTGTTCCTAGAAACCACTGTTACTCATCTTAGTAAGGGAAAATTCTTATCATCTGTATTAAAACATGGTTATGGAAATAATCTTGTCTTTGTTTTGTTTCCTCATGCTCACATGGTAGTCTTGCCTGTACTGATATTCTGTGAAATTATTTGTGTTCAACAGAACACCGAGGTCTAGTTCCTAATGTGAGGCTAACTCCTGGGTGAAAGGTCTTTTCATGTGCTCTGTTTCTCTTTTGGGCCAAAAGCACACAAAGTTAGACTGGAACACTTGGATCCATTATAACATTTTGAAGGATTTTGCGGACCAGGATATTGTCCAGAGAATGCTTTTTTTTAATTTAATTTTTTGTTTTTACTTAAACAAATTTATTATAATTTTTATTGTGCGTACTTCTAGAAATTATAAAGGTAGAGAAAAATTATCTGATTACTCCTTAATATCCAATATTAGGGATTATTTTCTGGGGTTCTCCCTTGGAAATAGTTCCAAACTACTTTTTTTAAAATCATTTTTCTATTATGTAATATTAAAAGAAAATTATCTGGAATTTAGAGGTTTTATATTCCTTATTTATTTCAAGTTTTCATTTAAATTCTAGTTGGCTAACATATATGGTAAAATTGGTTTCAGTTGTAGAGTTCAGTGATCCATCACTTACATATACAGAGAATGCTTCTTATGGTTGAATGAGAGCGAGTCCTTTCTTTTCCTTTTCCTTTTTTTTTCTTTCAAAATGAGTTACTGAATCATCTGACATGACAATATCTATGCAAGATCATTTATGATTTTGGAAAAGACAAATCAGTTAACTCCAACACAGTGATTACCAGAAACAAAATGGTTATTAAGCTTTGAAATAGACCCTAAAACTAAAAGCTTAGATTACCTGATTCATACAATGAAAATGTCCTATTTCCCAGCTGAGTTCTTTTTGTTGGTCGGTTGGTTTTTGTTTTGTTTTGTTTTGTTTTGTTTAGCCTATTTTGTTCATGAGCTGTTCCACTTAGCTTACAGTATTTATAAAGTTAAAACAAAAAATATTGCTATCTTTCAAGTTCCCCTTTGGGTAGCTAAGAGGAAAAGCTAAGACTTTTACGAATGTTCAAGACCAACTAACCAGCTGGGATTTGGGAGAAGTTGGGTTTTCATATGAAACTGAGACTTAAAGGAGCACAGACTTCATCAAAAATGGAAGCCTAATTCATCTCAACTGAAGTAATTCCCTTCAGGTGAGAAAAATGTTTGAGTGCAGATAAACATTTCCTGCATACAAGGCTGGAGTGCCTTTGAATAGAACAAACTGTTTACTGTAGCAAGAAAAGCCCTAATACAGTTCCGGTTCCTGATGGGCTAAATTTTTCTGGCAGTGTTTTAATGACATCTCAAGCCATAACTTCTGAAGTATTTCTAAGAATTCTCAGCTTTAAATTTCTTGATGCAATGGATGTCTAGTAGTCAGGAGGAAGTTATATATTTCTTTGTATGTGGCAAATATGAATCTTTGAATTAACTCTTTGGAGTTTTACTCTACCTGATAAGGTCCTTTTCAATGGTGCCCACTGGAGGAGAGTTTCTTTCCTTTGTCATTTCTGGAAGACTAATATCCCTTCTTGATTTAAGTCTTCAGATAAATGCAACTTAAATGTGTTGTGATATTGTGGTACTTATCTCTTGTGATATTTAGTCATAGTAGCCCAAATGAGATAGAACCTAGGATTCAAGGAGTAAAATTTCCAAATGTGTGGGGGCATCCTCTTATTAACTTATAAAAAGATAGCTTGTGGATCCTTAATGGGATTGATCTTAACATAATTGAAAGCAATGACAGTGGCTTAGCCCCAGGGTGCTTAAGGGCTTTTGAAAGTTTTGCACTTAATTGTAGTTTTATTATCTTATTAGCTATCTTTACTTTTTGCAATGTATATGGATGATAAGGTTGGTAAACTTCCTGAATAAAGAAGATAGCTTTGGAAAGCTATTTGAAAATAATGCTAGTAAGACTTGGGTTCCTGTTATTGTGACTCCCTAATTTGGTAATTCCAAAACTAAGCAAATATTTCCCCACCATTATTGTTATAGCTCTCCATAAAGGCAAAGCCTTAACCCATCCTGAAAAGAACCAATAATACCCAGAATATACTCTTGGATCATTTAGAGGGGCCCAATGGGGCCTCAAGTTTTAAATTTCTATTCATCTTGTTCCTTTACAGTAGAAATAGTATGAGATTATGGTAATATAAAATTACATTAGAGAAAAGAGTATATATGTATATGTATATATACTTATATATATGTCATATATAGGCTTATCTGTTCTTAATCTTGTTATATTTATTCATAAACTTAACACCAAAATAGGATACTTTTCATATGAAAGACATTCACATGTGTAATCCAACTCTAGAATTCTCTGATTTAGGAAAATATTGGTTCTCTCATGAATCAGAGAGAAATGGGTCATTTGATGGTATATTTTATAGGATTGCTTCCAATGTTTCTATGCAGTTATCATATTCCAAATATGTTTTCACAGAAAATCAGATTATTAAATCAGATATTTAGAAGATCCTGCAGCTTATTTTATTTCATATGCTGCTATTTTGTTTTATTTCCCCCCCGAAGTTTAGGTGAACACAATAGGTCTATCATCCAGCACTTTTGTGAATTAATATTCTATGACCTCAAGAATTGAGGGAAAAAAAAAAAACTTGGAGAAAGTAAAATGTTCACTATACATACAAATTTAAATTTATTACTAATATTTACTGTAATACTATAAGAGACCATCTAAAAGTAATTATTACTTTTTACTTCAAATGCAAATATATAGTCTATTATACTTAGAAAGCAATGGCATATATTTTCAAACTAGACTTGTCGATGTAGAGAATAAGAACATTTTAAGGCTAGTATATCACAAAAACACTAATGCTCTGAGTCACAGTGGGCTTCATTAATAGGGTACTAAAAATAAAGCAACTTTATGCTGAAGAAAGTAAATCAAATAAAAGTTGTTTTTCTTTTCCTCCTAAGACAAGCTTGAAGAATATCCCAATTAGTTTTTAGTAAATAACTGTATGGACTGAACTCTGGAATTCATGTGTTCAAGCTCTAACCCCCAATGGAACTGACTGTGTTTGGAGACAGGACCTTGACAGAGGTAATTAAGGATAAATAAGGTCATCAAGGAATGGCCTAATCCAATTGGATTGGTGACCAGGGATGTGTGAGCACAGACGAAAGATCAGGTGAGGACATAGTGATAAGGTGGCCATCCGCAAGCCAAGGACAGAAGCCTCAGGAAACCAACCCTGCTGATACCGGGATCTTTTTTTTTTTTTTTTTTTTTTTATGATAGTCATACAGAGAGAAAGAGAGAGGCAGAGACACAGGCAGAGGGAGAAGCAGGCTCCATGCACCGGGAGCCCGATGTGGGATTCGATCCCGGGTCTCCAGGATCACGCCCTGGGCCAAAGGCAGGCGCCAAACCGCTGCGCCACCCAGGGATCCCTGATACCGGGATCTTAGACTTCTAGCTACTACAGCTGTGAGAAATGAATTTTGTTGTTTAAGCCATCCATTCTGTTGTGTTTTGTTATGGAAGCCCTTGCACCTCATATTATGATTTATTTGTTAAATTGTTTAGAAACAATCTATCTGCCTTGTATGTAATAGAATGATTGATTTTCTTGCAATTTTTTGTTTTTTTTTTTCTCATTTTGATTTTCTCATTTGTCCAAAAGCTCATGAAGTTTAAAATGATGTAATATGCCCTTTACTAGTCTGCTGCAAAATGAGCATGTATCACTCTCTGACACTAGTAATAGAAATACTCTTGTCAAAATATTAATTATGTACATATTAAGAACTTTTGGCGGTAGAAAAAATATTGAATGCTAAATGAACAAAACCATCAGGAGAAATTACTTAGACAATGCTTTTCCTCTCTTTGCTTCTCAAGATGTACCTTAAAATTGTTGTTTTAAAAAAATCAACAAGCAATATGCAGTATTCCTGTAAATGCAGTCTTTGCTATTGTGAAATAGTTCAGCATTTACTCTAGGACAACTATTCCAGAGAGAACCTCAGGAATATCACACCTACATGGTTTAGCAGGGTAAGTACAATAAGTAGTTAGGAGAGGCTCGATTTGTTAGAGGTACAGTAATATTACACGGCAAAGAAGCTTCTGGACAGTTAGCATGGACTCCATGTTCCAATTTTTGTTTCTTTTGTATTTTACCGTCCCAAGATATGTACTCAAATAATGAAGTATGGCAACCACACTTGTTGCATGTACAGGTTTTAGTCTAAAATAATCAAAGATAGGCTTATCATATATTTCTCGATTATCTTATGTGCTTATTTCTCTTCAAATCCCAATGATTCCATAAAAATACAATGATGAGGGCCCCAAAATAGGACACATATATGTGCGCACACGCACACACACACTCAAGTATTGCTATGCACTGGGTATTATACAAAGATTATCCCAGAAACAGACATATTCACCGTTTAAGAGAATAAAGTTAAAAATGTGAGTAAGATAGAAATTATTTCAATTCACTATAAAAGAATGAGAATAGAGAATGTCATAGATGAATATTAGAGTAGATGATCATGTTATATATAGTAAGACTGTTTTGTTCTTCAACTTTTACTACAAAAAAGAGCCATTAGTATGATAGTGCATGGAAGAAAATACTATTCATTTGTATGCATTTTCATACTAAAAAGATGGAAAATAGAAACATGTAACTTCATGTTGCACAAAGCTGGATAGCCTAAAGGCCTAAGGATATTAGGAAGACAAGTCGTCAAATTTTTTTAAATGCTGTCTTTTTTAAAATGCTAATGCAATAATTAGACCATTTCCAGGAGAAAGCATTTATTTGCATTTATTTCTAAAGTTAATCTTCATATAAAGACAAAGATTCTACACTTTAGTTTTTAAACTTTGAAGGGAGAAATTATCTTTAAATCTTATTTATACACCATGAGAGGACTCAGTGAAGAATTTTACCATTATAATTTTTTGGTACCTAAGGAAAAAAAAAAAAGAACAAGAAAATGCCAGGAAGTACTACCTGTAATAAGGCACTAAAGGTCTCTGGTGTGATTAAATTTAGTTATTCCTAGGGCACCTGGGTGACTCAGTCTGCCTTTGGTTCAGGTCATGATCTCGGGGACCTGGGATTGAGCCCCACATTGGGCTCCCTACTCAGTAGGGAGCCTGCTTCTCCCTCTTCCCCCTTCTTGGGCTCTCTCTCTCTCTTTCATATACATAACTAAAGTATTTAAAAATAAATAAATAAACTTAGTTATTCCTGCTTCTTGGAAAAGAGGCGTGTTTCTTCTTATTAATTTTAACAAGAAAGAACATTCCATGACATATTTGTCACATTCTAAAGTGAAAATAGATTCATGTCCTTGCTTTATACACTTGCCAGGACCCAGCCTTGACAGGTTTGACTGTGCTGGTGCCACGTCACCATGGTGCACCTGGCTATGTTGGATCACAAACAGAAACACAGTCTCCTTTTCTCAGTAGGGTGCTTTAGTGCTTGGCAATTAACTGAGTGAATCCAGCAGAGCTAATAGACCAAATTATTGTTCGTTGTTTTCTACTGCTTTATTAATCACTGCTCATCAAATCTGACTAAGATCCAGCTCTCTGGTTTGTTTCTTATTGATTTCATTTGTGTGAAAGGACCTGTCCAAGCTAAAAGTTCTTAGAGATGGGAAGAGAAGACGAACTTCCTCTTGGCCTCCTGGAACTTTCTCTGTGCCAAATTACAAGGCCAGTGCTTTGGCCCCAAGATATAAACAGAGTGACAAGGAACAGATTCATAAAAAATTAAGCTACAAAAACAGGACAATTTGCTGGGAGAGTTGTCAAGAAATACCCACTGTTATGACCACACATTGTGCCTTTCATGTCTCTGGTACACCATAGTCATGCATAATAAGTTTGCGGAAAGCAAACATATGCAGAATTCTCTGGATTTTGACTGCAGAGAACAATTCTTCAATTGGACCATACACTGGGGCATTATACATATTTCCTGCTCCTTGACTTGGATGCATATAAAGTGCTTATTCATTAAACATGTGTCTTGAGTCTTTAGTTTGAAATTATTCCTGCCCTCCAATAGGTCAGAATCTGGTGAGGAAAATAAGCATGCATGCACATTTTTACTATGGTACTGGTAAAGATTATAGAAGAGGAAAGATTAAGAAAGAAGAGAGGAAACGAGACAAGTGCAGAAAGCTCAAAGTTGTGTGTCTCAGGCTCTCCTGAGGTCACAGATCACAAGTAACTACCTTGTATTAGACGATGTACAAAGAACAGGTAGGGAGGAGGGAAATGCATGGAGCTATGCCTGGTTTCTTAGACTGAAAACTACAGAATCAGGTAAAACAGTTCATTCATTAGGGGATCAAATATATTTCATCGAGAGTCAACTTTCCGCAGGAAACTACAGTTTTCCAATGTGGTGGAAAGGGAGATTGGCTTGAGGCTCCAGCATCTATCATTTACACAGGGGAGGGCTGCTGCTGCTGTGTTGTCTTGATGCCAGACCCCTTTCTCTGCATCCTTTCTTTTGTTCAGACATGTACTCCACCTTCATGTCACACTCAGCATCGTATTTTATAGTCTTCTCCTACCTTCTCCCTGTGCTTACTACTTTACTGAAAATCATAAAATATTAGAGTTGTTTTATAAAGAGCCTTGGAGATAATTCTCTTCATCTCTAAGTTCTGTTTTGTTGAGTTTTAATATTTTTAATTTTTTAAAATTTTATTTATCTGTTTGACAGAGTGAGAATACATGCAAGTTGGGGAGCCCAAGAGGGAGAAGCAGGCTCCCTGCTGGGCAGGGAGCCCTGGATACAGGGCTTGATCCCAGAACCTTGGGATTATGACCTGAGCTAGCACTTAACCAACTGATGCACCCAGGCACCACCTGGGTGCCCCTAATGTTTTGATATACAAAAAATCCTACACATATTTAATGCATATGATTTGCATTTGGACATAGGTATAAACCAGTGATATCAAAACCAAAATTAAGGTAATAAACATACCCATCATCTCTGGAAGTTTCCTTGGGTCTCATATGTGCATGCCTGTGTGTGTGTGTGGGCATGGATGTGTGTGGGTGGGTGTGTATGTATGTGGGGAGCACACTTACCATGAGATCTATTCTCTTATATGTTTAAGTGCACAATACAGTATTGTGAATGATAAGCACAGTGCTGTACACATTATTAAGCCTGAATAAAGATGGAAATCCTATGTTTTGTGACAACATGGATGAACCTAGAGGACATTATGCTAAGTGACATAAGCCAGTGTCAGAACAGACCCTGACTAATTCCACTTATATGAGGAATCTAAAATTGTCAAATACACAGAAGCAGAAACTAGAAAGGTATTGTTAGTGGGTTACAGTTATACAAGATTCCTTTCCTCTACTAGAAGAATTATTTTATTCAGCTTTCTGTAGTACAGATTGAAATGAGATTTGATGATACTCAGTAGAATTTCCTAATGAAATATTCAAATAAAAATGGATTAAAAAGCTCCTACTTACATTTTAAAAAGCATATTTGGAAAAAAAATAAAATAAAATAAAAAGCATATTTGGTCAAATGGTAAATGTCATTGAAAGTGAAAGAATTCTAATGCC
Source organism: Vulpes lagopus (assembly GCF_018345385.1). Taxonomy (NCBI): domain Eukaryota; kingdom Metazoa; phylum Chordata; class Mammalia; order Carnivora; family Canidae; genus Vulpes; species Vulpes lagopus. The sequence continues at coordinate 49,068,272 of NC_054847.1, read as the reverse complement.
ATTTTATTAGTTTTAATTTTTTTCTAATACCATTTTAATTAAAAACACAAACAAAATAAGGATGGCAAGAATTAAACAAATACAAATACATTTAACAGTAAGAAAATTTAGGAAAAACAAATGCAAAATTTCAAAATGTAGGCAAATCTATTTTGCTAATGTTGTGCTTATACAGACAGCATATTAAGAAAAAAAAAGTTTTTTTTTAAACCAAACAAGATTTGATAAGATAACTTGGTGAGAAAACTGAATACAAAATAAATATTAACAAAAATCAATGTTCTCAACAACAATAATAGTAATGACAATAACAACAACTGACATTCAATTCACAATAGGAAATAAAAATACAAGAGTAAGTCTGGGATTTTGTTTCACATTGAAATTATAATGAATTACAGATAATTCTATATCATAAAATAAAACAAAGCCTCAGATGTAAATATAAGAAACCTAAACTAAAATCAGAGGTGAGAAGACTTTTTAACTGAGGTTACATTAAAGTATTTCATATAAAAAAAGTGATTATAAAAAGTAGACAAATAGCTGACTTGAGAGAGAATAACTGGTGGTTAATATTGTTAATATTCAAAGAGCTCTAGAAAACAGAAAAATGTATAAATAGAAAAATAAAAATGTTACTGTAATATTAAATATATACTCACCCTTTGATTTACAAATTTCACTTTTAACTTTAAAATAAAAATGTTGGGCAGGGGGTGCGGGTGTCTGGGTGACCGTCACTGAGGGGGGCACTTGATGGGATGAGCACTGGGTGTTATTCTATATTTTGGCAAATTGAACACCAATAAAAAAATAAATTTATATAAAAAAATAAAATAATAAAATAAAAATGTCAATATGTTAGAACATATATAAAATGATGTTTATTGAGTGTTTGGTAGAATCAAAATCAGAAACAAGTTTAATATCCATGAATGGCAAAGAGGATAAACTGTTATAAATTTGTATTAAACTACTCAAAAGTTAATTTTATCTCCAAATTTTTCTTGTCAGGATCTCCATGATGTACAATGAGTATTAAGTTATAATAATGTGACCTATTTTCTAAAACAATGAAAACAATCATATACATGTTTTCACATCTTTTATACTATTATGGAGAAAAATACAAAAGAATTTTTAATAAAATCCTAAAATAATGGTGAGTGATTTACGCAAAAGGAAAGGGAAAGAAAAGGGGAGAATAAGAAATGATCATAAATAAAAAAGGATGTTTCATCTCCTTCTTCCTATTTTGATGCGGTGTCAGCCAACCTGAAACATGTAGAAAATGCCAAGAGAACAAGAGACACACCACCCTGATACCACGCATTGTACACCACCACCCCCTGGTACCAACGTCCAATGTGCTTGTAAGGTGAGGAAAAAAATGGCCTCACACTCTATTTATTTTATTTTTTAAAAATTTTACTTATTTATTCATAAGAGACACAGAGAGCAAGGCAGAGACAGAGGCAGAGGGAGAAGGAAGCTCCCTGCCGGGAGCCTGATATGAGACTCTATCCTGGGACCCGGGATCATGACCTGAGCCAAAGGCAGACACTCATCCACTGAGCCACCCAGGTGTCCCAATTGCCCCCTATTTAATTAAATATTCCTAGATGATACACATCCTAAATTAAATTACTAGACTCAGTAATGAGATTAAATATCGACTTCCAATTTTCCTTTCTAGTAATGTCCTTACATGGTTTTGGTATCAATGTCACATTGGCCTCACAAAACTAGTTGAACATATTGTACTATTTTTGGTTTTGAATACTCTGGAAGTGTTTCTAAGATGTATACTCTTTCTTCTTCCAGTGTTTGGAGAAATTAAGAAATTTGAGCTTTGGATTTTGATGTGAAAGTTTATTAAATATGGATTCAATTTCTAGGAGATGTGTTATAATTATGTCAATTGAATCAATTCTTGAGTTAAATTGGGTATTATTTTTTTTCAGGGAATTTTTTCAACTTCAAACTTTTAAAAAATTTTAATATCAAATTGTCAGATTGTTCTCATTTTACCTTTTATTGTCTCTAGGATTATTACTAATGACAACTTTTATTCATGATAATTTCTACTGTCTTCCATTTGTTTATCTCTCAGTCTTGATCTTGTGCTATGAAGTTTATTAATCTTGTGAAATTATTTTAATTTAGCTTTGTTGTTCCTCTGTTGGATATTGCTTTCGTTTTCTATTTCCTGCATTGGATTTAAGTTGATCTTCCTTTTCTGCTTTCTCAAAATTGTTGCTCAGTCTTTAATTTGAAGACTTTCTCTCTCTTCAACCATATGTATTTGAAGCTATAGATTTCCTTCCTAGCATGACTAAAGCTGCACCCACACATTTTAGTAAGTTATCAGATAAGATAGCATGTACAAATTTAATCATCTGAAATTTGAGATATAAATGTAAAATATCCCAATGGTGTTTATGATTTGGCTATTGCTCCTTTTTAATTAAATATTCCTAGATGATACACAGATTTTGTCAGATTATCAGATTTTGGTTTAATATACTTTAGGGCTATGTCATTAGCCTTATGCTCACGTAGAACATACTTTTGAGCTAACTGGGGGGAGCCACTCTATTTGTGGTTCATCATTATTGTAAATATGTAGTCTTCAAGGATTCAGCATTTAGTTCTAGCACATTTCACAGATTTCTCTCTTCTTCATTGGGTCCTGAAGACAGCTATTATCACTACAAACCCAGGAGATGGCCAAATACTGACTGTAGCTTTGTCAGCCTTCCCTCTACAGATTTTGAAGAAATGAGATTTTTCAGTAGAAAAAGCAGCGTCAAACATTGTTCTCCCATATCAGGTCCTTCCTCCATCTCTGGACCTTGACCCCTCTGATCAACACTGCTTACCAAATCCAATTATTTTCTCTTAATATTTTGCTTGGCTTATCTAGTTTTTTTTTTTTTTTTTTCCATTCAGAGGGTTGATTTTAATCACAGTAAGGTGTTCTCATAGTATGTTTCTGACAGAGGTTGTTTCCAGAGTAAAGTGAGAAGTTATATTTTTGAAAATCTGGAAAAATAATTTAGTATAAAACTTTTAGTTTTATATACCCAAGTGGTGGGGAGGGGACATTAAAATTCACTGTGTTGTGCAAAACAACAGCAACAACAACAACAACCGCCCCCCCCAAAAAAAATTCTTCTCTTTTAAGAACCTCAGATTTTCTTCTGCATTATTTTAAAGGAAATTTGACATTTGCTATATGAGAGTTTCTTCAAGTTATCTGCATGCTATATTTAATATACTCAGCCAGGGAAAAGTGAAAATTTACTCCATTATACAAGTCTGCTTGATATTTTTCTTTATCATAAAGTCTGAGGTTTTGAAAGAGTTAATAAGAATTGCTATAAGGGAGGCATTCAATCAACAGGAGTTGAGATCATTTTTAAAATGAGCTCATCTTATCCTGATACACAGGTCTAGAATACCTTATTTGAGCATGATCTTTCACGTTAATGCCTTTATTACAGTTGGACAAAAACTCTATTTTCCCCCAAAACCTGTTGCCTCACATTCTTCTCAGCCACTGAAAGCAGCATATGTTAAAGCAATGAGGCATGGACACCTCTGGGCTTTCATATGCTGGCATAAGGGAAAGGAATGTTAATGCTCAAAATAAAGAAGTATTAAAAACCCAGATACTTTGGAATAATATTCCTCACTACTTCATGGTTTAAAGTTGTCATCTTATGCTGTTAATGGAACTCAGATTTGAATAATAAGTGTGATTTTCTCTACATTAGTGCAAGAAAAATACATGCCCAACTTTCTTAGAAACATTTGCTTTTTTATTTACACATTCACTTATTCTGCATATAATTTGAGTACCAAGCATGTGTTAGCATGCCATTGCCAGATATGGAAATAGTGCAACATTTAGTTAAAAAAACTATGCATTTACATAGTCAACTTCTAAAATAAATTACCCCTTTACACTTTACTTAAAATTACTTTTTAAAGTACATACATTAGACATTTATATTTACATTGCTTATCACATATTTGTCACATAAACATTATGTGCTTATTATAAATGCTTATCACAATACAAATTTCTAGAAGCTAAAACTTGAGAACAAATTTAATATACATATGTATAAATATAGCTAACACTATGTCATGCAGATTTCTAGAAAGTGGGTAAATTCTTTAGAGATAAATCAATGCTATAAGTGAAGTTTAGACAAAAGCAGTTAGGGAAGCTATATTTTATGATGCTACTTAAATAATGTGATTAAATGAATATTATTTAAATAATAGGATTAAATAAAAACATTATAGATAATACCTTACACTAGTCATAGAAGAATTGGCACATTTATTTGTCCCAGCCGGGGGAAAGAAAAAAAACCTCCACAAGTGTAGATTCATTCTCACTCATAGAGTTAAGATACACAAAAAATAAAGGAAGCACAGTAATCCTTAGGGAAATATTTTAAGATACAGGAAAACTTTTTACAAAGTATGTTTTGACTTTTTACAAAGCAGCTTTGACAGTTTACCATCCTTCGTTAATGAACAAAACACTCCCAACCCTATTCCTTGAGTCTATGGACCAATCGTTTAATTTCATATGAGTCAAGTAGACTAATTCAAGAATCTGCACTAGGTACATGAACATCAACAATATAGATTTAGAGCTAGAACATTTTTAAGCCAAATATTTTAGTTATTTGCCTTGAAAGAAAAGATAGATTTAGACTCTTACTCAAAATTAAAGTGAAGATAGCATGGAAATATATTTTTAAGCAGTGATCAAACAAGGCCAGCTTCCTAAGAGTCAGAGGTATATTTAGAAGTCTCTCTGCAGTTATTATTTCAGAAACAGTTCTCAACATGTGTGTGTACTTGTGTGTTAATATTTAATGCTGCTCCTTTGGCTTTCTCTTTATATATATTTATTTAGATACCATAAACCCCTACTGAAATACAGAGAACTGAATGCAGAATGATCCCTTTAGCTGACCCAACACTGCACTTTTAAAGATAGTGACTGATAGCTGGTGAGGAGGTGTGTGGTGGGTCTTGCTTTTCAACCTTCATGGGATCCCTGTGGGCTCAACCTGGAGCATTACCTCTCCAAGTGTGTCCCTTGGAATCCCAGTGCCTACAGACTTATTAGTTTTATGGTTGACTCTGTTTAAGAAACACTTTTCATTATGCCCCCTGCCCGTTATACCTGAGCACATCAAAGGTTCCAAGAAGTCTCGTAATTTAATCTGCTTAACCTTAACTTGGTATTTCTCCTTTTTGGAACATAGGAACATGCAGTCCTCTGATGTGGGTGCAGAAAGAGGTACAGTCTCAATCAGAAAGGACCAGGTTATTCCCATTGTTATTTCCTGTGCCATATGCCATTCCCCATGTCCCCTTCCCCTCTTCCCAAATAAAGGTCCCCAGGCAGTTAATATATATATATCTCCTTCCTGCTTATTTTCTCCTTGTTTCAATATACATACCCACTATCTTTTGTAGATTATTTGTAAAATAAGTCATTCAGGGATGCCTGGGTGGCTCAGCTGTTGAGCATCTGCCTCCAGCTCCAATTGTGGGATCCAATTCTGGGATCAAGTCCCACATCGGGCTCCCTGCAGGGAGCCTGCTTCTGCCTCTGCCTATGTCTCTGCCTCTCTCTCTCTGTGTCTCTCATGAGTAAATAAGCAAAATCTTTAAAAATAAATAAATAGATAAATAAATAAATAAGTCATCACAGTGTATCAAATTATATATTGAAAATCACAATTTCAATAAAATAAAAACACAAATTTTTTTAATATAAATTACTTGAAAGTAATTTCCTTTCCTTTATTGCCAGCCACATAATAGGATGATTTGTTTAAATTTAAGGTTTACTTTAGAGAATATCACTTGCAGTATAGAGTTATATTTAGATAGTTATATATATAGTTTTATATAGTTATTTATATAGTTAAGTAGAATTTATGTACATTATTCTATACCTTAAAATGTTTATAGATTCTTAAACTATAATTGTTATCATTTTATATTATTATGTACATCACAGGAAATGTGCTGGTTCTTTTTTGTATTTAAGGTACTGATCAATATTAGAAGATTGTCATTCAAAACGACTTTCTTTTCGCTTTTGACTGTAGAAGAATATATTCCTGTTTACTAAAAATAACATGAGTTATTTTTATTCTTCATGCTGAAGGAAATCTGTGTTAGCAAGCTTAATGTTTCATAATTAATTTTTCTATTTTCCCTATCCACTTAAACATCATTAACACATTTATTAACACTGAATTCAATCTGCTTAGATAATCCATAAATCTGGCAGCAATTTTCAAGTTAATACCTATGCATTACATTTACAATTTTTTTACTTCAGATATGAGTCATTAATATAATTAATGTACCACTGATGAATTATGTATACATTATTTTGGTGACTCAGTCATGTTTAAGTTTAATGACAAATGTCAATTTCAGACGGTGTTGTCCTACATTTTTCTTCCTGTTTACAGTTTCTTAAGAACAACAAAAACATCTTATAAAAATTATGACATGAAAATCCAACTACTGAAACAAATTTTTAAAATGTACAGGTTACTTTGCTGAATTTTATGTGTACAGCTTATAATCATTTGTTTGGGAGGAAATGGAGAATTTACTTATTTTTAGGTGTATTTAGATGTATAGGCATTACTTTTCCAATATCTGTTATTGAGAATCTATATGTCAATATCTTTTGTTATAATTAATTGTTTACTCTTAAAATTCCTATTTCTCTAAAGATTTACACTTTAAAAGTCACCCTGCAGGATTTCAGGCTGATATCCCCTAGTTTTTCACCCTTATCGTACCTACTTTCCTTGACACAACCATTGTTTTTGACATTCCAAATCACTTTCGGTTTTTTAAGCACACTATATTTTTTATAATATTGTCTTTGCTCTTGCTCATGTTTCCTTCCCAATAGGTAAAATTTCCTCTATCATCTTAAATCATAGCTCAAATACCACTTCTACTCTGATCCCTTCCAGACTAACACATCCCTTCCTCATCCCTTTCCAAAAAAAAATTAATCACACTTCTATTGTTTAGACATGTTCTGTAACCATACAGATAATAAAACACCCATCACACTGCATATATTCTTTTATTTATATGTCTAACTAACTCCCTGAAGAGATGAGACAATGTAATATATAATAATATAGTTTGGGTATAAAACATAAGTAAGAGTAAGAAAATGTCTTATTAATATGCATGTACACTTTTATATGTATATTATACTCAGGGTTTATCAATATAATATTCCCTCCGTGATACTAAATCAAACACGCCCTGGAATTCAGTAAACATAACATCTTTTATAAATCAAAAGATGTTTCATTGTGATATTTTCAGGTATAATATACAATCTTTATACCACGGCTGCTTACACTTGAGAAATGTTAACTCCCTCAGTATATGATGGCAACTTTTTCCTGCCAGAAATATACAAGACAGCAAAGGCTTGTACAAAAGAGTACCTTTTGTTTTTGAGTATTCCTGTTTAAGTTTACAAATTACTATTTTACTCTTTTCCAGTTTTACTGAACTATAACTGGCATAGAACACATGCAAGTTTAAGGTGCACAGCATGATGCGATACACGTACACATCGTGAAATGATCTAGTGTACAGCATGATGACTATAGTAAACAAATACTATATTATATACTTGGAGTTCCTAGAGAGGAGATCTTAAGTCTTATTACCACACATGCACAAAATGAAAATAATTTGAAGTGATGGAGGTGTTAACTAACCCTATGATAGTAACCATCGTACTTGACATAGTATTGATTTTCTTTATGCTTTTGCAGGGGGAATGCATCAGCCCTGCCCTTTGAAATGAGAAGCTGATGGGATTATTTGAGTTGATCTTCAATATACTTTTTTTATTTAGTCAAATATGTATCTTTTAATTTCAAAATAATAGCTCTATCAATTTCTTCTGAAGACATTGGAAACACATTCAATTTTTATTACCTGTAAGTGTCTTGCAAATATTCATCATCAGTAACGGCATTTTTTTTCTCTAACCCAAATATCTTGTTTTTTCTCCTATGTTCTTTTTTATGTGAGAATTTTGAATCGTCCCACATGATGATTATTCTCTGGATGTGGTGTTGAGTCTCTGAGCACCTCTTAAAATGCAGTTCTCCGAACAAACAAAAATAGAACACTTCATTTTTAGTTGGAGTGGTGCAGAACTCCTGCCTGCCGGACCACTGTAATCTATCCTCTACCTTCTGCCACTTTACTGGAAGTGTTTCTGTTTTCATCTTTAGAGTCCGCATCCAATACAAAAATCTAATGGATTTTTCTTCAGAGCAACAACAATTATGTTACTTCACTTTCCTGAGGCAATGACAAGGTTAGTTACCCTTACATTTTTGGTTCCCTATCATTCTGATAATGACAATCTCCACATCTTCCTGCCGCTATAATTTCTTTGTGTTTTTCTTCACGTGCTTCTGTTTCTTTTTTTACCCTCTCTTTAATGGTGCTCTTCCGGATTTCATTCCATATTCTCTCTGGTTATTTATCTACACCCTCTTATACACTATTTCCTAAAGGAAATTCAACCATGTCAATGGTTTCACTTCATATACCATCCTTGACGGGTCCTTCAGAGCCCTGTTTTCAACCATTTATCAACTATCTCCCACTGATTCTTTGAGGAATGTTAAATCATGTATAATTTTCCCCTGAATAATTGTAATTTATTCCAAAACAGAAATGTGTGCTGTCTTGGGGCAGAAAGGAATCTGTGCTCTGTTTTACTCAGAAATGTAAAGGTCAAGAGAAGGAAGATTTTCCCCAGATACAGCATGTCAAAAACTTGAATCCCCTTAAATATAAACTAGCATAATGTATCCAGGGTGACTGTTCGATGTGAGAAACCTGGCCAACTCAAGAAAGAGAAGACCTGTTACCGTAGGAGACCAGGTCTATGGTGGGGGCATCTTTTGTGGTATAGAAGGAGGGAGAACCATCATGAGTTGACTAAGTAGCCTTCCAATCCTGGGTGGTTTCTGCTTTAGGTGTTTCACTTATATAATATTTCACTTGCTTATTCTTTTTTGGTGATTTTGTTTCTAACATTTAAATTGTAAAAGCATATTAAAAATTTAAATAAAAACATCTAACATCATTTTCAAAAATTCTATCCTTAATCAACCATTAATGTAAAGTTCATAATTCAATAAATTTATATATATTATAGCATAGATAGATAACGTGTGTATGTATTGTACTATATGAGAAGTGCCCTCCCTTTTACATTCTGTTTAATTGCTCCAATTTCCATCTGATCAAGCAATCAAGGATTTATTATTATTACCTTCTCCATTATCCTTTACTGAAATACTTAATAGAATAGGAGTTTTATTCAGAACAGAAAAATTGGTTACACTTTGCAATTCTAGCAGGCATTAGCTCCTGGAAGTCTGAACCAACAGATGAGAGATTTGATTTGCTATTGCTTCTGCTATTCACTGCTATTGTTTTGAACAGTCTAACCTTTTGTAGAAGGAACAGTGGTGCTTGAAACATGATCTCCTTCTCTTTTTATTTTTTTAAAATATTTTATTTACTTATTTATTTATTTGAGAGTGAGAGAGTAAAAGCAAGTGGGGTGGGGGACAAGGAGAGAGAGACAAGCTGACTCCCCACTGAGTGCTCAGTTCTATGTGGGGCTCGATCTCTGCACTCTGAGATTCAGGACCTGAGCTAAAATCAAGAGTTGGACCCTTAACTGACTGAGCCTCCCAGGTGCCCCTCCTTCTCTTTTTAAAGTCTAAATTCAATCATATATTTATAATTTTTCCTAAACAAACATTAGCCAACAGGGAGTATTTGATCCATATTATGGTGAAGAGAAATGGCAAATTTTGGACTCATCTAAATTAGAATCCTACTAAAAAAAGATAACATATGGAAAATATTCCTGTAAAATATCAGGAATAATTTAATAATTTTTAAATATTTTTTCACTTTGAGACACTTGGTCATATTCAGTTTATTCATGGCTTTAGAAGAACTGTTAGATTATATTTAGGTCTATATCTCCCTTTCTACTCACGTCAATGAACTTTGAACAGAATGGGGTCAAGGAGTTGAGATTAGTACACAGATCACATTGTTAGTGTTTTGGTTATAAATAGAAGACAGAAAAGAGAATAAAAGTACATTTGAAAGATATGATTCTGATACACGATCAATTGAACCTTTAAATTTAATTTTGCTCTTTCCTGAAGGTCTCGATAGAACAAGAACAATGTGACAAAGAGACATAAATCCATAAAATCAAACTGGGTGAGTTCTGCATCCTCAACAGGTTCAGATTCTGATATCCATTGAGAGACCCAAGTCAGACATCTGCTTCTCAAACTTTTTTTTCTTTTTTTCCAAAAAAGTTTGCAATGAGATGAAAATGTTTGACATTTATTAATTTGGTCAAATTCACTGTATGTCATTGTGCATATGGTATGCTCTTATATATACACATACACTTTCCCTAGAGCAAGAAAATTTTACCCTTCCTGCTAGATATGATTCTGGCAACTGTCTCATAGGATTAGAAGCTACTCTTGCAGAAGGCAGTGGCATTTACAGGACTGAGACTAAGGAGAGACTGGTAATCACAATTCAATGTTGTGTATCAATGTACATAAAAAATTTCCTTCTTCATGACATTAGATCTACGAGATTAGGAACAGAACTAATAGCCCATTTCTTTTTTAATGGAAATATTAAATACTATTTTTATTAAAAATAAAATCCAGTGGTCCCTTCTAACATATTTTAAATATTTTATTCTTTTTCTAATATTCAGGACAAAGAATATACCCTTGAGAATATAAAATCAAAAGCATACTTGATTTTAAAGTTAATATAATGGTCCTCATATTTTTATTTCCTTTTGTTACCAGACTTAAAATGGAGCATATACTTATTAGTTAATAGGGTAGTTGATTAATGTAATTTTATTTTAGATATTGCTTGTACATATTGCACTCTTTTAGCAGAGAATTATTTATTATGTTGTCATGTAACATATTGTAATATTTTGATACATTGTATATTAAAGAGTATAATTATTTTAACAATAGTCATTTTGATGCTGGCATTTCAGGTTTTAACATTATATATTTCACTTAACATTATTAACATTCAAGCTCAGGATAGACAGTAAATATTTGCGGAATAAAAGGAAATGAAAAAATATAGAATCCAGTTGATAAACTCCAGAGGGGAAAAAAATCTATAAATTTAGATTTACATTTTCTTTTCTTTTCTACTTAATTCTGGAAATTAGGTTTGCCCCTCTCATATACAAAACCATCAGCTAGTTTGTGTTTACTTCATATGCAACCATATTTTGATAAAGACCAAATAAAAATCATCTAATCAAATATTATGAATATTTTTGAATTGGAAATTGTCAACATTTGTATTTCTCTGTCAATGCTACTTATACAGTTATAAAATATTTTCTATATTTGAGGATATAATATTCACCTGTAGTTTAAAAATGCTCTGTACATCTGAAGGCTTAGGTTCCAGGAAAATGACATTTTTTTTTTAGCGTCTCTTTATGTTCATTTAAAAGAGTATAAGCCAAAAAAATTTTAAAAATTAAAATATAGGCCAGAAGGAGTTGCAGCGGTAGCAGCTGGAAAGGACCATAGCCAACAGTGAACACACCTTCATTGAACACACGCCATCAAGCCTGATGGAGTCCAGCGCAACCTTGTGGGATAGACCATCAAGCATTTCGAGCAAAAGAGATTCCGCCTCATTGCTATGAAATTAATCCAGGCTTCTGAAGACTTTCTCAAGGAGCACTATATTGACCTGAAGGACCGTCCATTCTTTGCCGGCCTGGTGAAGTACATGCAGTCAGGGCCTGTGGTTGCCATGGTGTGGGAGGGCCTGAATGTGGTGAAGACAGGCCAAGTGATGTTCAGAGAGACCAACTCTGCAGATTCCAAACCTGGGACCATCCATGGGGACTTTTGCATCCAAGTTGGCAGAAACATTATCCATGGCAGCGATTCTGTGGAGAGTGCAGAGAAGGAGATTGGCTTGTGGTTCCAGCCTGAAGAGCTGGTGGATTCCAAGAGCTCTGCTCAGAACTGGATTTATGAATGCCGAGTGATGAAGGAGCAGACCTCAGTGCTTTGCCTGTTCTATTCCCTCTCTTTCCTATGAGCAAGGGGCCAGGCTCTTGCAAATCCAGTTATTTTTGAGAACTTCCTTATAACCTGGAGGGGACCTCTAGGAGCTGGGGGTGCTTCCTGTACAGTATTATGGGGCACCATCAGATTAAAATGTTTCATCCCATTGTAAGAAAAAAAATATATAAAGAGCAAAAGCCATAGTTAGACATGACATTTCTTTAATCTAGCAGTTCAGATCTTGACCATGGTAAAACTTATGTTTTACAAATAAACATTCCTTAGCCAGTAACCTATCAGTCACTGACATGACTCATACCACCGATACAGGGTAGAGGGTCCCTTCTTCCCACATTTACTTAAATGTGCTTTGTCCAGCACCATCTCATTCAGGCCCATACAAATAAGGCAGTAGACAGTATGGAATTGGCACACAAATTTTTAATGTTGATGAGCTGGTGAATAAGAGTCTGCAATGACAGAATCAAAAGACTAGTTCTGCTATAAATTCTATGCTTTTTATTTTTATTTATTTATTTTTTAATATTTTATTTGACGGGGGAGAGAACACCAGTAGGGGGACCGGGAGAGGGAGAAGCAGGCTCTCTGCTGAGCAGGGAACCTGATGCAGGGCTCACTCCCATGACCCGAGGATCATGACCTGAGCCAAAGGCAGACACTCAACCAACTGAGCCACCCAGGTCCAACAATTCTATGCTTTTTTAAATGAAGATTGGCTGACTATTTCTGAAAGACTCCTAATCCCCTTTAGAAATGACATATTGTTTAGTAAGTAAAAGAATTCAGTTGCCGAATGTAGCTGCACTTAATGCATCGTTGTAAACACTTGCCAGGTATTATCTTCATAGACTGTTGTAACCACAAGATGAGTTAGGGAGTTATATTCCCTTATTTTACAAATGAGGAAATTTTAACAAAGGCAACTGAAGTAACTTACAAGTGGTGACACAGGTTTTAGAAGGTCACTCACTCTGATGCCCTGGCTTTTCTACTAGATTCTTACATCGACTTCCCACAGTAACCAATTTCATCCATGAGGAAACACACCACACACACAGACACACATTTAATCCTCAACAGTATCCATGCGATGTGGCTTTATCAAAGATCGATAAAACAAACAGCAAATAGATTTTCATTGTGTGTTGCAGTTTGTTTTATTGATCTCATGTCTCAAGCTTGATTGGCTGCCTTTGTTGTTTTAGGGCACAGACATTCTCAATCGAGTTGACTAGTGGCCCTTGTTCTCCAAGACCATAAGAGGCCGAAGCCCTAAACACTAAATTGAGCCTTCTGAGGACATTGGTGGGATTTCAAATACTAAAAATAAATCACTAATTATCACAAAACTATTTCTAGACAAGTCGGAGAGGAACAGTTTTGTAACTATTCTACATTTCCAGGAACTGAGACAGAAGTTGAGGTTCTGCGTTCATGTGGTCCCTTCCAAAATGTATGAAGAAATCCAGAATGCAGATCTTCCAGACAAAGATCAAATTTGCTCTTATTCCTGTGGTACCATCTGTATTTCTTAAAATTCAAGAAAAAAATATATTCAAGACGGAAACATATAGTCCAAAAAATGCCTTCACCAATGTTAGAATGATGCTCTCTAAAAATAGCAGTAAGTTGGTAGCCATGGGCAGGAATGAGCAACTCTTGAGCGGGTGCAACACAGGCAGCATTGATCACTCTGTGGTGCCCAAGTGAGCCCAGCTCACGAAGACTTCAGAGCTCTGAGATATGCTAATTATGACCCAGATGGGCCAGATAACATTTCATGCTCTCCTTTAGACCTAAAAAAAGTAGTTCTTTGTATAAGAGATCCATAATAGATGTTTTATGTTCCATCGTATGTTTATTGGCTCTGCCTCACCAACCTTGCAGTTATCCAAACCTGGCATGCTGATGAATGTCTCGTTTCTCGCTGGCTATGTTTAATTCAAGTAAAGGTCCGTGTTAGATTTAATCAAGATATTCTAAATATATAATGCTTATATAACAGAACAGCAATTAGGCAAAGCAACTTTGTAAAGCTATACAAAATTGTAGTAAGTGAGTGTGTCTATATTTTTAAAACCCTAACGTTTTCTTAGTAGTAATAGGCAGCACAAAACATAGGAAATTTAATTCAGCTCAGATTTATCATCTTGAATGATAATGGTTTACTTATTTGTAATTTTATGAAGCCCCCTAGGTATTCAAGGTGTGCTAGAAAAATCTCTCAAAGGTAGATCTCAATTCCCTCTTCCTGACTCTCCTATGTAAGAACTATTTTGAAGGAAAAATATGTCTTCTTATTTTCTATTGTGAGCAATGCTTACAGGTAAATATTAAGGACTAAAAACTCTGATCATAATGTAACTGCAAAGAAATTGGGTCCCAAAGAGTACTTCATCTTGGTTAACCATCCATTTTGCCCTTTAGAGCAATCACTGAAATACCTTACACAGTCCTAGGAGTCTTGGTCATAAGGGAAAAAATAAATATTTCTTAGTATAGAAATGATACACACATAGCACATCTCTAGACAAGACTATAAAATATTCAGCCTGGGTACCTAACAGAATTATAGGGCATGAATGATTCCTATATTACCTAACTAAAATTTCAAAAATACCTGGCCATTTAAAGGTGCCCTATAAGACATTAACAATACTGTCATATAGTTTCTCAGTAACAATCCCCTTAGTCATGCTTTGACATGAGACCCCTGTTTACGGCCGAGATTTTTCCTCCAAATCCCATTTTCCTATCTCCCAGTTATTCTTATGGGATATCCTTATGGATATCCAAATCCATATCCTTATGGATAGTTATCCTTATGGGAAACTATGCCATTTGCATTATAAAACTAAAAGCATTGGAAAACACATGCTGCTGTTATGAGGGCAAATGCTGATTTGAGCAGATAAACAAGAAAAGAATGGCAATTTAATAGAGGGGAATTTTACACTTAATTTCAGCCTTATATCCAACAAACAGGTAAATATACAGCACATTACCACCACCATAGAAGTCTAATTTTTGTGCTTTCTCAGTTAATGTACCTTCTTGAAAGACAAACTGTACTCTATCTGCTATTATAGAGCAGAATCACTTGTTCTTGAACATTGTATTAATAAATAATAGTGAATCTTCTATCCTATACCTGGCTTCTCCAGCTTAATATTATATCAATGAGATTTATCCATGTTACTCTATATTTCAGTACTTTATTTTTCATTTAAGTGCAATATTCAACTATATCAGTATGTGCAAATTGGATTCTTTTTAAATTTCTTTTCCTTGACTTTTTGTTTGGGCTATGGCCTCCAGTACCATGCCAAATAGAAAAGGTGACTGTGATCTTCATAGTTTTTCCAACCAAAGGGAACTTAATTATTATTTTAGCATTGGTTACAACTCCTAGCTAGATTTTGATAGATGATTTATACCAGTTTAAAAAAGTTCACTTCCCTTTGGAATTAGATGAAAAATTTTAGTATAGAAAGTGTTGAATAGGGGTACCTGGGTGGTTCAGTGGTTGAGCATCTGCCTTTGGCTCAGGTTGTGATCGCAGAGCTCTGGGATCAAGTCCTGCATCAGGCTTCCCCGCAGGGAGCCTGCTTCTCCTTCCATCTATGTCTCTGCCCCTCTCTCTCTCTCTCTCTCTCTCTGTCTCTCATGAATAATTTTTTTTTCAAAAAAGATGTTGAATGTCAGTAAAATATTTTTTCTGCTTTTACTGACATGATCACATATCTTTTCCTATATTCTATTAATTAGAGATTTATATTGAGTGGTTTTCTCTATAAAAGCAATATTATGTCCCTGAAACAAACTAATTGATCATAGTAGAATCATTTTATGTACACTGGATGAAATTTTTACCTGTGAACTTTTGGTTTAAAGATTTTAGAAATATTGAGCTATAGTTTCCTTTCTCTCCTTTTTCCCCTGCTAACAACGTTACCTATATTAGTCACTGAATCTGCACAACTACTCTCAGAGGAAGATACTGTTCTTAATGTTTCTATATTGTAATTTCCTCGGTAGATTGCTCTATCAACATTATGCTGTATTCCTTATAAAATAGTGGGAAAATCCTCTCTTATTCTCTGAAAATCTGTCTTCAAGTTTGGAATTTTTAAAAGAGTTTTAGAAAAATTCATCAGTGATATCAGCTTGACTTAGAATTTTTTCAAGGGCAAGCAAAAAAATTATTAAATCAATTTATGCAATATATTAAGCTAATAATGTAACACATTTTTTGTTTTCATTAAGTTCAAATCTTCTCCCTTCAGTTTGTTTTCTATTTGTCCCATTTGTCCTTTTATTCCTGCTATTTCTTTTCCAGAATAACTTTTAAAATATTAATCACATGTTTTTATTATTTCATATTTCTCTTTTATTATCACCTTAATTATACAGCCTGTGGTAGGCAGAATAATGCCCTCCCTCCAAGATGTTCCCATCCTTAGCCCAGAAACTGTGACTATATGATCTTACATGTCAAAAGAGACTTTTTTTTTTTTTGATATTTTATTTATTTATTCATGGGAGACAAACACACAGAGAGAGAGGCAGAGATACAAGCAGAGGGAGAAGCAGGCCCCATGCAGGGAGCCGGATGTGGGACTCGATCCTGGGTCTCCAGGATCAGGCCCTGGGTTGAAGGTGGCACTAAATCACTGAGCCACCCAGGCTGCCCGAGACTTTATTTTTTTAATTGTTTTTATTTATTCATTTGAGGGAGAGGAAGAGAGAGACAGAGAGAGCACAAGCAGGAGAGGCAGAGGGAGAAGCAGACTCTCCGCTGAGCAGGAAGCTCAATATGGGGCTTGATCCTAGATCCTGGGGATCAGGACCTGAACCAAAGGCAGATGCTTAACCATCTGAGCCACCCAGGCATCCCTCAAAAGAGACTTTAAAAGTAAGAGGTGCCTGAGTGGCTCAGTCAAAGATCTGACTCTTAGTTTTGGCTCAGGTCTTGATCTCAGGATCATAATCTCAGAGTCATGGGATAGAGCCCCCTGGTTAGCTCTGTACTGAGCCCACCTTGGGCTCTATACTCAGCTTGGGAGTCTACTTGGGATTCTCTCTGCCCCTACCCACACTTCCCCACATGATCTCTCTCTCTCTCTCTCTCTCTCAAATAAATAAAAATATTTAAAAGTGTGACTAAAGTACCAGACTTTGAGATAGGGAGTTCATCTCTAATTCTCCAGGTGGGCCCAATCTAATCATATTAAGTTCTCAAAAGCAGTAGAGGGAGATAGCTAAATGTTTCAGAGGGAAATAACTAGACAAGAGGTTGACCCACAGTTGCAGGCCTTGGAAGTGGAGGAAGGCAGATATGAGCCAAGGTTTAGATTTATTCCTAAGTATTTTGTTGTTGTTGTTGTTGTTGGGAGTGCTAATGTAAATGGTACTGGTTTTTAATAAATTCTACTTGTTCATTGTTGGTATATAGGAAAGCAATTGACTTTTGCATATTAACCTTGTATCTTGCAACATTACTATAATATTTTATTAGTTCTAAGAGGTTTTTTTTTTAAAGATTTTTAAAATATATATATTCACGAGACACACACAGAGAGAGGCAGAGACACATAGACAGAGGGAGAAGCAGGCTCCCTGCAGGGAGCCTAACATGGGATTCTATCCCTGGACTGGGATCCTGCCCTGAGCCAAAGGCAGATGCTCAACCACTAAGCAACCCAGGCATCCCAGTCCCAAGAGTTTTTTTTGTTGCTATCATATATAATCATGTCATCTGAAAACACAGACAGTTTTATATCTTCCTCTCCAAACAGCGTAACTTTTATTTCCATTTCTTGCCTTATTGCATTAGCAAGGATTTCCAGTATAATGTTTAAATGGAGTCATGAGAGGGGATCTTAGTGGAAAGCTTTGTTTACTATTTAGTATTACAGCTACATACTCATAGCTAAACATAATCCAGTTGCTTTATTTACAATTAAGGAGGACAGAATGGTAATCCAAACAATTGTCTTTTGTAGTCACTGAAATATAAATGAAGTTTTAGAAATATTTTGAGGGGCTTTATTCATTAAAATTAATAGAATAACTGAAGTTTGAACAGTCTTGTGGGTTCAGTCCTTTTAAAATGGTATTACTGTGATCATAGATCTTCATTATTAATGAGGTAATTAAAAAGAGACAATTTATCTAAAATTATCACTACTTATATTAATTTGAATGACTCTATATTATACTATCATTAATTTGCCAGAGTTTACTTCATACTATCTCTGATATTCCCTTATACTCCTTAGAGAAGTGTGCATACTTGATTGCATCATTTTACCTGTTATATATCTCACTATAAAAAGTTTTATTTTTATTTTTATTTTTTAAAATATTTTATTTATTTATTCATGAGGGACACACACACACCCACAGAGGCAGAGACACAGGCAGAGGGAGAAGCAGGCTCCATTCTGGAAGCCCAACACGGGACTGGATCCTGGGTCTCCAGGATCAGGCCCTGGGCTGAAGGTGGCGCTAAATAGCTAAGCCACCCAGGCTGCCATATACAAAGTTTTAAATTAAACTTTAGATGAATGATTCTGAGAGCATATGTAACTAGTAAGGAATTCTTTACTATTAATTTTCAAATTATAGTGTTGAAAGAGTAACAAATTATTATTAATAAGCCATACTGAACAATGTATTATCCATTGTTGAGTCAAATTATTAGAAATTTCAAAAGGTAAAAGTGGCTTTGATCATCTTAATATTGTGAAATGCATGCTATAAAATGTGTACAACATGATACAATGATGAAACGAGTAATGAGGCATGTATTATTTATGAAAGTGGGGATATTTGAGATATATAGCACAAGTTCCAAAAGATAGAATAACAATTAAATGCAAAATAAAACCTACATGCAAGCATACATTGATTTTGGGGCAAGTAAACTGAGAAAAAAGTCGCTTATTCTTTTTTTGTGTGTGATGATTTTTTTTCCGCTTATTCTTAATAGCAATATGATTTCAATAGACACATAAGAGGACCTTAAGACATCAAAACAAATGGGAAACAAACAGCACTGCAGGGAGATGTTTAATGTTATGTCGAAAATGTTATGATACTCAAGACTCTACTGAGTGAGGGATGTCCTTTTGAAGGGCAGGCTAAATATGAAAGATTCTCCCCTGAAGGGAAGGAGACAGTTGAAAGCTCTCTATAGTCCTGCAGTGCAAGCAGAATGCAGAGACAGCTGGGCTTCATCCAGGGGAGTGCTCAGAGTCAGAAAGTCGCAAGACTGGGTGAACCACACCAAAGAGATTTCCTGATTTTCAGTGATAGACAGCAACCATCTAGCTGAGAACCTTGAAAAAACAACTATCCTGCTATAAAGAACTGGAATGTCCTGGGATGAATAATAAGGATTTAATCTATAAGAAATAAAGCAAAGTAACAAACCTTCCTCAAATTTTCACAAATTATGGAAAAATAAGAGAAAAATAGAAGCAGAACAAGGCAGAACAGTGGCGAAGTCCTTAATCACAGCTATTTGGGGCTTGTCTTCTCATTAAAACTTATCAAATAAGAATTGGAAATTATCCAAACATCATAGTTTGCCAATAATGGACTGTCACGTGCAAAATTACCTCAATGAAAAGCCTGCGTGTTTTGCATTTCATGGTTCAAGTTAAATCATCCTCAACTAATCCTTTTGTTGATTTCATAAAGTCCAAACATGGGAAATAAGATCTCCTATTGAGACTGTTTCAGATAAGCTGCACTCAAACTGTGAACTAGCATCCAAGGGGCCAATTCCTTGAAGGATGGAGAAAAAGACAAAAACATCAGGTGTCCAGGCTCTCAGTGCAATTCAGCTAGAGTAACATGCATCTGACTGGATCAGTAGTTGAAATCTGAGCAAAAATTCGCTTCTTCAGAAACTTCCAAATGAGAAGAATAAGCTGAAAACCAGTGTGACAATTCATATCTGTTCATATCTGTAACTATGTGAATACGATATATATATTATATACATATATGCATACATATATGCATATTATATATATTATATATTTTAATTACATAATAATATCAGTGTATCAATATATTAGTATTAACTATATTATATATAACATATATAATGACAATAGAATTAAAATATAAAGACCCTTTCATAGTTTTGAAGACCATCATCCTCCATCCACAAACCAGGGTAATTGTTGATCTGATTTCTATCACTCTAGTATACACTTTTCCTGAAATATATATATATATATAATACAAAATAAAAATATATATACATACACACACACACACACACACACACAGCATGTCATCTTCTGTGTCTGACTTCTTTGTTTTTGTACGTATCAGTGATTCATTCTATTTTATTACTGGGTAGCATTCCATCATATGGAAATGCCATAGTTTGTTTATCCACTGATATAATAGACATCTGGACTATTTCCAGTTTTGGCAGTGATGAATACACATACTGTGAACATTTGCATGGAAGTTTTTTTGGGACATATGCTTTCATTTCTCTTGAGTAAATACCTAGGAATACAATTACTGGGATATATGGTAAGCATATGGCAACTTTATAAGAAACTGCCAAATATATTCTAACATGGCTATACTACTTTGCATCCCTGTGAGCAATCTATTGTATTTCTATTTGCTTCACATTCTTGTCTACACTTGGTATTGCCAGGGTATTTAATTTAGCCATTCTGGTGGGTATACAGTGGTATTTTGATGAGAGTTTTATTTGCATCCTTGTAATGATTCTTTATGAAAAACATGGTTTCATGTGCTTAATTGGAATTTGCACATCTTCTTTGATGATAGATCTGTACAAACCCTTTTATCCAAGTTTTTCATTGGTTTGTTTTCTTATTATTGAGTTTAAGAATTCTTCATATTCCACAGGGTACCTGGGTGGCTCAGTCAGTTAAGCCTCTGCTCAGGTCATGATCCCTGGGTCTCAGGCTGGAGACCTGTACACTGCACTGCACCGGACTCCATGCTGAGCCTGAAGTCTGCTTCTCCCCATCCTCTGCTTCTCTCTCAGCTTGTGATCTCAGATGAGCTCTCTCTTTCTCACTCTCTGAAATGAATACATAAAAAATTTAATAAAAAGGGTTCTTCACATTCCAAATGCAAGGTATCATTACACATATATTTTGCAAATATTTTCTCCCAAGCTATGGCTTACCTTTATATTTTCTAAATAGAGTCTTTCAGATTACTATTGTAAATTTGTAATTTTGATGGAGTCTAATTTGTTAAGTTTTTAGTTTTTTTAGCTTGATCTTTTCTTTTTAAAGAAGTCTTTTCCTCATTCAAGCTTAAGAATATTTGTTCTCCTACTTCTAGAATTTTTGAAGTTTTCACTTTAAACTACAAGAGATTGTATCCAAATATACATGTAGTGAGTAGGGGACCTCCATGTCATATTGAATGGGATAAATCCTCTCCAGCTATGCACATCGCCCTACATTAATAAATGGCTCTGCTTCCTACCTCTCAGTGTGTGAATAGAGTTGATATTACCTAGAACTGAAATGTATAATTATTTTTATGATTATATAATGTTGTACAATAAACTCTTTAGCATGATGACTGAGTCATACCTTAGTACATTTTAACACTATCACCTCTTACTATTTTTTTCATTATGAGTATTAATTCCTTAATTCTAAAAATGCTTTTTTAAAAAGTGCCTTTGCTGGGGGCACCTGGACGGCTCAGTCAGCAGATCATGCAACTCTTGATCTCCGAGTTTTAAGTTCAAGCACCATATTGAAGGGAGAAAGATTATTTAAAAATAAAATGGAGAAGGAGGGAATCAAGACTTCACTAAACATGTTATAGTGTGTCCATCAATCTCATCAACTCCTCCAGGAGCAAACAAACATAAACCTTTATTATACAACAATTGAGGTAAAGAAGATATACTTCAAAGAATTATAATATGAATCAGCATTTGGTCTATTTAACTACATCTAAGTCTTCTAATTGATAGACGGATGGTTATTTGTTAGAAACACAGATGTTACCATGGTTCACATGTATGTTAACAAAAGACTAGAAACTTTTAGTATATGATGCTAAAGAACACCCAAATAGACATTAGGTACTCTTCTCAACACTTTACATGCTTATTGATTTAATCCTCACAAGAATCCTATGAGGTAGACAGACATTCTTTTTTTTTTTTTTAAGATTTTATTTATTTATTCATGAGAGACACTGAGAAAGAGGCAAAGACATAGGCAGAGGGAGAAGCAGGCTCCCCGGAGAAAGCCTGATATGGGACTTGACCCCAAGACCCCAGGATCACGCCCTAAACCAAAGGGAGACACTCAAGCACTGAGCCATTCAGACATTCTTATTTACAGTTTGCTAAAGGACAAATGGTGCAGAGAAATTATCTAAATTGACCAGCGATCCAATTCTTTAATGTGACACTGGTAGATGGGTTCAAGAGGTACAGCTCCAGATCCCGTGTTCTTAATAAGTACATCATGCTAAGAATTGCCATGACAAGGCACGGATCCTAGGTATATTCTCTGAAGACCTGTGGGACTATCCCTCAGGAACTTAGTTATAAGGGAGAATAATCAAGAAATTTTGAGGTTCAGATATTAAGTAACTTAAAGGTATATCTTCATTTCCTTTGACAAAAACCTTATACCCTCAAAGTTTAGGTGGGTTGTGCTGATAGATGTCTATAATGTATTATAGACTTTTTAAAAATATTTTATTCATTTATTCATGAGAGACACACACACAGAGAGAGAGAGAGAGAGAGAGAGAGAGAGAGAGAGACAGGCAGAGGCACAGGCAGAGAGAGAAGCAGGCTCCATGCAGGGAGCCCCATGTGAGACTCGATCCCAGGTCTCCAGGATCACACCCTGGGCTGAAGGCAGGCGCTAAACCACTGAGCCACCCAGGGATCCCTATAATATATTATGGTTGACCAGGATGTACTGCTCTTCTAGGAAGGGAGGGTCCCATTCCTTGCCCTGGGGATGTCAGGCAACATAAGCAAAGGGATGAGTGCCACTTCTAAGCAGAAGCCTTAAGGATTGGTGTGTGCCTTGCCATGTTTAGTTTTGCCCTTTCTTTGAGCTAGAGCAGCTTTTTCAGGCTGCTTCTGCAGTGAATAAAACATGGCAGTGTAACCACAGCTGAGGCATAAAAAGGGCACAGTGTGATCTAGAAATCAAGTTCTGTTTTTCTAAGCTGCCTGTAATTTGTCATTTCTTACCACAGCATAACCTAGCCTATCCAAATTGACATGGTGTCCTCCTTTTAACATTTTTAGTTTAAAATAAGACTCAATTCATTAAATAAGTACTTGTCAATATCTCAGACTGATTTTCTCTCAGCTGGCCCAACAGAGAGGTTTGACAGTGAATGCAACTATGTAGCTGCAAGAGGCACTTGGTATCCCACAATTGTGAACCAACAGATAAAGAAAATGTGCATATAGAGACAATGGAATGTTAGTTAGCCCTAAAAAGGAAGGAAATCTTGCCATTTGTGGCAACATGGATGAAACCAGAGAACATTATGCCAGTTACAGAAAGACAAATGCTTAATGCTGAATGATTTAACTTGTATGAGGTATCTAAAATAGTTAAGCTAATGAAATCAGAGAATAGAATGGTGGTTGCCAGGGGTTTGGGGAAGGTGGAAATGGGAAATTGTTTCTCAAAAAGTATAAAGTTTTTATTATGCAAGTTGAATAAATTCTAGAGATCTACTGTACGACATAGCACCTATAGTTCACAAACATGCTTACATTTTGTGCACATAAAAATATGTAACTAAGATACATTATGTAATGTTATGTAAGATATATTAAGATGTATGTTTTATAAAATATATTAAGATAGATCTTATGTTAAGTGTCCTCACTAAAAAAAATAAGTGAAGAGGACTAAAAGGTACAAACTTCCAGTTATGAAAGAAATAAAGCATAGAGATAAAAAGTAAGGCACAGGAAATATAGTAAATAATACTGTGATAACGTTGCATGGTGATAGTGCTCATGGAGAACACTATAAAATGTACAAAATGGTGAAATCACTATGTTATGCACCTAAAACTAATAGAACATTGTATGCTATTATACTTGAGTAGCAATTAAAAAAACAAAAAAATGCAAGGAAATTTTTGGAGGTAATAGATAATATCTTGGTTGTGGTGACAGTATCATGATGTACGCATATGTCAAAATTCGTTGTGACATATATATGTATATGTATGTATAATGTGTTCATTTTTATATATGAATTATACATAAATAAAGCTAAAAAGAAATAATAAGAAAATGGCAGATCCTGAATATTCTGAAATTTCCCTGGAGTTGAGCTAGTAACTCAACATAACCTATCATAGTTAGCTCATCTTTTTACTAAGGGCAAACAAACCAGAAGTGTTTCTGAGAGCTTCTCTGATTTTTATTATATTCCCCAAATCAAAGTTATATATGATTGACAGTCTCAATATTAAGACCATTTTGTCTCAAAAATCATAAAGATACATACATACATATTAGGACCAGATGCTTTACAAGTCTTGTTAGAATTATTATAGGGAATAAGTTTTATATTTCAAGGATTTTCTTGCCCTTTTAGTACATCAAGAAGAACTTATATATTTATGACAAAACATTGCAAAGAACTCCTTAAATGCACTTTTTAAATTATGAGAATAAAATCCACGGAAACTAGCAACAAGATCAAGAATTAATCTTATAAACATTTCCACCTTAGCTCTTACTCAGTGAATAGGTAATGTGGCATCATTTCGTATGTAGAATACTGATGCAAACCATGATCAATATATAAAACCAAAGGAACTTGTGGTTATCATTCCAACATTGCAGGTAAACCAGGTCATCTAATTCATATACTTACCAGTGAGACTTAGTAAGAGAAATGAGACACCATATTGTACCTAAAGTCAATCTACTTCACAGATTAAAATTTTTAAAGCACAGTTTGAAAGATCACTTCAGGAGCATGGCTAACTGTAATGCTCACTGTCAGTGTGATGCAAATTTGTAAAGAAAACCGTAGCAAAGTATTCATCTAGAAATGTGCCAATCTATAGTGCTGTAAAATTAGCTTCATGCAACATAGCCAGAGGGAGAATGTCCTCACTTTCTCTTGGAAAAAGTTTCTACAGATAATTATCAAAGAAGGTCTGTGTAGAGGTGCTGAAGCATGAGCCTTCTGCCAAGTTCAGGTGACAGTAAGTTATAAGGGACAGTGTCAAAGACTTTAGACTGGTTGCTTTAGAGGAACTGACTTATACTCATGAATATTCCCATGCTCATGATCTCAGTCTTTAAATTGAAGGACAGAGAAATAACAGTGAACATCAAACAGACATAAGTCGCACTCAAAAAATATTAAGTATAAACTTATCACAACCTTGAGGTAAAATGTTTTCTTCACTCTCAGGATGGGAAAGGTACATATGCAAATGACTGGTCTTTACATTTAAACCCTTTAACCCTTTACATTTTAACCCTGAGTTTTAAGTTCTGGTTTTGAATTGTCCCCTTAACTGTAATACGAACCTAATGTTGAACATTAAACAAAACTCTGTTAATTTCATTTTCAGGAACTAAGGACATTCTCTACTCCTATTCACTGCACATAAACATTTACAAATCATGTTTTTGTTTTTAAGCACACACTCTCTCTTTTCCTACATCCCTAACCAATAATTTAAATGTGATGAGGTAGATATAAGAAAAGCACATTTTCATTTCAGTTTAAATTAGTGTATAGTTTGTTTACTGTTTTCCATTTGCCTTTTATCTCCCTATTCAGATTGCAATACCAGTGCCTGAAAAGAATTGTGAAAAACATTTCACTTTATTTTTATACTGTAAATGTTTCATTGAAAATGTATTGGCCCAATGAATTTAACAGTTATGTACCAGCAGGTAGAATGTTTGTTTGAAAATGATTTCTAGTCTTTAATTCTCTGCTCAGCCAGGAGGAGAATCCACAGTGATGCTCTGAGCCTAAGCAGAAAGAACACTAGGTTTCCTTTTATGAGTCATTTGAAAACACATTCCTAGTACTCTCCATTTACACTAAAAATGTTTCCCAGCTAGGGTTTTCAAGAAGACTCAGGTGGATATTTCTCACCTGGTCTCCTCTAATTGGTATCTGGGTGTTGTGATTGATAGCTTAGGAACAAGATGCACAAAACAGCTCCAATGAGTCTTTTTCTGCCTGTGGCACACAGGGAGGCTGACTATGAATCATGCTTTGGTCTCTGTTTATAGGAAATTATTAAGTCTCTTCCATTCTCCTCACTTTTTATTCATCACCCACAGATCTTCTAATTCATGTGCTGCTTTTGCATTTACTTTACAAATGAGTAACTGATAATATTTTCAGTAATACATTACAAAAATTTTTCATTCAACATGTGGAATTGATTCTCATTTAACAAGGTTTCCTGGACAGGGCCAAGAATTAGCCTGGAGTGATTAATTTTCAGGTTCAACCACATAGTATGAGTCAAAATCTATAAGTTAAGTTGAATCCAAATGATGCTGCAATGCTTTGTGGGCCTAGGGAGCATGTTTTTAAGAGTATCAAGAATAGCATTGATCTCTCAGGCTATATTCTTAGCTTTAAGTATACTTGGAATTATTTCAAAAGGTAGGGAATGAATGGACTTATACTACGTTTTTTTTTTTTTAATTCAAGAAATATTTAAAATCCACATCTCAAATCATCTTATAAGTTCAGAATCATGTTACTGTTCACAGAGGAATGCATTTGGGAGATTGTTCAGAAATGTAGGATGGGAGATGGACTTGGGGTATCTCTCACTGATTAGTTATGAGGAAAGGTGTTTTGAAATAACCAGAATCCAGCAATGGTCTTGATTTCCAGATATTTTGTTCTAATTTCTAAAGCCTTAGTGATCTGTAAACATTGGCTACCTCACAATTTATGATAAATGTGTTCTGAAAAACATCAAATACAAATCAAATTTTGAGAACTTAAAGAGCATTTTAAATACACTCAAACAATTCTCTATTTAATGGAAATGTGCACTGATTAGTTTTGAAAGTGAACACTCATTACCTAGTTTATATTGTCAAGAAATCCAGATTTAAATTTGTCACAATTTGAATAACTTTCTATCTTACCTCATATTTGTAATCATTCATTCATTCATCTATCCATTCAAGTGACTTATGAGCATCTACTCTTTTTCAGGTTTTGAAGTAGAAATAGGAAAGATGACTGATTATTAATTCTAGTCCCTGTATATAATAACACTTTGTTCATTTCAATAACTGTTTGATGTAATTTTAAGTAAACAAACAAGCATTCACTTTTTAGAAGACCATCTAAAAGTGAATAATAGAAGAACCTTTATTTTTTTAACATTTACTAATGATTAAAAATAAAATAATAATTTTAAAAGATCTATGCTCATCCAGATTTAGTGATTATTTTAAAAATTATTTAGGCTATTGCTGGAAAAAGTTGTCATTGCAACTTTTGAGATAAAAAAAGTCAAAGATAAAATAAGAATAATCCCAACTCGTTGAAAGCTGTACTTTGCAGACAATGACCCGAAAGACGCACAATAGGAAAAAGTTGTCTACAACTTGTTTTCTGAAAGATGGCAAAATTAAGGAAAACATCAAATGTATCATTCAAGGACTCATTTTGTCTATTCTATGTGTTGGCAGTTGGTAAAATATATACTATACTGTCTGTCATGTGTCAACATTTTTTCATTTCTTAAAAGTGGAGAAAATGTCCCTGATTTGTATAAAATGACAAAATCCTCCATGTCCTTGGCTTAAAGCCTTAATAATGTTTTTCTCTCTTCAGTAAATTCAATAAGTACCTGTCATGGTGTAGAAGCTTTTCTTTTTGTTTGTCTAATAACATTAATTTACAGGCAAGAAAAAAAAAAAGTGCTTTGATTTGCCAAAGGATAGACGATAGATGGATAGATGGGAAAGAGAGATTGAGATTATCACAAGTAAAGAGACATAATTGTATATATTCTATCTTCATAATTGTATATATTCTATCTTCCAACTATCAGGAAAATTTGTAACAGACAATATGTTGTAATCATAGGCAATATCCAACATTATCTATATTGAATTAGTTATTTCCTTATTTTTAAATAAGTTAGCTTTTATTAGAGCAACAATATCTTTAAGAGATATAATCAAGTGTTTGTTCATATTTTTATAAGGAATTAGAGAATTAGTATATAATTTGTTGTCAAATTCTAATGCCCAAACTTAAATTTTATCCCCATCCATTCTAAAATGATTGACTATATTCTTGGACATATAACCATGAATTTTGTTGTTGTTTGTAGAGCAAGAGAGAGCATGCTCATGTGGGAGGGGTAAGAGACAGAGGGAGAGAGAGAATCTTAAGCAGGGTCCACACCCAGCACAGAGCCTGATACAGAGCTTGATTTCAGAATCCTGAAATCAAGAACTGAGCCAAAATCAAGAGTCAGACACTTAACTGCTTGAGCCACTCTGGCACCCACTAAGCATAAATATCTTTGAAAGCAGTAATACATCTGCATACATAAAGAAAAATATTTAAACAGTTTAAACCAGTGTTTCCATGAGAATATGGAAAGCATGTTGGCAACTTGCTCTGATGCTACTTATCCAATTCCAGCAAATATGGAAGCAAACATCATAATTTTTCTCTTTTCTATCCTTCCCCAAAGTCCAGCACATTTAACACTGTTCACTGAAGAAGTAAGATTCAATATAGTGTTAATTATGGAAATTCTTTTAAAAACAAACTAAAAAATAATGCAAACCAGAGTTTAACATTTTTGACATTTTACATTAAATCTTAAAAGGCAATCATATTTATTTTTCAATTTAACTTGCTTTCTTTTCTTGCTTTGTATTCCAGATATTCTTTTTCCTTTTGAAATTTTTCTTTAACAATCAACAATAGAAGAGTACTTTTAGATGTGTCCAAAATATGATCAGAAATACACATTCAATGATTTTTTTCTCTTATTTCTTAACCTTTTGCAGATTAGCCATCGATATCTATTAAGAAAAGCTGACTTTTGGGAGGATAAAATGTGTTTTAATGCCTATACTTCTATTGTACC
Source organism: Vulpes lagopus (assembly GCF_018345385.1). Lineage (NCBI taxonomy): Eukaryota > Metazoa > Chordata > Mammalia > Carnivora > Canidae > Vulpes > Vulpes lagopus. The sequence goes on along the minus strand of NC_054847.1, from coordinate 49,038,864 downwards.
TTTATAGATGATATGTAAGTCATGTAAAGAATGGAATATATTTTCTCTCATATGCAATCCAATGATCTCTTATTTTAGGTAGGCCATTATAATTACAATCAGTTTCCTTTACTAGAAGTTCAATTTAAGAGAAACTGAAATTTTAAATCCAGTAACTATAGAAAGAGCCTATATGCTCTTACATCTTCTCATCAAGCCAGCTATGCCAATGACTTCAATGTTACAAACTTAGCAGATTTTCTCTGAAACATGAAATACAGTGTTATCAGTTGTAATCATTGATTCCAAGTGACTTGGAATTGCAGGTAAGCTATTTTGTACTCACAAGGGATAATATAATTTAAATTCTGTGCAGATAGAAAGATAAATCTAAGACATTACTCTATAGCAAAATTAATTATTATTCCTTTGGGAGCTTTCTGTGCCCATATTTCAACATTACATTAATTTAGCCATAAATATAAATATTTCAAACTACTGAAAATTAGATTTAAAATTATGGACTATCTTAAGGCCAAACTATAAACCAAGAAAAAAAATGAGATAGGCAGATACATTATTTTGAAATGTATCCATTGAGTTTCTGCCCTATACTTTCTCCTACTCCTCCCTCTCCCTCTGCCTTTTCTGCCCAAGCAAATAGGGTAGAAAATACTCCATTCACATGCTCTTTTGGAAAACACACACACACACACACACACACAAAACATATTTGGATAGCTTTATGTACTTAATATTTATTCTAATAAAATAATCATAGTAACCATTTGGCATCCTAGTATAATATTTTTAATACTTCCTAAAAACATGTAATGCACTATAAAAATTGGAAAGCATCTTAAAAATAAATGAAAACAAGAGTAATAATTTTCTATAAATAGTGTTATAAATGTATGTTTCATGAATATTGGAGCTTCAGAGTTATAACTAGTAAAATTATATTCTTTATATAACCCTAATTAAACTACTTTAAACATATATGCATATATGTGTACATACATACATTTGTTATATTTGGCCAAAATTAAAAATGATTCTTGATTTTTTGATGAAGTTATAAAACTTTAATTCATGAAAAATGTACCTGACCTCAAATCCTTATGGTGATTACTGTTTTTCTCTAAAAAAAATATTGAATATAATTTCTTTATACAGTGGAATAAAATGTTATATCAAGCTAAATTTCAATTGCTTTAACTCATTACATTATTTATAATTCTAGAAGGAATTATTGGTCACCTATCTTATACCAAAATATGTTCCAGGTTCTGGGACTATTGCAGGAAACACAAGTCATAAATTCTCCTCAGGGAGTTTCTGTTCTAATGTAGAGAGAGAAAACAAACATAGTAAAGTAATTTTATGGTATCCTAGAAGGCGATAAGATCTCAGGAGGAAAAAAGGCAGTGTAAAGGACAATGTAATAGGAACTGCTGGAATGGGGCTGTTACTATTTTTAAAAAAGTATTCTCTCTCTTTCTGTCAAATAAATAAATAAAAACTTTTTTTAAAAAGGGAGGATGAAAAAAAAAAAAAAGGAGGATGCCTATGTGGCTCAGTTGGTTAAGCATCTGTCTTCAGCTCAGGTCATGATCCCAGAATTCTGAGATGGAGCCCTGAGTCAGGCTCCCTGCTCAGTGAGGAGTCTGCTTCTCCCTCTCCTGCTCCCCTTGCTTGTATTCTCAATCTTTCCATCTTTCTCTCTCCCTCTTTCTCTCTTCCTCTCTCTCTCTCTGCCAAATAAATAAATAAATAAAATCTTAAAAAAGAAGAAATAGTAGGAGTTGGTCTCACTGGACAGGTAGTATTTGAATGAGGACTGGAGTGAGTGTGTGGGCAAACTATTTGGAGTTGGGGATATATTTTTCTGAGCAGATGGCCTGAGGTGCAAAATCTTGAAAAGAACACATTTGCCATGCCTTACAGAATAGACTGGGAGGAGTGGTGGAAGTTAAAGTGGAGAGGTGATGGCTTTTACTCCAAAAAGGATAGGAAGACATAGAAGGATTAGAGGGAAGGAGTGACATCATCATATGTCTTTCATTTTAATGGATCACGCTAGCTTCCTGGTTTAAGAGGATACTGTAGGCCTGGTGGTACAGCTATTGCCAGGAGTCAGATTCTAAATGTGCTGAAGTTTGAGCCAAGATTTATTGATCAAATAGATTCAGATGCAAAAGGGAAAATTTAGGAATGATCTCATTTACTTTTCCTTGTGAGGAAAGGGAAGCATATGAATATATCAGGTCAGAGCAAGAAGACCAGGAACTTAGCTTTGGATATAGGTAAGAGTAGGATGCCCAGTGGATGAACAGGTGGAGATGTCACATTAGCAGAAGACATAGGAGGGACAAGGACTGACATACATTTGGGATGTATTTGAAGTCATTAGAGATCTTCAAGATGGTACACGTAGATACAGAAGGGGCATGACCAAGGACTGAGCTTGGGAAATCTCCCAAAGTTAGTAAATTAGGAGAAAAAGAGGAAGCTGCAAAGGAGAATGAATGAGTGTGAACAATGGTGACATAAGAAGGCAACCAAGAAAGCATGATCTAGGAAGGGTTGTAAGAAGAAGGAAATGACCACGGTTCAATAACACTGATAGTTTTGTAAGAGGAATAAATTCTTTCTTCTCAGAATTAGTCATGTGTCTATCTTCAGGGGTCTTTAAAAAATAGTTTCAGTGCAGGGATGACAGCAAAAGCCTGAATATGTAGTTTCATAGAAACTGGGAGACACATTTGAGTAAAGGGAAGCCTAGATAAAAGTGGATCTCAAGGGGCATTGAGGAGATGCTGTTCCCTTACATGGAAAGGTAAGAACATATGTAAATGCTGATTAAAATGATCCAGAAGAGAGAGAGAGAAGACAGGATATCAGTGATGGGAAAACAGCAACAGGTGGTGTGATGCAATAGGGAGGGCAGGATGGGGTAGTCTTATAGCACATGTGGCACACACATTTTCTGCAGAGGAGGATCCTGAATACATAAATGAATGGAAAAGAAGTGCTTTGAAATTTTATTTCAGAAGTGCTTTGCTGTTCAAAGAAAAAGTGCCCTGGAGCCTTTATAAATAGATGTTTTAGTTAGTTCAATGGCTGACATCTTTTGCATTAAATAACATCAATGGTTTGTTAGGCTCTGTCTTTGTATATGTTCCCCCTAACCCCCCTTCTGACAAAGGTACTTCCTCTTAGAGCAAGAGAAAAGACATTTCATGCACACTGATGCAGGGACCAGGGGAGTTGTGGGTTTGGAAAGCTGTGGAAGTTTTTTTGTGACAACTGGAATGGTCTTCGTGAAATAAAAAGCAAGGTCATCATCTGTGTGTGAGGAAGGGTGAAGAGATATGGGACCGCTGAGGAAGAGGAGAATTTGTGAAATCTGTGAAAGCAAATACAATTGGGAATCATAAAGGTGATGGCAGTTCAGCAAGTAGCACCAACTTGATATTCATGTTTCTGGGTTTTATTTTTCTCCAGCCAAGTATGGGTTCAGGTGCCGAAAAGCAGAATAGGCACAGAATTGGAATATAATGAGGGATGTTTACCCCCCAAGACAGTAGGAGGAAGTCGTAGAAGGACAAACCAGTTAACTATTGTTATGCAAATAAGTGAATATCAGATTTGTTGATGATGTCCATTTATTTTGAAATCTATATTTATAATTTGGTTCAACTTTTTATATCATTACCTACAGGTTTATCTAAAGACCTTTGTCCTTGTAATGTAGAAGAGGGAATTTTTCAGAATATATAAATAAAATTTTAAAAATACTTGTTATTTAGGGAAAATATACGATCATGATAAAGATGGTGTTTTGTTTTGATCAAGATGAAGTTATTTACATTGAATCACCAATATTGTAATATTTTGTTATTTCATGTGTGTGCATGCAAGAATACACAATAAGGCTGTTTCTTTTTTATTCTCAGCTGTTGAGAAAATACAAATTTGAGTAAGAGTAAATACAGTAAATCCCCTCTTACCATCATGCCAACATTATAAGAAGCAGAGTAAATAAATTATAACAAATGACTCCATATAGGAGAAGTGTTTCTGGAGTAAGTTTCAGAAAAGCAGAGGTACTTGGATTTAAAATCTAAGCATATTAACTAGAAAAAGAAAACAACTCATTAGTTTCTGAAGACACAAGAAGGAGAAATGGGTCACTGGAAAAGCTGCTATATTCATTTCTTAGAACTACTTGAGAAAATAATTAATTGGATTTGAATTACAAAATGGTACCTGTGTACATTCTGTAGTATTAAATGTACATTGATTGCATCCTTCTTGGCCATTCTTATTTCCCTTTCAAATTTCACACAGTTCCAATGTTTTCTAGCACGTAAGATCATTTTTCTATGCAAAACTAACTGTATTTCCACACATTTTTCCTTTTTTTAAAGATTTTATTTATTTATTTATGTATTTATTTATTTGAGAGAGAGAGTATGGGGCGGGGGAGGCACAGAGCGAGGGAGAAACAGACTCCTCACTGAGCAGGGAACCCAATTTGGGATTCCATCCCAGGACCCTGAGATTATGACCTGGGCTCAAGGCCGACACTTAGTGACAGAGCCACTCAGGCACCCCTCCATCCCTTCTTTCACTGACTTGCATCCATTGCATTTGCAGCAAGCAGGGAAATAAAGTTACTTTCTAATAGTTTTGCAGTGAGCACTGGTGTCTGGTGTTCTCTAAATTTAAAAAAAAAGTGTTATTATTAGTATTACTGATACAAAAATAAGACTGAAAAATCATAACCTCATAATCTTAAGGAAAATTAAGCATGTTTAGTAGGAGTTAAACATGGAAGGAAGTGAAGCATGTGTCTCTACCACATTTACATCATAAATATCTTGGCCTCGATTTATTTCTTAGATTATATCTGCACAAAGAAACATTGGGACATTATTTAGGAAAAAATTAACATGTCAAATTCAATGAATATTAATGTAACAAAAATTTTAACAGAAAAATATGCATTTGCTGTTGGCAAACTATCACCATGATATTTCCACTAATAATTAAACACAGCAACATCAAGTATTCCACAAATAATATTAATCTCAAAAACACAATGATAGAATCTACTCATATTCATTTCTTTATACATATTTTACTGATTTATACATTGTCTATACACTACTAATTCAAAAATATTTCATGTTTTAGCTCATTTTTTATTTATTGGCAGGACCAAATATAGTGTGTGTGTGTATGTGTATACGTGTACATACACTTTGAGAACTACACATACTACATGTGTGTACGGAACTTTGTTCTCAGGTGTTTTTTGTTTATTTTTCTGAACCAATGTTCACCGATAACAATATATTTAAACTATGCAGTCTAAGCTTATTTTTGTAGTTAATAGGCTTGCTGCTTATTTATTATTCATGATTCCCCTTTGGGTTCAGAATAAAATATGTCTGTTTTAAGTGTTCAACTAATGTTTCCTCCCACAAAGCAAATTTAAATCACTTTTAATACTAGTAAGTGGAAAATCTTTTTTAAAAAATTTCCTTTTAAAATTGAAATATCTCAAACATTTATATTTCTCATATACCAGCATAAACAGCTCTTAGAAGATTTATAAATGGAATCAATACACAGCAAATATTCTTTCTTCAGGTTATTTTTAAGACATCTGTGGTACGATATGGAATATTGAAAAGTGAGAAGAAGCTGAATGAACATTTGCTTTTCTTACAGAAAAAGACACATTATATATCACTATTGGAAAAAAATGTTTTAAACATGAACTATTTCAGAAGCTGCCAAATTATTTTTAAGAAAGAAAGAGAACATTTCACTGGGTGGGAGTAAGTACAGGGTAAGGTTCATCATTATTTAATGGGCTAATGTACTTAATGATTTAATAACTAATTAACCCAGTTTACATAAGCTGTAGGTTTAAATTTCACTACAAAATGCAAAATCCCTGGTTCCAAAGTCAAATGCCTTTCCTTTCTGCCAAAATAAAATATGTGCAGGAATGGTTGGTTTTAAAGGTAAGGTTTTCTTTAAAAATACAGACATTGCTATGGTCTGCTTTGATCTGAAAGTGTGTGTCCTCAAAACTTCATCAAGCATCACCTCATGCCCTAGGTGATGTTATCAAGGCCTGGGGCCTTGGGGAGGTGATTAGGTCATGAGGGCAGAGCCCTCAGGATGAGATTACTGCCCTTTAAAGGCACCGGAGAGAGATTCCTTGCAACTTCCACCTTGTGGACACATGGAGAAGTTGAAGTCAGCAATCTGCACCCCAGGAAAGGGACGTCATGGAACTCAGCCATGCTGTCACCTTGATTTTGGGCTTCCAGTCTCCAGAACCGTGAGCAATAAATTGATGCAGTTTATAAACCGTGCAGTCTGTGGTATTTTGTTATAGCAGCCAAAATGGACTAAGATACCATCTTTGGTTTTGCTTGTCAGATCGCATTTAGGGATTAATACTATTTCCTAAGACTTTTAAACAATCTTAATCTAACACCACCGTAAAACCATCATTTCTATACTGCACATTTTAAAAAGTATATTTCAAGATGTTTTGCTCATGTTATAATTGACTTATCTTCTAAGTTATATAACTGAGATGTTACAATCTTGGACACTAAGACGTGAATAAATTTTCAACCAAACGTTAATAATAACCCAAATGAAGATATCATGAGCAAGTATTATTTTAAAGGTTTTATTTTTTATTTGAGAATGAGAGAGCCTGAGTGGGGAGAGGCAGAGGGAGAAGCCTTCTTCCTGCTAAGTGCAGAGCCCTGCGTGGGGCTCCATCCCAGGACTCCGGGGTCAAGACCTGATCCGATCGCAGATACTTAACAGACTGAGCCACCCAGGTGCCCTTATGTTATGTGCAAGAAGTAATAAGACTTTGATTATAGGTATGTATATATTACAGAATCTAAAATTACATGAATGCATTTTCTATTTTTATTCTTTAAAGAACCCAATTGTATTGCTTTCCAAAATTGTAGATTACAATTTATATCGCTTTTTCTCATATAAATTGGGATGAGAGTCCTTTTTCTTCACAGATATTGAACTTCTTTGTAACATCTTAGGGCTGTAGAACTGAAGTCCTTGTAATTGCTACCAGACAAGAGGAGAGACTCTTGAAATTGTGCAGCTCATGAATTTCTTTGTGTTGCCATCAACATAGGTAGGAGAGGTTATTACACTGAGCAGTGGCTGCTGCCCTCTGATTGATACCATGTGTCAGATTTTAAATTCTTTCCTATCCAGCCTTGTAATGCATGCATTTCCCAGTCGCTAGCTTGCTGGATTTTAGGTGAGTTATATTCCTCTGGGATTATTTTATCATCGCTCGGAGGCTCCATTCTTTACTTTTTGCTTCTTTTTTTATTTTAAATCTCACAAATAAAACTAGGCATTTTTACTTATCATGAAATATTAATCACTGGTGTTTCCAATAAAGCCTTTATCAAAAGTTATGTCCACACAAACACAGGTGAACATGTTTCTTAAAGAACATTAGGTTTTGAAATGATAATGATTTTATTTAAAGAAATAATCTTTACTCTTTATCAAATTAAAAAAATTCCTATTGAGTTTATAGGAATCAAAGAGTCCATTTTCAAGGTAGCTCCAAATATTAGGGCTATTTAGAAACCCTTATGTATTTGAGAATCTAGTATAGATAAATAGGGAAGGAAGATATGCCACAATTCCAGAAGAAATGGGCAGCAGAGTTTTGCAGGGTGCATTTTAGAGAGATTTATTCCTAATATAGTCACTCTTTAAAAGTTTGGGGACTTCTACAGGAGTGTACTTTAATTCAAACAGCAAATGCTGTCAAAATTGTAATGAAATTAAATTGTATCAGGTGTTCTTTCCCTATTCTCTATTCTTCCTCATATTAATGTATGCAAATTATCTCCCCATCCCAGGTTCCTATCCCTGTACTTAAACCTGAGAAATCAGTAAGATTCCATGCCAGGTGATTTGTAGGGTGCCAATTCCAAGACTTTAGGAAACATTCAGTGCCGCCCAATTCCACATCTTTATACAAACGCAGTTCTCATTTTCAGACAAAGTAACAGTGGCACTCTGAATGCTTTTGAAAGAACACACCAGGTGAGCTGAAACAATTCATGAAAAGAGCACAGATTACATACAAATGGAAAGGGGAAAATTTGATAGAATACCTTTAACATGTCTCAATATGTTAGAGTAATAGGGGTTAACTGGCAAGCAGGTCAACATTATATAGATATATACCTTAGAATCTAATCCATCCTCTTTATTACCTGGGAGGGATTTAAGCCCGTTGTTTTTCTTTTTTGGCTAGAACTCCTCTGTGCTATTATATTTCTTCTCTGCTCATCTCTTTCTACTTTTTGAGATCTCCTCATGGTAGTATTTGTTTGCACCAAGACTACACCTTGATTTCACAGATGCCACAGATGCCAGATGCCATTTTTTTTGCCAGCACAATTAAATTATTAAAAGTACTATAAATTCAGTTAAAGACTGAGTTTTTTTTTTTTAAGTTAGATATGCATTTACTGACTCGTTCATAAATACACATATGTGTATCTCCAGTTGCCCGAAGATACTTGGGACAATGGGTATATAACTTTTATATCTAGGCCCAATGCAACATAGGTGTATACATAAATATATACATATATATTATGGCAGGGTTATGTTCACCATAGCCATATTAAATGTAAATATTTATTTATATATACATTTAATGCAATATAGGTGGCCCTGACTTATGATGGTGCAAAAGTCATGAGTACTTAGTGGAACCCATACCAGGAATTCTGAATATGGATCTTTTCCTGGGCTAACCATGCACTGTATGATCCTTTCTTGTGAGATTGGGCAGCAGCTGTGCAAGCTCCACTCAGCCAGCGACCACGAGGGTCAACAACCCATATGCTGACAACCATCCACACCTATACCACCTCTGTTACTCACTGTCAGTATAGCGTTCAATAAATTACATGAGATAGTCAATACTTTATTATCAAATAGGCTTTGTATGAGATGATTTGGTCCACAGGCTACTGTGAGTGTTCTGAACATATTTAAGGCAGGCTAGGCTAAGCGATGATGTTTCAGTAGGTTGTGTGTATGGAAGTGTTCTGATTTAGATATTTTCAGTTTACAGTGGACATAACCCTATCATAAGTTAAGGAAGCTCTTTACCACAGACTGGACAGCTGAAACAACAGAAATGTATTTTTTTCACAGTTCTTGAGGCCTGATGGTCAAAATCAAGGTGGCAACAAAACCACACTCCCTAGGATGGTTCTAGGGGAGAATCCTTTTTTGCCTCTTCTAGCTTTGGCAGCTTCCGGCAGTCATAGACTTGTAGCAGTATTATTCCCATCTCTGCCTGCATCTCACCATAGCCTTCTCCGTGTCTCTGTGTCCTTTCTTCTTCTTATAGGGACTCCAGCCATCAGATGTAAGGCCCACCCTATTTCAGGATGATTTCATCTAGAGATCTTTGCCTTAATTCTATCTACAAAGTCCTATCTCCTAAGAAGGTGGCATCCAGAGGGTTCTGGTGGATTGGAATGGGGAGAGGGGAGCACTGATCAACCCACTATGGTGGGATGACTGCCAACTTTAGTTTTTTTCTTCATGTGCTAATAAGGTATTATTTTTCTATGTATATGCATTGTTTTTATGACCAGAAATGTGAAGATTTGTAATTTATTTTTGAAGAATATGTAAACAGTCATGGGTACTGAAAGAATTAAATGGATGCAGATGAACATGGGAACTGGAAAGACCAATTGGTATTATTATATGGAGCTCTGGATGGTTGAGCCATCTTCATGGATATTATTTTTCTTTTTCCAGGGTGCTGATTCTTAGGATATTAAGTCCAGCCAATTACTGATCATAAAGAGTATTATCCGTTCAAAGTACTTGCTCCTAAAAATCTCCTAGATGGCAAAGTCTCTGAAGTCAGGTATGATACTCAATTAGTTCATCCCTGTTTGCTATACCAAAGACGACAGGTGTACTTAACACATATATAGTGAATATCTTAATGACTAAATGCCTTTGAAAACCCACTTTGCCTAAACTTTTCTGTAATTTCCTAACACATTTTGGCAACTTCACATGTTCGTGCCTTTGTGTATATTTCAATTACTCACCTGCTTCCTGCTTGCCTTCTGCCATTTCATATTTCTGATTTCTCCACTAATAGTTCATACACTTTTAGGGGGTACTTCATAATAATATAATAATCAACATAGCAATTTATCCTAATTTATTTTTCACACAGATTTGTTTTTAATGTGTTTTGAATGTAATTAATGAATTTTATTTCTTAACCTGCCCTAGGACTCACTGAAAACTTTCAAAAACTTAACTGTTAAACCAAGGGTGATTTTAGAAAGATAAATAGAGAAGATTGGAAAAGTCTGTATGGTTGTCTTACAACACTACAAGTAGCTATTAAGGGCTTCTAAATTATTTGATCAGAGGAAATTTAACAAGACAGAATTTTGACACCAAACTTTCTAGGGATCAACTGTGGTCTCGCCATTAAATTTGACCTATTTCATCCTATAAAAATCATACTGTGATAATTTCTCCAGGTACTTTAAAAATTACTCTTATTTTTATGTATATATATATATATATATATATATATATATATATATATAAACTAGAAACAAAACCTTATCATCTTTTCAAAGAAAACAAAGGACCTGGAGAGTAGGGTACCCAAGGAATTAGTGTGGAAATTAACCAGAAATTATTACCCTTGTCCCAAATTTTATTAACCTGCAATGACTTTCTGAAGCATCATCCTTTCACAATCCCATAGGGTCGACACTTAAGTGGTTCTTTGACTTCTTCTTTCAACCTTCCATATTTTAAAGTGCTAAGGCTCATTAAGCTTTGAAATGCTTTTGTATCCAGGAAACCTTAAGAAGTAGGACAATCAAAGCAGGCTACTTGGAAGCTAATTTTGAAAGACGTTACCATATTTCGGAAAAAGTATACATTAGTATGAATTTGTTCAGACTCTTCTTATGTATCTCCTCAGTTCTTCTCCTCCTCCTCCTTCTCCTTCTTTTTCTTCTGTAATAACATTGCCAAGTTTTGATATGAGGCTTACTATTCTCTCCTAAACAAATGGGATACTTCTTCTTCCTTCTTCATCCCCTGAAAGGTTTTATGTAATATTGGTGCCACATTTTTTTTTTAATTGGTGTCATATTTACTTTAAAAATGTGAAGGTGGAGTTTTCTTTCTGGGAAGAATTTGAAAGACATTTTTTTTTTTTTAATATATAAGGCGACCTATATTTTCTATTTTATGTTGTGTCAAATTGATACTATATATTCAAAAGATTACTTTTTTAAGATGTCCATTTTATCTAATAATTAGTGGCATAAAGTTTTTGTAGTATCCTCTTTCATATCTTTAAAATCTGTAATCACCACTGCATGCCTGCTATTTGCTTCTTATGTGTCCAACCTATAACTGATCCTGCTTTTTAAAATTTATTATGACAATTTTTAACTAGAGTGTTTGATTTGATATAATTATTAATATACTTAGATTTATATCTACCATTTTACTATTTATGTTGTTTGTTAATCTGTTTTCTGTTCCTCTTTTTATGTCTTGTTTCAGATTAAGTGCATTTTTAAAATTTTATTTAATGCATCTATTGACTTTTAGTTCTACATTTGTGTATTTTTTTTAAAAGATTTATTTATTTACTTATTCATTCAGAGAGAGCGAGAGAGAGGCAGAGGGAGAAGCAGGCTCCATGCAGAAAGCCCGATGTGGGACTCTATCCCAGGTCTCCAGGATCACGCCCCCGGGCTGCAGGCAGCACTAAACCGCTGCGCCCCTGGGGCTGCCCTACAGTTGTGTATTATATCATGGTGGTTACTCTACAGATTAAAACATACACTGTTAATTTTGCATAATCTATTTACAGTTAACATTGTGCCAGTTAATGGGAAATGTAGAACCTTATAACCATATAGGGTTATCTACACATTTTTCCATGAAACTTTTCATGTATATTACATCTATATACTTTATTATTACACAATGCTACATTTTTTTTTAAAATAATTTTAAGAACACCGAGGTTCATAAAACCTGGTAAAAACAAATGTTCTTCTTGGTAGCACCAGATAATCTGAAATAGGTAATTGCCAAAATCCTCTGTGGAACAACATTTAAGACAAGTTGGTTGTAGCAAACATTGGTGGGGAAACTTCTTAGTTCACAGTGTTTACTGCTGTTGCATGCCTTCTATTTAAATGAAGTAATCCTGGCAAGTTTATAAAGGTGAAATGAGAGAAACTGTGAGCACCTCCAAATGGATTTTTAGCAATTGTTTCACACTATAGATTTTGATTATGTGCTAGTAACAGTATGTTTATTTTTGGTTGGTTTGAAGCATTCAACAATCAGAATGTTACGGCATTCACAGAGTCTGAAAATTATTATTTTTTCCTCTAACTGGGGCATTCCAATTTATCCATCTGGTAATAAGGAAACCCAATTTACTGGGACAATTTCTCATGAATTATGCATATACCAGGCTTTGTTCCTTACTTAAAGACTGTACTTTCCTTATTAACCCCCTCCCTCAAACTCTGATAGGTCAGTACAGTTGCATGTTCTGTTTGTTTGTTTTTAGCCATGTTCAGCTCCAAGTACAGATGCAGTGCAAAGAGTTAGATTTATCTACAAGACAGGTTTTTAGAATACAATATATGTTTTTTCCAATTCATTTATATATATATTTATAGATGTATATATATATGTAGAGGTGTATATACATATATATATACAGAGAGAGAGAAAGAGAAAGATTCAAGAACAGAACAATTTATAGACAATTAGAAAATGATACATTACATTCAGTAAATTACCTTATGATAAGTGACATATATATATTTGGAGTATGAAACGTTAACCCTCCCACAATCTGAGAGTCAAATTAGATCTTTTTTCAAATTATTTGGGATGTCATTTTGAGTTTCTGCATATTTTAAGGCAATAGTATGTAAAAATACAAGCTCACGTTGTTATTACGTAGGAAGTACAAACGAAACCTAGTTTGCTGTTTACTGCTAGCTTAGCTCACCTTTTCCATTCTAGCAGAGTTTTGTTTTCCCACAATATATTCTACAAAATCCTACCGGGCCTTACAGGAGTATTTTCTTAAAGGCCACCTCCCAAAATTGACTTCTTTATGATCCTGATCTCTGTTTAGTTAAAAGGAAATACCTTTGCCAAGGCAATAACACCACCCTAACGTATTCCCCTGCCCACTTACTCTGCACCCAGCTAAACTTCACTAGCCATATGAAACTAAGCTGTTTAGAGTACCACTTGCATTCATTATTGCCCTAACAGAAGAGAAATTGTAAATGAGATTAGTCCTATTATATGGAGAATGTTGCTAAATGGATTCATTTTACAGCAGGTGGTTCAAATTGTATCCATTCAATTAGCATATGCAACAACTATTCCTTCAGAAAATTAGCAAACAAAAAGACATAAATGTGATTGCCTTTTAAGTCTTTAGATAATTGTACTTATATTTTAAATAATCTACAAAAAATAAGCCATAGCATTTGGAGGATTTATTAACAGAAAAAAACTAAATAAAAAATTACTCATTGTTGCAATTCAACGTTTACAAAGTGTTCACATATTTCCTTAGACTCTTATTCAATATTTATTGACTTAATTAAGTTCTAAAAGAGATTTGAAAGCAGCTTAATTATTCAATAATTAATTCCTCAACCAATAAACATTTACTGTGTAACTTGTTTATGTAGACACCATACTTGTGCTAAGGATGCAATAGTGAACAGAACCTATGATATCAGTGAGTTATGCAAATAACAGAGCAAAACAAAATAAACACACCTTGAAAGATTACAGAAGGCCACAAATCAGATAATTAAGATGAGTTTGAGAACAAATATAACATCTTTTAATGAATGACATAAATTCTACACATTTACTAGACAGCAAGGTCTCTTAGACATCAAGAAGTAGATGCTTCATCAGTAATCAATTTGAAAATGTCTGTTAAGAAAAATAAAATAAGTATTTTTATATAAATCATGATGAAACAAAAGTAGTACTATAAATTACATTCAACAAAATGAGATATTTATGCCTATTTCTAGTACTTGTAAATAGCAACGTATTTTGATGACATACAATGAAAAAAAATCAATGAATATATTGATGCAGGCAGGCTGGATCTGAAAACCCAGGGGAGGATCCCACGGGACCAGCCAAGAAGGTTCTTGGCTTCACACAGGATAGAAATCAAACGGGAGCTGCAGAAAGTGAAACAGAGTTTATTGAACAGTGTGAGTGACAGAGAATACCAGTTGGAGTATCTTAGAGACTCAGAAAAGAAAGAAGAATAAGTTTCAATCATAGTTGCTCGGGGCTAGGGGTTTATATTAGAAGAGGGTCTAGGGTATGTGTTCCTCCAGGAATCCAGGATAGAATTCAATCAAAGGTGAGTGTCAGATGAACAATAAACATTATTAAATAAATTGCCAAAGGTCAAGGTATGGATGCCAGGGTCAGCAAAGGTTTGTTTGAAGGTAATGTCCTGGAACATGTTTGAAATATGGCTCATCTTAGGTGTTATCAGGTGTTTGGGGCTTAGGACAAACCTCAGAGAATGATAACATTTCTTGCTTCACCCTTAAATTGGAAACATAGCTTCTTTGGTTTCTTCAGGGGCAAAATATGGAACATGAGCCAATGGGGCTTAGCAGAAAAACAGCAGAGATAGAGCGTTTCTAAAATAAAGTCCCCTCAGCTTCCCTAGTTCAGTATCACTTGGGATATTTCTTCCTGTAGGGTAGCTAATGGTAGCTATTAGCCATAGGTGATTATTCAAATTTAAGTTAATTAATTAAAATTAGAAGTAGTTAGAAACTCATTTCCTCAGTTATATGAAACACATTTCAAGTGTTAAGTAAACAGTTCCTTTTTCTCAGAATGTTCTATTGCACTATTCCTATTGAGGCCATCTCTTTGAATGTGCACTTAAAATGTCAAAATATGAGATGCATTAAAACTCTGTAAGTGAAACATTTTGGAAATTCTTGTGAATACTACTGCATCTGTTTCTATTCCAATCTGATTGTTTCTTTTTTGATTCTTTACTTTTTCCTATGCTCTGTGTACTCATTTACTGTTTCCCTCACTTAGGTTTATCTTTAGTTTTATTCTTCTTTGAATCAAACACTCTAGTTCTGGATTGTTATTTTATGATTAAGTAACGCCTTCTACTTGGCTTCAGATGTGAAACTCTCTACCACACAAGATTAACTCCAAGGATGTCTCTATTTTCAGACATGTCAAACCCAACATTTGCCATGGCTTCATATAGCACTAAAGTAAATATTAAAATCACATATATTCTTTTTAAGTTTTTAAAATTTAAATTCAATTAATTAACATATAATATATTATTGATTTCAGAGGTGGAGGTCAATGATTCATTGGTCTTATATGTCACTCAAGGCTCATTACATCACATGCCCTCCTTAATGTCCATCACACAGTTACCCCATCCCCTGACCCCGTTCCCTTCCAAGCAACCCTCAGTTTTTCTATAACAAAAAGTCTCTTATGATTTGTCTCCTTCTCTGATTGCATTTTGTTCTATTTTAACCCTCCCTTCCTCTCTGATCTTATTTCTTAAATTCCACATATGAGAATCATATCATTCCACAATGATATCATATAATTGTCTTTCTCTAATTTGACCTATTTTGGTTAGCATAATACCCTCAAGTTCGAACCACATCATTGCAAATGGCAAGATTTTTTTTTTTTGATGGCTGAGTAGTATTCCGTCATATAGGTATATACCACTTCTTTTTTATCCATTCATCTGTTAATGGACTCTTTTCATAGTTTGGCTATTGTGGACATGACAGTTATAAATTGGGGTGCAGGTGCCCCTTCAGATTACTATGTTTGTGTCTTTGGGGTAAATACCTACTAGTGCAATTTCTGGGTCAGAGGGTAGCTCTATTTTCTACTTTTTGAGGAACCTTCATACTATTTTCCAGAGTGGCTGCACCACCTTGCATTCCCACCAACTGTGTAAGAGGGTTTCCCTTTCTCCCCATCCTCACCAACATCTGTCAGCTCCTGATTTGTTAATTTTAGCCATTTTGACCTGTGTGAGGTGGTTATCTCATTGTGGTTTTGATTTGTATTTACCTGATGACAAGTGATGTGGAACATTGTTTCATGTGTCTGTTTGCCATTTGTATGTCTTCTTTGGAGAAATGTCTGTTCACATCTACTGCCCATTTCTTGATTGGATTATTTGTTCTTTGAGTGTTGAGTTTGATAAGTTATATATAGATTTAGGATAGTAGCCCTTTATCTGATAGGATATTTACAGTATCTTCTCTCATTCTATTGGTTGTCTTTTGGTTTTGTTGACTGTTTCCTTTGCAAAAGCTTTTTATCTTGATAAAGGCCCAATAGTTCATTTTTGCCTTTGTTTCCCTTGCCTTTGTGATGTGGAAGAGCTTGGTTCTTGTCACACAGAATCGAAGAATGAAGAATGAATCTCATGGACAAAGGAGAGTAAAGGGATAGAAGTTTATTAAGTAAAGATACAGAGAAAGCTCTCAGAAGTGAGAGGGGTCCCTACAGAGTTGCCACTGAGGACTTGTAGGGTTGTTCTTTTATTGAGAGCCTAAAAAGGGAACCTAAATCCTTTTAACACATCCATTGATATCACCATTGATTAAGGACTAGTGATAACATTTTTAATGGCTTACTTCCTTTTTAGGGTCTGGTAATTCTTTGTTGGTCACAAGTAGCTTTTATAGCAAGACAACCTCCCCACCCACACCTTAGGGCAAGGTCTGGCTTGTTCCTTTATCTTTGATTTCCTTACACCTCAGCATTTTTGGGATTTCTGTGAGCCTGCTTCTGTAACCCCCTACCTAGCCCTGCCTAGCCCTGTTTGTCCCTAACTCATTTGGAGATGTGTCTAGCAAGGAGTTGCTGTGGCTGAGGTCACAGAGGTTGTTGCTTTTGTTCAATATGATTTTGATGGATTCTTGTCTCACATTTAGATCTTTCATCCATTTTGAGACTATTTTTGTGTCTGGGGTAAGACAACGGTACAGTTTCATTTTTCTGCATATGGCTGTCCAATTTTCCCAACACCATTTGTTGAAGAGGCTGTCTTTCCATTGAATATTCTTTTTTGCTTTGTCAAAGATTAGTTGACCAGAGAGTTGAGGGTCCATTTCTAGGTTCTCTACTCTGTTCCATTGATCTGTGTCTGTTTTTGTGCCAGTACCATACTGTCTTGATGATTACAGCATTGTAATAGAGTTTGAAGTCTGGAACTGTGATACTGGGATGCAGCAAATTCAGTCCTAAGAAGGAAATATATAACAATATAAGCCTTTCTCAAGAAACAAGAAAGGTCTCAAATACACATACTAACTTTACATCTAAAGTTGCTGGAGAAATAACAGCAAATAAAGCCTATACCCATCAGAAGAGAATTAAAAACTCAGAGCAGAAATCAATGAAATAGAAACCAAAAGAGCAGTAGAACTGATCAACAAAACTAGGAACTGGTTCTTTGAAAGAATTAAAAAGATTAATTAGCCCCTGGCCAGAGTTATCAAAATCACATACATTCTTAAGGCATATTAGGGAGAGGATTTTAGTTGTGCATAAACTGTACTTCAATCTCAAAACAACCCTATAAAAAATGTCCTAAGAAAAACAAAAAGAGTTTAACCCTATGATCTTGCAATTGTACTACTTTGTAAATGCCCACAAGAAATGAATGGATATACCCACCTAAAATCTTACACGAGAACATTTATTACAACATAATTCACAAGGGTTCAAAAATAATCACAGTCCAAATTTTATCAGTAGTAAAATCCAGGTTGTGTTTATTTTAAGATTTTACTTATTTATTTGAGAGGGAAAGAGAGAGCAGGAGAGCCGGAGTTGGGGGATGGGCAGGGGAAGAGACAGGGCAGGGGGATAAGCAGTGTCTCCACTGACCAGGGACATACCTCCACCTTGCAAAGTCCTCAATCTCAGGACCCTGAGATCATGACCTGAGCCAAAGTCAGACGCTTAATTGACTAAACCACCCAGGTGCCCCTTTAAATGCATGTTAAGAGTATAGTACATTCATATAATGAACACTACACAAGAAAAAACCTACAACTAGATGCAAAAATACAGCTAAACTTTCTAATCAGAGTGATGACTGAAAGAAACCAGCCATTAAAAATGTCTGCCAAAGCACTCATACAGATAAAATTCAGAACAGGCATAGCTAATCCCTATATTACAAGTCAAGATCAAGATCATATTTAAAAGGATGGAGTAAGAGAGTGAATGGGAGAAACACAAGAAAAGCTTGGTATGTTCTTGAGCTTGTGAATGGTTTCTAAGATGTATTCATGAAGACAGAAAGAAGTGTAGATAAAATAAAATATCTTTATAACCTGCAGCCCATGGACAATTATGTGAGATAGGCAGAGTATGACATTCCTCCAGGAACTCCCAACTCTCTTAATGTTAATGCTTTGCTAGAAGGAAAAACAACCTTAGCTTGGCAATAGGTAGGTGTCCAGGATCCTGTGAGTCTTCTTTCCCATAGGTAAGTCTCCTAAACCTCCCTTTGTCTTTGCTTCACCCTTCCCCCACCTCCAGAGTATATAATCAGCCTCAGCCATTCCTCACAACCCCAAGGCAGCTCTTTCTGCTCACTTCCACCCTGTCCCTGTGCTTTAATAGAACCACCTTTTGCACCAAAGATACCTCAAGAATTCTTTCTTGGCCCTCGGCTCTGGCCCCCAACACTTCAAACCACATTACATATACTTTGATACATGCATAATTCTTAAATTAGAGCAGAATTGAAAGGGGAGAGGGGAAAGTGCTATGCCATGAGATTGAAAACAAGACAGACCTGTAAGTGAAAGACTCTAGGTACATTTTTATTCATCCTAGAAACTCCCTCTACAAAGTGAAAAAAAAATCCTAATTAAACATTTTAAAATTTTTTTTTATTTATGATAGGCACAGAGAGAGAGAGAGAGAGAGAGAGAGAGAGAGAGAGAGGCAGAGACACAGGCAGAGGGAGAAGCAGGCTCCATGCAGGGAGCCAGACCTGGGATTCGATCCCGGGTCTCCAGGATCGCGCCCTGGACCAAAGGCAGGCGCTAAACCACTGCGCCACCCAGGGATCCCCCTAATTAAACATATTAACCGTACCCAGAATTGGTTGGGGCTTGGGATATCTATCAGTGAATTGATTAAAAGGAGACAGCCTGAAACATGCAATGCTGTTTTCTGGAGGGGGATTGGGAAGTTATTCAGAACTGAATAGGGTCTAATTGCAAGACTCTTTCCATAAGCTGCATGAATTAATCCGATAGGGCATTCTGATTCATTTGGGGGAAACTCCATGTTTGCAAATCCTCGTTAGCAAGTTAAAGAAGCCGGTTATGATGACTTAAAGATTAATAGAAAGTAATGAAATGAGAGTAATGGCATTTACTCTTGCAGTTGAAGCACAAGAGAGACGTGGAAAGACTGTGGGAAGTGAGAAGAGATTTGATCAAATGTAGAGTCAAGACAACTTGCAGTTCATTGCTGTAATGCCATAAAGCTGTGTTTCTGATGGTTAGATGAGAAATATACTCAAGCTGCAAATGGTTTGAGGGTTGGGTTGCAGGGAAAAAGGTAAACTGAATCCAAGTTGTGAAGTGCCATTCAACTCATGCTAAAATGTGTCTAATCTATTCCATTTTCTCATGTGTGCATTTTAGAATGCTAATTCTGGTAACAAAAATTAATTGCCAATCTGAGATGGTGAGATGTATAAAGTGCTTCCAATTGGTCCTTATTTAAATAGCAAAACAGAAGATTTATATAATTCTTCCCAACCACTGATTTTTAGAGAAACAAACAATATATTGGGAAGATTTCTAAATTACACCTACTAATTGTTGTTTAACTGACGGAAAGAAAGGGCATGCGAAGCCTCTGCTGAAAAAAACAGGTGAGTCATTTCTGTTGCTTCTTGTGCCCAGTGACAATTCTGCAAGTATGTCACATGCCAAAGATCCCAAACCACTTAGCTCAGATCCACAAAATTAGCAGTCACATGAGTCTAGAGACAGAATCCATTCCCAAATAATGACAGGAAAATTATAGGTATTTAACAAAGAATACATACTTAAATCCATGATGTGTCTTATAGTGAAAAAATGCTCAATTATTTGAATATATTCATTTAAAAATATTAAATTACAAGGGGATCCCTGGGTGGCACAATGGTTTGGCACCTGCCTTTGGCCCAGGGCGCAATCCTGGAGACCCGGGATCGAATCCCACATCAGGCTCCCGGTGCATGGAGCCTGCTTCTCCCTCTGCCTGTTTCTCTGCCTCTCTCTCTCTCTCTGTGTGTGACTATCATAAATAAAGAAAAAAATATTTTTTAAAAAAATATTAAATTACTGGGTTCAATGCAGAGAACCAGGAACACAGGACACTTACCACAAAGGACATTTAAGAGAGTAAGGAACAACAAGGAATAATTTAAAGGCAACAAAACTAACACAATTTAATGACTCTGATATCTTTTATCCAAGGAAAACAATGCATGGATGGCTCAGGGGAGTGCAGCGCTTCATGCTAATGGAATACTGTTCTCAAGAGTGAATTTTATAAAGCATCACAAGAAGCAAGTGGAAACATGGCATGATTCTCTAGGAGATGAAGGATGTCCTTGTAAGGCCAGCGAGTCCTGTTTTCTAGGGAAGACGAGCTCCCTAAAGCTGAGTGGGAGGACTGTCTGTGTTAGCTTCCCTTGAAGGCACTTCTCTTAAGTGCAGGCTGATTTCAGTTTAGATTTGTGAGGTGGGCCATGCCACGGGGGCGGCCTCCATTGTGTGGGTCTTGAGAGACAAATTATCAGAAATAAACATGAATCCAAAGGGCCAAATAACTGAAGTTTAGAGATACAGAGACTCAGTTATGCTGTGTCGCACCCATAAACCTGCTGTGGTAAAATGGAAGGTCAAAAAGCAGAATGAATTTTCTGAAATATATCTTCTCACTCAGACAGATGTTTCCTGTGTTAAGCATATGATTATTTTTTAAAGTTCCCTCAAATATTGTAAGGAATAAATGGCTGGCATTGCATAGCTAAAATATGGAATGCTTGATTCTAGCATTATTTAGATGGTTTAGCAGTACAGTCTTATTTCCATTGAATAGGCTCTTCCTAATTTTCCTGTAAATTAAATACATTAATCTAAACAATGCAAATTGCATGACAATTTGTGCCCTCACATGAGAATTTCTAACCCATCATTTCCTAAAATTTTTATATTTATCACATTTCTTTTTGGTTTTCCTCTGTTTCCTGCTCATAGAAATGAAAGGTTAATCACTGATTTTTTTTTTACATGAATTGTATATTATATTATTCCAGGATGTAATGGTTGTGCTTTCTCCTATTATTTTGTGCCTTCATCTCATCGGAGATTGAGTTTGAGTTTATAAAACTCTCTAGCTTAATTTATTCTCTGAATCTGATTCTGATGGGAAATTCTAACAAAACAAGATACTTACATTTCGATAGTCACTTCTAATTTTATGATGTGCTATTTTCAAGTGAATAAAATTTACATTTTAATTCATAGTAATTATTAAACATGTTTTGTTTTTCTATTATGGGATAAATTTGTAGTTTAATAACTTTTTCTCAGTGTCTATTTAAATTATCTAAAATGACTATGGAGAAAAAGAAAGATTATTTGATTCTCAGAAAGAACAAACAATAAGGCAGGAGGAGGAAAACTTGAATGAATATTTTTTTTTCTCTGTGGAAGTTAATTCCAAATACACATCATGTTTTCTCCACAGGTTTCAGACAGAACTAAACTACTTTGTGTAAACTAAGCTTCAGTCAATCTGTGATGTCTTGGTATATTATGCCAAATTTTTGTTCAAAAATTTGAAGCTGATTAATTAAAAATGTACAAAACAACTTTTACCAAAAGATTTCTCTGATATAACGAATATGAAATTAATTCAAGCTAATTTTAAGAAAAAATAAAATGGTTCATGGATCTGGATGGTATCAGGCCAAAGACTTGAAGGCTTAGCATATATACAGTCTCTTTCCTCATCTGTCTCTGATTTTCCTGGACTGGCTTTATTTGACAAGTCTGCCCTCATAGTGGTTATCAGTGACTTTAGACTTTACATAATTTTAGTTTTTAGTCCTTAGCCTTAAATAATTTTATAATTAAGAATCTTAGAATAAAGAGCAAGTCATCTCTTTATAACTTCAGTGGACTTTCTAGAGTTGATTCTAAATGGCTTAGCAGTGATTATGTGACCATATGTGAAGCATTGAAATCAAATAGAATAATTGGGTTAGCATGGACTTAGCACGTGATATTTAAGGGGTTTTTTGTTTGTTTGTTTAAGATTTATTTATTTGAGAGAGAGAGAAAGAGAAAGCACTCGGGAGGGGCAGAGAGAGGGGCAGTGGGAAAGACAATCTCAAAGGGACTCTGCTGAGTGTTTAATAGTGGTCAGAGGAAAAGTACACTCTCACCATGGGAGTGCAGGCAGGCCCAGAGGTGGCGGCTGCCCCAAGGGTCAGGAGCACCTTTTCTTTTTATCTCTGCATTGGATATGGGTCAGAGCTGGGGCTGTCTCTGACAGATGTTGCTTCCTATCATCAAATGGACTCTTCCTACTGTTTTTTGGCCTATATGGTCCTGGTCAGAACCTTCATGGCATCCTTGCCTCGTAGTGGGGGATTAAAACCCAAATGTAAATGTATTATCATGAAGCTATAGGTTACTGTGGGGAAGCAGTTACAGCAAAGAATGTATGCATATCCCAGGGGTCTTTCTTACTTGTTTGGAACTTGGTTTCTACCCTTTTTATCAGTTGGAAAGCATTTGTTCCCTCCTCCTATCTAACCGCCCACTCTATAAATTACATGTGTGCATGCATATTTGAAAACAGAAGAAAAGAAGTCTATAATATTTATGGCTTTTGTTCCTTAGGCAGAGAAGATATTTTACCTTCCAAACTACCAGAACACTTTGCAATGGCCATTTATGTTTAAAGAACTTTGCATCGATACACAGTGAACTGCAGCAGCAATTTTAACAATGATGTTCTGCTTTGAGCATTACAATTATAATTCACACAGGCTGCTCCTTGTCTCTGCTCAGTGAGATAGCTTGACCAGTGGTCATAGACTGATCCCTGACCTCTGTCAACAGCTATCCATGCATGACTGCCTCTAAGTCAAAGTTTATAAGCTAACGTGTTGGTGAGCAGCCCACAGCCACTAAACTAGCATTTACTGATAAACTGTGTGCTCAGGACAATTCTGTACATCCTTTGTCATTTTCAAAAGAATGTGGGCTTCTGCTCTGCTGAGAAATATTAATGCAATTAAATTAAGACTTATTTTAAACACAGTTAGAAAACTACCTTATTAATAAAACACCCAATCATTTACACTCAACCATTATGTCGTATAAAGAACCCAAAGGAATATTATTAGTTGAATGATGAGACAATTTTTTTTGTTATTTGTACAATTTAGATCATAGGATATCAATGATAAACTATGTAGGGGTGCAAAAAATCATATTGGAGTGTTAATGAGTTTTCAAGCAAAGAGAATGATGTATTCAGTGAAAATTTTACTTATAAAAATCATTTGCTCTCATCGAAGCAAATTCTATATGCAGTAATATGGCAGTTATGCTATATGTAACAGAAAAAAAGTGCAATAAGTTTAAGAGCAGAAAAAAAACCTAAAAAATATTAATAGTGTTTATTTTCAAAGTATGTTGGGTCTTTTTCCCCAAGGCAGAGAATATGGGCATCCATGCATATAGGCAGGTAGTGAATGCAGTGAACTAGTGATCTAGCAAGCCAGCAAAGTATGGGGCAAGACAATTCAGTTGAAAATAAGAATATCTAAAGTTATTGGAAGTCTGAGGAGAAAAAAAAAAGATTTTCAATAGAAATCAGGGAACATGGAAGATTGGGTGCAAAAATAGAAGTTGGGTTGGTTATCCCCCTGGGAATAGTTATGAATTTGAAGTGATAGCACCACCATGACTATTTCTCTCCAGCTACTTGTACCTGCAAGAATACAGGCATAAAATAGTATTTATGTAAGGGACTTGGGTTTATAGTTTTAAAGAATCATATTAAACATGCAATGTGGGTTGGTTGTGACCTCACTGAAACAAATTTATCAATTAACTATGGAAGAAATCTCACCTTCAATGACAGAAATGCCGGAAAAGAAATATAGGTCTTTCCCCCTCCCCGCCCCCCCAATTACCATTAATTTATATGGAACATTTTTTTAGCATTTCAGACCCCCCAAATAACTTCTCTTTGGCTTTTCTGATGCACGGGAACAGATGCATAAAAGAAATTGAGATAAAGCCAGACGCTCACAGACACAGTTCAAAGCTCTGGCGGTGGGATGCTGAGATGCCCAGTGTAGTTCTAGGGAAGGAGCTGGAGACCTGGGTCACTCTCAGGGCTCCCCCCAGCACTGTCTTCAAACTGCAAGCCTGCAAAACAATCACTGAAGATATTTTTGCTTTTCATCTTTTGTTTGTAAGAGCAAAAGTCTGTGAGTTTCTTTCAATTAGCAAAAACAGGCACATACTTCACTAATGTAGGTCTTTTGCAAATGTGATTTGGCATAAGGCAAACTTTTGAAAAGCGAGGGATATCTCTAGCAAAAAAAAAAAAGTAAAGGTGGTTGATTGTCTTATTTTCAGATTTACTGAAAATGCAGAGAAAAATTTAATGTTCAATGTATAAGCTACCTGTCTCCATTTACTATTCTCTCTTTTGGGGGTTGATACCTGATATGCACATTTAGAAATCATTTTTCTATTATTATAGAAAGAGTCTTATTTATTTTTTAAGATTTTATTTATTTATTCATGAGACAGAGAGAGAGAGAGAGAGAGAGAGTCAGAGACACAGGCCGAGGGAGAAGCAGGCTCCACGCAGGGAGCCCAATGCAGAACTCAATCCAAAGACCCCAGAATCACACCCTGGGCGGAAGGCAGGTGCCAAACCACTGAGCCACCCAGGGATCCCCTAGAAAGAGTTTTAGAAGATGTAACAGTTAAAGATTTTCTCTAAAGTAGCCATGATTTGCAAAACTTGCTTAAATTAAGCAATTCTTACTTTTTATCTAAATTACCCTACTATTGACTTATTTTAACTCATTGTCCAATAAATACTAAAATATTTTTTACCTTTAAGGAGAAAAATTTGTTGTAGACATATAAATACATTACTATTAATTCATACATAAGTATAAAATGCACTTTGAAATAGTATCTTCAATAATGTATATGTGAATAATTATTTTTATTAAAATACAATTGGAGACATAATATTTGATTGTTCAAACTATAATTGCATAAAAGATGTAAGTATAGCCTTTTGGGATTGTGCAGCTCATGTTATGGGCTTGCCTTATTCACACACATGAAGTCTGTATAGTGCAGAATTAATCCCTAAGGCATGTTAATATGCTTCTTTGACAACTCTTATTAACTATAACAAGGTATTTAAATTGCAGATACTCTGTTGAGTGAATATTCAAAAGGCACTTGACAGCTCTACACCAGAATACCAGATGCTCCTTAACACAGCATTACTTGTTTTATTTTGTGATTTATAAAAGGTTGACTTGTTTCACATTTTTCTGACATTAGAGAGAGGAAAAAGAGGAAGAAGAAAAAAAAGGAAGAAGGAAGGGAGGGAGGGAGGGAGGAAGGAAAAGAAGTCATTCTTAATATTTCAAGACACAAGTAGTAGCTCCTATCATAATTATGTTGAGATGCAGATCTATAGACCAATGTATACCGAAGTATTTAGTGGCAATTACTTATAATAGTGAATATTGCTTAAAAATTTATTGAAAATAGTTTCTTAATGCATATCACTTAATGACCTGCATCTGTCATCCAAAATTAAGGAAGAGATTAAAGAGAAAATAAAATTTCTATATGTGACAATTGTGAATTCTAGTACTAACAAATACAGCAAAAAAATTGCAGTGGAAACGCTTATGAATATGAAAACTACTTCCTGGAAGATTCAGCAATGGATTTCTAAGGAAGGGGGGGGCGGGGCAAGATGGCAGAAAAGCAGGGTCCCCAAGTCACCTGTCCCCACCAACTTACCTAGATAACTTTCAAATCATCCTGAAAACCTATGAATTCGGCCTGAGATTAAAGAGAGAGCAGCTGGAATGCTAGAGTGAGAAGAGTTGGCGCTTCTATCAAGGTAGGAAGACCGATTCCTAAGGAAGAGTGTCCTCCAGTTGTGATAAATCTGGAAATCAGATGGTAATAATATTGTGTCTCCTGACTAGAAATGAGATAAGGGTCATTCTATAGTTGGCCGTTCTGTTTACAAAAATTAGAATCACAAAGAATTAAACATTAGGCTATTTTGCATTTTTATCTCATTCTTATTTCATGTTTATAACTGCATTTTCAATGTCAATTTTCGGGGCAGCTGCAATTAGTGTAGACATTGTACTTTCTTTTTTCATTTTAAAATACAGTATATCATAGAAATACATCTCACTTTCAATAGCTCAATTGTTTACAAGTGTTTCAAAAATAACTTACTCTAGAATTATAAACTATACTTCAGATAAATCTCACAAGCATTATCCTCACAAGCATTATCCTCAATAAGTGGATTGTCAAGACTGATATGAATCATAGATGTTGCTTTGAAAATACATGGAATGAGAAAAAAAATAGAAAATCAAGAAATCCAGGTCAAGGACAAGCTGTGGGTCATTGTGTGCAGTGAGTAGGAGTGTAGGGGAAACAGCTCTGGTTTATCCATAAAAATATCACTCTGAAACAAGCTCTAAGTTGAATTGATCATGAACAAATAAATTACAGTAATCATTTCCATTTTTTACTCTCATCTCATTGTTGAGTCTTGTCATATTTAAAGGGAAAAGCCTGAATGCAGGGAAGCTCAAGGTTGCCTTTCTAAAATGTCTGGTTTGGGTTAGTCCTTAATTTTGCATGTGTCTATTAAGTGCTTACTATGTGCCAGGTGCTAAACAAGGCAAAAAACAAAACAAAACAAAACAAAAACAGTAGGCTAAAAGTAGAAAGTAACTGCCATCATTAACCTTAATCCCAGTTAGTGAACGGTGTTTCCTACCATGCATAACAGGAAATAACTTGAAACACATACAATTTGCTGTCAGAGGATGGATGTTTGTCACTTATAAGATGTTAGATTTTATGTAAGCTATTGTAGTTTTGTTTTTTTTTTATAAATAATCATACTAAACCTCTTCATCAACTATCCCCCTTCAGCTTACTGGAAATTGGAATCTGGATCATGTATAACTGCCACGGGATGGTTTATATGCATGCCAGAATGATAACTCACAAATAGAGTTTATTCCCTCTGGGATCAGCATGGACAAGGCAAGCAGCCACACTGAAATCCTTGCACACTGCAGCATCTTCATGCAAAGTTTTCTCTCGGTCCCTTGCATCCCTTGGCACATCTACATTTCCTCGAAAGCACATGGACATCTGACAGAGCTGAATGGACTAATTTAGGATCTCATTTTAATCCCTGCTACTGGAAAGTCAGCTGACAACCATTTCCACAATATTGCAACAGGCTCCTCCAATGCAGAATTCGCTTTCCAGCAAACTCAAAAGAGGCAAACCTCTCTGACTTAAAAAATTTGGGGGTGACTGTGTGGCTCAATCTGCTATCTGGCTTTGGCTCAGTTCATGATCTCTGGATCCTGGGATCCAGCCCTTGGTCAGGCTCCTTGCTCAGTAGAGTCTGCTTCTCCCTATTGCTATGCCCCTCCTCCTCCCGCCCCCCTCATGCTTGTTCTCTCTCTCTCTCTCTCTCTCTCTCACTTAAATAAATAAAATCTTTAAAAAAATAATTTACTCCTCTCTCCTCAATATGACCTCCACAGAGTCAGTCTATAGATGATACACACACCTGACATATTTCTTTATCTAATTCTCCCACTTTATGCCTTCCCACAATCCCCTTAGGTAAAGATCATATTTCTTAAGAGAGGGAATCAGAAAGGATGAGTGGTTAAAAAAACAAAACATATCCCCTTTATAAAACTTAATCTATATACTTCAATCTCTCTGCCTGAAAAAGAAATAGGATTGTAATAATACCCAAATCAAATGGTTGCTACAAGAATTAAATGATAATGTATGTTTAAAGCAAGCAAACGTTTTGTGTGTGTTTTACTTTTATGTTCTTCTCAATAGTACTATTATTTTGATAGAGAAAGATAATAGCTTCTGCATAATTTTTTGCTAGATGCATCTGATATTACTGCCTGATATGTATAGGATTTATCTTAAATGATTTTATTGATTACTTTTAGGTTACTTTTATTCAATAAAACTCTCTAGAACATCCATTGTGTAATAAAATCTATGAACAACGGAAAGATAGATAATGTGGGCAAAAATAAATTATATGTGGTTAAAAATGAGAAATCAGCACAGACAAAATTTAGAAGTTATTGTAAACTGGCCCCTTCAGTCCAACACCTTGGATATTATGCTCAGATACAAATATCATTAAAGTGTGGATAGCACAGGGCAGACTCAAAATACAAAATAAAGGCCCATTCTTGTTCAGATTTGCCTGCCACATTTTGCACATAGAACCGAGCCCAATACATAGAGGATATAATTGTGATTCAAAAGATGTGAAGAAGGACAACTAACATAGTGGGTTCAGGGCTAGGTGCCAGTGAAAATAAAAGTAAATAATTAGTGCTGGGTAATTTCAAATAGACCTGAGAATGTGCTTGTAGCATTGGATATAGTCTCCCTCAATTTTTTGAGGATGTGCAAAAGATATACAGGCACATATTTTCAATGATCCTAGCTACTAGGATTCTATCAAGAGCTCATACTGGTGCTTGAGGGAAATTTTCATGGTGATATCATTGGTATTCGATAAAGTAACATGATTTGGAATTACTTAAGTCATTATTTTGATGGCAGTGATGATATTCAAGGAAAACTCAGCAAGATTTTTGAATGGCTCTAATTTTTGCTTCTAGCTCAGAGTGGTAGAAACTTACTGACTAAAATGACGGTACAAATAGAATAACATTATGTAGCCTTGTCATATTTTCATGGTATTTTCTGAAGCAGCAGGCAGCTTTGGCCTGGTTCTCTCCTCCACCTACTATGGTACCATGACACTCATGCTGCCCCCCTCCATTCCTCTTCTTTTTTTCCTATATTTATTTAAAGACTATGAATCTTACTTTTTAAAGGTTTATTTGAGAGAGAGCCAAGCAAGTGAGAACAAGCATGAGTAGGGGTAGGGGGATCAGAGCAGAGGGAAAGGGAGAAGCATACTCCCCACTGAGGAGGGAGCCCAATGTAGTGTTCAATCCCAGGAGCCTGGGATTCAGGACCTGAACCGAAGGCAGATGCTCAACTGAGCCACCCAGGCGCCCCTAAAGACTACAAATCTTCGTAAGAAATCTGAATATGGGTTTAGAGGATTGAGTACTATCCCACTGAAACCATTGGAAGTTGATTAGATCCAGGACCACATTGGAAGATGGTTAGATCAAGGAAAAAGACCCAGTGGCAGTTCCTGCTGGTTTTACTAGAATTACTGAAGGAGGACATGCAGTGCCCCTGTTAGGACTAAAGATGTATCTGGGAAGAGAAGGGCTGCATTCGGTCTTGCAGATTTTATCCCAGGATAAAACATCAGGAGAGGCTGAGTAAGGGACAGGCATGGCTAGGTAGGGAGAGATAGATAAGGGATTATATGATCAGGCCCACAGAAATCCCAAAAATGCTCAGATGTAAAGCAACCAGAGCTAAGGGAACAAATCAGACCACCCTACCCTAGGTGTGGGTGGGGAGGGTGTCTTTTTAATGACAGTCATCTGTGACCAACAAATAATAACCAGACCCCAAAGAAGAAGTCAGCCATTAAAGATGTTATCATCAGTCCTTACTCAAACCAGGACACCACAAGAATAAGGCCACAAGCTCCCCGGTCAGTTCTAAATAAAACACTGTCTGTGGAAGCCCATGTTGGCAACCCTGTTGGAACCCCTC
The DNA here is from genome assembly GCF_018345385.1 of Vulpes lagopus. Taxonomy (NCBI): domain Eukaryota; kingdom Metazoa; phylum Chordata; class Mammalia; order Carnivora; family Canidae; genus Vulpes; species Vulpes lagopus. Next base: position 49,008,601 of record NC_054847.1, on the reverse strand, counting down.
TCACTCTTGAGAGCTTTTTCTGTATCCTTGCTTAATAAACTTCTATCATTTGGCTCACTCTCCTTTGTCCATGAGATTCAGTCTTCGACTCCATGAGATAAGAGTCAAGCTCTCCCACTTCAAGGCCAGGATCCTGAAGAGCAACTCAAACGGAGCAGAAGCTGAATCTTAGATTTTGGGATGGAGGGGTGCCTGGCTGGTTCTGTCAGCAGAGCATGCAACTCTTCATCTCAGGTTTGTGGGTTCGAGCTCCACGTCGGGTGTACAGATTACTTTAATAAAACCTTCAAGAAAAAAATTGGGGGATGGACAAATTTTGAAAGGAAGGCTATTCTGGATGTTATGAGTAAAGCAACAATATCCATCACTCCATGTTTCTTCTAAAGTTAGATCTTAAAAGTTTTAACCTTTTAACCTTTTTAACTTCTAAAGTTAGATCTTAAAAGTTTTAGGATTAATGTTTTGGTGTTAACACTTCCAAAATACAGATAAATATATCAGAAGACAAAATTGATGGGAGAGAGGATAATAGAAATGAAGAACCAGGAGGTGGTGGGGATGGGGGAATGGCATGAGGTGTGGAAGGTAGTTAAAAAAAAAAAAAAAGGAACAGAAGTATGTAACACACACTTCCTAAGCTAAAAAGTGACAATGATTTGTTGATAAAATAGGCTCACCTATGTTTTGAAAAAACAACATGAAGAAGTCATATACGTAGAGGAAAGCCCTGATGACATATGACGTATTTGTAATTCCAAGAAACCCATACAAGATTTAAGTAGAAATATCAGATTAATTTTAAAAGGCATCAAAATCAGGTTTGCCTCAGACTTTTTCTTTGCAATGTTAGACAAAGAGATAAGGGAGGCAAGTCCTCAGGGCTCTTAAAGAGGTTTGGCTGGGATCTGAGATTCTGTGTCCAGCCAGTTCACCAAAATACATTCCCATGTATGCATAAACTTAGAAATTACACACTCGTGGATCTTGGAAAAACATATTTAAATATGTGCTCAGGTGTTAAAAGGACGGAGCACTTATGGATCAGCATCTGAACTTTTCTTTTACTTAACCCCAGAGATTTTTTTCTGTTCTCTTAAAAAATATATTATTAACTATCTATTCATATTTCCTTAGTGTTCATTCGATGACACTTTTATGTCCCAGGATCCCATTCAGGATACCACACTACATTTAGTTGGTTATGTTTTCTTAAGCTCCTGTTGTCTGTGACATTTTCTTAAACTTCTCGTGCTTTTGATGACCTTGACAATTTTAAGGAGTACTGCTCAGGTATATTGTAAGATATCCCTATGTTGAAATTTGTCCAATGTTTCTTTTCATGATTAGGCTGGAATGACAGGCTAGAGTTTAGGGCTGGGTTTCATGAGTTGGAAATGGAATATTCTTATCTTTATTGATATATTTTTTAAATAACATGATTTATTTTCTCCCTTAGCCTGTTAATGATGTAAGAGACTATTCAGTCAAGATGCACTGGTTTATTGTGCTGTAACAAATAACACCAAACTTGAATATGTCGAACAATATGATTTACTTGTCCATATACTCTATGTGTGTTATTCTTTGGCTGGGATCTTCCTCCCACATAACATTTGTCTCCACTCTGGAAGTAGGTTGATGCATGTACATTTCTGGTGTCCAAAGCAGAGGGAAAAGAGCACAGAGATAATCATGATCAGCTTTTTAAATCTATTGCCCAGAAGAGACGTGTCACATCTCATATTTCATTGGGCAAAGAAAATTACATAGCCAAGCCTTACTGTAAGTGGCAGAAGAATATAATCACCACCAGGAAGGAAAAATGGATATTTTGAACAGTAGTAAAAACTACTACATAGGTGTTTCGGTTTTATCATATAAGTGGAAGAAAGATACATAACACTATAAAAAGTAATAACAACTTTATGGAAAGCAAGATGGAAATATTGACATTAAACAGATATACTTTTAATAAAGTAAAGAAATATAAATTAGAAAAAATCAAAGAGTTAGATTGAAGGGAATTTACTCAACAGATCTACAATACATATAGGTAAGCAAGATAAAAATATACTAATATTAAAAGGAAGAAAAAGTAGATAAGCCAACAAATGCAGAGACTTAAGAGACAATAGCCTGAAATTTTCTAAAGTAATAATTTAGAAAATATTTGTAAAATTGGAATTTGTTGAAAGATACCTTGACAAATTTAGGGGTGAAGAATTTGAAATGCAAAGAATTCAAACTGTGCATTCGATAATTATAGAAGAAATTGAAAGTGATCAAAGAATGATTATGCTTTCCCTTTTACACTTCTTGTATACTTCAGCATATGATCTTTCCAGAATAAAACTAATTTAACTTCCAATGATTTTTTTTTTTTTGCATAGAAAAATAAAGTTAAAGTCAGCTTTAAAGGAGCAATTTTGTCCTTTATAATGAAATAGAATACTGCACACTATCTCAAGCACTGTTTATTACAAAGCTCTATGATGCTAAATAGGTACTTTTTCAAAGCAATCAAATGGCAAAGCCAATTTGTGTTGATATATCTCGATAAGCAAAGCAATTTAGTGTTCTTGAAATAAAATATATTTCATACTTATTTAATGAGAACCACATATTCAAGGGCACAAACAATGATTATGCTTCTGCTGGCTAGTTATTTGCCTGTTCCTGAAAACATTTTTTAAACCTGCTTTAATAAAAGGTTTGTATTACAATGAACAACAAAGGAAGGAATGTATATAACACAGGAGGTGGAATCTCTGGTGGCTCAGCGGTTTAGCGCCTGCCGCCCAGGGCGATCCTGAAATCCCAGAATCGAGTCCCACATTGGGCTCCCTGCATGGAGCCTGCTTCTCCCTCTGCCTGTGTCTGCCTCTCTCTCTCTCTCTCTCTCTGTGTCTCTCATGAATAAATAAACAAAATCTTAGAAAAAAAAAAAAAACAGGAGGTTATAATATACATTAAAATAAATCCCAAACAAATCAATTACAAGTGCCAGTCCTTGTGTTCCCAACTTCAAACAAGGTTGAATACCTTGTAAGGTTATATATAAAACGACTTTTTCCTTTTCATCAAAATTATTTACCTATAAGCCTTATCAATCAGTAATTACAGGTTTTACTTTTCATTTACCTTATTTTGCAAAATAAAGTAGATTTGGGACACAATTCTTCAATGTGATGTCTTCAGGTCTCAGTCAAAAATCAGTTGAAAATGTGCAATTTTCTTAAAACACAAAACATGAAATTACCATATGATCCAACAATTTTATTCTTGGATACATATCCGTAATAATTGAAAGGGGATATAGACCAGGAATTTGCACACCAAGTTCACAGCAGCCTTATTCACAAAAGGCAAAAGGTGGAAGCAGTCCAGTTGTCGATTGGCACAAAAATGGATAAACAAAATGTGATATATACACATGATGGACTATTATTTACCCTTTAAAAGGAAGGACATTGTGACACATACTACAACACAGATGAAACTTGATCACCTTTTGCCCAGTTAAAGTCATCAGTCACAAAAAGATAAATATGGTAGTATCGCAAGGATCCTAGACTAGTCAAAGTCATTGAGGTGGAAAGGGAAATGGTTGTTGCCAGGGACAACAAGAAGGGAGAATGAGAAACTAGCATTTAATGGGTACAGAGTTTCAGTTGAATCCCACGTTGGGCTCCCGGTGCATGGAGCCTGCTTCTACCTCTGCCTATGTCTCTGCCTCTCTCTGTGTGTGTGACTATCATAAATAAATAAAGAAAAAAAAAAAAAAGAAAAGAAAAGAAGGAGGAAAAGACACTAAATGGATTTACATTTAGAATATATTCCCCAAAATGGTCTCTTTCATCAAGAGCTTTAGATCATTGTATTAGTCTTTTGTAGATCACAACAGCACACATACCTGTACACACACAGCAATGTGATAAAAGCTTGTGGTAAAGAGATCATTATTATACACCATGAGGTTAAATTACCTTATGATTGGGTGCTAGGAGGTTAATGAAGTGACTGGTGACAGTATCACATATAGATTTAAAACATTCATGCTTTTAAACAATTCAGATGAAAGAGATATTGTTGGACCCTGCGTAACTGAGTTAGAAGACATAAAAAGTGGATCTGGCCATGCCAATCCTTCAACTGATCTTGAAGACACATTTGAGGGGTTTAAATACATGTTTATGTAAAATACAAAAGAGGAAAAATATATATTTTCAAAGTACATATAATTTTATATGATACTTGAAAAATGCACATATAACCACGTAGCGTAAGGAGATACCTGGTACTTCAGGTACATCTCTTAGATGTATTATATTACAGGAAACCAAGAAACATGTAGATCTCAGTGGAAAGCAGGATATTGCCCTGTATTTGGAACCTATCTTATATCAGAGCAAATACACATGTGTATTTATTTAGTACATTCATCCTTATTTTATTAACCTCAAATATCTATGGTTTCTAAACAATATTTGACAAAACATGCATTGCAAAATATCATTTTTATTTACTTACAGTCGCCATGCTTCAAAGTCCTCATCTGCCAAACAGAAGTAATGAGTCAGGATTTCATGGTTAGAGAAACAATCTCTCAGCCTCAGAACAATGCTCTGCGCATAGTAAATGCCTTATAAGTGTTAGCAATTATCATTTGCTGCAATTCCCTTTGTACTTTTCATCCTCAAATATCTCTGAAGTAATCTCAACTTGTGAGTTTAGGTTTCTAACTTCAAATACTTTTAACTTTGCATTTACACGGAAGCACAAAAATAGTAAATATGGAAGCCTTGAATATATCATGATAAATCAAGTATATCACGTCACATTTGATATATTATGTATTTAAGTTTTAAAAGTCTTCCTCTACACCCATAGTAAATCAAATGTTAACAAGTTCTTTTCAGAAAGATTGTTCAATTATCCCGTTTTTAGAAAGAGCCTATTTGGAGTTTAACCTATATTTTTTTGTTTCCCTTTTTTGCTCATATTCATTTACTAATATAGATTAGTACTGTAAGAAAAATGACAATACCATCTAGGATTGTAATACCCATACCAATCTATATGAACAATCCCACCCTTCCCAAAGGATAACAAACATTTAACCTAGGTAAAGTGCTCAGATTTGAAACTATTTTCTCACCATTATAAATAATTTGACCTACTTTCTAACTATTGTCCTTTTTTTCCTCAGGATTTCAACAATACATTGTTTTACTTATATTTAAAACTAAACCTTCTCACCATAAGGCAATGAAAAGGCGAATTTGCTTGTTCCTATTTAATTTCAACATACTCTGCAAAATGCATTGTATAGTTCCAAACAAAAGCATTCTGCAAGGTCCTATACCTCCAAAAATATATACTAAAACCTGTGGCATCAGTGACTATTACTTTTCACAGTTCTTTTAAAAGGCATCAAAATTTCCTTTTGTCACATAGTTAATTCCCTTCACAAAGAGCTACTTGAATTTACCCTACTTGGAAGCTCAGATAGGGCACATACCTTTATAGAAGGAAGTTATTCTGAACATCCCTCCAGATGGTAAAATTTATAGGTTTCAGAAAGAAGATAGTTCATTAGTATTATGATATGATGCATTTAACAGGGGGAAAAAATAAAGGTAGTCTTAAACAGAATATAAATTAATTTCTCTCTCTCATGGCCCGGATCATATGGAACACAGGCTCCCATACAGCCTTCCAATCTCAAAGTTATTTCGTGTTCCAAAGTGGCTATGGGTGCTCCAGCCATTATAACTATTTTGCAGATAAGAAGAAAAAGCTATATGAAAAACAAGAGAAAAAGTACATCTAACATAGAGTTATGCCTCTCTGAAATCCTTCAAACCATTTCTACTGAGATTTTAATGTCTAGAACTTAAGTAGGTGGCCACACACAGTGGCAAGAAAACTGAAAATACGGTTTTAGTTGAATCATTCTTTTTTTTTTTTTTTAACCATTATCCTGAGGACAACTTTTATTTTCAAGAGTGTTTTCTTCTCTAATGGAGGTAAAGTTCACAATGCTTAAAATAAAGTTTTGAAAGTGTATGACTCAGTGGCATTTAGTACATTCACAGTGCTGAACAACCATCATCTGTATGTAGTTCCAGAATATTTTCATCACCTATTACCTACTTTGCTCCTCATCCTCTTTTCCCATCAGCCCTTGTCAATCACTAATCTGCTCTCTATCTTTATAGATTTACCTGTTCTGGATATTTCATATAAATTGAGTCACATGGTATGCAACCTTTTAGTTATGGCTTCTTTCACTTAACATCATGCTTTCAAGATTCATCTATGTGTCAGTAATTTACTGCTCTTATGTTTGAATACCATTGCATTGTACGTACTATGCTTTGTTTATCCGTCTGCTGATGGATATTTAGGCTGTTCCTACCTTTGGCTACTGCAAATAGTGCTGATATTGGCATTCATGTGTTACACAAGTACTTGCACACATGTTTTCAATTCTTATGGGTATATTTCCAACAGTGAAATTGCTGAGTTATATGTTAATTCTATGTTGAGCTGGTTTATTCTTTCCCAATAAAATCAGATGCTGTTACCGGAAATGAAGAGTAGAGCAGGTATTGTGGTGACCAGTCATGTCTGCCACAGCGTATGTGCCCATTTTGCTTCTCTCGGGCACTTGCTCTGCATTTCTTCTTTATCTCTCAGTAGAGATAGAACATGAGTTTACCCATCAATGGGAAAAATGATATCTGTGCATCTCTGACTTTTGTATTCAGAACTCTGTAGCATATTGCCCTCTGGTCCAGTTATTTATAACAGTGGTTTGGTTCCAGAAAACCGTATCAGTTAAAAATATTGCTGAGCATGAACCACCACATGGCTGTCACTGCTTAGTAGCAAAAACAAACACACAAACAAATATGGCAGGAAACTGACATATTTCCCCAAAAAACTACAATCAGCTAAGGCTAAAAGTTTGATTGATCTTAGTTGATTCATAATCTAGATAGGTGTTCTTTTATGAATTGGAGTGAATAACAGGAAACAAGTAAAAACTTTATGAGCTATTACTTTTTAAAGATTGAGTTTTTAAAAATAAAATTTTCATAAAACTGTCTTAAGCTCTGCACACTATATAAATTGTAAACATTCACATATACAAGCCACCAGGTCACATTACTCTTAATGGTTATAAGTGGATACAAATAGACAAGGTTCTTACTTCCTAAATGGCTGGCCAATGAACAAATTTGACTTAATTAGTTAAGACATGTGATATCAGAATAGTAACCTTAAATTTGCACAGAAAGTCTGTTCTCTACTTCCCTGTAGTGTGTTTTAAAAGCTTCAGCTCTGGAATCAGGCAAATCTGTTGTCCTTTTTGCATTATGGGGTGCCTGGGTGGCTTAGTCAGCTCAGGTCAGGACTCTGGGGTCCTGGGATTGAACCCATGTTGGGCTCCCTGCTCATCGGGGACCCTGCTTCCCCCTCTCCCTTTGTCCCTCCCACTTCCCCCTCATGCTCTCTCTCTCTCAAATAAACGAATAAAATCTTAAAAAGAAATATCTGTTGTCTCTTCGCATCAAACATAAATTCCTAATCTGAGTATTGGCACTGATTTTTAGGCAATTCATGGATCCTCTGAAACTGTAGATACAATGTGTGTGTGAATATGCCATTTCTCCACTGAGAATATCCAAGGATTTCAGTATGCACACTCTCCAATATCTACCTTGAGACATTGACTTAAAAGTTATGTGATATTAAGAATTTATTTAACTTCATAGAACTCTAGGAAATTGTTATAAAGTAGGAAAATCCCCAGGATTCAGAAAGAAAAAAAAATGAGACTGCACTCTCACAAAAGAAGAACGCTTGGCAAAGGTTGTAAGATAAAAACAAAATCTCCCTTTCCCTTTGTTTTTTTTTTTTTCTTCATGTGTTTGTATATCCCACTTTCAAAAATTTTGTTTAGGATTTTTTATTTTAGAGAGAGAGAGAAAGAGGGGAGGAGGGGCTGAGGAGAGGGAACAGGCTCCTCTCTGAGGATGGAGTTGGTTGCAGGGCTCCATTCCAGGACACTGAGATCATGACCTGAGCCAACTGAAACCAAGAGTCTCTCATTTAACCCACTGGACCACCCAAGTGCCCCATCTTACTTCCAAATTTTAGATCAAGGTACCCTCCTTCTTTTTAGAAGGATTTAACAGTCATTCTATTTATTCTTGATGGAATGGTTCAAGAATGGTTTATTCTTGAACCATTGGATGGATGAAGGGAGAGGTACAATTATCTTCCCTGGATTCTTACAATCCTCAGAGTCAGACTGATACCATAATATAACTTAGCTTTACTGTCTTTTATTTTTTTTTCCATTCTCATTAGAATATAAGATTTTATGATCATCAGGAATTTTGTTTGCCTTTGTTAGGTTTTTTTTTATACCCCAAGAACCTAAATTATTTCCCATCTGCTGTTAGGTGCATAATAAATATTTTCTGTAAATCTGAATGAATAGCTGTATCTTTCTGAGGCACATTACCACTGTTTTGGAGAGCAGAATTTGTATTTGCTCCCTATTTTGTTCCATATCAACATTTGCCTATAAATACCTTGATTAAATGCTCATTACCAAAACACTGAAGTTTACTCGAAACCATAGCCAGTATTTCTATGGCTCTAGAAGAATCAGAAATTCTAAACTAAAACTATGGCCATTGAAGAAGAAAAACAAGAAAATCAACTTTAATGATTAATTTAACATTTGGCTACAAGGTGGCTATTCAAAGAGCCCAGAGGTCAAGAAACTCTATTAATCTCCACAAATAAATGTTAAAAACAAATGTAGATAATAAATGTAATCAATTAACCAAGGAAAAATCCTATTATTTGTTCCACAGTTGTATTAACTATTTAAAAATTTGAAGGACACAGCATTGTGTGTACACACATGAACAAACATATACATTTCATTTAGGGAAATCCAGGTTTTGATATGTTTCTTTTTTTTTTTTAAGATTTAATTTATTCATTTGAGAGTGAGAGAGACAGAGCAGAAGCAGGGAGGAGGGCCAGAGAGAGAGGGAGAAGCAGACTCCCTGCTGAGCAGGTAGCTCAATGACTAGGGGCTCCATCCCAGGACCCTGAAATCACCACTTGAGCCGAAGGCAAAGCTTAACCACCTGATCCACCCAGGCACCCCTTGATTATGTTTCCTTCACTAGTGAGCAATGTGGTTTTTAACAAGCTATTCAATCTATAGACATGTCAATTATCTTCCTTCTAAGATGAGATTAAATATTTTTATTTTCCCAGGTTATTGGGAGGATTGGATATAGTATCTTTTAAGTGATGTTGCTATCATTCCAGTAAACATTTCCAAGACAAACTAACTGGTCCACGTGTTTTGTTAATATTCACGGATTCAATAATTCAACTCAATATACTAAATCAGAAGCCACATTTTCTACCCTTTTTCTAGTCTTCCTGACATATTCTTTACAAATTATCAATTAAATAAATAGGTGCACATTTGTGAGTGGTTCTGCTGTTAAATAAAGTGTGTTTTATCCATTCTGTAGGCAACAGTTTCTGTGTATTACCCCTGCAAAAGGATTTTCTGTAATAAATATAATCTCTAATGAGAGAGCAGATGTGTAAATACCATTCTAATTATTGCTCCTTTCATCCACAAGGTGTCATTAGCATCAATAAAGTGCATCCCACAGATAAATCCAGTCTGAACAAGTCTTAATTTCACTGGAACCCATCCTGGACCCTCTGCTTCAAATATAGGAGATTTCACGAGGTTGTTTCACTCCATCTGAGGCTGTAGACATAGCTCTCAACGCCTCAGGAGATACCAAAGTAATGTTCGCATTCCCTTTTTGCATCAACTATGCCTTAGCCCTCTTCTTTTTCATAATCACCTGCCATTTCCCGTTAATCATTAATTCTACCTGAAGCTTCTGGTTCAGCCAAGGGGCCTAACCCATATAACTGTCATCGATATGATTCTCACCAATACTTTCCTCTTTGTTCCTTCCCAGTTATATGAAGTAGGTTTAGATGATCACAAGTTTATAGCACGATCTCCTCCACTGGGTAAGAAAGAAGCTGTATCTATTACATCAATATAGGGTTGAGGAGTTAAAAACAATCACTTAAAACTTCCATTAGGAATTTGGGCAGTTATTTTGAAAGGTACCTTCATGGTGTCATATTAGAAATCAATCCCTTTTCTGGAGCTACTAAACTCAAGCAGGTCCCAAAACTACTATAGGATCAGTCGGAGAAAATGAAATATTATAGAAGTCAGAAAGAAGTTCAGCCATAACCCCTACCTTCTCTTCCCTATTTTTCTCAACAGTAGATGCAGCAATGATCTTCCTTTACTTCTATGGTTATTAAGTTTCAACACACATGCACTCAGTCTTTAAGTTAGCATTTCAGACACTTATTATCCCTCAATCTTGTAAGCACAGGTTTTAGTAACTCTCATTTTCAAACATTCCACTACTTTGTACATGATTAGGTATACAATAGCTTGTATGGGATGTTTTTATAGACTATTATACCCCTGCACCTGCAATAAAAGGAGTTTCTTTACCTGAAGGTACAGGAGCAAGGATTATAAATTAAAATAATATTTGCTGTTTTAATCATGTAGTAACGTTAGAGACATCGGCTTATGTTGCAGACCCTGCAAATCCAAATCCAGAATGAATCTCTACTCCAGTTAAGTCCCGTAGGTATCCACGATTACGGACTGATACAATCCACCTGCCCACGCTGGACTTGTGCAGATCTTTATGGTTTGGCCCATGATGGAGTTTAGTGTCTGCTGTTTTATTTTGTTTTTTTCCTAGTGAGAAGCATAATAATTTTAGTCAATTTTCTAGCTTTTGAGGGAAAGGAAATTACCTTTCTCTGTTCATGTACATTGCTTAAATTCCTCCATGAGTGCTCCTACCATGTACCTAGAACACTACTTTCAAAGAGCAGATGATGCCGCCTCTTGTTGCTTCCAGAACTTGCTACATTCAGAAGGATAATTTTCTCCTTATATGTCCCCACTCAAATATTTCCTCTCTGTCTATAACAGTTTCCAAACCATAGCATTTCTAACAAATGTGTCACTTATCCTTTAACCGTTCAAGGACCATTGTCTAAAACGTATGGCCAGTCTAATTCCGAGTGAAAAATAATTAATATAAGTCAATACTGTAGTGTGATTATTATTATTATTATTATTATTATTATTATTTATTTCCTCTGATACTGGAAGAACACCATTAATAATTCTGGCCTTTGAGGAACTTTATCTTTTCTTTTTAAAATTTTGTCAGAATGTGACCATCACCTGGACACAATGAATTCCAGAACAAATGTTCTCCAGCAACCTATAAACTCCTGAAATTAAACGCAATGTCTTTTAAGGATCCCCTAACAATGAAATGGGAATAGTAGATCCCCTAATTTATATCATGTATATCATTCTTCAAAAAACAAGAAACCCAGTCAGTGTCTGTACCTCTTTTTAATATTTTGTGTTGACAGAAGTGTCTCCAGTGGGATAAGACTTCAGTTCTTGATTTTGTCTAAAGTTATGATCTCAGGGTTGTGAGATGGAACCCTAAGTCAGGCTTTGTGCTGAGTGTGGCACCTCCTTAAGATTCTCTCTCTCCCCTTCTATGCCTCCCTGCTCCAAAACAAAACAAAGCAACAATAGCAACAATTAAAAAAAAAAAAAAAGTATTTCACATTCAAATCCCTACAACCTTCAAACTTCACCACATTATCCTTTAACTCCTTACAAATTTAGAGAATGGACATTGTGCTTTGTCCAGTAATGCCAATTCTTTACACACCCATGCCATTTTCCACACTAATGTGAATGGCTTTGTACCAAGCAATCTTGGCCACCTCATTGTTCAAAATGGTAGTCCTCTTTATCATCTCAAACTATTTTTATTGGTTTTGCTTCAAAGAATCCAGATTTATGGTTTGCATTTTTCTGAGATTTCTTAGCCTTATGAAGGCTTGTGTGTAGAGAACAGATCAGTTGAGGTTCTTGAGGAGTCTGCAGAATTAATAGGGGATGTTTACTGTTTGGGCACCTAATCTTGGATACTGGGCCAGCAGCACATCAGTAGCCACATCACTGATGTCTCCCTTTTTCATTCAATTTTCAATCAAACTTCTAAAGATTTTTGCTGTGTTTAATCTTCCTGATGCACTTCCTTCTTTTTTTAACTTGAAATATATATTTTTTAACAAGTCAAAAAATGTTTACATCCAGTCTCCAGATTTTGCCATATGTCCCTGGGGAACAAAGTCATCTCCATTTAAGAATCATTGACATAACCAATCTGAAATGGCTTATATTCTCAGTATATTTATATATTTAGAAAGAATAAAGCAGCTTTCCCTCTCCTTATACTTTATTCTAACCCCTTCTTTAATATAAGTTAATAAATTAGGGGTAAAATTAAGGGAATCATCCATCCCACACACATAGTGATGAATGTAGTTGCCTAATGAGGATCCTGTATTAAGTCAAATCTCCTCTCCTTCAATTGTGAGCAGAGCCAGTAAAATTTGCCCTGGTTAAAAATATGAAAAATTTATTGTAGCAAGAGTCCTCTGGGGGCTGTTTATATCTGTCCACAAAATGAGTCAGTTCCTTGACGGAATAACCCCTAGTCTCAGGAGTTACCTCTTCAGATCTCTTATTATCCTGATAAGATTTTGAATAATGAGGGGTGGAATGAGTCACATCTATTATGACCTGATAGGTTTGCAAATTCTCATTAGAATAATATTTTAACTCCTAATGAGAGTTATAATTTATCTTCCACTAGGCAGATTCAAACACTTCGGGTAACTGGCTCCATTTTGACTTTCCCTAATGCAGGCCAAAGCAGCCAAGGAACCAATTTTTTTGACAGTTTGTCCTTAGCTTACATCTTGTTCTTTATACATTTTGCTATTTCTCCCAACACAGGATTTATCACTTCTATATTCCATTTTTTTTAATTGATCATAACGCTTGGGCAACCTTAAATCAGGAATCGCTTAAGAGCCAATCTGGCATTAGATATGATTTATTCTTCCCTTTCTTTCCTTTCTTCCTCCCAAACAAAGCATTAGCCATATTTAAATTAAATGTGGAGTTGTTTCAATAATCTTGCCAACAACACTAGTTGCAACAATTATTCCTGTATACTCACACAGGCTCTAACAAAAGCAAAGGATTCAGCATAGCAGAAGAATGAAAGCACTGGCAAATATCAGAACAGTCAGAGAGCGCCAAGCAAAGCTTCCAATATCCTCTCATACTCACCAAGTACGTAATTCATTTCTGTTTGTGAGCCTCCAGGATAGTCATTAAATGTATTAGTCTCCAGAAAACTGTAGTCTCATTTAAAGGTCGTCTTTTATACCCTCTCTGAGGTCTACATTTAAGGTGACTATATTTTATGAGTTCACAACTGTGACCAAAAATTAAAAAAAAAAAATCCAGTTATTAGAGGAGCAGGCAGTGTCTAGGGAAATATGGAGAAATGCTGGTAATGGACGCATCTAAGCATGAACCATTGGACAAATCATCTTAAGGATTAAGAGAAATTATAATGACCTGATAATTCTGTTGCTTGTATTCCTGGAACATAGAATCTCGAGGACAAAGTCGTCAACTAAATTGCCCTAAATAATTATTCTGGCCTAGCTTTCTGCTAGATATCAGTGCCTCATGCAGGAATAATCAGTATTTCTTCTTTTCTACGTGCATGAATAGGGTATGGATAGATGGATAAACAAATTGTATGGGATATTCTAGAAGTAAGATAGAAACACCAAGGAGAAGTTACTAACTTATGCCAGGAAGAGAAAAAGCTGCCAAAGGATGATTAAATTTTGAACTTAAATTTTGAATAGATGATATGTTTATCACATTAATGAATGCTGATTCATTAATAAATGGCATTTTCCCATTTGTAACCATAAGAAACAATAGTACATATCTAATTTCCTAAAGAATTTGGGAATCTGAAGGTCTTGATGGAATTAAGAGATGTTGGTTCTGGCAAGTTTAAAATTTTACTTGAGTTTGGTACTTTTATTTTTAAAAAAAATTCCTAACTCCTATGATAAATATTCTTTAAAAACTGAGTACAGTTCAGTGTAAGTTGGCTAAAACTGTGTATCTTATCTGTTAAAGTCATAAAGAAGTTTCCTTTCTAAGAGTTATATATTGACTATTGGACTACATTCTATACCAATACATATATACATATACCTTGTTTTTGCTTCATGTATCACACTATAATGCTTCTTTTCTTCAAAGATAAAGATTTGAGTAATATAATTGAGATTCCAAAGAACTTTCCACCATGATTAATCAACTTGCATTTATAACACAACCTAGCTACATATAATGTCTGTAAGTTATTTGAGACTTCTAGTCTTGATTACCTATACAGATGGTTAAGGATATCACAATAAAACATCTTGACATGTTTCTTGGAAACTAGGGGCCACTTGGACAAAAAGGGGAATTTTTCTTAGCACTGTATAACCTGTAGCCCACTTAGAAAATGAGATATATTTTCATATGTTAAAAGACGGGTAGAATAATGGCCGCTTCAAATATAAATTCAACAAATAAGTAATTCACATGTTAACTTTCTCATCCTGACAAAGGTGCATGTTTTTATTTAAGATTGTTGCCTTAAAAAAAAAAAAAAAGAAAAGAAAGATTTGGCATTCAGTACCTGAAGGATACCACCTATGAAGAGCATTCATAGTTGACAGAAAAAGGAAACACCAGTACAACAGTGGTGCAAAGAATCTAGGGTGAAACAGGAGGAAGAGAGTAGTTTTAAAAATGGAAGTGATGGAGAACCTGTTTTGTTCAAACAAATGATATTGTTATAACTGTCAGCTATTTGAGTGATGGAATATTGAGAGGAACACAGGAAATGACAAGAAGAAAAAGAAATAGTTATTATTTCCAGAGATAATAACAAAGTTGTTCAAGGTGGCAAACACAGTATACTATGTGGCTCAGCAGTCAACCATATTTTCCTAACATGTTCACTTGAATATGAAATGCTAAAATAGAATGACCAGTTATACTACCTAGAAAACTGAAATATAGCAATTCCAGTCATAAGCAAAATCAATGATCACATACAAGGGATATGTGGAAAGACACATAAATGCCCAGTGCCTAGCATTTATTGGTTGTTAATGAAATCGATTTGGCACAACACACTCAGAATTTCAAAGATTTGGAACTCATAAAGAATATCTCAAACAGTATTTTAAAATTTTATATAGATGAAAAATATTAAATACTAAAATAATAAAAGATTTTGTGTAGTTGTAACTTGGCACCTATGTGTACATAAGACAATTTAAGAACCCATTATAAAATGGTGACTTTTATTTAGGTCTCTTTTTGCTCTTTTTATTTCTTAAAGAACAAATCTCTTACCCTTCAAGCACCAGTGATTTACTGCTTCCCAATGCCCTCTCCATTACAGGAAGGCATCTCATCTTCTCAATTACATAGTAAGTCAGGTTCCTACTTTATACTTTATTGACTTTTTCAGAGATTTGCATACTGTGGATTTTATCTCTAATTAAGGAATGACTTAATATATCATTTGACATTTCAAACCACACAATTAATACAGAAACTTTTGAGAAAGGGTCCTGTGATTGTCCTGTGCCTGAGGATCTAAGGATGACTGACTGAACTAGCAGGGCTTAGAGATGAAAGGGAGATGGAATGTGAGAGGAAAGGCTGCAAGGACTGACCTCTTACCCATCCATTGCCTCTTCCTAAATCTGTAGTGTTTGTCCATCCTAGGTTTACTCTTTACCCTGATAAGAAGGCAGGACAATGCAATGATCCCTTTGAGATATGACAAGGGTAGGAGGCAACCACCAATATGAAATGAGCACAGAGAAACCCAGCCACGTGTTAAATAATTCTATCCACAAAGATGGTAAAATTCCACCATTGATGTCAGCATCTGCTTTGCCTCACAAGGATGTTGATGAGAGCCAAATAATCATAGGGAGAATATTTATCAGAGATATCAGATAATTAAATATATAATCTGGTTTTTCACCTAAATAATTAGTATTATTTGGAAATGGCATTTCACTTACATCTACATTATTACCAAGTAGCACAAAGACAATTATGCATGTCATTAGAAATACATCCAATTAAACTTGCTCTGAGGTTTATTTGATTGAAGCAATAAACCCAATATATATGTTTAGTACACGCATTTTATTAGCCATGTAGTGAAGTTGATTGTTCAAAGCAAGGCACTTTAGAAGAATTATTGGACACAATATATGAGAGAATGTGTAAACTTTGGTAACGGATTATGTGTATGCTTATTTACAAATGCTGTTGGTCATTATTCTCTTCAGGCATTAATGTGCTCAAACAAGCTTCTTCCTGTCTTAGTGTCTTCACACATGGTGTTTCTTTGGCCTGGAGCACCTTTGATAATTTTCCACCAGCACTAGTTCTTTATTTTGTCCTTTAGTAGTAAAATCCCCAAGACTTATCCTGGCCTTCCTTACAGCAGATGACTTTGAATAGGGCAATGGAATGTGAGAAGTGATAGGTGCCTCTTTTATATCAAACTCTTCAAAGCAATGTGCTTGCTTGCTCTTTCCTCATTCCCGCTGTCTGGGATGAAGCCTGGTGGCAGGATCTGGAGCAGCCACTTTGGACACATTGGTGGAGGCTTTGTGATGAGAAGGGCAGGGGGGCATGACCAGTGCTGGCTGGCCCACTTACCTTTGGAGAGTTATAAAGGAGAAAAACAAAGCTCTATCTTGCTGGATACCATGTATATCTGGGCCAGCAGACTGTATCAAACTAAAATGTCAATGTCCAGGATGGATATCCTCCTTGAGTCTTGAGACTATCTTCCTGGGAAGTTGACTATTATGACAATAGAGGGAATTTACTCTCTGGCTTTAGTTTAAGTTCAGTCATTGGAAATTACTAGCTGGAGATTAAGGGTTAAAGGAAAAATGAGAATGGTATCTGTCTCCTAGGTTTCTTGCTTGATGGGCTAAGGGTCATCAGTGGTTCCATTCCTTTCCTGGAGACTGCAGCTCCTGTCAAATGGCTCTTTCCCATTGCTAAAGCAAGAGGGGGGCTCTCACTTCACATGTTGGTGATCATTCCCTCTCCTTGCCCCTCAGATTTGTTATGGGGCAAATTTCATCACCCCCTTCCTTTTTTTTTTTAAGATTTTTAAATTTTATTTATTCATGAGAGACCAAAGAGAGAGAGGCAGAGACATAAGCAGAGGGAGAAGCAGGCTCTATTCAGGAAGTCCAATGTGGGATTCGATCCCAGGACTCCAGGATCACACCCTGAGCTAAAGGCACATATTTAACCACTGAACCACCCAGGCGTACCTCATCACCCCTTCTTGATTTCATGTGTAATTTGTCCCTCCATCACTTTCTTCAATTACTCTGTTGAATATGTAAATTTTCATTTAGAGATCTTAATACAACCATTGGGCCTGCTAATTTCTACACTATGTTCAGATCTTAAATGTCATGACAGATATGGTAAAACTTTTAAAAATTATACTAAAAATCCTTATTAAACAGCATTTATTCCATGTAGTTCTGTAGTCATGGAGAGATATACAAAGTAGAATTCATAAGACATCAACCACATGTTCAAAGTTTTGGCAAGGAAACAGAGAAAAACATATGGATAATTATTTAATGGCATGGCATGGACTGCAAGCGACATAGAAATTGATAGGAAGAAAATGCGTTTGAGACATCCTGTTAGATTTTATGAAGCATCTAAACATGATTTGAATTTTAAAGAATGGATGGAATATAGAATGGGTAGAAGGACAACAGAGAGTACTTCTGACAAAAAGATTCATATATTCAAACTTGTGCAAAGATGAGTAAACACATGTTATACATGAAGAGACCATAAAATGCGCCTTTCTCAAGCTTCTTCATCTATTATTGAGTACCTGGTGTGTGCTGGACCCTGGTAATAAAATAGGCAGATAGAGGTCCTTTTGTTCTCATAGTGCCCAGTTATACTCTGGTTGGGGAAAATATACTTTAAATATACAAATACACAAATAAATGCATAATTATACATATGACAATGATTACGATAAAAAAAATTTAAGATATCATGGGGGAGTATAATTTACACCAGGCAGAGTGAGGGAAAGCGTCTCAAGTATATGTAAGCTGAACCTTGAAAGATAAACATGCCATTCCTAAGGAAGGAAGAGGCATGTGGAGGCTGAGGTGAGGGGTAGCATGAAAAGCCTAATCAGTTCCTGGGTGATGGGAGTAAACTTAGTATATATTAAGAAGTGAAAAATATTGTGATTGCAGCCTCATCCCCATGAGAGAAGAAAGATGTCAAGGACTGAGGACACAATTCATGCAGGATCAGTTGATCAAGGACACTGGAAGCAAACATATATTCCCTTAAAATAACAGCAATCCGTGATATCTTCTGTTGGTCCAACCATGTCAAATTGCATGTTTAGGGATATGGAAGTGACAGGTGAGGAAAGGATAAAATTAAACCTGAGTTGCTTGTGTCAGTTTAATCATGTAGATGTGAATCATGTGCTTTAGATCATGGGCAAGAATTTTAACAGCAGGAATATTTGTGAAAAACATTTCCAGAAAGACAGAATTACTGTCTTTATCCTCCTATCCTCTCTAGTGCTCAGCAAAGGACACCACCAACAGCAAAGTTAAATGTGAAAGGGACATACCAGGGGATCATTCTTCAGAAGTCTTTCTATTTTATCTAACTAAAGACACACTCACAAGCACACACACACATATGTATACACACTACATACACACACAGGTCATATACACATGTACACACACACACCACACATGCATGCACACATAGGCACACACATGCTGCTCCCCACTATGCATGCATATATACAAGCCACAAACACACATACACACTCACAAGCACACACACACATGCTGTTCCCCACTGAATCCACTGAATTGTAATCATCACTCAAGTCTCTGCTTAGATGTCATTGCCTTGAGGTATGTTGCATGATACCTCTTAATATTTTTTTCCTTATTAAAGTCTCCTTGCTGTACCACATAACAGGAATGGGAAATTTTCATAGCAGTTGTTTTAAGTATGAATTATGCAGGTATTTGTGTATTTACATGTTCAGAATCTATTTCTCCAGTCAAGGTATAACTAAACCCCAGGAAAGCAGGAACTTTGCCTGGCACATACCATGAACTCAGTCACACCAAGAGTCAAGCAATAGACTCACTGTTTATCTCTCTTTCTGCTTTAACCAGTTTGAAAGAGTACAGAGATTTTTGAGCCTCTAGGGCTTTGATAAAGATTAAAAATTAATGGAAAAGATAGTACTGCAAAGGGAGGAATGTGTTTGATCTGAAGCATGTTCACTTTGAGACAATGTCCAGTTGCCCGAGTGAAGATGTGATTTGGACACATGAATCTAAGGGCAGAGTTAGACTAGAATGGAAGAGAAGGTATCCAACAGTTTGGGTGAAATCTGAAGAGAATGGCATGGATAGACTCTCTCAAAATTAGAGTGGAAACAAGCACAGAGGGATAAATGCCTCCTTGTGAGAAATACAGTGGTGGGATTTGGAAATTAATGAAGAAGCCAGATTGCTTAATGACATGAAGCAATATTTAAGATCACAGTGTTTAGACTTGGACTTGAGTCTGAATGTGCATCACACAAATTAACAGCTGTGTACTTTTCCAAATGTTACAACTGCCCCATCTGTTTTTAAAAATGGTGGGGGAGGGGTAAAATGTGTATCTACTGTGTTGCACTATGGATTGAATGTGGCACATAATAAACACTCTATAAATGCCCACCATGGGGATCCCTGGGTGGCGCAGCGGTTTGGCGCCTGCCTTTGGCCCAGGGCGCGATCCTGGAGACCCAGGATTGAATCCCACGTCAGGCTCCCGGTGCATGGAGCCTGCTTCTCCCTCTGCCTGTGTCTCTGCCTCTCTCTCTCTCTCTCTCTCTCTCTGTATGACTATCATAAAAAAATAATAATAATAATAAATGCCCACCATTATTACTAGATGATGGAGGCAGCACAAGATCAAAACCCAGCCCTTTTCTTTAGAGAATCATTTTCAATCCTTGGTCTAAAATATGCATTGAGGGCAGCCCAGGTGGCTCAGCGGTTTAGCGCCGCCTTCAGCCCAGGGCGTGATCCTGGAGTCCTAGGATCGAGTCCCACATTAGGCTCCCTGCATGCCTGTGTCTCTTTCTCTCTCTCTCTCTGTGTCTCTCCTGAATAAATAGATAAAATATTTTTAAAAGATAAAGTAAAATAAAATATGCATTGAGTTATAGATGAGAAGATTATATTACCAAAATAGCTCATTTGGAAAGGTATACAAAAACCATAGAGTAAAATAGTTGAACATTTATGTTTAGATGCTAAAATATATTTGGAGGTATATCCTAAGGAATGCTACAAAATGTTTGCGAAGTCATGACAGATTGTAGAATTAAACTTACTTAGCCCTGCCTTCTCTAGATCATTTTCTATTTTCCTCTAGGTTCTGAAGAACTAGCTACCATTAACTCAGTTAAAATTCTTGGCTCATAACACCTTTCGCCATTATTCCATTACCTCTACAAAAAGAGCCTATGGCAGACTCGGTATTGATCATAATGACCCCTCTAGAGGAAGCTATTTATATTTATATATTTGAGAACAAATCAGTATTCAGTTAGGATAACATTTTAGCTCTTAAGCTAATAAAGTGACCCTATTAAAAATGATCTGCTTTTCCATGCATATTGATTTCAGAAGCTAATAGAAGGTAAACAGCAAAGAAGCACCATTCCACACTGCAGAAAAACAGGAAATTGCTTGCTACAGTTTTCTGGTTCCAAGATCCATTTAAAGTCTCACAGTGTTCTGTTACACAGATGTCATTAATGCACGTGGAGCATTATCAGTGCTTTCCAGACACAACGAGTCTCATCATTGTCATTAGTCTGGCTCTCTTCTGATTCTGGAAGTCTTACAGATTAGAGGCAAGGACTGTATGCAAACACAAGGAACCCTGATTGCTAAGGTTGAAATGATAAAATAAAAATATTATTATTCTACCTGCAGTTACTTTGGTAGAATGGTTTGCAAAGCACATGTATATTATTACAGAGTTACATTTAAAATTGTTTAAATTTTTGAGAATTATATGTCTAACATATCAAAATTATTTATATAAATTACATTATATATTTATTTAAAAGGCAAATGAATGAAAAAAAGAGAGTTCATTTTAAATTATACCTTGTATTTAAAAAGTAAAATGGTATAAGGGTGCTTGGGTGGCTCAGTTGGTTAAGCATCAGACTCTTGGTTTTGTCTCAGGTCATGGTCTCAGGGGCTGGGATGGAGCCCTGTGCCAGGTTCCATGCTCAGTGCAGAATCTGCTTAAGTTTCTCTCTCCCTCTCTATCTCCACTCCCCATTCTCTCTTTCTCTCTCTCTTGCTCTCTCTAAAATAAATACATAATGAATTAAAAATAAAAAATAAAATAAAAATGTAAAATTGTATATGTTAAAGAAAAATTATCATTTGCAGTTATGATTATTGCAAACATTTTTTTATATTGAGAATTTTTGAAAACAGATACAAGCAGAGAGAGTAAAATTTCCTAAAGTAACAGTGTATTCTCATAACCCAGAATTTATAATGGTTGAGATTTTGCCATATTTACTTCTGTCTTCTTTTATTTTATTTTTTTAAAGGATATTATTTATTTATTCATGAAAGACAGAGAGAGAGAGAGAGAGAGGCAGAGACACAGGCAGAGGGAGAAGTAGGCTCCATGCAGGGAGCCTGACATGGGTCTCAATCCCGGGTCTTCAGGATCATGCCCTGGGCAGAAGGCAGGCACTAAACCGCTGAGCCACCCAGGGATTTCCCTTTATCTTCTTTAAAAATAAAAGTAACATACATTACAGAAGAGATTGAATCATATTTTTCCCCTGTCTGTTCTCATCCCACAACTCCTGTAGGAGCAATCACTTATCTGAATTAAATATAAATCCTCTCTGTCCTTTGCAATATTGATAAGTAAGGCATTATTTTATAGGAAAATGAATCATCTGCATTTACATTGACACGTATATGTATTTACCTATCTTTAGGGCCAAGCTTCAGGAAAAGATAGAAATTTATAATAGTAGCCCCTGTCAACAAGTATGTAGGAAGAAATAATCATGATCATGTTAAAAGTGGACTAATTTAATCACTGCAGCAATGAAGAAGAGATATAGCCAGGCAATAGACCCATGTTCCACAGACCTAAGGAATGTGCAGCTTAAGTTGTATAGAAAAAAAATGTGTCACTCTTTGTCTTTCAATGTTTAAAAAATGTAAATTGGTTTATGACAATATTACTAAAAATATACCAACAGGATCTTAATGTGTAAGATTGTTCTTTCCAAACATGGTTGAAATAGTATCTCCCTTTACACATGCTAATCAATGGGAACTTGTCACTCAACCCTTTGAGAACTGTGGTCTATGTCTCATCTTCTTGAATCTGGGTGGATTTTTTTCCACCGTTGGGGTATAGAAGAAGTAATGGTACATGACTTCTGAGATTAGCTCATATATGGCCAGGCCACTTTGTCTGGTTGTCCTTAAATGTTAGCTCTGGAAAAGGAGCCAACATAAGAACATTTAACTACAAGACTGTCACATTGGAAAAGCCATGTGTAGGTGATCTGGTCAACAGCCCAGGAGAGATTTTAGCAGATGGTCAGCGTCAACTGCTAGCGTTTGAATGGACCTTCTTGAACATTGAGCTAAACTGAACATGTAATCGTTGCCATCCAAGATGGCATGTAATCAAAGCTGTGTGAGACATTCCAAACACAACTACCTAGCACAGGACTTTTCAGGTACACAGGACATAAAATCATGAATAAAATAAAGTGGTTGTTTTAAGCTGCTAAATGATGCAATAATTTGTCAGGTAGCAAATAAATTCTAGACAATTTAAAAATCAAACAAAATGTTGAAAATGTAAATAATTTAACATAATAAAAATTTAGTCAATATTAACAAGATATTCTTTACTACTCAACTTTGCATGAAATTAATATTTGCTATAATGACTTACTACCAGTTTTACTAAAAATTCATCATCCAAATGGAAAATTTCCTGTACTTTGAATTGGATTGCACTTTAAAAATGTTTTGCATAACCACCATCATCTTCCCACATCATTCATTGATAACATCATCTACGAAAGAGGAAAACTTATAAAGAAAATTGGTGTAAAGAAACCTCGTAAAGAAAAGGCCTCACAAGCCTAGAAAGGTGCTTATGTTATAAATAAAAATTGGGGCAAAAGATAGTGAATTCAAATACATGAAAGGATAAATGACTTAAGCATGAGAAGCTTAATTTTTAAATGCATGATAATGAAAATCATTGGTGCACTCTTTTAGAATCATCATAGAAAATATAAATAAAATCCAAAGGCAAGCAACAAACTACAGAAAAGGGGTGATTATTTTCCTAATATATAGAAAACTCCTATAAATACAAAAGAAAAAATGATCCAGAGAAAAATCAGGTAAAATAAATGAGAAGACAACTCACAGAAAATGAAATTCAAAAATCCTTTTAACATATGAAAAAATGTTTGTTTCACCCCTGGAAAGATAAAGGCAAATAAAAATGCAAACTAAAACTAACATTAATTTTAGATAACATTTCTCTTTATGTTGGCAAGGTTTGAGGAAACAGTCAGACAGTAAACTCCAGAGAGGGAAATTTATCAATATCTTATCAATTTAGGTACATTGAGCTTTGGACCTAGTGTTGACTTTTCAGAATCTATCTCAAATATATACCTTCATCAGCATTAAATTACATAAGAACAAGATTAATAATTGTAGCCCTATTTGTAACAGAAAAATAATGGAAACAACACACATGTCTATCAAAGGGGTTTAGTTGAAAAATATCTTTCTAAGAAAGAGAAAAAGCCTGTGACAAAATTGTGTCTAACAGGCCTCAGTAAGTGCATGTTGTTGAAACAGGACCAAGTGATAGTGTATTGAGATGGATGAAAGATGTAATTATGAAAGGCATGCTTAATTTTTTTCTACGAATAAAACTCCATTTTATTTCTATGAATAAAACTTTTCAGAAAAGGAAAATAAAAAGTCCCAGGTCATAAAGCATTCAAACATAGCCAAATACTACTTTAGTGGATATTGGAAAGTTATGTTAGGCTAATATTTTTATTGGAAAATTACTATAAAAATTCCAAAGCTCTTAAGATGACACTTCAGCATGGCTTCTGAATCATAGCACCTAAAGGTATTTGGCAACAATTTTGTGATAAGTGAGCAATCATTATTTATTAAATCCACAAAGAAGGAAAAAATCTAGAAAATTATTCTAGATAAAATCAACCAAACAAGAAAGGATGAAGCAAATAGGGTAAAATATTAATAGAGATCAAATAGAAAGAATAGGTACAAGGATGTTCATTTTATTATTCTATTTTTTCTGTTTGAAATACTCCTTACAAAATTTTGGGCAAAAAAGAACGGTAAAATGCAGAGTTTTTAAAAAAGTAGTCTCATGTTTTGTAGAGTTGCATAATTGCAAGCAAAATGAATTTAAAGCAATAGTTATTTTGACTTTCTTTTGTTTTTCTGTGGCTTTGTGTCTGGCTTCAGATGAAGAGTCCTAACTACCTGCTGCCTGACAGAGTCTAGTGCCAAACAGAGACCAAATCTTGCCTACTCTGTGCGCAAAGAGTGACTCTCATTCCTGCTTATGGCAGTTCATTCCTGTTCACATGTATCCCCTCTGAGCTTCAAGAGCTGCTCCTCTCACCTGTCTCATTCTGGAAATACTACTGTTAGCAGCCATTATTTTTAATTGCCTTATATACTTGCTTTAACAAATGATTATCTACTTTTAAAATAATATTTCATTCTTTATTTTAAAGAACTAGTTGAGTGAAATTTAGAAAAAAAACGTAATCCATATGTGATGCTGTGCAATGTTGCTCTGTTCAGAAAAAATTTGTTTAGTGTTAAATTGGTAGATAATTATTTATTGTAAATGCATCATATGAAGCAGATTCTTTTTTGCCAAATGAGTTTTCATGATACTTGCTGAGATTGAAGTTAGCATTAGTCTCTCATTTTTTATTTATTTCTCTCACTTAAAACAATGGAATATGGTTTGTGTTTTCCAAAATATGGAGAAGAATTTAGGAAATGTGGAGAAATGTGACTTTTTTTTCCCTAGTCACTGTCAAAAATTGTAAACCAGTGATAGAGCTCACATACACATATGCATACAGATTTATATGCTAATGTATTAAGAAAATTCATATATAGCCTGAATATTTCTATATTCAGTATGCCTCCTGTATCAAATCTTTTTCTTTTCAATGACCTATCTTACTGTTTTTGCACCTATTCCATTTTAGGATTTTGTTAAGGAAATATTGTTTTTCATACATACATATAAAATACACTTTTTCTTTTATTTCACTTGAGTAACTATATTTCAGCATTGTTTTGTCATTTTTTCACACTATGCAGTAATAAACTGGAGCTGCATTCAAATGATTTGATATAACACGTTGAATCTTTCATTCTCAGTCTGGTCTTTTCTAGATAGAAAATTAGAAACTTAAGCTATATAAAAATTACTTTTATTAATAGTTTGTTATAGTCTCAGTACTTTCCCAAAAAATGAACAATTGCTGTTTTGGGAAGTTATAAAGTATTTTGTAAAATAAACAATATATTTATTTATATTCGTTTGTTCTTCATGTCCTCCCAGAAATCATCTACTTAGCCTAAACAAATACATTATGAAAAAAGACAAAACCAAAATGAAGGAATTGTAAGTACCTTTTAGAATTCCTACTGCTGTCACCTGATAATGGCAACTGTCAACACTTGTCTTGTGCCCTCATGCGTACCCTCATTTCCTCCAAACCCACTGCATTTTTCATTAGTTCTATACTCCCAAGACTGGAGGCCACCATGACCCATGCATTTTCAGCACTGAATAAATACGGTCTATCAATTTGACCTTTTATGCCAATATTTCTGCTTACAGTATGTGTTTCTCTTTCTCATTCTGGAGAGTTGGATAGTGCATTATGTGTTCCAGAGATAAAATATACTATCAAAATGTCACGTAGATTGAAGCAAATAATTTTTACTTCCTTAATATATTTTGACCAGAGCAGAAAGTCTCAGTATTTACTTAGAGAAAATGAATGTTATTACTCTTATGTACTTCTCTGTGGTTGGTTGGTTGGTTTTTTAGAGAAATAAAAATTAGTAAGTACAAGTTAGGTTGGAATTTTGTCTTTCATTGTTTTCATAATTTAATTTTATTTAATATATTTATTTAAAAAGATAAGGAAACGAGACTGAGGTAACTCAGTCGGTTAAGCAGCTGACTCTTGATTTAGGCTCAGGTCATGATCCCAGGGTCATGAGATTGAGCCCAGTGTCAGTCTCCACACTCAGCATGGAGCCTACTTAAGATTTTCTCTCTCCCTCTCTCTCTGCCCCTCTCCCTTCTCATGTACTCTCTCTCTCTCTCTAAGATAAATAAATCTTAAAAAAAAAAAAAAAGAAAAGAAAAGGAAACTGCTAAACTGGGATTGACTAATTTCCCTGTCCTGGAGAGTAATGACAGACACAAAACCATGTTTGAGTGGTAAAGAGCTCCAGTGATATTATTGTTTTAGTTCTTTCACTGCAAGCATCGATCGGAAATCACAGTTGATTTTCCTTTTTCCAGAAATGTCCAGATATTACTATCAAATTTCATATTTTATTTTACTTTCAGTATGATAGATCATACATCACAGTGTTAAGTGCTTGTTCTGTGCCAGATGCTATTCTAAGTACTGCGTTCAGATTACTTTATTTAATTTGCACAATAATCTATATGAGGAGTGATATTACACTACTTTTTAGTTGGAGAAACAAAGGCCAAAATGAGTATGTTAAGTGGTGGTGGAGACAGGCTTTCAGTCCTACAAGAAAATTCCAGTTCCTACTTAGGTGTTTTATCATAAACCATATTGATTTGTTCTCAACATTACTGCTTCTGCTTGGCCCCAAGCAAAATAAATAAATATATATTTTTCTAAAGTTCTAATTATTTTTAAGGCCTACGTAGGTGACTTTTTCTCCCTATGACTTTTATAAACAGCCTTTATTAGTTTATTTCCATTCAGATATTTTTTGCTATTTTCTACAAACTAAAGCATACAAAGCAAAATAGAGTGGTTCAGTTACGAACTGTACACTTTAAAAGAGTCTAAACTATCAATGTCAAAGAAAAAGATGTCAAAACCTATAAAGCGTAAACATTTAGAAGAGAATTGACTTAGATACTATTACATTAGTCTAACTATGGCTTCATATTTACAGCAGTAGGGTGAGGAATCTGCCACGTTCTGGTTTCTGTCCCCTTGAATTCATGCATTGAGATCCTAATGCCTCATGTGATGGCACTTAGCAGGTGGGACCTTTGGAAAGTGCTTAGTTCATGACTCTGAAGCCTTCATGAGTAGGATTAATGCTTTTATAAAAGAGACCCCACAGTTTACTCTGAGTAGACCGTTTAAGCTTAAGTTATTTAAGCAAAGGAAAATGTCATTGTTAATCAGGGAGACAGTCATGTCAATACTCAGCAATAGTCATTACCACAGAGGTTCTTCATTTCCTTTAGTAAATATGTGTATGTGTGTTTATATGTATTTCACATCTATATGGTTGCTATTTTTACTCTCCCTTCAAGTCTCAACTAATTTCTGTTTTGATCTCCACAAACCTTTTCCAAACTTTTCCATCCCCCAATACTCAGATCCCTGATTTGCTGTTCTGCTATTACACAGTTAAGAATTAAATTATAATAGTACCGCAATAAGAATTAGATCCCCCAAAGGAAGAAAAGTAATCGATTGTCTAAAAACTTTCATATAAAAAAATAAGCAATAAATATCACTTAATACAATCTTAGTAAATAGGCTAGAAATATGTTTATGTATTCATGTTATAAAATAGACTTATAGGGCAGCTCTGGTGGCTCAGCGGTTTAGCGCGGCCTTCAGCCCGGGGTGTGATCCTGGAGACCTAGAATCGAGTCCCATGTCGGGCTCCCTGCATGGAGCCTGCTTCTCCCTCTGCCTGTGTCTCTGCCTCTCTCTCTCTATGTCTCTCATGCATAAATAAAATCTTAAAAAAAAAAAGACTTATATATTTGTGGGGTGCCTGAGCAGTGCAGTCGGTTAAGTGTCTGACACTTGGTTTTGGCTCACATTGCGATCTCCAGTCATGGGATCCAGCTCCGTGCAGGGATGGGTGCTCAGCAGGGAATCTGCTCAGAACTCTCTCCCTCTCCCGCTGCTCCTCCCCTCACACACTGTCTCGGTTAAATAAATAAATAAATAAATAAATAAATAAATAAATAAATAAATATGTACTTATTAGTAGTAGTTTAATACTATGAATTATTTTTGAAAAAAATGATATGATAAAAGATGTAAAATACAAAAATATTTGAAGATCAAAATATTTAAGTATGGAGACTAGTGAATGTGCACTCTGATTCTCTTTCAGTTCAAATGCTAATAGTCCACTTGCATCTTCTTCCCTCACTCACTATATCATAAACATTTGTCTGCTGGAGAACAACCAAACCATAAAGCATATGCATCAGCTATCCCACAGAGAAATATAAAAGGATCACATTTTTGCTCCTTTGGTTTTGTGAAAATTGCTATTTGTCAACCAAAATCCATCCCTTCTCCCATAGATATAGGTTGTGGCTGGATATCCCAGCCTTCTTTGCAGATAGTTTGGGACCAGATGACTAAATTCTCCTGGTGTGTGTGAGTGAAGGTCAAGTGCACCACTTCCCAATACAAACACTGAGACACTGAGACATCAGATGCGTGCTCCTGGAGGCTCTTTTCCCAATCTGCAGCCTGGAAAGGGGGCAAATCTGTGACCCAACTCCTATTATGTGGAAGAGATCCATCCCCTAGGCCAGAGCATAGCTGTGGATAGAAGCAATTTGGATTCTCTGAAGGGCAATGTGGAAAAGTGCTATCCATCAGCCTGTACTACTCACCCTGGGACTGTAGAAGATCTGAGGTAATGGGCTTCCATGTTCTGGAAGCTGCTTCACTTTGGGTAGTCTTGGTCACAGCAGCCTAAGCTTCACCCTATATAATCCTTCTTGCACAGAGACTCCTCTGCCTATGTCTTCTGTGTTGCCTTGTTGAAACTGCAAGTTTTATTTATTTTTTTTATTTTTTATTTTTTTTTAAACTGCAAGTTTTATAAGATGGCATGATAAGGAAGACAAGGGGATACAAAATATTTTTCCCCAAATATCTTTCTGTTCAGGTTTAAAATGAATTCAGCATCAGATTATTCCAGGTCCATTCCTGGCTTCTACACGTGTAGGTAAACGGAGGTGAACTACAAAAATCTCTTCAGTTGTCTTATCTACAAAATGGCAATAGTCATAGTATTTATCTCTTTATTTTGAGGATTAAATGTGACTACTACTTATGTCGACTGCCCAGATGCTGGTCCACACTAAGCATCAATACATGCTTATTGTTGCTATATACTCACATGCCACTGCCAACTTTTTGGCATTTCTCCTGGCCTGAATGGCAACTGAAAACATGTGACCAGTTAGAGTGACAGTCAGGACAGACAAGCCACTCCTGTCATTTAGGAGCTGTCAGAGGTGAGCAGACTTTTCCTATAAAGGAGGAGGTAGTAAATCCTTTATGCATCGCAGGGCATGAAAGTAGTCTCAACCACCGAACTCGGCTGTGTTAGTGCAAAAGGACCCACAGACAAGTAAATAAATAAGCGTGGCAGTATTCCAATAAAACTTTATTTCAGAAACAGATGGTAGCATAGATTTAGCCAGGAGGCTGTTTGCCAGCCCCTGACTATGGAGTCATGGACAGGTGATGAACGCAGGTACTAATTTCATCATTCCTTAAGAAGATGTTTACACAAAGTCACAGGAAAATGTGCACAGCAGATCTGAAGAGTCTTACCGTTAATTTTGCTAGATTTACTGGCAGTCATGCAGATGCCTTCTATTATTCACCAAATCACTCTAACATTTATTGATGCACCTGTTGCATTTCACGTTTCGTTTTTATACACTGTAAAATGGGCAAATATACTCTATGCCCTAAATCCATGCTTCGATTCTTCTGTGAAACAACTGAACATCATTTGGTTAAGAATATAGCACCTTTATTCTCTGAATATTGGAAAGGTGGGGAGAAGCACAAAGCACCATTGTAATTAGAATTAGTAGATGATTAGGTTAAAACTGAGAAGATAAAATACATAATAAATTGATGCTGCAGGAAAATTCACTTCAGAGTAAAAGGGAATAAGAGTAATAATAGAGTCTTATGAATAGCTCATAGCTCACAGATAATTTCCTTTGCCTTTAGCAGTTTTTGTAATTTACTGAGATGTATTACTTCTCACCCTCTTGTCTCTCCTGTCTTTATCCCTTCCTCCCATTCTTGCATTCTTACAACACCCACATTTATTTCCCCTGGTCTCTGGCTTCTCAGCCACCCCTGATTTTCCATCCTTTACTCCGGTCTGCAACTACAATTGTTTTGCACCTTCTATGTCTCTTACATCAGCTTTAACATTCAGACATATTAATACTCACAGGTAGAGTTTAGGTTTTGCAGAATGTGAATTGGAAATTACAAAGAATTTTGTTTATTTTGATCACTAATTATGTAAAGGGTTTATCTTAAATTTAGGGGTTTCTTATAGAATGACTTGGATTTTTATCCCAGGCTTACTTTTTTTGTGATGTCTTCCCATGAAATTGTATTGAATTTATAAAGGAAGCTTAACAGACCATATATGTATTCATCTATCGGGGCTTGATCCATTTATATCTTCTACCATCTGTATGCATCTCTGGATGTTGCATGGAGACTAGTTTTTACCTCAGATTCTATTTGTGACAATAAGATAGGACTCAAGGAAATGATTTCCACCAGTTGGTGGTAAAAAAACCCTGAGATGATACTTATTCCTTCTGTTTTTACCATCAACATCATCAACACAAAGGAGAAGGCCATCACATCCCTCTTTCACATAAATCCGTTATGGTTTTCTTTATCAACTACTAATTCACCACAAAGTTGTGAATGGGATAAATTTTGGAAGAGTTGGAAAAAGAAGTTTCTGATAGTCAAACCTTTCCAGTTACAAGTCCTAAAGTGTTTTCAAATGGAAATGACTTAGAGATATCGTCCTTTTTGCTCATTTTACAATAAGAGACCAAAGCACATGGTGACCATTTTACTCATTGTCCCACAACTGGTTGATATCAGAGCTGTGACTAGAATCCAACTTTCCATCTTTACCCAGAATACTGAAAATTGGCGTTAGGCTACTTTACTTTTCTGAAAAACCTATATTAGCACTTGTTCTCCTTGACTGAAAGAAACCTAAGGGGATTTTACCTTTTATGAAATGGTCCCTTCCTCACTCTGTACCATTTCAGTTTATGAAAGGTTCCATGGGAATGCTCGGTTTGACAGCAGGGGAAACCCTTAGACAGGGAGAAGCTCTGAAGCGCTCTGCAAGTCAATGTGTCTAGTTTCTGCACTAGATATACTAAAGGGAGCCATTCATTCATATGTGGTGGGTGGCGCAAATAAATACCTATCCTTCTTTTCAAGGGCTTATTGTGGTGAATAAGGAAGAACTGCCCAAACAATATACATCTATTCTCTTCATGAATGTGAAACCCAGTGACCTGAAAACCACATTTATGTCACTATTGGTGGTAGACTCATTGGAAAATGTGAACCTTTAAAGACCAGGAACAGGCATTGCCATAACAATTTTAAGATTTCTACCTGCCAGTTCCCCTCCATATTCTTAGCAAACCAGCTCCGAGTTTACCGTGAAAGAGTTTAGGGACATCTAGAAATAAAAAATCTGTTGCTAATTGGTAAACAATGAGAAATTATAGTGTTTAAATATTCCCAAGATGGGAAACTACTTTGAAAACCTGTATACATAATAATAAGAAAGCCAAAATATAATAAATATTATATAGATCAAAAGAACAGTTTGTAAATATTTGTTGTTAGAGTTAAAATTACCATTTCTGTTCTTACCTCCCCCCACTTTTTAAACTATATTTAAATGAACAAAATTAAACATACAAACTGCTTTGTCAATAGTTAAACGAAGTTAACATTTTCAGTAAGAAAGACAAATATCTAATTACAATTATATTATTGAGGTTTTTTTTAATTAATTTTTATTGGTGTTCAATTTACCAACATACAGAAAAACACCCAGTGCTCATCCCGTCAAGTGTCCACCTCAGTGCCCGTCACCCATTCCCCTCCAACACCCGCCCTCCTCCCCTTCCACCACCCTTAGTTCGTTTCCCCGAGTTAGGAGTCTTTATGTTCTGTCTCCCTTTCTGATATTTCCCAACATTTCTTTTCCCTTCCTTTATATTCCCTTTCACTATTATTTATATTCCCCAAATGAATGAGAACATACACTGTTTGTCCTTCTCCGATTGCCTTACTTCACTCAGCATAATACCCTCTAGTTCCATCCACGTTGAAGCAAATGGTGGGTATTTGTCGTTTCTAATGGCTGAGGAATATTCCATTGTATACATAAACCACATCTTCTTTATCCATTCATCTTTCGATGGACACCGAGGCTCCTTCCACAGTTTGGCTATTGTGGCCATTGCTGATAGAAACATCGGGGTGCAGGTGTCCCGACGTTTCATTGCATCTGAATCTTTGGGGTAAATCCCCAACAGTGCAATTGCTGGATCGTAGGGCAGGTCTATTTTTAACTCTTTGAGGAACCTCCACACAGTTTTCCAGAGTGGCTGCACCAGTTCACATTCCCACCAACAGTGTAAGAGGGTTCCCTTTTCTCCGCATCCTCTCCAACATTTGTTGTTTCCTGCCTTGTTAACTTTCCCCATTCTCACTGGTGTAAGGTGGTATCTCATTGTGGTTTTGATTTGTATTTCCCTGATGGCAAGTGATGCAGAGCATTTTCTCATGTGCATGTTGGCCATGTCTATGTCTTCCTCTGTGAGATTTCTCTTCATGTCTTTTGCCCATTTCATGATTGGATTGTTTGCTTCTTTGGTGTTGAGTTTAATAAGTTCTTTATAGATTTTGGAAACTAGCCCTTTATCTGATATGTCGTTTGCAAATATCTTCTCCCATTCTGTAGGTTGTCTTTTAAAAACATATTATGAACAGCTGTACGCCAATAAATTAGGCAATCTAGAAGAAATGGACGCATTCCTGGAAAGCCACAAACTACCAAAACTGAAGCAGGAAGAAATAGAAAACCTGAACAGGCCAATAACCAGGGAGGAAATTGAAGCAGTCATCAAAAACCTCCCAAGACACAAGAGTCCAGGGCCAGATGGCTTCCCAGGGGAATTCTATCAAACGTTTAAAGAAGAAATCATACCTATTCTACTAAAGCTGTTTGGAAAGATAGAAAGAGATGGAGTACTTCCAAATTCGTTCTATGAGGCCAGCATCACCTTAATTCCGAAACCAGACAAAGACCCCACCAAAAAGGAGAATTACAGACCAATATCCCTGATGAACATGGATGCAAAAATTCTCAACAAGATTCTAGCCAATAGGATCCAACAACACATTAAGAAAATTATTCACCATGACCAAGTAGGATTTATCCCTGGGACACAAGGCTGGTTCAACACTCGTAAAACCATCAATGTGATTCATCATATCAGCAAGAGAAAAACCAAGAACCATATGATCCTCTCATTAGATGCAGAGAAAGCATTTGACAAAATACAGCATCCATTCCTGATCAAAACCCTTCAGAGTGTTGGGATAGAGGGAACTTTCCTCGACATCTTAAAAGCCATTTACGAAAAGCCCACAGCAAATATCATTCTCAATGGGGAAGCACTGGGAGCCTTTCCCCTAAGATCAGGAACAAGACAGGGATGTCCACTCTCACCACTGCTGTTCAACATAGTTCTGGAAGTCCTCGCCTGAGCAATCAGACAACAAAAAGACATTAAAGGCATTCAAATTGGCAAAGAAGAAGTCAAACTCTCCCTCTTCGCCGATGACATGATACTCTACATAGAAAACCCAAAAGCCTCCACCCCAAGATTGCTAGAACTCATACAGCAATTTGGTAGCGTGGCAGGATACAAAATCAATGCCCAGAAATCAATGGCATTTCTATACACTAACAATGAGACTGAAGAAAGAGAAATGAAGGAGTCAATCCCATTTACAATTGCACCCAAAAGCATAAGATACCTAGGAATAAACCTAACCAAAGAGGTAAAAGATCTATACCCTAAAAACTATAGAACACTTCTGAAAGAAATTGAGGAAGACACAAAGAGATGGAAAAATATTCCATGCTCATGGATTGGCAGAATTAATATTGTAAAAATGTCAATGTTACCCAGGGCAATTTACACGTTTAATGCAATCCCTATCAAAATACCATGGACTTTCTTCAGAGAGCTAGAACAAATTATTTTAAGATTTGTGTGGAATCAGAAAAGACCCCGAATAGCCAGGGGAATTTTAAAAAAGAAAACCATAGCTGGGGGCATCACAATGCCAGATTTCAGGTTGTACTACAAAGCTGTGGTCATCAAGACAGTGTGGTACTGGCACAAAAACAGGCACATAGATCAATGGAACAGAATAGAGAACCCAGAAGTGGACCCTGAAATGTATGGTCAACTAATATTTGATAAAGGAGGAAAGACTATCCATTGGAAGAAAGACAGTCTCTTCAATAAATGGTGCTGGGAAAATTGGACATCCACCTGCAGAAGAATGAAACTGGACCACTCTCTTTCACCATACACAAAGATAAACTCAAAATGGATGAGAGATCTAAATGTGAGACAAGAGTCCATCAAAATCATAGAAGAGAACACAGGCGACACCCTTTTTGAGCTCGGCCACAGTAACTTCTTGCAAGATACATCCACAAAGGCAAAAGAAACAAAAGCAAAGATGAACTATTGGGACTTCATCAAGATAAGAAGCTTTTGCACAGCAAAGGATACAGTCAACAAAACTAAAAGACAACCTACAGAATGGGAGAAGATATTGAGTTGTTTTTAAAAGAGTTTGTTTTGTAGCAATTTCATCAAAATGAGAAAACAACAACAACAAAAATACTGACTTAAAAACTGGCCCGTTCAAATGGAGGAATAATTTTCTACGCAGCATTCATTCAATAGCCTAAACTAGCAAAATATTCTCCATCTTGTCCTGAAAGTGGTATGAGGATGATTTCTACATTTCAGAGTGTTTCTTTATTTTTAATATTTTATTTATTTGACAGAGAGGGAGAGAGTACAAGTAGGGTAAGCTGCAGGCAGAGGGAGACAAGTAGGCTCTGCGCTGAGCAGGGAGCTGATGCAGGGCTGGATCCCAGGACCCTGGTATCATGACCTGAGCTGAAGGCAGATGCTGAAACCTACTGACCCACCCAGGCACACCATTCAGAGTGGTTTCCATTTTGTTTCTTTGTTTGCATGTTTGTTTTACCTTGGAATGGTACAAGTGTGGCTCATTTATTTACATTTTATTGCAAAACCCAGACATTGTGTGTGTGTGTGTATGTGTGTGTGTGTGTAAAAGGTAGACGCTTGATAAATAAAAACATCTATATCTATTTACTTGCCATGGTCCTGGAGCTCAAGTAATATAATCTTATTCTTTCTTCAGATATACTTTTTCTTACACTTTGTCATGGAGGAAGGCTCTGGCAGTGAACTGGGTGTTATTAGAAGGAAAAGGTCAACACCACTATTGTTCTCAAAGGACCCAGTATATGATGATGTGTAAGAGGTCAGTTAGCAGCACTTCTGGCAGGCTTGGGAACATTCCCTAACTTGAACACATCTTTAGTCTTTCTACTCCTCCTTCCTATAAATTTATGTAATTTTGAGAACTGTGATTGAAATGGATCAGAAAATAAAAAGTATTTAATTAAAAATGTGTTCTAATCTTTAGGTAGACATGCATCTGTAGACATTCAGATTTACCTAGTAAGTCTTACTTGAATAGTGAAATTGTATTCGATAATAGTACCCTTTATAAGAAATGTGGAATATTTTCCCTCTCAGCTTTCTAGAATTCTTGTGACTTTTTCTTTTTCAATATTTATTTTTTTAATTAAAGATTTTATTAATTTATTCATGAGAGACACGAAGAAGCAGAGACATAGGCAAAGGGAGAAGCAGATTCCCGAAGGGGAGCCTGATGCTGAACTTGATTCCAGGACCCTGGGATCACCACCTGAGCTAAAGGCAGATGCTCAACCACTGAGCCATCCAGGTGCCCCAACTTTTTTGACATTTAAGGACTTTTAAAAAACAGTTTATTACCATATTTCATGAAATCATACTTTTCTTAATAGGTACATGGAGCAAGAAATGATTTTATAAAAAGTTCAACAGCTGTTCTAAAAAAAATCCAAAGTTTGCTAACATATTTCTGCAGTTAAAATACTGCTCATTTGAAGTGAATGCTCCAAAGTTGACTTCAAATCATCATTCTTGTAGCATATAAAGCTCAGTAGGTATAGGGAGACTCCCACTGTAGGAAACTCTTGATCAATACACCCAATATTATTGAAAATGCATCATCATTCTTACTATGCATGGAAATTATGCTTTCTATGAAACAAACTAGTTTTCAGTCTCTTTCAAAAATTATGAGATGTGCTCAAGGACATATTATAAAAACCTGACAGTACAGTGAAATTTGTTTAATGTGGCAAATCACGGATATTTAACTGAAAGCCATGTCTGCCTTATTGTTGTTGGCAGTGATATCTGCCTGAAGTTTTCATATTAACTCCTTAATAAAGCCAGCATTTGGGATCCCTGGGTGGCGCAGCGGTTTGGCGCCTGCCTTTGGCCCAGGGCGCGATCCTGGAGACCCGGGATCGAATCCCACGTCGGGCTCCCGGTGCATGGAGCCTGCTTCTCCCTCTGCCTATGTCTCTGCCTCTCTCTCTCTCTCACTGTGTGCCTATCATAAATAAATAAAATAAAAAAATCAAAAAAAAAAATAAAGCCAGCATTCTAAAAGAAAGAAGAATGTTAAAGACTATTAGAAACGTCTCTGATAATATGCTTATTAATCCACTGAATCAATTTATTTGAGGTAGATTTATTACATTTTCTCTCATGAACCCATTTAGTCTATATAATTGTCTAGAAGAAATTATCTAAGAGTAAGTGTGCCAGGTAAGCAGAAACAATCTGTTGAAAGAATCATCAGAAACACTGCATCAGATTAATTTTTATAGAGCATTTCCAATTTCCTACCATATAGCCAATAACCTACTGATAATTGTTTGATCTACAAATACACCTGCACTCAATAACTGGTCAGGTCTAAGCAAAATGTCTGACTTCAAACTTGATCTTAAAAAAAAAAATCTAAAAATTAAAAAAAAAACTGAAAATAAACCAAAAAAAGCGGTGCATAAACAAACACAAATGAAGACTGGATACATTGAGTATTTGCTATTGAAATATGCATTGGCTATTTACTTTCACCCATATTGTGTTATTTAAAGTCCATTTCTTAATCAATGTTTTACTTTGTTTTTCCCCAAAAGAATTGATTTTTACTACACATAAAGAAAATACTCCTCATAACATCCAGAAATTTGGAGAGAAAATAAAATAACAGTCTTATTTTCTGAATGAAGTTAATTTACAGCTCAAATAAATAAAGACACTTGGAGTTGTAGGTAAACAATCGCCTACCCTTACCTGTCCATCTCCTGGACACATGACTATGTGTGTTGATTAAGGGCAGGGCACTTGTGGAGGCAGAGAGGAGTCTGGTATCATATCCATCTCTTGCTACTCTGATTTTTCAGGCAGTCTAATCATTCTCTACCTCATTGAACAGGGTTATAAAGTAAGATAATAGCAGTACATGACCTACAGGGAAGTTGTAAAAATTAAATGAGAAAACACAAATTAAAATGCTTACCATAGAGCTTTTCATTATAGATGCTCATTATTAATAATGGGCTTAGTAAAGGTAAATAAGTAACTAAATAAACAAGAAAAAAAAAGAGTATGAAAGTTGTTTGAGTCTATATATGCCAGAACCATTTGGGGAAGAATATTAATAAAAACTCATTTTCCCATTACCAAAAATGAGTAATTAAGAATTTTTAAAAAATACAACAGTTTATGCACTAAATCTTTCTGAGGCTCCTCCCTTCAGTCCTGTGAGACTAAATGGTGGAAATGGTTAGCAGACGGTAGAGAAAGTCAAGGAAGGAAAAGAACATTAAAGGTTTAGTGAGCACTCTCAATAGAAACAAACTAAATCCAAAGACTTCCAGTGACCTTCTTGGGAGCCATTTAACTCATGTCTAGAAGTTCAACAATTTCAGCTTTATTATTTCACTCTGTACCCAGTTTCTTCTTCTGCCTTTTCAGTTATTATTATTAATTATATAAAAAATAAGGTCTTGTAGGTATCAAAAAAGAGGAAGAGTGGAGGAATTATTTCTTATTTCAGTTGTGAGCTGGGGGAGTGAGGGATGTATTAGTGTCCATCTAGCAATATTAAGGAGAAAACAAAAATAAGCATGTCGTGTCCTCATGGTATATTTAGAGAAGCCCAAGAAGAGCAAGGGGATCCAGAACTTCCATTGGACTGGGAAGCTGCTTTGACATCTAGTTTGAAAAGGCATATGCAGATTCCCCAAATAGCCAGTTCCTTCACCTCTGGACACATAAAGCACAGAGAACAGGGATTCTCCCCTGGGAGCCATGGCTGCAGATGGACTGCAGTCTATCCTTGACAGATAGAGTATCTGAAATGAAATACAAAACTTGTGCAGCATTCATATGAGCATTTTATTGGAGATAAACCCACAGATGAGAATAGAACCCTAAAGGAGATTACAACACACACACACACACACACACACACACACACACACAGAAATCTAAAGGTCTTTTAATGTCTGTAAGTTATTATTTAGCAGATATGGAATATGCATAGAATCACTGATTAAAGATGAAAGAAGCATTAATGGTCAATGAGTTACTAGACTTTTTGATGTTAGATATAAGGGTCTTGGGAATCAAAAAAGCTAAATGACTGGCCCCATGATGACAATAAGAAAACTTCTAAATAGTAGCTTCAGATATAGAAAACAGTTTTTCTCTCCATTCAATGATCTTTATATATTTAAATCAATAATGACTGTTGTCTGACCATAGTATGTACATAAATTGTATCAGGCAGTATTCTACATACTAAATGCACTATATAATCAAATTCCTTAGTGCTGAGGAACAAGTTTGATTTTATTAATTGGGGAAGTTTGAGTAACCAGCTTGTTGGGAGCAGATCAGAAATTCAAAAATTCTCTAACTCTAAAACTCGAATTGCATAATGTTGTAATGTTCTTTGCCAGGTTGATTACTCTCTTCTGAAGACTCTAATACCGTTTTTCAGTGTTTATTAGTTTGTCCTCGATAGCAATTTTCACAGTGCTGAGAATTAAGCAGGATCTCAGGAGAAGAAGATTCTTGTTGGTTGAGTGATGATGGAGAGTGTGCTAGTGATGATATTAGTGATGGTGTAGCCATCCAGACTCCTGAGTATGGGAAATGAAAGCAAATGGACCCTGGAAATATTGATCTCTCATTAAAAAGTGTACCTTAAAGAGAGCCAACAGGATGCTGGAAGAGTACACAGCATATCCATCAACTTATCACTCAGAATTAGATTTAGAGAAGGAATCATTGACTTCTAAAAGTGGCGGACCTTGGGAACGTCCAAATGGACTCTCAGAATTATTAACACTTGAATGCACGGACCCAATCATACTGTTAAAGAGACTGTACTCTGAATACTCTTTACCATTAGTCTCACTATTTTTAAGTTCATTCATTGATTTTTTTAAGAAAAAGGAGCATTTGATATTTTTTACTTTCTTAATTACTTTGTAAAGGAATAATTAAAATGTAATCATCAAAGTTGGGCAAACAGCCCTATGAATAAACCCAGAATAAGATGAACTGACAACATGGACCCTATTTGAACAATGCCGGGTAGGCAGACTTTTCTTAGCTTTAGTTACTACAACTGAAATGGAAGATTCTTCTTTAAGTAAAAACAATTCTAATTTGTCATGTATTTTTTTTTTTTTTTGCCCAAGTCTTTATAAGAAATTCCTTAACATCAAGCTACTTGATGAAAAAGACAGAAGACCCACACTGGAGCTTCACAGTAGGTATAGATGAAAGACAGGGATATTGTAAGGAACACTTAGGTATTAACACCTGAAAATACTAACACAAAGAATAAGTCCTAAGTGTTTCATGAGCTGAATAACCTTGAAGACCTTATTTCAATAAAACATTTCTAATTAATTGTCTTCAATAGAAACTGGAATGGCAATATTTAGACTTAGTCCTTCACCTTCTCTGAATTCTACTTTGCATTAGGCCAAACACTTGGGTTCAAATAAGACCTTAATTGGTAAAACATCTTGTTTGGTATGTCCTTGGTTTTGAGCTTCTTTGGTGATTTTTGCTTCTTCAAATTGAGTTGGCTGGATGCCAATTTCATTTTGAGGAACTTTTTTGATATTTAGTAATGCAAGAAATTATATACATTTTTGCTATCAAATCAGAATTGCTCCAGCTTTTCATTCCATGACCTCAAGTAAACAATTGATAAGATCAACCGGGGTGCTTAAAGTGTCATTCTTCTTCACTCTTCAATATTATACAGCCTTCAATATTATAAATGCCTATTTAGGCCATCCTAGGATGAAGCATGGAACTGGAGTTGCTTTGGAGGTTGGGTTAGGATTCTCAAATGTTTCTTGAACCCTGGTGTTCCCTATTTTAATATCTTATTCTAATATCCAGGATCCTACACTTTGCTAATCAGTGTTCTGACTTCAGGATATGATTTAGCTTTTGCAAGTCAGCAGGATACATGAATACCTGATCCACTCTTCTAGTTACTTGGAGACAGAAAGAAAGGACTTCCTCTGGCAAAAGTATATACTCGCTGTATTTATCTTTTACATGTTTGGGTGTGCTGGCCAGGACTGGAAGCTCACTCCCTTGGGGTACCATTTTGAAGTCAACAAGAAGCGACAGACACATCTCACAACCCTTACATTTATTTTCAGCTATTCACAGGAGCAACTTAGTGAGCACACAGTATGGATTCTTGGGAGACAATAAGCAAAATGTCATCTTTTGCACATCTCATATAACAAGAACTATCAGCTCTCACATTGGAATCAGGATCTTCTTACCTTTGGTACTGCACTTACCTTGTAGTGAATGTCATGGTAGATGTTTAATAATCAACCCCCACCCCCGCCAAAGTACCTAATGTGTAGTAGTTGTGTTTCCATGGTAAAATCTGCACACTCAGTAATTTCAAACTACCAACATGGAGGAGATTTGGAAAGAGATGCAAATAATCAGCAGCACACCACTGTCTTTATGCCATTATTTGGTATAAATATGATGTGGTTTTAGAATAGTGACACCATCACTCAAAAGTCTACCCATACTGATATAAGAAAATCTTGCTTGACTAATATTACATGTATCTTTGCTCTATATTTTGTTGCATCTCTGATCCATGGATTTAAAGGTATCTTGGTCCTATGTAAGTTTTGTCCTAGTGGTCATTCTCTATCAGCTCTATGACACAACATGGAACTTGAATAGAAAATATATTTTATAAAAATTCTAGGGTGATTGGTGTTTGCCATGACGGTATCAAAGGCTCACATCCATGCAATTAATTATCCTTATGCTATTAGTCATGACCTTCTCCTTTGAAATGATTGCCTGCCATCTGTTATTTCATTAAGTATTAAATCTTTGTCGCTGAGCAGCAAGCCAATTTGCCTTAGTGAATTTACCAAAAAAGCATTTTAAATTTCTTTATGAGGGTTGTAATTGCTTAAACTCAGTGTTCTTTTAAATTCCCAATAAAAAGTTGAATATATGCATGTGGGGTACACTGCAATCAAGATATTGAAGTCATTAGCTGTGCAGTCATACAACCTCTTAAAAGTCTTCTCACAGTTTAAACCGTACATTATCACAGTATGTATTTATTGCAAATTTTGCCCATTAAAAATGAGGATGTGCACATGATAACTATGCAAGAGCTTTATTAATAATTCTGTGAGGCAATAAATTGTTGCCATTTACATGTGTCCCAAAACTGCCTTTGGATTGTACTTTCCTGTCCTCTGGATGTGTGTTTTGTGTATAACTGATTTCTCTGTATTACCATTCATCTGATCACTCAATTTGCATTCCCTTATTGATTTCATAATCTAGATTAAAAACTACTTAACATGGAGTGCATGGGGACATGATTTTGATAAGGCCATGACAATGTGAAGGACAAATGATACATACTGCATTAAACTTTTCCTACTATATTCATAGTTTTCAATGAGGCATCATTATTTACTCTCAGAAAAAAGTTAGTGAGTAGTGCTAACCTCACCTTCTGCCTAAAGGCTGAAGGGTAACTCACAACAAACCAAGGGTAACTCACAACAAAAGTGTCCAAGTGTCCAAGTGGAAAGTCATACAACTTCTGAGACTTTACCTAAACTACCCAGTTCAGGCATTTTTCACTGTGGGGGCCCAGTACAAAATACTCAGTGCCACAAATATACAGTGGATATGATGATGGGAACTCAAATTAAGGAATAGTCTCTAAGGCCAGGCAGACATGCCACTCTCAGACAAAAATGTAGTGACTGGTAACAGAGTCAGAGTATTATTAGAAATAAGTACTGAGAATAGAAAGTCACATGAGCAAGTCAAAGATTCAACCTTTACAAAGATGCTGGGAGTTAGATATATATTAGACCAGAAACTCAGAAAGCAGATGAGCTGAAACAGAACAAATCAGACAGAAGCACGTGAGTTTGAAATAAGATTTTTTTGCAAATCAAATTCAGATAGTGGGGTGTCCATTATCAGAATGTAAGTTTTTGGGAGGATGAACCGAAAATTGGGGAACTGACATAAAATCTCAAAGTCAGCGCTGGAATACAGAATCTAG
This sequence comes from Vulpes lagopus, assembly GCF_018345385.1. Classification (NCBI taxonomy): domain Eukaryota; kingdom Metazoa; phylum Chordata; class Mammalia; order Carnivora; family Canidae; genus Vulpes; species Vulpes lagopus. Next base: position 48,965,279 of record NC_054847.1, on the reverse strand, counting down.
CAGTAATTTGACAGAGAGAATCACCTGGTACCTGAGGAGCCCTCCAAGTCGAGGGCAGAGATTGGCTGAAGAAGTTCGCTGAATGTTGATCACCTGCCTCAAACCTAGATGGACCTTTGTCCCTTGGGGCACACCTGAGAGTGTTGGGATATCAGTTGTTGCAGAGGCAAAGACTAGCGGAATGAGAGAGGACATTGTTCCAAACATGCTAATTTTCACTAGAAGTGATGTTGATTATTATTGCAGCTTATCTATAACGCGTCTGCTTGTTGCCAAAAAGTCATTTGCTGAAAACCAACTTTCTTCTCTACCTTGAATTCCTAAATTCACATTTCTGGCACTGAGACTGACCGTCTCCTTTGTTGTGATCTGCAGAGCTCTCTAAAAACATAGACTGCTAGGTCTCAAGCCACTCCTATGGTATTATTCAGGAATCTATAGTTTCTTAAGATTCCTGGATGATTCTGATATATTTCCAGCTCTGAAAGCTGCTGTAACGAATTGCAATGCTACTTAGAAAAAAAAAAACTTGATACAGAAGAATTCAGATAGAAAGATTAAAAGGGTAAAACTGTCAGTACCTGAGTAATAAGGAATGCATTTCCAAAATATAAAACATCAGACTTCAGAAGATGACCTCTAACAAGGGAAAGGCAAAGGCTCTAAAAGAAAAAAAGAAAAAAGTCAAGAGAGCTTTAAAACCAGAGCACCATTTGATTTATATTCACCTAAAGAGACGGAAAATGATTTCCCTTTTTCAAATGAATCAGTCCACAGCTTTCTGGAGCTCTGGTGTTGAGGGATTTTAAGTCATGTAATTACAAAAAGAAGAATGAAAAAGTCTTAAAACATAAAAAAGGTAAAGGAGACAGCTTCTATGTAGTGTTTATACTACAAGATAACTAATTATAGCCAGACATGAAAAAGCAAAGGGCCGCAGTAAACAAACAGACAAAACCATTCACTATGTACGCATCCCCTCCAAGGCTCTGACACGTGAGGGGGAAATTCTTGAGCTTTATAGTGAAGTCAAGTGGCTGTGGTAAGGGAAGTCTTCATTCAGTAAGGAGGAATGTTTGGTTAGGTAGGTAATGACATGAGAGATTCATGGAAATGAGTGAATAATTTAGGAGGGTCATACTCTTGATTAGCAACATGGACCATATTCTGAAAGTGTGTAGGAAATGTTTTTTTTTTTTTTTTAGGGAAAAGGAAACTATAACACAATAGTTTCATTCTGAGGACTGTTCTCAATAAAAAATAGTACTTTTAACAGGTGTTTGAACGTGTCTAATGGAGTTTGGTACAGGGATCCCTTAAATCTCTCTATTCTTCTAGTAAATCTATTTGTACTTTGAGTATTTGAGATAACCTGAGGTGATAGACTCAACAATGAGTCTCACAGAAATGCTCGCAACTCACTTTTCCTAGTTTCAAATTTGATTTCAAAAGTCCCACAGGTGATTCTAAAATTTTGTTTTCTACCACATTCCTTATCAAGCCACCACTTCAATTAAAACATAATAAAAATCAAACCTTGTACTTAGTGGAGATGCCTAGACACGGCTAAAAATTGTAATACTTCTCAGCATTAGAGAAGTATTTTGGATATTCACTTTAAAGAACTGAAAAATGTAAAAATCATAGTTTGAATGATCTCTGGGAGAGGAGATAATAGTTGAGGAAAAAATATATAGCTATGTGTAAAGTTTTAAAATAATCTTATAATTAGGAGTTGACAAGAATAATTCCACCCATAAAACACACACACACACACACACACACACACACACACACAGAAGAATCTTCTAGGAAGGAATCTGGAACTAAAGATTGTGGAAGAAAGGTTGGGCACATTGCTGTTAACTCCAGCCTCCAAAAAGAAAACAAAACCAAAAAGAAAATTCAAGAAATGCCCTTAGTGTCTTTGTAGCCAGAGGTGTTTATGGGGCGATAGAAGAGGGTGATACAGAAAGTAGGATTAGAGGATGAGCAAGCAAATGTAGAAGGAACACAGTGATTATATGATACATTGATAGTTCATTTAATAGAAGTTGGAGAAGGAAAGCAGAAGGATCAGAAGAAGCGTTACAGTTGTGTAACGTAGAGAATTTTTTGTAATTGTCACCTCTGCTTATATTTTTTTGGAGGCCATGTCAGTGAATATGATAAATGTGTTTTCAGCACCCATGTGCTACAATAGAGTGTTGAGAGTCACCTTGAGCTGTAGTTGAATATTCATTTCCTCATCTTTATGCCATGAATATTATCTCTCTACCCCTCCAACAGGTACATTTTGTTGTTAAGGGTAATGAAAGCTGTGTAAGCTGTTGTATGAAAGAGGCATTATAATTAATAGTCGAATCAGAGGCGTTCTTTCTGTAGGACCCCTTGGAGCCATGGGGGCCGCGATGAAGCTCATACCTGCACTGGCCAGTTCTGTGATGGGGAAGTGTCTGGTCATTATGGGGCTGGGAGCACAGTGTATTGGAGAGTGGGGACAGCGAACCAGAAACACACTCTCCACTAGTGCTAGAAAAGTCAGTAACAAAGGAAAGAAAGATGCTGATCACTTCCCTATGTCCTCTGTTGAAAAGAAGTTAGAATATATTTCTTAACGTTCCTTATAATACTTTAAAGCATACCTTCCTGGAGGACAAAAGGACATCTATTTTTTTTTTTTTAATAAGTTGCTCTTTGCCATATACACTGTCCCTTTCTCCCCAGGGCTCAGCCTGCCGTGTCTGCAGCTCTGATTTCAAGGGGAAGTAAAGGCGATATGACAGGAAATAAACCACATTCAAGTAATGTAATAACTGGACTCTTGCTCTAAGCCACAAAATTGGGGCAAATGGCCTGCTGAAAAGGGAGAGATTGCTTTTGTGTGGCCCTCCTCAGCATGAAAGACAGAGATGCTCCAGAAGACAATAGAAAAATGTTGCACACATCTTTTCTATCATTTTCAAGAGACTGACTTAACTCCTAATCCAAGAAACTCTTATATGAATCTAAATGTGACTTTGGTGAAAGTCATATTTGGGCATTCTCTGAGGGAGCATGGTATGAAACTACGACGAGGGTGATTTTTAAACTTTTTTTTCTTTGTTTAATTGGTTTAATTTAATTATCCAAATTTATTATATAATCATTAAACTTTTGCATTGCCTATTACTAACATTTTCACTCTAAAATCGATATATAATTTCTTCAACTCCCAAAGGACTTAGGATAAATTTGAAAGAGGCTTTTATTTTATTAGATGCATATTAGGAACAAATATAGAGCACAGAGCTATTTTCTGTGAATTTACTTCACACTTTCCTTAGAGATCTAACAAAAAAACCGTGAAACTAAATAATCAGGAACTTTCTTACAGTCTCTCAAGACCTCTATCTCGTTTTGTTATGTCTTCTTAGTAAATGAGAAGTCTGCTTTTATTAACTAAATTATCTTCTTTCATTAAATAAAAATGTCAATGCATTAAAATTTATTTAAATTAGTCAGAAAATAACAATGTTTTTCAGTGTTTTAGTCAGAACACTGTGAACCTTACTTTAAAGGTCAATTTCAGAATTATTTCTTTTTTTAAACTCAAACCTGGTGTTTAATATTTAAACCGTGGCTTATAATTATTTTTCTTGAGGCAGTGTTTATTTCTATGACTTCTATATAGCAGATACTTTTTTTTTTTTTTTTTGTCGGGCAGGGAGATGTCAAGAACAAAAAAAGTACTTGCAATAACTTCATTCAAAGACAAAATACCTTGGGGACAATGTAGATTTCATAGGCCCATACTCAATGAGGAAAAAAATATCATCAAATCTGTGAAACACCAAATTCCATGAAATCTCACGGAGACCCTGAAAGATTGACCTTTTAAAATGTTTAGAAATAGAAAGGAGAAGCCAACAAATTGTTACTGCTAATATTCTTTAGAAAACCTTATTGTGCTGTTTTCTTCAAGGTTGCAATTTTTTTGTGGATTTTCTTAAGTGTGCTTAAATGTTCATAATTTCATTATGTTATAACGAATATGCTTTCTATAATCCATTTGGAGCACTATTTTCTGAGCATATTATTAAAGCCAGTTATTTAATTGCATGCATATTTATACTTTGTAAAATGGTATCTTCTTCATTTTATTTAAAATACTGGCATTTTTTATTTATAAGAGTTATAATCCCTGCTAATTGCACTTAAGAAGTTTAAACATAACTGTAATTAAAGGAGGATTGGGTTAGGTTATATACACTCTTTAAAAATAAAATACGGCGGGACACCTGGGTGACTCAGTGATTTAGTGCCGCTTTCAGCCAAGGGTGTGATCCTGGAGACACCGGATGGAGTCCCCCGTCGGGCTCCCTGCATGGAGCCTGCTTCTCTCTCTGCCTGTGTCTCTGCTTCTCTCTCTGTGTCTCTCATGAATAAATAAATAAAATCTTTTAAAAAAATAAAATAAGGCAGAATGAATTTATAAAGTCAGGATGTTTCTCAAGAATTAGTTCAGGAAGGCCAGATAATATCAGGATTTCAGATTATTTACAAATCTACATATAGATAATCATCTGTATTTGTGAACTAATGATATCAATCATGCATGCCTTATACATATTTATCAGGATATATTGTTATCGGTATTCAAAGGCACTATAAATTGACGCCTCCCTCCATTAAAGAGACGTTTCATTGCAAGTGCAATTGACCATATTTATAATCAACAAACACAATACCAATTTCTACTTCCCAATCTTATAGCATCTCACTGTCATTTCCTACTTTTACATATGCCATATGCACACAAACATATACAAATACATGCATATGCTCTGCATCTGTTTTTGCTTGTGTTTTTGCATGCATGTGTGTATGTCTAAATGAAATCCCATGTGACCCCTGAAGTTTAAAGAAAACAAGTTTATTTATTCTTGGTAAATCCTTACCACAAGTCAATAAAAGATAATTTGTTAAATGTGATCTTTAAGGTAAAAACAAGTAATAACATTAATAAATAATTTCACAAAATGGAAGAAAATATATCTAAAAAATTTAAAAACATGAAAACATATTCCTAATAAAACTTATGAGAAAGTGACAGGAAAGCTATAACATAATGCTACTCGTGCTAAATGTTACTGAACACTATTTCCTTAACAAGAGGTGAATATTATAAGATTTAGGTAGAATAATAACAACACAGAGTTGTCCATAAGCTACATAAGTTCTGGTTCCCTATTTATCTGTCAACAACACCTTGGGTGGGTTTTCCTCACACCTTGTTATTGCTCAGACAGCGTAGTGGTCTGGTGATCCTTTGACCTCTGCTTGAATGAGTGAGATGGGGCCACAGATCTGTTTTTGGAAGATTGTTTAACTATAGTGGTTATTTTCTGAAAGTTTACGGTTTTGCTAGGCTGCCTCCTTCTTGCTTCTTTGGCTGGAGAGAGAAGGTATTTGGAGGCTTTTTGAGACTGACCTTCTGACATCTCAGGGTTGCAACCTTTTGTAGCTCCATGTTCAGATTATATGAGGCTAAAAGAAAATCAAGACAAACCATTTCCCATCCTTAGTCATCCTTAGTCAATTTGTTTTCTCTCTACCTTTCAGAGTTTTATGTTTGTTTTATATGTAATGTCCAGGGTTTTTAATTATTTTTAGGAGGAGAAAAAGCAAAAAAAAAAAAAAGAAAAAAAAGAAAGAAAGAAAAGAAAAAAAGTATCTATTGCATCTTCCCCAAAACAAAAATCCTGATACATAATTTTAAAAGCAAAAAGACCATCAACTTGGCCCAAAGGGGACCAAGATAGGTCACATTTCAAAAAGACCTCCAAGTCTCCAAATCTATAGAGGCTGGAAGCAAGAAAAAACTGTAAATACATGCCTGCTTATTTTTTCCACTGAAATTACTTGTGGGGTACCTGGGTGGTGCAGTCAGTTGAGCATCTGACTCTTAGTTTCAGCTCAGGTTGTGATCTCAAAGATTGAGCCCCTTGTAGGGTTGAGATGTTCAGCATAGAGTCTGCTTAGGACTTGCTTTCCCTCTGTCCCTCCTCCCTGTTCTCTCTCTCTCTCTCTCTCTCTCTCTCTCAAATAAATAAATAAATCTTTAAAAAAAGAAAAAAAATAAATTACTTGTATTTCACTGACTTTCATTCTTTGTTTTACTATTATATCCTGCTTCCATTTCCAAGACTCAACATCAGGGTTTGATCAAAGAATGTTTCTTGCCCCCAGAGATGACTGTCTTGTTAACTTTTACTTTGTGGACTTTCAGAATTCTTGTGGAACTGCAGACTGCTCTGTGCTACCTGTCCTTCCTAATTTGGAATGGGAGTGTCACTTTTTTTTTTTTTTAAGATTTTATTTATTTATTCATGAGAGGCAGAGACATAGGCAGAGGAAGAGGCAGCCTCCCGGCAGGGAGCCCAAGACAGGACTTGATCCCAGGACGCCCGGATCACACCCTGAGCCAACAGCAGATGTTTAACCACTGAGCCACAGAGGTGTCCCTAGGAGTGTCTATTACAGTCATCTGATACTTTATCACCACTGCATAGTAGGTTGTGATGGGGGCCCATAACTTGTTTTATAGTTTGGATTTCTTAGATCAACAGCAACCATATCTGAGGCATTATAGTCAAATTAAATACAGATTGTAAAATTCTGGACATTAAGCCTTATACTGTAATTTGGTGAGAATATGAGGATCATAGATAAGGGTGATTGTATTTTGCCTGAGGCTAGCATCTAATAATTGTGACCAGAGACAGACAAGGGTAGCTTGTAAAATTGGGATCTATTCTTTGTCACCCTGCATCCTTATCCTTTCAATGTGACATTGCAGATTCTCTCATCTACGTGTAGAATCTCTTTTCCTCCCCTTGAGGCCAGCTTGACCACATGACCCTCTTTGACCCAATCTGATGCTGGAATATATGAAGCAAGAGGAAATGAGAAGCCATTCTCAGGGCTTGTTCTTTCCTGCACTCAAAACCCTGGGGCTGCCATGTTCATGGGCTGAAGCTAGTCTGCTGGGGAATGAAAGGACACTTGAAGAACCAAGGTGACAACCTAATAGTGAGCCCCAACCTTGCCCCTGATGCATGCGTGATGCCAACCAAATCACCTGAGCCTACCTCAATCCAGATTGATGATCCAATGGAGTCCAGTCCAGTCCAATGGATTGATAATAGTCTAAATTGATGATTCTTTTTTAAAAGCTTTAGGGATGCCTGGGTGGCTCAGTGATTGAGCATCTGCCTTCAGTTTAGGGTATGGTCCCAGAGTTTCAGGATCGAGTCCCACATCGGGCTTCCCTCCAGGAGCCTGTTTCTCCCTCTGCCTATGTTTCTGCCTCTCTCTCTGTGTCTCTCATAAATAAATAAATACAATCTTTAAAAAAATAAACTACAAGCTTTGTGCCATTTGTTAGACATTAAAAAATAACAAATTTAGACATCATAAAGAAAGAGAGAACATTATCAACGAAGAGGAAAATAGTTGCAATACACATATCCACCAATGTGCATGGGTACAGAATATGATAAAGAATGACTTAAAACAAAAGAAAAAAAAGCCCAAAGAAAAATAGTTTCAGATTTGAACAAGTATTTCACAAAGAACATCCAAATGTCTAATAACTATATTAAAAAGTCTTCAGCTTCATTGGTCATTGGAGAAATGCAAACTAAAACCACAACGTAATATCAGTACACATTTATCAGATTTACTAAAATAAAAGTATTAGAAAACATCCAGTATCAGGGAGGATGTTGCTGAGCAACCACATTCTCATAAACTGCTGGTGGGAGTGTAAACTGGCATTTTTAAAAACTGTCAGCATCAACGAAAGTTAAAAATACACTTACCCTGTTACCAAACAATGTCACTCCTAGATATAAATCCAAAAGAAATGTGTCCATATGCTTATGAAAAAAACATATCATAATAGCATTGTGTAAGTGGCCCAAGTCTTCCCAAACTAGACACAAATATCCATCAGGAGAGGAACAGATGGGGGACTTGGGTGGCTCAGTCGGTTAAGAGAGACTGACTCTTGATTTCAGCTCAGGTCGTGATGTCAGGGTTGTGAGATCAATCCCCACATCTGGACCCATGCAGGGCATAGAGCCTGCTTAAGATTCAATCTCCTCTCCCACTGGCCTTCCCTCCTTCCCTCCCTAAAAAAAAGAAAAGAAAAGAAAAAAGAAGTACAAATAAATCATAATGCACTGACACAAAAATAAGGTACAACAGTGATGCAAATAATCTACCATGCTGTGCACAATATGAATGAATATAAGAAAATACAATTTTGAACAGAGTAAGTCAAAAAGCCATATCAAACATAGGACAAAACAGGGCAATCTAATTTAAGCTATCAGAATTCTAAAAAAATAAAATCTAAATGGAGATTTTCCACAGGGAAAGAGTGACTCTAAGAAAGCATAAAGGTAGGCTTTGTGTTTCTAGTCATGGTCTATTTCTTGGCCTGGGGGCTGGTTACACAATTTGGGAACCTTTTAATATATATAAAAACCTTTTAATATATATTAAAAGGATATATAACACCTTATAAATGTTAATAAAATGATAAAAATTAATAGTTAACTGAACATATTTGGCTACTAATATCTTCCTAAACAACAGCAACAAAACAGCAAAAATATCTGAAAATATTTTAAATTAAATTAATTCCCTTCTACCTTGCAAGGCATCTTGCATGCTATGTTTGCTTGGTACTTAGTTCCACTTTATTTAATATCCCTTCAAATTAGACATTATAATTAATTTTATAGCATTACCCAATCAGTGCATTTTAGATTTATGCAAAGGCTTAACGATATCTTTGCTACCATCTTCTGTGCATTTCATATCTTCATTGCTTTTGAAGATTCTCATTTTGAACATATATTTCAGTTCTTTCCACACTGGTATATTAGCAGTGGTTTCTATCAGAAAATGTCTTTGTTTTTCATTGTCAGTTATTTTAAAGGCTTATTCTGTTTTTTTGTTCCTGTTAAAATGTTTGTTATTTATTTGTGTATAATCTATTTTTTTAGGTTATTTTTATAATGTACTCTTTGTCTTTGGTGTTCTGAAATTTCCCTATTCTGTGTATATATATATATTTATATATATAATTATATATTTATAATTTATATACATTTATATAATTAAATTTAATTTAAATTAAATATGAATTAAATATTTATATAATTAATTAAATATAATTATATTTATATTTATATATTTTATATATAATATATATAATTTTTCCCTATTCTGTATATGTATATATTTTTTTCATACTTAAGATTGTCTACTAAAACTAAAAGTTCATATGAATTTTGGAAAATTTTCTGAGACACTATATTTTTTAAATATTACCTTTCCCCATTCACTCTCTTCTCCTCTATGGGATTGCCAGTGGAAATATGGTGGGATTTTTCATCCTTTTATACTGTCTTTTAAGATGTCTTTCGTAGTGCCATTTCCCCCCCAAATCAATACAGCTTTTACTGCATCTTTAAAATATCACAAATATGTCTGAAAGATCAGCTGGCATCTTGCTATTTCGGTAGCTAGATCACTTAGATCTTATTCATCAACCTGCTGAACTGTTCCTTTTTCAGAAACAGACACCACCCCAAATTTTCTGATATCCTTGTTTTCAACTGTTGTGACTTGCTGAATCAAAGCTCTGGGTCTGCTACAAGTTAAATGTCATTTCCTCCAAGAATTAACTCATTTTTCTGGGCTTGGGATACTGGACAAGCAACAGTTGGCCTCATCTGAGCCCTGCAGATGTATTTTTCACCCAGACACAGGAGAACCATTCTCCTGAATAACAACGTTGACAGGGAAGTGAGCATACACAGACCTCATCATGTATCAGAAGCCCAGTGTAGACCCCTTGACCATGTTCTGTATGTAACTGCAGATTTTGGACAGTTCTTTTCTATTTCCCACCATTTATCAACTCAGAGCCTCTTCTTTTTCTTTCCAAGGAAATTGATTTCTACATTGATATGATTGAAGTCACTCCTCTGGGGCCCTTCACCATAAAAGTGCATCCCTTCAGAGTGATGTTGACATTTTCTGGATGTTGACAATCATATTGCTGAGAGTAATCTTAATTCTCATAGTAGATGTGGCAAAGGGAGCCATACTGTCATCTTTTAATCCTTCTTCATTGCATCAGGGCAAGTTCCAATATATATATGCTTGGAGTTAACTCATTTCCTCAAATTCATGTATTCTGCAGCTTTATACATAATTCTTTTTTTTCTTTATGTTTTCAGATTCTGTTTCACTTTCAAAAATGATTTTTTGCAGTATGTATGTTTATGTTGTTTTCCCCCCACTTTTATATCTATAATAATTTTAAACTTATTTTCATATAAAGACAATAATTCCTTGATGATTTACTCTTTCTGTTTGCAGTATCTTCTGTCTCTTGCTCATTACAAGATTACAAACCCCAGAAGAGGGCAGCCGGGGTGGCTCAGTGGTTTAGCCACCCCTTCAGCCCAGGGTGTGATTCTGGAGATCCGGATCGAGTCCCACGTTGGGTTCCCTGCATGGAGCCTGCTTCTCCCTCTGCCTGTGTCTCTGCCTCTCTCTCTCTCATTCTCTTTCTGTGCCTCTCATGAATAAATAAATGAAATCTTAAAACAAAACAAAACAAACCCCAGAAGATTGTTTCCTTCTGGGGTTTGTAATTTTAAATTGTGAGTTCATATTTGTTAGGACTTTATCTGTGGAACAGTACCAAGTTTAGTGAGACCGTATAATCCTCTATCTCACGAAAGGAGAATCACAATACTGTACTCATATTTTATGTTACTGTTTAAGGTGAGGGATTCCAAGACCACAAGCTTTTCCTTATTAGAAGATGTATTAGTTTGCTAGGGTGACCATGATAAAGTATTACAAACTGTGGCTGGAACAAGAGATTAAGACCTCAACATCTTAATTTGGGATGAGACATAAATCAACTCATAATAATCACATATTTTAATACATTTTTTTAGTTTACTATTTTAATGATATAATTCTTCAAGTATATGTCTTTAATGGGTTTCATTTCCAAATCAGTTTAGTGCTCCTCTCAAACCTCATACCCTATCTCTAGATCTGCATTGACACACAGCTTCCACATCACCACTATTACACTTTATGTTCATACATGACAAAGCTTTTAATACCCTAGGTTTAGTTTCCTCTTTATCTTTGGATCCTTGAAATTTCTCTTATTATGAGCTTAGTTGTCTTATAAAAATATGTTGCATCTCTTACATTTTAGTAAGAGGGGAAGAGGACAGAAAGTTTAGGGAGGTTTTTAAGTATAAAATCTGCTATAATACCACAATCTAAAAACTGAGAGACTTTGGTTATCATTTAGCATTTATAAAGGAAGGGCCATTTTTTTAGAGGAATAAACTCATGAGCTTTTGAGGGGTTTTGATAATCTCCAATGAAAATTAAGTAGGATAAAGTGATTGAAAAGCTTTCTCCATCCTCAACTTTGGTAGACTAGGTACCATCAAGCTGAGGTAACCAAAAAGGTAATTTTTCTTTTTTAAGATTATGATAGCTATAAATCTAACATGGAGAATTTACTGCAATGATTTAATAAAATACATAATCAACTGAAGGACTAAAAAAATCAGAAGAAAAAAACTAAAAATTATGTGTTGTGTTTTTAAAAATATTTCATATGTTAAAATGTTTATTTTCTTTCTCTTTTCATGTGATGCACAGCTAGCAATAAATATGCATCTGTCTCTCATATCCTCATGGACCACCGCATGTCAGGTCATGTGCTCCCTTTGACATTTACCAGGCTGTTCTGCAATCCCAGGTGTTTTTTTTTTTTTTTTTCACATTTTCTCCTTTTATATGAGTTATGCTCATTTTCCCTACAGTCACTCTCAATGTTCTACTCTGAATCCCAACAATCCCTTCTTGCTCTAAATTCCAGGTTTTAATTATATTATTCTCTATTATTTTTCCTTATAAAATTATCTGTAAAGCCAGATCATAAAGTACACGATGTATGAGTTTTTTACTCAGTGCAATTATCTCTCATTACATATTAGATATTCAGTGTTTTAAGATGAATTGAATTATTTTGAATTATATAAGTGCTTCCAGAATAATAGTGTCATTGAATGGCTTAACATTTCTCCAAGCAAAAAGAATGCATATGTTTAAGCCTTGGACAATCTGGAATATTACCTCAAACAATGGCCTGGAAACTTGTATTCATTGAATTATACTGTGTTCCAGTAAACTTTTAACTTTTTTTTTAAATCTTCACTACTGGAATCAAAGTTCCTCCAGAAAGATTATTTTGCATATTTAAATTTGTATATGTAGTTTTTTGCATATAACTAATGCTTAGTAAGGCTAATTATTTTGTAGTCAAGAAAAAGTTCTGTATTTTTTTCCTTTTTTTTTTTTTTGCATTGGAGTTCAATTTGCCAACATATAGCATAACACCCAGTGCTCATCGCATCAAGTGCCCCCTCAGTGCCTGTCACCCAGTCACCCCATCCCCCCACCCACCTCCCTTTCTAACACCCCTTGTTCGTTTCCCAGTGTTAGGAATATCTCATGTTCTATCTCCATTTCTGATATTTCCCACTCATTTTTTCTCCTTTCCCCTTTATTCCTTTTCACTATTTTTTATATTCCCCAAATGAATGAGACCATACAATGTTTGTCCTTCTCTGATTGACTTATTTCACTCAGCATAATACCCTCCAGTTCCATCCACGTTGAAGCAAATGGTGGGTATTTGTCGTTTCTAATTGCTGAGTAATATTCCATTGTATACATAAACCACATCTTCTTTATCCATTCATCTTTCGATGGACACCGAGGCTCCTTCCACAGTTTGGCTTTTGTGGACATTGGGGCTAGAAACATTGGGGTGTAGGTGTCCCGGCGTTTCATTGCATCTGTATCTTTGGGGTAAATCCCCAGCAGTGCAATTGCTGGGTCTAGGGCAGATCTATTTTTGACTCTTTGAGGAACCTCCACACAGTTTTCCAGAGCGGCTGTACCAGTTCACATTCCCACCAACAGTGTAAGAGGGTTCCCCTTTCTCCACATCCTCTCCAACATTTGTGGTTTCCTGCCTTGTTAATTTTCCCCATTCTCACTGGTATGAGGTGGTATCTCATTGTGGTTTTGATTTGTATTTCCCTGATGGCAAGTGATGCGGAGCATTTTCTCATGTGCTTGTTGGCCATGTCCATGTCTTCCTCTGTGAGATTTCTCTTCATGTCTTTTGCCCATTTCATGATTGGATTGTTTGTTTCTTTGGTGTTGAGTTTAATAAGTTCTTTATAGATCTTGGAAACTAGCCCTTTATCTGATACGTCATTTGCAAATATCTTCTCCCATTCTGTAGGTTGTCTTTTAGTTTTGTTGACTGTTTCTTTTGCTGTGCAGAAGCTTCTTATCTTGATGAAGTCCCAATAGTTCATTTTTGCTTTTCTTTCCCTTGCCTTCATGGATGTATCTTGCAAGGAGTTGCTGTGGCCAAGTTCAAAAGGGTGTTGCCTGTGTTCTCCTCTAGGATTTTGATGGAATCTTTTCTCACATTTAGATCTCTCGTCCATTTTGAGTTTATCTTTGTGTATGGTGTAAGAGAATTGTCTAGTTCCATTCTTCTGCATGTGGATGTCCAATTTTCCCAGCACTATTGATTGAAGAGACTGTCTTTCTTCCAGTGGATAGTCTTTCCTCCTTTGTCGAATATTAGTTGACCATAAAGTTGAGGGTCCACTTCTGGGTTCTCTATTCTGTTCCATTGATGTATGTGTCTGTTTTTGTGCCAGTACCACACTGTCTTGATGACCACAGCTTTGTAGTACAACCTGAAATCTGGCATTGTGATGCCCCCGGATATGTTTTTTTTTTTTTTTAATTCCCCTGGCTATTCAGGGTCTTTTCTGATTCCACACAAATCTTAAGATAATTTATTCAAACTCTCTGAAGAAAGTGGTATTTTGATAGGGATTGCATTAAATGTGTAAATTGCCCTGGGTAGCACTGACATTTTCACAATATTAATTCTTCCAATCCATGAGCATGGGATATTTTTCAATCTCTTTGTGTCTTACTCAATTTCTTTCAGAAGTGTTCTGTAGTTTTTAGGGTATAGATCTTAACCTCTTTGGTTAGGTTTATTCCTAGGTATCTTATGCATCTGGGTGCAATTGTAAATGCACCTTAATTTTTCTTTCTTCACTCTCATTGTTAGTGTATAGAAATGTCACTGACTTCTGGGCATTGATTTTTATCCTGCCACACTGCCGAATTGCTGTCTGAGTTCCAGCAATCTTGGGGTGGAGTCTTTTGGGTTTTCCAGGTACAGTATCATGTCATCGGCGATGAGGGAGAGTTTGACTTCTTCTTTGCCAATTTGAATGCCTTTTATTTCTTTTGGTTGTCTGATCGCTGAGGCTAGGACTTCTAGTACTATGTGGAATAGCAGTGGTGAGAGTGGACATCCCTGTCTCGTTCCTGATCTTAGGGGAAAGGCTCCCAGTGTTTCCCCATTGAGAATGATATTTGCTGTGGGCTTTTCGAGAAGTCTTTTAAGATGTTGAGGAATGTTCCCTCTATCCCTACACGCTGAAGAGTTTTGATCAGGAATGGATGCTGTATTTTGTCAAATGCTTTCTCTGCATCTATTGAGAGAATCATATCGTTCTTGTTTTTTCTCTTACTGATATGATCATTCACACTGATTGCTTTAGGAGTGTTGAACCAGTCTTGCATCCTGGGGATAAATCCCACTTGGTCCTGGTGAATAATCTTAATGCATTGTTGGATCCTATTGGCTAGTACCTTGTTGTGAATTTTTGCATCCACATTCATCAGGGATATTGGTCTATAATTCTCCTTTTTGGTGGGATCTTTGTCAGGTTTTGGAATTAAGGTGATGCTGGCCTCATAGAATGAGTTTGGAAGTACTCCATCTCTTTCTATATTTCTGAACAGCTTTAGTAGAATAGGTATGGTTTCTTCTTTAAACGTTTGAGGGAATTCCCCAGGGAAGCCATCTGGCCCTGGATTTTTGTGTGTTGGAGTTTTTTAATGACTGCTTCAATTTCCTCCCTGGTTATCAGCCTATTCAGGTTTTCTATTTCTTTCTGTTCCGGTTTTGGTAGTTTATGGTTTTCCAGAAATGTGTCTATTTCTTCTAGGTTGCCTAATTTATTGGCGTATAGTGCTCATAATATGTTTTTAAAATCGTTTGTATTTCCTTGGTGCTGGTGATCTCTCCTTTCTCATTCATGATTTTATTAATTTGAGTCTTTTCTCTCCTCTTTTTACTAAGGCTGGTTAATGGTTTATCTACCTTATTAATTCTTTCAAAGAACCAACTTCTGGTTTTGTTAATCTGTTCCACAGTTCTTCTGGTCTCTATTTCATTGAGTTCTGCTGGAATCTGTATTAACTCTCTTCTTCTGCTGGGTGTAGGATTTATTTGCTGTTTTTTTTCTCCAGCTCCTTTAGGTGCAAAGTTAGCTTTTGTATTTGAGTTCTTTCCAGTTTTGGATGGATGTTTGTATTGCAATGTATTTCCCCCTCAGGACTGCTTTTGCTGTATCTCAAAGATTTTGAATGGTTGTATCTTCAATCTCATTAGTTTCCATGAATCTTTTTAATTCTTCTCTAATTTCCTGGTTGACCTTTCATTGTTTGTTTATTTATTTATTTATTTATTGGATTTCAAAACTTTTTACATTGTCTAGTGCCCATGCTTAAGGCTTCTTGAAAGAGGTATGATTTTTTTGGTAAATTTATTTTTTATTGGTGTTTAATTTGCCATCATATAGAATAACACCCAGTGCTCATCCCATCAAGTGCCCCCCTCAGTGCTCATCACCCAGTCACCCCCACCCCCTGCCCACCTCCCTTCCTCTACCCCTAGTTCGTTTCCCAGAGTTAGGAGTCTCTCATGTTCTGTCTCCCTTTCTGATATTTCCCACTCATTTTTTCTCCTTTCTCCTTTATTCCTTGTCACTATTTTTTATATTCCCCAAATGAATGAGATCATATAATGTAACCTCCATGTGTTTGAAATCCTTCCAAACTTCTTCTTGTGATTTAGTTAATTTCAAAGCATTATGGTCTGAAAATACGTAGGCGACGATCCCAATCTTTGGGTATCGGTTCAGACCTGATTTGTGATCCAGTATGTGGTCTATTCTGGAGAAAGTTCCATGAGCACTTGAGAAGAATGTGTGTTCACTTGCATTTGGATGTAAAGTTCTGTAGATATCTGTGAAATCCATCTGGTCCAGTGTATCATTTAAAGCTCTTGTTTCTTTGGAGATGTTGTGCTTAGAAAATCTGTCGATTGTAGAAAGCACTACATTCAAGTCACCAAGTATAAGTGTATTCTTATCTAAGTATGTCTTAACTTTGGTTATTAATTGATTGATATACTCGGCAACTCCCACATTTGGGGCATAAATATTAATGATTGTTAGGTCCTCTTGTTGGATAGATCCTTTAAGTATGATATAGTGTCCCTCTTCATCTCTTACTACAGTCTTTGGGATAAACTTTAGTTTATCTGATATAAGGATGACTACCCCTGCTTTCTTTTGAGGACCATTTGAATGGTACATGGTTCTCCAACCTTTTATTTTCAGGCTGTAGGTGTCCTTATGCCTAACTCTGGGAAACGAACTAGGGTGAGGAGGGGGGGTGGGGCTGAATGGGTGACAGGCACTGAGGGGGGCACTTGACGGGATGAGGACTGGGTGTTATTCTGTATGTTGGCAAATTGAACACCAATAAAAAATAAATTTATTATTAAAAAAATAAAAAAAATAAATAAAATGAGCCTCTTGTAGACAGCAGATAGATGGGTCTTGCTTTTTTATCCAGTCTGAAACCCTGTGCCTTTTGATGGGGTCATTAAGCCCATTGATGTTCAGAGTTACTATTGAAAGATATGAATTTAGTGTCATCATGATACCTATTCAGTCCCTGTTTTTGTGGATTGTTCTCTTGGACTTCCTCTTTCTATTACCGAATCCCCCTCAATATTTCTTCCAGAGCTTGGTGGTCACATATTCTTTCAGTTTCTGCCTATCTTGGAAACTCTTTATCTCTCCTTCCATTCTGAATAAGAGCCTTGCTGGATAAAGTATTCTTGGTTGCATGTTCTTCTCATTTAGGACCCTGAATATATCCTGCCAGCCCTTTCTGGCCTGCCAGGTCTCTGTGGAGAGGTCTGCTGTTAATCTAATATTTCTCCCCATACAAGTTAGAAATTTTTTGTATCTTGCTACTTTAAGGATCTTCTCTTTATCTTTGGAATTAGTGCAAGTTTCACTATTAAATGTCAAGGAGTTGAGCGGTTTTTATTGATTTTAGGGAGGGATCTCTCTATCTCCTGGATCTGAATGCCTGTTTCCCTCCCCAAATTAGGGAAGTCCTCAGCTATGATTTGTTCAAATCCATATCCTGGACCTCTGTCCCTTTTGGAACCCTTGGGAACACCTATTAAATGTAGATTTTTCCTTCTGAGGCTGTCATTTATTTCCCTTAATCTATCCTCATGACCTTTTAATTGTTTTTCTCTTTTTTCCTCAGTTTCCCTCCTTGCCATCAACTTGTCTTCTATGTCACTCACTTATTCTTCTATTTCGTTAACCCTAGTCGTTAGGACCTCTAGTTTGGATTGCATCTCACTTAATTGATTTTTAATTTCTGCCTGATTAGATCTAAATTCTGTAGTCATGAAGAATCTTGAATTCTTTATGCTTTTTTCTAGAGCCACCAGTAGCTTTATAACGGTGCTTCTGAATTGGCTTTCTGACATTGAATTGTAATCCAAATTTTGTAATTCTGTGGGAGAGAGGACTGTTTCTGATTCTTTCTTTTGAGGTGAATTTTTCCTTCTAGTCATTTTGCTCAGCGCAGAGTGGCCAAAAACAAATTGTACTTGATAGAAGCGCAAACTCTTCTCACTGTAGCATTCCGGCTGTTTTCTCTTTAAATCTCAGGCCGAATTTGTAGCTTTTCAGGGTGATTTGAAAGTTATCTAGGTAATTTGGTGGGGACAGTTGACTTGGGGACCCTACTCTTCCACTATCTTGCCCCCTCCCCCAAGTTCTTGTATTTATGAATAAGTAAACATTTTATCATCCAGTTCATGCCAGATAAGTTTCCAACACTTCTATCTTATCAGAATATATAGAGTAATGGTTCTAACTTGTGTTAATATGTGTAGACTTATAATAGTGCTTGACACATTGGGTGTACTATATATGTGTTTGCCATTATTACTTAGTTTTCATTTTTGCAATGTCCAATGATATCTACCTGTCAGTCAAATTAAAATCACCTATAGTCAACCAGTTAAGAATTCACTGGACCTGAAGCCAAATTCTGGAGAAATTCCACATTGAATCAAGTTTGTCATATAAATTTTGAGTCAGATTTGGATTTAGGCCTGAGATAAAAAAAAAAATGACAGAAATTATTTAATGTTGGAAGTATCAATTGGCATCAATGTCTTTCCAACCTGCTGCTTTTCTGTAGCAGAATGTTCAGCAATAGCCACCTATTTTCCCATACCCACGAATAATGTTGATATTCACTATTTCTTGCATTGAAACTTCTTAAATTTTGGGCATTCCTGGTGGCCCAATGGTTTAGCACCACCTTTGGCCCAGGGTGTGATCCTGGAGACCCAGGATCAAGTCCCATGACAGGCTCCCTGCATGGAGCCTGATTCTCCTGCCTGTGTCTCTGCCTTTCCCTCTCTCTCTCTGTGTCTGTCATGAATGAATAAATAAAATTTAAAAAAAAAGAGAAACAGATAAAGGTAGATAACTTGATCAAGGTGAGTAGTACTATAAACTATAAATATTATAAAGTTATGATTAATGGCAACCCAAATTGTTTCTCAAAATTTCTTCAATTTTTCCAATTCCACTACTTACAGGATCTGGAAAACATTGTTGTATTTTCACCTTTACTAGAAACAGGTAATCATTAGTTTCCTAAATAGAATTTCTAGCTTTGAAGTAAAATAGTTTGATATTCACTTATGGAAAAAAAAAGAAAAAAATATTTACAAAACTAATTGTATTCAAATTTATCTGGAATTCTCAGATTCTAGACTTCCTGAAGGATAAAATTCCATTTGCTAACAAATAATTTAGGTGTAATCTATATAAGGTCAATAACTTGTTTAGATTTCAAATGTTTATAAGTGTTGTGAAAATATTATTGAATACACATTATAATGTGGTTGATTCCTGTTTGGCAGTTTTCCAAAGAATCATAGGTTTCTTTGACTTTTCTTTCCTTTTTTTTTTTTATTACAAATTGCAGTTTTTGCTGTAATTATCTTTAAATTTGAGATTGTATATGAATTTGACATATGCATTCTATTTAGAATGGCTTAAAGAAAGAAAGGAAGCTCTGGGGGTCATATTTTCATCCATGAAAATTCCAACAATCACTGGAAAACTCTATTATATATGCCATAATTAAAATTAAATCAACTTATTATGGCTTATATGGAATATAGAAATATTTTAATTTTGGCTTTTTGAAATCAGGTTTTATTCTATATATAATTGCTATTTTTTCCAAATATTTCTTTATTTATTTATTAGAGACACACACAGAGAGAGAGAGAGGCAGAGATACAGGCAGAGGGAGAAGCAGGCTCCCTGGGACTTGATCCCGGGTCTCCAGGATCACGCCCTGGGCTGAAGGCAGTGCTAAACCGCTGCTACCAGGGCTGCCTTATAACTGCTATTTTTATATCCAATTGTGTCAATCAATATTATTTGGAAATATAAAAGAAATAAAACTCAGTTATGCAGTACTCTTATTAGATCATCTAATTTCATAATCTTGGTAACATTAAAATAAAATGACACAATTGAAATCTTGGTTAACTGATGGATATTTTCAACACTCTGATATCCTACTATATTTCATAACATTTCTTCTCTCTTCTAAATCGATTTCAAATACAATAATATTATAGTTATCTCAAAATTTAAAATTTCAGATTACCATTAATGCTTTAACATAGTTTAGTAGAATTAAGATTCTTTGCACTGGCATATATTTAATGTATGTTTTATAGTCTATCTGTGATCAAAATATCAACGCATCAAGGTTCAGGCTTTACAATTAATCTCCTATAAATACTTCTAGAAATATAGCCTAATAAAATAGAGTTAAGAAAAAGAGCACATAAAGTAAGGAGACATTTTACTTCCAGTAATGATGGTCTGGTGATGAGTACCAATCCTACTACTGAGTAAAATAAAATGTCTTTAGAACTAATAAAAAGAAAACATTTACCAGGAAAAAATCCAAGAGAAGGCAAGAGCCCAAAAGAGGAAATCCAGAATTTAAACACATTTTACCCTGAGGACATTTATTGATTATTAAGAGGAAGAAACCAAACAAAACAAAACAACTATGCGACAGAGGTATGGTCTAGCCTGCTTCATTCATGTGGAAAGATGAATAAAAATGCATATGAGGGACTACACCCATTTTCAGTTGATACTGAAATTATTTGACACCTACTGTAATCAACTGTGTTTCAGGTCAGAAAGTAAAGCTTAAAATCTTAGCAGAAATAATAAAAGCTTGGCACCAGTTGATTTGGGGAAAACTAAAAATTTTCTTATAACTACAATTAAACTTAATAAAATTAAGAATTCAATTAGTGGAATTTATAGCTTTCCCTAAGACATCAGTTAACTGTGAAACAGGTGAGAAGGAATTTTTCAGATTGCATGAGATAGAACCAAAGGGATAGAAAATTTTGAAGTGTCACACCCAAAACAACTTAATGAAGAGAACTACTATCATGTGATCAGTACTAGAGAAAAAGTGGCAAAAACAATATTTGAGGGGATAATGGCTGAACAATTGCCAGAGGTGATAAAAGCTACTAATCCAGGGATTTAAAAGTACCAGTGAATCCCAAAGGGGATGAACAGAAAGAAATCCTCACCTGGACAGATTCAAAGTATAGAAATTAAGAAATACTGTGGTTAAATTCTGGAGGGATAAAAAAAAAAGAATGCTTGCCATATATGTCAGGACAGTGGTCATGGGCAGACCTATTGTTTTTAAGGTACCTTGGGAGTTTCTGAAGCTTTTTGTAATATTTCCTAAGTTTGTAATTGGTCTATGAGCATTTTGATTATAAAAACTATATATCATGCTTATTTATGTGTTTTTTTAAGAAATTATTCTTTAGGGCAGGTTTTGATTCACAACAAAACTGAGAAGATATAGACATTTCTCATTTACTTGCTGACATCACACATACAGCTTCCTCCACTATCAACATCTCCCATAGAGTGGTATGTTTATTATAATTGATGAATCTACCCCGACAAATCATTAACACCAAAAGTCAATAGTTTACTTTTACTTTTAGATGTATATTTTATGGGGTTTAGACAAATGTATACTGATATATATATATATATATATATATATATATATATATAGAGAAAGAGAGAGAGAGAGAGAGAGAGAGCATTATCACTAAAAAATCCTTTGTATTCCACCGATTTCTTTATCCCATCCTCTTCCCTGTTGCTGGCAAACCACTGATCTTTTTACTCGCTCTACAGTTTGTCTTTCCAAAATATTATATAGTTGGAACCATATAGTATGTAGCAGATTGGCTTATCTCACTTACTAACATTCATTTATGATTCCTCTGTGTCTCTTTAGGTTTGATAGATCATTTCTTTTTATCACTGAATAATATTCCATTGTCTGGATGGACCACAGTTTATCTGTTCACCTGCTGAAAGACATCTTAGAGGCTTTCAAATTTTGACAATTATAAATAAACATGATTGTGCAGATTTTTGTGTGAACATGTTTTCAGCTTATTTGAATAAATACCAAGGAATAAGATTGCAAGATCATAAAGTAAAATACTGGCTTTTGTAAAAAAAAAAACTACCAGTCTTCTAAAATAACTGTTATTTTTCATTCCCACTAGGAATGAGTAAGATTTTCTGTGGCCTCACTTCCTCTCCAGCATTTAGTGTTGTCAGTATTTTGGATTTTGGTCAAATAAGTGTTCAGAAATATGTCATTGTTCTTTTAATTTGCATTTCCCTGATGACATATGATGTGAGCACTTTTTCATATGCTTGCTTGTCATCAGTGTATCTTTTATGGTGAAGTAACTGTAAAGATTTTTGCCTTTTTTTTTTTTTTAAATTGGATTGTGTGTTTTCTTTTTCTTGAAGTTTAAGTGTTCTTTGGGTATTTTGGATAACAGTCTTTTATCAGATATATATATATATTTTTTGCAAATATTTGCTTCTAGTTTGTGGTTGGTTTGATTTTTTTTCCTTTGGCAATGTCTTTCACAAAGCAGAAATATTTAATCTTCATGAAGTCCAACTTATCAATTTTTTTTCATGGATCATGCTTTTGATGTTATAGATAAAAAGTCATCAGCAAATCCAAGGTCATCTTGATTTTCTCCTCTGTCTGTTATCTTCCTGGAGTTTTATAGTTTTGTGTTTTAAATGTAGGTGTATGATCCATTATGAATACGTTTCTGTGGAGATTCTTTCTTCTTCTTCTTTCTTCTTTCTTTCTTCTTTCTTCTTTCTTCTTTCTTCTTCTCCTTCTCCTTCTCCTTCTTTCTCCTTCTTTCTTTCTCCTTCTTTCTTTCTCCCTTCTTTCTCCTTCTTTCTCCTTCTTTCTCCTTCTTTCTTCTCCTTCTCCTTCTCCTTCTCCTTCTTCTTCTTCTTCTTCTTCTTCTTCTTCTTCTTCTTCTTCTTCTTCTTCTTCTTTTAATGTGAAAGTCCAGGTGTTTCAGGACCCTTTGTTGAAAAGGCTATTTTTGCTCTATTGTGGTCTCTTGACATCTTTATGAAGGGTCAGTTAACTATATATTGATCTATTAAACCTGTTTCTGAGCTCTCTATTCTATTGATTTGTGTATTTATTTACTGTCAATACTACACTGTCTTAATTACTGTCTTCATCATCCTTTATATGCATAATTGATATTACATGCACACACATACACACATACACATCCCACACACAGAGCTTCATAAAAACAAACAAACAAACAAAAAACTGAAATGGGAGATTCAGAGAAAATGGAAAGCTACAGAATTTCCTTTTTCTATACTTTCAATTCTGACCTACAGTACTTTTTATTTGCTTACTTCTTTATAGACAAACATCAGCTATAATATTTGAGATAGCTGAATGAAAAATTGCATTTGCATTTGGAATCTGTTGATTTCCTTATAGAGTCCCTGAACATGTCTTAGCCCTGCCCTGTGAATTAAGGAAAATCTTGAAGTCATTTTCATGAAAACTGATCTAAAAAAACTAAGGTGTTATATCCTGAGAATGGTGTGATCCAAGGAGTGTGTGTGTGTGTGTGTGTGTACATGTGTGTGTCTTAAAAAATGAACCTATGAATCAATGAAAAAAAGAAGAAGAAATCTAAATGGCCAGCACCCAAAGGAAAATCGTCCATCAGTCAAAAATAAACACAAAGGCCATCAATGAATAAAAATTTAACAAAAGATGAAGGAGATCTTAGATCAGCACAAAATTATTTTTTGAACTTAAGTGAGAGAAGACTTTCTAAATAAATAATTTAGTAAGTAAACGAATCATAAGTTCAAGGAAGAGATTGGACTAAGTGGTTTAGAAGAAAAATTGGAAGAAATTTGTGAGAATCATGGAAAAGAGGAGGAAGTGCCTTTAAATATATCCAGAAGACCTAACATGCAAATAATTGGAATTACAGGAGGAGAAAAGGAAACAGATGGAATACTATTAATATTTAAATAAATGAAATGAATCATAGAAAATTTTCCTTAGCTGAAAATATACCTTAATCTGTTGATTGTATTCAGGGAAAGATTATTGAGACATATTATGATTTTTCACCTATTCTTGTAAAAGTTTCAAAATCTAAGAAAAATAGAATAATTTATAAAATGTGAAATAAAAAAGGAAAAAAATACACACACTAGTCTTTTTTCCAGTTTTAGTGGAAAATAATTGACATACTCTCCTGGATAAGTTTAAGATGTATGACATGATTTCCATATATCATGAAATGACTACAACACAGTAAGTACAGCTAAGATCTATTTTCTCACATAGATGCAATAAAAAAAGAGGAAGGTGAAAAAGAAAAGAAAAAAGGAAAAAATTCTCCTTGTGATGAGAATTCTTAGGATTTACCCATTACCCTCTTTCCTATATATCATACAGCACTGTTAGCTATAGGCATCATGTTGTATATCACACTAGTCTTGTGTAGAGCATTCAGGGATCAAAGATAGATTAATATCCACCATAGTCCACTATGAGTGAAATACTGCAATCCCACAATACTACACATTGACTAGTTATCATGTTTTGGTTGAAAAGAAAAATGCATTCATGGTAAAAAAGAAAAAGCATCTTGTTTATTAAATTTAAATGAATTGTCTTATTACATCAGGCAATGTAAATACAAACTATGGATTCTTACAGTCAAAAGTATATTTGCTGCTCATACTGAGATACTAATAAATTTGAACCATATTATAGGCAAAAACAACTGAAATGCTGAAAAAAATTAGTACGGCAATATTAAATTAATATTAGCATAATGGTACATGACCTGAAAAGAAGAAAATTCAAGAAGAAGCTAACTTTTGGAATCGCTTCCAAATAGAGGAAAGGAACCTGAGAAATGAGAAGGAAAGGAGACAATTTGCACCCAGAATGTGACAAAGAGAACAGGATGTCAGTGTCACCAAGGCCATTATAACTCAACCATACTCCAGGTAACTCTAATAACTCAAACTTTTACCTACGATCCCAAATGATTAAACACTAGGGTTAAGAGATTCCTTGAAATAAATCAATTAGGACAGAAGCAAATTAGTATAATTTGAAGAAGAGATGGTTGAGAATTTTCCAAAAGTTAAAAAAAATAGAGATTTAAAACAAAATCTACAAAATAAGAAGAGAAAAAAATGCAAACAAAACCTCAATTAAATATATCTCAGGAAAACTGCTTAAAAAAACAAAGTAACAAAAATGAAATCATTAATGCAGGCAGAAGGAAAAGAGAAATTCATTTAAATAGAGCAACAATATGTTTTAGTACATATCTCAGGAGCAACAGTGGATGTCAAGAAACAATGGAATGATACCTTTAAATTACAGAAAGAAAATTACTATGGCTCAGAATTCTATAGCCAAAAAAAAAAAAAAAAACTTTTAGGATCAAAAATGAATGGCATGAAGACAGGACATGTATCTAAGCAGCACCACTAGAGTATACTTAACAGAAATATTGTGGAAAAAGAGCCAATAGAAGGGACACATTTCTTATTGCCTTATCACCCTGGGGAAAGACACAGTATCTAACAGAACATATGTCAGGGTCTAGAAAGACCACTCAACCCTTGGGCTTGAGGCTTTGTGTTGCATGGTAAAGAAAGCATCATCCCCTTCCTTGTCAGAGTTCATCAGGAATGTATCATGGCAGAATTTTGATTGCAACTCTGTCCTTGAAGTTTGGTTTTCATGTGTAGGGCTAAACACAAGTCCCTCCCTGGGTATCATCTAGAGGTTTTCCTTTCCAAGGTTGGGTGGATGCAACTCTGTGACATAACAGCATCAGGATTCACATCAACATTCATGGTTAATAAAGTCCACCTGGCTTGTTGGGGAGGCTTGGGTCTAAGACTGAGTTTGACACAGATTGATGCCCTCACATGGCCTCAGCTAGTTTCCATTGGACTTTGCAGAAGTTAATTCCTTTTCTGGGACTCCAACCCACCTGAAATCTGTGTTGGACCAAAAAAAAAAAAAAAAATCACATACCTCTCAATAAAATAAATCCATTCTCAGAAGAAACTACCTGAGACAATGTGTCAGTACCAGAACTGCAATAAAGAAGGAAACAAAACAAGCACTAAACAGTATTATTGGTAAAGAATGAAAATTATTCTAATTGCTAGATCAGGAATGCAGAAAGGAATAAGAAGAAGTAAAAAAGGGTAAAAAAAAATCTATGTTTATTCTAATTAATATTGACTTAATAAAATAGTAATGATAAAACCTTGTGAGCTGTTAAATATACATAAAATTAAAATAGGTAACTAAAACAAGTGAGTCAGGGTAGAGTACACTGGTAAAAATATTTTTTTTAGAAGTGTAGATCCATAAATTGACTTAGAGGCATAACATACAAATTCATCAATAGTGCAGTTGAACTATCTAGGCTGATCACTAAAGAAAAAAAAATAATGTATGGCTAATAAGGAAATAGATGCAAAAATAGATAAAAATAATCAATACTGAAGGTGGTTAAGAAAAGTAAGAAAAATAACGTAAAATAGTAAAGAAGGATAGATGAGAGATAATAAGTAAATGGTATTACCTGAAGTCTAAATGACCCAATGTTTCAATTGGAATGTCCCTGAATAGGTTCATGTTGACCCTCTGTGAAATCAATAACCTGAATGCTATGCAACTCCCGAGGTTCTTTTGTCTTTAAGCGGTTTTTTTTTCCTTTTGCCTTTAAAAGATACCTGTAATTGCTAATCAGGGCTCTCTTCCTCTTCGGAGGCGGAGAGCCCGTTTGCGCAAACGTCCAATAAACCCTCTTGCTAATTGCAAAAAAAAAATAAATAAATAAAATAAAAGACAAAAGTTGTCAGACTATCCTAAGAACCAAAGTCCTACTGCATGCTTACAAAAAAGTGGGGAGGATGTTCAAAATGTTCAAAGTAAAAGATAGAAAACACCAATAAAAAGGAAGTTGGTTGATTTTATATCCTGGAACTTTGGTGAATTCCTCGATCAGTTCCAGAAATTTTTTGGTGGAGTATTTTGGGTTTTCTACATAGGGTATCATGTTGTCTGTGAAGAGTGAGAGTTTGGCATATTCTTTGCAGATTTAGATGCTTTTTATTTCTTTTTGTTGTCTTATTGCTGAGCCTCAGACTTCCAGTACTACGTTGATCTACAGTGGTGAGAGTGGACATCCCGGTCAAGTTCCTGACCTGAGGAGAAAAGCTCTCAATTTTTCCCCATCAAGACTGATATTCACTGTGGGTATTCAAAATGGCTTTATGATGTTGAGATGTGTTTCCTGGGTTTTTATCAAGCAAGGATGCTCTATTTTCTAAATGTCAGTGACATTTCTATAAATTA
Organism: Vulpes lagopus; assembly: GCF_018345385.1. Lineage (NCBI taxonomy): Eukaryota > Metazoa > Chordata > Mammalia > Carnivora > Canidae > Vulpes > Vulpes lagopus. The sequence continues at coordinate 48,938,030 of NC_054847.1, read as the reverse complement.
ACACTGAAGCAGAAGAAAGACAAATCCAGAAAACAATCCCATTTGCAATTTCACCAAAACACATAAGACACCTAGGAACAAACCTAACCAGAAAGGTAAAGGATCTGTACTCTGAAAACTACACAACACTTATGAAAGAAATTGAGGAAAACACAAAGAAATGAAAAAACAGTCCATGCTCATGGATTGGAAGAACCACCATTGTATCATAAAAAGATTTCCTCTTTATCTCTAGTAATGTTCCTAGTCTAATGTAGTTAATATTTTTGGCCCACTAAATTGAATTTAAATTAAAAAAAAACTTCTAACCTCAAAAAAGGAAGTTGACGAAGCTTTATACATTTTAATTACGTTAGACTAAGAACATTCCTATACATTAATTACGTTAGACTAAGAACATAAAGAGGAAAATGTTTATGATAAAATGGTCAATTCCACAGGAAGATATAACAATTCTTAATATGTATACACCTAATAATATAATTTCAAAAGTTACATAGCAAAAAGAAACTAAATATAGAAATAAAATATCCACACTCATAATGGGAATGCCTGTATTAGCCAATGTATGCATCATGGGATCCGATCATCTGGATTGGGGACACCACCCCCTCCCCCAACCCCAACCAAATGTGACATAGTAGCTCCTCCCTGATGAGCAGATTGTAGGCAAATTAACAGAATCAAGTAGGGTCAGTCCAAGGCGAGGAAAGAGGTTGTATGCAAGGACTAAACAAAGAAAGATGATGGTGAGATCAAAAGCTGAGAGTATTTGGGATTTTCTGAGGCATAGAGAGCAAGGGGCAGAGAAGAGAAAATGAAAGCAAGGTGGGTGGGGTCAGATCACAGATTGGAGAGAATTAGAGTCCGCGTTCGCGTGTGACTGACTTCTGAGTTTTTGACATATGACTACATATTTTATAATCTAAATGATTTTTTAAAGGACCATTTATTTCAATATTAACGTAAAGATCAGAATTTTTCAGAACAAGCTCCTTCAGTCTGTAACATAACCCTTTCCAGACACCAGAAGAAATGGTTTCACAGTTTGAGATGTGTCTGTGTTTATGTTCCTCGTTGTTGGCTTTCCCTAGAAGAATATATTTCTAAGTATCCAGAAACAGGTTGTCTACTCGCAATAGAAGTGAGCCTAAAATTAAATATAAGGATTTTACACATTTGCTGAAAGAGAGAGACCCAGATAGGTTCTATGGAAGAATGTGGCTAAAGGAATTAATATGGACAAGCCTTCTTCCTGGAGACAGTTGGGCAGTGCTTATGATAGTAACAAAGCAGCTGCCCCCAAGAGAAATGCTAAATACAGCAGGAAAAATCCCATCCCCCAAGGCAATCCTCAGAAATGATGGGGTTTCTTCTGAGAAGATAAATATACCCTCTCACACTAGAGAGTTAATCGGTGGGTTAGAAACTGCTACAACACACCAGAATTACAGAGGGCACCTCACAAATGACATCAATGCAAGGTGGAATGTGCAAGAGCCAGAGTGTGTGTGGCAGCCAGTGAGGGGAAAGAGAGAGAGAGAGAGAGAGAGAGAGAGAGGGAGAGATCCTGGCAGCCCTGACTTTATGTGGGTTAAGAATGAAGAAAAGTGACAGGGCAACTCATCTGAACAGATATTATTAAACAGTAACTAAAGTCCACTCAATTGCCAGGAACATGATGTTTTTGAAAATGTAAAAATGGAAAAGGGTTCAAACTGCCCAAGGAAAGGAAATGATCTGTGAGTGTCCATAAATTTCTGTGAATCCACAACCTACAAACGAACGTTAGCCTGCCTTAAGAAACTTGTACAGAAATGTTCATAGCACCATTATTTACAACAGCCATAAAGTGGGGAAAATCCGATGTCCATCAACTGATGAATGGATAAATGCAACCTGTTACATGCACACAAGAGAGTATTACTCAGCTACACAAGCGAAGGAGTGCCCACGGTGTATCTACACCGTGGATAAATCTTGAAAACATTTTGCTAAGTGGAAGAAGCTAGTCACAGGAGACCACGTAGTGTATGATTCCATGTACATTAAATATCCAGTACAGGTAGATCTGTAGGGACAGCCAATAAATTAGTGGTTGCCAGGGTCTGGGAGCAGAGGAGAATAAGGTATGTTTGGGTTTGGAATTGTAGACATTTTTAGTGGGGGGGCGGGTATTGAAATACTCCCAAACACAATAGTGGTTTTGGTTACAGAATTCAATGAAAAATTATTGAATTATATACCTTAAGTGGATACATTTTGTGGTATGTTTTTATATACCACAATATATAATTATATCTCAACAAATCTGTTATGAAAAATAATGTAGGAAGGATTTAAAAAACACTTGCCATACATGTGAAAAAGAGGATTCCAAGGACGCATACAATTATTTGTATGACTTGACAATTATACCACTTCTAATGATAAAAAAAATGTGAAAAATAAAAAATCAGCCTTCTATTTCTAGCAATGGCAATGAAGTAATTTCAATGTAACATCAAATGGATACACTTTAGAAAATCTGATAAGGGTGTTTCAAAATATTGGGTCCTGAAAATCATTGAAGAATGCTAAAATACGAAGAAACTACCTAGCTAAGAAATAAAAATATAATGGAGAACGAGAATCAAAATTGCTAAGTGAGGAACCAGGATGTTGAAACTGCTTTTGCCCTGAGGATAATACTTAATCCAGAAAAGGTGAGTTCAGTTTTTCAGTTTTCTAAAAATAGGAGGGGAAATAAGTGAAAATAAAAAAGCCTGATAATGTCAAGTGTTGGTCCCTATATAGACGAACAATATCTCTGGTGGGAGTGAAAATAGGTAAAGCCAAGTTGTAAAAGAACTGTAATTAAAGAGTTATAGGCTTATACAGCAATACTTAGAAACATAACAAACATAATTATGAGAAAAGAAATACAGAGAGCTGCATACATGTGCAGTGTGATGTACAAAGATGGTCAAATAAAAAAAATAAAAAGCAAGTGTTTATTTAAACAGTTTAAGATAGGGCTGCTTGTGTCATAAAAAAATTCAGAGAGCTTTCCTTGATAGGAATATTTCATAGAGCGGGAAGCAAAAAGTGTTCAGAACAGGAAAATTTCACAACTGAAAGTGGTTACAGAGCTGGCTGTCTGCAGCTCCAGCTCAGTGTGCTGTCTGGAAACTTGCACTCTGTGCAGTGCAGAGCCCGGCAGTGAGCTGACTTGATTGCAGCGGATTGGCTGGGAAACCGGAAGGTGGTGTTGACTGGAAGAAAGCTAGGGCTGTGTTTCAGATCAGAGGCAGCATTTCAGGGAAATCGGGGCAGTTCAAATTGCAATTACGTGGCTGTGGGGTTTGGTCTAGAGGAATACTTAAACCCTGGCCAATTTTCTGGTTTCTCTTTAAACACTCTTATAGTGGAAGAAGAGTCTAGACATTCAAATTGTTTAGCTTCATGGGGGATCATTAATATTCACTTTAATAATTAATGGTTTGTATAAAATTATGCACACGATTATGTGCACGATTTTCCCTGTATATTATAATTTATATTAAGAAATGGAATGATCCATGTTAGTATGTATTGGAGTGTCTGCCAAGTTCCTTGACTCTTGCAACTGCTCTCTTTCCACACAGGGTGGAACCCTGGGCAGTTGACTCAGCTTTCAACTTTATCTTCTTGTCCCAAGCTGATTCACACAGAGTTGTGAGTTGTGAGATGAGTCCTGTTTAGCCCCAGATAGCCGTCCAGTAGGGGAGGTGCATTAAATCAATAAAACAAGAGATGTTACCTTGAATTTCACCTTTGCCTTATAAAACTGTTTCAGGTCTTACTTGGATTCTGTGACCCATCTTAGTATCTTATAATAAATTTCATGATTTTTTCATACATAAAACTTTTAAATATAAGGACAAGCCACCAACCTCACCCCAATAATCTTAAAGGATCTGCATGCAGTTGATTGTTTAGAGTGAAATTGTTTTACTGATATTTATACATTCAAGTATAGTGTGTGATCATATTAGCTTTACCTATTCCTCTTTTATTTTTTAAAGATTATTTATTTATTTATTTATTTATTTATTTATTTATTTAGAAAGAGAGTGTCAACAGGGAGAGGGGCAGAGGGAGAGAGACTCAAATAGACTCTGTGCTAGGTGCAGAGTCCGAGGTGGGGCTGGATCCCATGACTCTGGGATCACGACCTGAGCTGAAATCAAGAGTCGGTTGCTCAAGGAACTAAGCCATCCAGGTGTCCCTACATATTCCTCTTATAGTATAGGAAACCATTTTAAAAATTCCAATTATGTATTGACATTTAAAAAAGTCTAGGAATCCCTGGGTGGTTCAGCGGTTTAGCGCCTGCCTTTGGCCCGGGGTGTGATCCTGGAGTCCCGGATGGAGTCCCACATCGGCCTCCCTGCATGGAGCCTGCTTCTCTCTCTGCCTGTGTCTCTGTCTCTGTCTGTCTGTCTGTCTGTCTCTCTCTCTCTCCCCCACATCGGCCTCCATGCATGGAGCCTGCTTCTTCCTCTGCCTGTGTCTCTGTCTTTGTCTGTCTGTCTCTCTGTGTGTGTGAATGAATTAATAAATAAAATCCTTAAAAATATGAAAATCATTTAAAAAATAAAAAAAAAAATAAAAAAGTCTAAATGTGATGTAGCCACTATTTATCACTTTACCCGTATTTAGCCAAGATTGAGTGCATTATTTATTTTGGAAAAGTTACCTTGGATGTTAGTAAACTTTTGCTAAAACTTAATAAACATAGATGTTAAATGCAAATGTGCCAGATTTCTGTCCTTTATATTCGTTTTACTCATTTCAGAGGGGGAGAATCTAACATGTTGATTCCTCTAGAATACTTAGTTGTGGTTTTCATGCTTACATAAATTATCAGCAAATTTACCTAGTATAATTTGAGGATTTGTTCAAACTAAACTTTATTAACTACTTTCATTCTAAAGCGAACATGTTGAATTTCTAATACAGAGAGCGTGCTGAATTGCACAGGATTGGAATCTGTTGGTCATGGACCAAGAAGATTCAAGGGTAAGTAACATGCTGAATCACAGCACTTAGTTGAATCATTTAGTTTTCAAAGTGCTGCATTATTCAAGAGAAGAATATACTACACAAAATTGTGAGTGACACATTAGATTAAATTGTAATTACATAAATATTCCATCATGGTCAATATAACATAATGTTCAGTGCTCATCAGCAAAAATATTTTTTAAAAATCTGATTAGTCAAAACTGATGACTTAATAAGTTGGAGTTGAGTACAATTACTGTCTGTCCTGTTTTTGATGGATGTTCTAATGATCAAAGGTTATCTTAAAATTACATTGTAAAAAAACACAGCAGGAAATTCCATTGTGCTTCCAGTATATTAAAATGACAGGTAAAATGTCTTATTCCTGAATGATTTGTCCTTAATATACTTACATAATAAAATAAGGTATGTTAAAATGTAGGGTCCCTCACTACCGTTGGAGACAAACAGGCTACTAATTGATAATGTGGTCATAAAGGCTTCAACGCTTTCTTATTTTTTTATTTGAAAATTACATCGGCAAATTTAAATCTTGCTTTTCATTCCATCGGTTAGTAGTAACGAGCGCCTGTCCAATCTCGATTAATATAGTGATGAAATTCTAAGACATTCTTTTTAATGTTTGTACAATTTACTTTCTGAAAATTTTTCTTTATATCTAACTAAAATACATAGCCCCTCCAATTTCAAATTGATATATTCTGTTTGGTTCCATTAGACCATATGGACAAAATGCATTCTTTCATGCACATGACTTTTCTATTATCTTTTTAATTATTATCTTACGTGTCATATATTGCTGTTAATTTATTAAGTTTTGCATATGCCTCATTTTTTAATTTTCTTTTTATTCTAAATATTCTTCACTTAATAGGCTTTAATTTGCTGGCATCGTTTATTACTTTTTAAGATTCTTTGCATTCATTTTTCCCCATTTCTCTGGGTTGTGAGAAAATGCCAAGGTCTTGACTGTGTTTATGTAGCCTATTCATAGGGAAAGGTCAATTTTCCTAGGTTGCAGAAAACCTATCTAAACCCAATTCTTCTCTTATACTTCACTTCTCCTGTACCTCCTTACCAGAAATATTCAGTATCTCAAGCATCACATAATTAAAACCCAGGAAAGGAAATCTGCATGCCCAATTCCATAGCACCTTCTGACCTTATGATTCATGCTATCTGACTCTTTGCATTGTTGCTATCACATTCACCCCATGGTTCTTTCAAAATTTTGGTGCCTATTTTTCCCTCTTTCTCTACCCTGAGTTTTGCTGACATTTAAAACACATCATGGTTTAGATAAACTACCCATCTTCTAATTATGCTACAGATGCCTGCAACTGCGTAATCCCTAAAGCATTTCTCTGCACTTGATTTTAGCTACCCATTTATTCCCAAAATGTCACTCCAGACCTGAAAATTGCACAAGCAAAAATTTGGATCTAAGATATCTCAACTAGGGTGCTTGTCACTATGTCCACTGTTTCCGCGCATTGGATTTTCTTGAGTCTTCTCTACAAATTCATTAGCCTTTTAACCTTGTCTTTTACCTAATCCCTTGATATTTCAATTTTCTTCCCAATCTCTATGGAACTTCTCCTCTCTCTTTTTAAATTTTATTATTGAAGTATAGTTGACATACAATGTAATTTTAGTTTCCAGTGTACAACTTAGTGATCTGACAATTCTATACTTTGCTCAGTGCTCACCACATGAGTGCAGTCACCATCTGTCACCATGCAATGTTATTACAATTTACTGATTGTATTTCTCTTTGTTTCATCTCCATGACTTATTTATTTTACAGCTGGGAGTTTGTATCTCTTAATCCTCTCCACCCATTTCACTATCTCCACACACCTCTCTAGCAACAACTAGTTTGTTCTCTGCAATTATCTCATAACTTTTCCCTCTAGATGATACACTATAGTAGTTTTATGTAATTTTCTTTCACCACAATCTTCTTTTCCTTTGTGTTACTATTATTCCAAAATACTATATCAGCAAAAGCATAGAAATAATTACAATACTGGGGAATGCTATTATCTAGTTTCTTCCTTTTATACTCAGATAACTGAAAGCTACTGAGAATACTGCACATCATGTCCATTAATGGCAAAACATTTCAGGGACTCTGAATTCAGCTAAATCACCTGTACTGTTAACCATCTTTAATTTATTTTTTGTTAGTATTCTCAGAAAGTTGAGATAACAGGACAACAAATGAGCTTGATAGTAAAAATAGGTGCCCTAACAAGGGATGGAGGCATCAACACTGATTCACATGAGGGTGACCACAAGAGGAAACAGACTACTATTTTAGGCAGTAGGAAAAATTTAGGTACTTAAATAAATGAGCAAACAAAAAAACAAAACAGCTGAGTGTAAGTAAGCTGAGTAGACCCTCAGGGAGCTGCAGGGGAAAGTGTTTTTTGCATCTATAAACTCTTCTGCCTAGACCTTCAAACTACACTCACAACAAAATATTGGAGAAGGACTGGAGGAATCCTCCCTAAATGGTGAAAGTCTAAAAGAAAAGAGCAGATATGCTAATGAGAAAATTAATACTTCTCATTTGCATTCCTCTTGTGTATGGTTCAAAAGTCTTAATTTTCAAGGGAAGAGAAAGCAAACCTATCACTCCTAGAACTAAATAGAGTAGGAAAACAAACAACAAACCACCTCTACCTCCAGGGGAGGAAAAGAACACATATACCAGTAGAGATCCCAAACCAATAGAGGAGGTCAGGATTATTCGAAAACTCCCTCTTCCAAGACTCAGAGCCCTCCTTACCCTGAGACTGAACCCTGACAATGGAAAGCCTCTTTAACCCACTCTACTCTACTAGCACTGAGAAAAAAGCAACACCATTCCACTACTAAGAGAGTAGTAACAGCATGGAGAGAGACCAGAGCTGAGCTTTAGGCTCAAAGGGATGGTCTAACTGAGTAAAGGAGACAATAAGAAAATTCCTGTGATAAACAGACCCCACCCTAAGACCAAGTTAAGGCTAGAAGAATTTAAAGCCAGTGGTTCATTTTAGGAAACCATCCCAACAATGAAACAAATACAGCTCAACTTTTGATTAGATAGATTCAAATGCCTACTCCCACTCCCTTCAAGGGCATAGCAGAAGAAAAGACATGTTCATTTCCAGAAATAAACACACACACTATCTGTATTTCAACCAAAAGTTTTCAGAAAGACACAAAAACAAGGAGGAAAAATGAAAAGAAAATCTACTGTCAATAGACAAAATAATCAATAGGATTTGACTCAGATATGATATTGGAAGTATTAGCTAGGGAGTTAAGAATAACTATTAATAATGTGTTAAAGACATTAATAGAAAAGGTAGAAAATTTGTATGAATATATGGAAAATTGCACCAGAGAAAAAAAAAGAAATAAATGAAAGTGCCAGTTTAAAAGCACATTGTTGATACAGATGAAGAATACTTTGGACATGTTCATCAATAGATTTCTATTGGATGGAAAGTGTTTAAGTCAATAGGAAATTTTGGTCATATTCAGGTCTAAAGCTGTTAGCATAGTGCTTTGTATAAAGCACACACTAAATAAATGCTTGTTTAATGAACAGGCTTATTAATTTTTTAAATTTTTGCATCTATTGCAGGATTTCAAGTGATCTTTTAAAAATAGACTTATTGGGTGATAATTTGAATATCACCCATTTTAAATATATACTAAGCCTTTTTTTGTCAACTTACAGAGATGTGCAGATATCACAAAAATCTATTTTATGGCATTTCTATCATCCTACAAAAATTCTTTACACTAATTTGCAGATAACCCCTTGTCTATCATCTATCATATATCTTATCCTTCTGCCTATATATCTGTATGTTTTTACAAACTGTTTATTAATTTTTATTTATTTTATTGTACACATACTATGTAAGAGGTACTTAATATCTCACTCTTAACTTACTGTCTTTCCTCTTAATATCATTTCCCTGAGTCTATTCTTGCTCTAATGTGAATACACACACACACTCACACATAGATAGATGGATTCTAAATGTATTATAAATAGACTGAATGAGTTCATCAAGAAACAATGTGTGTATAACTAAGTGTGCTCTGGAAGTAGGTAAAGACTCATGCAGAATAATTAAAATGACTTCTCTTTGGAGAGTCAGGGGTAAAGAAAAGGTGAATCTTAAAAAATAAGGGCTGAATCCAGCTGAAGACTGTTTCATATAGACAAAAAAACTTCATAAGCTACTGCATCAAGGATGAAAAATTAAGGATAAACACAACAAATATTAAACCAATGAATAATAGGGCTCAGCATCTAAATTATCATGTCACCTGGGTTTATTCCAATCAAGGACACTAGTTCCCTGAAAAGGTGAGCATTCCAACTTATTTTTAGGTGTGACAGATGGAAACAAGGCTTCAGGATAAACAAAGCACATTTGTGATCATGTTAACTTTGTAAACCAGCAACAGATGTGCTCTGTTGGGGTGTGCTAACTCCACTAAAGATAAAACTTGTTGGCAGAGAAATTCTCATTTACATAGCTTCCAACTGCTGTCCCACATTCAACCTTATGCAGAAGTATATTCGCTGTGAGAGGGACAAATCTAGAGAACTAGTTATTTTCCTGAATCTGCAATAAAAGAAGCGGAAATAGAATCCCAAAAATTCTTAGCCTATACCTCAAAAAGAGAAGAGACATTAAAATAATCAAATGTGGAAATACTTGCCTCTGCTTAAGAAGTCTCAATGTGGAGAGAATTGCTTTTCAGAATATGAATTCAGGTTACTCTTTTCCTTAATACTAATTTTCTAAACTGTCAATAAAAATTTACCTAATACGGTCTTCAGATTTCAGTGCTAAGGAATAAGATTTTTATATTATCTGTAAAAAGCGAAGTAATCTAAATAGAAGTTCCTTCAATATTTATGAGAAAGTGTAGGCAGAGATGTATTTACAGCCATCCAAAATAAACAAAAAAATATGAAGCCTAAAAGAATCTGCAAAATACAAAAAAGGGCAAAAAAACAGCATTAAGGATAAAGAAAGCACTTCTTTCTAAAAATATACTTACTTCTGAACAGAGTAAATTGTATGAAGCATTCATAGGAGTTCCAAAGTAAGTTAAAGTGCATTTTATATTACATGTGATTCAAAACTGAGACGACTAGAAGACAATTGAAAGTACAATGAAGCTATCCATTAAGAAATAATTTAGGAAAATTTAGAATCCATATCCAAAAGAAACATTTTTCGTAGCAGAAGGGACATTGATACCAAGTCACTAAGTTATGGATTTCATTTAGTAGAACATCACAACATTCACACAGTAAAATAAAAAAGATAAGCAACCAAAATCCATCAGCTTTTTGAGAAAAAGCAAAGGCCATACATAAAACTATGGGCAAATTATCACCAACTGAAAGAAGGAACCCCCAAGGAAAGAATTACTTACCAGGTCATGACTTTTAAGTACCTTGCAATATACTTCAAAAGTGTTGTTTAATAACCATGGGAATTTTATACAAAATACCATTGAAAGGCATGAGACACATGTCAACAAATGGAGAGTCATGCATTCCTTCCATTTCTGATTAGGAAGTCTTCGCATTGTAAAGAGGGTAATTATTTCCAAATAAAGTAATCAAAACAAACAAACCAAACTTTTTTGCAATTCTGTAAGCTTATACTAAAATTCACTAGGAAGATACAATGGGTATGAATAACTACAAAATTTGTAAAGCAAAATTAATGAGAATCACTACCCTAACCATACATATTTACTAATCAAAACATTATTTTGCTTTTCCATATCTAAATAAATCAATATAACACAATATATAACCCATGAGATTTTGTATGTGATAAAGGTATCTTTTCAACCTACTGATAAAAGGGTGAACTTTTCAGTAATGGAATCTGGTACAATTGGCTAATAAGTTACTCTCTATCTTCAGCAGCCAAAAAATATAATTTCAAAATAGGTTGAATATTTAGATAAATATGAAAGCTGAAGTGGATGAAAATAAAAATCATGGCATATTTCCATAATTCTCAGTTTGAAAAGCTATTCCTATGTAAGACATACAAGTCATAACATACAAAGAAAAAAACATGTTCAGAATATATGTAAATATACAGGGCACTGATCTATATCAATAAAGAGAGAAAAATACAGGTTTTAACAGTATTTCACAAAATATAAAATACAAATAATCAACAAATTTTAAAAGACAATTGAGTTCACTAATACTTAGGAAAAAACAAGGCGTCAATCAAAAATCATTTTCTAAAAAAAAAAAAAAAAAAAAAAAAAAAAATCATTTTCTATCTATTGGATGGTCAAATAATAAAATATATTAGTAAAATGAGCACTGTTGTGCTTTTGTGAGATTGTGAACTGCTCCTAATTTTTGAGGAGAATACAGCTGTAGCTGTTAAAATATAAATACCATTGGGATCAGCTATTCTATTTCTAGAAGTCTGTATACAGAAACACTTGTGCTCAAAGATTGTACTTAACGATAACTAGCAGCACCCCCCCCCCCCAAAAAAAAAATGGAAGCAAACTTCACGTTCATCTTTATGGGAGTGCTTAAATAAGCTGTGTTACACTGTATTATATATAAATATATAAACATCCAGGCACATATGACACATTAAAAATAAATATGGTGCTGACATAAAAGCTTCCCAAGTTATATTTTTAAGGGAGGCATTTGCACCAAACTCAGAACACTTGTTTACAAAATGTATTACAACAGCATTTGTTTACATGGTTATAGATTCATAAGAATGCAAAGTCAGAGATAGTGAGAATCCCTCAAGGGCGCCTGGCTGGCTCAGTCAGTTAAGCATCTGCCTTCAGCTCAGATCATGATCCTGATGATGGAGCCTTGCATTGGACTCCCTGCTCAGCTGGAAGTCTGCTTCTCCCTCTTCCTCTGCCTCTCCCCCTGCTCATGCTCGCTCCCTTGCTCATCGGCACTCTCTCTCTCTCTCTCTCAAATAATTAAATAAAATATTAAAAAAGAAAAAATTTCCCAAACTAAGAGACATGGGAAGTTCTCTGTTGAACAAACTATTAGCCATTTCATTGACAAGGGCATGGAGATAGAAGATGTCTGTATCTCTGCAGAGAACATTCGTTGTATTCACAACATGTAGGTGACTAAACATTGCTTCAAACAATTTTAAAGAAAATGGTTCACATCATGCTTTTGTAAATGTTTAAAAAATAACGTATTAGGTACAGTCTTCTGGTGAAATGTTTTATTTTCTAGAGTTCAGAGGCTCATAAGACACAGAACTAACAAATATTAGACCAAAATTTATCTGTTTAATCTTTCTGCCCTGAGACAAAGAAAGCATGTTTTCCTCATTATTAAGGTCACTTGAGTTTCTGTGTTCCAGGAAGAGGATGGAGGGCATTTCTAAAGAAGGAAGGAAAGAAGGAAGGAAGGAAAGAAGGAAGGAAGGAAGGAAGGAAGGAAGGAAGGAAGGAAGGAAGGAAGGAAGGAAGGAATTTTCCTTGCTTACAATATCTACCTTCTTTTCAGACATTTTTGTTTTACTTCCAGAACTCTCTATTCTTTTGCTGCCTACATAGTTCATTTTCCACCCAGTTAACCAGGAACAATGCTGCAGTGTTCTACATGGACATAGCTAGTGTTTCATACTCTATAAAGTTTTTTTTTTTTTTAATTTATAATTTAGCTCTCAATCTTGCTAGGTCACCAGATCCCTAACATGAAATTTAACACAGTTAATTAACTAGTTTCTTGACAATCACCCGGAAAATACCCAATAAAGATGAAACGAGATGGCTTAAGTGGAAATTGCAAACTATAAAGGATGATGATGATGATTTTACACTTATCATGTTCTCACTATTCACTCTAATTCTCGTGACAACCTAATAATTAGTTACAGCTACTTTATAGATAAGGAAACCAATGCCCAGAAATATTAACAAAAGTAAACATGGTATGTGGTGAAGTGAATACCACACATTTGACTCTAAGATCTAATAATTTGGATGGAACACATTAGGATAAATATTCTTTTTGACCAGTGAATAAGATATTTAGAGTTAAGATTTCTCCTTACATCTCACAGGCAGTGAAAAAGTTCCCAGATCCAGAGGGGTAGAACAAAAGGAAAGTGAAGCAACCCAGGGAAAGAAGAGTCATTACTATTTTCATAATAGTAGGAATAATGCTATGTTTAATTGTCATTTGCCTCTTGTTTTCTCATATGAACTCACTCCCTTGAATTGTTATGTGTTAATTAAAAAAATAAAAACTTTGGGGCAATATATTCTATAAATGCTTGACAACGATTAAAATTTTATTGCATCAAGTTCATTAAGCAAATCCTATCGGACTGTGAGTTTATTGTCAATTTTAACTTGTTCTAGTGTTTCAATTACAATTCCATTTTGAACTGTAATAAGGTAGCTGATAAATGACAATGGTTAACAACTGCTATTAAAACTACCCAGGGCAGAGCTTCATAAATGTAGAACAATTAGAGTAACAAATGAGAGTAGCAATATGCTATTATTTTTACATTATTCATTTGATTTATTGCAGCATTTTAATTGCTCTATCTGAAAAAAAAAAGTTCCACTTGTTTTCACAGCTCCTGGTCATTGCTTTCTAACTGATTTTATATCTATTTTATTTACAACATGGAATAATCAGTGTTAAGATTTCAAAGAGCAAAGATCAAATAATGTGGGAAAAGTAGTTGTGAGTCACTGACTTTGCTGTGCTTACCAGGACATAGAGGTAAAGATTTAAAGGAGATGACAGTTTTCTATGGATAACTGCAAACTTAAAAACAAGACTAACAATGATTTTGCTTGTTTTCTTCCAACTCCCAAATATGTGAATAAAAAAAATCACTTATTTTCTTTCTTAAGATTATTTATTTATTTATTTATTTATTTATTTATTTATTTATTATCTGTTTGTTTTAGATGGGGGGGGGGGAGGGACAGATTGATAGAGACAAAGAGATAGAGAGAATCTTAATTAAGCAGACTCCACACTGACCATGGAGCTGGGCACAGGGCTAGACCTCACTACCCTGAGACCATGACCTGAGCTGAAACCAAGAGTTGGACACTTAACCCACTGAGCCACCAGGGTGCCCTTAACATTACCTATTTTAATGTACACTTCACACTTAGTGGAAAATAAAGATGTCATAGTGTTTTCAATATCTCAGAACTGCAATGTGTCATGTTTTGTTCATATGAGGAACTAGGAAAATCATGAACAAAGCTCCAGTATCCTAAATACTTAGGACTAACAAATAAAATGGTATTTAGAGTGGGGATCCCTGGTAGCCTCAGCGGTTCAGAGCCTGCCTTGCCCAGGGTGTGATCCTGGAGTCCCGGGATCGAGTCCTGCATCAGGCTTCCTGCATGGAGCCTGCTTCTCCCTCTGCCTGTTTCTCTGCCTCTCTCTCTCTCTGTGTCTCTCATGAATAAATACATATATATTTTTTAAAAGTGGTATTTGGATAAAGGAAATACATTTGTTTTGTTCCTAAAGTTCTCCAAACAATTCATTTTATAAATATTTATACATTTTTCAAAAATGATCAACATTTAACTCACAGCTGTATTCATTGAGTTGAATCATTAAAATGGTTCTGATGAGCCTGTTGTTTTTTTCAGAGAAATTGCTCACACTTCAATATATGTTTGCTCTATTGAAGAATGACTTAAAATGTAGCCACTTTGAGAATCCTCATTTTGAAAGTAGTAGTAAAAATTAAAGAAAGGCTTTCAAGAAAAGATTCCTGAAACAGGGCAGAACACTGGGTACCAAATAATAGCTATTTAAAGGAAGCAGATTTCCTAATAGCTATTCTGCTGAGAAGCCCTTCCATATACTTAAGTTTGAAGCTGAAAGTCAGAAAAAATATATTGCATTTGTAATTAATTTTCCTTAAAAATATATACTCTGGAGAATACCTTATTGCAAAGAGTGAGACAGCAGTATTGAATTATTTTTAAGAAGATCTGATAGAAAAATACCTTCTTAGAATAATGGGAAAAAATTAAAATATATTTTAAGAATCATAGGGGCACCTGGGTGGCTCCATCCATTAAGCATCCAACTCCTGATTTCATCTCAGGTCATGATCTCAGGGTTGTGGGATCGAGCCCTGCATTGGTTCTGCACTCAGCACAGAATCTGCTTGTCCCTCTCCCTCTACTCCTTCCCTTGCTTGCACATGCTCGCTCTCTCTCTTTCAAATAAATAAATAAAATATTTAAAAATCAAAAGAATCTTTACAAAGTTCTCCAGTATCATTTAATATCATGGAGTCATCTGATAATTTCTGAAACTAGAACAATGCTTAAAATTACTCAAAATGTAAGAGTTATTTTGTGGGATGAGGTTATAAAGCTTTATTTACTTTAAATCATATTGTGGCTTTTAATGTTTTAAATAACTCGCAAGCTCAGTACTTTTGTACCTCAACTCATAAAACATGTGAGGAGGCTGAAAGCTTTATGGAACTTAAATTGTTTGGGATTTATCATCCTGATACAAAATAAAAACAGCTTTGGTTTAAACTATACAAATTCTTACTCATCTGTTTCCTTTTGGTTAGTATTCTATTCATGTGCTATCCAGGTAACTTCTAAATATTTCATGGTAATGGCATTATCTATATTATTTAATTAATGCTTATTCTATATATTTACATCAAGAAAAGTGAAAAAAGTTACATTTAATTTAAAAATAAATAGCATCAGAACATAGACAAAATAATGGAACATTATGAAGCCTATTAGCTAAAATTCTACAAAAGTCAGCATACTAAATGATACATTGCCAATACCAGTTTTGTCAAAATCAAGACTAAAACTCACTAGAGATTTTCAATATTACCTTGGGGGTTTTATTTATTTATTTGTTTGTTTGTTTGTTTGTTTATTATTTTAGATAGAGATGGAGGGCGGTAAAAGGAAAGAAAGCAAATTCTGCAATGAGCACAGAGTGTGGTGTGTGGCTTCAGATCATGACCTGAGCTGAAATCCAGAATAATTTCTGGATTTAACTAACCAAGCCACCCAGGTGCCTTGAAGCACACATTTTAATGAAAATGGAAAGTAGTGTAAAATATCCTGAACAAATTAAATAAGAAAAGTATAAGATATATACAAAAACAAAGATAGCAAACCTTGTTCAATTAATATATAGAATAAGTGGTCCATAACAGTGATATCAGTCATGATTTTAATGTTTTAAGTGTCCAGATAAATTTATTACAATTCTATTTTTTAATATTTTTTTAAATTTATTTGACAGAAAGAGAAAGAGAACAGAACTAGGAGGAGCAGCAGAGGAAGAAGGAGAAGCAGACTCCTCCCTGAGCAGGGAGCTAGATGCCCATGCCAGGATCAATCAGGACCCTGAGATCATGACCTGAGCCAAAGGTAGATGCTTAACCAATTGAGCCACCCAGGTGACCCAAAATGATATGGAGCTAGATGCCCATGCCAGGATCAATCAGGACCCTGAGATCATGACCTGAGCCAAAGGTAGATGCTTAACCAATTGAGCCACCCAGGTGACCCAAAATGATATGGTGTTAAGAAAAAAATGGATGGACTGATTGAACGGGATGAAACTCTGAAAACTGATCTAAATGTATGTAGATATTATGTAGGTTAAGTTATCATTTCAATTCAGTATTAATTATAGAATGTGGTTGAAACAGTAGCTGCTCAGAGAAGCAAGAGAAATATCCCTTCACCTTAAAAAAAGAAAAATACATTTCATCTGGATTATAGATTAAATATAAGAAACAAAATAAAACTGATAGTGACCAGAGGAGAGGTAGGTGGGGGGAATGGGTGAAATAGGTTATGGGGATTAAGGAGTGCACTCGTGATGAGCACTGCGTATTGTAGGGAAGTGTTGAATCACTATTTTTTATAACAAAAATTAATATTACATGTATATTAACTAACTGGAATTAAATAAAAACATAAAAAATAGCAAAAATGTTTGGGAGAGTATTATCATAATATTGCAAGCTTGGGAGTTTCTAATCTAGTCTGAGAATAATGTGGTCATTAGGAGGAAAAATAGTACTTTAAATACAAATTATCACATAGTATTTGCATGGAGAAATAAATAATAAAGTGAAAGAGAACTAAAAGATAAATATAAAAGGAAAAACAGAACTTTAAATACATGTTACAGTATAGTATATTCATGTGAAGAAATGTACTATAAAGTGAAAGAAAATACATATGTAATGCATTAAACTAGTTAAAGGTAGGTATCCCTCTTTAAAGAGAGTTTATAGAAAATGATCCCAAAATGAAACTGAAAGGAAATTTAAATTAAGCCCAGGACCAAGTAAATCTCCAATGAGTTGACCTAAGTTGATAATAGATATACAAATACAGGCTTAGCTCCATCAGCTAGTACACAGACTCCAATGTAAGTAATAATGATACTACATTTTTACCTATCAGCTTGGCAAAACTAAATATATATATATATATATATATATATATATATATATATATATATATATATACATATAGGGGATCCCTGGGTGGCGCAGCGGTTTGGCGCCTGCCTTTGGCCCAGGGCGCGATCCTGGAGACCCAGGATCGAATCCCACATCAGGCTCCCGGTGCATGGGGCCTGCTTCTCCCTCTGCCTGTGTCTCTGCCTCTCTCTCTCTCTCTCTCTCTGTGACTATAATACATAAATAATAAATAAAAAAATTTTTTTTAAAAAAATATATATACATATATATATACACATATATATATATACACACATATATATATATATGATAAGTATTCTTGACAAGGATGGGACACAATAGAAATTAATCAGAAAATTTGACTTGGGAAAACTTTCCAAAAGAAATAAAAGTTTTAGAATATTGAAGTATGAGTTGAAAAAATGTATGTTGCAAAACAATTATAATGGAAGGTGACAAAACAAGCAAAATTTTTTCAAAAAGTAAAAAAGCTACTTTTCAGCAGAGGAATGACTATGTATAAATTACTATGCAGTGGGCCTCATGTAGAGCTTACAAAAGTTAATTAATCTGGGCCTTTTTATTTTATTACTTTTTTCTGAACCCCCCCCCCACAGGAATTGGCAGGCTGTACTTCAATTTATAAAACCATGGTCATATTCATGTGAAAAGAATAATCTTATTTAATGTACTTATACTTCTAAAAGGGGGCAATGTTCAAAATATTTTTCATCTAGAATGCTCAAATAAATTAGTATACAAATAAATATGTTCTCCTACTCACAATATAAACTAAAAGTTATATTATGAAATTGCTTACCGAATGTTAGGTATAAATTTTAACGTGAAGAATCCATAGTCCATTCCACTATTTATTGAATAACTTACTGAATTTCAGGAATGGTTGGCCTCATTTTCCTTTGATGCAATTGTTACTAACTAAACAATGTCTGTCTCTGAGCCATGATTTGACAGACAGAACTGCACCAAATCTTCTAGTAGCTTCCTGCTTATTACCCACCATGAGGTACGTGGCAACAGGCACTTTATTGCTTCAGAACAGCTGGGCCTGCTGTCCGTGCATCCCACAAGCCAACTCACATGCAAAAATCCACTGTTTTCTTGTGTTCTGGTTCTGGAGAGCCTGAGCCATTAACCCCCTGTGGGTGCTGGGCTGTGGTCCACTCCAGAGTCGCCAGGGGTTCACCCATCCAAGCCAGCATCACTGCCAGCGTGTCACCTGCCTACTGAGCCAACAACAGATGCCACCATTGGGGAACCCATATTCTCAGTAAGGAAAAAAAATTGTCCTAATACCAACAATATGGTTTACAGTGACAAATCCTCTCCTCATCTCTGCTAAGCTAAATAACAGCAATTATATTTTAAAAACTGCTACTCTTTATAGTGCCTGGGTCTGTATCAAATAAGCCATGCAAAGGCAGGAAGAAAAGTCAGCAATGGTTATCAAGTCATCCTCTGATAGTCTCAGGACTTTATGTTAGAATTTTAATTTACTATTAAATTATATTGCTTACTATATTGCTTACTATAATTATATTGCTTACTATTCTCTATCAATGGATAGAGAATTTTGAGTATGTTTCTCCATCATGATCATCCATTCAACAAAAACAAGATGACATATGTTAGTATAAGATTGTTATTTTTTAGGGTTATGAAATATGATCCAAGAATCCTTGCCATAGTCTGCTTAGCATCACAATCGTAAGAGATTTGGAGGTGTTCTCAATACCAGAGGCTTCCATTTAGGCTTCTGAAATTTTGGCTAATGGAAATCACAGGACAGTTAGGTGAGACTCACAGTGGACAGGAAAGCCTTTCCATTTACACCAGGATCTCACGAAAAACATATCATCAACATCTCTATGTGCCAGGAGGCAAAGTGAACCACAATCTCTGCCCTATACTTGATCACAGGACCTATTATGAAGCTACAAAAGAAAGCTTAGCTGAATGGCATTGTCTCCTTTTTATGTTGCAACTGTTTCTGTTTCCTTTAATGACTAAATTGGTTTTGCTGTATTGTGATTTAATTTTTGATTAGCAACATCTCAGCAAAAATTAATCATCTTTTAATCATGCAATCCCACCTCATGATTAGAGGTAACTTCTAATATCTCTAGAATCTACTTAAATTCATAACCACATCGAAGGGTTATAAATAGCTCTTAAATCACTGATTTTCTCTTTGAAACATAAAAATAAGAAGCTCTGGATAATTCAGTTACATTCAGAGACTAGTACTGCATGCCTCAATCTTTGCCATTAAGCATAGAAAGAGGAAGAAATCTTCTTGCCTTCCAAAAGCTGATAATTGAATTACAAAGAAAGGAAATAAACTCAAGAAACATAATTACATTACTTTGTCTTTGAGTAAAATAAACAAAAAGTAGATATTAAAAATGCAGTATTTATTCACTCAGTAAATTTTTAAAGAAAGTCATTTCCAAAGTATATAGTGAAGATGAAATGTATTGATTATAATTTGGCATCTCTTTTTGTTCTTTAAACATGGTTATTCTTTAGATTATGAAAAAAAAGTGTTTAAAGAGGCTCATAAGGACTTCTCAGAAATATTTTTGGAAATTGCTCGCAAAATCATTTTCTCCTCTTCCTTGAATGCATGGCTAGCCCACATCTCATCCAACTTAGCTTGCAGTTTGGCACTGACATTGATATAATATGTTTTCAACAGTGGGAAGATCATTACTTCCCAGACAAAACCTATCCATTCTCTCAAACACCCTCCACTATACCCTTTCTCTGCTTTGTGCCAGCTGGAATTGTGATGGCTCTAGAAACCTTAGAAATAACCAGTTGAGGATGGCAGAGACCATGGGCCTGGGTGCCTGAGTGAAGAGATGGATAAGACTCTCCCTCAACCAGCAGTACCTAGCTGGGACTGGTACATGTGCAAGAAATAACCTTCTATTTTGGGGGGGGTCCATTTTGGGCCTATTTATTATAGCTATATAGACTACCCTAAATAATCTAGATATTCACACAAACACTGATCATTTAATCCAGTTCTGTTGAATTCTTCAAGTCCCCTAAATGAGGGCCCGGGTGTGCAGAGTAAAGCAGCTGCTGTGCAGATTGTCACCAGGAAGGGCAGTCTCGGGCTTGGAACAGGATCACTGGGGGTGTTGTACTCATGGTGGTGGTGGGGGACCCCATACTCTGTAGGAGTCCATCAAGCCAAGGGAATGTGAGCCCTTCTACCAGGCTCTGTCAGTAGGAGTCAGGATGGGGGTTCCAGAATTTCTGCCTCTGGCAATTCCTTCCCCATGCAAGCTCAGCCTCTCCTCTTCTATCCTCTGTAGTAGCATCGGATGTAATTTAAAATGTTCTTTATCCATATTCATTTCAGTTCCCAAAAGAAGCCCTGGTACTGTAATCTTTCTGGCTCTATACACCACCTTTGCTGGGAACCCTTTGGCTCCTTCTCTTTATGATTTTCCTGTAGTCTGCTGGGTGCTAGGATCTCTGTGACTTGATATGGAGGAGGAGGCCTGTGGGGTGAGGAGGCTGGCGGTGGACCTGAGGGTCATCATTCAGCGACTTCAAAAAGGAGATTTAAAAATTCATTGATATGTGGGATATTCATCTAGGAAAAAAAAATGAAGCCTTATGTAGGAATTACAGTATGTGTTCAGGGAAATAAAAATTAAAGCTACTAGAAAGATGTCACAGTTTTCATGCCAGGGATTAAAACCTAATGCGGCTTTTAGTGAGTGGTGTCTGTTAGGTTTAAGTATATGAATATACAGCAGCAGTGATTAGAGAAGGGCTGGTTTGCTCGCCCATGCTCACTGCCCCTCTTGGAAGCAGTGGTCTATCATATTCCCAGGCGCTCATGTCCTGGATGGTTTTACTTAGGAATCATTATTTCTATTCTCTTCGGCATGACCTTTTCCATCAAATTTTGATGGTTTTATTATTTTTTTTTATTTTTAAAGGTTTTATTTATTTATTCATGAGAGACAGAGAGAGACGGAGACAGAGACAGAGACAGAGACATAGAGGGAGAAGTAGGCTCCCGTTGGGGAGCCCAACGCAGGACTAGTTCCCATGACCCTGGGACCATGACCTGAGCCAAAGGCAGACTCTCAACCACTGAGCCCCCCAGGCATCCAGTATTTTGGTGATTTTAATATCCATGTTGAGGAGCTCCCAGGATCCAGGACTCTGAGTCCCTCAACCCCTCTCCAATCCTGGTGTCCTCCATCTCCACTACTGCTCCCAGCCAGGGCACTCCCATGAATTTATCAGCAACGTAACCCTCCAAAATCTCAGTTCTCCCACAGGCACTTCTGTTTCCAGCTCACACACTTTGACTCCAACAGTCTTTCCGACCCACCAGGACCTGAATGTTTTTATCCTTTGAATTCTTCACAGTCTGGCACCTCTTCATCATCCCCCCTCATCCTCTCAATAGCTTAGCTTAAATTTACAGCCAACAAATTCTCCTGTTATTGCTGTGACCAGTCCATGTTTTTCTCTCCCCCAGATTATTATATTTCAAATGTTCTCATTTCTTCTCCAATTGCCTATATTTTACCTCCCCCTTTATCACTATCTGCTGGTAAACTTGCTTCTACTTTACCAAGGAAAATGAAGCCACTCATAATTTCATACAATGGGCAATGCTGTGTTTCATCACAATGTTACTTCAATATTATTAATTAACATCTAAATGTATGACAATTTCCATATAGCCTCAATTTTTCAAAGTAATGTGGAGCTAGGTGATTAAAATATTAGGAATCAGCAAAACATTACAGCTATTTTTTTTTAAGTTAACATCGTTCTTGTAAGGATAGTTCATTAAATTCTCTGCAAAATGAAAGATGAATAAAATGCTCAATATAAAATATCTTCTTAGTAAATATTAAGCAAAATTAGGCTGTTTTTCAAGAACAATCAGCATAATATTCTAGGACTTTGTGATTTTGTGCACTTATATTTAAAACTACATTTGTAAAATGCTTATTAATGCACCTCATCATATGCGTTGTAGTGTTTTAAAAAGCTGCATTATAAAAGGCATTTCCAAATTTATGGATTCAATTTTAGCTATGAATGTTAAAACTCACTAGAACTTTTAAAATTGTATTTATTTTTGTTATGATCTCACTTATTTTTTTCAAGATCAACTTCTTGTTGGCTTATTGACCCATTGACTTTTTTCATGTATTTTGAATCTGTCATTTTACTAAGCTCTCTTCTTGATTTTAAGGAAAGTTTTCAATTGAGTCCTTTGATTTCTTTTTTCAGTTAGATAATCATGTCTTCACAAATAACAGGTTTTTTCCTTCCAATAGCTGTAGATATTTTCTGTTGCTTTCTTCCTATAATTTAGAATGTCCAGTGGCCAAAGCAAATATTCTTGCCTTGATTCAGGTTTTCTGAAAATGCTGTGGTAGCTTCAGTTTATTTCTTTTATTTCTTGTTAACATGAAATAATGAGTTTTTTAAAAAATATTTGGCCATATTATTATGTTTGTATTTGTATAAAGTTATAATGAACGAATCTTGAATTCTATCAAATACATTTCCCATGTCACATACTCCTTTGACAGTGTAACATGAGGAGTTTCAGCCTTTCTCTTTTCAATTTTTCACCGAGTTTTAATTAATTCCAGAGTAAAACTAAGATACATGGTTGTACATCTAGGTTAATTTTGCTAGGCCTTAATTACACTGTTTTCATCTGCATTAATTTAAGCGACTAGTACGTTTTGTAATGGTTCTATCATTTTCTTGTTCATATCTAAGATTGTACCTCTCTTCACAAAATTAACTAGAAAAGGAGGGTTCAGGGAATATAGAGGAGTAGGAAGCCCCAGGAATCTGTCCCTAACCTAGACAACAATTTTTCTGGCAGAATCTGTATGCTATAGCTGTTTTGGAAGTCTGGAACCTACTAATGTCTTGCAACTTCCAGAGGAGGGTTAGGACAAATCCTGGTGAATTTTGGTCAACTTCAGCTCTGAGAGCACAGCTCTTCCCCACCCCCCAGCCATATGGAAGGCAGCTGTGCACATGTTTTTAAAGCAGCTCATATGTAGTTTGTGGGAGGCAGGCTGGGAAAAAACAAAAACAACAACAAAAAAAGAAAATGAAAAAACACCCAGTTCTCCAAATATTGGGAGTCTGTGTTCTGATTGCTGATTTACATTTTGTCTATCGTATGTATAAAAATAAAAAAGAGGATGTGAGAAGAGCTGATGGCACTATTGCTTTTTCCCCATTCCTCTATGGATTTTGAACAATGCATTGTCTAAATTTTCAGATTATTTTAATATATGGCAGACTTGGCAGGAAAAGTAAATGGAATGCAAAATTTCTGAGCCCTTGTTCATTTGAAAGCACATTTGTCTGCTACTGGCACACATAAATAAAATGTGAATAGCATTTGAGAGTCACACACTGTTATTTTTCTCTGCACCTTGAAGAAATCCATCTATCCCCGTTGGCGTTTAGTATGGAAAAGTCTAGTCCAGACACCAGTAAGGCTTCAGAACAAATCAAATATTTTGCCTAAGTATGTTGAAGTGTTGATCATTTAAAAATAATAATAATTTGGCTTGATATATGCTAAGTCTTCACGTTTGGATATAAAAATTCTTTTTGTCAGTTCAACGTAGTTTTCTTCAATTATATCTTTGATTGTAGTTCTGGTCCTTCTTTCAGAAACATTAACAAATAATCTGCTATGTGCGTGTCCATGTCGAATTCTCTTTCTCTTTTTCCACTGCTATTCATTTTGTGATCTTCCATTCTTTCATTTTTTCCCCTAAAATTTAGAGAGATTCTATACTTTACTGTAGCAGGAATGCCTAGGGGGCTGGCATTCTTCACACTGTGTTCTTATTTATATGGCCTCCATTCTGTATAGATTTCTGATGTGCCAAGACTTTTTTCTCTTCAACTCCTGGACTTGATGTAATTGTCTTGAAAGCCTAGAGTTTTTTTAGAGCAGCTTGCAGAAAATGTACAATGGATAATAGAGTTCCACTAGTTGAGTTTCTCCTTATGTCCTGCTCTTCTACACTGTTTTCTCAGAAGACAAATGGAACCATGTAAAATTGAGCTTATAAAAATTCTTATGTTTATAGGAAACAAAAAATCAGTATTCCTACAAACATCAAGCATTTCTGGATTTAAAGCTACATATTCGGGGATCCCTGGGTGGCGCAGCGGTTTGGCGCCTGCCTTTGGCCCAGGGCGCGATCCTGGAGACCCGGGATCGAGTCCCACGTCAGGCTCCCGGTGCATGGAGCCTGCTTCTCCCTCCGCCTGTGTCTCTGCCTCTCTCTCTCTCTGTGACTATCATAAATAAATAAAAATTGAAAAAAAAAAATAGGTTTCCCTTCAGAAAGAAACACAATTCCGCCAACACCTTAATTAAAAAAAAAAAAAAAAAAAAAAGCTACATATTCTATGAATTTCAATGAACAGTAATAAATAACATTTTTAATCCATTATGCTAAAAATACTAGATTATTTTTGTTCTCTTTATAATAAATTGTCCTTTTAAAATGATTCATAAGAAGTGGCAAAGCATATGCAGTAAAAAAAAAAAAAAGAAAGAAAAAAGTTCTACAGAGGTATATCTAACTATATGTATATTAACTAATTTTATATATATGGAGTTAATGATGTTTGAGTTAGGTGTTTCTGCTTTTATGCATTCTTCACTTATACATATATCTTTTCTGAATTTCTCTATTTTAAACACAGACTCATTTTTGTATTTAATTTTATCTCCATGTGTTGTCTTATTTTTCTTAAAGAGAGACACTGATTTGCATGAGTTTGAGATCCCACAAAATCTGGATCTGTCCCTGGATTTATATCTTTGTTTGATGATGCTAAAGTTTAACCATGTTAATGCCTCACTTTTAGTTTTTTTTTTTTTTTTCCTCATATCCAAATATGATCATCACTTTAAGTCATTGTTGAAAAGATGGAAAGCCCTAGGGAAAGAAAAACAGCCTGGAATTTCCATTGGAAAAATGAATTGTTTCTTTTTACTTTTCTTGAGTTTTTAAAGAAATGAGAAAAATCGTTGCAGTCAGCACACTTCTGACTTTGGATACACACATATCTTGAGGTAAAGGGAATTTTGTTTTTCTTCAGGTAAGCCTACCTGGCCCAAATGAATTATTTTATTCATATTATGTATAATACACTTTATGGACACTGAAATTGCTTCCATACTAAGAAAAGCATGGCATTTTTGCATTGTTTTTTTTTTTTCCTATTCTTTTATTTAAAGGTTCTCACTAATTCACCATTTACATTCACTCTCTCTCTGTGGCCCTGGAGACACAGTTGTATTTTCCAGATGGCTTTTTTTCTTTTCTCTCTGAAGATAAAAAGCTACCCCCCCCCTTTTTTTCTTACAATGTTCAAATCATTCAAATTGCTATGCCTATTGTTTAAAACAGCTTGAAGTGTTAATGATTCAGTATCTATAACTCAGAAATGGGACGATATAGAAGGGATGAATCTGGAAAAATATAAAAAACAACACAGTGTACAACAGTGTGGTTCCATGATGTCCAACTGAACTACAGGAGGTCAGAAGACAAAGTACATACTGTGATCATGGAGGGTGTGAAGATAAAGGAAATTAGCAATTCCTCTCATGAACACATTTTCTTTTTAGAAAAAAATAAAGTAGGATATTGTCTTTTCTTCTTTTTTATAAAAAAAAGATTTTATTTATTTGAGAGAGTGAGAGAGAACAAGCAGGGGGAGGGGCAGAGGGAGAAACAGATTCCCCACTGAGCAGGGAGCCTGAGGCAGGGCTCATCCCCGGACCCTGAGATCATGACCTGAGCTGAAGGCAGATGCTTACCCAACTGAGCCACCCAGGTGCCCAAAAGTAGGATGTTTTCTTTGTGTTTATTTTTCCTAAAATATTTTAAGTGTGTAAAAAGTGAAAAACAGGTATGAAAAAGATTAGAAATGCCTTTCAGAGCTACCAGGTTTTATAATCTCAGTAAGTATATTTCCATCGAGTGAAATAGAAGAGAAATTTTTTCCAGTTCATTAAGAATGCCTCTGAGACAAGTTCCATTCTTGCCATTAGTCATAAAACTCATAGGGTCTGCCACACCACCACACAAAAGAACTCCTTAAAAAAAGTATTAAATCACATGATAATATGCTCAATTTAAAGACGATTGTGAAGAAGTTCAACATTTTCAGCTACTGATTAAAGAATGAGCCTGCAACTATTTCATTAGCATTGTTTTCTTAACCATAATATCAAAATGGGTGATAATGAGTAGAATGTTGGTAAAAGAAACAGTGCACTGCCACATTTTTATGCCCATAGAGAAGAGAAACTGTAACAGTATGACAGCAGTAGCCATAGTACTTAAAGTCTGTTCTACCTACAGCTCGTTTTACTCCCCCTAACAACACCGGCAAAACTTGATTAGTTGATTGATTGATTGATTGATTGACACCACACCAGAACAGCAGAAGAGGTATCTAAGTCATAATAATAATGAAGATATACTTGTGATGAGTTGACACTTAGTTTGCTGATAATCAATAGCAGTGTATTTCCTAAAGCCTGGAAAACATGTCTTCTTTCTTTCTCTTATTTAATATTTTTTGCAACAATTAACTACCCCCCCTCTATGATGTTAGTACATATTAACAAGTTGGAAGATGCATATAATTTCTGATAATTTAAATATAAAATTTAAATGCATTTGCAAGGGATACACACACGCACGCACACACATAGCACTCAATGATCTATATGTCATTAAAATATTGAATTGATGAAATCCACAGTCAAAACATCAAAGCTCATTTATCTGTTAGTTTCAGCCACCTCCTATGCCTGAACTTTACAAGAAAATATAAATATAAATATATATATATATATATATAATATTACTGAGCAGTAGAACACCCCACTTCCCTTCCTAACCTATTAGTAAACAGTAGCAGAAACCAAAGGTGAACGACAGAGATAAACTAATAAATCACAAAAGACTGCTGATGAGCCATAAAAATAATACTTTTTCCTACAGATCATATCAAATTAGGGATTATTTAAATGGTGATTAGGAAGGAGCATGATGTTTTAAGACAGATAAAATAAATTAGCAATAGCTTTTAAAAGTAAATGCTTTTGGATACCACTTATTCCTTAATCCAGAATCAGTGGACCTCCTGATACACTATGAAAGATCTCTGCATGTGCACCCATGGTCACCACTTATTAATGGGAAAATGTGACTCAAAAAAAGTTTAGAATTAACATTGGTGCTGTTCAAAATGTGTTAAAAGTTACTGACTTTGGACATTATTCCACAGCTAATTTATAAGAGCCATGAAATGAAGTATTGCACTGTATCATATTCAAACATTGTCTCCCACAAAAATATAATTTTCACTTGCCTGACATCAGATTACTTTTTTCCATGAAACATTATGGCATAACAGAAAGAGCATGAACTTTAGAGACAGCCAGGGTTTTGAATTCCTGTTCTGCTTCATGAATTAGAGTAGGCTATTTAAAAAATCTCTGAACCTTGGTTTCATCATCTGAGAAAAAGTAAATAATACGTACATTAAAGGTTTGCCATGAGGACTATATTAGACTTAATGTAATAAGAATGTACTTGGCACATAATAATCATTTCATAAAAATTAGTTTTCCTTATTCTCTTCCAACAATGAAATCCACATTTAAATAGAAAAGCACTCCATCACTAAGTGTATTAAGTGAACATAAGGAGATAATTAAGAAAAATATTTGATGAAACATTCTAAGGAATGGCAATGTTTTTGGAATAAATTTACATAGCAACACCCTTAACCTCCATAAATCAGCAAGATCCTCATTTTCTTGTATATGTTTAGCTAGTTTAGAGATTGTCTGGCCTCAGGGAACAGTATGGTACTACCATAGCAGGGAATCTTTAGGCATGGTGCATAAGGATGACCATAAATGAATCCAACTGTTCCCTCTGTCATTCAAAGAAACTGGATGCAGCTCCCCTTTCCTTGCTCATGCTCTATGAAAACAGAACAGGTAGAGCTACCATTGGATGTTGGTTGAGACATTATATAATTTTACTAGAGACATTATTATCACATCTTACTCATGCCATAATTTGTAAAATTGACTTATTCAGTTTTAGGTATATGTTCCACAGAGTAAGCTAAGCTATCACAATGTAGAGGAAAGACAAGATACAGATTTATCAAGCTTTTAAAGATTTCCTAAATTTAAATTTGACAGTAGTATGTTGTTGAATTTGGAAAATAAAGGAAAAGGAAAGCCTACATTTAGGCAGGTGCGTCCTCAGACATGGTTCAGAGGTATGGGGGGGGGGGATTTAAGTCTGAAACACACAGAAAGAAAAAAGAAACATAGGTAAGTCGCAGCCAAAATATAATTAGAGACAGCTTAGAAAGTCTTTTCCATACAGCTCTTCTACTGTTCTTTCTACCTATGTTTTGAGTTATGATTTTAAAGATTTTCTTTTAGTTGTTTTTTTTTCCCTAAATCATTTTACTTTGTTTTTTTTTTTTTTAAAGGTGAAGGAAGAAAAAGTGAAATGAAAAATGAGAAACATCTCTCCATGCTCTCTGTGCTGTAATTTGTTCTGGGATTCCACTTCCTTAGAAATGCCCCTTTAGTCAAGGATCCATTCATTCTTCTTAGCTAACTTTAGGTAATTTTCTGCATTTCATGGAGACAGATCTGAAAATGTAAGCAATTCTTCACATTGACTAACATATGCCTGCTGACTCAGGTTCACCCTCCACCATTTAAATATCCTAATAAATGTAAGACGTTCACGATCATCATTTAGATGCTTGAAGCACAGGTTTACCCTATAGTACTATACTCCATTATATCAATTAATTAAGTTAGGGAAGCTATTAAAAAATCTGTTACTTAAAAAAATGGATAAACTTTAAAGCCATTTTCCCATGACATGGCCTAGATTTTAAGTTGGGGAAATGGTTTAGAGATAAAATTATATGCAAATGAGGAATAAAATATATTTTATGTTTGATTGGCTCTGTATACTCTTTTTCTGGTGGATGATCTACATATGAAGTTCAGATTCTATCTTAAAACTGAACTTCAGCTAAATGTTAAAGATGAAAAAAATCTTTTGATCTCATTCTTTGATCATCTCAGATGAGAACAAGCATGTAATCATCACAGAGAAATGCAGAGATTATAAACAGACAAGATGGCAGTGGTAATGGCGCCCTCATTTTGAATCTTCCACAAATGTGGAGAGAGAAACCAGAAGAGCAAAGCAATATGGTACCTAACTCACAGCGAACATATATCACAAAATGGCGATACCAGGTATCCTTGCAGATTTCAAACTTGTATGTTTGGAGAGAGGTGAGTAGTGTCAAACTACGTAACTAGTGTCACACTGCAAGACTGCACCATTTTGGCAACTATGTTAGAGGAACTGGATAGGAGACAAATGGATTCATGAACCAGAGAACCAAGCACAGCTGGGTATTCTGGGAATGGCAGGTAAAAGTGGGAAAGGATTTCACCATGCCTTTTGCTAGGAGTAAAGGGAACCTTGGAAAATTTAAATTATATGTGTTCAATCTGAGCCCTGTGAATTTTGTAGACTGGAGAGTCAAGCTTCCAAGGCACAGCTTGAAAGAAAAACAAGTGTGCATGCACACATGCGCATGCACACACACATAAACACACACACATCAGAAACATGATGTGCCAAGAAAAGTTATTGCCTCTCGAAAAGTGAAGTGAGGGATGCCTGAATGGCCCAGTGGTTGAGCATCAGCCATTGGCTCAGGTTGTGATCCTGGGGTCCTGGGATCAAGTCCTGCCATTGGGCTCCCTGTGGGGAGCCTGTTTTTCTCTCTGCCTATGTCTCTGCCTCTTTCTCTGTGTCTCTCATGAATAAATAAAATAAAACCCTTTAAAATAAAATAAAAGTGAAGTGAAAAACAAGAGAGGCATAACTCAGAAAGTGAAGTGTGTTTCTTCAGTGCTTTAATGGACTGCTTTCACTGATCCTACATTTCAGCTCAGGCTTCTTATATGTTAGAGTTGACAAGAGAAACCCTTTTTCTCTAGCAAGATTTGCCTGGGTGTCCTATAATGGGAAAAGTCACAGCGATGCTCCTTCATTTTTTTTAACTAACATTTTAATTTTGAGATAATTGGAAATACACATGCAGTTGTCAGAGATAATACAGAGTGGTTTCTTGTAAGCTTTATCTAATTTTTCCCAATAGCAATACCTTGGAAATCTATAGTACAGCATCACGGACAGGATACCAACATGGATACAGTCAAAATAAGGAACAATTCCATCCACATGAGGATTCTTTATGTGGCCTTTTTATAGTGACATCTATGCTCATCCCACCCCAGCCTCTTAGGAACCCATAGCTGCCACTAACTCATTCCCCATTTTGCAATTTCATAGTTCTGTCATTTCAAGGATGCCGCACAAATGGAATCATATAGGTTATATGATATTGTCTTTTTCTACTCAATATAATTAACTACAGGTCATTCAGATTATTGTGTGCACCAATAGTTCATTACCTCTCACTGCTGATTATATAGACACACTACCATTTGTTTAACCATTCAGCCATTAAAGGATATCTGGGATGTTTCCAGTTTGGGGACTTACAAATAAAGCTGCCAGAAATACTCATTTTCTAAAGTCTTGTTTTTAACCAATGTCTTGATTTCTCTAGGACTTGCACAAGAGTACAGTTGCTAGGTCATATGATTGTTGCAAGTTTAGGGGTTTTTGTTGTTGTTTTAAGAAACTGACAAATTTTTGGAGTGGTTGTGATACAGAAGAGTTTGGCTCTTGTCTCAGGGAGTCAATCTCATGGACAACAGAGAGTGAGCAAAGTGATAGAGGTTTATTAAGCAGAGACATAAAGTTCTCAAAAGTGAGAAGGGTCCCAACAGGGTTGCCACTGAGGTCTTTTATGGTCAGTCTTTTATACAGAACTGACCAGGGAACTTGGTAAATTTCTTATCAATATCAGGGTGGATTTGTAAATATCATGTCTATATTTAGAACAAACATGGTGGACTTGTAACAAACAAGATGTTTTTTGTAAATATCATGAGCACAAACAAGATATTCCCTTCTCTCTGGTCAATATTTCCTCCAGAATATTTCTCTATATTTGGGGTTTCTGTGAACCTAGTAGCCTATGAAAGGGGGATACTCCCTAACAATTTGGAGATAGGGAGCCAGGTTTATTTTACTGTTTTTACTGTCTTATCTCTGGTTTTTTGGGATGGGTAGGATCCTGACACTGGGGTCTTTCCCTTATCTTTTCCTGCCTATCCCTGTCTGCCACTAACTTATTCCTACATCAGTTGTATCACTTTATACTCCATCAACATGAATGATCTAGGTCCTCTACTTCCTTGTCAGCATATGATTTTGTCCCTTTTTTTTCCTTTAGCCATTCTAATAGATACACTGCAATATTTTAATTGTGGTTTTGATTTGCATTCACCTAATGGTTCATGGTGGTGAAAATATTATCAGGGTTTACTTGCCATCTGCCTACCCTTTTTTGGTGAAATGTCATTTTTTTTTATCTTTTGACCATTTTATAATTGAAACATTGGATTTTTTTACACTTGTTTGAAGGTTTACATATATTTTATATGTGATGAGAGTATTGTATGTATTATAAATGCTAGAGATTTGTCAGAGACTTGAGGGTTCAAAACTGTTAAGCTTGCCTCCAGTTTGGTTTTTTACCTTATTACCAGGGTATTTTGGTGAACAAAATGTTTAAATTTTAAAGTCCAATTTATCAGTTTTCTCTTCGATGGATTGCAGTTTGGTTTCAAACTACAAAACTCTTTTCCCAGTCTTAGATCCCAAAGATTTTCTCCTGTGTTTTTTTTTTTCTAAAAGTTTTATAGTTTTTACATATTACTTTTAAGTCCATGATCCATTTTGAGAAATACGTAGAAAGTGTGAGGTTTAGAGAAGGCTCACGTTTTGCCTATAGATGACTGATTGCTTCAACATGATTTGCTGAAAAGACTATTTCTTTCTATTAAACTGTGTTTCCACCTTTGCCAAGTGTGGGTCTATTTCTAAGTTCTCTGTTCTGTTCCATTAATCTGTATTTCCAATTCCCCACCAATACCACACATCTTTGATTACTAGAGTTATGTGTAATATCTTGAGTTTGGCTAAACTGACTTCTCCCACTTTATTCTTTTCAAGATTAGTTTAGTCATTCTACTTTATATGCCTTTACATATGATTTTAAATTAATCTTTTATGTATCTAGAAAATTTGATGGGATTACTATTGGTATACTAAATCTGTATATCTATTTGGAGAGAAATGACATCTTTACTATGTTAAGTTTCAAAATCCATAAAGATGGTATAACTCTCCATTATCTATAGTTTCGTTTCTTTCAATATTGTGTCATTTTCAACATACAAGTTCTGTACATTTTTGCTCGACTTGCATCTAGATATTTTTTGAATGATTATAAATGATATATTTTAATTGTGGTACATGAGTTCATTGCTTGAATAGAGAAATACAATGATTTTTGAAGGTTTTATTTTACAACATTCCAGAACCAACTTATAAGTTCAAGGAGATTCTTTTGTAGATTTTTTGGGATTTTCTACATATACGATCATCTGTAAATATAATTTTATTGCTTTCTTTCCAATCTATATGCCTTTTATTTGTTTTCCATGCTTTATTGCGTTAGTTAGAAATTTTTAGCACTAAGCTGAATAAGAATGAAGAGAGCAGAAATTTTTGCTATATTTTCAAATCCAGGAGAAAAATATTCAGTCATACAACATCAAGTTTAATGTTAGCTGTAGGGTATTTTTTATAAATTCACCTTATCAAGTTGAAGAATTTCCCCTTCTTTCCTACTTTTCTGAGAATTTTTATATTAAAAACTACTAAATTTTGTCAAATGCTTTTTGTGTATCAGTTGGTATGATCGTGTGATTTTTTTTCTTTTTAACCCTGTTAATATGATGGAGTATACTGATTGACTTTTAAATGTTAAGCCAGCTTTGTGTCATCAGAATAAAATTAACTTGGTCATGGTGGAAATTTTTCTTATAATTACTGAATTCTACCTGCTATTATTTTGTTGAGAATATGTTTTTCTGTATTCATGAGGGATATTGCTATATAGTATCATTTGTTGTGCTGTTATTTTCTCATTTATTATACCAGGTAATATTAACTATAAAATAAACTAAAAAAAGTTGTGCTCTTTCATTTTGTTCTGGAGTAGAATGTGTGCAACTGATGTTTAACCAGTTTGGTAAACAGCCAAAAGGGGATACTGTAGCACAGAAGCCAAAGAGTATATTCTGGCCCACTCTCCTCTCTTAAAGTAAAGAAAATCTAGTTCACAGAAATTAGAACAAGAGAAAAGATTGCAGTTGAATCTTACACCTGGCTGTAATAGGACCAAAAAATAATAAAAAGAAAATATTCTTGCTGAAAATTAAAGAATGTCATAATAGTATAGCAAGAAACAGACAAGAATGTTATCTTTTCAAAAAGATTTATTTACTTATTTTAGAGAGAGCATGAAAGGGAGGGGCAGAGGGAGAAGGAGAGAAAGAATCCCAAGCAGGCTCCACACTGAGTGTGGAGCCAAGGCGAGGTTCAGTCTCATGACCCTGAGACAATGACTCTTAATCGACTATGTCACCCAGACACCCTGAAAAGTTTACCTTACTACCTAAAAACAAGCAAAAGGACTTAAGAAAGTGAAAAACATATAAGTTATATAAAAATATAAATGTTTGGACTAATAAATATTGAATAGAGCATTGATAAAATATAGAAATAATTTTAAATATAACATTTATTTCAGAAAGAAACACTAAATGAATGAATAAATACCATGATATAATGCTGTAAATGGAATTTGAGAAAAAAGTGTAAAAAAAGGGAAAAAAAAGCAATAAAAAATAAAGAGATTAAAAAACTGAGAGAAATGATAGGCTATAAAAGGCAATAGGAGTTCCTGTAGAAAAATAATATAAAATAGAGCAATGGAGCAAAGCAATATTTAGAAATTATCATTTAAAGTGTTTTGGAATAAAGGATCTTTGAAACTACACATTGAAAGGCCACACCACATGCCCAACAATTAATCAGTAATAACCAACAGCATGACATGGTCAGGTAAAACTATTTGATTTTAAAGGGACTGAAAGACCCTTGGGCATCCAGGGAAATGAACAGTTCATTTATCATGGAAAGAAAATCAGATTGTCATCAATGTTCCCTAGCAATTCTTTTTGCCAGAAAATAGCAGACACACATTTAAAATATTCAAGGAATGAAAGTGTAGGCCAAAATTGTACATCGAGACAAACCTACTTTTAATTGTAAAGGCCAGACAAGATATGTTATGAATATTAAGGAATACTGAAAATAAGATTCTTCTGAAAGTTTCCTGGGGTATACA
Source organism: Vulpes lagopus (assembly GCF_018345385.1). Lineage (NCBI taxonomy): Eukaryota > Metazoa > Chordata > Mammalia > Carnivora > Canidae > Vulpes > Vulpes lagopus. Next base: position 48,902,898 of record NC_054847.1, on the reverse strand, counting down.
TCAGAAAATCAGTCTCAGACTTCCTAAATAGCTACCAAGATATCAGTAGAAGGAATGTTGTTGATCGCTGAGTACATATTTACCTGTAAAATTAAGCTATAATTATGTAGATAAAGGAAAGAGCAGAGTGCATAAAGGTCACATGCCCTGATTCAGTAGAATTATCAACATAATGAAAGGCTGCAAAGGAGAATAAATGGAAATTAATGTTCTGACTGCTTTCATGGAATTAACCGAGAGAAAAAGGCAATGACTTCACATGAGAATCTGGGTGATGGGGAGGAAAAATTTATTAACTTCAGTATGGTTTATCAAAGGGAACTAATCCCTTCCCTCTCCCACTCACCAAACTATAAAAAGGGGAGAGGATAATGAGAAATATATGATGGTATATTTTAAGTGGAAGAAAGCATCATTAAACACACAGAAAAGAACATGAGAAACTTGACAGACACCATTGGGTGGTCACAAACTCGTCCCACTGGAGTCTCACGAGATGCAGAAAGAGAGAAAAACATGGATTCAATATGTGATCTTATAATGGCTGAGGTTTTCCAAAACTCATCAGCCCCTAGAAACCGTCCACAACTTGGTCTTCCTTGATGTCAGGTCTGAAAGTCACTGAGCATGCTTAAGGTAAGCCCCTTTCTTTAAAAAGATTTTGCTGTACAAATGTTATTCCTTGATTTAAAAACATACAAATTGGGGCACCTGGTGGCTCAGTGGTTGAGCGTCAGGTCATGATCCCGGGGTCCTGGGATTCTGGGAGCCTGCTTCTCCATCTGCCAATGTCCTTACCTCTCTCTGTGTCTCTCATTAATAAATAAATAAAATCTTCAAAAAAAATACACATTGACAAAAATAAATAAAAAGAGCTCTGAAAAGCGACTATCTTATTTGGTTGTCCCTACAAGGAGATGCTGACATTAGGACTCTAATGCAAGGAGTTTATTTGGGAAGTCTAGATAAGGGAGTTAAAAATGAGACAAAAAGGAGAGGAATTCAGTAATTTACATTTTTTAAGTCCTTAGCTACTGTATGCAAAATGGAGCTCAGTTCCCCTGGGGAAATTCTGACAGTTAGCAAAAAATATCACTGTTACTCTACCAAATTCCTGTCACTAGTTGAGAGACCAGTCCCTAGGAGAACTTTAATTCTCTGGCATTTCTGCTTTGCCAAATGAGCAACAAAAAGGACTCCAGTGACAAGGAAAAGCCCCCAGGAAATCAGCGGGTGGGAGTCAGATACTGGGCTATCGTCCACTGAAGTGATAGACCATAACTTCAGTACATGTGCTGCTGAGGCGAGCACTCCAAACCAGAACTTCAATAGCTTCCGATACCTGAACCAATCAGAATGTGTAAGTCGTATTTACATCCTGATTCAAATTATCCAAACATTTTCAACAAAGTAGATGTTTGATGTCATTAAGGAATTAATGCTAATTTTATGTGACATAAGTTATTGGGTAATGTTATAGCCAGTGTATTTAAGATATACATCATGAAAAACACGTGCAGTGTTACCTCAAAATATAGTAAGGAGATGGGGGGCTATTGGTAGACATAGGGATGACATACCATGCCATGAATTGGTAACTGCTTAAGCTGAGTGATGCATATACAGGTTTATGATACGATTCTCTCTACCTCTGAAATGTTCAACAATAAATTTACCATTTTTTTAATAAGAGAGAAATACAGGTAACTCACCAGTATCTAATAATTTAGGGCAGCAAAATATAACTAGTTATAATTTTGGAACTTTCTAGCAATTAACTCTTACTTATGTGACTCAATTTGATGAAGCCCCATACAAACATCACTTATAACTAAAGTTAAATTTGAAGAAAATCTTTGAAGATTAATATTAATTAATCAATACTAACTCAAATTTCAATGGAAATTAATTACTTTATAGTCTTCTTACTTTGAATGTGTATGAAGAAATATTGGAAAGACATATATAAACCTTACATACGAATTACATAAATTTCTGTAAACAGTAGAAGTTTCCCCTAAAAATTCCAACATTTATTAGATGACACACAACTGAACAGTTGTCTTCTTAGATTCTTGTTTCCAAGAGGCTTATTCTTATATTGTTTATCTATGAACCATGCAAGGTTAATAAAGTAAAATCTAGCATGGAATAAAGTAACACAATCATTTCAACTGTGAATCAATGAATAAATGTCAGTTCTCAGGTGTCTAATAATTTTGCACAGTTCAATCTTGTCATTCAGAATGTGTCCCAGAGTATTTTTCATACTTCTTTTCAGAAATGTACAACTAGACTGAGCAATCTATTAGTTCTGGCTAATTTATATGGTTCTGTGATTATTTATTACATAAAAGGATGTGATTTCTAAAGTGGAGACACATCTTACAAGACTACATTTCTAAAGTCAGTGTATTCATCTATATAAAATAAAATTTAAATTACCCATAAAATCCTTTAAATCACTATAAACTAAGAATCATCTATTAGTAAGCTGAGTAAAATCAGATTTGTTTTTATCAATGAATAGGTATTTGTGTTTGTTCAAATTTCTTAAGCTATATATTTTTCAAAAGTGAAATTTGGAGGAGAAAGGTGCTGGAGACAATTCAGACAAGAAACTTTCTATTTTCACTGTGGTCATTCATTATCAATAAAACATGCAGTCTTCATGATATCAGCATTTTACAAAACTGGAAACAAAATATTACGTGCTAGAAGATAATATTTTTAAGAACAAATGCATTTTAGCCATATATGTTTTCAAAATAAAGATTGTTTCTCTCCCAGAATAATTCACTGACTGACAATAGTTCAGTCATTGACATTTTATAAAAATAAAAACTGATTGGCTTACCTGTGTAGAAATGAAATCAATACTCTTTATTTCTAATATTACAATTTTATTTTATTTTTTAAAGATTTTATTCATTTGTTCATGAGAGACACACACAGAGAGAGAGAGAGAGGCAGAGAGACACAGCAGAGGAAGAAGCAGTCTCCACTCAGGGAGCCTGAGGTGGGACTCGATCCCGGGTCTCCAGGATCACACCCTGGGCTGAAGTGGCGCTAAACGCTGAGCCACTGGGGTTGCCCTAATATTTCAATTTTAAAAATCAGATGTTTTAGATTTTTATTACACTGACTAAATCAACAGTTTAGTTTTAAATTAACGCCTCTTCATTTAATTACATTAGCATATAAATGGATACTGTGAATAACAAAAAAAAATTGTTATGGTATTGATTCTGTCAAGATAATTAAAATATTTTGTTCCAGTCTCTAGGATTCTTAGGATAATATGTAAAAACTGACCAGTTTTTGTATTTTGTACATATACTGACCAGTATATGCATTCGAAAATACCTGAATTGTATATGTAGACCATGATGCAAAATGCTAGAGTTTTGAGATCAAACACACACAATAAAGGGCATATATTATGTTTTTAAAATGCTGAAAAATAATTTAAAGAAGAAAACTAAGCCATGGCTTTGTTTACAATATGATGGAGAACAGACTTAACCGCCTTATTCTTTTGTATAATTAAAATACAGACTCCCATCTCAGTATCACCTAGACAGTATCACAGTACTAAATGCTACAAAATAATATAAATTTGGCACAAATATTAAAGCTCATTTAATATCCATTTAAAACAAACAAACACAATTATTTGCAATTATGGCTGCTGTAGTCACTGAGAAATCCCGATTTGGGATTCTAAATAAGGCGTATGTTAACCCTCCTTGGCAACTTCTATATCATTTAGATGACTAGCAATCAGAAAACAAGTAAAATCTGCAGGTTTCCAAATGGTCCAGGGAGATGGCGGAGCTGATTTGTGGATCCAAGGTAATCAGAATAGTTATTAAAGCAGCAAGCAGATACCATCAGATCACATGGGCAAAGAATGTAGTATCTTACTAGTCAACAAAAGTAGGCTTGCACAGATAGTGACTTTAAGTCCTAGGGACCATATACTCTCTTTACTTGCTATTTGTGTCCAAATCCACATGAGTAAATGATCAGAACTAATTTATACATAGAATCAAACACTTTCAAGGGATAATAGTTGCAGATCACAGAAGAGGGAATGCTTGATGATTATTTTCCAAAAACAATGTGCATCAGAATCTGATTAGTCATTTTTATAGATATTTATTTCCCAGCTCCCTCTTAAGCTTCCCGAGTTAGAGTATCTAGAGAGGAGCCTAGAATTAATATGAAAACAAAAAGCGGACAAAACTCTAGATAATTTGTATGTATGATTAAATATCAGAAACACTAATCTAAAGTAAACTTTTTTTATATGGCATGTGTGTGTAGTCACTCTCACATATAGACTTCTGTGCATGAATAAACACAATATGAGGGTGTCTTAGATTTAGGGATTATGATTTTCAAAAGTTTAATGGGAAATAATGATGCTGCTGCAGAGGAGGATTCCATGACCACATTTTGCTCCTTCTTTTTTAGCTTAAACAGCTGACATTGGAAATATTCTAAGGTATTTCCCACCAACATCACTCAGCTACAATAGATTGGAATTGTGTATGACAGTTAAATGGGTTGCAATAACTATTTTTTGATGTTTAATGTTTAGTGTTATCCTCAAAAAATTTATAATTCAGTTAGCATTGCTAAATTGAGACATATAAAGTAATGGCTGAAAAACCATGAATTCTTTTGAAAATACTGACAGGGTTGGGGAGGGCTTGAAATCATTTAAGAGTATGGATGTAATAAATTGCTTCTATCTGAAAAAAAATGGATATTATTTCTAATTTGTTTCTGCCACTCAATGTTTGTAGTTTATTCATTTCATTTTAATAGAAAATTAATTTGAAAGGATTTGCTCATTGATAGTTACTCTTTGCACTTAAAATGTTACACTGTAAAAGGCAAAGGTTATCCCTGTAAGGCAAAGGTATTAAAAATCTCAGACCAAAAATACCTATAACACTGAAAAGAAGGCTAATAGCTGAATGAGTTCTAACTACAACAGAACAGGCTCCTAAACTAATGACATAGTTCAAATGTGGGTAAGTGCTCTGAATTATATATTAAAGTTATATCCAAGTCCTGCCTTTGAATTGATTCATAGTTCATCAAATTCATCCGGCATGAATTCACAAAGCTGCTCACCTTTACAGAGGATGGGCAGTCAGTCTGTATATTCAGGCCTTTTCCAAAGGTAAGTAAGAGTGAATCAGATTGTATTATCTCCAAAAGACCTTTGGAACTGAGTGTCCATGATTCAATAAAATCATATAATACCGAATTCATGCTTCTAGAAAATCCATTTAGTCTCCACAATTTTTAAAACTTATCATGGTTTGTACATTACTCATCAGTAGTCAGATGCCATCCCCACACTTGGCAGTGACTCACGTCCCACATTACTGGGAATGTGGAGATGGTCCAACATACCTTCATTCCCACTTCATAATTTGTTTTCTCTGACTCTTTTAGGAATGTACTTATGTGATGGTTGTTCATTAGTTAAATAGCTTTTTGTATAATTTGAACTATCTTTGTTAGGTTTGTAATTCATGCACTTTGACTTTATTAAATTTCAATATTTTGACACTGTTAGACTATTTTTCCATTAAAATGATCTGTTATTAATAGAGAAAAAGTATAAAATTTTGGGCTATTGAACTGTTTTTGTTTTGAGGCAATAATTAAATTTTTTCTGTTTATTTTAAAATTATTTATCTATTCTGATTACCTCTTCACGTTAATTTTAGACACCGTTGTAGGGAATTTGGAAATCACACAATGACTGCCTTCACAAAGCTTTCTACAAGAATATGTAGAAAAAGGCAAACAAGCAAATAAAGACATTGAGAGTAGATGAGAAGATTAATTTTAAATAGGATGACCAGAGAAGGACTCACTCAAAATTTAACCAAAGGCCACATAGCAGAAGGTTCTGGATTGTCACTCCTACACCCATTTCCTCTCTGCACACATGGCTATCTAGCTACAGGCTACCTTTTCTAATCACCGTGGTAACTGTATATGACTATTCACAGCAAAATATCACTGGAAGTAATCTATGTGATTTCCACCCTAGTTTTTTTTTTTTTTTAATAAATCCTTTGACTTAAATCTCTTCCTTCTTGTGTATCCATGCAGGTGGCAACAATGACCAAAAGGAATAGATAGAATAAAAATGGAAAAAACATACATCCCTCAACAATGATGTGGAACAATGATATCCTTACAGTTAGAAGAACATAACTAAGACAGATATAAACATCTATTCATTTAATATATTTACTTAGGATCTGTCTGTCAGAAAATCTTACCTTTGCCCAAATAACACAGGCTAGTAAGAAATAAAGCTGGAGAATGAATGGGAATAGTTGGGAGTAAGCTCTTTGGAAAGGGACTAACCTGATCATGAAATCCTTACCCTCCTAGCCTCATCTAAACCTGATCACCACCCTATGGTCCATCTCCAAACACCATCGACTGGGTGCTAGGGCTTCAACATACGAATTTTAGGGAGACATTCAGTTCATAGCATCATGTGTTATTTAACAGTGTTTTATACATAATAGTTTCTCAGTAAATACATGTTGAACTGAATTGTGATAGAAAAACTTTCAAAAAAGAAATTGGAGATAATGGCAGTAATGACAATTCTGACTTTCAGCTTCCTTCTCCTGTACCAGCTATACACACACACACACACACACACATACACACACAAACACACACACACACACAGAGAGAGAGAGAGAGAGAGAGAGAGAGAGAGAAGAAAACCAGGAAAGAATTCTTACCCTAAGAATTCTCTAATAGGAAGGCAACGCATCATCACAATTAACAGATAAAGAAAAGACTGGCAAAACAATTTAAAGGTCATGCTTTTGAATAAGCTACAATATTTTACAGAACAGTTTAGTGATTTCTTTTTTTTTTTTTTAATTTTTATTTATTTATGATAGTCACAGAGAGAGAGAGAGAGAGGCAGAGACACAGGCAGAGGGAGAAGCAGGCTCCAGGCACCGGGAGCCCGACGTGGGATTCGATCCCGGGTCTCTAGGATCGCGCCCTGGGCCAAAGGCAGGCACCAAACCGCTGCGCCACCCAGGGATCCCAGTTTAGTGATTTCTTTAGAAATGTATACTTTACATTTGGAAAGATGACTATGATAGAAAATATAATGGAAATAAGAGAAGTTAAATAATAACCATTTTGAAGCAAATCTTATATTAAATCTATGTAAATAAACTCAGGTTTTGTCTATTCTGGCAAAATGCCATACAGACTAACTAATTTGCAGTTATAAGTCATATCATTACTTGTATTATTCAGTATCTAGAGCCCTTTCTTCTTCCTAATTTTATAGACCATTATTCTGTTTTATTCTTCATTGTACTCTCAAATAAATCTATGCAATAAAAGAGCTCATTATTTTGTGGTACAAATTTAAATATTCAAAAAAAGTTATAACATTGTGTGATACGTATTTAGAGAGAGAAAGGAGAACAACTCTCCCAGGAGATTTAAGGAGGTCACCATATGACAAGTCCTGTGATAGCCAGAGATCTACCAGTTTTCCTCATTACATAGGGGCTACAGTAAGTAGTAAGTTTAATGGCCTTATGAAACTGTACACCTACCAACACCTTACAAAATTCATCACGGTATAGCAAAGAACCCTATACTATCCAGGTTACAGGAACATAAAAGCTACCTCGGAACTAACCATATATTAAAGGGTAAGGCAAGAAAAAAACAAGGGCATGGACTTAGACGGAAGGATATTGTATAAATATGAATAGTACTGTGTTTAAACTATAAGTCATGTTGAAGTGTTATTCAATGTCTGCACATTAAAAGATGAGACAGGATCACCACATTTGAGTATAGCTGGAAGAAATAATTGCAGTGAAGAAGGTGGGGACATTTGATAAAGAACATCTGGTTGGGCTTCCTTCCATGTCCTGTCCCCAGTGGGTTGGCTCTTGCTGCCAAATGGGAGCTGAGTCATTGGCTACTAATAGTGTTGATACGGAATTCTACAAATTTGGTTTTGGTTTCTGCCTCCCAGTGTCTCTTGATTCCCAGAAGAAGGTAAATGATTACAATCTAAAAAACTGAGTGATTATTCCATACTGATGTGCTCTGACTCTCAGATTGTTGACACACACATTTTGGACTTACAAAACCCTGAGGTATAAACCAGCATGGTAAATCATAGCCTTGTAGCATGAAGTCAGCACTTTGGTGTGGCAGTGAAAAGTATGCGCTCTAGAACCAGACTGCCTGGGTTGAAGCTCCAGTTGGAAAACTTACTCGCAAATTATTTAAGACTGTGTCTCTGGCTCCTAACTCTGGAAAACGAACTAGGGGTGGTGGAAGGGGAGGTGGGCAGGGGATGGGGGTGAGTGGGTGATGGGCATTGAGGGGGACACTTGATGGGATGAGCACTGTGTGTTATTCTATATGTTGGCAAATTGAACCCAATAAAAAAATAAATTTATATATATATACATATGTGTATATATATATATATATGTGTGTGTATATATATATATATATATATAAAACTGTGTCTCTGGGATGCCTGCGTGGCTCAGCAGTTGAGTGTCTGCTTTCAGTTCAGGGCGTAATCCCAGGATCCGGATAGAGTCCTACATCGGGCTCCCTGTCTCTGTCTCTGTCTCTGTCTCTCTCTGTGTCTCTCATGAATGAATAAATAAATTTCAAAAAAAAAAAAAAGACTGTGTCTCAACTTCCAAATTTGTAAACAATGGAAATAATAGCACCTATCTCATGCCCTGCTGTGTGAATGAGCAAACATTTATAAGACGCTATGCACAGTGTTTGGCACGTAGTATACATATAATAGATTGGCACATAGAGATTTTAGGATTGTGAGAAATCAGTGTAAATTATTAGCACTGATAATATAGCAATGCCTAGAAAACCAAAATTAAATAAACTGGTTCACCTGGTTTCTAGTCAATTTCACTGGAAAATTTCCAAGACTGGTCATGTTTTTGTTTGCTGCATAAAGTTTATAAAACAAATTATGTTTTCTCTCAGATTTTTTGAATGAAGTCACATAAACCACTTAAGCTAACTTCCTCTACTAGAAGGATAATGTTTTTACATAAACTGACATTTTTGTCATTTTTGTCTTCTCTACGAAAAGAAAGACATCAGTTTTTCCAGATTTTGAAAAAAATAAAACTGACATTATTTCCCCCATTTAAAAAGGGAATTCCTAAGAAACCCTATTCTCTTTACGTATTGCTTCACGTTTAAAACTTCTAAGTCTGGGATTTCTACAGACTGGCAGCCTTTGTAATATTGGGTCAAATAATAGAGTGACTTCTGTGAGGATGAATAAGATATTACTGTTCAATCTACTCCACATGTTGCCACTATTTGCTGTTTATAGTCATGTTTACATAAAATACTTACTAAAATATAAATGGCTTAATGGACAGGGCAGGCGTACTCATTCTCAACAAATTCTTTATAGCTGTTAAGGATTCCTTAGTCGATGAACTCTTCACACACTGGTAAATGTAGATATTTGAATTGACGAGACATCAATGATCACATTCAAAATTCTTGGACTTGCGTGATTGAAGATTTTCTTTTTGGTCACTCAGCTTCTGTGCACCCCGTCCAATGTTGGAGACCCTCTACCTTCAAAGCACTCCTGCCTTGCAGAGTATGAAGAGGATCTGAACATGTTGAAGTCTGGCTTCCTCAGCCTTCTTTATTATATCAGGCTGCCAGCGTGAGATGTGGGTTCTGTAGCTCAGAAACCTCTGCCTGATTTGACAAAACGGAGCCAGCCAAGGGACAGGAAGGATGCAGTACCCGCTCTGGCCAGGGGGAGGGGCGCAGGTACAAGAGTGGTGGCTCCTTCCAGGGGCAGCGAGGACAGCAATTCTCACAGGGGTACCAAGCTCCCTAAGCTGCCAGAGTGCTTAGGGCCAGCCCCTGGGACTGTGCTATTTGGTCACAGCAGCATGAGAGACCCACTCTGTGCTCTGACATTGGACATGGTTTCTCACTCTCCTTCGAGGCTTCGAGATCTCCTATCCTCCCAGATTCTGTGAATTATGCAGAATCCTGCTAACAAAGCTCATTTCTTCCCTAAAGTAGTAAGACTTGGCTTGCATTGCTGCCCATCAAAAACACTCGCTAATATATAAGCTGAAGAATGTGCCTTACAGAAGCCTCCTGAGTGCAATCTGTTCTCACCTGGGCAGGTGATTCATTGCACTCTTCATCTCGACTTGTTTCAAGGGTATGGGAAATGTATGCTTTTCCACATTTTAGTATTTATCAAAGCTATGCATTCTTGACTCAGACCTCGTTCTGTTAGGACCCTTATTATTAATTAAGCTTTCTGGTTATTCTCATACAAGAAAGGAATCCTCTAGATACATGCACTCAGGTTATTCTCTTTCATATTCTCTAACCATCTATGGAGAATCGTGTAAATCAGTCTTCCCGGGATTAAATCAAGTCCAAGACACTTACAAGGAGGGGGCCCAGGATATCCCTGCATGTCCAGGAAGTAATCTTTCTGGGGTCAGCCTGCATGTCAATAGCTCCTTGCGGACCTCATCAGAACTATTTCCTATCTCTGATTTGCCTTATCATTCTGGTCTGTTATACACAAATATTGAGATTTAGGACTGTTTTGCTACAGCTAATAGTCACTACGCTGTCATGACATTCAGTTTATCAGAATGGTGGATGTGAGTCCCTGATGAAAAGTGATGGAATATTTCCCTGAGAATATGGCAAGCCCACAACTGAAGCCTTCACTGCTGGGAGCAGAACTGGGTATCCTAAGTGTCTCCTGTAGAAAGGCCTTCTAAGCACTTGGCACAATGGATGAAAAGAGAACCATATCACATTATGCAATTTCAGAATACTGTAAGCAATGAAAAGAATTTGCAAGCTTCCCCAGGGAAGGAAAGAAAAAGGATTAATGAAAAGTTTTAAAAATCAGAATGGATTCAATATTCCCCGTATAGAAATTTCTGTATTTCTATATTTCTTTCTTCCAAGACAGAAATCTAACAGCAAATTATTTCCAGCCAACGCTGTCCAAAAAGTCAATAGGCAGACATGGATAATCTGGGAAAGCTTTTATATAAAAAAAAGGAAATAGAGTATTTATTTCATGTGAACAAATTAAAAGATTTTCACAAGTGAAAATAAATTTGGTCCTGAATTAGCAATAAATAAACAGAAAATTAAACATGCAAAAAATACTAAAATCACAGAGCAAGACAAGAGTTAGTTTCAGTCAAAATGCATGCTTGTGCTAGGTAGAAAAGGCAATCAATGATTGACTCATGGTTCAACAAAATAGAATTTACATAATAATATTAATATAAACACTGAATACTGATAAGCAACAAGTAAGATAAACTGAGATGTGATACTTACAGTATTCATTCATTCACACACTAATTCAGCTGTTCCAGGCGGTGTCCACTGCTTGGTCAGATGAGAGCTTCACCTGTGATTAAGTATTTTGATCATCAGCTCCAAATGTACAATATAGGAAAGTATGAGACACATGGGAACGAACAGGCATGTATAGCAAGCGTGAGAGGGGTGTGTAGTGAAAGAGTGGCAATTCTCATGTTTCAAATTAGTTAATAGGCATTATCTAAAAGTGGAAAATTAAAATACTTTAATATAAGCATACTATTTTAAAAATATTCATGGAAAAACAATGAAATATATGAGAAGGGAGACAAGGAAAAATATTTTGGTGTAAAAAAAGTATAACGAAAAACACCCATATTTGTTTAACTCTTAAAAATACATGCATATGTAACTGTGATAAAAAGATAAATTATAAAGATTTCAATTCTTGAATGGCATTTGATTACTTTATAGTATAACTGTGTTGGACTAGATGTCAAATTCTGAAATAGAGAATAATTAGGTTTGGAATCTTCCCTTTAAAACAAATCCGTGGAAAAAATCAATCAATCAATCAATCAATCAATCAAACCCGTGGGATGTAAGGAAACAAACAAACCAAGCTACAACCACAGTTACCAGTGCTTGTTCATTTCTATACTTGTTCTTTATCTCTTACTCTCTTTTTCACACACACACACACACACACACACACACGCACACACACAAACATAGGACATAGGTAGGTGTATATAATAGGGAAATAGGAATTAAACTGATATTAAATTCCATACTATAGGAGTGACATTCTCTCTATATAGGAGAGTTGCATATTTAATGCCTATATTTCTAATTACTATTTTAAGAGAAATATTTAAATAGTACTTGTTTCATGTTGCTCATGAGATTTTAAAATAAGAGAAAGAAAGGAAGAGAGAGAGAGAGAGAGAGGAAGAGAGAGAGAGAAAGGGGACACTTGGGTGGCTCAGCAGTTGAGCATCTGCCTTCTGACTCAGGGGCTCCCTGCATGGAGCCTGCTTCTCCCTCTCCCTATGTCTCTGCCTCTCTCTGTGTGTGTCTCTCATAAGTAAATAAATAAAATCTTTAAAAAAAGAGAGAGAAAAAAAGAAAGAAAATCAGAAGGGACTTCTGTCCAGTAAAGGTGGAATGAGTTCAGAGAAAAAAACTACTCATACTCTGTGTAGGTAGGCAGGGCCTTCTACAGTTACACTGAATTTCCTCTACCTGGAAGGCACAGAAGAAGCCACATGACCTGTGTGTGCATAAAAATGGCACAGACTGGAAGAAGGAACCACCGCCCTGGAGGTAAACATGCTGTTTGGGGGCATGAAAAGAGCTTGTAAGGGTCTATGTGGAGTGTTGATGGAGCAGTCTGGATAAGATGTTGGTGAACAGATGCCTGAATGATGCCGACACCAGATGTCTAATGTCTCTGTACTCCCTACGGTGGTGCCTTAACTTGTTTGAAACCCTAAGAAAATGGGAACTAAGATTAAGTTTATGCTTCTCCAGAAACAAGACATAGTGTGTAAATGAATAGGTTTATTGAAACTAGTTGTGTTTATATTTGCAACATGTCTACTGTGTATATATATATGTGTGTGTGTGTGTTTATATATATGTATGCATATATATATATTTTACACACATTCATACATATATAGTATGATTAAAATAAATACATATAGTGTTTACTATATATGTATGCCGGTATTATGTGTGATATATAAATATACACACAAACATATATATACATAATGAATATATATATGTGTGCGTTTGAGGGAAGATATACATATAGGTGTATATGTATTTAAATATGTATATACAACATTATGAACTCAATGCCTGTACCACCTCCCCCAGTGTGATGGTAGGCAGGGCCTTTGGGAGATGATCAAGTCATGAGGGTGGAGTCCTCATGGATGGGATTAGTGGTCTTAGGAAAGTGGCAGCAGAAAATCTCTCACCTTTGTCATCATGTGAGAGAACACAGTGAGAGGAGGGCTATCCATGAAGCAAGAAGTAGGTCCTCACCAGACATTAGATTTGTGGCACTTTGATGTTGGACTTCCTAGACTCCAGAACTGTGGCAAATAAATGCCATAGTCTATGGCATTTCATTATAACCACTTAATGAACTAAGACATGTCTATTCAATATTTCTTTGATTTTGTTATCATATATCTGAAAACTAAATGTTAAAAGATGTGAGATAAATTTAATTTCCAAGACTATTAGCACAAATTAAAAATGAATCCTGATAATTACATTGCACAATCAGAAAACATAGAGTTGAGTCATAGAAATGTGTCCCTCTTTAAACAGAAAATATATGAAACTGCTAAAAAATAATACCAAAAATGTCCAGGAAAACAAATCCTATAATACATTTGCATAATTATTCTTAAAGATATTTTGAAGTGACTTCAAGGACCTATTTCTTCTAGAACAATTTGCAATGATTTAAAAAATAGTACAATTATATATAGACCCTAAAACATTTTTCTAAAATCTTATCTTTGGGAAGAAGAATGCGAAAAGGCATGAAGTCCAACGTTCTCTCTTTGTTATGTATTTTTTCTTGGAGCTGTAATAATTTGCCTGTAACACAAGTATTAGCCTGCATCAATTCTGCCTTGATCTTGTCACTGTCCATTTGCCAAGTGATCCCCTGCTCACCGGGCCTCACTGTGACCCTCACTAAAATGCCACTCTTCACCTCTGTGTATCTAAAATCTCTCTAGCACAAATTGGAATCAATTGCACCTCTTACCTTTGGAACTCAGGGTTCCTGTAAACTCTTGAATCCATGTTTAAATCACAAATATAAACTAATCAGTAAAACAATACTATCAAGCTAGAAGAATGTGAGAGGGCCTTCCCAAGTGCAGAGTTAAAGTCAAAGCTTTTCAGAGTGTGATTTATGGGCTTTCATCAAGCCTCTGATTGAAGAGTATGACGTAGCCTTTATGAGTTGAAAAGGATACAAAATAGAGAAGTCTGAATATTTAAGAGGATGTGGTGCCATATTCACTTGAGTCTAAGTCCTTTCTTCACACAATTCTAAAATTTCATGTAGGATGACTATGTTTACTATGAGGGAAGCCTTTTTCTATTTTGCAAACGCTACCAAAATTTCCATTGTTCCTTCTACCTTTTTTAATCCATTCATTCTCCAGATTTTTTGGATGATAATTTGTATTTTATCTTCTCTATCCATACACCTAACTCTTCCTCACCTAAGCTTATTCTCACACATGACTGTTTCCTGCTTCACTGATAAAACAAGAGCAATCAGAAGAATCATCGATAGGCTCCTGACCTCACCATACCCAGCTCTGAGGTTCCCTCGCCATGAATTCTGCCTCGATCCTGTTCATCTAGATGCATTTTCTGCCACTGTCTACAGTTAGGCTTGTACACTAGATACCATTGCTTCCCACTTTCCAAGCATAAAAGTCCAGAAATTCCCCCCATTATCTCATGCATAATCACATTTTTTTCAGTCAAGGGAATCATCATCTTTAGCAACAACAACCAAATTTCTGATATTGACAAAAACCTCTTTTGCTTCTCACATCTCCTTCAGGAATCTTCCCACTTCACCCTCATTTACTTTACATAACTTCTAAAATGATGGGTTTACTGGTTTCAATTCCTCTCCTTCCATTTTATCTTTAATCCATTTTAACCAACTTCTGTTTCTACCATTTCACCAGAACTTATCATGGAAAGATCTGTGACTTCCATCTTACAAAAATCGAAGGGTGTATTCTGAACTGTCATGTTAATTGACCTGTAAGTAGCATTTGAAGCCATGAATCCATTAGTCCTCTCAGAAATTCTTTCTTACCTTGTCCCAAAATGCAACACTCTGCTGATTTTGCTCCTATAACTCCACTGATCCTTCTAAGTCTTCCTCACTTGTTCTTCCTTTATCCCTGTCCACTGAACATCGGGATGTCCCAAATCTCGTTACTTTTCCCACACACACACTTACTCTATTCTTTCAATCTGATGGTTTTAATTAATATGCCAACAACTTCCAAATTTATGTGTAGAACCACATAAGTTGAAAGGTTTCTCCCTTCAACTCCAGGCTCAAATATGCAAGAGTACACTCACCATCACAGCCGGGATGGCATAACACACATCTGAAAAAATTTTTAATTGAGTTAATCATCCCAATTTCCTGTCTCTCCAGTTAATAGCATCTCTATACCAGCTGTTTAGTCCAAAATTAATGGTAATTGCATTCTCTTATTGCTATGAAACTATATCCATATTCACCTTCTAACCTCCTCCACTGCTACCACTCTGGGCCAAACTGCTAATATCTCTTGCTTATTTTTATTTCAATAGCTTGCTAGCAAATATCCCTGCTTCCTGCTTTATTTTCCTATAATCTATTCTTAATAGTGAAGCTACAGTGATCTTTTAAAAACATGTCAGACTATGTTCCTTTGCTGAAAACCCTCCCCTGATTTTTCATCTCACTAAGAGTAAAAGTCAAGTCCTTGTGATGGCTCATAAAGCCCTACAGAGCTGAAACTCTACAATTCCTCTGACTCATCTGCTCCTATTCACCCCTAGCTTCCTTCACTCCAGTTACACAGAATTCTTTGCTCTTTTGTGCCTGGATTCTTGTCCCCCAGATAATCAGAATGATTGCTCTCTTGCCCTCCTTAGATATTTGACCCCAAGCTACTATTTCAATGAAACCTAATTTTCCATCTTGTTTACATCAATACACACATATACACATTCCTTTGTGCTTTATATTTCTCAGTAGAAATTTTCATTACCTGAAACATAGCATAATGATTTACTTCATTAGCAAGTCCCCCACCTCAATGGAACACAAACCCCATGAGGTCATAGAACATTTGTTGGATGAGTGAATGAAAGGCAGTTGGTAAGGCAGATGGTGCATTTTAGAGTCGAGAGCACTTCAGAATGGAGGAAATACGGCAAATCCTACATTTTAAGAGTAGGCTTTTGAGATTATTTTTGAATGAGTTAGGGACATAATTGCAAATATTCACATTCTAGTGAAAATGCATGTTATTATAAATAACTGCCTCTAATCTCAGCTCAGCCCTCAATGGCCTTCAAACCTATCTCTTATAACCTTAGTCACATCTTGGTTATTTTCCCTTGAGCAGCTACTCTTAATACTAGTACTGTTAATTCACTTACATTTCTTAAGTCACCTCACTCTCAGTAGATAATCCCAGCTTTTCCTTCAAAAATAAAAGTCATTAAAAGTGAAAACACCCTGGCAGCAGGAAGTTCTGCCTTCTAAAGAAGCTGGTTTAAGACATAAAGTCTACATACAGGGTGGGAGGGGGGCATGGACAAGAGACAGAGAGGGAGTGCTGATTATATTTTTGGTTCTTTTCTAGATACACGCAAGAGAAGTTTAACATGCCTATCATCCCCATACTATCAACCAGAAATTTCTTCCTTCATATATATTGATTATTGATATATGGATATTTACTATGTATTCTGGGGTTATAAACTAATTATAGTTCATTTTCTGTTCAAATTGCTCCAGCATTGGCCATTAGTAAAAATTCGATTTGGTTCCTGTGCTCCCCTGATATTATTGTGGGTTGGTGTTTTTTGTTCTCGTTTGGTTGTTTACCATGATTCTGAGATCATGACCTGAGCTGAAGAAAGACCAGAGCTTGTTTGTTTGTTTTAGCACTTCCTTACTTTTTTTGGCATTATAATATGCTCCAGACTTATATATCCTTTGCCCTGTCCTGGAGTCAGTCAGAACTCCAAAGAGTCTTCATTCCTATTCTGCAAGAATGGTATGACAAACCAAGATCTGGGTGATCTTAGCTGACAGAGAAAGGAAATATATGTGTATGTACCATTATCTATAAGTGTGTCTATATGTAACCATCTCTCTCTCTTTCTCTCTCTCCCTCTCATCATATATATCTATATATTTATACATATATGTGTGTGTGTGTATATATATATATATATATATATATATATATATATTTTAAAGATTTATTTACTTATTTATGAGAGTCACACAGAGAGAGGCAGAGACATGGACAGAAGGAGAAGCAGGCTCCCTGTGGGGAACTTGAAGTGGGACTCAATCCCAGGACCCCGGGATCACAACCTGAGTTGAAGGCAAGTGCTCAACCACTGAGCCACCCAGGTGCTCCACCATCTCTCTATATATTAAGCTAAATATGAGTTTATAGTGATGTGTCAACTCTAATCCATACTATAGGGGTCATTCCAGCCATCTTTCTGGCTTACCTATTATCTTCTGTACCAACACTAAGAAATCTGGTTCCTACTATCCTTCATCCATTTACATATTGTTCAGTTCCACAATACATGTAAAGCAATTTAAGAATTGCTATCCATGACCCAGTGGAAAACAACTTTGCTAAACAGGGTTCTTAGAATAATTCTGAATCTTAGGTTTCTTCTCTGTAAAATAGAATAACAACCATCTCTATTGCACATAATAATTGCAAGTGTTACAGAATAAATACATGTATATTACTCAGCAAAGCACCTGTCGTAGATCTAGTAACCCCTAGTTGTTGGCATTTGTTTTGTTACTATTAATAATTACGACATGTGTTTTCTAGCCCTGACTCTACTGTATATTAGCTGGGTGAACTTGACTAAATCACTAACTTCTTAAAAAAATAAATATATTTATTCTTAAAAATGTGGATAATATAAAAAGCTCTTTGAAAGATGATATAAAACAAACCAAGAGCTTATTTATATAAGAACATTGTATATTCTATATGTTATTTTTTTTTAAGATTTTATTTATTTATTCATGAAAGACACAGAGAAAGAGAGAGAGAGAGAGAGAGAGGCAGAGACACAGGCAGAGGGAGAAGGAGCTCCATGCTGGGAGCCTGACATGGGACTTGATCCCAGGTCTCCAGGATCATGCCCTGGACAGAAGGTGGCACTAAACTGCTGAGCCACCGGGGCTGCCCATTGTATGCATACATCTCTACCTATCAACCTATACTTGTCTATATGTCTATATCTATACAATAATTTTCAGGTATTTTAGTAATTGGTAAAATTGCCATATTCTAAGGGGGGCAATGAATTCACAGCCTATGTATATGCATATATATTAATATATTATATATTAAAAATTTTAAAAAGATTTTATTTATTTATTTATTTGAGAGAACAAGAGAGCATGAACAGGGGAGAAAAGGGAGAGGGAGAGGAAGAAGCAGACTCCTCACTGGGCAGGGAGCTTGATGCAGGGCTTGATACCATGACTCTGAGATCATGACCTGAGCCAAAAGTGGACACTTAACTGATGGATCCACCCAGGTGCCCCTTCACAGCCCATATTTTAAGGATATCTTTGTTTATTCAAAACCAATGCCTGACCAACCAAATGTACCAACTGTAGTTGTGGTCAATTTTCCATTCCTTTATCTCAGTTTTCCTCTAGTTTTTCTACCTGTCCTATTCATGCTATAGATATTTCATAACATTAAACGTGATATTTGTAGGAAGGAACATTTTCACCCCTATCCTGATATTTCTTTTTCAAGGAGAGCTGTTTCTTAATCCTTTGTAAACTGATATCACAGCATTTATTCCTCCCATGGATGCCTCTTGTGTTACCAGGTTGCTTGATTGAAGCCAGCGATCCTCCCTCTTGGTGAATGGAGTTAATTTCTGCATAGTCCTCAGCACGAGGGGGACTATTTGATCTGTTTCTCTAACTTGTTCCACAAAAACCAAGATGTAACTGGGTGAGAAGCAGCTGCTTTGTAAACTTTCCCCAGGTGGTTTGTCTTTACTTGACTTTTCTGGCGGGGAGGAGAGAGCAAGGTCATTCTGAACAACGCACTCAGGGCTGAAGTTCAGCAGGTAGGCCATGTGGCCTTGCCATTATCATATTTAGATGCCACCATTCCAAATGGTCTAAGCCTGGGCCATTTGGTTATTAACTATGTTGAATATCAACTCTGTCCTAAGTTATATCCTCTGTCTTATCCTCTAGAAGTTGCAAGAGGGATAGTTTTTATTCTCTACTTAGTGAGCATTTAATGAGTGTTTCTTATTTAGCGATTAGTTCATAATTTAGAGAAAATAAGTGCTATTTATTGCCTCTACTGAAAACCTCAGGGTGCCATGTTACACTAATCCAGGGATTACCATTCACACTGTCTTCCATGATAAATGTACCCCCTGAGCACAAGTATGCAACATCCCAACAAATATGTCAAGTGAAAAATTACCTGTCTTTTAGTACAAATGAGTATATTGAATGGCTCTTTAGAGATTTAAGAATTATTT
This sequence comes from Vulpes lagopus, assembly GCF_018345385.1. Classification (NCBI taxonomy): domain Eukaryota; kingdom Metazoa; phylum Chordata; class Mammalia; order Carnivora; family Canidae; genus Vulpes; species Vulpes lagopus. The sequence continues at coordinate 48,883,110 of NC_054847.1, read as the reverse complement.
TATAAATCCACAATTAATTCTGAACATTTAAGTCAATTGTTTTTGTCCATGTTTCTGTCTTAAGATAAATTGTGTTAAATAGAAATAAGTAACTGAAGGTGCTAACACACACATGCACGTGTGCACACACACACACATACTGTTTCTTCATACCACAATTATTCCCTTCAAGGCAGCAATGATAAAAGACACTGGAATATGAAAAATCAGGTCTATTGCTCTGTTCCCTGAGTTTTGTAGGATCTTGAGTTGCTGGCATTTGAGAAAAAAAGGAAATAGTTATATTTGGATCTTGCTTCCTATTAAGCTTGGATCTGTCCTATACTACAAACACCATCCTCCTGATTGACAAAGGCAAGGGGCCTGTGAACTTAACAGATGGCCTTTTCATAATCCCCCCTCCTCCCAGTTGTCTTTAAAACTTTTTTTTTTTTTTGTCTTCAGAGCTGTCTCGGACACCTGTTTTAGTTCAGTACAACATCCACAGAAATATCAGGAGTAGTGGAGTCTACATACAGAGAAATCAGAACTCATGCAGTGTGAATTTCCCCAGGTTCTATACACTACAAAGAAGATTCTTGCTATGGAAAGCACATATACACACAGAAGTACAGGGCACACTGTCTATCCTCAGAAATCCTCTGTCCAGTAGGAATTACTGAGCACACAAGCAGGACATGGTTAAAATGCCATATTCAATGAAGAAAGAAAGAATTGAGAATTAATTCCCTTTAAGGGAATATTATCTACTTCTGCTTTGCTAATTGTGCCTGTCAACTTGGTAGATCCATATGACCAGAATAAAAGAGACAATGCTCAAAACCCAAAGGAAGTTTTAAGAAGTAATTTATTCAAAAGTGTGGTTTAATAGCCAGTGCATGACATTTAGATTAGGAATATGTGTGCATGTGCACGTGTGCTCATGTCTTTCTAATCAGTCCATCCGTTCTTACCAGATTATTCCTCACACCCCTCGTTGTTGACACCAATAAGCCAGTAGACAGATACATAGATAAGTGAAACAAAACATATAAGTAAAAAATCTGAAAGATTCCAGAGAGGAGGAAGAAAAGAAAGTTCCATAATCTCTTCTGTTTGTGATATAAAGGATTGTAATTATACCCCGCTAAGAGGCTATTAAAGAATAATGATCACTAACCTGAATCATGTGGTAAATAATAACCATTCTTAAAGTTAAGTAAAGCCCCTAATCTTCCTGTGGTCAACTGTGCAGGCCTCACACGGGGGACCTGGAGATCAGATTACAGTTAGGACTGGAAGCTGGTCAAGGGAGCCCAACAGAAGGTAGAGAATGTAATGCTTACTCAACATTCCCAGAGAATAGTGCCAGGCTTTTCCACAAGCAGTACCTGGTTTTCCCAGAGCATTGTTTCTACAATTTGAAGGTGAATCACTTGAGGATTTTTTACAATTCAGGTTGCAATTCACCTCTGTCTACAAAGGAGTCAGATAACTTCATTCCAGCAAAATCTCAGGAGATTGCAAATGCCATGTGGGAAGTTTAAGTAGCAAGGCTCTGGGAGTAAAATAATCGGCTCAGGGCCTGGAATAAAATAATCCACTCAATGTTTCTGCCACTGGAGGCTTTGTAAGAGAACCAGTGAGGGGATATACTGCCTCCATCCCAAGTGTATTCAAATCCAGATAAAAACCATTACTGATGGGGCAACCAAATCCAAAAAGGGAAGTATAGTGTAAAAGGACAAAGATTAAAATTCTCATTAATTTCGTACTTTTCAGATCCAAGAAAAAATATGGTCATTGCACTTTCAGAAATGTCTCTCATGATCTCTCTTTTTGGATTCTCACACTCTTGCTCCTTCTCTCTCTCTCTCTCTCTCTGTCTCTCTCTCTGTCTGTCTCTCTTGCCCCACTCCTTGCTCCTACTTTGTTCCCCTACATGTCTTTACTTTGAAGTTCCTATCTATTGAATCCCTGTAGGTCATGCAAACTCCAAGTGTTCAGACTATTCCTATTTTTGCAATTTTTCAGCAACCTTGAAATTATTTCCAAACAAATGTTCAGAAAAGGTCTTGTGCAAAAAGAATGAAAAGAATGAATTTGTGTAATCACAATTCTAAACCACTTCTGCTGACCCATGAGTTTCTTCATCATCTGATTTTGCCTTTCATATATATATGTATGTATACATACACCACCTATATACATATATATGTATGCATATTGATATGCTTGGGCTTACTTTTCTATATATGTATCTATGCTTAGATTTACTTTTGGGGAGTGAAAACAGTTTTATATATCAAAGGAGTGTTCTATGTACTGTTGGCAACATTTTATGCAGGGAAGAACTGATTAGTTAAGATTTTAATCAGTACTGCTCTCACAGAAATAACTTTGCTCCATTTCTTTCTTCCCTGAGACATGTTGACAATTATTAGTGCTGATGTTTTGGAAAGTAGGTTAATTTCTTGAAGTCATGCTTTGCTTACGGTTATGATACAGTTTTTATAAAATAGGATCATTTTGCCTATCTTTATACTTTTCAATGGTTATTCCTTTAATATTTTATGATGTAAAGAAAATAATCTTCATTTTTTCACACACTACTTTCAATATAAAGATAAGCCAACTACAATTTTTAAGTGCCAATTTTATCTCAGATGCATCTTAGATTCAATCCTATTCTTTTGGGGTTTGGAATTACAAATAGATTCTGGCTTAATAATCCAGTTTTTCAAAAATTCTTCAATTTAACAACATTTCAAGTAATCTTGGTTCTAATTATTATAAAAGTCTAAGCTAGTGTTGTTGGTTTATTGGCAATAAAGTTGAATGTAAAACATTTTTTTTCCAAAGGAAGCATAAAAGTAAATCACTTCAGAGGGAGAGATTTGAAAGGATTGTTAATAGCTTTATAAACACCTCCACAATGTTAGAAGAACTGTGAGGAGTGTTTTTTAATAGTTGGGCTGGGAAAGAGAAAAACAGAAGAGATGTTACAATGCAAAAGGGAATTGTTAAATTTGTTTCCAATGACAGTGCAAGCACTTCTCGAAAATAAGCAAATCAATCTCCAGATGTACCCCCTGTGCTGTGCCACAAAAATGGAGATGGATTAGAAAGTGCGGGGAGAAGCTTGTAGTTTTGTTCATGTATATTGGCTCTTTAAAAGTAGGTACTTAAAATTTTCAGATCAGCTCTGCTATAGAATCTAGTTCCAGTGGCAACTGCATATTTGTTCCTTTGCTTGGTTGCTTCGATGGCACTGATTGACAGCTCTAATCACTCTTTTCATGGAAATGAAAATTATAATGACATTAGTTCTAAGAAATTCATGAAAACATTTAAATTACTTTATTCACATATTAGTAAAATGAGCAATTGGGATTATTCAGTTTAACAAAGACTTTTAAATCATTCATCTATTTTTTTTTTTTTTGGAGGAATGTGAGTCCAAGTTGGAAATGAACTTACACTGTTTTTTTAATTAATTATAGATAAAGGATATTAAGAAGATTTATATTGGCTTATTTTCATAGTACCAAATGAAAGTGGGTTTAAATGGTTATTAGTTATATAGATTTTCCAAATTATATTAGAAATGGTGGCTTAAATCTTAATTTCATGGCAATAAATTAAATTGTATAATAATCATATTAATTAATTTATAATGAGTTCTTATTATGTGATGGATATTTTTATACATTATATTTACTCCTCGTAGGAAACTATAAAAGAAAGATATTTTTCTTTATCTCAATATATTCTCATCTCTTGAAAAAATTCTGTATAGCAACTAAGCTGAAGATTTTCACTACCTCTTTCTTCCTCAAGCTCCCACACTCATATTCCTTAGATTGAGACATTATCTCCTAGTCAGACTTCCAATCTCCTGATTATGTTTTCTCACCCCTTGAAGTCTCACCTTTAATATGTATTTTTTGTGGAAATAGTTCTTTTCCTCAATAAACTAGGCCACTGCCCTTGCTCTGACTTCCCACATGACTTTCTCGGTTTTCCTCATTTTGTTTATTTGGTTGTCTGAACCTTCTTCTTATCCTGATTCTGTGCCAGCAGAGGTCCTAACACTTCTGCTCGTTAATGCACCCCCGGGGTTGAGCACAGTGTCTGCTGCATGATTGTGGCTCACTAAGCATGGGTTTGTGTGTTCATGATAGAATTCCCATTTAGATTGAAAACTAAGTTCAAGCCAAAAAAGTGAACATGAAAAGTCAAACCGTCAAGAAGTGGCAGGAATGGGATCCCAAACAAGTGGTTTTCATTTAGGTCCTATGTTGCCTTCAACAATGGAGGTTCCCTTAACATGGACATATGATTAGTTTGTGAACACAGAAGTACCCTCTGGTCTAGTTTCTGGAAAGATATAATTCAGAAGAATGTTAGCATCCAATGTATTCAGATTTGAATATCTTGGGCATGTTCTGTTTTCCATTTAATAATGGAAAAGACAGGACATTACAAGAGTTTATTTGATATTGGATTGGATATGAGCCACCTAACAGGAAACTTTGGGAATAATATGATGGCTTTCACTTGATAAATAAAGTGCAATAAAAATCAATACAGAATAAAGAAAGAATGAGATAGAATGTGTTAAACACATATTAAAATATACTTGCCCTATATTAAAATATGCTTTATTGATCTGGTACCATGTAGGTACTATATTCAATATGCTGTTGCCTTTCTAGGGTGATTTCTTTTACATCTAGAAAGGTATCCTACAAAAAATCCAGATTTTTCCCTTTGTAATGGTAAAGTCTTAGCCAGACTACAGTAATAAATGTAGATGGAATTAGTTTCAAGTCTCAGGTAATGTATCTGTTTTCCTATTTCCAAAAATAGATCTCTACTACTTATATAATCTGCATTTACAGACTCAAAATGGTCAGAAGAAGAATAAATTTAAAGAAAATTTCATCACCTTCTTCCCTGTGCTGCTTTACTAACATTAAATGCATTTTTTTGCCTGCTAAACTTTGATTTTCCGCATAGAATTTCAATACAATAGGCTAATCCAATAGAAGTGCTTTACAGCTTTTTTGACTCTCTTTTCTTGGAAATCAGTAAAGAAACTGAACAGACCTTCACCTGTTTTGTTTAAAATAAAACAGGTTTTGATTAAAGCTTTAAATTTCAGTGCTTATGAGTTCTATAGCCTCTGAGAGGTTGTTTTCAATTTTTCTCTATATTATTATTATTATTATTATTATTATTATTATTACTATTGTGGTGGTCATGATGATGATGATGATTATGATGATGATGATATCTAAGGCAAATTGTACAAATGCATCCTCTAGTGACGACCTAGGTATCATAATTATTGCAAACCCCTTTGACTTGGAGAGTGTCTGATTAAATTGAAGACAGAAAGCAATATGATATCGTTTCATTGGAACAAGTTTGTACTGGGCCAGGCTACTACCATCCTTGTATTGGCCCTTCACAGGTTCTCCTCTTGTAGGTATAAAAAAGAAACTTGTCACTTGACATTACACCAGAAAAACACTATTCAAGCACTGCTTGTCCAACTCGGACTTATTGCTCTCAAATCCCACAGACCCTGGGGAAGTGTCTTTCAAAATTTCAGTTGGACTCATCATAATTTTCTGTCCAATTCTATTCACCTACATACACCTACCAACCAAAACATCTCTCTTTATGCAATGCCATTTGAGAAAAAGAGGGAAAGAACAGAGGAATGCAAATCTTTAAGGTGAAAAGAGCCATGGAGTTTGAAAAATCTTTCCTAAACAAGTTTCTGATTCTCTTGGAGGGCTTGTGGACTGAATGGTGAGGTAGATTGGCCAGCCCACCCCAACCCAAAATATCTATCGTCATCAGATGATATAAAGTAAAATTACATATGAGCATAAAATTTACTAGTCTTTCCTACCCAAATACTTCAACTAGTAATTACTTCCAATCTTACATAGCCTGATCTTTGTGCTTTTACGGCATCTGTCTCCAGAACACCTTTCCATGTGAGGTGCCGCAAATTGCATTAGGGTTAAACAATCACATGCTGTTCACTGTTCACTTTTGCTGTCTGCACTGCTATTAGGCTATGTCTTGAGCAGTGTGTCTGGATGATGCAATCTGTCAATCTCCCTAGCAGAGCTGGCTGGAGGGTGTGATGTGCTGATCTCAAAGAAACGAAAGATTTTGTTTTGATCACTGAAAGAAGGAGACCTCAACTGCCTTTATTGTAATCTTAGCCTTATACTTGGCAAATCCAGATATTACAGAGAACTATTGTTCAGCAAAGCAGAGGAAGAAAAAGTAACGTGATTCTGTCTTTTTATATTTTTCCTCAGAGACCCACTTAAGTTGAAGGCTGTGATTCAGAAGAATTTGTTAATTTGCCACATGCAATTCTACAACAGTATTATTTTCTTTCAAAACTTTTATGGACTACTGAGGACTTTGTTTTGTTTTCAACAACTATGCCTACCTGCAGACCTCATATTAAGGAGATCAAGAGTTGGTTTCACAATCTCATTTTTGAATCCAGATCAACATAGCAGTAAAAGCAGCATATTAGCAATAGAACTAGATGGAGGGTCTGGAGAATTGGATTTTTATGACTGCACCATAAAATGCTGGGTGACCTTGAACAAGTCATTTCTGCTCTCTAGGTCCCCATATTCTCATTTGTAAGATGCAAATAATAGGAAAATTCATTTTGTATGAGCAGGTTTTAACTATGACTGAGCAGAATAACTTGGGGACTTTGTTAACAGTACAGGCTCCGAGGCAAACCAACGGGGACTCTAATTTAGTAACTGAAATGAGGTGAGAGAATGTATGCATTCAGTGTGCCTCCCAGGTGATTCTGATGCGGAAGGTTACAGACTGGCATCTGACAACTGCTAGGGGGATGATCCCTGTGATGCCTTTAAGATCTAGATGAAATTCTTTCCTAATGTAGATCATGGATGTATGTTAGAAATACCTAGGACTCCTTTGAAAGGTTGGAGTAGTACACTTTCGAAAGGTTAGTGATACCGGAGCCATATAACAGCATTATGTTATCATTGGTATGAGGTAGAGCTTGGGCAGAGTTATGCTTCTGATGCTCCCCCAAGTGACTAATTCACAGCCAAGGAGGAGACTTGCTGCTCCACCAGGCTTGCTTGAATTTTACCTCCAACTCATTGAGGGCCTATTACATGTCCTGTGTCTGCCACATTGTACACACTTTCTAGACCCATACTGTTATCTCCATTTCCCACCGGGAGAAGCTGGGGCTGCAGGTGAGTGACTTGCCAGAGGTCAAATATTTCTGAGAGGATGAGAAAAGAGATAGTTATAATCATCAGTCCCCTGTGTTCCTTCCAGCACACCACACTATCTTTCACTGACTTATATACTGTACAGACATCAGAATTGGACTAACTAATCAGATTTGGCCAGAGTCCCAGTTTTCCTAATTCCTAGAATGATCAGAAGAGTTTCCTTATGGGAACTAAAACTACTATACACCATCAGGGGACCCAGTTTTAGGAAGTATCTCGGGTCAAATTCAACTGACATAATTATGCAAATAAATCTCAGCACACTTATTTAGAATCCCCTTCTCATGACCCATAGCCAAATTTAGTACTAGTACAAAATCCTTGTGTTAAAAATCAGTCTTTGAGTCCCAAAGCAATTAGGAAATTGCCAAAATTTTTTGGAATAGATCACACCGGTTCTGTTTTAGGAAGCACCCTAGTTAGACATTTTAATTAACTCCAACTGTAGGTCAATAAGGCACTTGTAGAAAAGCCAACAATCAGGTTGAGGTTTTCAAAAATGTTAATTTTCTTTTTCTGGGATAAATATTTCTAGTCCAGAGTCTTATAATACGACCAGGTGGTAAAGTCATAATGTCTTTGAACTATTTCTTGCATTTCCTCAGTGAGTTTTTCTATAAGAGGGGTAAAACTTTCACATGTAGGGAATTAGAATTACTGCTTAAGACTTACTTTAGTTACTGAAAATATTCTAAAAAAATTGTTAAGTATACCTCTTGGGATGCTTATTCTGGCGGTAGTTGGCTTACTTTTTCAATTTTATGATCAGTGTCAAACATTTGGTTGACAATTGTACTTTTAAGATAGAGGGGATGAATATTCTGGTGTTGAGATTATAGATCCTTAATGGAGTTCACATATCAGCAAGACCACATTCACAAATCTTTGGCTGAGTTGAAGGATATGTTTACTACTCTTTTTAAAAAAAACTTGTAAATACTTTCTTCAATCTTAGTTCCTGCCTTCTTGCTCCTATCTGGCTTGTTTCCATGTGTTAAATCACTAACCTCAATCTACTGTTCATTTCCTTCACATCAGGCTCTGTTAATCCACAAACTGCTTTTTTAGTGTCTAAGCTCAGCTTGGTCTCAGTTATTCTAACTCTTGATAGGTGCTAAAAGGACTAAGAGAAACTCTGTTCAACAGTACTTATAGGAACCATGAAGACAGCCTATGTCTGAGTGACCCAGAGTAAGACGGGTTCTAACTTTAATGAACTAACTGGTCTACCATCAATGATTTCCTGCTAAAGGTCCTACAAAAGCCATCCCAAAACAGGCTTTCACACACCTTGGTAGACATAAGATGTACTATGACTTATGACTATATGGCTATGCTGATTCAACTTGTGATTTCTTGATTCCTATTTTATTGAAAATTTCCTACCTCTCCTATTTCATTGTGTTTTCATCAGGCATAGCACCGTCACCCTCACTGTCTTCTGGCTGACTCTCTCCTTGCTTCATAGGGGTGACTTGCTGCCCAGAGCCTTCATGCAGAATGCTGAGTATCAGTCTACTGTGCAGCTTAAATTGTACTCCAGGAATCTGGGGTTTATCTCTAGCATGAGTTCAGCAAAATTATCTTGTTTATTGTCTGGACAGAATATAAGTAGAGTAAAATAAACTTGGAGTTATTTCATTTGTCAAAGTGCATTATCCTTCAAAACGCAGATAATGTTATCAGTGTCTTTGAAGTTAATTAGCATTTTTCATTTGTTTTACTAATCTAATGGGACATAGAAAGGGAAAAGTTCTATTATGAATGCATTTTTGTTCTGAGTAACTGCGTCTGATAAATAAATAATTTAAAAATGTGTATCCTGAAACCTAAGGAAAAAACACCAGAAGTGGCTATTAAGGTATTTTGCTTGATTATAATTAATCTACACATTACACCATACATTATACTATATAGGCTAATAAAGGCTGAATAAGACATCTCTAGCTGACTAGTTTTGAGAATTTACAATGTAGCCTTAATGACTATTTCATCAGAATGACACCTCCCTGAATGAAAAGCAAAACAAAACACATAATTGGGTTGACTCTTGTGCTATTGATTGGCCCTTTTGATCCAGCAGTTCAATTTGGTAAAAAGGTGGTTTTTTGGGCTGGTGTAATAATGCAGTAGGCCTAGTAAAATACAGAACTAAGCAAAAAACATGCTGTTTATGTGTTTGTCTTCCCACTACAGGAGGGAAATCTGCAACAGTTGTCAGTTGCTGCCTACTTTATACACTTCAGCATATCTGAAAGATTATATAATTTGGGATTTAATGATGAAAATGCAAAAGATAACTGGAATTGGGGCACCTGGGTGGCTCAGTGGTTGAGCGTCTGTCTTTGGCTCAGGGCGTGATCCCGGGGTCCTGGAATCAAGTTCCGCATCAGGCTTCTCACAGGGAGACTGCATCTCCCTCTGCCTGTGTCTCTCATGAATAAATAAATAAAATCTTTAAAAAAAGAAAACTGGAATCATAGTGTACATAAATATATATGACTATATATAAACTACGTATAGTCCATGAATTGATCAACATATAAAATTATATACAAGCTAAGAAAATTGTGTGTATATATATAAGTATATATAAATAGTTTTATATATATAAAGTATATATAAATGCTTTTATATATATATAAAGTCTGAATGAGTACAATTACATGTGTATTGTAATACAAAGAACATTTGGATAACAGATAACCAGGAATCAGCCTTCACCAGGGGCCAAATCTTCCTTGAGCACCTTGGATCCCAAACTTAGATCCTCCAGAAGTGTGAGAAACAAATTTATGTTGTTTATAAGCCACCCAGCCTGTGATATTTTGTTATAGCAGCCAGAAGAGACTAAGACACCACCTGGACAAAGGCAGGCAGCACACACACCAGGTCAGCTGGCTCACATCAGCTCAGCAGAGTTCGCTGGCAGAAATTTATGGGGACTCCAATCATGCAGCTGACTAGAGTGATTGCCTTAAGCACTGGGTTGGAAAGGCTTTCCTCAGAGAGCAGCAGAAGGCCGTGTGTTCTGGGAGACCAGGCTGTGGGAGTTCAGTCTCAATCAAGCTAATCCTTAGCGGTATTTAAAATTCATTTTCTCTTTAAATCATCTTAACAACCTAATGAGTTAGGTACTATCCTTATAGCTATTTTTATAGTTGTATTAGCAGATGCTTAAGGAATTGAAATAGTTTAATTATTTCAAACATGCATTTGAATATTCAGCCATGCATTTTAATCTTGAACCAAATTCTATGACACTACGACTCATGTGCTAGCCTTCTTAGGTCAATTATGATTTTGGTAGACACTGCATTCTTATATTATAATATTCAGGAAACAAAGTATTTGAGACACTTATAATTGGTTTCATTTGGCTGGAGATTTTGTTTGCATAAATGTAACTCCATCTTTCTCTTTCCCACATTCTGTTTTAAAATGTAGATAGATAATTAAAAGTTTAGCTACAAACACATAGATATATAAACATAGCTCACAGATACCTCTAAACCATATAAAAAATATTTGTTTCTGAGAGAGATGCATAAATGGTGATATGGTGATGTAGGTCCTTACCCTGAATTTGTGATTTCTAGATAAAAATAATTCCAGATTATAATTACAAGATTAATAATTAAAAGATTATAAAAAAGTTTGCCACTAGTCTCTCATTATTTCCATCAGCTTGGCATTCCCTTGATCCTTAGTGTTACACTGTGGTATTTCTTCCCAATGCATGCATATTGTGCCTTTGTTTCTTTTTTCTTAAGATTTTATTTTTATTTATTTATTAGAGAAACAGAGGAGAGCACAAGCAGGGGAGCAGCAGAGTGAGAGGGACATGCAGAGTCTGCCCTGAGCACGGAGCCCAACACAGGGCTCGATTCCACCACTCTGAGACCATGACCTGAGCTGAAATCAAAAGTTTGATGTTTAGGGCAGCCCCAGTGGTTTAGCACCACCTGCAGCCCAGGGTGTGATCCTGGAGACCCGGGATCGAGTCCCACGTCAGGCTCCCTGCATGGAGCCTGCTTCTCCCTGTGCCTGTGTCTCTGCCTCTAAATAAATAAATAAATAAATAAATAAATAAATAAATAAATAAACAAATAAATAAATCTTAAAAAAAAATGAGTTGGATGTTTAACCACTTGAGCCACCCAGGAGCCTCTGTGCTATTGTTTCTATGACAAACATCTTTCCTCAGGTGAGTTGCTCTTGGAAGATACCTGTCTATGTCTCTCTCTCTCTTTCTATCTGGTGTCTCTCTTTTTTTTGTCTCTCCCACTCTCTGTCCCATTTCTTCCCCTCCTTTGGTAAAATTGTAAATAGTAGGGAGAAGATTTGAAGAGGAGGAGGTCAAAGGTATTAGAAAGCAACTCTGACTTTCACCTTGGAAGTCATCAGTGAGAGTAACTCTCTGGCTGAGGCCAAAAAATGGTGCCACATTAAAAAAAAAAAATCTTGATTAATTAATGATTTTGGTGCTATTTTCTTATTGCTGCATCCGTCCTTAGCTGTGGCACAGATTTTACATTCTCAAAGTAAAGATTTCAATAGTGCTGAAATACGTTTGCCTTGTTTTGTCATGCTTTCAGAAAGTGTTTTTTATCTGTTTTATGAACTTCAGGTAGCAGTTTCCATAAATGCCACCTTGGTTGACATCTGAAAGAAGAGACTTCTATTAGATTACATTTCAATGCCACACCTGCTGCCATGACCAAGCTAGGTAGAGAGTTTTTCCGTATTTTCTTTCTGCATGCTAGGGATTCCCAACACTCTTACCTGGAAGCATAGTTAGGAAAGATTAGCTCAACCAACCAAGGAAAAATAGAAAGTTCTAGTCCCTTATACCTTCCTCTGTTTATGAGATGGAAAAATACAGTTGCTAACCTTTACCTATTTACATCAGGTTTCTGATACTAAGATACTCCCACACAGTACCTGGTCTTTCATGGTGTGAAAATAACTCTCCCCCACATTCCCTGTCATTGTCTGAAATTTCTAGGGACATTTACAAATCATTTTGAGTTCATTTTGTCACAAACATCTCTCTTCACCTCAGTGCACTCTTTCCAGTATACACCCATCCCTTAGGTTGAGATCATACAACAAACACCTGATCCACTAGTCACTTCGCCTACTACGAATAAACTTCGTTAATATAAGAATCCTCATTATAGGGTCACCTGGATGGCTCAGTCAGTTAAGCATCTGCCTTTGACTCAGGTCATGATCCCAGGGTCCTAGGATGGAGCCCCACATTGGGCTTCCTGCTGAGCAGGGAGCCTGCTTCTCCTTCTCCCTCTGTGTGCTTACTCTTTCCCTATCTCTCTCTAGTAGGTAAATAAATAAATCTTAAAAAAAAAAAAGAATTCTCGTTATATATTAAAGTGGTCTCTGACTCCCTTAACTTCTCACCCTTTTGACTGGTTACATAATCTGAGTAAATTCTTTCAGGTCACAAATGAGGAAACTGCACACAGGGTAATCTGACGCCAGAGGACTGGAGCCCAGCTAATTTGCACGTTCAATTTGCCATATTAAGTATTAATCTCTCTCCTTGAAATTAACTTCTTAGAAACCTGTATTTTAAGCCTGAAAGTGTTCAGTGTTACTAAGAAGTAGTCAATTACCCAGGTTGTTCCATGTATTTGGATTTATTTTAAATGATTTGCATTCTTTTTTCACACTGATACCATTCTCTTCAAAAATGACTTCGAATATTGCGCTTGCTCCTATTAATGCTAAATCTCTGCAAAATACATCATCATTCAGCTGAAATCAGCTTTTTGACAATGTCCTTCCCATTTTGACTGTCACTATGACTTAGCTGGGTAATTCCAAACCACAGTCCTTATCTCTTTGCTCAGGTTTTCCTCCCTTCTTATTGGTCTTGTCAGTAGAATGAGATTCTTTTTGCATAAATCTTTTTTTGTGTTTTACCTGATTGCAACCTATACTTCATATTAAACCCTGTCAGCTTCCCAGTCAGTGTGTCCTTTCCTGTCAACAGGGGCATTATATATCATCCAGAACAATAATTTTATGTTTTGTCAAATTTTCTGCTTTACTCAGTGAGTTTGTCCAATGTTTCCTGCTTAAAAAACAATGTTTTTGTGCATGGCACTGCTGATTTTTCATATTCAATATTTGATGGTACAAGGGCCTTTTATGTTATCAAAAATAATAATCTATGACTATGAGTTGTTCAATATTTTGATATTTCACAAACTCTCTTCCTAAATATCTTGCATTTATATAATGGTTATCTTTTCAGAGGACGTTCACTTTATTTGTTTGCATTACTTTATTTGTTTATCACAGTACCCCATGAGTTAAGCAGACAGAGCAGATGGTGTTAAAATAACCCTTATGGATGTGAATGCTATGACTCAGAGAGGTTACAAGTGACAAAGTCACACAGATAGCAAACAAAACCCCCTAAAGGAGATGGTGTGATTTTTTTTTTAATAGTAGCAAAGTGATTTTTTTAATGGATCACACTTCATGCATATTAGGCCCCATTAAATGCTTTGAATTTCATTTTTAAGAATCTACTCTCATCATTCTGTCTGTATTCATGCATTGTTTTTTTCAACAAATCGTGATTCATTGCCTACTACATACCCAGGTTCTGGTGACATATAGTCATGACCATGACCCTATAGTCATGGCACTTACTTAGTAGAAAGATAACAAAAATAAAATTTCTACTCTGTCAGTGAGTGCTAAGTGCAGAAAAAGGGGGAAAGAGGGAGAGAAATGGGAGACACAGATGGAGCAGAGTTATTAGTGAAATCTCCTTGAAAGGTAGCACTTGAATAGAGACCTAAAAAAAAAAAAAGCAAGTCACATGATTGTCTGATGAAAAAGCTTTCAAGATTTATTTCTTTAATTTGAAGGCCTTTTACCTATTTGGAAGACAACCATAGTGCCATCCTTTCCCAAAGCTGTGAAAATATCTTAAGAAGTGGTAGGGATTATGTTTTAAATAACTATCCCAGCTAGAGTTCTTTATGTAGAGCTCACATCCTCTTTTTTTGTCACAAGGTTTGTATTAAGTGAGCCTTTTGTAATTGAAAATTGAGTTAGACAGACCACTGTTAAGCCCTTAATGTGTGCCAGGTACAAAATGCATTTTTCCAAGTTAATCCTCAGCAACCCACTTGAAGAAAGTATTATCCTGCATGACGCACTTGTGGTTAGGAGACGGTAGGCGGTGTGCTGACGATCACATGTCAGGGGGACCAGCCCTCGTGGATTGTTGGTGGGTTGTCTGGTGATAAAAATATGGATACTTGGACTCAGTTTACTATCATTTGTTTCTGCATAGACTGTAAGATGAAAGATTGGATGAGTCTTAAGTTTTCAAATACCAAGAATAAGTAAAATTCTATTTTTCTAGAAAAGGTTTTATTTATTTACTCATGAGAGATAGAGAGAGAGAGGCAGAGTTGTAGGCAGAGGGAGAAGCAGGCTCCCTGTGGGGAATCTGATACTGGACTTGATCCCAGGATCCCAGATCACAACCTGAGCTGAAGGCAGATGCTCAACCACTGAGTCACCCAGGGACTCCTAAAACTGCTATTTAAAGGAAGTTTTGAATTATCTTGTCCAAAGTTTGGTCAGTACAAGGTAGATCTAAAAGCTGAGCACTTCCAGTGCTGAGGCAATGACCACTTCTAAGGAGCTGGTTTTATTGTTGGATAATTTATGAGTTTGCCTACACCCATAATGTCCCAGGTGCTTATAGGAATTGTATTCCCTTTTTTATGTTAATAATTCTGACCTTTGGAAAAATAATAACAAACTTTTAAAATCGCAATTACTAAAAATGATGATTCTATCAGCTAAAGATAATTTCTGTAAAAAAAAACAAAACAAAATGAAGTACCCTGTATTTCCTTCAGAACATTTTTGTGAAAACATATAAATATAAAATAAATAAATGTTTACAAACTTAGACTCACTTCATATACTTTACATTACTTACACTGAGACTGAGTTTTTAATTAATTAATTAAGTAACATACACCTTTATTATTATTATTGACTACATTGGCTATATTGCATTAATCTTATATTATTTAAGTAATTTCATATTACTAGACATATAAATTCTCTCAAAATTTTGTTTTTATAAAGAAGATGACTGTCCACTTTCATGTATAATATTCTCCACTTATCAAATTACTTTCTTCAATTACGTTTTTTCTTAGATGTCGCTATAATCACTCTCCTTACAGTTACATCCCATAATGTCATAATAACACATCAGACAGACCTACTACCAATGTCTGAAAAACACAGTTGCACTTTTTACCTGGGTGGTGAACACAAGTGTTCATAGTAGTCATGGAATTAGCATTCTTTTCTCTGCAAAGATACATTCATATGTATAACACATTTATCAATTACTGTTTTCATTCAAACTTCAGATTTCTAGCAATTATAATTGGAAAGTAAATGTGGTTTTGTTCTTAAAATAAACAAAAATATTCCTTAATCTTATTCCTTTCATCTCTCTCGCTTTGTCTGTAGTGCCTTCCTTCTTTTACTTTAAATTCCTCCCAGACATCGATGCATTGTCTGTAGAGCTTACTACCCTCTCCCCTCACCTCCAGTAAGTTGCTGTCTTTTCCAATGGGATTCAAGCCAAAGGTTCTGGAAATGTCTCATTTCTCTCCACACACAATTGACACCCAAGGGACTGGATGGCAAAGACAAAATTCTTCTCAATGGGTAAGGAACATAAGAGGCTAAAAAATTCACATGTTAAGTGTATATTTCTCGGGGCACCTGGGAAGCTCAGTCGGTTAAACATCTGCCATTGGCTCAGGTCATGATCCCAGTGTCCTGGGGTTGAGCCCTACATGGGCTCCCCGCTCAGTGGGGAGTCTCTTCTCCCTCTGCCCCCAACTCATTCTCTCTCTCTCTCACTCTCTCTAGTGCTCTGTCTCTTTAGTGCTCTCCTCTCTCAAATAAACAAAATCTTTTTAAAAATGTATATTTTCTCTTCCATGTAACATTTAAGATATCTTCAAAATGATAGCATGCCATGGAGGCTGGAAAATGTGGTATTTTCAGAAAATATAGAGAAATCTGATGTCATGGTTTGAGGTGGATAGTGTGAACAAAAACTGTAGACAAATTGTAGACTGCCTTGAATGTATTAGAATAAATTCTAACAACCAACCAAAACAATTTTGTAGTTAGAGAAACATCTTTCTTTAGGTATGCAACTGGAGAGTATTGAAGATAAAAAATTTTATAAAAAATTTAGGTTCTTATTAGTAAAAAATAAAAAAGGGGGGTGGGGTAAGGAAAGTGAGAGAGCAATGCAGAAGAAAGCATAGAGAAAGTCTCTGAGAAAACATTTATATTTCTCATATTCTCCTTTCTGCCCTCACCTGAAACTTTGCAAGAAATAATTTACACATGCAATCTGTTAAAAAATAATGATTAATCAGTTAAGGATCATTATATAAATCTGAGATTTCTTGAACTTATTTCCTAATTGAGTACCACTCTCTGCTCAGTGGGAGCCTGCTTCTCCCTCTGCCTGTTCCCCACTCCCCGTTTGTATGCTCATTCCCTTTCTCTCTCTCTCTCTCTGTGTGTCAAATAAATAATATCTTTTTAGAAAATAAAAGTACAAAAGCATTGAACTATATTATTTGAAGAGTTAAAGTAGAGTAGTACGTTTCTAGTTATGATAGAGTTGGAAAGATAAGACATGTATCAAGAGAGGTTATGAATAATATGAAACTATTTGTAGTTTAGCTGTCCTGAAATCATTTTTATCTTGAATTCAGCTAAAAATTGGGATGTAGCTATCTATAGAGATCTTTCACAGGAAAGCAAGTAATATGTTCCAAAATTCAAGCACTAACACTCAAAGACTTTGTATACTAAATGCATTCTGAGCCTAGTTATCCATATTTTTGGTAAGCATTTAATTAGTGTGGCTATCTTATTATCGAGTTCTTAGCAAATTAATGGTGATGAGAGAAACTTGTAGGAGGGGAAATTATCAATAAAAATCTGTAATGGAAACAACAAATAAAATTACAAAGCAGACAAATATTTCTCAGTAAGAATTGAAAATTTAGGTAACTTATAGTCATGTATTGTAGAAACCCTAGATGACACTAATAAAACTGATAAAATACTAGAAAAACTTATACCAATAGTGACTATACTAAGCCACCAAGAAAACTAATGCATTAGTTTTTTTTTCCAAAAAAGTATTTTTTATTCTAACAGAAATACATTCTCTATTTTAAAATTTCCTGTACACAAGGGCTAAAATAATAATAATAATAATAATAATAATAATAATAATAATAATAAAGGTAAAGCCAAAAGGAGCAAATCTCTAGTTAACTAGAA
This sequence comes from Vulpes lagopus, assembly GCF_018345385.1. Lineage (NCBI taxonomy): Eukaryota > Metazoa > Chordata > Mammalia > Carnivora > Canidae > Vulpes > Vulpes lagopus. The sequence goes on along the minus strand of NC_054847.1, from coordinate 48,865,408 downwards.
AACTTACCTTATGGAATAAATTACTTTCCAAAAGATATTTTGAAAAGCAGAGCTTTTATTCAATGGAAATGAATCCAAATAACAATAAAATAATAACATGCCACAAGGTAAAACACGATTAAATCATAGGAAATTGCTCTAGAAGCCCAGAAAAGCATCTATGTGATGGGAAGCTGACATTTATGAGTGTTTTCAGCTAGGTATTGAAGAACAGAGAAGATTTGGACAGGCAAATAAAAAAGAGAAAACTCGATAAGAGGTTAAGATTGCAGGTGTCTTGTCAAGAATTTCAATAAATGTGTTGTATATTCAAGAGACAAAGAGTAAAGAAAGGTAGCTGACACTGGGTGTTCATATATAGAAATAATGAAATATTACAACATCAGGGAAGACTTTTTGAAATGTAAAGTTGATATCCTTTGTATTTCAACACTTGGGAATGAGAAGTTATTAAATGTTTTTGTTTAATGGGGATACTATTGAACCAAAATAGTACTGAAGAGTTGAATGTGACACCACTGTTTGGGATAGAAAGAAATTTAACTGGCATGAAGAGAAGATGAAAAAAATTGCAAAGAAAAAACCATTAGTAAAGATATTAACAGCAATCCAGGCATGAAGTTGACAGTTCCAGTGGGAATGGAAAGCAAGGAACCTTTTAACTTACAGGATAGCCAGAGGTGATCCCACTTGTTTTATAGATAAGGACTCTTGGAGAGGGGAAGATGGGTAATTTGTCCAAGATCATACCTCTAGTTAATGCTGAAACCAGAGTTAGAGTCCTACTCCTCAGCCTCAGGATATTTTCTATTATGACACCTACGTAAATTATATTTTCTTTTCTTTTCTTTTTTTTCTCTCAAAAGCATTACTCTTCAGAAACTGGGCTAAAAACCAAGAATTTTATATTTTATTTCCCAGAATCTCGAGAATTTTTTTTTATTGTTACTTAACCTAACGGTGTCTTTCTTCTACACCTCTTAAAATAAGATCATAAGAACTTTTCTATCAGAGAACATCTGTGGAGGAGAAACACCATTCTTCTAAGAATGAGACTATATAAATGTGACTTGTTGCAAATGCATCCTGTTGTAAAATACACAGAAATCAGCCAACATTCTTCATGCTGTGATGGATTTTGGTATGAACATCATGAGGAGAGATGTGCATTATTCACAAAAATGTGTTTTCCTATGTGTAATTTCAATTTAAATGCCACAGAAATTTAGGTTTCCACTGAGCCAGCAATAAATTTTCATGAAAAAAAATTAGAAGAAGAATATACAAAATCAAAAAGAATTAAAAGGGACTTTTTACAGACCATTTTCAACCTTTTTTTTTTAATTTTTTTTTTTATTTATTTATGATAGTCACAGAGAGAGAAAGAGAGAGAGGCAGAGACACAGGCAGAGGGAGAAGCAGGCTCCATGCACTGGGAGCCCGATGTGGGATTCGATCCCGGGTCTCCAGGATCGTGCCCTGGGCCAAAGGCAGGCGCCAAACCGCTGCGCCACCCAGGGATCCCCATTTTCAACCTTTTATTATCCAGTAACACACCCTCTTTCCTTCTTTTCTGTGCTTCTCTGTTCATTTTGTGCAGTGCTGAGTCAGCAATGACCTTTCTATGAAAGCCCAACGGAGTCTGCTTTCTTCCCCAAGTTAACACATCTTTAACCTGCCTCTTGACAACACTGACACATCTTATTCTCTTTAGCAATTTGTTCTGTTTTATTTTGATCGGATTTTATTTGTGTCAACATAACACATTCTTCTTGAGGCACTAGTTTGTGTTTCCCTTCAGTTTACCCTCAAGAACCTTTTCCCAGGCTTCCCTGTTGGATCATATCCCATTTTATGTTTACGGTTTCATTTGGTAATACTGTTAGGTTTTGTGGCTGATTTTGTATCCCCAGATTCCCAGAGTCACCCGTGCAAAGTGAATGCTTCTTTTGTATCCTCAAGACGGTCCTCAAACAAAGTGCAACACTGATCATCTAAAAGAGGTCAGCAAGATGGACTTCAGTGGCCTTTACTCTGTTCTTTTAAGGCCACGCTTTTCCCCCAGGTGCTGTGTTTCTTTAATGGAGTTTTCAATTTATTTTATGCTCCTGTCTTTCTGATCTGGAAACAGGGAGTAGGAAATAAACAAAAACAGAGATTCCTAATAGAGCAGTACTTCAGGACACTGCTGTTAGTATTGAATCGGCTATGGTTTTATGTCTTCACCTTTATTATTTTTGCCACATTTGTGGGTTTGGTACTTAATTATCTTGAGAAGTTCAATACAAGCAAAAGGATGACTTGACAGGTAGACAGAGCAGAGCAATAGAGAATCTTGAAACAGTTGGAGACAGAGAGACAAGTCAGCATGCGAATGGCTGCGACTGGGTAATCTGTCAGCAGATAATAGGGTCCAGGGCACCTGTCTGGGGATTGGAAACAGAAGGGCAAGCTTCTCAGTCCTGCAGAATCAGCCACCAATACAGACATTTAGGCATGCACACAATGACTCATCAAAGACAAAACCAAACAAAATGAGACAAGAATCCAGTCACCAGAAATAAAATAGAAGTTACAATGGAGTTTATGAATATGAAGGTTTCCCAAGTATAGAATATGAGTCCAATATTATCAATATTTTGCAACCCTAGGCACCTGACACTGAAGTCCTCTGTGTGAAATTGTTCATTTCTTTCTCCTTCTTTGAGGGAAGGGTTGATCTAGGGTCTGGGGCCAGTCTATGTCTCCTGATGGGTTGAAAGGCCCCTAATGTCATTCTTAAAGTTCTTAAGTGACTGTCAGGGCACAGCTTGAGACAAGCACTCAATTCAAATTCAAAGTTGCACACAAAATAGACAGGGATAAACTACAAAATGAACTCAGAGAATAAACAAGTACCCATAGTCAAATTAAAACATGGAAATCATTCTAGAGTTTCTCTGATGAAAAATTGCAATCATTTCTTAATTATTCTTCATCTTGTAAAAACTGTGTTTTGTTGGAGAAAACATCATTCCTTTCAATCGAGCAGTACTTCACTATTTTTTTTTTTTTGACTAGAGTTTGGTAAACATTTTCTCTCTTTTTTAAAAAAAGTATTTTATTTATTTATTCATGAGAGATACAGAGAGAGAGAGAGAGAGAGAGAGAGGGGCAGAGACACAGGCAGAGGGAGAAGCAGGCTCCATGCAGGGACCCCGACGTGGGACTGGATTCTGGGTCTCCAGGATCACACCCTGGGCTGAAGGCAGCACTAAAACACTGAGCCACGCGGGATGCCCCAAGCAGTACTTCAAAAATAGCTTGCCACATAGAGAAGCACTGTGGTCTGTGCCGGGTGAACAAACATGATCATCTTGGAACAATCCTCTTCCCCAGACTTCAAACACAGAGCCCAGCGGGTGTATCACAAATACATCTTAGGTTGCCCTGGGTCCCTGTCCCTATGGTGGCGTCCTCCACCCCTCACCAATGACCTCAGGCAGCGGGCATTCCCATAAGGCACAAGCTTCACCTGGAGATACTCTTTCCATTGACCCTATGACCTTAACATTTGGAGCCTCAAGTTCCAGATCTATAAACAGACAAGTGTGTCATCGGATTTAGGAGGATTAAGTGGGGGGATGCTAGCAAAGTGCCTGCAGCATAGTAGATGCAAAGTCAAGCTCAGTCTTCCTTACACTGTGTCTGTGTGAAGTATATTGAAGGATTAAATATCTGTGAAGGACAAATGGGACTGCCTCTGAAATGGTGGGACTTCCTGGAAGATCCCAAAATGTGACTCTGCCCAGCTTAGCACTGAGAGGTGCTCCCACTAAAATCCTATCACCAGCTCCCTTCTCTGGTACAGATTATTGTTAATAGACCTTTTTTATGTGTTCTTTCCATGACAGTGGCTGCCAAAGGTGACAGCAGTTGATCCAATTATTTGCAGAACTGTCAGTTCTGTTCCATGTGTCCTTTCTCTGTCAGTGATTACTCCCAGTGACCTGAGTCTCTGTGAGATTGTGCTTTCTTTTCCGTGGCAATCTCCATTCATATGCATCCATTCACAAATTCTGAATTTTGTTGAGTAATGACCATTAGCATGGTCATTAGCATGGTTTTGTGTTGAACTCTGAGGAGACAATAGTCACAAAAAACAAAAAAAAACAAGTTCTAACTATTCACAGTCAAGGAAAGGAGATAGATATTGTCTACCTATAGAGACATATCTAAATTGTTCCTTTTCTTTTTTTTTTTTTTTTTTTTTGATCACGGATATTCAGGAAGAAAATAGAATAGACCTCTCCATCAGCTCTACCCTGTCAGTAATGTCACAGATCACCTCGTCCTCCATCTGTGTCATCCTTCCTGTGTGGTCTTCATCCTCTTTTTCTTAAGGTGGCCCTTCCATCTTCAGTTTTACTTTCACATGTCAGGTAGGAAGAAAAGAAGAACAAGGAACCAGGAAGCTAGACTAGGAAAGTGAAACCAACTGAAAATGCCCAGCATATTGATTTAATTCTCACATGTGTCAACATGGGTCACATGGCCACCATGTTGCAGAAGAAACTGGACTAGAGAAACTGGACTAGTCCTTCTGCCTGGCACCCTGCCCCCATCCCCAGCAAACCTGGTTTCTCAAGTGAGACAGAATGGATGGGATAAAGCAGCCAGCAGTGTCTGCCACATTTCACGTTGCCCTGTGCAGATAGGCCTTAGCAGAGCTAGTTGGCCCAACCTGATTAGCAACTCTTAGTGTTGACTAGCTCAAGAAAGAGTGGTTAGGAGTGCAGACTCTAGAATCTAACCCGTAGATTCAAACCCCAGCACTACCATTAGCTAGTTCTGTGGCTTAACATCATATTTAATCCGACTGTACCTTAACTTCCTCATTTTTAGAGAGAACAGTAGTCTCTACCTCATAGTGTTGACATGGAAATTGGTCAAGGGGACATAGACTGAGCTTTTAACCACTGAATGAGACTAGTAAGCATTTCTTATATTAGCTGTATTTTATATTAGTCAAGCAATCTTTTTGTCTTGCTTTGCTCCTCCTACATATATTTCCCTGCTGGACAAAAATGAATGGACCATTGATGTGATTAATTCCAGTTGGCTCGGCAGCGATGTCTCCATTGTACTTTAATCCATTTACTCTTCTGGCATATATCTGTTTTGTGTGAATGGGATAATGGCGCATTTGAGGAAACCAAATCAATCTGCACTACATAAAATTTCTGAACCTGCAGAGCTGAAAAACAAGATTCGCCTCAGTGGGGCAGAAGCAACCTGTAAGGTGTGGCCCCTTAAATGGCAATGATTATACCTTGCATATTGCTCCTCTCTCTTGCAACTCTGAGAATCTCATATTCTTTTTATTACTTTATTATTAAAAACTTATGAGGTCTTAGTTAATACTCTCTTTGAAAGGCTCTTTAAGACCAAAGACCCACAATAAGCATAATGGGGGGCCAGTTGTGGATTCTGAGCCTGGTTCTACCCCTGACCCTCTGTTGGGCAATCTACACTCTATTCTCTGGGTCATTAACTTTCCTGACAGCTGCAGAATACCCCATAGGAACACTTAGCTGCCAGGCACTTTGCCCTGATCAAACTCATAGCTATTTCTTTATTGCATTACAGTTGCACAACACTAAACCCATGTGTCTTCATAAGCCCAAATTACTACTGGCAAGTGAGTTAGCCCAGAGAACAACAGAGAAGTGTGTGCAATTTTTTTTCTTTGAAGACTGGTCTGAGTTTGGGGATAATTGAGTTTCTTAAGTATCCTTTGGTTTGAAAAATCTCAGTTACTAATTCCTAAGCAAAGATCACTATGCGCAAACTGCAAATTACATATCTTACAGAGTTCAAGTGTAAACTTCCAACTTTCAAGGAAGCCCTACATTCTTTGTCACCCCTCTTTCATAGAGTCATTCAGTACTTCTCATGGATATTAATCATACATGCATGGGGGAAATTCTTCATCATTAGGAATAACTGGTCTCCACCTACTGGGTGCCAGTTGCCCTTGTATCAGGGAGCTGTTCCTACAAAATAAACTGGTGCAGAATGCAGTAGAGTAAAATAATAATTATTCATTTCTTAGGTATTTGCAGGCTGGGGCCCGTAGCTCTGCAGATCTCCAATGGGTTCGGTCATCTCTCTGATGATAGCATAAAGTCTCTACTCTAGGTGATTTTGTCCACTCTGTTCCATATGTATCTCATCCTCTTCCTACAACCAGAATGCTAAATGAGGCACCTCCTTCTCTTGAAAATGGCAGAAGTACTAAAGGGATCAAAATCAGACAGGTTCTTGAAGCCCGGGCCAGCAGGAGCTGGTACCGGAAACTGTCTTTGTCATCTCTCCATGGACCAAAGTAACTTACATTTTTGAACCCAAATTCCAGAGATAGAGAAATAGATCCTAACTTTTTAGGAAGAGGAAATGCAAAGTTAAATGTGGAAAATTCAAAAGCTTTTGTATCAGTTTCCTTTGACTACTGTAAAACAAACTGCTATAAACTTAAGCCTAAAACAACACATATTTATTCTTTTATAGTTCTGGGAGGGTCAAATCCAGAATGAGTTTCAACAGTCAGAAATCAAGGTGTTAAGAAGCCATTTTCCCTCTGAGGCCATAAGGAAGACTGTTTTCTCGCCTTTTCCAGGCTCTAGAGATGCACCCACTACATTCCTTGGCTCATGTCCCCTGCCCCACACAATTTCCACAGCTGGCTTTATAACATCTTGCTTTGGTGATCACATGCCTTCTTCTGTGTCAAACCTCACTTTACCTCCTTCTATAAGGACACCTGTGATTACACTCAAGGCCCACTAGAATAATTCTGGGTAATTCCCCAGAACAGTCACAGTTTCCGGGGATTGACACCTGGATATTCCTGGAGGCCATTCCTAAGCTTACCACAAACTTGAAAGTAGAGAGAGATGATGCATTGGGGCCACTATTACAATCTATCGCACACACCCTGGACACCCCAAAACACCTCCCCATGTTTCTAATCGTTTCTGTGGAAGGCAGTGCCACCCTTTCAGTAAAGAGCCTTTAAGAAAGGTAAAATGCTACAGGGTCAGTAATGCAGGTACTAACTAGTCTGTCATGCAAAATTCAAGTTGTGAGGAAAAAATCGCAGAGCAAAATGATCCAGAGATGTGAGGTTCTCTTGCCCCTAAGGAGCTCATAGGACTGAAAATAAAGCAATAAGCAAATTACTTTTCATTCATCAAATAGATCTTGTGGATGCATTCTAAATAATGGAAAATAGAGCAGTGAAGAAAACCAGCAGAAACTCCTGTCCTCATGGGTTCATATATGTGTATTTTGATTGGGAACAGCAAACCCTGGGAACAAAAAGAAGAGGAGGGTGGTGGAGGGGCCCAGCAAGGTGGAGAGCCTCTGTCAGAGAGTGTGCATGTGGCCAGCCCCTAAAGGCCTACAAGACAGCGCGTGAGATCGGCTTCTCCTCTGTCAGATGGGCTATCTGTGGAAGGATTTTAGCAAAAGCTTGTCATAATGTGACTTCTTTCAGAACAAGAACACCTCTGGTGATAGTGGTGGAAGAGCAGGGCACAGCAATGACAGCAAGGCGGATAGTGGTGAAGACTAGAATGTCAGTGGTGGAGTTGGGCAAAGAGGAATGGCTCTTTATTAGGACACTAAGGTCCCTTCCTTTTTTTTCTTTTCTTTTCTTTTTTTCTTTTTTCTTTTTTTTTTTTTTTTTGTACTCCGGAGGTAAACTTTCAAACTTCGGCAAGTATATGAACACATTGAAAGTGACCCTTGGATCCTGCTGACTTCTCTTCATCCTTAGGTCCCACTTTGTTTCCAGAGAGCCACAGGTCATTGCCTATATGTGTATACAAGACTATGGGACACACACACTAATATATATATATATATATATATATATACACAAAATATATATATATGTATATATACACAAAAATATATATATGTATATATGTGTATATATATGGTCATATGTGTATATATATGTATAAAACATATATTTGAAAGAAATGGGATGACACTGCATATACTCTTCCACAACTTGGATTTATTTATTTATTTATTTATTTATTTATTTATTTATTTCATTTTCTAATTAGTAACAACTGCCTGTAGTTTAGCTGTCTGGGTTCAAGCCTGCCTTTCTGGGCTATTAGCTTTGTGATTTGGGCTTAATTCTTTAACTTTTATAAGCCTCAATATTTTTGTCATCAAAAAGCATGCAATAGTAGATGGCCACAGAATAAAATAATATGCTGCTTCTAAACCCTTTGCACAAAACCCAGTGCATAATCAAATTTCAATAAATGTTATTGATAATGCTACTGCTGCTGATTAATTTGCCTTAAAGGACATTTAGCTTTAAAGGAAAAGCTATTACTTTCAGTGTTTCACTATTAGGTTTAGTGTCTTCTTAGGTTTCTGAAAGACACCTTTTATCAAATTAAGGGACTTCCTCTCCCCGATTAATAATAACCATGGTCTGTCTGCTTATTTATTAAAGTCTGAAATTACTTTGGTATTTTAGAAAGATTTTATTGTTTTTCTGATTCTTCGCATTGTGTTTTTCTTTCCTGAAACAGACTATAGTTTCCCTGTTTATAATGTAAGATCTGCTCTGATTTCTTTCTGGGTTGGAGGGTGGCACGTTGTATCTGTATTAGTGACTAAAGCTGTACTATGTTTTAATTTTTTGTGCACATGTGCATATGTGTGTATATTGCCTCTATTGGGATTTGATGGGATAGTGTAGGGAATTAAGCACATTCTATTTATTTTTATGTTCTGGAATAGCATAAGTATAATCTTTTTTTAAAATGCCTCCTTAGAATCTATGCAAAATCATTAATGTTGGGATGCCTGGGTGGCTCAGCAGTTGAGTGCCTGCCTTTGGCTCAAGGTGTGATCCTGGATTCCTAGGTTCAAGTCCCACATCAGGCTCCCTGCATGCAGCCTGCTTCTCTGTCTGCCTGTGTCAAAGGCAGTTGAGTGCCTGCCTTTGGCTCAAGGTGTGATCCTGGGTTCCTAGGTTCAAGTCCCACATCATGCCCCCTGCATGCAGCCTGCTTCTCTGTCTGCCTGTGTCTCTGCCTCTCTCTCTCTCTCTCTCTCTCTCTCTCTCTCTCATGAGTAAATAAATAAAGTCTTAAAAAAATCATTGATGCTAGTTTTATTTTGGGAGAAAATTGGTGAAATTTACCTACACCTTAAATTTATTCCATGTGTATTTGGTTTTTTGCTATTTCTGTGTCAAACTTGGAACTTATAATTACCTATAAAGTCATAAATTTTTGCTAACATTCCAAAAGTATTAGATGAGAATGATGTACAAACCTTGATGTCTTTTCTTAGTATGATGTGTATTATGATGCCTTCCTGTAATGAAGACAATAATTAACAAAGCTTACCGAGGTCATGGATGGTGGCCTTGCAGAAACCTCAACCCCCAGCAACCTGATCCCAGCGTCACACTCTCATCAACACAAAACCATTACTCCATAAGTTATGTGATACAGGTTTCTCACTGTGGTCCACATAGTTTACACCTTCAATTGTTCTTCCTTTAACTCAAGCAGAATTTATCTAAGAAAACATTAAGAACATTTCATGTGTACATTATTCATTTGACAACGCTTATTTGTAGTGCTTTATGGTCAGAATATAAGGCCGGTATTAGTTTTATGTTGGAGAATTTATCAAGTTTTCATTTTGGCATAATATCTTTTAGGGTAAAATGTTTACTACCTGTCTACAAAATATATGATTTTAGCATTAATCAGTTACTTTAAAATTTCACTTATTTTTGGCCCCTGGCTTTACCTGCAGGAGCACTGTAACTCTTGTTAATGTGATTGGGTATTACCATTTTCTTCTTCCTTTTCTTGATGTGTTTTTGTGCTATACTCTGGTGGCGCCTGAATTTTTTAAGTGCCTTTTGTTATTTGTATTTTCCATAAATAAAATATGCACCATCTGGTTACAATTAATGGTTTTGATTTGAAATCTATTTTAACTGATTCTGCTATTTCTTATACCAGCTGTTTTTTTTTTGTATATGTGTGATGTTAACACCTTCTCAGCATATCTTTATAACTTTCAACCTTGCTGCAAATTATTTTAGAATCTTTAAAACAACATGTCCTTTTTTTTTTTTTAGATTTTATTTATTTATTCATGAGACACACAGAGAGAGAGAGAGAGAGAGGGAGAGAGAGAGAAAGAGAGAGAGGCAGAGACATAGTCAGGGAGAAATAGGCTCCCTGCAGGGAGCTTGATGTCAGACTCTAACCCAGGACCCCAGGATCATGACCAGAGCTGAAGGCAGATATCTGCTCAACAACTGAGCCACCCAGGTACCACAAAACAACATGTCTTTAAAAAAATCATGAAATGGACTTTTCTTGTGCATCCCTACTGCCACACTCCCAACAAGATGAGTCTAGAAAGTCAACAAATACACACTTTTCTCATAAATTGACTTATTTGTTCTTTTTTCTGACACCTAATTTAGTCTGTTCTCTTTTGTTATCTTTATATTTCTCCATTTCCGAGAGATCCCTGGTTCCTCTTTTATTATGATTTGTATACTCATTTGTAATATATCTGCTACTTTTTGTGTTCACTGTATTACCTGTGATTAGCTATTGTTTATTGTTGTTGTCATTCTTGTTGTATTTAGAGCACTGTTAGACTTTCAAAAGGCTTGGTTTTCTGTTTATATTCATGGGTGAGCATCCTAATTGATCAATATTAATATGTAGACTCTACTGCCTTAGCGAAGGTGAAAGTTCCTTTACTGTGACCATGAGCTTGTATTTTACCAGGATAGGGAGAATGAAACTAGTGATGGGAGAAATAAACCATGGTATGGTTTTCTTCCACAAGTGCACGTGGTTACCTTCCAGGGGCCAACATCCTGGCCCACAACAAAGGTGGGGTTTGGAAGAAAAAGTATTAATCTGGGAATTTCCTGTGAATAAACATCCTCTTAGATAGTTGTCTTTATGTTTCCTTAATTTTAAGTTAAAAATGAGGAATCTGGGGCACCTAGGTGGCTAAGTCCATTAAGCATCTGACTTGGGCTCAGGTCATGATGCCAGAGTCCTGGGATGCAGCTGGCAAGGGGCTCCCTGCTCAGAGGGGAGTCTGCTTGTCCCTCTCTGGCTGCTTCTTCCCCTGCTCATGCCCTGTCTGTCTTTCTTTCAAATAAGTAAATAAAATCTTTATTAAGAAAGGGGAAGAGTCATCTTTTTCTCTAAAAGAGAGAGCTTCCCAGAGTCCTTTATTTAACAGTACACATAACCACCAGAGTGCACTGCTACTACCTGTCCACTGGGGATTCTAATCCTAGGGAAATCCCCAAGATTTTCTGGGAAAATTCTCATATTTCAAAAGTTCTCTCCACTCACAGAGGTTAAGAACTTCTTTGAGTCTCAAGGTTTTGCCAGCAGTCTGATTTCTCTAGACATGTTTTTCAGAAGCTTCTTTTTTTCTCTCTCTCTCTTTTTTCAGTTGATGGCACTGTTCCCAGATTTCCACTGCTGTGATGGTTTTATTTTACTTCATTTCATAGATATTTGGCAAAGAAGGAAAAGTAAACTCATATTTTCCATCAAATATTCTTAAATTCCTCACTTATTAAACTTTTAATTTTGTAATGTTATTTGAAAATTTATACCTTATTGAAAGTTGCAAACTATATGATACCTGTAAATACACTTTTTATCAACAAGTTTTAATCTAAGACTACCAGATAGAAATTTGAATGTGAATTCTAGGTCCTTTTCATTTGAAATTGGTCGGCTTGTAAAAAGTGGGTTACTCTGAAATGAATTTTTTCCCAATGCTGATGTAAACAGAGATGAAAGAACTTAGCAAATTAATGATTTTCCTATGTGTATATGTGTTAATGTAAATTATTTAAATGTATTAATTGAAAATATATTTTATTGTGACAATAGGGTTTTTAGCAGTCATTTTTAACTTACATTTTCAAAGAATTACAGTATATTAACAAATATGACTATTAGAGATTATCGTATTAATACTTCTAATATGCAAATGAAGAAACTCAGACCCTGCAAGGTTAAAGAAACACTGTTATTCATTGATAAAGGCCTTCTTCTAAGCTAATACTCTCTCAATTCTATAAAAACGTACAAATCTGGGGTAACTTAGTGGAGTGATAGAAAGACTTTTTTCTATGAATCAGTGTAATCCAAATTAATCTTCTAATCAACTAACTTAACTACAATTTAAAAATTATTTTCAAAAATGCAACTAAAACAAAATTACATAAAGCCCTATTTTCTAAAGTTTTTGTTTTAGGAACTTGAGTATTAGAACCTCCTTACTTGTTTACCCGATGTTATGGGTTGAAGTGTGTTTCCCAAATTCATATTATGGCCCTAACCGCCCCATCAAGTTCCTCAGAATGTGACTGTATTTGGTGCTAAAGTCTTTAAATTAAATAAGGCTACTAGGGGTGCACCTTGATATAATGGACCTGTGTCCTTTTAAGAAAGGATTAAGGCACACAGAGAGACAGAGGACCCACCCTTTGAAAAGTAGACAAAGGCACCTGGGTGTTTCAGTTGGTGAAGCATTCTGCCTTTGGCTCAGGTCATGATCCCTGGGGCCTGGGATCTAGCACCCTGTCCGGCTCCCTGCTCAACAGCAAGTCTGCTTCTCCCTCTGCCCACCCCCTCTCCTTCCACTGTCTCTCAAATAACTAAATAATCTTTAAAAAGACTTTAAAAATTAAAATGTAAATAATAATCTTAAAAAAATAAAATTCTTAAATAGATGAAGGGAGGGTGGCATCTGCATGTCATAGAGAGACCTTAGTAGAAACCAACCATATGGACATCTGTAGGGTTAGAAGGCAGAGGGCTAGCATCCAAAACCAAGAGAAAATAAATTTCTGCAGTTTAAGCCACTCAGTCTGTGGTATTTCGTTATGGAAGCCCAAGCCAACTAATGCACCTGGGGACATCACTTGATATAATTATAGCAGGTACACCTGTTTTAAAATTTCTCAGAAAAACAATAGGTGAATGGGTTGTATAAGGTCATGTTTAGCTTAAATTGTGACATTTTTCTCTTACTGTTCTTTGAAAGGTAACATGCTCTTATTTCACTCATTTAAAAATAAGCTGTACACCAATTCGCCCTATTTCAACACTGTTCTTAAACTGAAAATTTAAGAACAAACAGAAGTAGAACAAAAACTTTTCAGCAATATGTCACATAATATCTAGGCAAAAGTTTAATTATTCTACTCATGAAAGAGCCTCAGAAGGACTCTATTATTTGCTCTTGTATTAAACACAATTCAAGATATTTTGGTTAAATGGTTTCTGAATTGACGGAACTCTGTAACATTAACAATAGGGAGATTGACAAATAGAGAGAGATCTACTAGCATTCATGCAATAGAGTAGCTTTCATTATCACATTAATTTTAAAAAGCAGAAATCTTAAATCATCAACTTCAGGAATTATAGTCATACAGAGCCATGCATCTTGATGGGTGTACAATTAATCTTTATATGGGTTAATAATTAATGGCCATAAGCATCACTCAAGATTATCAGGAAGAAATATTATATTGTGTGTACTGTTAATGATAATAGATTTTTAGAATGGTCCCATTCAAATTAACATAAATGGATTTTTTTTATCAAAAGAATAAACCTTCAACCATGTAGAAATATATGTTCTGAGTGCTTAGAATGATTTATTTTCAAAGATTTACTATTTACTCAAGGTTATATTTTCTATGTGCTACACATGTATTTTGGGGAATTAAAAAAAAGATGAATGTACAATACTACACATTATAAATTAACATTAAAATAATCTCATGCATCAAGTTTTGAAAGTACTAATATGATAAATTTTACATATAGTGGCTGAGAGAAAATAGAAGTAGAGTGTCATATTCCAAAGAAGCAGGAAAACAACTGCCTGCCAAACTAGTGTCCACTAATGAAATAGCCAATAAATAGTTACATTAAAATATCAAAATTATGTTAAATAAATTGTGTACTGTTTAACTTGGAGGGTATTTTCGATGAACCATGTAATCCAAACTCCTGAACATACATCCTGGACCTCACTTACAACACACACACACACACACACACACACACACACACATCCCAGGATGGTGGGGGCAACAGTGTGCATGGGGAAAACTAAGATACCAAAGTTCACCAAACAGAATACTAACAGATACTAAACAGATACTAAAAGAACACCAAACAGAACTTCTCAGCTGAGAATGAAAAAAGCCGGGAGCTGGAAGACATCTTAGTGATCATCTTTTACTTCTGTCATCTGAAAAAAAGATGCCAGTGTTAAATGATCTACGAAGAATCACAGTTAGGCATGCTAAAGACTAAATTAAAAACAAACAAACAGACAAGAACGACAGTTTCATTGCCTAAAAAGAAATTTGCACCTACCCTTAATTAAATCATACTACTTTCTGCAATTATCAAGGGTCCAAATTGCTATTTGCTAACCAGGAGGAAAGTAGTTGCATTGTTTGAAGTGGAAAAAGTGCAGGGACGAATGAGCAAGTGTTTAAAAACTAAGCATGATTATAGAGGAGAACAGGATGAGGCTGGAGTCAGAGCAATGATGGAGGGAAAAGGAGGAGTCTCTGTGGGCTGGCCTGGGTGGAGTGCACGGTGAGAGGAGGTTCAAACGGAAAGTCAGTACATATTAAAGATTAGGTTTTACAAATTTGAAATTTGAAATAGGTCTAGAAAATTCTTCCCCCAAAGTAAGATTATAATTTTACCTCCTTCTTGGATCTTTTTTAATATATGCTATCTTTTTCACACACACACACATAAACACACACACACACACACACACACACACACACACCTTTTCTCTGTTCTTTCATGAGGCTCCTTAATTTTATTTCTGATTCTGAGGTTCTGGATTAAGGAGAGCCAACATTCATAACCCTAAAATATTTAATAATAAGTCAGAAAGACAAAGCAATACTTGAGGCAGAAGTTTTTCATTAGCTTCAATGAAAACATGGGTAATAATTTCACCCTAACCTGAAATGCCCTAAACTCTTTAAATGGACAAAGTAGGAGAACTAAACATTTTAAGCATCTGTTCAGGCCCATAAATTCATGGTAGCACAAAACAGACTTATGAAACATTTTCCTGCACAGAAATACAACAAGCATGTATGGAAATAATGTGAATTTCACAAGGGCTCACGGCTGCCTGGACCAGTGGATCCTCTCCAGCCATCTGCCCCACTGACTGCTTCCTGTCGTCACCCCGGGGTGTTAGGGACAAGTTGTTTTTGTTTTTGTATTGAACCAAAGAAGAGGATTTTAAAGAACCCAGAATGGCATTTACTAAATGTTTTAATGCAAGTTTGGCAAAACACACCTACGACGAAGGGAATGCTGCTGGTAATCTTTCTTTCATCATTAATTTTAGGCCATTTTTATTAGAGAAAAGAAAGTTCTTAGTAAGCCTGAGGTCTTTTTTTTTTTAACTCTATTCTGTTAAACACTGTTCATGTTGATTTATTGCCCGTGAAAATGTGATAAAACACAATTGAAAGAGAGAGATAAAGATGAATCAAATTTCAATATAGGATCTGTGAGCTGCAGCAATGCAGATCAAAGGGTGTGTGTGTGTGTGTGTGTGTGTGTGTGTATGCCTGCGTGTGAAATGCAAATCAGATCTTTTCACTCCCTTGCTTCAGTGTCCTCTGACTTGGCCTTCTAGGCTCTGTCTTCCTTGGCCCTCACTGCTGCCATAAAGCTCCACAGGAGTTGACTCCTAGTGGCTTTCTAAACAGAAATCACAATAGCTGTCCTTTCAGTTACTCAAAATCCCTGGGATCCTTATGGCCTGAGGGCCTCTGACTGGGACTCCCTTTCCTGGAATGCATTTTCTCCCATCCTCACTTATTTAATTCCCAACCATCCTTTACAACACATTTCAAGCATCCTTCAGGGCATGAAGAACCTCCTGTACTCCTCACAGGTTCTTACCACCATCCCCCATGTCGTTGTGGCAATAATATTCCAACTGGAGTTGAATAATGCATCATGTGATTTTTGTTAAAGGTCACGTTCATCCACAAGAATGTATTGCTGCAAGAGCAAGAACTGTGTTTTTCTTGCTGGCCGCTGGGGTGCGGCTCCTATCCTACTACTTCATTCGGCGAGGGCAATCAATAAATGCATCTTAATTTATGGAATGAAACAACAGAACAAAAACCTGAAAGCAATGAGATTATACATAATAAGGGTGCATCTAACATACAAATCAGCCATCCTCGCAATGGATAGAGATCACTATTTTCACAGCAGTAACTGTTAAGCTGACCTAGGGTCTAGAGAATCCTTCTGTGCCAAGAACGAGTGAGCTAATAGTCCAATTTCTGCCTTATTGTAAATAGATCTTATCACACTTGGAATAGCATATTGTAGGGGAAGGAGAATTTCCCCTTCTTTTCCTCTAGGTTCTCTGGCTGACTAATAATTAGATTGATGGAGACAGATTAAAACTAGAAAACAAATTTAATATCACATGTACAGGAGCCCCCATAAAATACAAGACTCAAAGGCAGTCAGGCAATGAGGCCCAGGTGCCATCCTGAGCTAAGGACAAGGGGGCCAGGATAGGGCTCCAAGGGGAAGAGGACAATTCACAGGAAGATGTGAAGAGCTAATGTTCAGTAAGCAAATATTCGCCATGCCAATATGTCTTCCTGATATAAAAAGTTTTTTTTATTGTTTTTTGTTTTGTTTTGTTTTGTTTTTTGTGGTAACAGTTCTCTTCCTGGTACAGGTTCCCTATCTAAATCCCTTTAGGTGGTTAGGGGATAGGTTAAAAAGCTTTTCCTGAGTTTTCTAGATCTTAATTTGTGTTCAGCTCAGAACATTCCCCGGGCCAGCGTGGCACCTGGAGTGGCATATTCTGTTCCCTCTCAATATCCAACTCAGAACCTCAGGATTAAGGAAAATATTAAAATCCTGAAGAGAAGCAGAGGGTGATGCTATATGTTATAGCCTAGTAACTGGAGACCTTGGTAGATATCTGAACAGCTATCAGGATAAGGGGATTTAGATTTATTCTTGGGACTCCTGGGTGGCTCAGTGGTTTAGCTTCTCCCTTCGGCCCAGGGCCTGATCCTGGAGTCCTGGGATGGAGCCCCACATCGGGTTCCCTGCATGGAGCCTGCTTCTCCCTCTGCCTGTGTCTCTGCCTCTCTGTGTGTCTCTCATGAATAAATAAATAAAATCTTTAAAAAAAGAAAAGTATAGATTTATTCTTTATAACTCCAGAGAAAAAATATGGTAAATTTTTGGTTCAAAAGAAGAACAAGAAACAATCTAAATTGTCTATTATCTTCTGGGATATTGAGCTCCTGTCCCACGAAGCCTGGAAGCACAGGTTGGACGACCGGAGTGTGGGGCAAGAAGCAAGGGTGAAACAGATGTTGGAGAAGAAAAGCTCTCAGGGGTAGGGTTTTATTTTGTTTTGTTTTTCTTTTCTTTTTCTCCTGACAGGCATTTTAATTTAATGTGAGAAATATCAATAATCCTTACAATTCTTAAGACCATGATAAAGGTCTTAACGGTATGCTAAATCACCACACATATCAATTATTTGCACCTCCTTTCCTGCCATGAGTTATTAGGAAGAAAGGAAATTTATAATTTAAGCAAACACTGGTATTAAAAATTAGGTGGCAGAGATAAGGTATTTAAGAACCATCACAAAGTTTGTACTAAATTTGAATTGATGTTTGTTTTTTTTTTTAATTTGTCCTTTAAAAAGAAAGATATCTGTACTCGTTCTGCTTGAAAAAACTTTTGGAAATTTTACTAATATAAGAACACTATTTTGAACGAAGCCAGTTGATTCCATATGCTCCTAGAGAATTACCCATATTACCATATGCCAATGTCTAGAAATTATTGTTGGAGTAGATTTCTTGACAAAATTTACAAGATGCTTCTGAGTCTGCAATACCCAATTGACTGGTTTATTAATCTCACACTGAAGTATTAATAGACATACCAGGGAATTTCTACTTCTGCAAATTAAATTACATGTGCACGTTTCTGTAAATGTATGGCTGTATGTGATTTAACACAATAGAGGATCCAGTTTGAGATAAATCTGGGGTGAATGAGAAATTTCCCATTTGAAAAACTTTTAATTACAACATGCCATCTTTATTCTCTTATATGAGTAATTCTCCTGAGATCTTTGTTCATAATTTCCAAAAGTGGGCTGCTCTGGCTAAAAGGGATATGATTGCTGTTGTATTCATTATAAATGCTTATCAACAGGTATAAAGTTTGAGTTACTTCCAAGGATTTTTATATGGAATATAATGACATTGGGAAGGACTTCTCAGTCTGACATATCACATATTGATACACAGACCCATTATCTAATCTTCTGATGTACTTTGAATAGATGTGAATGCTGGTCTTTTTGTCTTCAAGAATTTGTACAAACCTTTCAAAAGTAAGCCCACCTGCCAAATTATTCCATCCAAAATAAAACGTGGCTAAATTTAAATTTTTTATAGATCCCTTCTCATCCACCACAGTAATTATTTCTCATATTGACATTTTATTTATTTTTAATGAATCCATTCTTATATATTTCTTCTTTGTCACACAATATTATAAAGACAATTACCATCACCATTAGCCACACACTACTCTCACCATCATCTAATTACCTGAGGGTTTTTTTTTTTTACTTATTTATTTATTTATTCATGAGAGACACACAGAGAGAGAAGCAGAGACACAGGCAGAGAGAGAAGTAGGCTCCACACAGGGATCCTGACGTGGGACTCAATCCCGGGTCTCCAGGATCACGCCCTGGGCCAAAGGCGGGCTCTAACTCACTGAGCCACACAGGGATCCCCTCATATTTTCATTTGACACATTTACAGCTATCTGCATGACATCCCACATCCTTTTTTTTTTTTTTCTCAGTCTTATGTCCAGATGTAGTATTGGTTTGATGAAGATAAAGCTTTGTGGTTTTGTTTTTCTTTTGTTTTATTTTTTTCCCTAGGATTTTTGAACAGCTGTATTACTCTTTTCCCCTAGATTTCTTCTCTCTATACTATTCTCTCACCATGATTTATAAAGTTAGTTTAAGAGGAGGGCCTGTTCTTGTTTTTGTTTTTGTTTTTGTTTTTGTTTTCTCACCCGTCTAGTTTTAGGTGACCAGTAGTCACTTTGACGTAAAATTCCAGACTTGTAAGGGACCAGAGGCATGGGAAAATACCAACCAAGAATGTGGACAAACTTCAAAAGTACAACTTATAGAAAGTATGCCCAAGGATCAGGCATGCGTTTGATTTGATGCTTTGGAATGTGTTTATACAAAGGCCTTGTCCTTTTTAAATGATACCTGACATTTAAGTAGGGCTGCGGGTAGTGGGTATAAAATTCCCCATACTCAAAGCAAAGGGCAAAAGGCTGTGGACTTTGAAACCAACCCCCCTGCCCACATATTTCCTGGAGACTATTTGATATTCTCACAATCTTATGGTGGCTTCAAAAGAATATCAGTCCTTTTATCAAGAAAGAAAAAAGAATGGCTTAGAACAGTATTTTTCAAACAGTGTTCTATGGAGCCCTAGGATTTCAAATCTCCATATCAATGTGGATAAGGATGAGGACAAGGATATGTGTTTACTGGGGGAGAAACCTAAAGTCAGTGGGTGCCAATTAGTGAACACAAGAGGCCTAATCACAAAGAAAAACTTTTGCAAACTCAGGAATCACTTGGTGGGCTTGACACATCTCATTGTTCAACAGCTCCCCTGCTTACACTGCCATCTCTCTGATAATGCACTTTTGCCTCTTCTACTTTGAAGGACTCCTGATTAAATTGAGCCTACATACATAATCTACAGTATTGTTCCCACCTTTATTTCATCTCTAACCTTAATTATCTTTTGCTGTGTAACATATCATATTTATAGATTCTGGGGATTAGAATGAGGCCATCTTTGGCGGGCCATGCTTTTACCTACCACCACATTCTGTGGGGTTTCTTTTCTTCACTTTGAATAATTCTAGATTAGCAAAATCAAATTTAATGGCACATATCTTTTGTCCTTAGCAGTTTAAATATTATGTTGGTTCATGATTTTCGAAGAAGAAAAGTATGCATGAACACAAAATGTGCAAATGTGTATATAGTTATACATGTGTGAGAGTATATATATATATATAAAATTCAAGTCAATAAATCCACTGGGCACATATTATGTGCAAAGCACAGTACTAGTGAGTGTAAATAGAGGAGACATAATCTCTGTATGAAAATTACAATCCAGTGAAAATGAAGGATAAAAAATATGCATAAATTATATTTTAAACATCTGAAATTTTTGAGTGTATTGAAACAAAATGTATTCAAAACCGGTAATGAACGACATCCGGGTGGCTCAGTGGTTGAGCGTCTGCCTTTGACTCAGGGCGTGATCCCAGGGTCCGGGGATGGAGTCCCACATCAGGCTCCAAGCAGGGAGCCTGCCTCTCTCTCACTGTGTCTCTCATGAATAAATAAATAAAATCTTTTAAAAAAAACCAAACCATAACCTATAATGATTGTTTAGCTTATAATTGGGGAAATATGATGTTTGCTCTATTTCTATCCTCTTATTTCAAGCCTGGGCTGAATACAAGTTTGATTTCGCATATTTAAAGAAAAGCAATATTGAATGGGAGAACTGTGTTTAGGACTATTGGGACAATATTTCAATATAATATTTGGCAACTCTCTTAAGGTTAACTTAATAGTCTTTGAAATAACATCCAAACTCACTACTTTATAAATTTATGTGGTTTGTGCTTGCTCTTTAAGAAGTTAGATATTAACATTGTCATTGTATTTAAGGAAATACGAGACAAAGATGTGAGTGCACTAAATTTTTCAAAATAAAAATTTAAAACATACTAATAGAAAGTAAATATTATAATTAGTCAGTTTCTAAGACCAGAAGATGCTGACAGTGTTTGCTTAGAATTTCGTAATTATTCTAAGCCAGGAGAAGGCAGAAAATGCAAAGCCTCACAGGACAAAATGGAGAAGGTTGTTTTTGCTTGGCCAGTTTCATCATCACATTGTCTTCACGCTATACAATCTGACTCTCCTTTGCCCTGAATATATTCTAATTCTAGAAATCAGAATCAGAGAATTTTAAAGCAAATAGAGGTTCTCACCACCACACAGTGACTTTCTTTTGTGCTTTTTGTTCTTCAAATGAAGAGAATGACGTCAAGTGGCACCCCTGGTTTAAGGCTGACAGCCAAGTATTTTTTTACAGCTAAAAAGAACTACCTGCGTCTCAGTCATTCAACATGGACACCAATCCCTATTCAGTTTCCATCAAATGTTATTTTGGCATAAATGTTATCTGGACAAAACAAATATATGACTGTATATTGACCATATGTTGGCTTATAAAAAGCTCTCAGTTTCACTGAGATCTTACCAATTAAGCTTTTGAAACATAATTTAAAGCAGCTATCAAAATATAAAATTTTGGGACAACTGAGTGGCTCAGTGGTTGAGCATCTGCCTTCTGCTCAGGATCCCAGAGTACTGGGATCGAATCCCACATCGGGCTCCCCTCAAGGAGTCTGCTTCTCCCTCGGCTTCCCTCTCTATGTCTCTCATGAATGAATGAATGAATGAATGAATAAATAAATAAATAAATAAATATTTTAAAATATTTTTATATAAAATTTTATCTTTTCTGGTTATAACTACATATCTTTTAAACCTTAAAATATTCACAATATTACTGTAATTCTCCCATCATCAGTGGAAAGTTTGATGCACAGTCCCTCCAGATTTTTTTCTTTGTAGACATGAAAAAGGAAATCAATATAAAATCACATTAAAATACATAGGTTTCTGACTTTGTACTGATTTTCTTCTGCCTAGCAAGTCTTCCTTTCTGGAACAGAAAGGATTTTCCTTCCTGAAAATGTGTTCGGTTATTCATCTTTCATTAATACTTGCTTCCATGAAATCCCTTCTATTCCTGTTATTAATGGAGACTTCTTAGGAAGGCTGATCCTAGATGAGATCTCAAGTTGCATATAATTTAAAGCTATTTGAGTCCTGCTTCCCTGTACTCTTGCTTGGCACAGGTGGGCATGCATACCCACATCCATGACAAGAAAAATGAAATCCAAAACACACTTTAGAATGATAAACTCCTAGGAAATTTTAATTCCATTTCCCAAAAAGTCATGGTTCTCAATTACAGCATAAACTGTTGCACTAATATTTATTGTATTAAATTTAGTTGACTTAAATTGAACTGATTACCCCTACTTCTGGAAGTAGGACAGCATCACACAAAATGAAGGAAACATCTGTGCTTTTTTTAAGCCCTTCAGGCAGTCTAAAGCTGGTAGAGAACCGTCCTTTTGTAACATTATCTGTACTTTTCTGTGTGTAAGCTTGTTGAAGGTAGGAATTATATAGTTTTCATCTTTAAAGCCTTTTTTTTTTAGCAGAGATTCAGGTACATGGAACTGAACAAATATTTGTGAATTAAATGTGGGACACAAAAACACATTTTATTTTGGTTGTTCCCAGATTTTATTAACCTGAGTCTAGAACTGTTATAATTGAGAAGGTTGAAGAATTTCACATTTTATCAAAATCTTAAGCATAGCTCTAAAGCTTTTTATGCTCTTTTTACTTTGCCCCTAGCCTAGAAAAAGTCAACCAATGCTGTAAATCTAAAGACAAATGCTTGACATTTTAGTTCAAAATTTCTGGACTTCAGTACATTATCAGACTAATGGTGGGGGGAGGGAATGCTTAATTGGTTTTATTGGCAGGATCAAGACTCCAAAAGTAAATTTCACCAGAGTCAAAAATGGTCTGTGAAAGATTTTCTGTAACCACAGTAGTAATTAGCATTTTGTTATGGGGAACCAATCTTGGATTTATGTGCAGTTTTAAAAAGAGAGAGAGAAAGAGAAAAAGAGGATTGGTTGTAGCTGAATTCACTATGGGTAGGTTTGTCATGAGCTGCTAATCCTAGGCCTGGGACAGAATAATAAATGATATGGTAATAATTAGATGTAGTGGAAATAGCAGATCGATTAAAGGAAGACCTGGGTTGTCCAAAAACAAGTAATAAAAATGTAAACATTTTTTATCAATAATTATTTGAGGTTTAACAGCTGTCTTCAATATTATAGAAAAATAATTTAGCCGGCCATAGTTTGTTTATAAAGATTGAGGAATTATTTCCAAGAGTCAGAAACAGAATAAAAAATTTCAGATTGTCCATAAGAACAATCTAACACAAAGCTTTAAAGGACAATATAACAATCTTGCAGGTATAACTTTTCTAAGGTCTACATTGTTGTTTATTCTCTAACTTAGACTCCCAACTCTGATGTCATGCATCCTGTATCTACTCACACATGTGCTGTATTTTTGGTCTATTTAATTATGAGTGTGGAAGGACCTAGGAGGAAGGGACAAAAAAAGGAAGAGAAGAAATGGGCCAGAGAGAAAGAGATTTTTAGTGTTTCAGCAATCCAAATACATGAGTCATTTGGATTGCTTGCAAATCGTGCTACATCCAACAAAAGCATAGACTCGGAGACTGTGTAGCTTAAGGCATTTTCCCTTTTCCATTTTGTCTCCGATTCTTAAAATACAAAGTTATGCATCTATGCAAAACATTGCATTCTGATACAAATTTATTACAGTCAAATACAAGGTAAGATAATGTGATTAAAAACTAATATAAAATTATATGCACACGTCTTAGTTCCAGTACATTTTGAGTTTTCAACGATTTTCAACAAAGGAAGAAAAAATACCAAAATTATATCATTTTACATTACACTGAAATCTGCTGTTATCTACAAAATATTTACTTTCTAACTTATCAGGCTTTTTCTTACTAGTTTTCCAAGTTTCTGGGACTAGTTAAAAGATAGACATGTAGAAGCTATGGCTTCTATTACAAATATAACTATTAAGGCATTTTCAGATTCCAGGCAAGGTTCTCTCGCCAATAAATCAATAAGAAATACACTTCCCAGTTAAAGAGAAGTGGACGTAAGTTCAGAATAGCAAACAATAATAAATTACAAGGGAATCTATATTTTGATCTCTGTATTACACAAGCAAGAATGGGTGGCAAAATTCAATAATACCGTAGATTGTGGATTCTTCCGTTTATTCTATAAAGTAAAATACTGCATCACAGTAATGTAAATAAATTTTCCAATTTCAACTTCTCCTGAGGATCCAAACATTTTCACAAAGAACAGACAGCTGTCCCAGGCACTGAATGACTGGTGCAGTTAGCTACAAGTCAATGCACCATAAAACCCCTATAGAGGAGAGCAATTTTGTGAATGCTTCCTGAGTAAGATACTTTGAACTATGCATTAGTACATCTTTCCCTTTTATCATACCTCTGGCTATCTTTTCTGGAGTGGTTCCTTTAACAATCCACCATTATATTCCACCTGACTCCCAGCCACTTATTTATTTATTTCTTTTTCTTTTTCTTTTTCTTTCTTTTTTTTTTTTTACCATCATCTCTAAACATTGAGGAATATAAACACACACACACACACACACACACACACACAGGGCTGGTCTATAATTTTACTAGTAAATACTCTAAGTAGCAGTAATCAAGGGCACTGGGTGAAGTGAGAGGCCAAAGCTACATACCGTTAGACCCCTCCCTTCTGTGATCGTTATAGTCCCTCACTTTTTCTGTCTCTGAGTCTCTGTGTCTTTTCTCCTGTCTACTTCTCTTTTGGTGTCTGTCTCACATATACACAGAGTTACATGTCTCTGATAGGTAAGCGAATATCTATGCATTTTTATGAGGTTGTATCTGCCTCCATAGTTGAATAATACCACATACTATTATTTCACTTTAAATTTCCTTGAACTGTTGCCACAGTGGTCCTAGTCCACAGCAGGATACCAATTAATGCTATTGACCTGAATGGTGCTAGACACAAAAGGATGTTTGCTGCCATCCAGAAAAAAAGTGAAATGCGGAAGAGCAAAAGAGAATTAATTTTTTACAATTAACTATGTTCTAGATACTATACTAAAGATGCTGTATGTATTTAATTGTCAGCATGCTATTATAGGGTATATATTAATTTTATCATCTGAGGAATAATTTTACCATCTAATGGGCTTGCTATGGAAAAATAAACAAGCCTTCCAAGTCAACCTTATTTTGGGTGGTAGGGTCAGAATTTTAATTCATAATGTTTTGGCACAAAAGCTGTTAATTGGAGAGTGAGAATCACCCTTTGTCAATTTTCACAGAATAGCTCTATTCATTAAGAAAAATTTCATATCTGGGGCACCTGGGTGGCTCAAGTTGGTTAAGCAGTTAAGCATCTGACTTTGGCTCAGGTCATGATTTCAGAGTCCTGTTGCAGGCTCTGTGCTTGGTGGGAAGTCTGGTTTTCCTTCTCTCTGCCCTTTCCCCCACTCATACTCTCTCTCTCTCTCTCTCAAATACATAAATAAAAACTTTTTTTAAGAAAGAAAAAAAGAAAAATTGCATATTCTATGAGATCATGGCTTGAGAACTATTTTTCTAGATTTTTTTTTCCCAGATAGTAAAGTTCCCAAATTTCAGGATAAATGGATGAAATCATACATTTAGTGGATGCCTACTATAAATCAGGTAAAATTCTCCTTTCTTCCTCACTTATATCGGCCTAGTTATTCTGCATCTATTTCTGTAGGTTGTCCTTCATGCCCTTAATGTGTATAGATTTGCTACTAAAAGTCAGGATAGAGTGAGTCGGAAACCTTGGGAGCTTCCTAAGTGAAATCTGAAGCCAGCCATTATACAAGGAGAGTGAGGAGAGATGAAAAGAGGCCACCACTCCAGATCAGTAGATAGAAGTTTTAATAAGGATAGGTAGGAACTTATACCCAAGGCTTGTGTTGGGTGGCCACAAGATGAGTAGATCTCAACACCTGCCCACCAGAATCTTAAACATTTATAAAGAGACCTTAATAGGTTCCACCATATAATCAGTCTAGATGGTCTCAACATGTTGCTCTCTTAAGGCTTTGCCTTCAAAAACAGCTCCTACTGTGGGAATGGTGGGTGAAATGTACATTCCAAGAACAGAGGATGGGGTGAGATGCCTCTCATTGTCTGGGTACAGCTCATGAGCTAACCAGAAGTCACATCCTCTCAATGAACCCCTCCAACATGCCCCCCCCATATGACTGACTCTTGAAAACTTACCCTCCCCAGTCTTCTATAGTGAGACCTAAACAATCAGTGAGGTTAGCATGTTTCATTAGCATGGAGGTAGTTCATTTTGGAGCTATCTGGCCACACTGGAGGCAGATACCACAGTACCATTGGAGGTACCTGCAAGAGGAAACATAGATTAAGATAATGATTCCCAAAATACATGACATTTTTTCCCATCTAGAGTCCCATCATTTGAATCATTGATTTACTGAGTCCTCTAGGCTAGAAGTTGGATCACTCAGTGCCTTCACTTTTATCTTCATGTGATTATTACTAATAAAGATGACACATTAGCAGCCTCATTAGCTATAAACACACAGCCTTCTGCTTAGACAATGGCACAGATGCCTCCTTGTGAGGGAGTAATAATGTTAAGGCCATCAACTTTTGGAGAACAGTTTTCCTCTTTAGAGACATTTCAGTGTTCAGCAAAGACAGGTTTTGCCAGCTGTCATTTAAGGCTTGTTGGGTGAATTTAGTAAGTTCTCCTACATGTGCTATACCATCCTCCAGGCAAATGGGGGAGGATAAAGATGATGGCCAAATTATTATACCAGTGAAAACAGAACATACCCATCTGGCCCTGAGGGAGGGGGGTTGGCAATTTTAGTTACCTAGAGACAGATTCTCCTCTATGCCCAGGGAAAACCAGGATGCAGTGGAAGCCATGGCCAAAGATTGTGCCCCATGACCACTGGATCTCATCCAAGACTACCTAACGAATACTTGGGTTTATCAGTGCCAAACTGGTTGCTATACTGTAATGTGACAGAATGATTGTACAGTTCTGGTGGTATCTGTCTCATATTCTTGGTACAGTGGGTTGGTTTTAATTTTTCTGTTCCCAACATAGGGGTACATGGGTGATCAAATGCCCTGTAACCTGGGATGAACCACATGAACCAATCCCAAATCTGAATGCAGACACCCATGGCTCTGATGGTAATATTTTTAAAACCCTTTTGGTCAGCAGTCTGATGGGCTGTCTTTGAAATTTCATTTGACAGGAAAAGAATACTTATACCCGGGGTTGTCAATAATGTGTGCCACAGGCCAGGTTTTGGGATCACTACAGATAGTATCAAATGAATTAAGAGTGCTAGTCCCAGTTTGTTTTCCTTAATATATTCTTCTCGTGCCTTCCAGTCCCCTCCCTGGAGTGGTGATATCCACCATCACAATCCTGATATGCTAGAGAGGGGCACCCGTTAACATAACTATCCTGTGACTGGACACCCCAGAGAAGTAGAAGTCTAAAGTCAAAAAGACAGCTATTCAGTTGGAACTTGTGTGGAAAGTTCTCCCCCTTCATTAGGAATTCTATCTGTGACCTGATCCTTAGAGGTTAGAGTAGCTGCACCTTTAGGAATTCAACTTGATTTGCATACCATACATGTTGGCCAGGAAAGCCAGCACTGTAGGACATGAGGAGATATACTGTGGGCAGAATATGCCAGGTCAAGACTCCCATCTTGTCCCTTCTTTCAGTGGCATGTGGTCCATTCCAGGTATAGTGTGCTTCCAGAGGTCCAGCTTGCAGCAGGACAATGGGGTCCTAATGGAGACCAGCTACTTCTCCCTCACCCAGGAATCTGAAGTAACTCATCCCTCCCAGAGGGACATCCTCACTGCAAACTCCAGAAAGGTGTAGATGACACCTTTCCCAGCTGTGATGAGGCCTGGTTTTCTCTGCAGCATAGCACGTTGATCCATAGCAAGAATCTGGTCAACTTCTGCCTTCTGTGACTTCCGTGACTTTGAGGTGTTGGGTGGCTTGGCAGGGGCTTTCAATCTGGCATATGGGGCAACAGGCTCTGTATTGAAGCCTGGGACAGTGCTTTAGTCCACCTGGCCATGATGGTTTTAGCTGTTAGTAATTTAACCTGATGTTTCAATATCCTATTTTCCTTCCTATCAACCCTGTTTGTGAGTTATAGGGGAGATGGAATCTCCATTCAATGTCATGTTCTTCTCTCAGTCTTGCCCATCATGACTTTTGAAGTATGACCCCCAAATCACTGTTTGTTGAGGGTATCCATTCATGGTACTCAGTTTCTCTAATCCCCTAATGGTGACAGCTTGTTTTCACCATGACAGGGGAGATCTTGGATTAGCCCAGACACAATGCCTACACAGACCAAGGCATACTTAGAACACTCATTTATAGGGAGGGGGCCCATATAACTAACTTGCCAATCCTTCATTGGTTGAAAACTTTGATGGATGGCCCCAGACTCCTTTGGCAGTTACTTTGAGTATTATTTAGAAAATACTGCATTAACCAAGCCACTATATTTCAAGAGCCATCTGGCATCACTGACAGCATGTCAACCCACCCAGGCACTCCTCCTGTGCATCCAATCTGCTACATCTACTGAAGGGTCAATTGCTAGGGTTGTAACTGGGCTGGGGCATCAGTTTCCTGATTTCCAGTGGGTGTCAGCACCTAAGGATAGTGAAGATTGTCTTAGGCTATTGCTGTTGAACCTAAGTGTTTTTCCCATATCCTAACCCCACAAGGGCTTATTTAGTATCACCCAGCCTTCAGTTTTGTCTCTAAGACAGGGTCAGTCTCTTTACAACAACCGTACCATCAGAGCAAGTGGTTAACTGTCAGGGCTCAGCATGGATATCAGTGTCCTGTACCAGGTGACATGGGGAAACTGGAGGATCTCAGCTTTCATTCCTGCAGTGAATGTGGCCTGAATATGTTCCCTTTGAAAGTCCTTCAAAGACAGGGATGTAGATGACCTGTTTCATTCTCAACTTCCTAGGAGTTTGCTTAACCTCCTTTATAGATCTCCAAGTTACTGCATGCCCTGGGAGATAGTGCTCACTGGAGCAAGCCTCCTTACAAGCAAGAATAATCATATCTAGAAGCCCACAAGCACTGTTCGGAGTTACCACAGGCCAGGGTGTGTGGTGATGCTGCTCACTTTCTCTGCCTCCTGCCCATTGCCACCACACTAACCACATCTGGATACTTCTCTGGACTTTTGCTGAAATTTGATAGCTACATCAATAAACTCAGCGGGCATACATTCTCTCATCATGAGCCTATCCTGAATGGGGGGCTGCTCTCATGGCTGGAACTG
The DNA here is from genome assembly GCF_018345385.1 of Vulpes lagopus. Taxonomy (NCBI): domain Eukaryota; kingdom Metazoa; phylum Chordata; class Mammalia; order Carnivora; family Canidae; genus Vulpes; species Vulpes lagopus. Next base: position 48,835,954 of record NC_054847.1, on the reverse strand, counting down.
TGGTGGTTGTGCTTTTGCTTTCCTTTGCATTAGTGGTCAGACAGCATGTGACTTTTCATCTGTTTTACTCTCCATCATCTCCTCCTCATTCCCCTCACTCGCCCATCTTAGCATCCCAACTTTGCTACAAGTGGTAGGAACTTAATCCACAGAGTGTGCAGCTTCCTAGCTTTGCAAAATGGCACACTAAACTCTCCAACTGATTAGCCTGCTCTCCCATCTTGTCTTCCAGCCCTGAAGCCAGTAGAGTGGTGGACACTGTGCATCTTTCTCTAATCTCAGCACTTCTTGTCACTTCCTAACTTGAACTTCAGCCTGCATATGAAAGGGTTCAGCTGAACCACCCACAGTCAAAGCCAGCCTATTGCACAACCCCACCATTCCCTTCTCTGCTGCAGTGTGCTCTGTGCATTTCTTCAAACAAATAGATCGGGTCACGTGGTGTTTTCAGGGTCTCTCCATACTCACACAATGGTTCCCAAGCATCCAAGGTATGGGCCACCCTTCCCCCATAGAGGTCAGTGGCCAACTCAGGATTTCTATGATGCCTCTTTCCCTAGGGCCACTTATTCCATCTCCTGGCTGACTCATCAATTATTGCAATTGTTTGCAATCTTTGGAGCTCCCTGGGTGAAGTTTGATTCTGGCCCCATAAATGGAAGGCAGAGAGAGACTATAGAAAGAGGTAGACCACTCCAAACAGTAGGTGGAAGATTTAATAAGCAAGGGAACTTATTAATGAAGCTTGTCTTGAGTGGACACAAGATATTTAGGTCTCTGCACCCAGCTGCCAGAACCTGAATAGTTCACAAAGAAGTCTTAAGAGGGTTTAATCATGTATTCAGTCCAGATGGTCTTAACAACACCTTATCTCTCGAAGCTGCATTCTTGAAATGGCTGCTAGCATGCAAATAGTGAGTGGAAGGTATATCCCAAGGACAGGAGATGGGGTGAGGAGCCTTCAACTGTCTGGGGCCAGCTCACAGGTCAACCAAGTGTCATATCCTCTTGGTGACCTCCTCCAATAGATAGGCATTGGGTAAGTTGTTAGAATGAGAAAAACTATACACATATGCCTTCCACCCCCTTCTTCTGGAGATAGCATCAGTAATAGTACGTACATCACAATTCAATGAACTGTGATGAACCAAGACAAGATTTGGGCATATAATCTAAAAAAATGGGGGCCCTTAGATAAAGCCCCCTTGACTATTTTGAACATTGAGGTTAGATCAAATGTTGAGGGCTCCAAGCATGGGATCACTGGCAATTTTTAAACATTTTTTTAAAGATTTTATTTATTCATAGAGACACAGAGAGAGGCAGAGACACAGGCAGAGGGAGGAGCAGGCCCCATGCAGGGAGCCTGATGTGGGACTCGATCCTGGGTCTCCAGGATCATGCCCTGGACGGAAGGCAGTGCTAAACCACTGAGCCACCTGGGCTGCCCATCACTGGCAATTTTTAAAAATAAACTCCATTCTAGATGTCTTAATTGGTAATTAAATCTCTCCTTCCTTACTTTTTTGGTAGAAGATAGTAGGCCATTTCTAATGCTTTCAGGGTAGGCTTCTGGGAGAAAAATTAAAAGTAAAAAGTCAAAAGTTTCTTTTGATTCATTGTGTTTTAATTCTATGATCTGTGAAGGCATTCTGAGCTCTCCAGAAAACGATTGATGTGTCTGGATATGCATGATTTCTTAGTCACTGTTGATATCACTTGAGCAATTGCAACTTGGGTGGTGGGGAAGCTGCATAAGTTCTGGAAATTAAGGGCATAAAGGTTATATCTAACCATCCATAACTCTGTAGCAGTGAACCATAGCCCCAGAGATTTACCAGTATGGATGCCTGACCAGGGAGAGACATGGAAAGCATATGTCAGAAGCAGTCTTCTCAGGCTGACCAAGACTTGCAACCTCTTAGTGTGAAACTTTTAGCTATTGTTGGAATAATGGAAGAGAAACCTATTTCTTGTACCTACATAAAAAAAAAAAAAACGTTTTCCTTCCCTCTCACAGAAATGAACACAATCTGTATGTGTGTGTGTGTGTGTGTGTGTGTGTGTCTGTCTGTCTGTCTCTCTTTCCCTAAATCCCTCAAAATGAATGATATCTAGAATAAGTAATTACTGAGGAACAGATTCATTTTCCTTGGGAATTATTGCTCATCAAGAATTATTTATAGAGAAGCTTTGATAGTTAGGTGAGCATAGTTTAATACTGAGAATTCACCAGAGGCTTTAAAAAGATTATCCTGGATTTTTTTTTTTAAACCTTAGAGGTATATGGCTTAGCCACCCTTGTAGAAATATTTTATGGAGGAAAAGGATAATTTTTAAATTTACCAAGAATGAAAAAATTTTTTGTTACTGAATGCTTGTGAAAGTTTGACTAGTCCTCCTTTTTTTTTTTTTTTAAATAGAGGAAAGAAACAAGGAAAAATGATTTATATGACTTTTCCAGAATTTTAAAGTCGTTTCTTCCACAGATGAGATCATTCCCTAGTGGTATTTCCATTCAGAAAAACCACAAACATTTTTATGCCTTTTTCCTCATATGAATTTTAATGTAAAACAGTGTCAAAATAAAAAGAAGCTCATATGTAAGCTGTTTTGGATTGCCATGAGACCAATTTCATGGTATTTGTGAGTAAGTCTTCAAAATTGCTCTTTGAATTTGGCCTAAAAAATACTAACTTCTAATTGGTGATTAATAACTTTAGTTAGAGGAGTCTGGACATAAATTGCTTCTCCACCAATAGCATGACCACTCACGTAACCTCCTATAATCACATGTGCCTGCCAGATAGTCATGTCTGGCTCTCTCGCAGGAGATAGGACATTTGAGTTATGGAATGGGGAAAGACCGGTAAGAAGACTGCCTATGCTCCTGTCGCACCAGGCTTCCTCCTCTTTCAAGGCTTTCTATGCCACCTTAATGCTGTCACTGAGACAAAAATAACCTTGTGACTTGTTCATGTCTCAACTATTCCACTTTGGTCTAAGGCTTTTCAAACCTCGGACTGTTGTAATCAAGTTTCCCACAGTAGACATGGTTGGTTTGATGTCTAAAGACATCAATGTTTTCTATCCTAAATGTGTGATACGCCCACAGTCAAAAGCATTTACATATTGTATGCTTATTACTGATTTTTCCACACATTTTTATGCTTTGTTGTAAAGACTGTTTCATTTTGAAAAGCAAAATAAAAACACTTTGTGCATTTCTCAGCAAGTAAACCCAAGCTCAGCAGGTTGTACTATGGTCAGATAGAATCAAGATTGACATGGTAGCTGGTTAACCCATCTCCCACAGATTGCAGCCATAGAAAGAGTGGTCCCAACTCACATTTGTTTTCCTAAAAATGTGTAGCTCTGATGATGCTATATAATTTTGAAAAGTACTTTACAATATCATTCACTTTCTGATTTTAAAAATGAATTAAATGTATTATTGTTTATAAATGTTATACTTCTGGCAAGTTCCAGAACCCAAGAGTTTATTTTATTCTAAGGTGTTCAAAAGGTAACATCCTTTCATGCCACATCAAAATATAACTGGGACAGGGCCCTGTCTGCCAAACCAGACCACTGAGACCATTTGAACTGTGCTCACAGCAGAAAGTGCCTGGGTAAGCCTCATTATCAGTCGGAAAGACTTGTGTCAGTGGTTAGAACTGGGAACTCTGACAAACAGGACTGGTTTTGCAGCCCATACTGAAATTGAGCTGAATGTAGAGATAAACATAGGTCAGGTGCATCACAGATTCATAAATCAGAAATGAATGAGGGAACCATGAGCTAAAGATAATGGCTGATCTGAAATTTGACTTTTACTAAATACTCAGAATGAAATGGAGTGAAATTCACTTAGTCTGTGAGGCAAACTGGAAAAGTTTTGCTCTCTGTTAACTTTGCAGTAGAGGATGACCGAAAATTTATTTTAAAGGTGTTTTTCACAGAAATTTTCAACTTCAAAGCAATAAAATAGAAGACAGACCAGTTTCTAATAATAGACTAATCTAGGTGTTTTCTTAATAAAAGAAAGAAAGCTGTCTTTATCAGATAATATTGGTATTTCCGAGCTGGAAGGAAGCCCTAGACTCATCCAACCTAACTCCATTTTTCTAATCTAAGAAAGCTGAGATCAAAAGGGTAAAGGATTCACTTCATACAGCAGAGAGAGGAGTGTTAGAACAGAACTTAAACCTCAGATAATAGTTTTTATGCAGGTCTCTCCTGCCTCTGAGACCCTAATAGTCCTAATATACTATAGAGGATAGCTTTCACTCAACCTATTAAGGGTTTAGGTTTCCCCAGTAAATTTGGATTACAGAGGCAATAAAAGTCTTATGGACTAAATGTTTGTGTTTTCCCAGGTTCATACTCTGAAGCCCAATGTGATGACATTAGAAGGAACCTTTGGAGGATAATTAAGTTTAGATGAAGACATGAGGGTAGTACTCTCCTGATGGGATTAGTGTCCTTCTCAGATGAGGAAGAGATGCCAGGTCTTCCTCTGTCTGCTGTGCAAGGACACAGCAGGAAAACAGGGCCCTCACTGCTGGCATCATGACCTCACCCTTCCAGCCTCCAGAACTGTGAGAGATAAATGCCTTTCATTTGAGTCACCCTCAGTCTATGGTATTTTGTTATGCTAGCCCAAGAAAACTAAGATAAGCAGCATTCCCAGAAAAGTCTGTGGTGGCCTAGGAGCAGCATGGGGAGTCTCCTGCAAGTATCTACCCAGGCCTTTCCCATCCTCCATGGCCCAAAAGTCTCCACTTTGACTGGCACTGTATTCAGAGCTGTGCTTCCAATCACACCAACTGATTCAATATTGGTGAATATTGTAAAGCTGTTGAGCATCAATAAATTTCTGTCCTAAGAAGTGGCAAAGTGAATCCCATGGCACCATCTACCTGAGGCTACTTCCAATAGTAACATATTTTCAAAATAATTTTGTTTTCCTAAATACCTAAACATTAAAAAAAAAAAAAGGTCCTTTTTATGTAACTTGGATTTGAAAATACTCTACTTTTTAAATTATCTATGGGGAAACTCATTCTCTTGACAAAGAAATATAAAACTAGCTTTATGCAGTATAACCTGTAGTTCAGTACCACTGGGATTTGGGGGACGGGAGAAAGAGTTTTGAATAAATATTAGTTAAATATTGAATATAGCAGAAAAAATTTTGAAATTGTTTTTTATTTGGATTTCTTATTCCAGATGTTGATATATTTACGTATCACAAATGTTTCTGGGGCAAGTACTATGTATAAAACACTACAGTAGACAAAGTGGGAGATTTAAAATAAAAGTAGTGACAATGAAATTAAATAATACTTATTGTACAATCTAACACAGAGAGGTATATCTATAAATGGCTCTAATTCAAAGGATGCTGTCACATATGTTTTATGATGGATGCAAAATAACTGCCATGGAAATAAAGGGGAAGGTGAGAATATTTCTAAAGAATGATTGGTGGAAGAAATATTGGGAATTGTGGTAACTGTCTGATAGGAAAAAATAGAAGTCCTACTATGGAAAGAAAGCAAAATGACCAAAGTTTGAAAAAGCCCAGATATATTTGTGCACATATGCATAAAATGTTTGTGTGCTGATACAGAAACAGTGGTAAGCCTGGAAAATTAAATGAATGCTTACATCTTTATAAAATTGTTCTTTCTCCAGGCTGAATTTATACATTATTCTTAGTTTCTAGGAGGAGAGAAATTAGATCAAAGTGTTTATTTAAACAAATGTCTGGTAGAAGTAAAAAAAAAGATAACTTGAGTTTTAAGAATAATAGTGATGGGAAATAACTTTGTTAATCAATTTACTCATTTTTTTTTAACAATTATTTATTGAGTGCCAACTTCATGTCAGGGAATGTTCTAGGCCCTAGCAATATAGAAAAGAACAAAATAAACAAAATATCCTCAGAAAGCTTATATTTTGGTAGGGGTAGTCAATAAAATAATACTGTGAGAGATAAATTATACATTAATAATTTATACAATAATAACATAGTAACATGTATATCAGATGTTAGTTTAACATGTGATAAAACAATAAATAATAAAGGGACACATTGCATTAGAATATTGGAAGTACTATTAAGAAATAAAGCAAGGAAGAAAATAGAGTTCCAGGTCAGGATGGAGGGTACAAATTTAGGGTATATAGAACAGATATATAAGTTAGCATGAGTAATTGGAAAGGTGGAATTGTCATATGCTTGAAATTGAGAAGTCTACCATTAGCATAAATTTGAGGTACAGAGATCAGGAATTGGTTTTGGCAATATTATTGATATACATCTATTAGAATTTCAAGTTGAAATCTTGAGTAAGTAGTTTGATAAATGAGTCTGGACTTCAGAGGAGAAGGACAGGCTGCACATTTAAATGTAAGATTAATTAACTTAATTAATTAACTTAAAGCCATGGGACCAGAAGAACTCGCCAGGGGAATGAATGTAGATAGAAATGAGAAAAGTGTCAAGTGGTGAGGGAGATGAAGAGAATAGCAGTGAGGGAGGTGGATAAGCAGTGACCAACCAATGACCAACCAGTGACCAAACCATGGTCCTATGCTGCTGTCCTGTGAGCATAGAAGAAACTGTTTCAGGAGGGAAGAGTGGTGCAATGTGCCAAATGCTGCTGATAGGTCAAGCAAGGTGACAACTGAGCATTGATCATTGTATTTTAGCAAAACAGAATTTTCTGTTGACTTGGACAAAAGCAGTTTGGGGGAGTAACCGGGATTAAGGATCACTGAAGTGGATTAAAAAAGAATTCAGTGTGTCTCATTTCCCTGAAACAATCCAGATTTACACAAAATTTCAATCATTATTAATAGCATTTCTTTTTTATTGTCAATAATATTCTGGTAACTATAGGGGAAGAAAAATAATTTTCCCTCTACCCTTTTAGGTTCTTGGCTGAAACTGCCCATGCCAAACCTGACACACACATAATTAATGATTAATAAGAGGAAAACTAACAGAACTTTAATTACTTGAAAATCTCCTATATACATGGGAGATACCCAGGAAAACTGAATAACTTCCTGAAATGGTGCAAGCCACCACCTTGAATGCCATTTCCAGCTAAAGACAAAAGAAGATATCAGAGAGGAGACAGAGCAATTATGGGAGGCTACCCAGAAAAGCAGAGAAACAAGGGGAGGGTTATTACGCAGATTTAAGTTCATGTCTTCTCCATAGATAAATTTCTAGAGAGTTAGTGTTTTTCCTTTTCCTGGTACAGAGAGGGAGACACCCTTAGAAATAGTGATTTACCTTATAAATGTAAATATCTCTTACAAAAGGGTAAATTCTACTCTAGTTTTCAGAGCTTCTCCTGTATCTGTTGTTTCTTTAAAGTAATAGGCTCAAGATAAACCTTATACCAAAAAGGCTTATTTCAGAATGTTTTGCCTCTTTTCACTATGCAAGGAATTAGATCATCACCTTACTAAAATAAAAAATGGGAGGAAATAAATTGGAAACAGCAAACTTACATCTTTTTAAAAAGATTTATTTATTTATCTTAGAAGACGGGGGAGGGCAGAAGGAGAAAGAGATTCCTGAAGCAGACTCTCTGCTGAGTGCAAAGCCAGATGTGGGGCTCCATCCCAGGGCCGTTGAGATCACCACCTGAGCTGAAATCAAGAACTGAGTGCTTAACAGACCAAGTCTCCCAGGTGACTCAAACTTACACAACTGTTTTTTTTTTTTTAAGATTTTATTATTATTATTTTTTATTCATGAGAGACATGGAGAGAGAGAGAGATGCAGAGGCACAGGCAGAGTGAGAAGCAGGCTCCATGCAGGGAGCCCAGCATGGGCCTCGATCCCAGGTCTCTAGGATCAGGCCCCGGGCTGGAGGTGGCGCTAAACCGCTGAGCCACCCAGGCTGCCCTACACAACTTTTTTTATAGAAGTTTTGCTGAAAAGAAAATGAGGAAATAGCTAGAGAAGAAGTGTTTTATGTTGATGGACATTTTAATGAAAAAAAAGTAACGTGGCATAAGTAAGAGAGAATTCTATAACACTATTGAGAGAGGAGAGGATCTGGTGCACAGAGGGTGGGTCAGGCTTTATGCAGGAGCACTGTTGATACAGAACACAGGGCAGAGAAGATTTATGAGCTGAAATAGGAAACACACTCTTTTTTTTTAAGATTTTACTTTTATTTTTATTTATTTATTTTTAAAAATATTTTATTTATTTATTCATGAGAGACACACAGAGAGAGAGAGAGAGGCAGAGACACAGGCAGAGGGAGAAGCAGGCCCCATGCAGGGAGCCTGACATGGGACTTGATCCTGGTCCCCCAGGATCCTGCCCTGGGCTGAAGGCGGTGCTAAACCGCTGAGCCACCCAGGCTGCATGGATACACACTCTTGACCTAAAAGTGAGAATGGGGTAAATGTTTCGAAGATAGGAGACATTATTAAATACCTGTCTCAGGGTGCCTGGGGTGGCTTAGCATCTGCCTTTGGCTCAGGTCATAATCCCGGGGTCATGGGATCAAGTCCTGCATCCGGCTCCTGGAAGCCAGTCTGCTTCTTCTTCTGCCTGTGTCTCTGCCTCTCTCTGTGTCTCTCATGAATAAATAAATAAAATCTAAAAAAAACAAAACAAAACAAAAAAACAACCGAAACAAAACCAAAAGCAAAAACACCTGTCTAGAAGGCTGTAAAAGTGCATAGGATAGGGAAATGTAGGAAGAGTGGTGGATAGTAAAAAGAAATATTGGGGTCTGGAACCAAACAGTCAAAAAAGAATTCTTGAGACATCTTCGGTGCAAAAAGGTGGTTTTATTAAAGCAGAGGGATAGGACCTATGGGCAGAAAGAGCTGCCCTGAGATTGTGAGGAGTGATCGATTATATACTTTAAGTTGGGAGGGGGTTAGGGAGAGCATAAATCTCTAACGAATTTGGAAGCAAGGTTTCCAGGACCTTGAGGAGCTAGCTATTGTTAAGATAAGGTCATGTACTACTGTCTGCTGAAACAATAGTCATGAGACCCTTCAGATGAGTATCAGTAGGCCATATGTTTGAAGGATGCTTGCTAACAAATGTCCTGGGGGGTGGATAGAGATAAAGGAAGTTTCCAAAGCGATTTCCATATGTTAAAGTAGACTTACAGGATTCTGGAGGTTGGGCTACTGTCAGGCTAAGGTTGCATTTTGTCTCTAGCAAAGGATTAACATGGAGGCACCTATGTTCCTGGAGGTAGGTCAGTCTGCCTGTCTCCAGTACTTGTCAATGGGCTGCCAGTTGTAAGGAAGTATGATTTTTTTTTCTTTCTTTTCCCTTTGTTCCCCACATCAGATGACAACAAGGGACACTTTGGTCCAAGTCAGAAATTCCTTACAGAATTATCACCATAGTTCATGTAAAATAACAAAGAATGAGAAGAGTTAAAAATGTAGACAGGAATCCAATCACTTTACAGAGTAGATTTTGTGAGTGATGAAGAATGAGAGTCAAAATCCCTTCAGTACTATCTGTGATAGAGAAGGGTGGACCCTTCCTCTTAAATTTATGAAAGAAGTCCTAGGTGAAATGTTGAATTAACTATGACAAGTGCTAACTTGGTAGTGTTTTTCATACTTGTAGAATGTTGTATTAATTCTTGCAAATGGAGATTTGAAAATCTGATGGGTAGAGATGAAGATGAAGTACATACATTTGTGAGTTAGGCTTATAAAAATGATTTCTGGGGGCTGTGGTGCACAGAGTTGAGCATCTAACTCTTGGTTTAGGCTCAGGTAGTGATCGTAGGGTCATGAAATCAAACCTCCCTCTAGGGTCCATGCTTGTGGGGAGTCTGCTTGAGATTCTCACTGCCTCTCCTTCTGCCGACCCCCCGCAACCACAATGTGCTCTCCCTCAAATAAATAAATAAATATTTCAAAAAATAAAAATGCAAATGATTTCTGAAAGCTGGAACACAGGTATCTTTTGACAAAGAAGAGATTACAATATCAGGTAAAGATCCCTGAAGAATTTCAATACTTCAGGTGTGGCTAACGTCTAGCAAAAAGTCTGGCAAGCAGTAGACATCCAATAAATGTTGATTGTGCAGAGTTCAAGGTCAGGCCACCCCAAAATGTGCCACTTTGGCATTTTGATTATTTTAAATACAAGTCAGTTAAGATACAACCTGTGTAAAAGGATACCCAAACCCTCCTCTATTCTCCTGAAAATAGGATACATATCTCACATATGAAGCATACCCTCCTTGGGACGGGAGGTAGAGACACATCCTTACCACCAAAGTTAGAAGCTTGGAAGCTGAGAAGGCCATATCAATAATCATTGTTACTTTTTACTAATTTACTACCACAGCCCAAATTCTGTTTAGAATTCCTTACTAATAGAAGCTCCCAAGGTGAAATTGTCTTTTTCCTGTCAATTCATCATAGATTTATTGTCTATTTGTCTAAAATGCATAAAAACTGCCTAGTGTGATTATTTCTTTAGGCCTCATCTTCATTATTAAGCTTCCATGTGCACGCAATACAATTTTGGCTTTTTTTCTCCTGTTAATCCGTTTCAGGTAAATTTAAATCTTAGTCCTGCTGGAAACTCTTGAATGGTAGAGGAACAATTTTCCTTCCCAAGAACTGAATAAAATGAATAAATAAATGAATATATCTATACAGTAATAATATAGCAGAAAAGAGGCCTTAAAAAAAAAAAAGATGTTTGCTGCCCAGATGAGGTAAAGAAATCAGGAAATATTGTAACCAAAACAAAATGAAGACTTTTTATTAGTAGATTTTTAGAAAGAGGAATATGATACTTTTAAAACAGCTATCTACCTTTTCCTTAGTTTCATTCAATTCTGTCTCTTGGGATACCCTCAGTGGATATATAATAAACATAGCTTTATAAATACAACAAGTGATTCCAAATGTGGAAAAAAGATATACATATTATTCTAAATGAATAAAATCACTGAATGTGATTTTTAAATAATTTCAGTAACACAGAGATGATACTACAAACCTTGTAAATAGTCTATTAGACAGTTTTATAATTAACTTATATGCAATAAAAAAACAAATATGATCAAACTTATATGCAATTTAAAAAACTAGGTTTCAAAGGAGTAATATAGCACTACTATATACTACACAATACATTGATATATTTATAATCACATTCTAAATATATATGTCTGTGATCTGTAAACATGGCTGATTGATAGAGCAAAAGTGACCAATTATGATTCTCCATCATGGCAACTTCTAACAACTCCTTAAAATAGGTTTAACACATCACAGACTTTAGCCAGTTACTGCTGTCCCTCTGTACAGAATCCATTTCCACTAGAAGCCCAGCTCTGACTGACACGAGTGATTGAAAAGCTTTAATTATACCCCTCTAAGCCCGAGTGGTTCTATAACCACAACTCAAGAGGAATAAATTTTTTCATCCCCCAAGGACATGCTTAAGACCTCACAAAGGTCGATGAGGCTTTTGTGTAAGGAATTGCAAGAGGCAAATTTTATTTTATTTTTAAGCAAAAGAGTCTATGGTTTGCTACACTTCACTTTGTTCCACTGTTATTCCCATGCTAATAAATAACTTACTCGCCACAGCTTTTTCCTAATACTACATAAGAACACTAAGATCCTCCAGAAAAAAGACGTGCCCTAAAAGCCTTTATGAAGTCATTTTTGGCTTTAAGAACTGGAGGATTAGCTTTAAGAATTCCCCAAGGAGAAGAAAAGGCATTTCTGCCAGCCTACCCAACCTCCCCTGAGGATCTAAATCTCTTCACTGAAATACCACCCGGAGGACTCGTCTGGCAGACAAGGTTGGGCTGCTTCTTCTGAACTGTGTTCAGCATGTTGGGAAGTGTATTGTTTTCAACACTGTTTTCTCCTCCGACCCCTTACCCCGTATATTATGTTTGGTTTGGTTTTTTTTCTTAATCTTACCAGCACAACCAGGTGAAATGTACTTTAATATGTCTTTGACTATAAAGGATTAAAAGGCAGAAGAGTGACAAAAAATACGTCTTTGATGTATTTTTTATATTTCTGAAGGCAAAATACAGTGAAGCAGAAATGGGTTACTTACTCTTCCGTCCCAATCTCTGACAGGCAGTCTTTTTCAATAAAACTCAAATATGGAGTTAAAACATAGATGGGGTGCAGAGAGTATCCTAACAGATTTCAGGATCTTCACCTTCTCCATCAATGTTGGAAGCCCTAATTAACCTACTTGCAACAGGTGCCAGCTAGAGGTTTTTGTTAACAGGTCTTGAAACAATACAACCATCAAAGGGTAAATGGATTTATAAGTATCTATTTTTTAAAATTTCAAAAATATGAAATGTTATTGTTAAAAAGTAGCTTTAATCAAGCCTCATAAAGCCTATCTATGCATTCTAATAGCTTTTCAAACCTGGAAGTAATCAGTTTAAACTGTGACAAAGTTGAAAAACAGCTCTTTATTTGTGTTCCATTAGGACCAGTTGAAATGGTCTCATTCAATAGGCATATTTATTCAACCTCTGGTGCTTGGTTTACTTTAGAGATGAGCTGCCCAGTTCCTAAAGCATTTTCCAGAAATGAACTGAATTTCTAGTGCACCAGAGTCAAAATAACTCACACACACACACACACACACACACACACACACACACACAGGCAAAATAAAATAATAAATAAGTTTACTGATCTGTGATCCATCAGACTAGTCATGAGCCATCAGAACACAAAACCCAGGCATTATATCAAGAGATAGAAACCCCAGTGATCTGCATTGCTCAGAATTACTTTATTCCAATACTTCAAAAGCAATGCTGGCAACTGACTCTTTGGGTTCTATCTCTTTCCCTTCCCTTGGTCTTTTTTGGAGAGGTGCTAACGAACTGGCAGTGGTAGAAGTGCTAATTGTCAGTGAAAGAGCCATATGTGGGCAAAGTCTAATATAAAAGGTGAAAAGACTCATGAGTTAGCTATATGTTCCTAAATAGTTAGGAACTTCATGACTTGCAGATGAACTTCAGACATTAGCGCTAAAATGAAAAGAGAAAGAATTACGGCAATAGCATTATTATAGTTGACCATGTGGCCATATCGAGACCAAAATAATGCTAATTCAAAGTCCTCATTGATAATGAAGTGCTACAAAACACGTTATTATTAATTATAAGTATTATTACTAGCATTTATGAGCCAGGGACAATGCTAGAAACATTTCATGTGTTATCTCATTTGATTATCAGAACTTAAAATTAGGTACTAGTATAATCTCCATTTTTTAGATCTGATTTCATAGAGCAACAAAAATCTCAAATTCAGTAGCAAAATCAAGTTTTAAATCTGCACCAAAGTCGAACAAGCAAAGAAGACTTTATTCAAAGCTATTGCAATAGGGAGAGAGAGGTAAAAGCCAATATCAGTTCCATGAAAACAAAAGGTTTAGAGGGTTTTTAAGCACCAGGGGTAGGAAAAATATCTTAGTCCAGTGTGTTTGTTAATTGGTTCTTCCCCAAAGGGTCAGTAAACTTTTTTATAGCTTCATGATTAGATGCAGTTTTACAGTTAGGAGCAAGGAGTTCTCTGAAGGTAAGCTCCTTCCCCTACTTCCAACCCACCCCAGAGACTAAAAGGTTGGGGCACTACTTCCTTTGATGATGACATTCCAAAGGAATGGTTCCCAGGTTCTTGAGAAACTGGTTCTGTTTTTTTTTTTCTGGTTGTAAAACTGTCAAGAGGCTCTAAAAAGATTTACATCTCAAAGGGGCAGAGAATGGATTTATAATTATGAGTTTTCTAAAGTAACTGCTCTAAAGAAAGGGAGGTCAGAGGTATAGAATCAGAAAGTCGGTCTAAAGTTTAGTCCAGCTGAGGAGAACTTTCATGCTGTTTCAGTCAGTGACCAGAGTCAAATTTATTCCTTCCCTCAAGACCCCCACCCTGCATGTATGAGAATCTGTAGCAGGAGAAAAAATCAACAAAGAAGAAATGTGGGGTTTTTTTCAAAATATTTTATTTATTTATTTGACAGAGAGAGTGTACAAGCAGGGAGAGGGGCAGGCAGATGGAGAGAGAGAAGCAGACTCCCCGCTGAGCAAGGAGTCAGATGCAGGGCTTAATCCCAGGACCCTAAGATCATGACTCGAGCCAAAGGCAGATGCTTAACTGACTGAGCCACCCAGGCAACGAGAAAAAATATTTTTACACACTCTACTTATTCCTTTGCTTCATTGAGTTTCAGTTTCCCCATTCCTAGAATGAGATTTCTCTCACTCTTTAGACTATGAATCATACCTTGTGAGACCCTGGAGTGGGGAGTGCAGGGAAGAGGTTAAGGAGCTAGGAGATGCCTAAGATTGGTGAGGAAGTTAAAGGATGGGCAGATACGTCTGCAGGCCATTGCTTCAAGGAGGACAGATCTGTGTATCAGTTTTATGAAATGGACTTTTGCTATGGCTCCTTTTGAGAAATAAAAATAGGGGAAGGGATTGTTTGGGCAAGATAAAGTGTGATAACCACTAGACAAGATCACCTTTCATATACCTTACATATATAACCTATTACATATCCTTCTCTAGACCAGCAGATATTTCAGAACTGACAAAGATCAAAAAGATTCAAGGACTAAGAAGAGAAATTAGCACTTTCTTCTTCCTTATGAAAAGTACCGAATGAATGTATGACTACTACACAGTCACAAACAATTCATGAAGGCAGGATCCACTCTCAATCACATAAGTAATAAGAAAGCATTAATTGTGTGGTTTATGAACTCTTCCAATTTAATTCATTTCTATTCCAAAGTTTCATTCCTTATGCCTTAAAAAAAAACTTATAGTACCTTCTAATAAAATTAATTTAGTTTAACTCAGCATCTCTTCTGTTCCTTTCAACATTCCTCACAACTCGTATTCTGTGAAACATAGACAAATACACTAGATTTTTTTTTTCATGGGGTTGTCTTCATGAACAATTGGAAATATCCCTGATTTTTAATCTCCTAATTGTCATATTTGATTCAGAAACATTTTCTCATAAGAATCAGGATTATAGCTGGTTAAAGCTCTAGATCGGGCTTCCAAAGTCCACCTTTGAGCTGGTTTTGTTTAGAACACGTTTCCTAGGGTGGCAGAAAAAAATTCCATTTGTGTGTGTGTGTGTAACTTTGTCATGGTCTGAGGCAAGCTCTTCAGCATGTGGGAAATAAAAAAGATTAAGTTATAGAAGCAAGGACCAATTCAAGGTGAGGAGAGTAGTTGAACTCTAGGAGTTGGTAAAAAGGTAGTGCTATTGGGAATGTGACCTTAACCTTGGCCACCCTCGTGGTTACTGTATTCTTTGTTCACCGCTGTCTGTGGGGATGCCTGCTGGATGTACTTTTAGCTATTGCTTTAAAACAGATGTACTGTCTCCACTACCCCATAATAGAAGAGAACAATTTCATATCTCTTCCTTACTTGTAGCAACTAACAACAAGGAATAGCTATAAAATGATTTTGTTAGAGCTTATAATTATATTGTGCTCTACAATGTGTAGACTAGTATGCAGTTCATCCTCTCCACAGAAAGGGGAATACTTTTCAGCAAGAAAATGTACTTGTAGATGAGGATATGGTTGCATAAATTAATTGTGTGCTGGTAAATTTGCTGTAAGGGAGAACAAAAAACCTAACCCTTTATTTATAGCATTTGACAATTTCCATGCTGCAAACACACCCACTTTGGATAGTTTTATCAGTGTATTGTCACTGAATGCAGAACTGGGAAGGATGGTGTGACAAGTCTGAACTAGCTGACACTTCACTGGTTTTAATGATATGTGAAAGACAGAAACCCAAATGTATTGATTTTTTTTCTTACAGTGCAATTTAAGACTATGTTACTTCAAGAAAAAAATGGGAATTTAATCTTTGGACTAACTTCCCCTGTAGATATGGTAATAGAAGTTTACATTCAAATATAGAAGAATGTCTTTATGTTGTTGGCTTTTTCATATAGAAATGACTTTAATATTTAATGGTATTGGGAACATAGATGGACATGATCTGGAAATAGAATAATGAGTGAAATTTCAGCTTGAAGATAGAGCAGACTTCGAGTTAATATACATTTTGTATACTTAATGTACCCTCCTGATCCATTTCAGATCTTTCTGTGAGCAAACTCTAATCATTCATCCAATATCTTGGAAAGATAGGTCTGGGGGCAAGTGGTTAAGTGTCTACGTTCAGCTCAGGTCATGACCCCAGCGTCCTGGAATGGAGCCCTGCATTGGGTTCCCTGCTGGGCGGGGAGCCTGCTTCTCCTTTTCCCTCTGCCACTCCCTCTGCATGTGCTCTTTCAATCTCTTTCCCAAATAAGCAAATAAAAATCAGAAAGAAAGAAGAAAGAAAGAAAGAAAGAAAGAAAGAAAGAAAGAAAGAAAGAAAGAAAGAAAGAAAGAGAAAGAAAGAAAGAAAGAAGAAAGAGTTTTGATGGATCTGCTTCATCAAAGATAGAAACAGGACCTCTGACACACTAACAATTTCCTACCATGAGGGACAAAATCATCTCCTGGAAGATGTTAGATCAATAATTAAACCCAATGGTTTAAGGCTAAGGCAACATATTGCTGGTGTATGTGTTTTCTCAGTGGGCTCCTTCCTTATACTTTCAGGTCTTTAAGTTAGGTGCCACCACTAGGGTAACAACAATCCCGTCAGAGTTACAACACTGTTCTGTGGAGGGTGACCTCACTTTTCCCTTCAGAAGAGAATGTTATTTATCTGCTGAGAGTGCCTGGCTCAGCCCCTTCCTTCTGGCTGCAGAGACAGCATGCATGCTCTCCAGATGACCCGTGGCATCCTGAGAAGTCTGCCTCTGCATGAAGCCTGCAATCTCAGAGCCCCAGTCAGACCAATGGAGACTCTTTTATTTGTACTGTGAAGCCCTCTCCTCCAACACAGTTTGTTTTTTGTTTGTTTGCCATTTCCCTCCATATGAAAGCTGATCCCCCTTCCTGGCATTATCTCTCAGTAGTTCTGAACTACAGTTGTCAAAAGAGAGATATAAAGCATATCTAAGAGATATTGCGGGTTCTGTTCAAGACCACCACCACAATAAAGTGAATATCAAATAATATGATTTTTTTGGTTTCCCAGATAGAAGTTATGTTTACATTATACTTAGTCTATTAAGTGTGCTATAGCACAATGTCTAAAAAAAAAAAAAACAATATATACACCTTAATTTAAAAATGCTTTATTGGTTAAAAAAAAAAAAGTGCTAACCATCACTTGGTTTCAGCAAGTCATAATCTTTTCACTGGTGGAGGATCCTGCCTCAAAGCTCAGGGCTGCTGACTGATCAGGGTGGTGGTTGCTGAAGGTTAGGGTGGCTGTGGCAATTTCTTATAATAAGATAATAAAGTTTGCAGCATAAATTGACTCTTCCTTTCACAATTTCTTGGTAGCATGTGATGCTGTTTGACAGCATTTTACTCCCATTGGAACTTTTTCAAAATTGGAGTCAATCTGGGACGCCAGGATGGCATCTGATTCTTGGTTTTGGCTCAGGTCACAATCTCATGTATGGTGATATTGAGTCCCAAGTGGAACTCCATGCTCCTCAGGGAATCTGCTTGAAGATTCTCTCCCTCTGAACACCCCCACTCACTCTCTCTCTCAAATAAATAAATAAATAAATAAATAAATAAATAAATAAATAAATCTTTTAAAAAAACTGGAATCAATCCTCTCAAACCCTGCTTCTGCTTTATCAACTAAGTTTATGTAATATTCTAAATCCTTTGTTGTCATTTCAACAATCTTCACAGCATCTTCTCAGGAGTGTATTCCATCTCAAGAAACCACTTTTTTTTCCTTATCCATAAAAAGCAACTCCTTATCTGTTCAAGTTCTATCATGAGATTGCAGCAATTCGGGCTCATCTTCAGGCTTCTAGTTCTCTTGCTATTCCCACCACATCTGTAGTGACTTCCTCCTCGGACATCTTGAACCTCCAAATTATAAAAAATGTAATATCTGCTGAGCACCAAAGAGCAAAGTGTAATAAAAGAGGTAGGCCTGTAGTTGATACTCCAACAGCCAAACAGTCCACTTTTTAATTTCCCTTGTTATAGGGGATTATGACTCTGTCATTCACTTACCTTTGTTTCAGTGGAGTTTAGAGAGGAAGGAAAGACTATAGCTTTGTTCATGCTTCAGTGTTTAACTTGCTAATCCTCTCACTGAGAATTTAAATACTTATGGAACAAACACATTCACTAAAATGAGAATTTGATTAAACATTGATGAATAACTAGTTAAGTTGTATCAGTAGATTTGTACTTCTGAAAACCTTACTCTAGTAAATGTATGACTCAAATCGTGGTACAGAAATATCTTCATAGTAATCAGTATAGGTGTTCTTGTTAATGATTATATATATATACATATATGTATATATTCATATATGGACTTTTTTTTCAGAGTGCTTTCAGACCCTTTAGCTCATCGAGTTGTCCAAGGATACTGTGAGGTTAATAATAAGTTGCAATTATTCCCATTTCACAAATAAAAAAAAAATGAAGATAAACCAGTCCGTGATTTTCCCAGTTCACATGGCTAGTCATTTCCAGAGATGGAGCCATTATCTAGATTTTCTCACTCCCACCACTGTGTTCTTTCTATTGCATCACTAGGGCTTTTAAATTAGGCAAACATCAGAAGTCATGGGCTACTTATACATATAACTCAGCAAATGTCAGTAAGAGCCATGATCCCCTGTGGAAGAGCTGAGACAGAGGTGAGAGAATGAGACACTCCTCTCAGACACAAAATTTTAGGGACATCAGAAAACACAGTAATGAAGAAAAAAACAATTTAATGTCATAGTTTTAAAGTTTTAAAGCCAAAATTAATGTAAAAATCAATGATGGATAAAATATAAAAATGAAAATAAAAACAAATCATGTGTTTGTACTACAGTTGGCATAATGGTGCAGTGGAAACAGTCCTTTGACCTTGTGTTATTGTGCAAAAAGAACATTTCCAATAGCCCATGGTCCCTGGACCCAGTCAAGCAGAGTTATATGTGTCAGCCATGAAGTACAGACAGGCTAGACAATGTGGGTCTTTATATACAGTCATGTCTGTTAAGTGTAGTGCTTATATTATCCTTTACTACTGGGTTTAAAATATGGGAAGATATTTTGGTAAATGTCTAGGGAGACATACCTCTTTCCTTTTGCTTTCCACTGTACTGTGTCTCAGCAAGGCAGTGCTTAATGGGTTAATTCCTGGTCCACAGAAAACTTTGGAGTTTCTATTTAGATCTGAACAACAGAGAGAAGGAGGATGGAAAATGGATTAGCCTCTAATGTGAAAGAAAGACATCAGTTACATATCCACTTCAATAATGTCAGTCTCAGGGTAAAGTAATGGATTCAAAAGCTGATTTGACTTCTGAGCTCAGCCGTGGTAATTTGGCCACTCAGGCTCACAGCTCCTGGAAGCTCACTGGAGAAAAGGAGTGGCTATGGTGAAACATTTCTTGGGGATGCGAGATACAAAACTCTTTGAAAATATGTTGATTTGGCTCAGGTAGTCCTACCTGGTGTGTAGATTTAATACACACCATTTGTTTGTGCAAGCCATTTGTTTATTCCTTCAAGAGTTGACAAGTAGACATGTTTCTATTTTAGCATACATGATTTTGAAGATCTTACACAAGTTGTTTTAATTGTCTGGACACCCCTCCTCCAATTATTCAATTTTAAATATAATCAAAGTAATTACCACTGTCATTGTTAGTACCACTGTAATGAGAAAAAAATAACTTCTGGGATGCTTTTTAATAATGCAGATTCCCAGCCTCCACCCATGGATATTCTGATTCCACAGGCCTGGGATAAAAACCAGTCATTTGCATCTTTAACAAGTACGCTGATGATTGCCATATAGGTGGTGACCCACAGGTCAACCTCCCTGGGAAGCCAACTCTGCGTCAGAGATTTGCTTGCAGGAAATTTGTTGGAAAATGCTCTCAGGATCAGCTCCTGTGGTGAGAGAACAAGTGAGCAGCGAGGGAAGACGGCCCATGGCCTCGGCCATCCTCTGAAGCTGTGGAGCTGCAGTGGTTCATCCAGAGATGTTGGAATTACAGTCAGAGGCTGGGACCTTTTTCAGTCCTCGCCATCAAGCAGGCATTTTTTACAGGCTGCTTTTGAGAAGAAGATCTGACACTGCACAAGTCTAGATAGTTCTTTTCCTGAGAGCAAAGCAACTGAGAGGATAGAGACCAACATCACATTGCCCAGCCAGCACTCAGGGAGACAACATAGCAAATGCTGACCAATGGACTGTAGTCACAAAGAATGAATTCATTTTTTTTTAAATACATGTATTTATTTTAGAGAGAGAGGGAGCATAGAGAGAGTGTGTGGCAGGGAGGGACAAAGGGAGAGAGAGGGATAGAGAATCTCAAGCTGACTGCATGCTGAACACAGAGCCTGATGTGGGCCTCCATCTCATGACCCTGAGATCAGGACCTGAGCCAAAACCAAGAGTTGAAAGTTTAACCAGCTGCCCCACCCAGATGCCCTGAAGTGCATTCACTTAAGCTAGGTAGTTGAAGAGTAGACCTGTGATCCTTTAGCACTCTCTTCTGACCCACAAATAGGAAGCACATACTCCAGAGTGTGCAATTACAATTTTGTTGGCTCTCCATCATACCAGGTTCCTGAATACCAATATAGAATTGCTCCCCTGAGCCAACCTGCAACGGGAATGTAACAGGAACTAGAAAAAGCCAAGTGGTTTCAAGCTATGGGGATTTCAGTATTATCTAGACTAACCTTATTAAAACAATGGCCAGATTTCAGTTATACAGTAAATTGCATTGCATTGGTATTATTTAGTGTGATATTTACAATTTGACCCAGACCACTTCTTAGGGCTCTGAGCACATTCAGAGTTGTAGAAATGGTGTCTTGGGAAAGCAGATAACAATCCCCACATGACAAAGAGGGGTTTTTTGCTTATCTTCTCTCTTACTGGATACCACTTTAGATACTCCCACCTTGCCATCCACTATTAAAAAAAAAAAAAATTCCCTACTATGCTGAAGACATGATAAAGAGAAAACCTTATCTTTGTGTTGCCCTGTATAAGGGTAAATACAAACTTCTTAAATAGAATTTGCCAAAAGGGGAAGAGAATTTGCAACTCTACTTTTGCTTAGAGAGTGTTCTCCAGAAAATTTGTAATTGTAAATATCTTCTGTCCCTTGTAGATGCGCATAACCCTTTTCAAACAGTTAAATACACCTCTTGCCTGATTCCTTAACAAAGAATGTTTTTTAGTAAGGGCCTTGGAGCCATCTCTTTGAAATTTAAACATCAAGAGAAACAGCACCCCATTCCGTCTTGATTCTGTGGGGATTTCACCTAGGCACCCAGCTCCAAGTCATGTAACAACCTGCTTTGCATAGAGATAGACATTTTATTTTTCTTTTGGATAAAGACAATTAGGTAACACAGGTAGCCACCCCAATTATCAAGTGAATCTAAGATGAACTGTGTACAAATGGTGCTGTCAAATCATCATACTCGACGATAGCATAATTTATCTTGAAAATATGTATGTAAAGGATTGTAGCTGTCTGGATACATAAAAGAGTGAAACTTTGGGATCCCTGGGTGGCGCAGCGGTTTGGTGCCTGCCTTTGGCCCAGGGCACGATCCTGGAGACCCGGGATCAAATCCCACGTCGGGCTCCCCGGTGCATGGAGCCTGCTTCTCCCTCTGCCTGTGTCTCTGCCTCTCTCTCTATCTCTCTGTGACTATCATAAATAAATAAAAATTAAAAAAAAAAAAAGAGTGAAACTTCTTTCTGCCTTTGCAATCTATGTGGGATTTCCCATCATGTGTATAACAGTATGGTTTAATTATTATTCCATAAAAAAAACTATTTAATTCTTTTCTACCTTTGTGAAGAAGATTCACTGGGTTGACAGGAAATACTGCTTTTATTTTTTTTCCCCAACAACTATAATATAAATAGCTATAGGAAAAAATAGCTCCTGATCAATTACTCTAAAATGAATGAATCATTGTTTTGTACATCCTCCAAAATTTAACTGGCAGAGTCAGCAACTCCATAAATCAAGCGATCACATCTACTCACACAAGGCTTAATGGTGCACCTAGATTGCCTTGAGATGTTGCTGAGACTATTTGGTTGGATTCCATTTAAATAGTCAATGCATACTTCAGTGAGATGATTTTTATGGTTGTGATAGATAATTAGTACCCGCCTATATTACAGTTTTCCAGAGGAAATACTTTGTGTTTATGTTTCAGAGTAGAGAAATTTAAGACTTTGATCACTCAATCCACAAGTATTAGTATAGTCTCATATCAAGTGCCAAGAGGAGAAAAAAACATCTAAGAATTACCTGAGAGCAATTGCCTCACTTTCCTGCGAACGTAAGATGGCTGTCTACTCAGGAGTAATGTAGGTGCAGTTGTTCTTGCTTCTAGGGGAACTAGCCACATGGGAGACTTTCCTATTGGGTGGAGGGCATATCTGGCGAGAGTGGAGGAACTCATGACTGGACTTTGGGACTCTGTGAAGCTCAAAGATGTCAAGGCATCACTTGCAAATTTTAGATTTTATAAAACACGTCCTAAACAGATAGTTTAGACTTGTCCCTAATACAGAATTCAGTTATTTGAATATCTGGTGTAGCTCAGAGAATGTAATTGAAATTATGTTTATGACACGAACTGTAAACCAGGAAGTTCTTTTATGTTCTGCTGTTTATCTAATCATACACATTGTTAAGATAGTAAAAGTAGATGCACATACGTAGATGTATGTATGTGTATTTATGTATGTACGTACCTATGTTCATACATACAAAAGTGAATACATTTTTAAACACTCCCAAGAACAAAATAACATGATGTTAGCGTCATTTACTTCTACTTGGGGATCAAAACAAATTGTGAGTTACCTGATTCCTGGTCAAAGACCTTTGAAAAATTAGCTGGGTCAATAAAATATTGATTTGTAAGTATTTACAAAATATTAGTACTATTGCAAAATTATTAAAGTAAAAAATTACTGAAGAAAGTCACAAGCATTAACATGGAAGAAGCATGTTTCTAACTTAACTGACTTTAAATCCACACACATATTCTTTATTATATATTAAAAGAAGTTAAAAAAGAGGTTTATGCTCAAAAGATCAATATTTTGTTTTGGATGGAATTTTTAAATAATAATTACTAAAATATATGTTATGGCAAGGGAAACTTTTATTCAAATACAATTCTTATTGCAAAATGTATGTAATTTTGAGTAATAGATATGCCAAAAAGGGGCATAAAAATTAAAAAATGATAATTAAAAAATTAAAATTAAATTTAAAAAGGGGGCAACTTTTATTGATAATTTAGGCTTAATGCAAATGAAAAAATGTGATGCAAATATAATGAATTTTTTTTGCATTCAAAATTTTAGGACATTGTAAGAATGAAAGATATGTAAATATATATGTTGGGTTTTAGGAAAATTTCACTAAGATTCCACTAAAAATATGAGAACAAATTAAATAATTTATCTTTTTGATAGAGGTTTTCCTCTCTGTACCAGTAATCATGGGAACACCTGTTCTATAACACACAAAATATAAATTGAATTAACCAAGCATACTACTAGTTAGAAAGCAATATGTTAAATTTATAACAAAGCCTTGAGCTCAATTAGAGGAAGAATTAGATCTTTTTTTTTTTTTCCCCTGACAAAACAAAAACTGCTTGGATAATTTAAGGAAAAAAAAAAAAGGAAAAGTGAATATAAAACCATAAAAGGAAATTATGTTATTAAAAGTAAGTAAAGATCTAGGCCATAGTAGACAAATTCCAGCAGGATGATGTATTCATTTTGGCAATCATAACGTCTTTTGGTTACATATGTTAGGTTTAGAGTCTCCTTGCTTTTGTTTTCAAGAGCTAGGAAAGGACGTAGAATTGAAACAAATGGAGTTAGGAAATCCAGTGTAATTAGTATATTATAAGAATAATGAAAGCTTAAACAAGAAAATAGATTAATGTGAATAACATGATAAAGTATCAGCCACTGTAGAGAGTCTTAATTTTTTTGAGAGTCTTAAATTTGAGATTAAATATAAAAAGAGGTAAAGCAAAATCAAATTCAATATTGATAATACAATGATAGAGTCTAGATTAAATGGTAATTGTCTTCCAATTGAGAAGGTCATTTTACTTCAGATACAGCCTGGTTTGTGAGAAGCCTGTGGTGACAACTGGAGAAAGACCAGTTCACGTGGTCTAATCACTGATAACAGTGGGTGGTGAAGGATGCAAGCAGGAGAATCCCAAGACCCTCTGATGTGGTATGTAGATTCTGAGATGATTTTTCTCTAAAAACCAAAAGACAAAGAAAGTTGACTTATAAATATATATTCAATTTTGGACAGAAAAACCAACTTCAAAGTTAGCACCAGGTAATCAATCTCCTTTAAAAAAAAAAAAAACATAGAAACTAACAAAGAAGCACAGAATGCTCAGAAGTCTTATTCATTATAGGGCAAAATTTCTTCTAACTCAATACTAATGTCAGTATCTGACCATGTCAGAAATCAAAATAACAGGATTCCAACATACATTTTTAATGGCACAATTCTACCCAGGATCCTCTGTAATTTATAAAAGAGTAGGGGAATTTCTACTATCAATGTCAACTTTTTTAATGAGAAAACAGTTATCATCATAGCTGATTTGTTATAATGCATGCTTTGTAAAGATATGTCATTTTATTTTATTATTTTATTGTATTTTGTTAGAGAGTACATAGGGTGGGGGTGAGGAGAAGCAGAGGGAGAGGGAGAGAGAGACAAAGAGAATCTCAAACAGGCACCACACCCAACTTGGAACCCATTTTGATCTCACAACCCTGAGATCATGACCTGCACTGAAATCAAGAGTCAGTCACTTAACTGACTGAGCCCGCACACAGGCACCCTGAAGACAAGCCATTTTATTTACTTATTTTTTTAAAGTTTTTATTTATTTATTCATGAGAGATAGAGAGAGTGGCAGAGACATAGGCAGAGGGAGAAGCAGGCTTTCTACAGGAAGGCTAATGTGGGACTTGATCTCAGGATCATGCCCTGAACCAAGGGCAGAGAGAGGTTCAACCACTGAGCCACCCAGGCGTCCCGCATGCCATTTTAAAATACAGTTGACCATGAGAGTATCAACTGCAAATCCAGCTCTTATCTGATGGTATTATTAGCCAGATCATCTGCTCAGCTTGTATATAGCTTATACACACATGCACACATGTGCACACGCACACACATCACACCTAATATCCACATAAATGAAGTTACAAGTACATATAAAAAATATATATATATATATAAATAAGTATATATATATATATATATATATATTTATCTCTAGGCAGCCCTGGTGGCCCAGCGGTTTAGTGCCGCCTTTAGCCCGGTGTGTGATCCTGGAGACCCGGGATCAAGTCCCATGTCAGGCTCCCTGCATGGAGCCTGCTTCTCCCTCTGCCTGTGTCTCTGTCTTTTCTCTCTTTCTCTGTGTGTGTGTCTGTCATGAATAAATAAAATCTTTAAAAAATAATTATATATTTCTCTGTATATATATTTAATGATATATAATATATGTATGTATATATTACAAAAACTGGATAGATGATAGATAGATAGATAGATAGATAGATAGATAGATAGATAGATAGATAGATCTCTGAAACGATTCTAATATAATCTCAGCTAGAAAGAAATAGTGGGCTCGTACATTCATTCTCTTGTTGTTTTCCCTTGGCAAATAAGCTCAAGCCCCTAGGGATTGTGTCTCAGACAACAGCTTCATCTGAGATGCCAACAGCCTAATTGTAACTTATTTTTTCACCAGATAATTACCCGGTAAGTTATTTTTCCCTTCCCCTCTATCTATTTTTTTAAACCAAAGTATCTTCTCATTTTATGTTCCACACAAACAACAGAGCTCTAGGCTCATGTGAGGAGAAAACCAATTTGAATTGATAGAAGGAAGAGCAAGAGGAAGGAGGATAAAGCAAGACAGAAGCCTTTCGAGATCTGCACTCGTCCCTAGATTAGACTCACACTGCGGAAGGGCACCAATACTCTGTGAAGTCTCTAAAAATTCCAAGATTTTGTTCAGTCTCTCATGACACAGGAGAAAGAGAAAGAAAACATAATATCAGAGCCAATAATTTCCTCGCTGATAAAAAAATAACCTAAGCTATCTGGGAAAAAGAAAATCCTCTGCAAGGTTGCATTCTTCTGCGACAATCTACAACTCTTTATTTCATATACTAATCTTCCAAATCCTCATCTCTTTTCATTTCTATTTCTCTTGGAGAATTGATGGTATAAATGTCTACTGCAAACTCTAAAACCAAGCCTCACATTTTCTCATTCCCCATGAGAATGTCCTCTCTGGAAGTGTGCATTCTTGCCTTGTTGAGGAGAGCATTGGCGTCTCGTCTATTTGAAAAAATAAATAAATAAAAACAAAACATAGGCCTACAGGTACCAAACCCAGACAGCAATATGGGTCAGTGTCTGTAGAGGTGGATTTGATTAAGCCACCGTGGAACCGTGGATTAGGCTCAGGAACAGCAGACAAAACCATTATTACAGCCATCATCAGCGTGGGGTGCAGATCTGTCAGGAGGGCCCCAGTCGCCCTGGGGGTGTGGTTTTGCACTTGCAAGCAGCAAAGGGCTGCGGTACAAACTCTTAGGTCTCTGTTCGATGTGATGAATCTTCCAGGGCCAATGATCAGGAAAACTAGTAGAATTACGGAACAGTGGACTCCTGTGTTTTGCCTGTTGTATAAAAGCTTGTGCAAATTGAGTTTCTTTGTGTGTAATTAAACTATCGGACATACTGTGACCAGTGTCATTATAGGAGGCACGTTCGCCTGCTTGATAATTCAGTCTCTCACCGAATAGTGGCTGGTTATTTGCATGAGTAATTTTGCAGGGATACATCAATAAAGTACATATGTGAACTGTATTGTCTCCAAGCTTATGATATGTAAACATAAACAATGATAGTATATTTCTAAATAATATACACAGACATAGATGCTAATCATAATGAAAGCTAGATCTATGTACTATAATGAGTCGGGATTAAGGCACGTGGGAATTCAAACAAGGATTCTGTAGTTTCCAGTTTAGAAATATAAATTAAAGTTTGTGGCAAATATGAAATTTGAGCTAGGGAGAGGGAAGAGTCTGCATTACAGTTTAAGGGGGAAAAAGGCATTTTTGACAAAAAGAACAGCAGGAAAAAAAAGCACACAGAAAAGTTTCACTTTTGATTCAAAAAGACTTATGGTTCAGTATGACTACCATCTGTGCTTAATATAATGACAAATGATGAGAAAACCACTTACATAGGTTGTTGGGCTCAAAGCATGGAAAAATAATGAATATATGTGGGCATGATTCTATAGGCGATGGGGTGACATTAAATAATTTGAATGAGAGGGTGATCTTCAGGAAATCAATGGGCAGCCAGCTCTGGGGAAGCATGCTCAGAACAGGAAACAATGAAAAATGGAGGGAACAGGTGGGTGGGTATACGCTCCCCGGGGTTTCTGGAAGGAAGCAGGGAGCCTGGTAGGCAGATGAATGGTATTTTAGAGAACAAATGATATCCTGTAAGTGGACAGAGGTGAGACTCAAAGAGAAAACAATCAAAATGATAACAAACGACCAACTAAACAGTGGGCCAAGAGATATGTTTTCAGAAGCCACAGATTCTGTCCAAAGAAGTATAATAAAAGAGATCCATGGGCAGCCCGGGTAGCCCAGTGGTTTGGCGCCGCCTTCGGCCCGGGGTGTGATCCTGGAGAACTGAGATCGAGTCCCACGTCGGGCTCCCTGCATGGAGCCTGCTTCTCTCCCTCTCCCTCTACCTGTATCTCTGCCTCTCTCTCTCTCTGTCATGAATTAATAAATAAAATCTTTAAAAAAAGAGAGAGAGAGAGATCCATTATGCCACTGAAAAACTTGATACAAGGGCTACATTTGATTTTTTTTTAAATAATTATTGTTTTTGATCAAGGAATTAAGATTCCTATTTGCAACATTACTGTCATTGGCTTTCTGCCATTGGAGAATAGATATCATTTTGTATAAATCCCCTTAAGACCAAATGGAGTGAGGGGGAGGAGATAAAGTTTGTTTTTCTTCTTCAAGTAGAAATCCTCAACTTTACAATGTAGCAAAAGTACTCCTGGATGAAGACATCAGCCAGTTTCATTAGATTTGTTGTCCATGTTTGGGTCTATTTATTTGGTTGTACAACACTGGCAAAGGTTGAAATCTGAGCAAAGTGAGGGCTGATCTTTGGAAAGTATACGGAATTATTGCCTGGACTCTTCTCTCCTATGATCGCTTTTCTCCCACATAGTGTCCAGCTGCCCACCAATACCAGTGCTCTCCTGCAGTCTTCAACCACCCAGGCCCCTTCCCGACTGGACTCTCACACCCTGTGTTCCCCTGGCAGCACATAATACTCTGGATAATACTTCTTCCTAAGTTGCACATCTCCACCATGTGTTTGTTGTTCCTCCAAGCTTCCAGGGCCTGGCTTCCTGTGATGTAAGAGGTAGTAACAAGGAGGCCAATCAACTCTAATCACTTACTATTTAAAAAGGAGAGAAACTGAAAGAATATATCCCAAAACGTCGAGACCAATTATTGGTGGGGGTGAGAAAGGAGGGTGTGGAAAATCTGATGTGTGTGTGTGCATGCATTTGCACTGTGGGAGCTAGAGGGGAGTTTGAAGGCACAAATTTCAAAAATAAGCTAGAGAAACATAGAAAGCTGATTAAGAAACATAGAAAGGGGACAGAGGTGGTACTGGTGGAACATGATGGATAAATCCACAGACTATAGATTCTACAGTCTGGGACCCTATTCTAGATCTTACTGATTTGTTGAAGTACAGTTACTTAAGCTGAATCGTTCTGTTTTCTTAACTGTAAAATAAGTAAGATAAATAGCATTAATTCACACTTTCATTTGAGAGGCTGATTAAATTAGAAAATACAAATTTTTCTCTTAAAGATACTGGCTGGCAAATGCTCAGTACTCAGTCATTAGCTTTTATCTTTTTTTTTTTTTTTTTCCTTTAGCCTTTATCTTTATCATGGTGGATTGCTTTGCTGTTCCTTTTGCTTCTTCCTTCTCCTTCTCTTCTTTGTCTCACGGTGAAGGATTAGTTTTGAGTTGTTTGCTCTCACAAATTCTCCCCTGTGCCAAATGGCAGTGAGATAGTCAGAACTGTCCCAGTCTTCTGGTAAAATTTTCCACCATAGAGTAGAACAAAGCTAATTGGTTCCTTAGGGACTTCTTTTCCACAACTAAAGTACTTGCCTGAGTATTGTGATATTTATTTTTCTTTAGAAAATAACTCATTATACATGTTCATTTGAAGTAGCCAAGCTATAAAAATATGTTTTATACAACTTATGTTTTAAAATCAAATTAGTTTACATTTATCCTTGTCATCATCCAGTACTTTTCTATGGACCTACTCAATATGCATACATTTATAATATTGTAGATAAAATTTTCCATTCTACAGTGGATACTTTATCCATTTTTCTGCATGTTAGATGCTTT
This sequence comes from Vulpes lagopus, assembly GCF_018345385.1. Lineage (NCBI taxonomy): Eukaryota > Metazoa > Chordata > Mammalia > Carnivora > Canidae > Vulpes > Vulpes lagopus. The sequence goes on along the minus strand of NC_054847.1, from coordinate 48,806,225 downwards.
GGGAACTATAAGAGAAGCCTAAAATCTGTACTTCCTTCCTCTCAATTGCCCCATCACCACCTGCTTCTCTATTTACAGCTGCCCTGCTTCCTGCCAAACATCCAATCAGTTTCAAAAATCTGTTCTTTATGGCCTTCCTCTTTTTTTCCAATTCACATTCAAACTTATGAACAAATGAACTGGCTTGTACATAAGGTTATTTGTTTGTCACTGTTTTGTAACTGTGAGAATTACCGTCCATATACTTTGCTGCCTCTCCTTTTACCCTGGGTCAGCTGGTATGTTTCTAATGCATTGTTGGTAATGACTGATTAATTTTCCATTGTCTAAATGGACCACATTTATTCAACAGACTTACTAATGGACCTTTATCATTTTAAATTTTTCACCTCTACAAATAATGCTGTGATAAACACTCTTATGGTTATTATCCACATGTCCTGGAATTCTGTTTCTATGAGAAGTAGAACCTGGATAAAATAATATGATTGCATCAGGAAAGATGTATTTAAACTTAAAAGAAGTGTTTTATGGAAAAATGTTTTGGATGACCTGGTAGATGTACAAGGTAGAGGAGGAGACCTTTATAAGGTAAGTAGTGGTCAGTTTCAGGAGCAGAAATGTGCGCAGAGGCAGAGAAAGAAGTGGACCCTTACACTATTCTAGCTTGGTCAGAACAGGGATGATACTCAACTGGGAGACAAAGGAAAAGCCCGGCAGTGGGACTAACACCCCAAGGAAGGCAGGGAACTGGATATTTAGGGTATGACTAGAAGCTCATGAGAACAGGAGTAAGTGAAAGGCACAAATAAACAGGTTTTGTTGGGTTTATATACAGATTGTTTTTAATAGAAAAGTAAGGAATTTAGACATTCTGCTGTGACAAATGGGAACTTTTGTTTTATAAAGATTAGGCTATCTTTTGAACAAACATTTCCCAAAAAAGAAACCCAACTGAATGCTCTTATCAGTTGTCAGAGAAATGCAGAGTACACTATGAACATAGTTTCTGCTTCTCATGATAATACATTGTAAAGGTATAGCCAAGTAATGGATTTCATGCTGTTAGAAAATGAGTCGCTGTCTTTCTGTAATGCAAATTAGTAATTTATACCAATAGCATGAAAATTTCACAATCTCTTTCAGCCATTAATTCCCCTTCTAGGGATATGTCTTAATTAAATAATTACAGCTATATGTAAAGATTTAGCTCTAAGTTCTCTGGCTGTCATTTTTTTTTAATTATAAAAAATAAGAGCAAACCAAACATTTCAAAATAGTGAAGTGGTAAAATAAATTATGGTATATTCAAGTAATAGAATATTAGGCAGTCATTCAAATAGTGTTATAAAAGATTCAATTGTATAAAATAAATGTTTGTTATATACAAAAAGTGGAAAATTTTAGCATTAACATTTAAAATATAAATCTAGGTAAAATAAATAAATATATAGGAAATATACATATGCATCTGGACTTGGGTATATGCATGTGTGTGTATATTTGTTTACTTCTATATATCATATATACATATATATATATGAATATATATGTGTATATATGTGATATATGTATTTGATATTTATAGAGAAAATCTGGAAATATATACATCAAATTAACTTTTTTTCTTTTTTTACGATTCTTTATAATTAAGATGTGTTGCTTTCAAAACCATATACAATCAATGACTACTAACTATTAATGTATCTTTAAATGTAGAAATACAAATATCCCCCTGTCCACAGTGAAACCTTGTATTGGGAAAAAAACTAATGGTGAGGGACCATTTAGTACACTTTCCACATGACAAATCCTCATAGCCTGAATTAAGTCCCATTAGGGGAGTTGAAAAGGTGAAGATAGTAAAAGGTATGGTAAGACAGTTCCCTAAAAATAAGTTTAATTTAAAATTAGTAAAAATGTTGCATGGTGACAGACTATAGCTGCACTTGCTGGGAGCATAGCATAATGTATAGAGTTGTTGAATCACTCTGTTGTACACCTAAAACTAATGTAACACTGTGTGTCATTTATACTCGAACAAAAAATTAAAAACATAAAATAAAATTAGTAATAAGAGTTGCGAAAAATCAAAATTGCTTTAAGTCGTAGGACACCAAAAACAAAGACTTTTCATCAATTTTTGTGAGAATATTATATTCCACGACTCCTATACCTCAACTCACTTTTGGTCTCAAAGTTTTTTGGCCTTTGTATTTTTCCAGTTTGGTTCAACAATGGCCATTGTCATTTCTGGCAATATCTTAGTGTTCACTGACTTTGCCCTTATGCCTGAGAACATGTCATTGAATCAGGGGTTCAGATCAGTTTATGCCAATGGGGTACTCTCAGCTCTCTACCCTGGTTCCTGTTGGGCCAAACTCAGTAAGACTTCATATACTTTATTTCCTAAAAATTTTACCCATGTTTTATGGGTTGCCTTGTGTCTCCCAAAAAGGCTGTTCAAGTCCTAACCTCCAATACCTATGCATATGATCTTATTTGGAAATAAAGTCTTTGTAGACACCATTAGTTTAAGATAAGGCTTATGCTAAGGCAGTGTGATTGGTGTCTGCATGAGAAGAGGAGAACACTGTGTGAGAACAGAGAAATGTTTGGCAAGGACAGAGAGCAGATTAGGATGGTAAAGCTATGAGCCTCGCAATTCTAGGGATTACCAGAAGCCACCAGAAACTACAAGAGAGGTAGGGAACTGATTCTCTTTCAGAACTCTCAGAAGGATCCAACCCTGCTGACTTGTTGGATTTCTAGCCTCCTGCACTGGGAGGGAATACATTTCTGTTGTTTCAAGCCCACCTATTTGTGGTAATCTGTTAAGGCAGACTTGTAAAACGAATTCACCACTATATGAATTCTAAAGTTATAGAACAAAAGAAAAATAAACACCGCAAATTCCATGAGGAAAAGAAGAGTATCTGTCTTGTTTATTGCTATTCTTAGTGCCTGCCATACAATATATGATAAATAAATGTACTTAAGGAGAAAAATATGAATATATATTCTGTATGTTCCTCCTGTAAGAGCTGAGTTGGTGAGAAGAAAAATATTTATTCAAAAAGCTGACATATATAAACAAGCTAAAGATTAGCTAGCAAAATATATATATAATGATGCTAATAATTATTTTATAAATAGTCATGCTGAGTCAGAGGAAGCATCTTGGAAGGAATTAACTTCTTCAACTTTGTATTAAGGAAATTTTGTTTTTTTCAACAAATTACTTATTTGTCCTCTGTGTGTAATATAATGCTAAACATGGCTTAGGAGCAGATAGGGTAAAATCAGCATGAACTAAAAATTGGATAAGGAACAAATAATATAGATAATGGGGACAATATAAAGCCCAACACAATACAATAGCAGGTTCTGGAAGGGAATCTTGTGAAACAAGTTGATACTGGCCTTGAATACGAAATCAGAAGTAAGAAAAGGAGAAGGGAATTTTAGCAAATATAGTCGTTTATGTCCTCTTTACTCAAATATTACAGTAGGGTATATGAGATGAATATTACTACTAATAATAATAAACTCAAGATTCTGTTTCTAGGAATACAAGTGAAAGAGAAAACATGAATATAACTCTGAAAGAGTAGTGTCATTGATAATGCCAGGAATTATCCTGATGTTATCAACCTGAAAAGGTTGTTGATTTAAGGTGGTGTTAGAGGTGGGTGCTCAGTTTAGTTTTACATGCTTAAGTCCATAAACTAACAAGTTAAAGATGTAGAGGAGCCTATATCAGGTTCCCATGGCTGTTTACAAATTACCACTAATTTAGTAGCTTAAAACAAAACAAATGTACTTGCTTACAGGTGTGGAGGTCAGAAATCTTAATGTGTCTTATGGGGAAAAATCAAGGCGTCAGCAGGGCTAGCTTCTTTTGGAGGCTCTGGGAGAGAGCCTGTCCAATTTCCCTGTGGCTTCTAGAGGCCACCTGCATTCCTTGGCTCTTGACCTTTCCTTGTATCATTCCTACATATTGCTTCAGTGTCATGGCACATCTTCAACTACTGACTGCATTTTTGCTCTTATAAGGAGACTTGTGATTGTATTGGATGCACTTAATGAGCTAGATTAATCCTATGATCCCAAGATCTTTAATTTAATCACATTTGCAAAGTCTCTTTTTTCATGGAAGGTGCCAGGGGTTGGGATATGGACATCTGGGGGGCCATTATTCAGCCTACCAATGGAGCCCAATAGACAGCTATAAGTATGAAACTAGAAAAAGCTCCAGGGATGCTAGAAAAAAATTTGCAGCCTAGAGAAGAAAATTCAGGAAAATGTTCATTCCTTGCTTGCCATTAGGTAGAAAGATATACTGTATTTAAATCCCATTTAGACCACTTACTAGTTATGTTACCTGTAGGAAGTCACTGTTATATGTATCAAGCTCCAAAGCTAGAGTTCCTAACTTTTATTTCTCATCACCTCTCTGATGTAAGTGATAAGTATTTCTTTAACTATGACAAATTGTAAGATATCATGCAGCACACAGTTATATGACCCTAATCTCAATATACACAAAGGTACTCCCTTAATAAAATTAGATTTAAATAATCACCAAGTGGGCAGGCACACATTCCCTGAAGCACAAAGGAGGAACTAACTGAGTTTCCTCTGGTCCTCATCCACAGGCCCTATCATAATGAATGGTATTCATCAAGCTGGGAACTGCGGGGTACTCTTTCCCCCCTGCCACTTATTATCTTCTGATATCTACTGCAACACCAAGTCCTTTTTTTTTTTCTTTAAAGATTTTTTATTTATTTATTCACAAGAGACACAAAGAGAGAGAGAGAGAGAGGAAGAGACATAGGCAGAGAAAGAAGCAGGCTCCATGCAGGAAGCCCGATGTGGGATTCGATCCTGGATCCCAGGATCACGCCCTGAGCCAAAGGCAGATGCTCAACCGCTGAGCCACTCAGGCATCCCCACCAAGTCCTTTAAAATTCACTTCCTGATTATTTCTAGAAGTCATCCACATACACCCATATCAACTTCTATCATTCTAGTTAAATTGCCATATCTATCCCTGGGAAGTGGAAAATGCTCACACATCCATTTTAGCCCAGTCAGGCTGAGCTTTTGCAAGTTCAAGTCTTAACATGTGCCTCCCTACTAAATCCCTTCCTTTGCTCTTAAAGACCCAAATATTGAGCACATCTTGCCAGACTCTGAAGAATCTGACCCCGGACTACATTAGTGGCATCATGATCTGCAAAATTGTCCTTACTCTCTGTAATCCAACCATGTGTAATATTTTCAGGTCCTTGACCTTCTGGTCTCCACTTCTTCCAGGAATAACTTTCCTCCCTCTTTCTCTAGTAAATTTCTCTTCTTCCTTTAGAATTCAGCTCAATGATCACTCCTCAGGGATCTAGTTCTTGACTTGATCAGAGTAGATTACATAGCCTTGGAGTACCTGCTCATTTTTCATCTATAGCATTATTGATGATTGCACTTAAATAAATCTATTATGTAATGAATGGCTTGATTAGTTACACAAATATTAGGCCATAAGCTCCATAGCTACAAAAACTATTGCTGTCATATTTCAGAATTTTTCTCCACTGCCTTAAACATATTTAATGATTAGTAAATATTTTTTGAAATACTGAATAACTTAAAGGATAATTAAAAATTTTCTGAGTAGATAGTAAGTAAACCGTTTCTAGTCAAAGTAGGAACTGCCATTTGAAGTTTAAGGGTGAAGTCAATAACTCTAGTTCAAAATGACAACAAGAGAAATGTTGCTCATAGAGATTACACACAGTGGGAAAAGTGTGATCTGTACTGTATGTTAGAAGGATAGAGGTCAGGAAGAATAAATTTTAATCAGGATTGTCAATGTATCAATATATGACTTTGAGTTCTCCACCTTGGGGATATCGCCTAATGTCTCTGCTCCAGAGATTTCTCTATTAGCACAGCTGATTCTAGTGGAATTCAAAACGATGCAAAGTACAATCAATCAATTAATTTCTTTCAAATTTTTCATTTAGGAGAGAATTAAGGACCAAAAATATGGGGACTCCTGGGTGGCTCAGTGGTTGAGGTCTGCCTTCTGCTCAGGGCACAATCCCGGGGGCCTGGGATTGAGTCCCACTGCGGGTTCCCTGCATAGAGCCTGCTTCTCCCTCTGCCTGTGTCTCTGCCTCTCTCACCTCTCTCTGTGTGTCTCTCATGAATAAATAAATTAAATCTTAAAAAAAATGAAATAAAAGAATCAAAAGCATGACATGAAGGAAAGTAGCCATATAAGTGGCAGAGGTGGGATCAGATACAGTATAAACGCTGTGTTAACATGTCTTTAAAATCTTTGAGCATCTTGTAAGGCTTGATTGAAATATAAAATTAATGGTTTATAAACCTATTATTGAGTTAAATGAAACATCTACTAGTACATTTAAAGCAGTTATTTCCTAATCTCTTCTGAGCTTATTCACCAACGGAACAGTTGAATGCATTTCTAATCAACTACAAATTCAAATGTGAAATGATCATTTGGTTCATTAAAAAAAAAAAAAAAAAAAAACAGTGGGCTTTCCAAATGCACAGTTATTGTCACACTTAGATTCCAGAGAGGAAAATACTAGTAAGACTTCCTACTGAGTTTCCTTTGCTTATATTTTTGATGGTTGTATTTAAAGGTATAAAATCAAATACATTTATATGTTCTACAGAGTTCTGCCTTTGAAAAAGAATAGTTTCTCTAAAGCTTAGCAGGGTAGGTTGATGGGAAAATTAAAGACACTTCATTTTTTTTTAAATGGCTTTTTTTCCCTAGTATATTTCCAAAGGCATGGTTTGGAAGGGATATTGAATAGCAAGTCAGTTGTTATACCCATTTTGCAGTATCATGTAGAGAAGTGTTTAAGAACACTTGTAATAAAGAAGGTTCTAAGAATAATTTTAAAAAGTAAATTGTCAATGATTTTTTTTGAGGCTGCCTGCTGTTAACTACAAAGAAATCACTGAAAGAAAAAGGAAAGAGAGCAGAGAGAGAGAGAGAGAGAGAGAGGGAGAGAGGAGGAAAGAGAGAGAGAAAGAAAAAAAAGAAAGAAAGAAAGAAAGAAAGAAGAAAGAAAAAAGAAAGAAAGAAAAAGAGAGAAAGAAAGAAAGAAAGACAGAGAGAAAGAAAGAAAGAAGCTACCAATATTCAAAACTGTAGCATAAATTATGAAGCACTAAAAGTATCAAAAGGAAAAATAAAATATAATACTAGGGTTTCTGTATTAAAATTTATAACCTTAGGACAAAAGCTGTAATTTTATAATTTGAACTCTAATCTCGAACTGTGATCACAGATTTTGTGATAATTATAATAATCACTATGTCCTTTCATAATTTTAAAAATATTATTTTTTTAATGAATTTAATTTTATTGGTGTCCAATTTGCCAACATACAGAATAACACCCAGTGCTCATCCCGTCAAGTGCCCCCCTCAGTGCCCATCACCCATTCACCCCTACCCCCCACCCTCCTCCCCTTCCACCACCCCTAGTTTGTTTCCCAGAGTTAGGAGTCTCTATGTTCTGACTCCCTTTCTGATATTTCCCAACATTTCTTCTCCCTTCCCTTATATTCCCTTTCACTATTATTTATATTCCCCAAATGAATGAGAACATATAATGTTTGTCCTTCTCCGATTGACTTACTTCACTCAGCATAATACCCTCCAGTTCCATCCACGTTGAAGCAAATGGTGGGTATTTGTCGTTTCTAATTGCTGAGTAATATTCCATTGTATACATAGACCACATCTTCTTTATCCATTCATCTTTCGATGGACACCGAGGCTCCTTCCACAGTTTGGCTATTGTGGCCATTGCTGCTAGAAACATCGGGGTGCAGGTGTCCCGACGTTTCATTGCATCCTGAATCTTTGGGGTAAATCCCCAACAGTGCAATTGCTGGGTCGTAGGGCAGGTCTATTTTTACCTCTTTGAGGAACCTCCACACAGTTTTCCAGAGTGGCTGCGCCAGTTCACATTCCCACCAACAGTGTAAGAGGGTTCCCCGATCTCCACATCCTCTCCAACATTTGTTTTTTCCTGTCTTGTTAATTTTCCCCATTCTCACTGGTGTGAGGTGGTCTCTCATTGTGGTTTTGATTTGTATTTCCCTGATGGCAAGTGATGCAGAGCATTTTCTCATGTGCATGTTGGCCATGTCCATGTCTTCCTCTGTGAGATTTCTCTTCATGTCTTTTGCCCATTTCATGATTGGATTGTTTGTTTCTTTGGTGTTGAGTTTAAGAAGTTCTTTATAGATTTTGGATACTAGCCCTTTATCTGATACGTCATTTGCAAATATCTTCTCCCATTCTGTAGGTTGTCTTTGAGTTTTGTTGACTGTATCCTTTGCTGTGCAAAAGCTTCTTATCTTGATGAAGTCCCAATAGTTCATTTTTGCTTTTGTTTCTTTTGCCTTCGTGGATGTATCTTGAAGAAGTTACTGTGGCCGAGTTGAAAAAGGGTGTTGCCTGTGTTCTCCTCTAGGATTTTGATGGAATCTTGTCTCACATTTAGATTTTTCATCCATTTTGAGTTTATCTTTGTGTATGGTGAAAGAGAGTGGTCCAGTTTCATTCTTCTGCATGTGGATGTCCAATTTTCCCAGCACCATTTATTGAAGAGACTGTTTTTCTTCCAATAGATAGTCTTTCCTCCTCAGTCTCCCTGGGACACTAACAGGCACCTGCGCCCCAGGAGAGCGCACCGAGCTCCCTAAGGGCTGCAGCGCGCACGGCTGGACCCGGAGCAGCTCGGAGGAGCTCAGGCGGCGGCTCCGCGGAGGGGGCTGCGCCACCGGGAGCGCGAATCCAACAGCGCAGGCCCAGGAGCACAAAAATATTAATTTTTATGGTGAAAAAATTATGGTACTTTAATGTTTATGTTTCTAAGATTATTAATGTATAAACCAGATGTAAAGAATAAAAATTAAAAATAGATGAGAAGTAAATATATTAAATTAGTAAAAATGAAAAAAAATCATTTTGTATACTTATGTTTGATTTTTAATGAAAGGCCCAAAGTTGGTTAGCTAGTGCATGGAGTTGCTATTTCTTGTATAAGCTCATCTACAGAGGATGCATATTATAAATGACATGTACACACAGAGTTGCAACTTAAGTTTTAAAGCCAGTACATTTTGACAAGAAAACTGTACACATCAAAGTTGATAACATATACTCCCTATTAGGTCGAAAAAGTTCTGTTAACCTGAAGAGGTTTATCCTTAGAGAAGAAAAATGCAATTTAATAATAATTAAAAAGAAGAAATCATTTTTATAAGATATTCATTCAACATAATGTATATAAAAAGACACCCTCCAATAAAGCTGTCAAATGAAGCAGGTTTGAAAGACCTGTGATCTCTAACTATATGTTTAACGTCCTCATAATAACTATATAGCAAGATCTGTACTAAATGTAATAAATGTAAGCGCTAAAAGTGGGTTTGATTTTAGAATTTTATCATAAACTTGGCTCGGTAGCACTTAATTTTATTCTTATGTAAGTCTGGCCTTGACAATCTCTTTTTCTCTGTATGTGTATATATATATATATATATATAGCAGCTGTGTATATATATGTAAATGTATATATACATATACAGAAAGAGGGAGAGGGTTTGCAGGGTTTCAAGTGTTATGAATTATAAAGTTTGGAAGTTTGTCTAGATTGTAAGATAAAAATCTGTATTGATAATTATTTGTTAAGAGACAAGAAGCTTTTTTTTTTTTTTGATGTGAATCTTCCCAGTCTTTATTATGATTTAAGAAAAAATTTTAAAGCAGGGTTTGGAGGGGGTGGAGAGGAAAACAAAGAAATGATGAACATATGGTTCAGGATGATGGTTTCTTTGGTGGGAGAGTTAGGAGCACAGAATGCAAGAGTGGAACCTACAGGTAGGGTACTACTAATGTTCTCTAGGATGCTTTTTCGTTATTAAAAATAACTTCAAAATAAAGAAAGTGAAGGTGGTCAAAAGGTACAAACTTCTAGTTACAAAATAAGTCATCAGATGTAATGTACAACATGGGGACTCTATAGTTAATAATATGTATTGTATATTTGAAAGTTGTTAAAAGAGTTGATTTTACAAGTTCTCATCACAAGAAAACAAATTTATAACCATGTATGGTGATGGATCTAAACTTATTGTGATCATTTCACAATACATACAAATATCAACCATTTTGTTGTGCATCTGAAACTAATATGATGTTAGATGTCAGTCTATCTCAATAAAAAAGTAAAAATATCTTCAGACAATGCAAGAGAATCAACGAACAATGGAAGTAATTTAAATAATAAAAGAATTCAGTAAAACATCAGCATATATAATTAGCATACAAAAATCAATAGCTTTCATAAACACAAATAATAATCAGCTAGAGGACATAATGGTAAAGAAAGCCTCAATAATAGCAACAAAGGTAATTAAATACTTAGGAAAAAAACTTAACAACATACAAATCTTGGAATTTCCTATAACATAGGTCATATATTTATTCCTGCTATAGTATGTAATATTTTTGTAATTTTTACTTCACCTCTCTCCTACTATTTTGTGGGTCCTTTATGAGGAGTAAATGTCTGTCTCCCAGAGCTAAGCACAAAGCCTGGCATATGTTAGGTGCATTAAAATGTGTATTATATCAAATCAAATCAAATCGAGTTGAATTAGAAGTACTGGAAACTTTAAAGTTTTATCCTAACAGAAAACTTTAAGGAGACCTAGGACTAGGATCCAACAATGGACATGAAAAGCAGTTGGGTATCAGAACTAGCATACAACCTGGGAAACTGTGTGTGGGAGTTCTGTTGGTTAGGAGAAGACTTGTTTCAGAAACATGAAAGAAACAAAAATGAAGTTGAAATTGAACTAGGACTTGACACAGAAGTGAGTTTCCTTAATTTTAAAGTAGACTACTTCAATCCCTAAACCCTAGACAGAATCAATACCAGACTCTGTAGATCCATTGAGCCTGAGTTAAAATTTGTACGGTTCCATTTTGATAAGGGACATAAAGTGGGATTAAAAAAAAATCAGATGGACATTTGAGGAAACATATATTTCTCATGAAGGATAGTTGGGAGGAAGGCAAGTAGGGACAAGAGTCTCTCCAACTGCCCTAAAAGGAAATCATCCTTTTTTTTTTTCTTTTAAAGATCTTATTTATTTATTCATGAGAGACACAGGGAGAGGCAGAGACATAGGCAGAGGGAGAAGCAGACTCCCTGTGGTGAGCCTGATGTGGAACTCGATCCCAGGACCCTAGAGCCACAACCTGAGCCAAAGGCAGTTGCTCAACCACTGAGCCACCCAGGTGCCCCCAAAAGAAAATCACCCTTAAGAAGATTTTACAAGGAGTCTTCCACCCTTTCTTACATGATTGGTAGATGACAAAATCTTGATTGAATGACAGGACAAGGAGGGTTAATCAAATTAAAACAGCCTGCCAACAAGCCCATAAAAACCCCTAGACTTAGAAACTCCAGTGGCAATCCCTAGCAGGTCCCCTCCCTCTTTGGGAGCTTTGTACTATCTCCAATAACTTTACTGTGGCTCAATAAACTTTGCTTTGCTGCCCACCACTCTTCATTGGGTGTACCTCTTCATTCCTTCAAGCAGTGTGACCAAGAGCCACGGCACTAAAGGAGAAGAAATCCTGTAACATTTCTTGCTTTGCCCTTTGATTTCACTTCTGGTAGGTCAGAGTGCTCGGGGAATAAACAAGAGAAGACAACTACTCTAAATTTTCAAGCAGAAGGATTTTAATACAAGGTATTGCTTAGATACATCGTGGAAGAGCTAAAACTCCAAATTAAGGACAAGGAAGTGACCTCAAGATTAACAAAAGCAAAAAGTTGTGGCTGTGTTTGGGCTGAAAAGCTATTACTGGAACTAAGGGAGTAGTTTCAGTGCTACCACAACCAAGAGGTTGGAATCAGAGCACTTCTGTTCATCAAGACCTGAAACATAAAAAAGATGGAACAGCTGCCAGAGATGCTTCCCAGGAGTGAGTAGGAGCTGGTTCTTTCCTGCCATCCTATGGTCTTCTGTTGTTGACCTTGACTATACCTAGCCATGGAAGTCTGGGAGGCACAGCTACTAAGCCTTAGTCCAGTTGCAGTACGAAATAAATAAATAAATAAATAAATAAATAAATAAATAAATAAATAAAGAATGAAAATAAAAAATAATAGGGAAGAGGAAAGGATTGGATCTTGGAAGAAAAAAAGCCAAGACTGCACAGCCATTTTACCTTTTCTACTTAGCTTCTATTCTCATTATCCTCTACATGTAAACTCTTGTAGAAGAGCCTTAAACTTCATCTATCATGAAGCAATTATCAATTCAATAAGGAATGTGAACAGCCTTTTAACAAAATGGTGCTGAGATAATGGGATAATCACAAGCAAAAGAGTCAAGATGGATCCCTATTGCATATGTATATGAAAATTAACTCAAAATGGATCACCGATTTAAAGATATGTACATGAAAATTAACTCAAAATGGATCACCGATTTAAAGATAAGGTCTGAAGTTGTACGATTCTCAGTAAAGAACAGAGGAGTGTATCTTTGTGGCTTTGAGTTAGACATTGATTTCACAGAAACAATACCAAAAGGCAGAGGCAACAAAAGAAAAAAGGTAATTTGGCTTCATCAGAAACAAAAACTTTGGTTTCAAAGAATACCAACAAGAAAGCACAGTGACAGCATACAGAATGAGAAAATTTTTGCAATCCTGTATCTGATAAGAGATTTATAGCTAGGATATATAAAGGACTCTTACAACTCAGTAACAGAAAGATAAAAAAAAAAACCTAAAAAAAGGGCAAAACATTTGAAGATATAGTCATCTGAAGAAGTTATACAAATAAGCACAATACACAAGAAGCACATGGAAAGATGCTCAATATCATTAGTCATTAGGGAAATCAAATTCAAATCAGGAGAAGTAACTACTTCATACCCACTAGGATGGCTAAAATCCAAGACAGTCAATGACTAGTGTTAGTGAGACTGTGGAGAAATTGAAACCCTCCTATATTGCTGGTGAAAATGTAGAACAGTGCAGAGGCTTTTGAAATGAAGTGGCATTTTCTCAAACTTTTAAACTAGAGTTACCTTAAGATCCAGCACTTCTACTCCTAGCTATATATTCAAGACAATTTGAAAGGTATATCTACACAAAAGCTTGTACACTAATATTCATAGAGTACTATTCATAATAGCCAAAACTGTCCATCTGCTAAGGAATAAATAAAATTTAGTGTATTCATACAAGGGAGTATTATTCCACCATAAAAATAAGTGAGGCATTGATACATGCCAGAACATGGATAAACCTTAAAAAATATGCCGAGTAAAAGAAATTAGTCAAAAAGAGCAATATTGTATGATTCCACTTATATGCAATATCTAAAATAGGCAAGTCTGTAGAACAGAAAGTATAGGGTTGCTTCTCTAAAACTGGGAGAGAAGTATTGAATGGGTAAGGGGGCATGAGAAGTAGCTACTAATGCATACAAGGTTTCTTATGGGGTGTTGGAATGACAGACAGTAATGATGGTGCATAATGCTGTGGATATAAAACCACTAAAAAAATACTGAATCGGACACTTTACAGAGTAGAATTTATGATATATGACTTATGTCTCAATAAAGCTTTCAAAAAGAGGGCATTTAAGGGGCACCTGGTGGCTCAGTCAGTTGAGCATCAGCCACTTGATTTCAGCTCAGGTCACAATCCCAGGGTTGGGAGATTGAGCCCCACCTTGTGCTCCATGCTTAGTCTTGTTTGCTTGAGATCCTTTCTCTTTCTTCCTCTGCCCCGCCCCCTGCTTGCATGCTCTCAAGTGCAAGTGCACTCTCACTCTCTCTCGCTCTCTCTTTCTTTAAAATAAGCAAATAACTCTTAAAAAGTGACAAAATAATAAGGGCATTTGACTTTTCCTCGTAAACAAAACAAATATCTTTTGAATCCCTTCCATCAGAAAGGTATTGTTAATGCTTTAGTAACCGAAAATAGCTAAGATCATAGTTTGAAAACTGTAAGCAGATTAAAACAAAAATCGGATTTTTGCAATATATGTTGCCCATGATGATGGACACAATCAAGAGAGGTTTGTTTAACTTGTTGCCTGTGATGTTGCTATGAAAATCAGCCAAGTGTATGGGGGCGGGGGGGGGGGATGAATGTTTATTTGTGTCTGACTCAACATATTGCTCTGCACCGTCCCTTAATCAGATGCCTATCTCCATTTATTTTTATAACCCTTCTCTTCATTTTCTTCATGGTTAAATTGTATGATATGTGTTGTTCTGCTTCAGGAGGAACCATCTGTTGTGTAATTATCACCAGGGGCTAACCATTATCTCAAGGTGCAGAAATTCAGCATTATAGTTAATATGAATGCATAATTTATTATGCCTATGTACCTAATTGAAAACTCGAATGTATCCAGTAAGAACGATATTTGATCAAGAACTCACTGCCTTGAGAAATGCCATGCTTCTCTCAAACTTGTGAACAAAATAACTTTTAAACCTCAAAATTTCCTGAGCAATTTTTTTAATGGGGGATTTTTTTGGCTTTGAAACAACTGCACTCCATTCAGAATAATTAACAACAGAAAAATAATGTCCATGAAAAGAGAGGAAATATTATTTTCATTGGCAAACAATCATATGTGACTTTGAAGCTTCATTACTATTTAGGAAGCAGGAAGGGCAATTATAATAATGTCTGACAATGCCAATCAAAACGTAGCCAGCAATCCTCACCATAATGGGTCATTTTCCTCTTTCTGAACTGCATAAACTAGAGGGGGAAAATAATAAAGATAATAGTTAACTACTATTCTGTTATATAATAATCCTCATTTTAGTCCCTAGACACAGATTTATGTGTCTATTAGGCAGATTATGTATCAATAGAAATGTTTCAATTTCATTAGAGAATCTCAGATAGATATATGAGCTTTTATCTACAAAATATAAAAATGAAAATAGAGCATATTCATTTCTATCTGGTGCATTGTGGGTTTTTTATATTATTTATTTTTAGAGAGACAGCTTGAGTGGAAGGGGCAGAGAGAGAGGAAGAGAGAATCTCAAGCAGACTTCAGACTTTATGCCGAGTGTGGAGCCAGATGTGGGGTTTGATCTCACAACCATGAGATCATGAGCCGAGCTGGAACCAAGAGTCGCATGCTTAACTGACTGTACCACCCAGGCACCCCTGGTGGTACAGTCACAATAACATGGTTTCCAAAATTCATAAGATCTGTAAAATTAACACTTGGGTCTGCTGGCTCCAATTTCTCTCCTGAGTTATGAAAACCTCCCCTTAAAAAAATAAAATAAATAAAATAAAATAAAATAAAATAAAATAAAATAAAATAATAAAATAAAAAATAAATAAGAAAACCTCCCTGAAATAACAAATTATTTTAAAGTTTCATATTATGAAATTTAATGTACCCAATAGAAATATGTACCTGGTCTACTTTTGTTATACTTTTTGAATTCTGAAAGCTGCTGGCAGATTAGACACATCTGGTGCAGATACATACCTTTAGCATTCCTTGAAAGACTTCTTTCAGCAGTTGAGCCACCTGGGCTGAGCCACCTGGGCTGCCCAGTAACAGGTTTAATTGAAAAGTCATATATGATCCACATCATGCCATCCAGGAAATGCAAATTAACACAGCTAGGAGATTTCTCTGTACACCTGGAATGGCCAAAATCTGGGACACCGACAACCCCAAATGCTGACAAGCATTTGACAAGGATGTGGCACTCTCATTCATGCTGGTGGGAATGCAAAATGTTATAGCCACTTTTGAGGACATTTTACTGCTTTCTTACAAAACTAAACATATTCTTATCATATGAGCCAACAATCATATTCCTTGGCATTTACTCAAAGGTGAAAACATGTCCACATGAAAACCTGCACATGGATATTTATTGCAGTTTTATTCATAATTGTCAAAACTAAAACGTCTTTCAGTAGGTGAATAGATAAATAAACTGTGATACATCCAGATAGTGGAATATTATTCAGCATCCCAAAAAATGAGCTGTTAAGCCATGAAAAGATATGGAGAAAGCTTAAATGCATGTTATTGAGCATAAATAAGTCAATCTGTAAAGGGTACATACTATATGATTCTTATATGACATTCTGGAAACGGTAAAAAGATCATTGTTGTGATAGGGATAGGAAAAGAATAAACAGGTGGATCACAGGGGATGTTTAGGGTGGTGAAACTACAATGTATGATACTATAATGATGGACTTGTCATAACCCTAGAATATGCAACACCAAGAATGAACCCTAAGGTAAAATAATGACTTTGGGTGATAGTGATGTATCAATGAAAGTTTATCCACCATAATAAATGTGCCACTCTGGCGACCGATGGTGCTAATGTGGGAGGCTGTGTGCGTGGAGACAATGGGAGCTAGGAATTCTCTACACTTTTCTCCCAACTTCGCTGTGAACCTAGAACTACTCTAAAAAAACTCTTGAAAAAATGCACACTCTAAAGTATCTTGATTTAAAAATATAAAATTACCAATAACTCATATTTTCTTTTACTACTGGCTTTTAATTCAACATTAAGACTGAATTTGCACAAATGTTAACCAGGTATTACTGAAGGAAATATTTATGATCTGGAAGTCCAGTGGTTCTCAGAATATAGCCTTAGGATTATCATTATCAAGGTATCTGGGAGTCTGTTACAACTGCAGAACATCCCATCCTATGCCAGGCCTCTGAAGCAGAAACTGGGCTGCGGCTGAGCAATCGGTACTTTAACAAGCCCTCCAGGTGATTTCCATGCATGTGAAAGTCTGAGGACCGCTATTTTAGTTTATGTTGACTTCTCTCATTGTTCACATCTAGGTTGACTTCTAGCCACTTGGTGCACCTTTCACAGGAATGATCGTTTCCTGTGTTAGGAGCAAGGTAGCCATAATTTATTCTTGACTGACCAGCATTTGTTGAACCTTCCCTTAAAACAATTGTTTCATACATTGTATGTCCCACCCTCTCAAAGTGAATATCTAAATACCGAATTTGCTCACTTCCTTGCAGTGAGAAGGCATGTTGCCAGTGTTACACGGATTAGATGCACTCAACTGTGAACTGGGTATGAGAGGTATAAAGGATGATCACAATAGGTCAGTTGGTATGTGAGCAAGCACAGTGGTGCAATGTCTGGTTCTTTGGGAGTGGTGTGTAGCCTTGTCAATGCCAAGTGATGGTGATGGTGTCTAATTTTCTTACAAAGCTAAACAGTCAATTTTGTTCTTCCCAAGAAAGTATACTAAATGAGGAAAATATTTGCTATTATTTATAGAAAATTCTATCTTTGGCTGTAATTGGCAGATACACTTGACAGTTGGCATCAGCTGTATCTTTCTCTTGAAGTGTAGTTGACACATTATATTAGTTTCAGGTCTACAACATAGGGATTCAACACCAGCTGTATTTTTAAGTTCTAAGTGCCTCTCTTCTGTAAAGCACAATATAAGTGGAATCCTTACTCTGGAGTGATTGCTGCCAGTTACTTCTGACCAAGGAGTAGCTTCTGTGTACTTGGAGTGTGCTTGGGATTTCTGCTCTATATCTTTCTCAGCAGTCTGTCATCTCCCTGAACACCTCGATTTGTTTCTTCGCATTGTTTATTGTCCTCGCTTCAGTTACCTCAAAATTGTCCTTGAGTGGTTCTTTGTTGGTGGGATGATTTTATGGCTCTTGGTTTTTTGTCAGGAACAGCTTCTAAAACGAGCCTGACCTTGACTCTGCACCAAGCAGAAGTCCACACATGCTGGATTATTTCCTACATATCCAAATGGCTCATTCCCCCTCCATCCTTGCCTGAAGCTACTGGGAATTTATTGTTTAATCGTTTTATATGCATTTCGTGCTAGTGTAATTCTTGGATTGATTCTATTTTACTGAAAAACTGGAAAGATGTGGCAGTTGGTAGGATGTATTATGAATTAAATTTTAGAAACGTTACATTGTATGTTAGAAAATAATTGGTTAGTCTTCTCTTTGACCCTGATTTTGAGAACAAGAGGGAGTAAATATGCCAACATCAAGAAATCAAAAAGTAATAGGAAGATAGGGCAAAATCAGCTAGAGATTATTTCACATTACCCAAGAAAGACAGAAGAATTTAAATGACTTAATTTAATACAACAGAACCATTTTACAAGACTGTTGGAAGATAAATTTATATTTCAAAGGCTTACTTGCATGGATGGGGAAAAATAGTCAGTGGATATAGAACACTAACTTTAAAAATTTGTGTGTGTGTGTTATATGTGTGAAGGAATAAGTAGCGATAAAATGATGATTCTAAGACATTTGAATAAAATGCAAGACCTGAAAATCCAAATATACATCTGACATTGAAATAGCTATTAATGTTATAAAAGATATACCTTCAAAATAAGTTAAAATTATTCTTTGCAACAGAACTACTAATAAGATCATAATTTATTTGTCTGTTAGTTAATCTTCTGATGAAAACCAGCCATTTTTTGTCTTCACTACTATATACTAAGAGTTACAAAAGCATATTTTGTTAACAGATAAATAGTCTGTTTATTAAATAGTAATTATTTATTTATTTAATCAAATGAAAAATAAAAATAATATAAATATTGCTAGTTCTAAGAGCAGATTGCATTAAAATGTTTGGAAGCAAAGTGTCTCCCTAATGAAGAGTACTATCATATCATCCATGTTTGCCTCCTGGTTTACCTAATAAACAATTAAGATGGGATGATTTCCAGTACTGGAATCTGCCATCATATTTCTTTTTTCAAAATTGCCAAATAATAGAAGGTCATCAAATCTTGTAATATAATGTGGTAACTTCTTAATTATAAATTAAATCTACATCATTGTACATGCATATGGCCATATCTTCATTTTCTTATGACTCTTTTTTACTTAATTATGTATTTCTTTAGAATAAAATTGCACTTCTATTTCAAAGCAGCCTCTTGGCCTAGACTAGGTGAGAGATAATAAAAGTATGAGTTAGAGGAGTGACATAGAGAGGAGAGGATTTGTTTTAGAAATGGGCGGTAAAATCAGTAGGACTCCACAGTAGACTGGGTGACGCCAGTAAATGTAAATTCTTTGTGGATGGGAATAAAAGGAACAACTTAAGGCAGTGTCCAAATGAAAAAGGAAAAGCAAAGTGATATTTTTATGATGGAAGAGACTACAAGCTTGCAAGTTCAGGTTACAAATCTGGTAGAGAAGGACAGGTCAGGGATAGAATGGTAGCCAATATTTACTGAGATCTCCTTCTAAGTACTTTAGAAGTTCCTCATTTAATGCTCACCAAAAGCTGTATCAGAGAAGTTATATTTTTATCATATTTTACAGCTGAGGAAACAGAATTCTAAATAATATGCCCAAGTTCGTGCAGCTAGTAGTAGAGACTGACTTTGAAGCTTGGTTCTTTTTTTTTTCTTTTTTTTTTCTTTTATTTATTTATTTATGAGAGAAACAGAGAGAAACAGAGACATAGGCAGAGGGTTTCCTGTGGGAGCCCCATGAGGGACTCGAACCCAGGACCCAGGGATCATGACCTCAGCCAAAGGCAAATGCTCAACCAGTGAGCTACCCAGGTGCACTGGATCTGGGTTCTTAACAAGCTCACCACTGGGTCCTACTAGAGAAAGAGGAAATAACAAATGAAATCCCAGAGATGTGATTGAGCTAGAGCACAGATAATGATTTGTCCTGACAGGAAGGTGCTCTGGGATCAGAGGAAGCAACACAAAGATAGGACAGATGCAGATAGGATTTTAAAAGCGGTTAGACAAGAAGTTAAAGTACTTTGCTGCTAGATTTCTTTTGCTTTATAAAGAGGAAAGCAAAGCTGTCCCCCCTCCCTAGTTCTGAAGCAGGGTAAATATTGAAGAGTTACTCTTAAAAAATGTGCTCAAAGAGTATGCTACTTGATTTCTGAGGACAGAACAGAAATTATCATATTTCTATTGATTTCATTATGTAAGAAACTTAAGGAGATCATTAACAAATAACCATATGATGGCCTTACTCTATATAAAGAGTAGGAAAAATGAAGACTCTTCTTTTTTTTAATTTAGGCTAGCTCTGAATAACACAGAATAGATGAAATACCATGTCTGGGTTACATTATATAAATTTTGTAAAACAAAAATCAGGTTTTAAAGAATACAAAACAAACATAAGAATTAAATTATACCTTCGTATTCTAAGAAGCAAATTCAAGTAACTATAGAGAAATGTATATTTATCATTAATAAATATAATTCTGTGAAGCTGAAGGAGACTTTGGAATCAGATGACCCAAATGGTTCACTTCTCAGAAGAGGAATCCAAGATCCTATGAAATATATGACTTATCAAAAATTGATACCGTTCACTAGGAAAATCAAGATTTCATATTCAGTATCCCTTTTGTATTCAGGATAGAATGCAGTCAGAAGAAATGTTATCTCATGTTCTCTTTTACCCATATATTCTTTACATTGTTCTGTCATTCATGCCAATTAATCTACTGCAGTAGATGTATAAACTATTAATTGACCCTTAGGGATATGAAAAGAGATGAACATTTACAGAATGCACACCATTTGCCATGATCGTTGGTAAGCATTTCTATTTGTACTTTACCATACATAATTACCTTAAGTATTTATTGATAGATCCATTTATTTTCACGGTTGAAAGAAGTGTGGCTAAGGGAAGTTAAATAACTCACTTGGGGTCACCTGTGGTCATTTCTTTCCCTCCCATTGCACCATGAAATACCATGATGTTTGCATCTGTTAAATATCTCAATGTTATTTTTCCCTGTGCAACCTCGGATTTTTTTTCACTTTTAAATAATATCGGCATGGTTCCAGAAAGTTTGATCTTCGATTTCAGTAGGATGGACTACACGGAAGAGTTAGAATGCAAGTGATAAAAAGAAATTAAGCTTAACTGCTCTTAAGCGTTGAGTGCTTCTGGAAGAGACCATGGAAGCACAGTTTAATGGGAATGAAGCACACAGTGGAATGCGGTGCTTGCACCTTCTCACAGGAGCTTGCTGCCCCTGAAACCACTCACACCAGAAGGATGCCACATGTTCTATTTCCTCATAAACATGCTAGTGAATCTAACTTTCCCAGGGAATGCTAGTATGGCACTTCCTAAGTCACATGTGTAAACCTCTAGTGGCAAGGGAAACTGAGAAATGGGTTATCAAGTTCTCTGCAGACATGTATGGGAACCTCAAAACACAAGGAAAGATTTCAACATAATTTAGGCAGCCCAAACTTAAAAATGTTTTCTATAATTCACCCATAAATTTCCCAATAAAAGCAGACACCTTATTTTAGAACTAATCAATAGAGGGGCATCTGGCTGGCTCAGTTGGTTGATCACCTAACTTTTGATTTTGGCGTAGGTCATGATCTCAGGGGCTGGGATTGAGTCCTAGGTCAGACTCCACACTGGGTGAGGAGCCTGCTTAAGATTCTTTCTCGCTCTCCCTCTGCCCCTCCCCCACTCAAGCGTGTGCACACACTATCTCAAAATAATAAATAATAATAATTATACTTAAACAATAGAAATAAGAGGTCTAGTCCCCCAACCTAGGAAAATATAATTTCACTTTCAAGAATGAAAACAAGTGCATTTTCTTAACAAAATGAAGAGTCTCACATCACATCAGCCATGGATCTGCACCCAGTTCAGATTTCTGATGATTATTTCTTCCTCATCTAGTTCAGTCATATTAGCATTTTGATATTCTGTAACATGAAGGAAATTTGAAAATTCAACCACTCCACAAATGCCCTACATATAATAATTAGGGGAAGAGAGTGGGTAGGATATTAGTCAACGTGCATATGTACAGATAACACATAACAAAGAAAAGAGAAAAAATGGGCAGGAATTGTCATGGTTTTTTCTTTAATGGGTTTATCAGAAAATCAGAGTTGTTATTGGTGATTTAATTCTTCCAACAGCCATTCCATGTTTTCGCTTCCTGGATTCTTTATCCCTAGCATATCTGAAAGTACATAGTTGTCCTGCCTTGCAATGGTTGCTGAACTCTTGCATTACCTATTACCATTCAATATGTTGCAAAAATAAGAGGCATTCCCATGATTCTCTGCTTTTAAGACATAATCTTTTCTAGCCCTAGTGTGTGTAGCAGCAAACCTATTACTTTATCACAGGTTCCACATAGCATGCTGAGCAGCTGCAGATACCTCGAGAAACATTGGGTCTGCTGGTGTAAAGGGACCCAGTATCCAAACTGCTTGCATTGCAGCCTGCACTGGCTAAAGAGCCTTCTATTTCTCTTACTTTCATTCATAGATGAGCCTTTCTAAATGCCTTGATAAATGGCTTGAAGTACTACATCCAAATGGTGATATAATGTTTCTCCAAGATTTAGTGTGATGTACCAATCTTCATGCATCATTATAAATGGTAAGAATTATAAGAATTTGCATCCAGTCTTTAACTTTGGAGGCTAGACACTGACAAGTTCCTGAAATTTCAGATTTTATGCACTCCAGGTCAAGATGATATACTATAGTGGATCAGTATAAGATTCTGTAGGGTGCTGGGAACACCAGAATCCCTGCAGACTCAATTATGACAGAGCCAGTGAGGCACATCCATTTTCCACAGGAACAAAATTGCTACCAAACTGACATAAGGAACATGTTATTTCCTTACTCATAACCTCAGAGTATCAACAAGCATATTGAAACTAATAATCAATCTTAGCTATTAGGTTTTCATATTTTCAAAATTCATTCTTTATTTTCCAGATTATGAATATGGCAGATCAAAAGAGTTGTAAAAAAAGTGTTTTCATCAAAAATATTTTAGATCATTGCCTTCAATATTCTTGGGGTATGCAGGATTAATTTTTTGCAAACTCTATCTTCCATTCAAATTCTATAAAGTATATATTGTGTTTAAGTAATCCATACTCTTCTTAATTTTGATATTCATAATTTAACAATTATGATTGAAATAGTAAAGTGTCATTTAAAGTACAGTTGATTAACGAAATAATTCCATATACAATAAAAGTATGTATTTTAAATATAAAACTGGCTAATCTGATTTACAAAGATAGATTTCAAATTAAATATGTTATCTAATTTGAAATTGGCCATCTTTTTTTTACTCAACTCATTTAATTCTTGTTTAAATATTGCTAAACCAATATAAAAGCCATTTGGCAACATTGAAACATCAGAAAATAATCAGTAATGCAACGTTCTGGTTGGGTAGTGTTATAATGGGCATTCCAATAATAAGTATAAGTAGTAACATATGATATAAAATATACATTTTACATATATAGTAAATATAACCTAATTTATATTGTTTGGTATACATGACTGAATGATTAGAACTAGTCCAAAGTCTGTTCCATTCAACAGTGAAAAATATTCAGTCAGATTGTTAGTTTAAATTAATGAGTCAATTTAGTCAAAGTTAGTGAGCCTTATCTGGAATAAAATTAGGATATTCAGTTTCCCATCAAATTTTATAGGTGTTTTTTATCAAGTGATTCTGCACTTCACGTCCTATAACTTTAAATATGGGTCATTTTATAATTCAGCCTGACAAGAAGCACATAGCATATATTCAAAATAGATACTGATAGAAATAATGGCTAATAAATTTACCTCTTACTTTAATTTCCAGAGACAAAAGAAATTTCTCAGAACATCCAATAGCCTTTGGTTGTATGTTTTATGGGTAGAGAAAATAAATATTTTGCAAAAGATTATCGAACTCTTAAACAGAGGGTGCCTGGGTGGCTCCGCAGTTGAGCATCTGCCCTTGGCTCAGGTCATGATCCCAGGTCCTGGGATCAAGTCCTGCATCAGGCTCCCTGGAGAGAGCCTGCTTCTGGTTATGTCTCTGCTTCCCTCTGTGTCTCATCAATAAGTAAATAAAAACAACAACAACAACAACAACAAACAAACTCCTAAACAGATATAAGAAGGATTCTCTAGGAAAACCTGCTTCTCTAATACATGCATTAGTCTCCTCTTAGACATCCTCAATGACAATGAACCTCAAAGACTTATGTACAAACACACTTAAGAGTTATTTTGAAGATGTAGATTAAGAAAAAATATTAAAAGTTTAATATTTCCTTCTATTTAAATTTCTGTGATCATTCTATGCAGAAAAACACTCTGCCAGGGAAATTAAAATTGTAAACGGTGTTGTAGTTAAAGAGAGACAAGGTAGAAATTTTATCTAGGGAGAGCAGCTGGCTGTGATCCCGAGTCTTGTTCTCGGCTTTGCAGATCCAGGGAACCAATGTACTGGAAGAGAGAATTCAGGAAAATTGAATCACACTCTTTCAGGAATCTTTTGGGTTAGACACATGCGCGCACATGCACACACACACACACACACACACACACACACACACACACACCTGGAATGTACTCCACCCCAACAATTTATGCAGCAATAGTTACACAAATTTAATTTTTAAAGGTCAGATATTTAAGATATACAGAAACTAATTGTTAACATTTTTATAATCAATGATGTTAAATATATATTTTTAAATACCTTAGAATCTATAACTTCTCTTCCTTTAGCATACAATAGGAGAGAGAGAGGTTGAGGCCCTGGAAAGAAAAAGGCGCAGAGAGACAGAGGAACAGATTCCTGAACAAAAATCTTTCTTTTTGCCAATGTCAACAGGGGAACGATGCCCTTCGTGTTTCCACAGCTTGATGCATTTTGTAGGGAACAAGTAACAGAGCGGCTGCCCAATAACTGAGTAAATAAAAGAACCGAAGCAACTTTTGGCAGTATTTGTCTCCCAGCCTTTACCATACTGCTTAGATCCACTTTGGGGGAGTTGCCAGGAAGCTAGCACTGATGGACATAAATCCACAGACCAACTGGATCAAATCAGTCTCCCTTATCATGTGCTTTTTGTCCCCCAGACTTCTACCTTGGGGTTCCACAGAGTTCCTGGGTTCAATAAAGTGCATCCTCTTCAAGGATGCATTTTATCTATTTTTATTATCTTACAAACATGCTCAAAATGTCAAAAAAATACTTTTTTCAAAGTAAAAAATAAGGAGTATTAGTGCTTTTTTCTTATAAATATAGACAGTAAATTTAGATAGTTTATTCATTCTTTGAAGTTACAGAAATATTAGAATGAGCACGGTATATATGTATATATATATATATAATCTTTTCACTGTTATCACTGAAGTTTTATTATTTCCCAGAAACCAACTCTTCCTCTATCATTAAATTTTTCACTTAGTATGCAAATGTTTTGCCTTCATATCTTTGTCAGAGTCCTCAGATTTTGATTTGTATCATCCCTTTCCCTGAGGGAGAATCTCACATCTTAATTTTTTTATTGAATATATGCTGTCCTCCTCACTCCTCACGACAAGATACTAGCTCTCCTTATGTATCTTGGACCTCCTAAAATTCCCTATTCAGTACATTCTTTTTCTCATTCATACTGATCTCCATCCTGAAGCCAGAAAGAAATATCTAAGTATTAACAGGATTAAAATCATTCAAAGTCCAGCATCCTGAATGTAGCAATAGTTCTCAAAGTGTGTTTCTGATATCAGCAGGATCAGGATCACCTGTGAACTCGTTAGCAATGCAAATTATCCAGCCCTGACCCAGATGGGACAGGAACCCTGGGAGTTGGGCCCAACAATATGTGTTTTAAGAAGCCCACAGGCCATTGTGATATGTGTCAAGTTTGAGAACACTGATCTATGGGACAAAGTCTCTGTAGTGTTGCCCATGGAAAGGGAGTTTTGGGTCTCCTGGGAGCTTGTAAGAAGTGACAATTCTTGGTCCCTTCTGGACCAACCCAGAGACAACCAGTAGTGTGCCTATCTGGAATGGCATGCATTCTGGGGAAGTTGGGCCTGTGTTCTAGCAAGCTCTTCAAGTGATAGCAATGCATACTTAAGTTTGAGAAGCACAGGTGGGAAGATCCTGCATGGCTCTGCCGATTTCCACCATTTTTGCCTTCTGACTTGCTCTTCTTGCATTTGGAAATCCAGCCTGAGCAAACAACCTGTGTTTCCTCAAAAGTACAAGTAGCTTCAGGGCTCAGTAGCATTGCCCATAGGAATGCTTCTGTCTGCATTGCCCTCACCAATTCCCCTGGCTAAACCCTGTGCATTTCTTCAGACTCAGTGGCCCTCTCACCTCCTCCAGGAGGCCGCCTCTGACTTCCCCATACTATCTCCAGGGCTCCACAGCAATCGCTATGTTGGGTGTGCATCTCCTCACCAAAATCTAAGCATAAGGAGCAAATTTTAAAGATTTCTCTAAAGATAGTATACTTTCCATATGTTGAGAGAAAATGCGACATTCAACACGCTAACGGTTATATAAAAAGGTAGTGCTAAGTCGTATAAAGATCGCCGGGTACTGGTGCTGTTCTGCACTGTGGGTGTGATTTTGTCACTCAGTCCTGGAGTCTCAGCTTCAACATCTGTGAAATGGGAAGAAAAATTCCTGCCCTTTTTACCTTCGGGGGCACTGGCATATGAATCCAACAAGATACTTGATGTCAAAGTGCTTGCTAGATACAAAATTTTACACAAATATGCAGAAGACATTTTCACATAGTGTTTTGATTAAACAAAACCAGCCTTTATCTTCCTCTTGAAGTAGCAAATTTCAAGTGAACCATACAATGAATTGATATTAGATAAATAAAATTTCAGAATCTTAGTGTCTTTATCTTCAAAATTAAAACACAATACAAGCACCCAGGTGTCCCATGAAAATAGAATGCCTACTGAATGCTCAAGTTACGTCTAATTTACTCCTACATTGTGTTTTGTGATAAAGTACTGGAATAGATATCACCTCTCTACATAAACTGCACAGATAGAATGTACAAATATGACTTCAGCTTTGTTTGGGTTCCTGACTGTCTACAGAGGGCGAAACCCTGATCTGGGATCCAAAAGCCTTCTCATTCATAAGCCAACCCGTCTCTGCATGCGTGCAAAGGAAATTTAGCCATGATCCAGTTATTAATATATGCAGAATTGTTGAAACTTTCACAAATTATAAAAGTGACTTATAATACTTTTAGAAAAGTGTGTGGGAGGGACTATTAAAGTTCAAAATATTTTTAATTTAAATGTCATTAGTTGTTTTGTCTTCACTGGAGCCAAAGATCAGTCCGATTCCCTGTAGAACTGAATTAAGTGGGCTTTGTGCTGTTTTGGAGAGGTGTCTTATTCCAAATGCAAATTCCTCCTTGGGTAAGGTAATTTGCTGAACGCAGTTTCAACTAACCTTTTCTTAAACATCTAACCAACACTTCAACAAGTACTCCTTCTGTTGACTCGCTTACTTACAACCTTCAGATACCTGTGCCTGGGATTTGTGATATTTTTAGGATCTGGTCATGGAAACACTACATGTTCTCAGCTCTTCCACTGACAATCAAGTGATTGTTTTCTCAGATATGCTAAGTCACCTACCTCTCTATTTTCTGCACTTCAAAACTGTATTTTTCTTATCTTCTCTTTAGTTCCTTTGATCTTGTGTTTTTAAAAATTCTCATTTCTAAACCTTAATAAAGCATCAAGAGGCAGTGAGTTGGACATTTGTACTTCATCTCATACCCTTACTGTGATATTTTTCAACACACAATCTGACACCATCGTAAACATGCACACGAACACTTCAGATTTTCACTTTTTCTAAAATTCCAATATAATGCCTTCTCTTTGTTTATTATCATTAATGGAGCAAGTAAAATCTTTGCATATGACCTTTTGTTAGATTTCCTTTTTCATATCATTTATATTATTTAACCTTCTAAATTATGTATCAGAGGATAAAAATTGCCTACCCACTGTGAAAGATTGCCTGTTGTCCTTGGCCAGCAGACTATTTGCAAAGGAACACGATTTTACAGAGTATGTGTTCCTATCATTTAGAACACTTAATGATTTGACCCCTGTAAGTATGTGAGTTCTGTAAAGTACTTTATCAACATTAAATGAATGATAAAAGAACAAATAAGTTAATGTCATGCTTCTTCAATTTCTTTCTGTTCCAAAATAATACTTTTTCATTATTTTTTTCTTTATCTATATATTTCTTTGGCTGATCCATAGTTTGTTCTTAAGAATGATTTTCAATTTAGGGTTGTGTTTTTTTTTTTTTTTTAATTCTCTGGCAGCAATTACAGATTTTATCTATGAACTTGTCATTTGGTAAACAGTATTATTGTGCTTATAAATGCTGCAAAGCTGCTCCTAATGTGTTTGGAATTACTGCCTTTGCCTCCTTCTTTTTCATGTATAATATTCAATCCCAAAGCATAATGGTTAGCTCAGTACTTTGGGTCTAGCTTAGTAACAGACACTATTTCCACATACTGTATTTATTTGATTATATTTATTTTTCTTGAGTAAGCTGTAACTTTTTCAAAAACCGTAACCATGACTTACACATTTTGGGAATGTCTAATTCTATTGATAACAAATTTACTACATTGTTTGCAACATCTTAGCCAAGCAATAAATATTTGTTAAATTAACTCAGCCACTGTTTTCTTACCACCACTTCAGACCTCTGCATGGACTGTAGTTTGTTTGAACTGATCTGACTAGAATACAAATTGCTATATAGACAATTTCTCTAGAATACAAAAACCAAACCAAACCAAAACAAAACAAAAAACCACACACACACATACTAAAACAAAAACATCTGGTCAGTTTGGTGGGGGAAAAAAGTGAAACAAAACAACCAAACTCACAAGTTAACACTGTTGATGCAAAATTGTCCATATGTTCTTCATTCTTTTTCTTCTTTCAAGTGGTTGTTCTGGCATTATTTTAAAAATAAAAGAAAGAAAGAAAGGAATAGCACATATGTAAATCAGTTGGCAACTCATCTCTTCCCTTCCATTCCTTCTTCAGTCTCACTCAGCAAATTGATATGCCTTGCTAAGAAATGGATCTGCTGTAAAAAATATTACCATCTGCATAATGAATCTAGAATCTCATAAATCGTAATAATTAGCATGACCTCCCCTTCTAATTCAATTAGCTCCAAAAGAACAATTTCCTATAATAGATTCACCTCTATTATCCCTAACAGCATTAATCGGGCAAAGCTATACATAGCATCATGAGGAGTCCAGTGCTTTGTCCAGAAGCACACTTGCCTTAAGCTGAATCTGCTGGTTTCCAAGGGTTTGAGTCCTTCCTTCCTTTGCGGCTACTCTTACTGAATGCCAACTGTGATGTAATGTTTACATGTGTATGTACTGATTCTTCGTAATCTCTTAAAACTGCTTAGTTAAAAGCCTACTGTTGCTGTTATTCCTAAAGTTTTTTATATTTCATGGTCTTTTTAAAAATTGTTTACATTTTTTGTAAGGGTTGTATTTGCAAGGGTTGTATTTCAAATAATAATAGTTCAGAATTGTGGAATTCTCTAAAATAGTACGACAAGCAAGGGGAACAATAATCATTTTGTCTAGTACAAAAAAAATAAGGGGTTAGTTTATATTATCATAAAGGCCACTTCCTGTTCAACAATTTTAGGATCGAGACTCGGGAAAAGTGCTAGAACTAGCGTAGGACACACAACTTGCAAGACCTTGTGTATCCAGGCCCTTTCCAAGAAGGCTTTCAAACAAGCCATGGTTTTCACCACACAACTCTGCCCACTTGGTCGCAGCAGACTGGCCAGCAACATCCCAATAGGACTTTGAGAGCACTGGCTATAGTGGTCCCCATACAGATTAAGTCAGTGAAATCCAATGATTGGGAAGTTCATTTAGTGTGCGCCACTGTAGAGGGACTGATTAAGTTTCTGGTGTCAAGAGCCATAGAAGCAGACTAACACTGTCAGAAAACCAGTAAATGGAGGTCAGAATTGTCAATATACTTAAGTTCTTGATCTTCAAGGTGCTGTGAACAAAAGTTCAATTTCCTGTGGAGCTTATAAAATACTTCTTTTTTTAAAAAAATAATAAAATACATTCTCTACTTTTGTAGTTTTGTATCTCCTACAACTAAGCCCTTAGCATTAGAGGAAACTTGAATATGTCAATCTTTTTTTATAAAGCAAAAGATTCTAAATGAGAGTGATACAAAACTATTTATTTTAAAAAATATCCTTATATTATATAACCATAGGTTAAATAAGAAATATTTATAGGTATTTAATTTTATTTTTGATCAGGTAAAATATAACATCTAAATGATTTCTATTTTGTAAATTTTATTTATTTATTTTTAAAAGATTTTATTTATTTATTCATGAGAGATACACATCGAGCGAGAGGCAGAGACAGGCAGAGAGAAAAGCAGGCTCCATCCTGGGAGCCCGATGTGGGATTTGATCCCGTGTCTCTAGGATCTCACCCTGGGCTGAAGGTGGCACTAAAACACTGAGCCACCCAGGGATACCCTGTAAATTTTATTTTAAACTATTTTCTTTTTAAGTTCATTATGCATACAAAGTGGAGGACAATAGTCATATAATACCAGCCAAGCGGTAGAGTTATATGGAAGCACTTTTTTAAAACTAAATCTGTTTACATGAAGTTCTTTCCTTTAGCTTCCAAATAATCTATATGGTTTCAGCATAAGCCGATAATCTTAAAAGTGAAGAGTTTAATTTTAGAAAGAAAATATGTATGGGTGAAGTTTTCTTCAATGGTCTCTGAAGAATTATTTGATTTGTTGCCAATATATTTGGCTTTTTTTCAATTTATTTAATTCCACTGATATTCAAAACTCTTGGGTCCTCACAAAAGCAGTTTGTAATTAATTCAACAATATATAGATCATGTGATTCAGTTAGATTACTAATTAACAATATTTTATATAGAAAAGCAAAAGCGCTTGCTTCAGCAGCACATATACTATATAGAAAACCAAGAATATATTTTAGAAAATGAGGAAATTACGGGTTTTTTTTTTGTTACTTCAGTCTTTTTTTTTTTTTTTCCAAACTTTTGATTATACAATACAATAGGCTTTAAAAATTTAAACAGTAATGGGCACCTCGGTGATTCAGTCAGTTAAGCAGCTGACTCCTGATTGGCTCAGGTCATGATCTCAGGGTCATGAGATCTTGTCCCTCTCTGGCTTGCATGGAGCCTGCTTAAGTTTCTCTCTCTCTTCCTCTATCCATCTCTGCCTTGTGCACATGTGCTGTCTCTCTCTCTCTCTGAGGGGAAAAAAATGAACAGTAACTTAAAAAACTCGGATGGAGTATTGGAAGCTATTGAAGTATACTGAGTTTAGGGATGCATGGGTGATATAGCATTTGAGTGTCTGCCTTTGGCTCAGGGTGTGATCTTAGGATCCAGGATCCAGTCCCATATCGGGGTCCTTGCAGGAAGCCTGCTTCTCCCTTTGCCTGTGTCTCTGCCTCTCTCTATATATCTCTCATGAATAAATAAATATTTTAAAAAATGAAGTGTACTGAGTTCCAAGTTTTAAAAAAATAATACATACTTAAGAAGCAAATTAAATGTACATTAAGTAATACTATTCATTGCACAAGTGTGAAATGCAAAGGTAATGGAATCTGGAAACAGTAATAGAAATTACATTAATTAAATCAATTAATAAAAGGTAACTGTTTGGATCTATTTTTGAAATTCTTGAAGACTTGCATATTTTTTTAAAAGTGGGTTCTACAGCCAGCATGGACCCAAGCCAGAGCTTGAACTCATGACTCTGAGATCAAGAGCCTATTGCCTAGCCAACTGAGCAACTCAGGTGCCCCAAGACTTGCATTTTAAATTATACATTTAAGAAACTTTTAAAACCTAATTTTAAATTACCTTATAAGACAGAAGAACAGTTCAAATATAGAAGGAGAAGACATATCTTCAGTTCAAGAAGTGCATTGCTTTTCATGAGAAATAGGAAGTCTGTAACTAACAGCATAGTTCAAAAGAAATGGTTCCCTGTTAGTGTAAAGTTCTTGCCATGGTAAATGTTATTTGTACTTCCACAAAAAATACAAACAAGAGATATGTGAAAAATAATTTCAAAATGTAGAGTTTACACATGACCTTTTGTTCCATCCTGTCGACCTCAGCACAGAGAAACTCTCATTAGCATGCTCTCTAAATCAGGATCTTGATGGGCTTTCAGAACATGAGTTACTAGGTTCTGGCAGTGACTGTAATAATTTACTGTGGAGCAAGGAGATTTCCTTTACACAAGTTAAGAAAACTTTGGTGGTAGTCAAATCTTTACATTAAATTGGTATTTCTATCCCTTTACATGGTATACTAATTAATGGTGGAAGAGTAAATAGTACATGCACAAAGAGTATAAATGCTGACTTTAAATAATGTTAAAGATGGTATTAAAATTGACTTTAAGGGAAATAATAAAAGCTAATCTACATGAAATTGAACTTCATCTTTTATAAGTAGCATTGTTTAGAGAACAAAAGTAATTACTAAACCTAAATGTTTATCTCATCTTTAGAGAAAACAGAGTTGAATTAATTCTTTGATGTTCTAAGTCTAATATTTTGCTAATATTTGCAACATCCTTCATCAAGGATTCTTCTATATGAGGATTAGTTTTTTTTTCCTTTATAAAGAAAAAAACCCTAACATTTAATCTAATTTAATTATACTACTTGATGTAAAAATTTAGCAAATTCACTTAATAAAGCAGTATCATAACTAGAATTATTTTTAACCTGTGACTCAGCTCTCAGCATCTAAATAAATGATCCCAACTATGTCTCTCCTTCCTCCCCAGGAAATCGATGTTCTAAGGAGGCAGTGCTCCTCATATTTCAACATTGCTCATCTTTAAATCTCTCCTCATTTT
The DNA here is from genome assembly GCF_018345385.1 of Vulpes lagopus. Classification (NCBI taxonomy): domain Eukaryota; kingdom Metazoa; phylum Chordata; class Mammalia; order Carnivora; family Canidae; genus Vulpes; species Vulpes lagopus. The sequence continues at coordinate 48,773,258 of NC_054847.1, read as the reverse complement.
TTTTTTCAATTCGGAAATGCCATTGCTGAGTATGCCTCTGATCTCTTGGCACGACTTCACATAAAACCTATCATTGGCTCTATGATTATACCTCCTGTTCTTGAACAACACCTTTTCCTGGGAAATCGTGCTATTCAGTGCTATCACATTGTACTCAAGGACCTCAAGGTGACTCTTCATCATCTGCGGAATATTCAAACCCAGTTCTTGCACACAGTCATGTGGATGAAGCTTCCATGGCCTTTTTGCTCCTGGAATACCACATTCCAATGAACTTCTCTTCTGATCTTCCGTACTTATCATCATGCTTGGGACCTTTCCATCACGCAGAGTTATTGATTTCTACATGCTGCTCTGGTTTTCCTGGGGTCCAGTTTTGTTTCACCCTAGTTTATTCTCTGTCAGAGAAATTCTTTGGAAACCCGGTTCAGGACTTTCCAGTTCTTGATCAAAAAACCCTCATCGCTTCCCATCACACCGAGGATACAATCCTGTGACCTTCCCTGCAGCCACAGGCCGTGCTCTGTGTAATGCTTGGCTATGTCTTCAAGTCCCCGTGCCCTACATCTTCCATATGCATATGCACCATAGTCACACTGGCTTCCTTGCTGTTTCTCGGGCCACTCAGCATTTCTCCGACTCTGTGTCAGTGCAGCAGCTAGCTGATTCTTAGGCCTGAAATTCTTTTTTTTTTTTTTTATGATAAGCACACAGTGAGAGAGAGAGAGGCAGAGACACAGGCAGAGGGAGAAGCAGGCTCCATGCACCGGGAGCCCGACATGGGATTTGATCCCAGGTCTCCAGGATCGCGCCCTGGGCCAAAGGCAGGCGCTAAACCGCTGCGCCACCCAGGGATCCCAAGGCCTGAAATTCTTTTACTGTGTTTTATAACTTCTTTTCGTCTCTGCTCAAATATCACCCCTTGGAGAGGTCTCCAAATTAGCATTCCAGGGCTTCTGTTGCTCCTTCATTGGCTTTATTTTCCTAGCATTTCTTACTAGGTAACATTATATGCTTAGTTGTATGTGTGTTTATTGGACCATTCGAAGATACAGTAAACTCCCATGAGAATAGGGGCTTTCTTTGTTTGGTCCCCTTGCCCACCTTGAGCACTGGACCTCACTAGAATTGATATTAAAAAAAAAAAAGTCAATGCAAAAAGAAAAAAAAGGAGGAAGAAGAAGCAGGAAGAGAGAAAAGAAAAGAATCTTGTTTTCTGGAAACATTCCTCTTCTTCCAGCTCACGTATGCAGCTATTTCTCTAAGGCCATTTTTATCTACACAAGAACGTCAGTAGACAAGTGTGCCATATTCATAGTTCCTTCTGTGTGCAGCTCGGTTAGTGATGTATGTATCACTGCTGCAAATACTGCCGTCTCCTTGTACTGTGTTCAGGGCACGATCTAATCTTAGATTGACTTTATGATCTGCTCTGTCCATGATTGTACCCACGGAACTTATTACTTCTGTAGACAACAAGAAAATAAGACAAAAACCATTATGTTAAATATTCAGGGAATAGAACTGACAGAAATTGGTGCCAGATGAGCTACAGGAGATAGAGCCATGAAAGATAAGTGGCACTCTGACATATGTGGCTACATGTTGGGCCACTGTCTAACATATGAGTGATGGAAGATGACCAAGTGAGGGTGGGAAGCAATCACAGATTTGGACTTAGCTTTGTGAATTTTGATTTGCTTTCAAGACAATCAGTTGGTACTATTAAGAAATCATTTGGTTACCTTGACCTGGCTATGTAAATGTGGGAAATTAATAATCTATGGATGGTCATTAAAGACATAATCAAGGGCAGCCCGGGTGCCTCAGTGGTTTAGCATCGACTTTGGCCCAGGGTGTGATCCTGGAGACCTGGGATTGAGTCCCATGTCGGGCTCCCTGCATGGAGCCTGCTTCTCCCTCTGCCTGTGTCTCTGCTTCTCTCTCTCTTTCTGTTTCTCAGGATAAATAAATAAATTCTTAAAAAAAAGACATAATCATGTACAAGATTGGATAGATAGAGAGGATAGAGTAAAAGAACAGATGGTCCAGGATCTTGGAGGACCTCAGCATGTAATGGCTGCTAAAGAAGTAGAGGGGATAGGTGGAAAGTTGCCTGTGTTAGTGACTGTTCCAAGAAGAGAGAGTGCACAACAACATCAAATGCCACTGAGAGGTCAGGTAAAATGTGACCTGGAGAAGATCTATTGGGTTTAAAGACATAGTGTGATTGATGTCCTCAGAGGGAGCCTTTCAGGAAATGGCAAGAGAAGAAACCAGAAAGGATCGGAATAACAAGTGAGTGAGAGATGAGAAAAGCTGACATTAAGAGCTACGCCAGGAGAGAGGATGATTCTCAGGACCCCAATCAAAAGTGGATACCTCTCACACTGTAATCTGAGAAGATGGGCTTTGTGCAGCTGCAGGTGGATTGCAAATCTTATCACTAACCAATGAAGGAGTTCCAGTTTATTGGCTTTCACTTTCAAGGAAGAGGGAATAACTTTTGCCGAGGGTAAGGAGGAAGATGTCTAGAAGGGGGAGTGGGGTCCCAGTCTAGGAAAGAATGAAAAGGGCTTATTATTAGTCATAGGAGGGGATCCCTGGGTAGCTCAGTGGTTTGGCACCTGCCTTCAGCTCAGAGCGTGATCCTGGAGTCCCCGGATCGAGTCCCATGTCGAGCTCTTTGCATGGGGCCTGCCCTCTGCCTGTGTCTCTCTTTCTCTCTCTCTCTATGTGTCTCATGAATAAATGAATAAAATCTTTAAAAAAATTTATTAGTCATAGGAAAAGAAAAGGACAGTTGACCAGATATTCAAGAATGGCCTGCAAGGCAGAGGTGACAGCCTGGCTACCACTGGTCTAGCTCAAGCTACCATGTGTACTAAGAACTACAGCAACAGACTCACTCTCTCCCTGCAAACTCTACGACCCCGTGCTAATTTGTTCTACTAGGTATGGTCAGAGAAATATGTGCAAAACACAAATCTGATATTCATGTTACTCTATGTTTGAAAGTCTCAATGACTTCCTAACATTATTAAGATAAAGACAAAAATCTTTAACACAGATAGTGTGACCACAAAATGTTTCATCTGGGGCACCTGGGTGGCTCAGGTGGTTAAGTGTCAGCTTAGGGCATGATCCCGGGGTCCTAGGATCGAGTCCTGCATTGGGCTCTGTATTCAATGGGGAGTTTGTCTCTCTGTCCCTCTCCCCAGTTGTGCTCTCTCTCAAATAAATAATTAAAATCTTTAAATAAAATAAAATAAAATAAATTGTTCCATGAGGAGTCTTTCGAGGTTGATAAACAATTTTGTGTATATTTATACAGAAGTTCGTGTAAAGCAGGACAGCCCTGGGTATAATGGGACTGATTATTATTACCCTACACATTAGACCTTACTTGTTTTTTCTGCTTTATACATCTCCATACTTCCTTCCACATCACACTGTCCTAAGCTTTTCTCCTACACAGATAAACAATTCTTTCAGTTTTTCTTATATGCATGCTTCCTTCTACTGCAGGCATTAGCACTTGCTATTTCATCCACAAGAAATACATCCTTTTTCCCATTCACTGCTATGAAACAGATTCAGTGTTTTCAAAAAAAGCCCTTATCACGTACAGTAGTGCAGTGCAAGGAAGGAACAGGTGAGTTCACCTGTACAGGGACTGGGCTGCCAGTCCTAAGTACACTAGCCTATAGAAGTGACAGATTTTCATGAACATGTAAGTACCAAGATTCCTCATATCTTCCTTGTGGCCAACGGGGAAGGACACACTCCATAATATTCAGGAAGCAAAGGTGAGAAATTTTGATAGTATATTGAAAAAAGCCATGGTATTTGTCACCTAAAACCTTTAGATTTATAAAAAAGTTATAACTGGGATGAGGGAGGGATGCCTGGGTTGCTCAGTGGTTGGGTGTCTGCCTCTGGCTCAGGGCATGATCCTGGAGTCCCAGGATCGAGTCCCACATCAGGATCTCTGCATGGAGCCTGCTTCTCCCTCTGCCTGTGTCTCTGCCTCTCTGTGTCTCTCATGAATACATAGATAAAATCTTTAAAAACAAAAATTAAAAAAATAAATGGGATGAGGGAGTAAAATATTGAAGATCTTCTGAAGAATAATATTATTTGTCTGAGATAGTAAACCACTGAGGATCTCTTGGTTAGTTGAGATTACTTACTTTTTAAAATATATGATGTCAAGTTCAATCGATTATGGAGGGTCTGATTTCCTCACTGCCTTCACAGCCCATTGTTCAGATTCCAGCTCAAAGAGTAATTGCCATTTTCTCTAAAAAGACTTCTGTAACTATTGTTCTGTATTCTTTGTCCACTTTCACAGTACCATGCAAATGTCTCATTATAATTCAGTTTTAAGTTTTATACACATTTGTCCTATTATTTTATTACTTTTTCTCCTACACTAGAATTTAACTCAATGACAATTAGGACCACATCTCTCTTTTTCCTATTATGTACCAATGCTTACCACAGGGCTTGGCATATGACAAGAACCCTATTAGTACTTGTTGAATAAATAAATGACTAAACATGAAAATGTACTTGGGAAAATCATTTTACGTATATTTTTGAATGACTGTTTTGATATAATGTCAAGCCATAGTGTTCTTCTAGAGTTTACTTTTGACCACATAACAAAACTATGGGAAAAAATGACCTTTATTTCTGCAACCATGACTTTAATAATACTAAAGAAAAAAAAACCCTAAAAACAAACACAAAAAATCAATGGAATAGTAATACTGACCAAACACATAATTCCTTTCTCCTCTCACTCTTGACTCACTCTTGACTTGAGCTGCCATGTTGCTAAGTAAATCAAGTCACCTTGTGGAGAAGTCCATGTGATGAGGAACGAAGACTTCCTACCTTCCACCAGTGAGGGACTGAAACTTCACGCCAATGGCCATGTGGATGAGCCTTCTTGAAAGCATCCCCTTAAGCCTTATTCAAGTCTTCAAAAGACTGCCAACCCTGACCCACTGTAATATTTTAAAAAATGCTTTCCTGAGTCAGTTTTGAGGTCCTAGCTAGAGGCCAATCAGTCCCTTTCTTGAGTGGCTATGTCTACACCCCAACTGCCCCTCTTATTGGGATCTCAATACTCTGAAACATCATACACCCACCTGAATCACACCAAGGCCAAGTACCAGACAAACAGGGACAGCTCCAATGCCCAGAACCCAATGAAATGATTTAAACTGGCCAATCTTAAACTTGCTAACCCTGCATCACTCATTTTTTTTCTCTCCAAAAGCACAGGGAAGGCCCTTGCCCTCAGTTCTGTCTCTGTCTACCCTGTGACTCACCTGGTGCCTTCCCTGAGTGGCCCTGCATGGCATACTGTGTTCTCCCCCAGGAAGCCAGGACTGACAAAAGTCTACAACACTTTCTAGCTCTTCTCTCTTGATCTCAGTGAGGCCTCACCATACCTCACTCAGTGTAATGTGGTCAAAACACAGACATCTTGACCCCAGCCTCTTGAGAAACCCTGGCTAGAACCATCTTGTTAAACTGTTCCCAGTTGTTAATTCTCAAAAATTGTCTGAGGTAAGGAATGTTTGTTTGTTTTCAACTGCCAAGTTTTGGGATAATTTGTTATGCAGTAATGGATACCAATTTCCAAGCTAACGTTCTTCAAAATTGGCCTGATATTTGGGTTTCAACCCCTCTCTGTTAAACTAGGTTCCATTTGTCTCAAGGCTAATTTTCTCTTATCTCTCTCTCTCTCATATATATATTCTCCAGAAAGAGGAATATATCTGGCAAGAGAACTATGTTTCTAATTCAGATAAAATTTTATAAATGATATCTTTGGAAATGATTCATCCATACATGTGCTTCACAGATTTTTATATAATCAAAACATTTTGCCATAATTTGATTTCACCACAGTTCAATTCAATAAGAGTTAACTGAGTGAAAAGTGCCTGCCTAAAATTCTGGCTGGAACAGATGGGAATACAAAAAAAAAAAAAAAAAAGAGAGAGAGAGAGAGAGAGAGAGAGAGAGAGAAAAGAAAAAATGCACAATTTCTGATCTCAAGGACATAATAGTTTAATCAGCTAGTTCTCAAACGTTATTGGTAAACCTGATAAAAATGCAAATTCTTATGCCTCACTAAGATTCTGATTCCAAAAGGATCTCTAACAGACACAGAAATTTAGGTTTTTAAAAGGTTTCTGAAAGAATTTGGTACAAATGCAGACCAGATAATTCCTGAAATACCACTTTATCTTAAGAAGCATATAGAGATAGTTTTTAAGAGTTAATTTAATATCAGCAGAAACAAATCTAACATATGTATCATTGGATTTATTTAAAGATAAATCACACCTTCAACAATGCAATGGCAAGGCTACAGATTTGCATTAAAAAACCTGAGTCTTTGTGAGTCTGTCTTTCTCTCACATTGAACAAATTATTTTATTTCACTGGGCCTCAGATTCTTTACCTGTAAAATGAGGGAAATGGATTAGCTATGTCCTTAAAATACTCTTAATCTTTAAAATTAAATAAATTGGGAAAGCAAGTGGCTAGATATCAGTGTACTATTTTGGTCACATTATCCTAAAGGATGATATTTTATATCCTGAATTTTTCTTCCTCAGTTTTTTAATACAGGCAGACGACAGAGAAATTGAAGGTTTGGGTCCAGACCACCCCAATAAAATGAATCAAGTGGATTTTGTGATTTCCCAGTGGATATAAAAGGTTTTTTTTTTTTTTTACATTATACTGTAGTCTATTAAGTGTGCAATAGCATGATGTCTAAAAAATGCACATGCCTTAATTAAAAAATACTTTATTACTAAAAAATTGCTGAACATCATCTGAGCTTTCAGCATGTCATAATCTTTTCAGTGATGGACGGTCCTCCTTGATGCTCATGACTGCTGGCTGATTAGGGTGGTGGCTGCTGAAGTTTGGGATGGCGGTAGCAGTTTCTTAAAATAACACAGCAATGAAGTTTGGCACATCAATTAACTCTTCCTTTCACAAACAATTTCTCGGCAGCATGCAATGCTGCTTGATGGCATTTTATCCACAGGAGGTTTTCAAAATTGGGGTCAATCCTCTCAAACCCTGACTCTGCTTTATCAACTAAGTTTACAGAACATTCTAAATCCTTTGTTGTCATTTCAACAGTCTTAAGAGCATCTTCATCATGAGTAGATTCTACCTCAAGAAACCATTTTCTTTGCACATCCATAAGAAGCAACTCCTCATCTTTTCAAGTTTTGTCACATCATTGGGCTAGCTCCACTTCTGATTCCAGTTCTCTTGCTATTCCTGCCCCATCCATGGTGATTGCCTCCACTGAAGTCTTGAACCTCCAATTTGAAAAAAAAAAAAAAAGCATATTTGTGAAGCACAATAAAGCAAAGGGTAATAAAAACAGGAGTACCTGTATACAAAATTGAGTGAATCAGACATCATTCGCATGATTGTTAAAAGAATTAAATGAGACAAATTATGTAAAGTTGCTTCTTAACCCTAGAGAGCTTTCCTTAAGTAATCCCCTAAGCTCTGCACTGAGGACTGCCTGCCTCTTCTCACTTACCTGTCACAACTGTCCTTTGCCGTTAGTGATTTTCCAAACCCATTTTTACAGATGAGGACATCTGTATTCAGAAAAGTCATATAACTAGCCCAATTCCTCACAACAATTTACAATATAGCCTCAGAGCAGGACTCAAACCCAGGACTACCTCACTCAAAAGTCTAGGCTATTACAGGAAGATAATCATTTTTTATCCTACCTCTTTGGTGATTAACAATCACTTGATGTGCTAAGAACATCAAATTTCTGATTTCAGACACTTGGGTGGCTCAGTGGTTGAGTGTCTGGCTTGAGCTCAGGTCGTGATCCCGGGTTTCTGGGATCGAGTCCCACATCAGGCTCCCTGCTATGAGCCTGCTTCTCCCTCTGCCTATGTCTCTGCCTCTTTCTCTGTGTCTCTCATGAATAAATAAATACCATCTTTAAAAAAAATTCTGATTTCATCTCAGTTCCTGAATCTGCATTTCCAGCACAGGGAATTACCAAATGCCTTGGTGGCTCTTATCACCAAGGACATAGGAGAACAACACTTCTGTCCACCTCTTTTTTTATTTTTTATGTTTAAAATGATCACTAACAAGAAAGATGATTTTCATCTTGCTTTTGGGTTTGCCTGAATCCTCTGATAAAAAGCTCTGGCCCAGGGTGAGGCATGTGTCAGCAGGATGGCCCTGTTCTTTCCTCCTGAGCCTTCTCGATGGCCTGCGTGGCGGCCAGCTGCTGGGAAATGGCTCAGTCTCATCCCCAGCGGTCCCTAGATAAATAGCTGAACTACCACATTCGTTGTTTTTGAATTCCCTCATTGTCTATAGGAAATCTCTGGCTAGCTGTGCTGGAAAGTCTGGAAACAGGTCAGCAAGAGAGGATCCAGGATTCCTTTCTGCGGTAGTCAGCCAGCTTGCTTGGTGCCTGGCTGGCCTCCAGGTTTTATAACACAAGGGGTGCAGTTCTGAAAAAGTGCAAACATCCTAGAGATTTCTCACAACGTTTCGATTTTTATCCATTTTCCCAGTTCCTGAGTCATTACTAATCTCTCCATCCTCATCAATTTAAATCTGCTTTTGAAAATAATGGGCAGCGAGCGAGATATAGAGGATCCTTCAAAGACATTTAAACCCTATGAAGTAATGATTAAAATACAGAAAACAACTGAAGTAATAATTCCTAACTATTATGCCTCTTCATTATGACTTTTCTGTGCATAAGATTAGATAAGCTCCATTTGTCTGGTAATTTTTTTTCCCATAGAGGATCCCCCAAACAGTGCCTGGCACAGTGCATTATCATGTGCTTAGTGAATATTTACTCAACAAGTGAAGGAAATAAAGTTTAACACATTTCTGCAGATATAAATACTCTTTTAATATATCATCAATCGTTGATAGTTCCAGACTGAGAGGGGTCATAGTAGTAGGTCACTTAAGAGAAAGAACAGCACCTTTCTCTCCCACATTAAAATGAAAGTTGGTATCCTGGGACAGAATTGGTCTAACAAAGATAAAATTAGGAAATTAATTTTCACTGCATCCAGCTTCTAAACCAAAAGTCACAACTTTCCCTTGTATGATCTGAATCCATCTCGCATTCATATTTTATTTAGTCTTTTTTCACGATGTTTTCAAAAATAAATAAGCCATTAAAAAATCAGGTTATTTCACATATAAATTCAGATTTCTGGCTTTCTTTGCAAAAATCAGACTAGCTGCCTACTTGAGGCCTATATTCCACATGATGACAATTATCTTGCTGACTTGGCCCCCCTGCATTATCCGGTAAGACAGTGTGGAGCAATGGTTAGTGTTTGGCTTGTTTGAAGGATCACACAATCTCTGCTCAGTAAGTGTCTCTGTTACCACTGGCATTAGTGCATCAACATCACCTTCAATATTATGATCAATATGTACTAACTCTGGATAGGACTATGGCTGGGGACTTCTGCTATAAATATTATAACATCTTTCTCCCTCCTCACTCCTTTCTCTGTAGGGCTCTAATCAGTGCTACTCAACATCCTAGCTACTAATCACAAGTGGTATTGAATGTCCGAAATGTGGACAGTGTCCTTAAGGGACCAAATTTTTAACTTTATTTAATTTTAGCAGATTTTAATTTAAGTAACCACACGCAGTGACAGACTGCTGTGGACAACACAGCTCTCGAACTTCACTCACAGGGACCTTTTTTTCCCTCCATCAAACAGCTCTCTGGATCTGAAACAAATTTACGTTCTATTGTAAGTGGCTGGCAATATTTTTAAAAGGTTATCTCTCTAAGGGTAATTTGCCAGTTTTGCATGATCAAAATGGCATTTAAAAATATGAATCCCTTGCATCCCCTTCCCCACCCATCATTCTGAGGTAGGATTTCATACTGTGTATTTTTAATAAGCTCTTCTAGGTGATTTTTATAACAAGGCAGATTTAATAAATCCTACCAAAGAAATAATTTTCCAAGGGGGATAAGGAAGAGGAGTCAGCTTGCATTATTCAAGCTGTGGACATTTTTGAACAACATATGCCGACCTCCCACCCTACCTCCTGCCATCCCACCCACCTCAACCTCTATCGCCTCTACTACCCACCTTCAAATCCACTGCTTTCTCTATGCCTCTCAGGGGAAGCATGACCCTCTGATATGTCATTTTACAGTAGATACTTTTTAAGATATGAGCCTGCTCTGTTCTCTGATGATGATTGATACCCCAAACCCACAAATGTCAGCCCCTGTAGCAAAGTTTGGACTACTTAACCCTGAACTTCTTTCCATCACTGTGTGAGTCATGATGTAACTCTGACCATGCTGTGCAATCATTTTTTCTTTCCTGAGACTTTGATTGGGAGTTCAAAAAGGATAATTTATTCTTGTCTGATGGTAGAATTGAGGCGATATAAGCTTGTGCTGAGGGATAGCCATATTAAGTCCTATCCCCATGACAGATCTGGTAAAGCTGATCCTCCAAAATTGAAGGATGAAGCAAAGGCTCAAAAGCAGAGAGAGAAGTCTCCTGGCCTTGAATGTGTGGAGAGAGGAACCTGACTTCATAGTGGCTTTCCAGTGAGGACGTCTACTGTGGGGAATGGCAGCTGGATCTGACCAGGTGATAGCTAAGAGGGAAGGTTACTGGCTAATATTATACAAGAACAGCCTGTCCCTTCTGCTCACCACTAAACTGTTTTCTCAGGAATCTGAGAGAATTGCAAGTTGGCCACTCACAGATCCAGGACAAACTTCTCTGCTACCTTGCATTTCATCAGTTTGCCCCCAAAACATACAAAACAAGTTCTACCCTTCCCACATTGTCTTAATTTTTCTCTCTTCCCCATCTCATACATTCTATTTACCTCATCGTCTCACATGTGAATAAACAGCATGTAAAATAGTCAAGCCAGCCTCCGAAGAAGCTACTTACGTGTCTCTGGGCTATTACACAACACCAACTCTTACTCCAGGTGGGCACTGAGCTCCTGTTAGCCTGGGGATGTGGCAGTCCCATATTCAAATAAACCCTCAGAGACATTCGCCAGGTGTGTGGGCAAGAAAAAGATGAGAATGCATGCTTTAGAACAGTGACTCTTGGGATCCCTGGGTGGCGCAGCGGTTTGGCGCCTGCCTTTGGCCCAGGGCGCGATCCTGGAGACCCGGGATCGAATCCCACATCGGGCTCCCGGTGCATGGAGCCTGCTTCTCCCTCTGCCTGTGTCTCTGCCTCTCTCTCTCTCTCTGTGACTATCATAAATAAATAAAAAAAAAAAAAAAAAAAAAAAAGAACAGTGACTCTCAAAATTCGGTGTCCACCTCAGCAGCAATTGAAAAGTACAGATTACAGGGCCATACACACAGAGATTCTTAATCCATAGGGCTAGGACAGATTTGAAAAACTGGAATTTTAAACAGCACCCTGGGGGTGCCTGGGTAGCTCAGTGGTTGAGCGTCTGCCTTTGGCTCAGGTCATGATCCCAGGGTCCTGGGATTGAGTCCTGCATCAGGTTCCCCACAGGGAGTCTGCTTCTCCCTCTGCCTATGTCTCTGCTTCTCTCTCTCTCTGTCTCTCACGAATAAATAAATAAAATCTTTTAAAAAAGATAAACAGCACCCTGGTCTTTCTGATCTACAGGGGTTTAAGAATTTTAATTTAAAAAGCACTGTCCTAGAGGAAACATTTCAGATAATAATAAAGGTGCTTGGAGTGTGCATGTATGCGTGTGTATGTGTCTGTGTGATGTGAAGGGATATGGTTTTTTAACATCAGAGGGGGGTTTCTCACAACCCTAAAGCCATATTTCCCTCTTATTGTATTGTAGTAATTGACTTACTGCCACTTGTGTCTGGAAGTCCAGCCCAGGCTCTTATTTGAGGGGAGAAAGCTGGGCTTAGGGATGTCTTGGGTCAAGCAAAGAGAAACAGATCCAGTACCTGGTAAACAGAAAGCCACATGTGAACTAAGTGGGTAACGACTGGCTCCAGAACTAACTGCCAAGTGGTGACAGAAAGTCCAGGGGATACTTTAAGTCTCGGTTTGAACAACTACTAATAATATGCACATGCTTTTTGGAGTCCATGAACCAGGATGAGGTTTCTCACACTCAGTAGTATGAACATTCTGGGTTGGATAATGCTTTATTTGGGGTGAGGAACAGGTTATTCTGTGCACTGTAAGATGTCTAAAGCATCCCTGGCCAGTCTACGCACTGGATGCCAGCAGCCCTTCATCCTCCAGGGGATCAAAAATTTCTCTGGATGTCCATTGTCAAATTTGCCCCAGGTTGAGAACCACCAGTATGAGACAGGGGGCAGGGAGAGGGGAATAGCCCCATTCGGGGCTCCCCTTGAAACGTTCACCTTGCCTAAAATTTTCTTTCACAGTAAAAGCAAAGGCATATGTATGCAGATGTGGTAGCAAGGAAGCCTCCCGTTTATGAACACAGGGTTTTAGTGGGTTTATGGGGAAGCTTCTTTCCTCAGAATTTGTCTGCGGTATTTTTAAATTTGTATAAATCCAGTTACAGCCATACAGACTCTTGTACAGCCAGATAAACAAACTCAGGGCAGACACAGCCACATCTTCATTAGCAACTCTGCAGGCAAATTCCCTGTCATTTTGAGATGTTTTGTATTCAAAGCAATTGCAGAAAGAGTATTTCTAGATTCTACTGCCTGCCTTAAATCTGTGGTTTTGTCTTTATTATTGGTGTGGCCTATTACTGCTGGCCAATTGTGCAATAAAATTTGCAGCTTAAGTTTGGTGTCGGTTTCTGTACAATCACAGCTGCTATCTCTCCAAACTCTGGGGAAAACACTAGTTCTAACAGTACTCATGGATCAATATAATATACATCCGGCCTTGGTGTTCAAGAAATCTGCATCTGAGCTCTCAGAGCCAAAACCATCTCCAGGAAGGGCTATGCTAGAGAAGAATAACTAAGTCACCCCCAGATTCAAATGTCTGCTTTCTGAGCAAGCTTGTGGATTGGGGTTCTGTGTGTGGTCAGTTTCTGAAAGCACAGCAATTGCTTCTCACATATCTTTTCCCCAATTACTAAGAGTCCACCACAATAATAAATCATAGACAAACAAGATTTCAGTAGAGGGGCTTTAGGTAGCACCTTGGCTTGTTTTGCTGCCTGTGTTTTATCTTTCTGTAAGGCCAAGTAGTATTTACCTTATGTTCTAAGGCTCAGAACTTGGAATTTACCTATCTTTAAGCATAAAATTCTTGCAGAAATTCTCCTTAAAATGTTGGCCAACTTCCCAGTCTTAGTTTTCATTTGAATTAAGTCACCCCCAGAAAGTTCCAACTACTGATTGTGCGGTAACAAGCTTCTCAGCACAGTTGGAGAAAGTGTTTCTGATTCTGCTCAGAACTCAGCAACCCACTTTAGACATTTATGACTTTTTCCTCTTCTGCCATAAAATGAGGGTGATAATTCATGTTCAACATTCTACACACCCTCAAGACAAAGTGCTGGGCTCTGGGTTAGGTGATGAGAAAAAAAAAGAAAGAGAAAGAAAGAAAGAAAGAAAGAAAGAAAGAAAGAAAGAAAGAAAGAAAGAAAGAAGGAAGGAAGGAAGGAAGGAAGGAAGGAAGGAAGGAAGGAAGGAAGGAAAGAAAGAAAGAAGAAAGACAGGCAGGCAGCTCCTACCTTTGGGAATCTAGTCCAGAAAGCATCATCTCCTTTCTAAGTAGGGTGGCTGGGGATAGGGCTGGAAGATATTCAAATAAAGAAAACAAATTTTCATAAATTCTTTGAAATCACAAGCAAAAGCTCATGTAGATTTAAGAACATTTTATATAGTGGGAAATTCCCGGAGTGATAGACTGTACTATTCTCCACTTATATTAAAATAAGATACTGCTCCAGGATTCTGAATTTAGCAGCTGTTGGCATATGTGTCTCTTGCCACACTCATAAAGATTTTTAATGTGCAATAAAGTAACATATAGCTCATCCCTTCTATGGTTGGATGCATTATTTATAATTAACTAACTTTGTACCATCTTCATGTGTGGAAGAAGCAATAATAGGAGCTATCCATTTTTAGTTCACAGGAAACAAGACTCTATTTATTTTTCATAGTGCCATTTACCTACCACCCTTTCTGCCAATGATCTGAATTGTTTAGCTATAGTTCTTATTTATTTCAACACACTCACAACTGAGAGATGATGCCTGTTCAAAGTGAATTAGCCTGAAAGCTAACCTGAAAATACTGAGAAGTTAGATGTATCTTGCTTCAGTGCAGGTGCATGGGGTAAAACTGAAAGACCACCATGTCTGTACCTGATTCGTTCATAGGTAAAATGAAAATGATCATACTGATGAGAATAAATCTGAAATAAACATTGGATGGGAGTTAAGATATTGGCCTGGCAGACGTTAGAGGTCATAATAATTCTCCATGATTCACTTTGCCCTAGCATCATGAAGAACTCTGGATCTAGAGAATGAAAGAACTCCCATCCACATGTTTTGTTCTGAGAAATGGTCTGCATATTTACTCACTGTATTTACTAACACTAATTCCTAGACAGCTTCCAAAGCTCTCTTTCGGAAAAAAAAAAAAAATTACAGGAATCTCTGCATTTGGGCTCCTCTTTCCCTGAGCTCTACTCTCTCCCATTAAGGAGGCTGGAAGCCACTCTGGGTCACAGAAGGGACAGTCCAGACATTTGCAGGAAGTTCTGTCTTTGGGGTTCAGAGGAGAGCCCTTGTTTCAGAATGCACCTCTGTGACCCTGCTCTATGGGAGCCCAACTGTTAAAGGTACAACTCATTTCAAACACAGATGCAGAACTTACAGAGAGGATTGAGAGATTGCTAATGACCTGAAGGAACTTTGACTATAGTACAGGAGTAAGCACAAAACAAAGGACCTAAGGGCTGGATATAGATACAAATCATAAAGTGCTCGAGTAATTCATTCTAACTTGAAAACCTAAGAGGTATTTTTAGAGGAATTTAAGCATCTGAGCAGAGATGAGGATGATAAAAAAGAACTTCAGTAGTCAGAAAAATCGCAACTGGTCACTGGGGTTGCTACTGGGCAGAGGAGCCATAGGGAAAAAAGTGAGATATCTTATATCTAAGATAAATTATTTGAAATTTTTTCTGCTAGTAATGGTCTACCATGTAGTCATAAAAAGAAATGATCTAAGCAAGGCACTCAGTTTTTAATGGACGAACCTGTCCATTTTAGCAAAATGGAATGGAATTGGAGGGGTATGAAGGTATCACCAATCCCCAACTGGGGATAGGCTTGTTTGTTGCTGAGGCTTGATATTTTACTGGGTTGCTATGATTCCTAAGTTACTATAATAGTGGAGATCAGACCTTGGGTTGGCTCAGATATCTGTGAGAAATTCCATATGTCGAATACAACGGGATTCACAACTGCTCCAGCGTTTCTGAGCCGCGGAGTTGCATGCAGGTGTCATAGTAACTGAGACACACTGTCTCCTGCTTGTGGGTCTTTACCGAATTCCCGTTTTCATTTCTTTAATGAGGAAGAGATCCTTCCCCTTGTTTGTCCCACACCGCCTCATATTATACTGCCGGATAAATTATTTCAATCAATAAAACTGATTAGCCTTTTTGTTTTCCTCTGATCTTTAGCATCTGTGCTCCCGAAGTCATTCTCATATTAATCTGGAATATTGATTTTGCCTTTCTAAATGACAGCGCCCTCGGCCAAGCTGCCTCTCATCCCTTCTTCCCCATCCACTGCTCCTCCTAACCTGACGTCCTCAGCTTTATCCCGCCTGTCGCCGCTTCTGTCATTTGCAATCACGCCCGGGGACTCCTGTCTCTCTCCCACCCCCAGCCCGCCAGTCCTCTCCCCCGATAACCAAAGGGAAGGAGGATCATCGGTAGGACACGGTCACTAGGGCGAGGGCTTCAGACAACTGCACTTCTGCACTGCCCCGTCTCCAGGTCCGATTCCCCACCGCAGCCCGGAACTCGCCAGACACCCGCCAACTCAACTCGCTTTAGGATCCAGGGATGGGGCGTTCAGCCCCGCCCCGGCCCCGCCCTTGACCCCGCCCCCGCCCCGCCCCCTGCCCGGCTGCCCGCGTCGCCTTCTCTCTCTGTCTCCAGGACCCCCGGCCCTAAACCCCGCCCCCGTCTCGCTCCCGCCCCGCCTACGGCCCGCATCGCAGTCTCTCTCCCTGTCCCGTGTCCTGATGCCCCGCCCCTGGCCCCGCCCCTCCCCGCCCCGCCCATCGTTCGCGTTCCCCCGCCCACGTTCTTCCCGGGCCTGAGGCCCCGCCCCCGGCCCCGCCCCCGGCCCGCTCCCGCCCCGCCCCCCGCCCCCGGCCCGCGTCGGAGTCTCCCTCCCTCCCATGTCCCGAGGCCCCGCCCCCGGCCCCGCCCCCGGCCCGTTCCCGCCCCGCCCATCGCTCGCATTCCCCCTCCCACGTCCTTCCCGGGCCTGAGGCCCCGCCCCGGCCCCGCCCCGGCCCCGCCCCCGTCTCGCTCCCGCCCCGCCCCCGGCCCGCGTCGCCGTCTCTCGCCCTCCCCGGGCCGCGCGGCCGGAGCTGGCACCGAGGAGCGGCGGCCGCGGCGGCATCGCGGCCTGGGGACGCCCTCGCTCCGCCGGGCTCGGCGCGCGGGAGAGCGCGGGTGGCGCGCGGATCTGCGTCCCGCGGCGCGGGGCTGCCCGGAGCGTCCGGCGGTCCCCGAGGGCGGGCGTGTCCGCGCGGCGCGGGGCGCGGGGCGCGGGGCGCGGGGCGGGGGCGGGGGCGGCGCGGGGCCGCAGCCCGTGGGAGCGCGGGGGGCGCCGAGCGCGGGGCGCGGGGAGCCCTGCGGGGCCGGCGCGGCCCGGCTCCCGGCCGGAGCAGTTTTCTCGAACTCTCCGCCTCGTCCTCCGCGGGGCCCGGCGCTGCCGGGAGACCCCGTCCACAGCGGCGCAAGGTAAGCGGACCTGGCGGCTGAGGGCTCGCTCGTCCCGGACCGCGGCCGGAGGTCGGGGGCGGGGAGCGGAGCACGGGGCGGCACGACCGTAGGAAGCGAGCGGGGAGGAAGCAAAGCATGCAACAGGCGGGCGGCGCAGGGACGTCTGGCGTTACCGCTGCCTGCGGAGGAGACTTGTCCTGGGCTGAAACTTGGTCGGGCTCTTCGGCGCCGCGGACGGGCAGAGGCGGCCCGCGCCGTGGCCGGGGTCTCAGCTCCCCCTGGCGGCCGCTGGTCGGGCTGGACGGCGGGGCTAGGCTGCAGGTGAGGCTGCGGCGTCGGAGCTCGGCGCTCGCCGCAAGCCCACACGGCCCTTCCGGCTTCTGCCTTCTGCCCCCGAGCCCTCTGCGGCCAGAGCAGCCAGTGACAGCAGGACTCGTCTTTCGTGTTAACTGCGCTTGAATAAACAAACAAACAAACAAAAGGCACGCTGAGTGGGTAAAGCAAGCCCCAGCTAGCACAGGTGCTGCGGCAAAGTTGCCTCTAGCAGCGGCTGGTCATCCGCCACCTTCCCGGGTCGTCCCCGCTGTGCATCTGCAAGCCTGAGGGTCGAAGAGAGCCCCGCGAGCTAACTTAGATTGTATTCGGTGACGGGTGCTGTCGGGGCCCTGCAGCTCCTGTCAGCGCAGAGCATGTAAGTCCCCCGTTCGTGCCCACTCCCAGGGTATCTGTAGCCTCAGAGAATTTTTTCTTTTTGTTTTTCTTTTTTTTCCTCCAGAAAGGAGGTCATGCGAAAGGAACAGGAAAGAGCCGTCAGTCTTGGTGAAAGGGGAAGTTTTCTTTCCCAGGCGGTGGTTACTTCGTGATTGGAAAAGAAGTACGTAGGTGGCCGAAGAGATCAGAGTTTTGTAGTTGTACAGATGAAGCTGATAAGGGACGACGTGAAGAGACTTGCCCTGGGTCATCGTGGGGGATGATGATGAGTAAGTAAGCCTGAACAAGACAGATTGGCAAGGAGGGCAGAGATTTTGAGTTTTTGAAATCAAGTAGGACTTTGAAACACTTGTGGAGGATGCTCTTTTCCCAAAAATGGAAGAAGAAAAAATTTTCAAAGCAGAAGTGTAAAAAGTGGAGAGGGGATAAGGACCAAGTCAACTTCAAGAATTTCAGTACTTCATCAGCTCCTTTGGGCAGACGCAGGCACCAGCATCATCTGTGTGGGTGATTTTTTATCACCAGACATGGTTTCCTATCCTAGGAATGGTTTCTTAATTTGGATTTTTAGAGTACTTACTTTTTTTTTTTTTTTTTTTGACAATGTGTGTTTTGACTCTTCATGTTAGATTTATGTAAAGGAAGTAAATCCCGAATTCCTAGTATCTTTGACTCTACCACTGTTTGCTGTGCGATACAGAAACATTAGAGGTTTTAACATTCCTTGAAATTTTATTGGAAGCAAAACTGTGTCAGGGACACAGATAGATGCTGTAAGTTTCTCTTTTTGGCGACCCTGCTTGCTTTGAATGAACCGAATGTCAGCTGGATTTCACAGCATGTATGATTTACAGTCTGTTTTATCAAGGCCTTAAATGTATGTCTTATCCTAGGCAGATGGGAAATACGCGGAGCACTGTGTTTGACATGTATGCCTAAGGAAGGGAACTCCCCGATGGATCATGGCGTTAATGTTTACAGGACATTTCTTATTTTTAGCTTTAGTGGTGTTTGCTTTCTCTACTTTTGAGGAATCTGTGAGCAATTACTCTGACTGGGCAGTTTTCACAGATGATATAGATCAGTTTAAGACGCAGAAAGTGCAAGATTTCAAACCCAATCACAAGCTGAAGAAAAGTATGCTTCATCCAAGTTTATATTTCGATGCTGGAGAAATCCAGGCAATGAGACAGAAGTCTCGTACAAGCCATTTGCATCTCTTTCGAGCTATCAGAAGTGCAGTAACAGTTATGCTGTCCAACCCCACATACTACCTACCTCCACCCAAGCATGCTGATTTTGCTGCCAAGTGGAATGAAATTTATGGTAACAATCTGCCTCCTTTAGCACTGTACTGTTTGTTAAGCCCAGAAGACAAAGTCGCCTTTGAGTTTATCTTGGAATATATGGACAGGATGGTTGGCTACAAAGACTGGCTAGTTGAGAATGCACCAGGGGATGAGGTTCCAGTTGGCCATTCCTTAACAGGTTTTGCCACTGCCTTTGACTTTTTATATAACTTACTAGATGGTCATCGAAGACAAAAATACCTGGAAAAAATATGGGCTGTTACTGAGGAGATGTATGAGTATTCCAAGGTCCGTTCGTGGGGCAAACAACTTCTCCATAATCACCAGGCGACTAACATGGTAGCATTACTCACCGGGGCTTTGGTGACTGGGGCAGATAAAGGATCCAAAGCAAATATATGGAAACAAGTTGTAGTAGATGTGATGGAAAAGACCATGTTTCTGTTGAATCACATTGTTGATGGTTCTCTGGATGAAGGTGTGGCCTATGGAAGCTACACAGCTAAATCAGTCACACAGTATGTTTTTCTAGCCCAGCGCCATTTTAATATCAACAACTTGGATAATAACTGGTTAAAAATGCACTTTTGGTTCTATTATGCCACCCTTTTACCAGGCTTCCAAAGAACTGTGGGTATAGCAGATTCCAATTATAATTGGTTTTATGGTCCAGAGAGCCAGTTGGTGTTTTTGGATAAGTTTATCTTAAAGAATGGAGCTGGGAATTGGTTAGCTCAGCAAATTAGAAGGCACCGACCTAAGGATGGACCGATGGTCCCCTCCACTGCCCAGAGGTGGAGTACTCTTCACACTGAATTCATCTGGTATGATCCCCAGCTCACCCCACAGCCTCCTGCTGAATACGGTACTGCAAAAATGCACATATTCCCTAACTGGGGTGTTGTCACTTACGGAGCTGGGTTACCAAATACGCAGACCAATACATTTGTGTCTTTTAAATCTGGGAAGCTAGGGGGGCGAGCTGTGTATGACATAGTTCACTTTCAGCCATACTCCTGGATTGATGGGTGGAGAAGCTTTAACCCAGGACATGAACATCCAGATCAGAACTCATTTACTTTTGCCCCCAATGGGCAAGTATTTGTTTCTGAAGCTCTCTATGGACCCAAGCTGAGCCACCTAAACAATGTACTGGTGTTTGCTCCATCACCCACAAGCCAGTGTAATAAGCCCTGGGAAGGTCAAC
Organism: Vulpes lagopus; assembly: GCF_018345385.1. NCBI lineage: Eukaryota > Metazoa > Chordata > Mammalia > Carnivora > Canidae > Vulpes > Vulpes lagopus. The sequence continues at coordinate 48,753,042 of NC_054847.1, read as the reverse complement.
TGGGAGAATGTGCACAGTGGCTCAAGTGGACCGGTGAGGAGGCTGGTGATGCAGCAGGGGAAGTCATTACTGCCTCTCAACACGGAGAAATGATATTTGTGAGTGGGGAAGCAGTGTCTGCTTACTCTTCAGCAATGAAGCTGAAAAGTGTGTATCGTGCTTTGCTTCTCTTAAATTCTCAAACGTTGCTGGTTGTTGATCACGTTGAGCGGCAAGACAATTCCCCAATAAAATCTGTCAGTGCCTTCTTTCATAATCTGGACATCGATTTTAAGTACATCCCATATAGGTTTATGAACAGGTACAATGGCGCCATGATGGATGTGTGGGATGCACACTACAGAATGTTCTGGTTTGATCATCGTGGCAATAGTCCCATTGCTAGTATACAAGAGGCAGAGCAAGCTGCTGAATTTAAGAAACGGTGGACTCAATTCGTTAATGTTACATTTCAGATGGAATCCACGATCACAAGAATTGCATATGTCTTTTATGGGCCATATGTCAATGTTTCCAGCTGCAGATTTATCGATAATTCCAATTCTGGACTTCAGATTTCTCTCAGTGTCAATAATACTGAACATGTCGTTTCCATTGTAACTGACTACCATAACCTGAAGACAAGGTTCAATTACCTGGGTTTTGGTGGCTTTGCCAATGTGGCTGACCAGGGCCAGATAACCCGATTTGGTTTGGGCACTCAAGCAATAGCAAAGCCCATAAGACATGATAGGGTTATTTTCCCCTTTGGATTTAAATTTAATATAGCAGTCGGATTGATTTTGTGCATTAGCTTGGTGATTTTAACCTTTCAGTGGCGGTTTTACCTTTCTTTTAGAAAGCTAATGCGGTGGATCCTAATCCTTGTTATTGCCTTGTGGTTTATTGAGCTGCTGGATGTGTGGAGCACTTGCACTCAGCCCATCTGTGCAAAATGGGCAAGGACGGAGGCCGAGGCAAGCCTGAAGTCTTTGTCTTCCGAAGGGCACCACATCGATCTTCCCAACGTCGTCATTACCTCACTTCCTGGTTCGGGGGCTGAAATTCTCAAACAACTTTTTTTCAACAGTAGTGATTTTCTCTATATCAGAGTTCCTACAACCTACATCGATATTCCTGAAACTGAATTTGAAATTGACTCATTTGTAGACGCCTGTGAATGGAAGGCATCTGATATCCACAGTGTGCATTTCCGTTTGCTCCGAGGCTGGTTGCAGTCCTTAGTTCAAGACACGAAACTACATTTGCAAAACATCCATCTGCATGAACCCAGTAGGGGTAAACTGGCCCAATATTTTACAGCGAATAAGGACAAAAAAAGAAAATTGAAAAGGAGAGAGTCTTTGCCAGAACAAAGAAGTAGAATGAAAGGCACCTTTGATAGAGATGCTGAATATATTAGGGCTTTGAGGAGACACCTGGTCTATTACCCAACCGCACGTCCTGTGCTCAGCTTAAGCAGCGGGAGCTGGACCTTAAAGCTTCATTTTTTTCAGGAAGTTTTAGGAGCTTCTATGAGGGCATTGTACATAGTAAGGGACCCTCGGGCATGGATTTATTCAATGCTGTACAGTAGTAAACCAAGTCTCTACTCTTTGAAAAATGTACCAGAGCACTTAGCTAAATTGTTTAAAATAGAAGGAGGTAAAGGAAAATGTAACTTAAATTCAGGTTATGCTTTCGAATATGAATCGTTGAGGAAAGAATTATCAAAATCCAAGTCAAATGCAGTCTCCCTGTTGTCTCATTTGTGGCTGGCAAACACAGCAGCAGCCCTGAGAATAAATACAGATTTGCTGCCTACCAGCTACCAGCTGATCAAGTTTGAAGATATTGTACATTTTCCTCAGAAAACCACTGAAAGGATTTTTGCCTTTCTTGGAATACCTTTGTCTCCTGCTAGTTTAAACCAAATACTGTTTGCCACCTCCACAAACCTTTTCTATCTTCCCTACGAAGGGGAGATATCACCAACTAATACTAATGTTTGGAAACAAAACCTGCCTAGAGATGAAATTAAATTGATTGAGAACATCTGCTGGACACTGATGGAGCATCTAGGATATCCAAAGTTTATGGACTAAATGCTGCAGGTCAGCAGAGATTTGCACTAATACTTTGCAACCCGGTTTGTGGATGTGAATTAACGAGAGTTTGTTTATTCTTGTACTATGTGCGTGTGTGTGCGTGTGCGCGTGTGTTCAGTTTGTTACTTGCACAGAGATTATTTTAAAAATAGGCACCATATTTGGTCTAGCAGGATTTATTTTTACATCACTGCTATCCCTGCCTTTGTTTCTGAATTTTTTTTTTTTTTTCCTGCCGAAATGTTCCTACTACAGAGGCATAGATGAAGTTATGTGATGGTGGTCGGGGGAGGTAGGAAGATTTTACAGGTTTTCGTCTAGCCGTCTCCCTCGTCTGTAACTGTGCTGATCTATCTTGGAACCTCAAACACTGCTAAAGGCCTTTCAATTGCTGCTTTGCCCAAGCATCTCTTCCTTTCAAGATGGACTACAAAAGTTCCTTATCTTTTTTAAAGGATCTTCTAACACATTTATCTTGCACCAAAAAAAAAAAAAAAAAAAATGTTTTTTTTTTTTTGTATTTTTTTTTTTAACTGTATATAATGTTCAGTGTTATCACTGGGGAAATGGTGAAAGCTCCTATCGGAACTATAGGATTCCTTCTGGAAAAAATACAGATGGAAACACAGAATGAACATTTTTTTTGAGGTCAGCAACAGTGATCTCAAAAGCCTCCTTAAAGTTTTTTACTTAGAAGTAATAAAGAGTCAGTCTTTGAACAATCTGGGTGCCAAGGGCTGGTAGAGTATTTTAGACTTGCCTGTCTGTTTAAAACTCTCCTTTCTCTTTCTTGCCTCCTTGAAGCTACAGCTGTTCCCATCACACCACTTGCACCGCACCATGTCCTTTCTGTCACTGTCATGCAGAACAGTCCGTTGTTACTAATTGTTGAAGTCCCGACATTGGTGGGGATTTTTTTTTTCCCTGATGATTAATTTTGCATTAAAGCCTGACACTTAGAATCAAATTTCTTTTTGTGGAATTATCACTGCATGACTCAGAGAAAGCAATGCCACTGCTGCCAGTGTTTTTTTAGACTGGAAACAGAGTTGGAAAACTGCCTGACTTATCCTGCATCCCTTTGAATGAGTTTACAGACTGCCAGTGTCTGCAAAAGTTGAAGGCAAATGGGAGATGATGTCAGAGGCATCTGTTTCCTTTACCATCTGCATCTTATTATAAATGTAGTCGTCATAAAATGTGGTTCATTTTATTTTGGTAAGCTCTGAAATCAAAATGCCGTGCCATTATAAGCCAGTGCAGTAATTACAATGCATTGGATAGATACCATTACGCAGTGTCGAGACCTGATGAAAATCTCTGTACAGATTGCAGTCTTCCTGACGTTTCAGACTAGTTTCCTCAAGCTCTCGAACACTTGGGAGTCTGTCATTCTGACCTAGATAAAAGTGGTTCTTTCTCAGTAGTTTGTTATGTCAAAATGTGCCTCCAGAGTGATAAAGCTGTGGATATGTTACATTCCAGCTAAACCTAACGTGGCTGTCATTTCTCTTCCACTATAGCATGAATGCAGACCACTCCTGTTCCCCTACATCTCCTTCCTTCCCACTGCTCTCCCTTTCTCTTCACAATGTCAAAATTAATGCAATCATATTGTATTAATATAGGTTGAGAGGGCAGCTGAAGACCTGAATCTACAGTTATTCTCAAGGAAGGTTATTCTACCTATCTCAGGGTTATCAACAACCATGTAAAAATTGCTCCATGGATGAGAACACTGTTTCCATTATTGGGCATAGTGTCAGTGTTTGCTTTCAATTCCCAGGATGTGTGATCTCAAATCAGATCAAATAAGGCTTTGGGTTGGCAGTAATAGCAGATCTGCTCAAGGTAAGAATTACAAATGTGTGCAGAACCTGTACCACTGCCTTTTAACTTTGCAGAAACACCCCCACGGGGAAGGAGGGAACCAGCTTGAGTATGGGGAGGAATCCGAGGAGAGGTGGGGAAAACAATAAAGAATAGCTGTGTGAATGATACGGGGGCATGTTATTGATAGCTAAGGAAAGGGACAGATTTACCAAAATGTTCTTCACTGTGTGTCCTTTCACCCCCACACAGCAATGCTAAGGTGAGTCTCCCTGGCACTGTCCTCGCCCACTTGCACCCCAAGGGAAAGTTTGCTGGAAGAGACCTCTATTTACAGATTTCCCACGTGAGGAATGTGATGGGTGAGGGATGACCCAGCCATTGGATCTGCACGCAAATGTTCATGCTTGGGACCCCTTGCCTTATACTAATGCCTGAGGTGACCGGCACCCAGAACATCCAGGTCCTGCATCCTTAGGGTGTTAGATCCAGAAAAATTCAAAAAGTCTCCACACTTAATTTTATTCTTACCATCTTGAAAATAATTAAAGGGATCATTGTCACTATGTGACACTTCTAAAGGAAACACCTGTCCTCTGTGTAATTTACCCCTTTCTATATTAATGTTCTCAGACTTAGACCTAATTGGGATAAAAAACTGTTATTAAAATAATAGAATTTAAGTCTTGAAATTACAAAAAAAAGACTTTACTCACGAGTAACAAATGCAGTGGTAATAATATATATGGTTCTCAAAAGTTAGAAATAATGCAAATTACTCACTTCGGATGAAAGAATAAGACCATATCCAGAACTGAGTTTACTGTAATGAATTCTGGAGAGAATAGGACATAGGAGACTCTCTTCAGGAAAAGCAAGATGAATTGATGAATTGATGCGCATGCCTAAATTTAATTGATAGAAACCTAAAGTGGCACAAGTTTTAAGCAAATAACAAGAATATGTACATATTAGGCAAGTACCTGTTAATAAAGGTTTTAAATTTAAAAAAAAAAAGCCCACATACATATTAGATGTAGACCCCAAATATTAAACCTTTGGTTGGCTGTCTTTTTAAACCAACAGAGAATTAGTAAATACCTGGCAAGAATGGGGTGTTAAAACTCCCAGGCATGGCAGAGGACTTCCAAGAAACCTTCAGCAAATGTATTCAAAGAAGAAGCTGCCCTCCACCCACACCAGTGCATCTTAAACATTTTCCTTTTGTGGAAGTGTTGCATACTTTTGATTAACATTGTTTATCAGCACTTTCCGGTGCATCATCAAAGATCCTAGCCATTCTTGATATATATGTAAAGTATATCCAATTACGTGTGAGTAGTCATTAGCAATGGTTTTAAAATCACTACATTTGATTGGCTTGATTAACTGATGATAATTAGAAAAATATTCACTGATTAATTTAGGAAAAAAAATGTAAGTAGAAGGCAATATGTAATACCATTTCCAGAGGTAAGGATGCCTAATATAGAAGATATCAAGGAATTTAACATGTGGACTATTTACTGCTTATTTAAGTGTGGCTAAAGTGTGCCTAATATATATAAAATATCTGCTAAGGCAATTTTTTCCATTACTTGATCAGTGTCATTCCCTTCATGTTGGCAGAAAAATTCAAATAATATCCTAAGAACTAAATGAATTTTTGCACAAAGGATGATAGGAACGTCAAGCAATAGATTCTAACATTCTCTAACTTGTAGATGCTTGAGCTATAATTTACATGAGCTTTTGTTACATTTATTTCAAGTAACATGTACATATTTAATTAATTCTGTTTCCAAAGATAGGTTCAGCTAAGGCTTCCAAAGGATAGAGGGTTTCATTTTTTGTGTTTGTTTTGTTTTTCACACTTACCCAATTATTCAGTGAAGAAAAGATAGACTGAGATCATAAACTAGCGTATTGGAACTATGTGTATAACAAGACTCCACTACGAGTAAATGAAAAGCTAAAGGCAACTTGGCTATGGTCGGGATAATTTTCTAATAACTCTCTTTAGATCTTTGGGTGACTGCAAGGATTTTATGTGGAGCTGAGAAGGCAGGGACTTGAAACGGGGCACATTGAATACTGAAATTCAGCCTCAGAATTTCAGCTACAAAACTTGTACCTTTCAGTGATGGTGCTTAATCCCAGCTCTATCTCTGACTTTGACTCATTGCATTCTTTATACATCACCCCAGTTACTAAATGGCAAGAGCATCCCTGTACTATCCACCTGTGCTCTACATTTGTCCCTGCTGCTATTGGTAAGATCTTCATGCTGCATATGTTACTCATGAAAAAGATTACCTGAGACATTTTGAGTTTGGTGCACAGGACTGGCATGGAACTTTTTATTTTTTTATTTTATTTTTTTAAAGAAGGGTCTTTAGCGAATGAATCTCTGATGTGCTCCTCATTGAGCTGTAGGATTTTAGGTCTCCTAAAATCCTCACAACAACTTTACATGGTACTTCTTTTACAAATAAATTTGAAACCCTTATTATCTCTATAGGAAATATAGTTTTTTTGCAAGGGAATTTTTAGTGGATATACAGTTTATAAGTTCATTTATTCGCTATACCTTTTGGGTATCTATCTTTTGGATCCTTTTTTTTTTTTTTTTTAATCTTATGGATCCTGACCAGTGTGAGGGAAGAACAGAAAAATCAGTTGACTGTGTCCCTGCTGTGTGAGGAATTGGCAGTCTTTACAGACTTCAAAGCTAATAGGAATTCACCAAGAAGTCGACAAGGGGGAACATGCCAGGTAGTGATGACCACCAGAGGAAAGACACTAAATAGTTGTTTTTCAGTAGACCTGGTTTCTTTATTTCTGAAACGGTGGTTGTGAGGAAAGGAGTCATTTACTGAGAGGAAGTTATGACTGGTAAACTTGGATGAAGATCACCACTTTTTTTTTTTTTTTCTAAATTAGGTTTTGGCTCTGGCCGTCATAGGACATCCCATCAATGAGTAGCTTTTCCAAAAGACCAGTGTCAATAGAACAAAACCAGCACTCGCTCTTTCCCCATTCCCACTCACTCAACCAACACTATTCACAACAAAGAAATTTGGTTGTAGGTGAGTATCAAGACATACTCTGAAAAGAATGTGTGAATGAGGTCTGACTGATGTGTGTGTGTGCAGATCATTCTAGTAATGGCAGTAAGAAGGATAACACCATGTTCTTGATCCAGAGTCCAACTGGCCAATAGCATCTTTTCCTGTTCCTCCTCTCCCAGTGCTTCCAGACCCACATTGCTAGGTACAGCTATCAATACTGGGAATGCAAAAGTGAACAAAACCTGTGGCGCTGACAGTCTAGTGGGGATTAGAAAGAAACACATTCTTATTTTGCATTTCACAATGTTTCTAGTTCAAAGGAGTCTACAGCAAATGGGAGTCCATACTTGTGTCAAATCTGTGACTAACAATCTAATATACTCAAGTGGAATTCAAATTAAGGAAAAAAAAATCTGGTCTTTCCTACGTCATGTAAATAATACCAGCAGGAAGGGAGGAAAAGAGAAAGGAAGGAAGGAAGGAAAGGAGGGAGCGAGGAAGGAAGGAATGAATGAATTTAGAGCACAGAAAGTAAGGTACACAGGAGAATACTTCTATAACAATTGTGTTAATTCTATGAACTATTTAAAAATCTCTTTGAAATCTTATTGTAGGTAAACCTTAAGAAAAATGATAAAGTATAATTTGAGCAAATCTTTTTCATAATACACTACAATTACCCTTTCTGTTTTATTTCTTTAAACTATTTTTGTATTGTGCACTCTTAAGATCAAATGTAATTTTTTGAAGTATATTAGCTAACACTGATGTTGAATTTTACTTATATGTTTCAGGTTTTCAAATGTCAGAGATATGTGATGTTTTACCTTATGTCATCTTCCTCTCTCTTTGGGATATACACATTGTTCTTAATGGTTTAAGGAAGCAAACTTTCACACACATGCATCACCTGCGCTGCTCTTCATTCATATTATTTTTCTTTTCGGAAACGGATTGAGCTCCCAGTCACTGTCACCTGCCTCACTTAGGATGTGAGCACTAGAAACTCTTCAATCCCTGCATTAAAATCTGGCACCCCTCTGTACACAATGCATAACACACTTCTTACTTATTGCATGATGCAAATAATGCTCTAAACCCTTATTGTACTACAGTGAAAGAATATTGCCCATTTTTTCTGGTATTTATTTATTATTTTAATTATGTCTTCATTTATTCCTTCACTTTGTTCCAAAAGATTCATTTTATTGTAGATTGGTTTAAAGTACATGAGATTTTAAAATATGGCTATTTTAACTATATTACATCTTTTTAATCTGATGCTTAAGGTCATATTTCACAAAACTTTGAAGGGGAGATTTATTCATGTGTAAAAAAAACACAATATGACCAACAAGTGATGAAATTGCTTTCGTAAGATACCTATACAAAGATAAGTGAATATAAAGAATGCAGTTAATAAAAGTCAGGTGTTTTTACTTTTCATTATCAGACATTAACCTGAGCCCTGTGGCTATTTCAATGCTAACAGTGCACAGCATGCTTACAGTGGGTTTTTGAGCACCAACAAACTTGTGGTTACTTCTCCGGAGTTACTAAAATGAACTGAATTGCACACACATTCAATTTGTCTTCTACCCACCACTAATTATAAAACTATCAAAAAATGCCCTTGTGGAACACATGAGTAGAAAGGTACCTGCTTGTGCACACAAGTGCCCACTTGGCAGAGTTGCATTACCATAAGAGGCCTACGGCCTTCTCTGAATAACTAGCAGACAACTCCTGGGGGTCTTCCACAGGCTGTTTGTACCTTCCCCCATTTCCTTACTTAATTTGAAGGAGGCCATTTCTGTTAAAATGTTACATTTATATAACACTTTTATATATTATATGAGCTTTGAAATTAGAAAAAAAAAAAACCCTGAATACAAACCCTAGGTCAGTAAGTACTGACCAGCTGTAAGGTTTGGGGCAACTTTCCTAATTTTACGTCTCCATTACCCCTCTGTAAAACTTCCCTAGAGTCGATGCATGGATTAAATAAAACTACATGTAAAAAATCATGGAACAGTACTTGTTTCCTCTTTGTGATCACCTACAATTCTCTGGTCTTTTATACTTTAGTTTAGTATTTAAATTATCCTCTATTTTACCATAGTATTGGACATATCAATTGAGTCAAAGGAACATAAAATCACACTTATATAATTAATGCATTAATTGAAAGCAGTGCTTTATGTTCCCATTTCAAGAAAAAAAAAATATTGCAACTTTCACTTAGTTCAGCTTCCATGTCTTTGTCCTTTCCAGAGTCACAGGTCTTTCGCTATTTTTTTTTTCCAGAGTATATCATATACTGAGTTTCATTGAGATAGAGACCATTTTGAATTTAATTGTGATGCTATGGAAATCATATTTCATATCACAAGTGCCATTTGTGTAACACTAAGCATAATTTTATGCCCATACCTTTATTCAACAGATACTTAATTCTGATCTTCTGTATTGTAAGCATTGTATTTTTTCTATTTTATTTTTTCCACTTACTATGAAGTGAGCATGAAAGCTGAGGTATTTAAGACTATGTGGGAATATCACTCCAAACAAAGATTGCATCAACATATACAATTATTTGATCTGTGAAGAATATTTTTATGTTAAATCACATGTCATTTGCACATATTCTTTGGCTGGGGTAAAATTCTACGGTTCCTTATCCTATAGTTGATTCTTGGTAGGTTTGGATGCTTTCTGACTTCCATGGCTATATATGGGGACCCAAGAGTAAATTCCAGAGCCTCTAGCCAGTAACTCAGCCTTCCAACAACGAGTGCAAAAGAGAATGCCCGTCTGTATTGGGTCCAACTGCTGCAGACCTATGGTAGTAGGATTCATACCATTGATAGAAATTCCGTTCCCTGATGATTTTCCTTTGGTATTGCTCTCTACATTCTTACTAGGTGTGGTTCACTATATATATTAGAAATTACTACTGTGTTGATACATTTTTCCTTTGTTAGATATTTTTCTTTTAATTTGAGAAGTGGGGAGGGAGAGAGAGAGAGAGAGAGAGAGAGAGAGAGAGAATGCACACGAGTGGTAGAGAGGGGGAGAAGCAGACTCCTTGCTCAGCAAGGAGCCCCACGTGTGGCTCGATCCCAGGACCCAGGAATCATGACCTGAGTGGAAGGCAGACGTTTAACCAATTGAGCCACCCAGGTGCCCCTATTATGCTGATCCTTGCACATGCCAACTCTACTTCCCTCCCTTATCAACCTGTAGATATTATGGGTATTCAAAATAGGTTACAGTAATATGTTGACATTGAAAAGTTGTGTTGACCCTATCTGGGAAGTCAGAAGCCCTCCTCTATGATATTGATAAGTTTCTGTGGCCAGAGGTGGAACTTAAGAGTGAGAATCTATATACTCACATATTCTACATTCTGGTACAAAGCGTATTTGAGGGACGCCTGGGTGGCTTAGTAGTTGAGCGTCTGCCTTTGGCTGAGGGCCTGAACCCGGGGCCTGGGATCAAGTCCTCCATGGGGCTCCCTGTGGGGAGCCTGCATCTCCTCCTGCCTATGTCTCTGCCTCTTTCTCTCTCTGTGTGTCTCTCATGAACAAATAAATAAAATCTTTTTTAAAAAAGCATGTTTGATACAAAAGAAATTAATAGAACGAATAAAAGTATGACTGTCACCCACAATTTATGCTAGAGGCTAAGCCTTCCATCTGATCTTCCATTATCACATCCTGTTGCTCCGGACAGTGATCCCAGAGGGGACATCTATCCTGAGTTTCTGTTTACTATTTCCTTGCTTTGCTTTATAGCTCCACATATGTGTCTGTCCTTGTCAACATAATGTATACTTTTGCATGGTTTCAAACATTATGTACACAGGAACATACTACATATATTTTTATGCAACTTGCTTTTCTTTCCTCAAAATCTAGTGTGTCTACTGCATTTTGATGTTCGTAGGTGAAGACCACTTATTTCCAACATGGTGGTGTCCCATTATATGAATATGCCATTATCTAAACATGCCATACTTTATCTTCTATCTTGCTCGACTTGGGAAATATCCACACATTGCGTGTAAAAATTGTGTATGTTCTGTATGCACCTATGTAAGAATATTGTTACTGTGTTTTGTTTGTACCCCACTGCCACTCCAACCTTTTTCCTGGTTATGTGTGTGCTTCTGTGTGTGTGTGTGTGTGTGTGTGTGTGTGTGTGTTTAGGACTGAAAGAACATCCTCAACTATTTTAGATGATGCCAAGTTAGTATTTTTCTAGATGATCCTTACAAACTGACACTCTAGCCATTATAAGAAAGTTTCCATTGCTTTATATTTTCTCCTATATTTGACATTTTCACACCTTTTAAATATTTTCCTGTCTGATACAATGAAAAGGAGTCACATTTTTTCTTTTCTGGATGTGGAAAGATGAAGCTGGGATTGAAAGGTGTCACATTTTTGTTTTATTTGCAGTCCTTTGATTATTTTTTTTTAAATTTTTATTTATGATAGTCACAGAGAGAGAGAGAGAGAGGCAGAGACACAGGCAGAGGGAGAAGCAGGCTCCATGCACCGGGAGCCCGATGTGGGATTCGATCCCGGGTCTCCAGGATCGCGCCCTGGGCCAAAGGCAGGCGCCAAACCGCTGCGCCACCCAGGGATCCCCAGTCCTTTGATTATTAATGACATATAGCACATGCACCCTGGTGTGTGTGTGTGTGTGTGTGTGTACACACATATATAGTACTTTCTATTTCCATTTGTGTTTCTTCTTTTGTGAAATGAAATCCATGTTCATGTCTTCCATCCATTTTTCTATCGAGTTCATTCTTTTTTCTTACTGATTCATTGGAGTTTACCATATATTAATAATACTAATCCTTTTTTGGTTGTATGTATTGTGAATAGCTTTTCTGTTTATAGTCTCATGATCCTTGTACTATAACTTTTGGGATGTGTTTTGATACACAGATGTTCTTCATATGAATGTAAGTGAATATGTCAGTGTTTTTTCCTTTATTATTTATACCCTTTTGGCATCGTATTAAAGAATCTTCTCTAGGGTCTTAGCAAAGAAAATGTTCTCCCCAATTTTATTCTGAGCATTTTTAATGTTTAATCATTGTCTATTGATGCAAAACAATATTACCACAAATATAATGGCTTAAAACAATACATTTACTATCTCAGTTTCTGTGCTGTGGGTCAGGGATCCAGGCATGGCTTACCTGGCTCTTCCCTCAGGGCCCCTCACAGAACTGTAAGCCAGGTGCTGCCTAGGACGGGGCTCTCACTCGGAACTCACCCTGAGAAGCTGGCTTCTGAGCCCACACTGGTCTTGGCAGGAATCAGTTTCTTGTGGGTTGTTGGGCTAAAAGCCTCAGTGCTTTTCTGGCTGTTGGCTGGAGATCATCCTCAGTCATTTACCATATGGGGTTATCCATATGTCAGTTTCCTTCACAAAAGACAGGATGAGAGAGAATCAGTAGAAAATGTGCTAACCATGTAGCATATTCGTGGAAGCAACACCTAATCAAGTTTGGTTAGAAGCCAAATCACAGGTCCCACCCACAGCCAAGGGAAAGGACATGGATACCAGGAGCTGTAATAATTGGGGGACATTTTAGAATCCATTTGCCACAGATTTTGTCTTTTATATTTAAATATTTAATCTGATTCCATTAATCATTGTGTTTATTCAGAGGGTTCCCCCCCCCCCGTATGAGTAAACTGCTGTCCTAGACTGAAAAGATTGAAACACTTTTTTTTTTCCCCACACCATCTTTCCATATCATCCCTACCACATATCAGGTCCGTATGTTTTGTATGAGTCTATTTCTGAGTTCTCTACTTCATTCTGCTGGCAAATTTGATTATGCCAATGATAATACTACACTGTCTTAATTACTATTGTCTTTTTGTTAGTCTGAAATCTGGCAAGACAAGTCTTTTTATTTTCTCTTCCCTCCACATGCATTTTAGAATTAATTTGCACAGTTCCTCAAAACAAACAAGAACAATACATGTTGATTGTAAATGCATTACATCAGTTTTGGAGAATTCACCTCTTAATTAGTCCCTATCCAGGAGCAGATATTTCCCCTTTATATAATACTACATTTGTTAATCTTTTGATAGATTTCAGTCTGAGCACTTTATATATTGTTACTGCAGTGGATGATATTTGTTTTTAATTATCAATTATAACTGATAGAACGTAGAAAATGCAGTTGATTTTTGTGTATTTCTATTGTATCAGGGACATTATTAAATCTTATTACTAATTTGATAATTTATCTGTAAATTATTTCAAAATTCTTACATAGAGGGTTGCATAATGTGTAATTATAACATCTGATAACTTTTTAATGTCATTAGTGCATTTGTTGGGGTTCCTATAAAATACTAAAAGGATGTAGTCATAGTGAATATTCGTGTACTGTTCCTAATGTGAATGGAGTGGTTTTGCATTTCACCAGTGAGCAAACGGACGCTGTGTGTGTTCCGTGGATTCACCTTATCACTGAGTGGTATTCCCTTCTGTTCCTATTTCGAGAAATGACCTTTTATCATCAGTGCATGATTGAGATTTATTCAATGATTTTGGCATTTGTTTTGATAGCCATATGTTTTCTTTGCCTTTATCTATTAATGTAGTACAATACGTGAACATTTTTTTTCTTATGAGATTAAACCAAACTTGATTTGCAAGGATAAACCCAGCTTGGGAATTATTTGCTATATTTCTATATGTTGCTGGATTGAGCTTGTTAATATTTAATTTAGGATGTTGACATCAGCACTTGTAATTGTGATTTTCTCATACTATTCTTATCTAATTTTGAAGTCAACTTACTTGTCACATAAAATAAATTGAGGACGTTCTATTTTTGTATTCTCTGGAAGAGTTTGTGTAAGATTAAAATGATCTAATATGAAGAATATTAGGACTCATTTGTAAAAACCACCTGGTCATTGTGTTTTATTTGTAGAAACATTTTAACCATGTATACAATTGTATTGATGGTTGTAGGCTTTTTTATTGAGGTCATGTGTTTATTTTGAAGCCTATTTTGGACAAAAGAATTTGTCTTTTTAATGTTCACATATATTGACCTAAATTTGCTCAAAATGCATTCTTCTGTCTCTTTCTAATTATCCAACCACACAAATTTTTTCCATCCCTAGTAAGTGTGCCTTATTTCTTTTTGTTCCTTTATCAGGGTTTGCCCTTTATTTAAGCCTTTTCAAAGACTAACTTTTGGCTGTTTTTGTTCCTCTTACTATTTTATATTTATCTGCTATTGCATAATTTTGGCTCTTGATCTTACATATTCCCTTCAAACTATTTTAGTTATTTTCTCTAATTTGCTGTTTTTTGTGCTTTGTATGTTTAATTATATGCCCTCCCTTTTTTTTGTCAATGCCCAACACCCCAGAACCACTGGGAACAAAGGGGGTTTATTGTTTATTACAATAAAAGGGATCGATATAGTACACCTTTGCCCTAAGTTAGCTGTTGTTGGGAAGTGGGATAATTCAATGATTGGGTGTCTGAATAAATCTTATCTAGAAAGGGGGAAAATTAGAGGCTAAATCTGTAATTGGTTAAGAAGTAGCTGTCACTCCTATTATTAGAAGAGAAGGATATGTAGAGTATTCTGTGGCTTGGAAAATAGTCATGTTTTCTCTGTCTCCAAACACAGTTATGGAGTGGTCTTGTTTGTGTCTTGATCCATCTCAGTCACAGAGTTGTTCTGTTCTTTGAAATAATTTATGATCAGTGGAGGAGAGCAGACTGATGGCAACAGGCCAGCTTCTGGATGTTAAGAACTATTTTTTTATCCTCATTTAGACCTGAGCTGAAACCAAGTGTCAGATGCCTAACTGACTGAGCCACCCAGGCCCGCCAGAATTATACTTTTAAAATACATCTTGTAAACAGAATGTAATTGGATATTTATTCCTTTCTAAAATCATTATTTTTGTTATTTGAAGTGTTTGATTTCATTGTGATTATTCATATGCTTGGATTTATTTATAATAATTTGTATGTACTTTATACCTCTATTTACTATATTCCTTTTTAATTTTCTTCTTTCTTGAATTATTTTGAAATAATTGTTCCTCTCCTCCCTTTTACTGGTTTGGAAGCAATGCATCCCATTTCTATTATTTTGAGGGTTATAGAAAAATGAAAAGTAAATATTACTATTTTGTATACCCAGTATTTGTTTATACTTATCCATAATTTACTTGTTTTCTATTCCATCTTTCAAAGTTTTTCATCTGTATCTATTTTTTTTCTATTTTAAGTATATTTTAATATTTTCTCAATTTTTGTTGGCCTAAAATTTGTCTTCTTTTGTCACTCACTCTCATGGGTTTGTTGTGGGTACAGTTCTAGGTTAACAGCACTTTGAATCCATTATTTCACTTAGTTATTTGGCTACTTCTGTTTTCTTTGTGACATAGGTAGCAAGATTGATGGCTGAGAATGAAATGGGGGAAGAGGTATTGCAGGTTGGAGGCGAGTAGTCATCTAGGAGATGAGAGTGTCTGGAGGCAGGAGGGAAAGTGTTGCACCATTGCCTGAAGCTCTCAGGGCCTCCTTGATGCGAATGGCTCTGCATTTAGACTCAGTTTCTCCCAGCCTTCTTCAGCTCACCCATGCAAGTGGCAGAAAGCTTCATTGACCAGAAAGTGGCAACTTCACTGTGAGGTGACAGGATAAAAGAATGTGAGGTGAGGGGTGTGGGGGAGATGGATTGTAGGGGGACTTATGAGGAAATGAGATTTAGGACACAATTAAAAGGACCCTAGATTCTGGTGGCACCAGAGATTTTTGTCAGGGACACAGTCACTGGTAAGGTAGGAAGCAATGCTTTAAGAGTGAGATCCTTGGTACTGAGATTATTGAGACATTGAAATTACTGCTTATAATAAAATCTAGGGCACCTTCAAACCAGGCATGAGGAGAGCAAAAGAGAGCATAGCCAGCACTTTAATGAAGTTCAAAGAACAAATGCCTTCTGGAGTTAGTCAAGTTATAGTGGGGACAAGAGAGGAAAAGGCATTTGCAGAGGAGACATGGAGAATAAGGAGGATTTTATTACCGGTTGAGGTCCTGAGTGCACAGCACAAAGTTTTCAGGAGCTGGAGAAGGGTCGGAAATAGTTTTGAATAGTGTCCCTTGGTTTTACAGTGTAACCAAAGAGGAAAAGGTCGTAGTCCTGGGATTGTTGGAGTAAACAGCAGTAAATAGGTATTAAGGGCATAACGAATTTGATTATGATGGTCTCAAGGCAGATGATGATGAGGGACCTGTGAGGTTAGGGGTGGAAGCTGGGAAATAGTCTGGGTGCAGATAACAGAAAACAGGGGCTTACTATATACAGATTTCTTTTCCTCCTGTATAATAGACATCTGTAGAGAATGCAACAGCTGGTGAATGTAATCCTGAGGTAATCGGGGACACAGTTTCTTTCACCATAGCATGCCACGTCACCATCTTTAGCAGGTGCATTTTCAAGATGGCGTCATGAGCCAAGAAGGGTAGGCGAGCTCAGTTCAGAAAAGAAGAGAAGATAAACATCCCCCCTGATGTCTTCATCCGAAAAGGTCTTTACAGAAAGAGCCTTGCATCCAACAGCTTCCACTTTTCTGAGCTGTAATTTTGGTAGAAAATAACAATTTCTGGAATTACTTGGGAAAATTTGAAAACATGGCAGCGCAGAGGCTTTAACCTCCCCAGGTTCATTTTCCCTTGGCCTGGAATGATTTGAGGTATCTATATTTTACAAAATGCTCTCCCTCCAGGGGATTCCACTGTGTAGCCAAGGATTGAGATCTACTGAATTAAGCAGATAATTACAGTTATAATTACAGCTGTTTCTTCTTTATCACGGGAGTCATATCTTATAAGCTTAATACAAACGCTGACTTAGTGGATACCACCCCATTACTCCTAGGGAAAACACAGGATTATGTTCCTTTGGTCCTCTGGTCACTACATTTTTACCAACCAATCAACCCATAACCTTGTTTTATGTATATTTCTGTTTAAAGACACCTTATTTACCATGTATCAATAATTCATTATCACGTTGAACTCACAGCCAACAGCTCTGAAACTGATGCCTGGACAGAGCTGCTCTGAACTCATTTTCTCTGTGAGGTACATCACAGCCTTCCTGTGTGGAGAAGCAGCGCTTCTTTCATCCTGCTTCCAAATTCTAAATGGCAAAATCACCAACCCAAAGCCCCGCAAATGTGAAAACTCTGGCACCAAACCGACCCTGAAGAGCACACTCATTTACAGGAGGGGAGCTGAGACCAGGCATGGCTCTGCTCCGTTGAGCCTCAGCTGGGCACGGCGGAGGCAGGCTGGCTCAGATTTTTGGCCCCTCTGTGCTTATCCACCTAGGACACGTGTCATTGTTGTTGATTTGGGGGCTACCAAGGAAGTTTTGGGGATGAGGCAAGTTTGCCAAGACAATCTACAAATGCCAAGGATCGACTGTATGTCAAGTTCATTTCTCTCCTAATCTGACTCTCTGCTCTTTCAGGGATCTCTGCCTTGAAAAATAGCTTCGGCGGCCACCCCGCATTTGTGCCCCTGAGTGGTCCTGCCTCACTTGAACTTTACCAGAGATTCTGGCTGCCTCTGTGTTTCTAGAACTCAGGAACATGTTTGGCTCTATCTTACTTACCCTTTTCTTCATTTTCAGCGCTTTTTACGAGTAGTACTCTTTATTCTTAAGGAGGCACTGAGAGGGGAGTTCTGATTTTTTTTTTAATGTATTCTTTAAAGAAGATTTTGAAAATGTAGAAAAATTTGAAGAACACTGAAAAACACCCCTCTGAGAAATAGCTGTTATTCACATTTAACCATGGCCTTTTACTTTCAGGTTTATAAAGATGAAGTGTTCTGAACTGGTACCTAACTTGAATCCAGTTTTCAATTAACAAAGTAAATGTAGGCCCAGTAGTATTAGTTCTAAATATTGACCTACTTGCTAATTTCTTTAGGTATATTTCAAGTTTATCATTTCCCATGGCTTCTTTCTTTTTTAAGATTTTATTTCTTTATTCATGAAAGACACAGAGAGAGAGGCAGAGACACAGGCAGAGGGAGAAGCAGGCTCCATGCAGGGAGCCACTCTGGTGCCCCTCTCCCCGGCTTTCTAAAGTCATTGGTGTCAGGGCATCCAATTCAGTAATTAGAGGGTGAAGCATGTTGTGCATGATAGGAACCGATCTTATTTTTCACCCAAGTGCCCTAAAATATGTTTCAGATGCATTAATGATAGCAGTGAAAACACAGGCATTTCAAATGACAAAGAGGAAAGAATTGTTCCTATAATATGGGCGAAGAGGGCAGAACTAACTAATCATGATATCAAAGACAAAAAGCAGATAAAAGACCAAGAAATATGCATGAATATTTTTAAATCTCAAACATGATTTCACTAGAAGCAAGTAAAGATTTAAATTCTTTCATGTAGAAAAAGACTTGTTTATCTGTAGGCAAAAAATGAAGATTGCAACTTTAAAAGACAGAGAGGTTAAAAATGATAAAACATTGCATAAAGCACATAATATGTTTCACCAATTCCGAGTACAAATTCTTTTTCTTTTTTCTTTTCTTTTCTTTTCTTTTCTTTTCTTTTCTTTTCTTTTCTTTTCTTTTCTTTTCTTTTCTTTTCTTTCTTTTTTCTTTTTTTCTTTTCTTTTCTTTTCTTTTCTTTTCTTTTTCTTCTTCTTTCTTTCTTTCTTTCTTTCTTTCTTTCTTTCTTTCTTTCTTTCTTTCTTTCAATTCATATCTTAAACTTTGAATTATTTCCCCTTAGGGCCTCTCCTCCCACTACTAAATAAATGGGGGAAAAAAGAAATACAGGAAAAAAAAATCTTATAGTTCCTTGGGATTTAATCAAAAGGTTTCAGGACTACTTCCAAGCATAAAATGAAGAAAGAGGTATAATCCCATGTGGCCAAAACTTTCCCTGCTTCTCACCAGTATAAAGTGTCATTGTAGATGACTGGTCCTGCTCAACTCAACAAACGACACTTGTCTACAGGTATGTGCTTACTGTTTCTGTGCAGTTCATATTTGCTGACCCATGCCCAAAAAGCCAGTTCATGTTATCTTTCTTTCTTTTTTTTATTTCTTAATTATATTTTCAAAAGCACAACCTACTGGAAAAGCTGTTGGGTCTGAAAAGCTGCCTATATTAGGTACATATTATGCAGAAACCTCCTCAACCCCGGAAAAAAAAAATGCACTTCTGTTGAGCCTGAATTACCAGCCTAAAATCCCCTCTCTAGGTAATCTCATTTCTGGTATTTTCTTGTCCTTTTCTGCTCACACAGTAGTTTTGGGGGTCATGCTGAACCAAATATCAAGTTTTGAGAAAGAAGGATTGGTATAGGTCACTGAGTTTTCACAAATGTCCTGGATCCTTCAAGAGAGAAATCAGCAGTCATCATAGTGACTAGCTTGCTGTCCCAAACCACAAGTGAGAGACTTACTTCTCTCAACTCACAGAAGTTTCCTTGTTTCAGGCAAATAGGCACCAATTTGTGTTAACACTACGGTTGTGTTAAAACTGTGTTTCTTTTATTTCTTGATATATACAGTCTGGGAATAGAATGCATCTTCTGCCTGGATAAAGAGAAACTCAGAAAGTCAAAAAATACAGCTGACCAAGAAATATTGACACCATCAATGCCATTATTAATTATATAAATTCAAATTAAGAAGGAATCAATAGGGGATCCCTGGGTGGCGCAGCGGTTTGGCGCCTGCCTTTGGCCCAGGGCGCGATCCTGGAGACCCGGGATCGAATCCCACATCAGGCTCCTGGTGCATGGAGCCTGCTTCTCCCTCTGCCTGTGTCTCTGCCTCTCTCTCTCTCTCTCTCTGTGACTATCATAAAAAAAAAAAAAAAAAAAAAAAAAAAGAAGGAATCAATATTATATCATAGTTTATAGTGCGTCAAAAAGAATACTAAATTTTGGTGTATACAGCAAAAAGTAAATCATTGGCTACTGCTTTGGTAATATAAGTGTATATTCTTTATTAAAAACAACTTGGCTGTTTGCCAGATATTTTAAAGATCTCTTTCACCACCACATGTTTCCTTTTGGCCCAGAATTCCCATTTCAAGCATCTTATTCCATAGGAAAACAAAAAAGAAGCAAATATGAAAGATGTATATATAAGGATATTCATTACAAGTACCCTTTATTATATCATGACATTGAAACTTCCTAAAGGGGCAAGAAAAATCAATGAAGATATATATAAGATAAATCCTTGTGATACTTTTTTATTAATTGTGGAACAACTATAAAAGAATTGTTTTAATATTGGGTAAATTTATATCTATATATTAGACTGAACTATGTCAAACGATCATTTTAATAGGTCAACAATGATTAAATATAAGTAATTTTAAATTATTCAATCTAATGTTTATTTCCATTTATGTATGACTTATCTATATAGTCATTTTATACACACACACTTCTGAGTTAT
Organism: Vulpes lagopus; assembly: GCF_018345385.1. Classification (NCBI taxonomy): domain Eukaryota; kingdom Metazoa; phylum Chordata; class Mammalia; order Carnivora; family Canidae; genus Vulpes; species Vulpes lagopus. The sequence continues at coordinate 48,732,524 of NC_054847.1, read as the reverse complement.
TATGGGTCAAATGTTACCACTGGTTACCTTTGGGTATTGATATTTCAGATGAGTTTTTTTTATTTTTTTATGCTTATCTGTGCTGTTATTAGAATAATTGCTTTATAATAATGGAAGAAATTAATTAAGAACTTAAAGAAAAAAAAACATCAAAATAATCCCCCCCAGAATGTATTCTTAGAGGATTAAATGTAAAATTTAGAAACTGAGTTAAAATAGCTATTAAGCAAATGAATAATTGTTCATTCTCAAAAGTTATGAAAACAACTTGAAATCGGACTTTTTGTCCCAAAACAATAAATTATTTTAAAAATAGATGATTTTGTTTTTTAAATAAAATAAGTGCTTTTACATACTGCTGCTGTTCACAGAATTTCCATTAATAATAAAAGGCAATAGATATTAAAAGCCTAAAAAATATGAATAGACTTTCATTCAACACTTCCAGCTCAAATTAAGTTCCAGATAAATCTACTTCATTAATTTAAAACATAATTCAGAGGACATAATTTAAAGCTTAATTAGACTTATTTTGTGAAGTCCTTTTTTTCTGTGTGAAGTTCCCTTTTTATAATTTATAGAAATAAGAACATATTTAATTTCTTCTTTCTTTCTTTTTTTTCTTTCCTTTTTCTTCCTCTTTTCCTTTAATGACCATTTATGAATAACAACTATGACTAGGTAAAGTGAAAGATTCATAAGGACATGATTCAGATTATTCCAGGAAACAGCTAAAAAAATAAAATGTCCAGAGAAAACCCACCCCAATTCCTAGCCTTTCTAATGGTCAGTAGTAAGCAGAGTAAGCAGTCAGCACCAAACTTTGAAAATGAACTGGTGACTGTTGTTTTAAGGTATTGTGAATGAAAAAATAGATAAAAAATATTGTTGTAAACCACATAACTCCTGATTTATTGTTTGGTATTCTGTTCTTAGGGTAGGATTCACAACCTAGTGTCCTAGCTTTCATCTTAGACCAGATGGTGATGACAATGAATGTGATGGTAGACACTTTTTAATTCTGAGTATTTGTCACTCCTGCTTTTGAGAGGAGTATACCACAGCCGACTCAGACACGGCTGGGAATAAATGGTTGACCCTTAGAATTTTTCATTCTTTCATTATTAATTATTATTTAATAGCATAGTTAGAAGTGTGTGTTTAGTTTTCAAATATTTAGAAGTTTCCTTTCTTTCATTATAATCTTTTATCATTATGGGTAAATGAGAATGCTTAGTATCATTTCAAGCCTAGAATATGGTCTATCTTGAAAACTATTTTATGAACTTGGAAGGAAGGAATATGCTGAAACTGTTAGGTGAAATATTTTATAATTGTCAATTAGGTCAAGTTTGCTCATACAATGCATATTCTTACTATTCCCTTCAACCTGAAGGACTTCTTGAAAACTTACCATATTCCAGAACTGCCGAGAAAGCATTCTATCTCTCTTTCTCTCTCTCGTTGGAAAATATTGTCATTTTCCATTAATTTTTACAAGATATTTTAAAAGAAATTTTGAAATGTATCATCTGGATTCTTTTGATTTTGATGAAAGGACATATCAATCCTTCATACAATTGCCCCCATGTACTTTTAAAGTGGTTTTTTTTTTTTTAATCTTTACTTTGAAATTTTTCTTTCAGCTTGTTTGTCAACAGTTTATTATGATTTGCCTGTGTGTTACTTTATTTGTATTTATTCTGCTCTGTATTTATTCTTTAAATCTATAAATGTATACCTTTCATCAAACAGAGAGAAATTTTATGTGCTGATTCTTCAGATATATTTTCCCTCCTATTCTAGGATTAAAATCACAATGGTGTTTAACTCTTTACTTTTAAAGTTTAGTTTGGCTAAACTGAGACTTCAAATTCTGCCTCCCTTTTGTCAACAGCAGTTGAAATATGCCTTGAGTTGTCGTGGCCTTATCTGGTGTGCCCAAGGCTGTTATGTGCCATCATAGTTTCTGGATCTGCCAGAAATTTGGCCAGAGTTTATATACAGATTTTGATCTTGCTCTCCCATAGTTTTCTTTTCTGTACTTCACTCTCTTTCTCATTTCAGTTGTAGGCATGACATTTGTCTTCTCATTCATCAAAAGAAGAAGCATGCAGTTTTCTGGCTAAGTCTTAGACACTGAATGTAAGGCTAACTTTCTTAGAGCTACATAGGGGTTTCCAAAGATAAAATAAAAATGTTTGTTTTCTTCAGTTGATTGATGAGTACATGTTTATTCACATTTTCATTTATATTATTTTGTGTATATTTATGAATTTGTGTATCTTAGGGCTTAACTTTATCAGGTTAGGAGTTTTTAATTTCTAGACAACAGTAAATAATATTGTTCAAGTGGAGAAATAATTTTAGAATTGGAAGAAATCTCTGTGATCACCTAGTCTGGCTATACAAAAAATAATACCTAGGTAACATAGGTGATCTTTCCAAGTGGCACATTGTCATGTGTAAAATTGGTATGTAAAAACTTCCTTAAAATTACCCAAATACTTTCTATTAAACAAAAATACACAAATGTCCAAAGTGGTCTTAAATGTATTTTAAAATGATAGGTATTCATTGTGAATTGGAAGGTTACAAATCTACAATTTATAGTTAAACTTGGATAAAAGAGTGGTTGTCTTTTGAAATATATTTTTATTCTCACTAACACCAAACTAGATTTGAAATGATTCCTTACCATCATTTTTCAAGTGTCTTAAAACAATGGGGTTATCTTGCTAGCAGTGCCCTCTGGACATTATTCATCAGTTTTCCATTTGACTGCACTCCTGTGATTCTTCAATAACCTTGAAATAAAACTCATATCACAGGATACACTCCTTACTAGCTTCTTCCAGAGAAAATTTGCAATAAAAGAAAATAATTTGGAAGATTTTTGGTATGTTAATAATGTGTAATCACGGTTTATAGAGACTATTCAGCATGGAGACCCAGACCAATTCAAACGGACTCCACTTACACAAACATCTTTGGTATTCTCTCACTTTCAGTAAAGAACTGGGACAATTAATGCAAAAAGAGGATAAATCCCAGGTTTCATCATTAACTTTGCCACTTTTGTTCCTAGTTCTTTATTATCTTTCATAGAAAAGATAGAGTAACTTCCAAATTAAATAATTTAGAGGATTCATGATGTATGCATCCTCTCCTGAGCACAGATCATTACTGAGTAAATATTATTTTACCCAAGTTTTTCAGTAAAGACAAACCTAGGTTACTTGCTATTATAATTATGATATCTCTCATAGTCATTGAAATATTATTTTATAAGGCATTGCTACTTTCAAATATTAACAGGAGATGGATTGAACTTCTGCAACTAGCAATAAAAATATTCATATCCTTTTTAAACGAATGAAATTGGTTTTATACTAAAAGTTCATGGAAGACTATCGTAACTTTTGGTAGCAGCTGCAATGCCAAAAACAGGTGTTCTGGCTCTGGCTCCAGCTTTGACTCTGCCAACAGGGCTGCCCCCAGCTTCTCTTTCAGGGAATTCAGCTCCTTCTTACACAGGGCAGTGTTAAGATGTCAGGCCACTTAGGACAAGACGACCAATACACAGATTTGTGTATTTGGTCCAGACAGATTTGTGTCCAGAACCTCTACAACAGTGCATTACACATCAGTCCTCAAGGCAGATGGTGACATAGGCCATTCCTGACTTCAGTCCCTCTCACAAGAAGAGCAACTAGCAACAATCCATAAACAAGATACCATTATGAAAATATCAGAACCTGGAGATGAAGCCGAAGCACCTCTCTGGACTTTCAGAGACTGAGAAGGAAAGTATTAGTAGTATGTAAGAGGAGAGGCTACATACATTCTGATCACATCACCATCCCCAAGGCTGGCACCTTGCCACACCAAGTGAGGCTCCCTAGGCCTGTAGGTTGTCCTCTAGGAAAAGAGAGCCCAAGGTACATATCCAGCTTCCTCACATTTGGGCTGCTTCCCCGGAGGCCCACTCGGGTCTTGCCACACCAAGTGAGGCTCCCTAGGCCTGTGGGTTGTCCTCTAGGAAAAGAGAGCCCAAGGTACATATCCAGCTTCCTCACATTTGGGCTGCTTCCCCGGAGGCCCACTCGGGTCTTGCCTCATAGAGATCACTGAGGAATCTGTGGGATTCAATAAATGGGAATCAGAGAGAGACACAGAAGAAGAGTGGGACTTAAGAGAAAGCAGTATTCAGATCATGGTGGACCACATTCCTGCTTGTAGTAGTACCAGCCAGTGACTCTGCTCACCTCTTGATTTCAGTAGAAATCAGTAACAGGAAAAAGCTGGAAAATTCACAAATACATGGAAATTAAACAACACAATACCAAAATACTAAATGATCAAAGAAGAAATTTTAGAAAGGATATAAAAATATATCTTGAGACAACAAAATGGAACACAACAAACACTTAGTAAAGGAATCAAAAACTATTGTAAGAGGAAGGATTGTAGCTATAAATGACTATATTAAGAAAAAAGAAAGATCCCAAGTAAACAACATCTCAAGGAACGAGAAAAAGAAGAACAAATTAAGCCCATATTTAGTAGATGGAAGCAAATAATAAATATTTGTATACATGAGAGAATAGGAAACAATAGAAAAGATTAACAATGCTAAGTTACTAGTATACTGATACTAATACTGTCTTTGAAAGATAAGCAAAATTGACAAACTTTTAGCTGAACCTACCAAGAAAAAAGACAGGACTCAAATAAATAAAGCAGATATAAAAGAAAAGAAATCACAATCTATGTCACAGAAATGCAAAGGATTATAAGAGACACTACTGTGAACAAAGATACAACAATGAATTGGTCAACCTAGAAGAAATAGATATATTTTTAAAAATATACAATCTACTTCATGAAGAAATGTAAAATCTGAATAGACTGATAATAGGTAAGAAGATTTAATTAATAATCAAAAAGCTCCCGATAAAGAAAAGCCTGAGAACAAATGGTTTCACTGGTGAATTCCATTAAACATTTAAAGAAGAATTAATACTGGTCCTTCTCAAACTCTTCCAAAAAACAGAAGAGGGAACATTCCCAAACTCATTTGACCAGACCAGCGTAACTCTGATACCACAGTCAGATAAGGACATTGTAAGAAAAGAAAATCTATATCCTGAATATAGATGCAAACAATTCTCAACAATTGCTGGTAAACCTAATTCAATAGCATATTAAAAGGATCACACACCATGATCAATTGGATTCATTCTTGGGACACAGGAATGGTTATATATGCAAAATATCAATAAGTTGACATACCACAATAATAGTATGAATAAAAATCACATGATTATCTCAATAGATACAGTAAAAGTCTTTGACAAAATTTAATTTCTTTCCTGATAAAAACTCTGAATAAATTGGGTATGGAAAGAATGTACATCAACATAAGAAAGTCTTTACAGGGCAGCCCGGGTGGCTCAGCAATTTAGTGCTTCCTTCAGCCTAGGGCCTGATCCTGGGGACCTGGGATCGAGTCCCATGTCAGGCTCCCTGCATGGAGCCTGCTTCTCCCTCTGCCTGTATCTCTGTCTCTGTCTCTGTCTCTGTCTCTCTCTCTCTCTCTCTCTCTCTCTATGTGTGTGTGTGTGTGTCTCTCTCATGAATAAATAAATATGATTTTTTTTAAAAAGAAAGTATAGACAAGGCAGCAACTAACATTGTACACAATGGTGAGATATTGAAAGCTTTACTTCAAAGAGTAAGAACAAGACCACTCCTACTCATCATAGTACTAGTCAAAAGCAATCACACAAAAATAAGAAGTAAAAGGAAGGAGCAAAGTTGTCTCTGTAGATGACATGATTTTACATATAGAAAACCTTAAAGAATCCAGTAAAAACTGTTGGAGATAATCAATAAATTTAGTAACATTGCAGGATATAAAATTAACATACAGAAATCTGTTGCATTTCTATACGCTAACAATTAAATTTCTGAAAAAAGAAATAAAATGATTCCCTCACAATAACAATGAAGATGATAAAATACTTAGGACTAATTAAACCAAAGAAAGATCTGTACACTGAAAACTATAAAACATTCAAAGAAATTGAAGGAGTCATACATAAATGCTAAGATTATCATGTTCATGGATTGGAAGAATTAATATTGCTGAAACGTCCATACTACCCATTCTCAGTCATACCTCGATAAACCTGGGCAAAAAATAAACATAGAATGTGTAAATTATTAAAAAGACAATGAAAGCTTCGAGGAAATAAATATGTTATCTCTCATGAGACTAGTTAGAATGATCTGATTACTTTGAAATCTTGTCTTTATCCTGGCTTGAGTTCCCTTTCTGTACAAACCAAGTAAGCTCTGGTTTTTTCAGCCTGTTTACAGATAGCAGCTATAAACTCCAGAGAACTAAAAATAAATGGTAAGTAAACAAGCACACAACCACTGGAAGACACTAGAGAACGATCCAAAGGTGGCAGAACTTTCAAGGAAATTCCTCATTGGTAGAAGGGAATGGTCCTGGTGAATTGGTTGTTCTCACCACTTCTAGCCAGATGGCAGGCCTCACCTGTACTGCACATGGCCACTACAAGGCCAAGAGAAAACTTCACTGGAAAATGACCAAAGAAACTGGGAAAGGGAATTGTAAGAGATTGGAGCACAATTTCTATGTATTAACTTCACCTACATATCTGGCCAACCCTAAAAACAGATGCCAAGAACAGTGTCTTAGTAGTATACATAAAGACACAACAGATGAACAAAGTTGACCTGCTACTCAAAAGTCTGACTTTCAATCTGAGAACAACCAAATTAATTACTTACTAAGCACAAACAAAACAGAACATTTCTTTGGGGTAAAATAATAGAATTCCAGATTCCCAAGAAATAATTTTCCCAAAGTACATGATACAAGATGGAGATGGAAGCTATATTCAGTACTAAAGATGATTATTTGAGACTATGAGAAGATCCAGGTTTTGGAATTATGAGACCAGTATTTTAAAGATTTTTTTTATTTGAGAAAGAGAGAGAGAGAGCACACGTGCATGCATGAGAGTAGGGGGGTACAGAGGAAGGAGACAAGCAGACTCCTCAATGAGCATGGAGCCCAATGGGAGGCTTGAACCCAGGACCCTGAGATCATGACCTGAGCCAAAATCAAGAATCTGCTGCTTAACTGACTAGCCACCCAGGCACCACCCCCAAGACCAGATTTTAAAGCAGCTTTTTTCCAATCATGTTTTGGGACATAAAGGAATATTATTCTGCAATATCTGAAAAATTGAAAATTTCAATCAATAAATAAAACTTAACAAAAAGTAGTATTTGAAATTTAAAAAAGACAAAATTGTCTAATGTTGTTATGGTAGAATGAAGATAGCAAGAGATGTGAACCTGAAGACAGATACATAGAAAGGATTGAAAAACTACACATTTTATTGGTAATATTTAGAGGCAATGACATACACATATTTGGAGTCCCAGAGGAAAAAGAAGGAAGAATGGGACTGAAAAGATATTAGAAAAATCATCACTGAAATTTTCTCAAATTTATTGTAAGTTAAATTTTTATTCAATGACTTTAGAAAACCTCAAGCAAGTTAATAAGGAAGAAAACTATGACTAGACCTACTATAGCCAAAATGCTGTAAATAAAAGATAAAGATAACATCTAAAATCAGTGAGAAGAAAATACCACTGCATATCATTGAGACAGTATTTCAAAGGATTCATGGCTTCAAAAATAATGGATTTTAGAGAATATTGGGCCAATATCTTTATAGTGATGAATGAAAAAAAAAAAAAAAGACACACAAAAACAAAAAACCCAAACTGTCAACCAAGAAGTCTATAAACCCTTTCTAGCCTGACGGTTGTCTCAGGAAAAAAGAATAGTTGTCTCACAGTTGTCTCAGGAAAAAAGAAATAAAGATACTGTGTCAGAAACAAAACCTGAGAAAATTCTCATCAACCCATTTGAGCTACAAGAAATGCTAAAGACTGTACTTTAGGTTGAAAATCAATGAAATGGATGGAAACATATACCCAAGAAAGTTTGAAAACCATCAAAAATATTGTTTCCTTTGCCACATCTACTGCAAGAATGAAGACAATTCTCAGCAATCAGACTGTCGACATTCCAGAAAATGTCAACATCACTCTGAAGGGGCACACTGTTATTGTGAAGGACTCCCGAGGGACTTTAATCACATAAGCAATGAACTCGTCAGACTCCTTGGAAAGAAAAAGAAGATGCTCCTGAGTAGACAAATGGTGGGAAATAGAAAAGAACTGGCTACTGTCCACACTGCCTGTAGTCCCGTGCAGAACATGGTCAAGGGAGGTACACTGGGTTTCCGTTACATGATGAGGTCTGTGTTTGCTCACTTCCCCATCAACATTGTTATTCAGAAGAATGGCTCTCTTACTGAAATCTGAAATTTCTTGGGTGAAAAATACATCCGCAGGGCTTGGATGAGGCCAGCTGTTGCTTGTCCAGTATCCCAAGCCCAGAAAGATAAGTTAATTCTTGAAGGAAATGACACTGAACTTGTAGCAAACCCAGCTGCTTTGATTCAAAAGTCACAACAGTAAAAAGCAAGAATATCAGAAAATTTTCAGATGGTAGCTGTTTCTGAAAAAGGAACAGTTCACTGGCTGATGAATAAGATCAAGTTGTCCAGCTACAGAAAAGAACAAGATGCCAGATGATTTTTTAGACTTATCTGTGATATTTCAAAGATGCAATAAAAGCTGTATTGATTTGGGACTTCTTCTTTTAAAAAAGTATAAATACATAAAAGAAACTGCTATTGCATTTGCCTTCTTAATCTACTGGAATTCATATATTATAAAATAAAAATTTGATATATTTAATTGCATACAACTAAAAAAAATGTAATTGCATAGCAAAAACCGCCTAAACAAAAGAAAAATGGAAGATGAAAATATAAATCACTATATCATTTATAAAAGATCAATACCACAGTAATAGGGAACTTCTAAAATTGTGAGGAAAATCTATTAAAAAACCCTACCCTCCATAATAATGGATAAAAACCTAGTTTATTGAAAACATTTAAAAGGGATTTGAAAATGTGGAAATACGTTCAAAATCACTCATAATCAAAAGATGCACACAAAAGCTAGCATACTTGTCCGAATGGCAAAAATTAAGAAGTATAATAACATGCCCTGCACATGCACAAAGCCACCATCTACCCCACTTTCCGAATTTGGGGCAACCCCTCAGAGGTGGAGGTCAATTTAGGGCGCTTGAACCACCACATCTGAATAAAGGACAAAATATGGATATAAAAACGCAGTGTGAAGCTATTATATCCACATTTAGGAAATGGGGAAATGAAGTCATGGGAGAGGATTACTTGGGGTTTCCTACTGTGGCCCCCAAATTTCTTCAAAGCCCTGTAAGACAAGTAAATGTCGTATATATGCATTTCATAATATAACAGATGTTTTAATAGTGAGATTTTGAATTATTAGGAGTACTAACATAGTCGAGACATTTCTCTGAAAAAGAAAAATTGGTTATATGGAAAAGCTAAGAAACATAGCAGGTGCGTGGCTTCACTCCCCTCCGGTTGCAACGCATACTCACGAGGCTGCACACCTGTGCCAAGTGTCCTCAATAGGATTCCTGTTTTGTTCCCTGACAGAGAGGGGAAAGGAAAAGGAAGAGAAGAGGTGGAGGGTTCAAGAGGCAAGAATGGAGAACCGAGCTCAGGTGTGTTGAAGGCTGACCCACCTTCAGTCACAGGAGGGGAGAGTGTGGAAGAGGATGGGGCACCAAGCTGTCACTCTCGCCGTCCTCCTGGAGAGCAGCCGACATCCAGAGTCAGCCTGTCATCTGTCGAGCATCATGTTCACCCAGACAGGCTCTCCTCTGTGCCCCAAACATGCTGCCCTGCTCTCCTCTTGCACCTGGAACCCCCATGGCCCTTCTTGATGGGAAGAAGGCCGCTGAAGGTCTGGGACACACCTGCAGCCCCAGGCCAGGAGGTTCAGGACTTGAACAAATTGAGAGCTGATTGGGTTGGGAAGGAATATCCTTTACATCCCACAAAGGCAGAAATAAAAATATAGTTTGAAGATTTTCTTTGAGCCAGGAGAGTAGTGATATAGAATACCCATTAACCTTCTATTTTGCAAATCTGGTCTTTCTCTTAGAAGTTTTCAAACCCTGTGCTGCTAATCACAATGTCCATGTAAGTCCAATTTAAATATATAGGGCTTTGTTGTTGGTTTTATTTTTTAAGGTTTCCCTTTTTTTCTGAAATGACACCACCAAGTTTTGAAAAGTACCAGACTTCCATTACATTACTATAAAACTTTGTCTGGGTTTCTACACAGTATACCAGATGGCCAAAACCATTTTTTTTTCTCTTAATTTTATTTCTAATGCTTTAGTTATCACTCCCGGCTTGCTGCCATCTACAAATCTTAGAGCCATGCCCTTATCTGTCTTCCTCCTGGTTATTAATTAAATTTTTAACAAGACAGGGCTCATTGCCAACTCACTGTGGGACTTCTCTAAAGACTACTCCACTTTGTAGTTTGATATTTATTAACATTCTTTGGGCTTCTAGCTACAAGTTCTTTTTTTTTTTTCCCCTGTGAAAAACTATTAATCTTTCTATGGCTATTTTCCCTTATCTTTAATATGGAATGGCTTTTACACTAGTATTTCTCAATCCATCTGTGGTATGGGACAGTTTGCTTTTCATTTTCCAACGGTCCATGATCTACATTTTTGTAAAATGCAATGAGATATGAAATTTTAAAAAATGAGGTTGCTAGAAAAATGAACTATAAAGAGAAATGAAACAATTTTATTATTAGACCTAACAGATATAAAAGCACATTCCAATAATAAGACGAAACACGCAATATAAAAAAAAGAGGATTGCAAAAGACAATGCCTATCAATTCACTGAAATCATGGATGAAGGCAATTAGTACTGGAAATATTACAGTTGTATATTTTTGTTGTTCTCCAACCTTGATCAAGACTCTGAGTGAAGTTGCACTCTCCATACTAAACTCCCATGAACACATTTTAAATCAGTTTCATGTATATCAATAATGTTTTTTAATGTGATAGAAGAACTTGCATTTTGCTTGGAGAAATGACAATGTCACTCATAGAAGTTAATGTCTATCTTAACCTCTGTCTTTTTATTTCATAGCACTCAAAGGAGAAAAGTCAGTTTTAGAAAGGTACCCAGAAAGGACTGAAAAAAAAAAAGATTTTAGGTAAATCAATAATCTCACATAATTTGTTTTTATCTAACATAAAGTGATTTTGTATTTTTTTGAAAGAGTGAGAGTGAGAGAGAGTACCCATGGGTATAGGGGGTAAAGGGGAGGGGCAGTGGGGTGGGAGAGAGAGAATCTCTAATGCTCATCGACTGAGCCACCTAGACACCCCAGTGATTTTGTATTGTTAAAATTTATCTTCAATCCTTCAGTAGTGAGTTCCAAATATTAGTCTTGTATATTTTAAATTAGAATTCAATAAAAGAAATGAATTTTATGTTTTTTCTAATGTGTGAAAATAACATTCAAAATATTCTATTAAATTTGGGTTTGGTGATCATTTTTCACAAATTTGCAGAATCAATATTTATTGAAGTTAGTGTGTGTGTGTGTCTGTGTGTGTGTGTGTGTGTGTGTGCGTTTCCTTCCAGGCATGGAAATATTAAGGTGATTTTAAAAATTCAAAAATTCTGGTACAGGGCAAAACTGCGTTTGGTGCCCTGATCAGTTGGCGATATTGAACAGGGGATTCAAAAGTAAAATAGCATCCTTATTATATTATCTTAACCAATTGACAATATGACTATCTGCAAGGAAAAATTATTCTTGTATTTCTATGCAGACATTTAGGTTGAATCTCTCACAAACATATCATTAATTTTCTCAGTCTGTTTCTGCACTTAAAAGAGATAATCTCCAGGGTGCTGGCTGTCACAGCGCTGAGTCACTAATGTATTTAGACTTCACGCTAGGAGGAACTACTTCACATCTGGTATTAAAAAGTGTTCATGTTTCTTGCTTCTTTTGACAGTGCTTGGTAGAAGTTGTTAAATCATAATGTTTATTTAAACATTTTTTTAAAGATGTGCTCAAATTGCTTTTATTTTCATGTAGTTTATTCATAAAATCATTTCATGCTGAAAACCAGAGGCTACATGAGTTATTCAAATTAGCCATGTATAAATTGTTGCCACTTGAATTTAAATCTTTTAATATGTGATAAGATAGGAAGATTATAATTGCATATTCATGCCTTAAATAATAGAAAATGTCTGCTTATGAATGGCTGTTGATTCTGGCCAATATTTATTAAGCATCTAAGCAGAACTAGGTACTTCCTTTTCTGTGCTTTCATAGAATTTTGATCATACATGTATGTAGAAGGTTATTATCGCTCCCGTAATGTGTGACCATAAATCTGGTGTCTTAAAACAACACCGACTTACTGTCTTTTTCAATTATTTAGAAGTATGAAATGAGTCTCACTGGGCTAAAATAAAGGCGGTAGCTCTATGTCATTCTGGAAGGTCTAGGGGAGAATCTGTTTTCTTGTATTTCCAGGCTTCTAGAGGCCTCCCATATTATTCTTTGGCTCATATCCCCACTTCTTCATCTTCAAAGCCATCAACATTGGGTTATGTCTTTTTCTCCCTACCATCTCTCTACTTCTCCGTCTGTCAGCCTTTTCCACTTTTAAGGATCCTTGTGAGGAGAGATCTCACCTCTCCTGCCTTCTCTTGGTAATAGTTACTAATCTTATCTGCACGTCCACAGCTTGACATTTTTTTTTCTGGTTGATTTGTCCTAAACTTGGACAGAATCTTCCCTCAATATTCTTGTGCACCGTTAATGAAGGATCATAATGTAATGTAATATTTTCTTGACTTTTTGGGTTTACTTCAGGAGAATTTTAGCATGGTACAGAGTAATTAGCAATAGGTTGAAAATGAATAAGAGATGCTTTTTTGGCCCCCAGCTGTTGTCTCCTGACAGAAAACTTCTTCTATCTTCCTTCTTCCTGGGTGCCAGAGAACTCAAAATTCCAGTCTCTTTTGCATGCCAAACAGAAGGCAACATCAGCTAACTTCAGAACTGACACTTCACATCAGGGTCAGCAGAGAAAATAATTTATAATGTCATTTTATATTAATTAATTCAGATATAGGGGCCATGAAAATAATCATGAAACACACAGTCTCTATCCTCTAAGAAGCAAACTTTGAAATTTATATTATATTTACTGTTTATGGATTTTTATAGTTATTGAGCACTCATCTACCTAGTTTGTGAATAATATGAGGCAGTCAAATATTCATAGTGTGATAGGACACAGATAAAAAGAAACTAATATATTTATCTAACATTATTTTTTTAGTAGTGTGGTTTTTCTTCTAAGAGAAAAATTTATGCATGGAAAACTACTAACCTCAATCATTTTAGTTATAGATTACCATTGTTTCATTAGAGTGACACATCATAAAAATGCTTCACTTTAGCTTTAAATTCAACTCAATATCTCATTCTATCCGTTACCTTTATAGTGTAATTATATTCCCTCAGATACTTTAAATTGTATTTTCAGCCATAATCTATATTATAATCGCATTGAATTGTTTTTGGATATAGTATTACTTAGGTGCAACCAGACAAGAATTCGTTTTTTTTTTACTTTTTTTTTTTTTTTTTTTTATGATAGTCACACACACACACAGAGAGAGAGAGAGAGAGAGAGGCAGAGAGAGAAGCAGGCTCCATGCACCGGGAGCCCGACGTGGGATTCGATCCGGGTCTCCAGGATCGCGCCCTGGGCCAAAGGCAGGCGCTAAACCGCTGCGCCACCCAGAGATCCCTCTTTTTTTTTAAAATTATTTACTCAAAAAAATTATTTACTCAACAGAGAGAGCACAAGCAGAGGGAGCAGTAGGCAGAGGGAGATGGAGAAGCAGGCTCTCCACTGAACAGAGAGCCCACTGTGGGGCTTGATCCCAGGACCCTGCAGATGCAGGGTCCCAGTAGTTGCTTAACCAACTGAGCCACCCAGACTCCCAAAAATTCTTAGATATTTTCATCTTTATCTAAGTAGTTTTGCACACTTGAGGTCTCTTTCTGGCTCTGCGGATCACAGCACTAAAGTTACGCTCATGGTACAATTATGTGCATGATGTTTTGCATACATTAGATGACTTAAGCTCCATATGTTCAGTCAAGTATATATTGTTATTCTGTTTTCAAAAACTAAGAAAGTGTCCCTGAAAATCTAACTAACTTATACCATGTCATAAAGCCAATGGATGCTAGGCAGGGATAGAAGGCCAAGTTGATCTGGTACAAAGATCCTCCCCAGTACAACATGGGGCTTTGTTTTTTTAATACACATCATTGAAATATTGATCGAGATGCTATGGCCTAGACCCATATTTTCAGGAAGACAAAAAATTCATCACCTAGTGGGAAGCTACGTGGATACAGGAGGAGCTATAATAGTGGTTAAGCAGAATGATGCAATTCGTGTCAGTGTAGATAATATTTGAGCCGCACTGTGTAGAGGAAAGATCTGGATCTTAGGATTTAGGCATTCCTCAAATGCAATATTTGGTTTATTTATTTGGAGTGTGACTTGGGGAAGTTACTTAACTACTCTGAGCTATACTTTCCTCATCTATAAAGTGAGAATACTGGGATCTACTACTTAGTTTTATTGTAAGCAAGACTCACACAAAGGACACATTAAATATGTGGGGTGTGAGTTTCCATGTGTTTGAAAATATTTACTTTTACAATTTTAATGAAGTCCACAAATTATCTTTTTCAATATGTACATTAATTTTTTTTTTGCTGTGCACTTCAATAAAACAATTGCTGTTATACTATTTTTTAAACATAATTTTGCCAGTTCTGGTTCTCTTAGGAAAAAATGGCAGGTTCCGTGTACACATATTTGGGGAAATTATGAAGGAGAGCCAGTCTAAGTCACTTAGAAAGTAAAAACATAAAATGTTAAGTTAAAGCCTAATATTTTTTTAAAAGATTTTATTTATTCATGAGAGACACACAGAAAGAGGCAGAGATATAGAGAGACAAGCAGGGTCCATGCAGGAAGCCCAGTGTGGGACTCGATCCTGGAACTCTGGGATCACACCGTGAGCCAAAAGCAGATGCTCAACCACTAAGCCACCCCAGAGTCACTATTAAAGCTTAATATTATTATTTTTTTTATTTTTTATTTATTTATGATAGTCACAGAGAGAGAGAGAGAGAGAGGCAGAGACACAGTCAGAGGGAGAAGCAGGCTCCATGCACCGGGAGCCCGACGTGGGATTCGATCTCGGATCTCCAGGATCGCGCCCTGGGCCAAAGGCAGGCGCCAAACCGCTGCGCCACCCAGGGATCCCAAAGCTTAATATTATTAATTTTAAGGACAGAATACTTTACATCTTTTCAAGACTTAGTCTTTATTCAAGGACCAAATCACTTTTGGACATCCAGCATACCCATTCTCTCTTTCTTTTCCATAAATATATATTTTTTTCTGATTGGTTCTATTTCTGAATATCTAAAAATTTAGTGTAGGTCGATGCACATTTAGGTAATACAATATATTTGTATTTTATTTTTTAATGTGTGCTTATTTCTTTTTCCCTCTCTTCAAGGCAAGTGCGTAAAAGCATGGCAATTTTCCTCTAGGATAATAATGATCATGGAGCAGGACAGTTTTGATGGACAGAGAAAATAATTTATTTCATGCCAGCTGTATTTATGTAAACATGCAACTTATGGTCCACTTTCCCCACCTAATCCGCTCATTGGTTGTGGTTTCTATTGCTCCTCCAAACTTTTTTTTCCAGAAAGGAGCACCATCTGGTAGCACCCAACAGTAAAATCAAACTTCGTAGAGCACATGCAGAAAGCATTCCCTTATACTCCCTCCTCCCAGTCAACATCTGCTTTCCTCTGCTCTTTGGGAGTGACATTTTGAAGGGAAAAGTGGAAACCATGGTAGTAATTTGAACTAGGTTAAGCAATTTTGATGCTTGATGAAGGCATCTGTAATGAGGATTTCAAATCACCAGTATAATCAGTGTTTGCTTATGTTAAAATACTATGTCTTAGGCACTGAATTTATATAGTTCTTGAAGGTTTTTTTTTGTTGTTTTTTTTTGTTTGTTTGTTTTGTTTTGTTTTTCATGAGCTCAGTAAGTGCCTCTGGTGTACTGGTAGTAGTGAATTAAATTTTGGCCAAGGTTTGTACTGCATTACATTTCTGAAGAAGTTGAGTCTTCTGAGCTATTGGAATTTGTTTGTTTATAAGTTTTGGAATACTCTTTAGCATGAGTAGTCACATACATCATCAGATATCTAGTATATAACCACAAGTCAAAGTGCTAGCCTTTTTACAATGAAATAAATACATTATAATTCACTTAACTCATATCTGGTAACTCCTAAAATGATAATTGTATTTCTCTTGAAATCTAACTATTACTTCTCTGGATTGATTCTTAATTTTTCTACATTTGTGGTTGAGCAAATCAAATAAAAATCACATATAGTAATTTATTAAGGATTAGACTTTTTTGTAAAGGTATTTTTTTTGAGACTTTAAGACAATTAAATTTCTAGAGTTGAAGAGATGCATATTTGTGCATCTGCCTCTGCTCTAGAGTTGTTTAACTTACTAGTAAGAGTTTGGGGTCAGTTTATATATATATTATATATATATATTTAAATGAAATTTATAAATTTATATATAATAATATAAATAATTTATATAATTTATATTTAAATACAAATTATATATATATATATATATATATATATATATATATATATATATAATACAGATCCCAGCATCCTCAATTTCCTTTAGAATAAAGTGTGAGCAATGTGACTTGTGACTGGGTGGGTTTTGGACTATTAAGTATAGAGAGAAATAATCACCTGACCCCTAAAATGGCCTGTTTTCTCTTTCTCTTTTCTTATCCTTGTAACTGTAAGTGAAGAACTTCAAAATGGCAGATCCACAAAATGGAAAAAATACCAAATCCCTGTCCCTTGGGGAGAGCTACAGACTTGCACCTGTCTGTGGCACAAGCTAGAAAAACGACTGATCTGGGGGAGTGTTTGTCACAACAGCTGGTGTTACTGACACTGTTTGGTACCACAGACACATTCTTGGGTTTAGTTTCTTCTGAATGTTGAGACCACTGGGTGATTGCTTGTGTTCGAGTGATTATTATCAGCAAAATTACAGAGAAGAAATATCTGCTGATGTGATGAGTGTTGAATCCACCTACTTCTGACATAATTAATGGCTTTCTAAGGACTCCTGAGGAGGTTACAACTCAACAAGTAGGCAGGCAACCTTCTCAAATAATGATGAGAGAGATTATTTTTAAAATTATAGAAAGAAGTAAAAAATCTCTCCTTAGAAATACTAGACACAATATACTGGTGTGTCAGGTAATTGTAGAGAGTTAACAACACTGTCAAAAAGTAAGTATTATTAAAATTCTGTTAGTCAAATGAGAAGTTAGTCTAGCATTGGAGGTAGTCCAAGCTTAAGAGAAGTTGAGCCTCTCCCTGGCAACTAATTCCTTAGGGTAGCTTTATTTATCCTAATCAAAGATGAATTTAAAAAAAAGATGAATTTTTTCCGTGATGCACGTTTTCTACCTTGAATTCATACCTGAGCTTTCCCAGGTGCTTGCTTGTTCATCTTTTCTTCTCGAAATATGTTACATATTTTTATGTCAAAACATGTATAACATAAACATTCATTATATATTTTAAGCCATAAAATAGCAAATATGTGTAGCCACCGCCTAGAATGAAATATAAGATGCTGCAGTATGTTTGATGCCTCATTACACCACCACTCTAAAACACACACATACTGACCATTAAAGATATAAACATCATCTTGATTTGTGCTAAATTTTTCCTCTTTTTTCTCTAATTATTTTATTTTACTTTATCTTATTTTATTTTCTCCATTTTTCCACATATGCATTCTTATTAATAATGAGTAATATATCACTTCCTATTTCATAAGATTACTTTGAGGACTGTGACTTTTATAATGCCCTTAAAATTAGCTTCTGTAAGCCTTATACAAGAATTACTTGCAATTTTGTCATTGTTGATCTTATTATTACTATTATTTAACATGTTTCCCTGTGGACTGTATGGAATTTCTCTAGGGCATATATATAGGCATGCAATATCTGGATTGTAGGGCATTAAACATATTCAACTATACCAGAAAATACAAGACTGTTTATCCAAAGTACATGCAGTAATTTGTATTCTCATCAGCAACAAAGTATGTCTTAAAGATCATGTCTTGTTCCATTTCCTCACAATACCTGATATTGCTAGACTTTTTTGTATTTGCCAAACTGAAGAATATTGAATTAATCTCATTATGTGTTTAATTTGGACTTTCCTGATGAGATATTTAACCATCTTTCCTTTCATGTGTTCATGGGTTGTCTGGGTTTAGTCTTTTGTGAAAAACCTCTTTAAGACTATGGACAATTTTGTTGTCTTATTCCTATTGAGGTATGAAAGTGCCTTATACATCTTGTATATGAACCTTGTATCAGTTTAAGGATTATAAATAACTTCTCTGAGTTTTTGTCTAGTGTTTTCATACTATTTATGGTGATATTTCATAAACACAAAATTTTGAATTTCAGTACAGTTGACTTTATCATTCCTTTTTATACTTTCCATGTTTTGTATTAAAAAAAGTACTTTACTAATCTATTGCATTTTTAATATTTTAGAAATAGATACAAACAGAAGGGGGAATCACATGAGGAAAATGAATTATATGATGTAATAAGTAATATATTTTCAATAGTCATAATAATACATAATTTAAACACATACACTTTTGTATTATTATTATTGGATTTTCTTATAGTAGACTACACTATTCTAATGGTTTACAGTAATTGCCACCCTTAGATACATTGTTCTAGCATATTTTCATCCTAATATTGCAAGCAAAGGTAAGAAATAGGAAATTGTGGTGGGTGGTGAGGGAAGTGTTGCGGATAATAAAAATGCACATTTTTACAAAAGAATTTTTGTTAAGGTTTCAATAGTTTTTCTAATGTATCTTACTTAGCGGACAATTTGGGTCAATAAAAACCTGGTCAGCTAATTAAAAATAAACTCAACTTAATTGACCATGTAAGTGTGGATTTAGTTCTGTGCTCTCTACTCTATTCCATTGATCTGTGTATGACCTGTATATCAAGACATAACTGTTGTGCTTGCTTCTCATGAGAGCTTTGGGAATTAACTTTTACCTCGAGTTTTATAAATTCCTCAATGTTAAGAGTTTTGACCTCTTGGATTTTCAGCCAAGACTAGATACCTAAAATGACAAAACACTACAAGGAAAGAGTCTTGTAATGTGCTGGCAGTTGTTCAGAATATAATACAAGAGATAAGACACAAAAGTACATTCTATGAGGAGCCACTGAAGTGATCACTTTTCAGATGTTGCTAAGTGGCCTGAGAGACATAATGGAGTTTCAAAAGAAAGGGAAAAAAGAAGAAATATTCACCTGCATCCAGGAAGTAACTTGCCAAGTGATGCACCAATTTGGGAATGCAGCAGAAAAAAAAAAATGATTCAATCTTTGGAACTCTAAGAAAAGTACAGATTATTTAGTACAGGCATTTCCTTTCAGCCTCCTGTTATTAAAGCTCAAAAGTATATTTTATTAACACAAATATATTCTTCTATATTACAGACATAATCCATATAGCATAAAATTAGTATTCAGACTTGTATAGTGCTTTACATGTTAATCTACATGACAGAGTCCATTTATTTCCTACAACTTCTGAATTTATGTCAAGGCTTACTTTACATTTTTGACAGTTTTGAATTCATAGATTTCTTTCAGCTTCATTTTTAACAGATTTCCAGTATAGATTTGATTATATTATGAAGTCTACTTATTGGGAATGGCTATTTATTTTTTAACATGTAATGATTTTTTCCTTGAACTTTATTTGCATTTACCTGATATGATTTGCCTATGATGTTCCTTCTGCATCTTAGCGTCACTTGGTTTAAGGAGTCTCATTAATGAGGATTTGGTTTGACCCCATCAGGGTCAGAGTTTCTTGTTTGTCCCTGTTGTTTGATTAGATGGTTTATTTTATTTACAACTATGGTTATAACTGGACTATTTGTCACAGGTTTGTAACCTACATTTTCTTTCTATATGTTTCCCAGGGTTTTGTCCTTTGATGTAGACACTTTCTTTCCATTATATTTTGTGTCCTCAGTGTTTCAGAGGGTATATATTCTGTTTCAAATTCTACTGTGGTTGTCTTTTACTTTTTCAAAGTGATTCTTTTTTATTATTTATCAATTATCTGCTTCAAAAGTGAGATTATTCCAGCCATCTGTGATAAACAGTGTAGTACTTAACTTCTAAAAAATCCTTCAAAAGCAACATTCCTCTCATTTCTCCATCCTGTCACCATAATTTCAAATATGAAATCTTAATTATTGTTTTTGAATTATTATTTGAACAGTATGTATTTTTACAGAAAAAAATGACACTTTATGATGTTTAGAAATCCTATTTTCCTGGAGTTGTTTTCAATCACACCTATTTTAATTGATTTCAAAGCCCACCATATGTCCATTTGATAAGAGCATACTTTTAAGTATTTTTTAAAGGATGAAAACATCAATGGTGTGTTTTGTGATCCCTCTTATGTCTAAATCCTTAAAAATCACAAAACCCATCATTCACTTTCACATCAGAATAATCTACTGGTTGCTTAAAATTTTTTTAGGTCATATTTTTCATGCAATTCAGGAGTTTTCTTAATTTTGTATCAACCAACTGATTTCTTATTTGCTAACTTCCTACTCAACATCCCTTGACTTCTTTTTCCCCAATTTTAGTGAGACAATTTTGTATTCAAAATTATTTGCTTTTTCTATACATTGGCCTGGGTTTCTGCAGGAAAACAAGTATAAGTCACAAAAGGATTAACTAAAGAAATAAAGGAACTACTTGCAAAGAGTTAAGGGAAATTGGTGAGAGAAACGGATGGGACCAGAAGGGGTAGTGATGGCCACAGATCTCAGTGGGAGCTGACACTGCAGGATAGACACTTGACATGAGCGGTGGCCTTGGCAGGAAGGACTCATCACTGACAGACTGGAGCCCACCCAGAAGAAATGAGTATCCCAGTCTCTCAGTTTCCTGCTGGTACTTGCCACTGACCATCTGACAGGTGCCAAGAGGCCAATACAGTCATTGTGGTCATGTGAGATAGCTCTTATGAATGAAGCAGAAATATCAGGAGAGGGACCCCTGGGTGGTTCAGTGGTTGAGCGTCTGCTTTGGCTCAGGGCGTGATCCCAGGGTCCTGGGATTGAGTCCCACATCGGGCCCCTTGTGGAGAGCCTGCTTCTCCCTCTACCTATGTCTCTGCTCCTCTCTCTGTGTGCCTCTAATTAATAAATAAAATTTTAAAAAAGAAATATCAAAAGAAAATATTTTCCTCTGTTGTTAGATGGTACCTATGATGCTCCTTGTGAACCAAGGTTCCTGGCAAGAATATTGTGCAACTAATTGTACCAGCCCTGGTGACCATATTTGAATTTTTTTTATCTGAGGAAAAACAAACTGGAACTTTATATTTCATAATGCTTGCTATTCTACATCACTAACATATGATGATTCTCCTAACCCTCTGTTTCTGATCTTTGAAAAAGTTATTAACCAAACTCTTTTTTTATACACTCTTTTAAACTACCCTTTAAACTCTCTCTGATTTTTTAAACTCTCTGTTTTACCATTTAACCGTGGATTAAGTTAATCTTCCCAAAACACCATTTCTACCATAGTATCCCCCTGACAAAAATCTCAGTAATGATTCTTGTCCTATAGAATTAATTACAATGACCTTTAGGGACTTATATTATTTGATTCTGACCTACCTTACCTGTTAGATCTTATCCCTTCACACTTCCTATGGGTATTTGATATTCTAACACAGCCATTTTAATGCCAAGCACATTTTGATATATTATAAGGAAGAGAAAATTTGGTTTTGCCAGGGAATGAATATGTATATTATAAAATATAATTTTATATTTTATAAAATTATAAAGAATTATAAAAATAAAAGAGGTTATAAATATAAAAATAAATTATTTTAAAAATTAAAATAAAGATTTTATTTATTTATTATTTATTTATTTATTTATTTATTTATTTATTTATTTATTCATGAGAGACACAGAGAGAGAAGCAGAGACACAGGCAGAGGAAGAAGCAGGTTCCCTGCAGGGAGCCTGATGTGAGACTTGATCCCAGGACCCCAGGATCACACCCTGAGCCAAAGGCAGATGCTCAACTGGTGAGCCACTCAGGTGTCCCTAAATAGCTGTATTTATATTCCTTTCTATCCTTTTTGAGTTGCCAGGAGAAAAGACACGTTGTCACTCTACTCAAATACACCCTGAGTATTACACACCAATTTACCTCCTTTCCTTTAGGGACACCACTGATGAACAGAGTGAGTACCCATTGACATGGCTCTTTCAACTGTTAAAATGCTGAAATAATTCCAAGCCTGTGCTTTAAAAGACAATAGCATTAACTTGTAGTAAGCTGGAAAATGAATGAAATAAACTCTTAAATGAACACATATTTTGTGGCAATAGATGTGGGTGTCACAGGGATCCCATAAAGGTCCTCTGTCATATCTGTATCAGGGTGTGTGTTCTGTTCTGCATTACAAGAGTTTGTGGGGTCACTCGATGAGAAGTATTGCTTTGGTGCTCATTTTTAGGGGCATTGCTTCAGGGGAACTGTCAGTGTATTTTCTATTCACAAGGCAGGTCACTGTTCCCACTTCCAAATTGTTGAAATTTAAATGTTTTTCTGATACAATGTGGCAATTCTTGTGTAAATACAATTTATACATTCTTATGAATATATAAATTCAAGATATCCAATAAGATATTAAAAAGTAGAACAAAATAAAGAAACTAAATAAAGTTTGGATAAGATTATGAGCATTTCTTTAAAGTATCATAAAAATAAATTTTTTGATAAATTTTTTGAATCTATGGAAGAACAGAAACTGTGTTTATTTTTATTTAACACCTGTGCTCAAAATAGACAATAACCAAAATAATATATGAAACCGTATTGTTAGTATTGAAGATAAATGTTCCAATATGAAATATTCATATGAAAACCTTATGACATTTTTATAGACCTATTTGACTTACATATTGAATATTACACACTAGGTATGAACTAGTAGAGGATTACCTATGGGATGCAGATGGTAGGCTGAGAAGTGTTACGGGATTTTGTAAGATCTGTCAGGTAATCAGATGTAATCATGACTTACCTGCTTCTCATTATCTAGAAAAGAAATCCTCATTCTCTGAGCATATGAATGTTTCAAGTAATCCATATTTTCTGATTTGCTGTTTTGTTGCAATCTTTATGCTAATGCTCTTTTAATTAATAATACATTTGGTGGATTAGTAATGGAATTTGGGTGAAAGAGGAATGAAAAACTTCATAACTGGGTCTTTTGTAATTATAAAATTAACATCTTCATAAAAGCAACAAGATTAAATGAATTTTGTGGGAAGCAAAAGTCTGCTGTAATGGGAGAAGTTAGTGTGAAATAAGGATCAAAATGTCTTTTTCACACACAATTATGCATTAAATCTCCGAATAATCTCCTTTTGGCAGAGTATTTTTGACCCAACTGTATCAAATAGTAACATAAACATGCCTGGGCACAAGTCTGGGTTCTCCCACATGCAGCATGTGGACCTAGTCTGTCAACAAATGGTCCCTTTGCCCTGGTCTTAACACCTCTCCTTTTGTTGCTCAATATATTCAGTTCATTTTGTACATTTTCCTTATTATCCTACTGTAACCATTTACTACATCAACCTCTAAGAAAATAGTACCATTTATAATCTGTATCATTACTATTTGCATTTAATCCCATAATACATTTTGTTTTTAAACTGATCTTTACATATGTATGTTAGAAGGTAAACTGAGGGATATAAAAATTTTTGAGTAGTTTTTTTAGCAAACACTGAAATAGGCAGTGTTTCCATTCACCAAATGGAAAATGAAGAGGGGCGCTCTAGGGACCAGAGCCAGAAGGGGAGGTTTTCACAGAAATGAACTGAAGCAAAGTAAGGACACTACCTAACTGGCATATCTTAGACCTTTGCCTTATTTGGGAAAGACTAGCTGGGTGTTTGGGATTGGTTATTCTTAATGTTTATTTTCTTTTCTGGAGGCTTTGACTCTGATGGCTTAGGTTTCCGTTTGCTTAGGTGGCCCAATCAGAGCCAGGCCAGTCTCCTGGCCATCTTGTTTAGTTACCTTAAGTTACATATTGTATTTTTCCAAATACATTCTAAAATTTTGAGGGTACAAATAAATAAATAAACAAACAAACAAAGAAATCCTTGAGGGTCTTTAACTGATTCGTAGCTCTCAACAATTCAGGTCATTGTAATTTTTAATTTAACATTTTTTTTAAAGATTTTATTTATTTGACAGAGAGAGACAGCACAGGCAGGGTGAGTGAGCAGAGGGAGAAGGCAGCTTTGTTGAGCAGGGAGCCCACTTATGGCCCATGGCCCTGGGTGAGGGTGGGGAGGGGGCTGGATCCCAAAACCCTGGGATGAGGACCTGAGCCCAAGGCAGAGGCTTAACCCACTGAGCCACCCAGGCACTCCTTTAATTTAGTATTCTTGGCCTCACTGAACTGTTTATTCATAGCACATGTTTTGACAAAACAATATGCATCCATAGAGATAGTAAGAAATTATTAACAATCATTTATATATATATGTGTGGTGTGTTTGTGTGCGTGTGTGTGTATACAAAGTGTAATAGATTATGTACTTGTAAATCATGCATACACGATGTGCTTACATTTGTACTTTTACATATTATAGAATGTTGATCCCACTTAAAATGAGTAATCGTATACTTTGCTGCAGATACATTGATGCACTTGATTGCAGGGAACTACCTTAAACCTTCCTGGGCTTATAACACAGTAAAAATATGTGCTTTGGATTACATTACTAAGGTGAAACATTTGCACTTCTGAAGTCAATCTGACTGCAAGGTATTTGGATGAGGATTATAAACTTGTATCCGTCATTTACTGCAAGGATACTACTGTTGATCTCATTTATATGGCTTTTTGTGTTGCTTATAAAAGAGGCCTGCTACTCCTCTTTTCTCTTCTTTCTCCCCTCTCTGTCTCCATTCCTCCTATCTGTCTCAAAGGATTCTGTTGTGCAGTAGAAAGTAATGCATGATTAGATATTGGATTGCAGAGCAAATTCAGTTATAAAAATGAACATCTATATATAGTTTTAAGATAATAAAAGTAGTACAAGGAATGTAGTGGTCAAAAACACTGGAACTTATGAATAATTAAACAATTACAGGCATCTGTATTTAATCATACAAATTGCTGCCTGATTTTTTACTCAAATGGGTGTTAATGAGTAATTGGTTAATGGAATGTTGGAAAACTACTATTTAAAACTTAATTGAGGACATTATTTCTTTTATGGGAAAAGTTCCAAAGAAATTGTGTATTAAAATATTAGATTATATAAAGGGTAAATATACATAGTTTCTATATGGAATTCATTTACTCATTCTACAAATTTGAAGGGAACACCTACTACATGGGAGAAGTTGTAAATACCTGGGATATATTAGTAATCAGACAAAATTTCTTCCTTTACTCTAGAAGATTGGGAAATTAGCAATAGACCATGTAAGTAAATTATGTCATGTGTTAATAGATGATGAAAACCAAGGTCAGAGTGTTTACAAGCAAAGGTATGGGATTTGCTTCAAGTTTAAATAAAGAATGCCATACCACCAATGTCATTCAGAGACAGAGGCCAATGAATTGTTTCCAACATACACCAATAATCATCAATGAGAAATGCAGAAAATGAGGTACACATTTTTTCTCTTGGTTTCATTCAATATTCATGAATAAAGAAAAACATTGTTTTTAAATTTAAATCTCTCTAAACTTGGCTGAGTACTACAGGCCATTACTTTGAGAGTAAATTCCATTCTAAAGAAAATTCAAGTTAGGAAAAGCCTTAAAGACATCATCATCATCATTTCTAGGTGAGCCAAGCAAATGCCAGACTGACTGACATTCGGGGAAGGTTTAACTCCTCTCTTTCACTAATATTTTCATATTAGCTAGTTACATAAGACCAAATAATCCCTCCCACAAGGTGTAGAAATTTAAAAGTAATGAGTAATATTATCTCAGCTGGAAGAGATCTTTAAAAGGAGCCATCCCAGACCAGAAAATTAAATCACTTGTCGGCTCTCACTTCTCAGGCTCACTCTCTGATCAGTACTTGCCCAGAGAGAAATGGATGTGAAGAAAAGAGATGCACCCTTCTCTGCCTTCTCCTGTCTCCTCTGTCCATTCCGTTCTTTGTTTTGACTGGACCTCCTCTTCATTTGTCCAGCTCACCCTCATCTTTCACCCCCTTAATATTCTCTCTTCTGATACTTTTTCAAATTTAGTATTTTATGTTTGCCACCTCTTCTCTTGAGTTAATCCTCAAATAGTAAAGGAGTAAAAGAATGAGAGAGAAGAGGAAACCAGACATAATTTAATGTTAATGTTCTAGTACTGGGCAAGGCCATGGGCTTCAGATATTCAACATATTAATTTTAAGAACAAAAAAGAGAAGAAAGGAGTGAGAGGAGGAGGAGAAAGACAGAAAAGGAAAGAAGGAAGGAAGGAAGGAAGGAAGGGCCATGTGAGGACTAATAATGACAGTTTGTCGTAAAACAAGAATTGTTATCGTCAATAATAATATGTATCCAAGGTAATTTATAAGAAGGAAGGAG
The DNA here is from genome assembly GCF_018345385.1 of Vulpes lagopus. Lineage (NCBI taxonomy): Eukaryota > Metazoa > Chordata > Mammalia > Carnivora > Canidae > Vulpes > Vulpes lagopus. The sequence continues at coordinate 48,705,507 of NC_054847.1, read as the reverse complement.
AAAAGGATAAAAAAGAGGAAGAAACTAGTCTGCTGAAACACAAGACTATTTTTATCTTAAGAAATAGGCAGCAACAACATGGTTATTGATATTGAGTGATCAATAGCAATGTTGAAGTTCAGTAGGAAATATATCACGGTTAGAACTAAAAATGTTGGGTTGATTTAACTTGAAAGTTTTCACTGTTTTCTCATATTGGTATGCAAATCTAGTGGGCAATTACAGGAAGTAGCTATGGAGTTTTACAAAGCAGTAGAATAAATTTGAAAAGCTTTCAAAATCTCTTTGCCAACTGAATCAAAGAGCTTTAATCATTTTTCTTAACTGCAATACAGAACAAATCATTCTGTCAATTGAAATGACTCTCATACCATTTCTGCTTAATTATGGTATAAGCCCAGTAGACTGGACTTACTAAAGTCTTGCTTTTTCGTGTTTTTCTTAATAAAAAAATATTAGTATTTGCATTAACCATCAATGAATTTAATATATTAAATGTATTCCACATTATCCAAATATTTCGTGTCTTGCAATCACTTTCAGAATCTCCATCAAGCAATCATGTTCACCAGAGGATACAAGGTGAAGCAATACCTCTCTGTTTATTTTGCACCATTTATCATCATCAGTTTAATGCAGAACCTTATAAATGATAGATTATGTATCTCGTTTTTAATTGCCTAATTTCACAATACAAAGTTTTAATATCCCTTAGGCTTTGTAGTTTATACTAAGTTTCTTGCATAAAGCTTTTTAATCATCTCTAAATTCTCTCTGATTTTCTTTAATCATGTCGATGAAAGAATGAATACACATTAAATTTATCAGTTACCTATTGACCTCAAGAAAGTTAAAGTGGTTAAACTTAACAGTCTGACTAAAGACAGAATATTTAGAATTTGAAAAACTATTATAGCTTTTTAAATTTATATATTTGGTTTAAATATATTTTTTTTATTATTTTACTATTTTTAATTTCAGAAAGGAACATGTCAAGAAATCTATAAATGCATTATGTTTCCAAGAGTTCTGTTAATTAAAAAATATATATTGGGCAGCCCCGGTGGCGCAGCGGTTTAGCACTGCCTGCAGCCCGGGGTGTGGTCCTGGAGACCCCGGGTGGAGTCCCACGTCGGGCTCCCTGCATGGAGCCCGCTTCTCCCTCTGCCTGTGTCTCTGCCTCGCTCTCGCTCTCTCTGAATAAATAAATAAATTTAAAAAAATAAAAAATAAAAAAATAAAAAATATATATGATGATGAAACTTAGTGACCTGATCATTTGAGCCAAGATGAGTAAAGACAGGACACTGTGTCTTGAACTTTCCACAATAAAAAAAGGGAAGCATACTATATGATAGGCTTCTTTGAGTTCTGGAGACATCATGTTTCACATTTATTTAGATGTGTGCCCGACCTACATGATGGGTGATGTGAAAGGCTGCCGGCTTGCAGTGGAACAAGACCTGGATATACTCCACAGCAGGGCTACACAGTAGCTTGGACCAGATGGTATACCCCATGTTACTGACACTATCAATCATGGGGAAAGATGCCACACATAGTAAGACCCAATGGAATAAATCACAGCATGGATCATGAGAGTTTTGATTTAGAAGGTGCCATCCACAGTAGAGTTGAGTACCTTTTGAAAGAAAAAAAAAGTTCTTGCCATGTTGCTGGGCCTGGGAAGAATCAAAGATTTTTGGCCATGTGGCATACTTCAAATTTTAAAATATATTACTGAGTTTTATTAAAGGACAAAATAAATTGCAAACCATATCAAAGATATTTAAAGGCATTTTCCATAGAAGAAAAAGAGAAACAATCTCTTTTACATTTCTTTAACCTTTATTTTATAGGTAATCATGATGCAGTCAGTGATTTCTGAGCCTTTATATCTGAGTTGCTCATATTTCCATGAAGCCCTACAGTGAATGTCACAATTCAATTTTTAACATGCATTGATGGTCATGAATGTATAATTGATACCATTGAAATGGTGACCCTTCTGCTCCTTTAAAGCTCTTTCTTGTTATAAAACATGTAGAAGGATATTATAGTTTATTAGCAATCATTTTCTACTTTAAAAATTTAACACTATCTAGAGGAAATTTCATGTGAAACTAGTAGCAGTGAAATCCTTCCACAAGGATAACTAAACTTTCTTTCATTTTAATTGCCTTTTATTTCCCACGCTTAAAAATCATTATCAGCAAACTATACCAGGAGAAAACGTTAGCATACATTAAAATAGCATCTGCCATTTAAGTATTTAAACTATCAAATTTGATAGGAAGTAATTAAACAATTTTCTTTTCCCAGTGACATTTTGGTTCTCTGTAAAACTTGTACATTCTTCCTTGTGATGACTTCATTTTGTTCCCACAAAAACAACTTTTAAAACTCTAACACAAGGCCAGAGGCAAAGTTTTATTTGGTAACTTAGGAGCCCACCTAGATAAGGGTTATATAAAAAGGATAAGAAAAATCCATTTTAGGGCAAATAATGGACTTTAAAGAATCTCACATCGATCCGCAGGCTTCAGGACACAGCCAGGTGCTCTGATGAGTTAAAAGATCTGGTAGGTAATTAGAAGTCAAGGGATTCCCATTTACTAAAAATACAGTCTTTGATATGGATGGAAGATTTCTATATCCTAAGCCCCTAGAATCAGATCTGGTCTATGGAGCACTTGATCTATGAGTGTTAATATATTCTTAAAAATTTAGAAAAACAAGCTCTTGGGCACCTGGGTGGCTCAGTTGGTTAAGCATCTGCCTTCAGCTCAGGTCATGATCCTGGGTTCATGGCATCAAGCATCATGCTCTCCGCTCAGTGGGGAATTTGCTGCTCCCTCTACCTCTGCCTGCCAGTTCCCCTGTTGTGCTCTCTCACTCTGTTAAATAAATAAAATCTTAAAAAAAAAAAAAAAAAGAAAAACAAATTCATTCTTCCCATCCTCAGAGATGATTCTAGTAATTTCACTTTCCTGAGCTATTGCTAGGCACCAATATTAAAAAAATAGCATAGTTAAGTTTTTTTTTATTTTATTTTTTTTTAGTTAAGTTTTATTAACTTCACAAATAATACTTTTAAGTTAAGAAACAAAGAAACAGTTGGTTATCAGTTTTGTACTCATTCACATATCTCCTTTTCCTTTTAAATTTTTGATATACCATGGTCATTACTATGTATAAAATTGATATTCTTAGAAATCGTTTCTACCAAGTATTGTTTATTTCACTTAAAAAAGTTTTCATCCCTTTGAGTTCCTTGGAGTGCTGGAGGGGTCAAGCTACTAGCTCCACAAAACAACTTTTCTGAATCCTGAGTTGGCATTGAAGAATATAATTGTCCACATAGATAATCCAGAAGCTACCAAAGAGATGCAATTAACTTTAGGAGCTGTAATATATGGTTTCTTGATGTCATCATGACGGTCATTGCTACAGCCCAAGAATCAGTGTATTCCCTTTATGCAGAACAAGAATGGGTGTTAACGCAGAAATATTATTGGCAAAGTTAGTGAAACTTTATATTATTTTTAATACTGGCACTTCAAATAGCTCAGTAAAGTGAAATTACTATAGTGATTTTCTCTAGTAAGGCTTACAGCTAAGGAAGGAATTTTTAGTAATAATGTGAAAAAAAGGCAAAGTCAGAGGTATATAATCTTAAAACACAGTTAAGAGGAAATGTATGACTAAAGGTGTATATATATATTTTACTGTACAGCAAACGAGAGTGCAGCATAGAGAATACTTTTCCAGTGGTTTGGGGGAACCTCTATGTGGTACTCCTATGCATTTTCCAAATATCTTGTGTTAGTAGTTCATTTCTATGCACACCGATTGCTTCTGAAACTTCACCAAACAAGTTTAAGATGTGGAGTAGGTGCAACTTCCAATTCTTGTTGGATGTGTGGTTGAGAAATAGGTATCCAAGGAACAATTTCTCATTATTTAACTTCTGTATTGGAGACAGGAGTCATTGATAAGGCCTTTTCCAGAAGGTTTGAAGGTAATCTCTCTTTGGTGTTTTCTCCAGGATATTGGTTCATCTGGTCTTAGGTAATGTGAGGGGCTGGTTCGGTGATTTTTGAGGAAAAGCAACCTCTACCTGTTAATATTAGGACCAATTATATTTGATTATCCCTCTACAATGATTAATAAGATCAAAATTTAAGTTATTGGAATCCAATATGACTGGCAATATTTCTATTGCAGGGGCCTGCTTTTGACTGACTTATGAATAGATGATCAATCTATGAACACCCAAAAGGCAAGGCCACAGGGTCACATGAGCTAAGGGTAGCAATTTAGGCCATGAAAATTCAATAGTATCTGATCAGTTAGCTAATTTTAGTTTAAACATTTATTTTTTTTCCACTTTTTGGCAGTATCGGGAGTGATAGGACAATAAAGTTTTTGAGAGAGTGATAAATCTTTTCATAGTTCATAAACAACTGTCACAGTAAACTATGTACCTCTCTCACAGGGTAGATGCAGTTGAATGTCCCAGCTAGGAAACATAAAATCTTTTTTTGGGCAGTGGGGTGGGGGTGGGGGTTAGCCTTTGTGAGCATAGTAGTTTTACTTGGCCAGAGTAGCCTATTTAGCATGATAATATGCTCAAAATATTGTGTCTCAACTCCACATTCTCTTTTTTGTTATTGACCTTTACATTACTGACAAAAGACATCATCACATAATTATTACCGCAAATATGTTTACTTTTAGTGTTTATACTTATTCTTTTATTTATAGCAAATTGACATACTGTAGAAAGGGCCAACTTTTGACCATTCAAACCCATTTTGTTCCCGGTTAGGAATTGAATTCTACAAGAGTCTAAATATGTGTAGCGAGGTTGGTATCAACTCATTTTATTTTTAAGATAATTACTATGAAGAAACACCTATGCTGGCGTGCTGACAAACACATCTTTCTCTACAAAATCACGATCATGATATTTTTCTTTGTATAAGATTTATAGAGTTGCTTGATTAAAAGTATTACATAAGTGAATGGTAATATGAGAAAAAATATAATCATTTATAATTAATTAAAAAAAAGTTGTGCATTTTTCAATAGCCACAAAATTCATTAAATATACAAGATTTGGAATTAAAGATGATCCTAGTAGTAGACATGAAAATGCTTTGACTAATTTAGCGGAGGATTCTAATTGCTCTGAAGCAAGAAGTGGAAATTTTGGCTATTGGATCAAGGATCAGTTTTCATAGACATTGGGTCTTTGATGTGGGCCTTGAGTTAATGCCCTAAGAGAATAATATAAACCTCCTTATATTCATACAAAAATAAAGATTTACATTAATCTAAGAAGAATCAATCTGGATTCTTATGGCGTTCCGTTCCAATTATTCTATCTATGCCCATTAGCTTTTTCCCCCCGGGATTCTGGGATCCTGGGTAATTTTTTGCTCATTTTTTTGGTCTCATACATAATGTAAGCATTCTAATTCCTAGATCAGCTATAATCTGATTATGTGCAGATAAATTAAAGGAAGTTCTAATATATTTTATCTGGCAGTTCTATTTGCAGAGTAAATCCTGCTTATTAAATTTTTACAGGTTATATCAAAAAGAAGAAAGGAATACTCTTTTGGTAATAGTCCTCAAATTGAAGATCCATGTTAGAAATTGAAAATATTTTGGATTGTTAGGAAATTCTATTACTTGAGTGGCTCTGGTAAACTAGAGAAAATAAAGTTAGCGTCTACAGGTTTATTTCTCCCCACACTTTCTATACACAAAAATTTGTCACTTGCTCCTTTCCTATATTTTCTGGTACAGATAGATATTTTACTTTAAAACAAACTTAACTCTCTTTTCTCCTTTTATACTTATTATAATTTGTCTTCATTCTTAGTTGTTCTAAACAATCTTAGCATAGTCTTTAAATAATACACTAATCTATAAAATGCATATTAATTGTGGACAGCATGAACTCTAAACCCATGAATATATTGTCATATGTCTATATTTGTAGACAATGCCATTTGGAAGTTAAGAAAAATGACAAGAAGTTTCGAGTACTAATATTTTCCTCAAAGGGATGTAACTGAATAGTTTTTGATGGTCATCCAAGTGTTTCTTATCAATTTCAAAAACTGGATCTTCTAATAGCCCTTTTTTTTGCAATAAATTCACATATATCCTCATCTCTTGGCTCTTAATGTTTAGAAGAGGAAATTTGGTATTATATTTCATGTATAAGCTGATTGTGTTCTCCAGAGTTAAAAGCTGTTTACTTTTTAATAAGGATCTCTAAAGTTTTGGTTATTTTCCAAATTGTAAATTGCATTTCAATTTATATTTTTCTGACTAAATTTTTTTTTCACACTTGAGTTCATTCGTGAAAAGAGTGCACCTGTTTCCTTTTAATTAAGCTGCTGAATCTACCTGAGCTTTGAGTCTACCCGAAGTCTAGTTTTTAATATTTATTGAGTTTATTTTTGAGTCATTGTTTGGTCTTTGCAAAATGAACAAACAAAAAACGCTTCCTTCTTCTTAATACTACATTATGTAGTGATTTGCTGCCCTTTGTAGGCAACAAATAATTTTATACAATTAGATTATTTAAATCTTACTTCTACCATTCTGCTTTTAACATTCTTTTCTTGAGTCTCACTAACTAGACTAGTTGCTTTATATCTATAATGCAAAATAATACATCTCCAATAGAATCCTGAATTCTGCAGCAAAATTCTGTATTTTTTCTTGTGGCTTAGGAAAATTTGTAATTACAGTCCTTGGTTTGACTTGATGCTCTGAGTTCCAGCAGACATTTTATATCAGAGAATAACCTTTGGCTTATAAGCAAAATACTAATGATATTAGAGGAGAAAAATAGAAAAGTCTTTGGTTAATGACTTCACAGTGTTCCCTATAATACCAGCCTTTGATCAGTTACCTCTGGGCTCCCTTTACATGATAGAATAAACATGATTTCTGAAGTCACCAAAATTGGGCCAATTCTCTAGCAATTGAATCTGAATTCTAACAATACAAAATTTAAAAATAATTATAAGTAAATGTAAAGTGAATATAAGCAAGAATGGCAGGTTAATAGGTTTAAAACACAACAAAACAGCAACAGCAACAAAACAGACATCCTTTGGGCAGCATACATGAAAAAGAACAGAGAAATTGCTCAGGTTACTTCATATCTAGTGGGGGAATTGCATGAAGGAGTGAAGAAAAATCCATCCTAACAAAATACATAGAAAGAGTCTGCAACTGGAAATATTTCAGTGATGCTCATCTTTTCATGGGTGAGAACACTGTTGCAAAGTATGAACAGAAGTGAAGATATGAATCTTTGCTTTCCTTTTTTTTTTTTTGAATCTTTGCTTTCCCTAATGAAATGAGAAGCTCTTTTTTAAAGAAAGTGTCTTTCTTTATCATTTTTTTAAAGATTATGAATGGGATATGTCTGAATATTTTTGAAAATCTTCATTCAGTGTCCTGGAGTAGTTGAAAAATTAGGAGAACTTAACAAACTTCGCTCTGTGATGTACAGTATGCAATGAAATGAAAATCATAATTTCTTTCTTTTTCTTCTTGCTCCTTTTCCCCCATTCTTATTAATAAGATGCTTACCTTAGTTATGTGATTTCCTTTTAGGTTGATAACTGTTTCTTAATTGTAAATTACAGACTTGAACAAATTGATCTTCTTGAACTCTTCTAGTTCTGACATTTTATAATGTTACGCTCCATATCTACAATTGTGATAAAATATGAAAATATTATCGTAAGTAATAATTAGAAAAAAGACTTCTTTAAAATTTATAGGATATAATAGAAACTGTAGCCCCTCCTCTTATGCATTACTAAGTTATAATGAATGGTGATAAGGTACTTTTTTAGATGGGGCACTTTTTTATATGGATTTTGCCATAAATCTAATTTAAATAGATTTGATTTAAATAAAACCACTTGGTATCCTTTTTAAATACTATATATATATATATATATATATATATGCTATATATGTGTGTATATATACACATACACACTATTATATAGTTTTTAACCACTGCATGTGTTATATAGTATGTAATATGTTGTATATATGACATATATATGCTATATATTATATATAATTTAGTATATATCTGTATATTTAGTATATATTTAAAATTCATTTATTCATTAATAAATGCAAATTAAACACTTCCTGTGCCCTAGATACTATTCTTTGCATATTAGTCACTTCTGTAGAAAGGAACCCTTTAGGACCTCTAGATAATTTCATAGTAGTTTTTAAAAGCTTTCTGGACTTTTTTCTTATTGGAAAGGCATTGAAAACCTCCAGTACTTGTGTTCATTTCCTTCCACTTTCTGGACAGGTAACTGCCCTTCTCTTTGCCCAGACACATCCATCTCTGTGACCTCTTATACACCTTTTTCGATAATTCTTGCCTTCCTGTTCAAGTGAAGAATTCATCTTCTATTCTATAAACAAAGAATGACAGTCTCTTAAGAATAATCTTAAATAGTCCCACCTACACCTTTTGATTACCTGAGGAGAAGAGTATTAATACAGTTACTTTTATTTTAATCATCACAAGCACATCGTTAGTATACAGCTCTTTATTAAGTCAATCTTACATCACAAAAGAAAAAAAGCAAAGTGTTGATACATTCCTGGTTACATATTTAATATGTTTTAAGGATTTTATTTATTCATGAGAGGCAGAGAGAGAGAAGCAGGCTCCCTGCAGGGAGCCCTATGTAGAACTTTATCCAGGACCCTAGGATCATGACCTGAGCCAAAGGCAGATGCTCAACCACTGAGCCCCCCAAGCATCCTACATATTTAATATTTTTAAGGAAACTAATTTTATCAAAACTTAAAATCTTTTCCATATTTAAATTTGTTATTCAAAGTGTTCTTTTGTAGTCCTATTTCCTGATCAAAATGCACAGATAAAAAAAGAATGAGTGTCTGGGGTGAGTTGTGTGTATGTGTGTACATTTGTATGAAAGTTGTGCTTTTGTTTTGTTCACATTTTTTTCACACAGACTTTGCCAGTCTCCTTAGATATGCACACTTTTTCAGAGAGTTTCTATAATTCTTAACTTTTGAAGTCTTAGAAAAGAAGGAAAAATAATATACTTTAAAAGTAGCCTATTTCTTAGAGAACTTTTAGATGCCCATCTAAGTCCTATGACCATATTTTTTGCTACATTATAAAGTTCCATAATTTATTCATTTCAAAGTTCTAGGATTTAAGTAGTATTTTTGTCAAAATAAGAAGAATTATTAGATTGCATACCCATTAACAGTGAATCTTCAGGGATCCCTGGGTGGCGCAGCGGTTTGGCGCCTGCCTTTGGCCCGGGGCGCGATCCTGGAGACCCGGGATCGAATCCCACATCAGGCTCCCGGTGCATGGAGCCTGCTTCTTCCTCCGCCTGTGTCTCTGCCTCTCTCTCTCTCTCTGTGACTATCATAAAAAAAAAAAAAAAAAAAAAAAACAGTGAATCTTCAGTAATGGAACTCTTTGTAGTAGATCCATCTATCATTTGCATAGATTTCTACATAACTTCCTAACTTTGTCTTTGTTGTTTTTTTTTGGGGGGGGGGTTGTTTTGTTTTGTTGTTTTTTTAAGTAGGCTCCATGCCCGGGGTGGAGCCCAACAATGGGCTTGAACTCACAACTCGGAGATCAAGACCTGAACTAAGTAAGATCAATAGTTGGTTGCTTAACAGATTGAACCACCCAGGCACCCCATAACTTTTTAAAAAAATAATAGGCTACGAAACTACTAAAACTTACCAAAGTGACACACATAAAACTTTAATGAATTCTACATTTATGCTGCTATAATGCCTTTTTATTTCACAAAGTCGACTTTAAGATATTAATTTCTAAGGGAAACCATTAAGCTTTGGACTGAAGTTGTGGTTTTCTACACTATTACAGATAGGTCTTCATAAATACTCAGGCTTTACTAGTCTCTAGGAACTAATGAAGTCCAATTAAAATTAATGAGCAGATTGCATTGGATAACTGCAATTTTCAAACTTCTCCCTACTAGGACTTCCAGGAAACCAGTAGAGCTTTAGCATCAGAGTACATGGTTCCCTTCTGCCACCAGTCTGCCGTTAATTCCCGATCCCAGACTACTTTTTGATTCTGCATTTCTTAGCAAAAATATAGAATACAGGTTCAGATCCTTGGTAGTCATTATGCCTACCAAGACTTTCAATGCTGAGACTGACCAGAGCTATGGCAAATTGAGCAGGAGAATAATTGTCTTTCTTTTTTTAAATAATTGTCTTTCTTTTGTGTCTCCCTATTGAAAGGGTACATGGTGTCACTCAATTTAGAGACAATTCTTTTAGATTTGCTTCCACTTATTCTTCCCAAGACACATACACACTTCTGAGGTGGCAGCTGGATAGCGTTCAGAGAGCAGTAGCTGGGTTGTCAAAATATCAGCCTGTTCTGTGTTCCATAAATTTTATTGCTGAATCCTATTTAATTTTGGCCAATTTCTTGCCTTGTAGTAAAATCTTTTTTTGAGAGGCACCTGGGTGGCTCAGTTGTTGAGCGTTTGCCTTCAGCTCAGGGTGTGATCCTGGGGTCCTGGGATCAAGTCCCACGTCAAGCTCCCTGCAGGGAGCCTGTTTCTCCCTCTGCCTATGTCTCTCCCTCTCTCTGTGCGTCTCTCACAAATAAATAAATTCAAAAAAAAGTCTTATGAAACCGAGTTTCTGTCACTCTGCTCCTCCATTTTCCCAAGTGATTCCCAATTATAGCTCTACTTTTCCATTGCTAATTTTGTTCATACATCTGCTCCTCTGGTGAGTGTGTTTACATATTATATTTTTTGTAGGACCATATGAATTAAAGTCAATTGTTTCATAAATTATCTCTTTTATGTATGCATGTATGTACTCATATACTATTTTAAAAGTGTGCGTGTGAGAGAAAGACAATAAGATAATTTTAGGTGCCAGTTCACAGACAAGTGTGTGTATGTGCATGTGTTTGTATGTCTGTGTATTTTCTATTATTCTATTCTAGGAAAACACAGGTTCTCTAAATGAAATCAACAATAACTAAATATAGTAGTTTCACAAATTAGCTGGCTGTAGTATCTTTTTATTGAAACATCTATTGTCTTTGGTTATTTATGTTTAGATTGCATTTCAAGAGAAATTCAGAGTTCTATGTAACATATAGTATTTGAGGTCCCAGTTTCCAATTAATAACCCCTCAAAATATAAGTATGTTTCTCACTTTGGAAAAACTCATTATTATTCTTGTGAAAATTAGGCACAAATTTTAATGTTTTTAAGTAAACTCTATCCACAACATGGGGCTCAAGCTCACAACTGAGATTAATAGGTGCATGCTCTATCAACTGAGTCAGCCAGGCACCACAAGTTTTTTTTTTTAATTTTATTTACTTATTCATGAGAGACACAGAGAGGCAGAGACACAGGCAGATGGAGAAGCAGGCTCCCTGTGAGGAGCCCCATGTGGGACTCGATCCCCGGACCCTGGGATCACAACCTGAGCCAAAGGCAGATGCTTAACCACTGAGCTACCCAGGCATCCCCAGGCACCACAGTTTTTTTTTTTTTTTTGTTTTTTTCCTTTTTGAGAGAGAGAGAGAGAGAATGGCTTGAGAGGCACAGAAAAGGAGAGGGAATCTAGCAGGCTCCAAACTCAGCGTGGAGCATGATGCAGAGCTCCATCTAACCACCCTGAGATCATGATCTGAGCCCAAATCAAGAGATGAATGCTTAATCAACTGAGCCCTCCAGGTGCCCCTCACGGCTTTTGATTTTTCAAAAATATCTTCCAACAGCTAATTCTCAAAAAAAAAAAATGTTAGGGATATTGTGTGTATTCTAGTTTAAAGCCGCAGGAACCAAGAAAAATGAAACAAAATAAAATATTTTTATTACTTCTTCATTAGAAACAGTATTTCCATTAAAAACATTTATTTCTACCAACAAATCCTTCATTAGATTTTGCGTCTCTGTCTTAATATTAGCCAGTAACCTATTTGAATGCAAAAATAATAAAACTTTTTGGCCAACTTTGATTCCTCAAGGTGAATCACATGGGTAGAGACCCCCAGTTTATACACTAAAATTTTCATTCTGTAACAGCTAAGAATCCTCACACACACACACACACACACACACACACACACACAAAACCACACCTCCCCATATCAATTTGGAAGATCTGCAATCTGGTAATCAGAAATTATTCACAGCTTTGAGAGTACATCAAGTTTAGCTCCTGACACATATTCATAGTCAGGTAAAGTATCCTTGAATAGAATCCTGCTTCCAGCACAGATTCCAGCACTCTGTAAAAGCAAAAGAAACTTTCCCCGTAGACCTTTTTATTTCAATGCCTTTCAATATTGAAATTTCCCTTCATCCCTGGAAAACACACAAACAATATTTAGATTTAAAAAAATAATATCATATTCCTGAATGATTAAAAAAATGTATGAGGAGTAGGGAAATAACAAAAAATATACAACTTCTTTGCTATCCTGTACTCAAAAAATTCTAATGCCCTGGTATTAATTATTTTTTAGATTATCTAAACTTAGACATTCATGTAAAACAAATGAGATAAAGCATATCATTTTTCCAGCTTCATTGAGATATGACATACAACAAAGTGTCAATTTAGTATGTACAACATGTTGATTTGATACACTTACAGGTTACAATATAATTACCATTTTAGAATCAGCTAACATTTTCCTCACCTCACATCACTACCGTTTCTTTCATGTAGTAAAAATATTTAGGATTTTCACTCTTTGAAATCTTCAAGTAGGAGCACCTGGGTGGCTCAGTCGATTAAGTTCTTCCTTCAGCTCAGGTCATGGTCCCAGGGATCAAGGGTCCTGGGATCAAGCCCCACATGAGGCTCCTTGGTTGGTGAGGGGCCTCCTCTTCCCTCCCATTTGTGGTCTCTCTTGCTCTTGCTCTTTCTCTCAAATAAATAAATAAAATCTTTTTAAAAAAGGAACTTCAAGTACTGTTGTTATCTATAATCACAATGTTGCACGTTAGATTACCCCAGAAGTTTTTCATCATCTAACTGGAAGTTTGTACTCATTGAGCAACACCTCCCCATTTCTACCTCCCAGCAGCCCCTGGGAACCACTTTTCCACTCTCTGTTTTAATGAGCTAGAATTTTTTTTCAAGTTTTCATCTGCAAGTGATATTATGCAATATTTGTCTCTCTCCGACTTAATCTGCTTAGCAAAATGCCCTAAGCTCCGTCTATGTTGTTGCAAATGATAGAATTTTGTTCTTTCCCGTGACTTAATACCATTCCACTGTCTGTGTGTATATGTGTGTGTACTAAAATAGTACAAGTTCAGTTCTAAGAATTGGAAATAACATTTAATATATTATTGGTTATTGCTGCTTGAAATGATTAAAAGGTACCTTTAGATCTCTCACTCTAGAGATATTTTTCTGTTTAATATATGAGATTTCACTGAAGAGAGCCGGGGTTGAGTAGTATTCTCTGGTTAAAAAAATTGTTCCGTTTTGTGATTATATTTTTAATTTAGTAAGACATAATCTCAGAAAAAATTAAACAATTCTGACAGAGTAGAAGAAACTTCCAAATTAATGGAAATATTTCAAAATCACTTGAGCTGTAAATTGGAAAGAAGTAGATAGCCATTTGCATAATAAACTTTGGGTATATTTACTTTTTTAAAAAAATCAAAAATATATAAAATAATGTTTGATGTTCAAAAGTAATCAGCCATAAGTTTGGGAAAGATAAAGCCAGTGATAGCTGATTTTATCATCATCTTTTTCTCCACTGGGTTCAATATAGGAATAAGTAAGTCTATGGGGACAGAGGCTTCTCATGCAGTTATATTCTTTTGACTTCTTCGGAAATTTACCACAAATTGACTTCAACTTGGTTAAGAGCCCTTTGGACAATATGATTGTTCCTTTAATGTAGCTCAAATATTATTTCCCTTAGCTCTTCCTAATAGTGATAAAATCAGACCCAGAATACACAAAAGGAACTATATGTATGTACAGATATATACGTAGATTATTAGGTGTGGGGAGTTTTGAATTGTGTTCTTTATCGAAGGACAAATTAAAAGTGAAACCTCTTCCCTAGCTCTCTCCAATCAGAAAGGTACATGTGTCCTCCATGTCTCTGTGCTGACGATGAGCATGTCATGAGCAAGTCAGCTAGGTCTTCTCTAACCACTTTCACACGTTGGCATAGGCATGTTTGGAAATGAGCCTGCCTTCATTTTCTGTACCATATATTAGAGGATGCAGTTTTATGAAGGTCATTGTATGAGTTTTGTGCCAAATTTTTATAGATTCCAGCAGCAATTGACACTTAAAAATAACTCCCCACTAGCCTAAATCCATTGATCTATCTTTGGTCATAAAGAAGGTGGCATTCAGACAAGTGCCTTTGATAAGGAAATGAAGTAATACAGGGGATGAAAACGTTTAATTGTAGAATAATTAAATGAATCAATATTCAAAATTGGACTAATATGCTAATGGAAATTTTCACTTCTAAACAAGTGGCATAACTTGCTTTTATGCTATAGGGCTTTTGCTGAAAACTCTTGGATTTGGCAGTACCTTGGCTACTACTAACAAGGAAATTGTCTTGGGTTCATTGCCTTGTTATTTCTGCTGAGAAATTTAAAAAATACATAAATAAAGAAAAAATAAGTGATGTTCTTGACCTTCATCAAATCATTCAATGTTTTGCATTTAATGAAAATTTCTGAGAATGTCCTATTTTATACTTTACTAGTTTTGCATTATGGTACCCCTCTGGGGCATTTCAAAGAACATATTCTCTTCTAAGGTTCTGTCCTTTTTATTCACTAACTTTAAAAGACTGATTTCATATTATGAAACTCATCCAAGACTTGAAAACCCTTAAAGAAGACTCTCTATGTATGCATTGTATGCTTCTTTGAAGCTAAATTTTGCCTTTGAAGATGTTTGCATCTTTGAACATAGACCTTGCTAATATATTTGTAATCAAAAGAGATTCAAAGTGTTGGGTGTCTTTCATCATGGGAGACTTTCCACTAAGAATTACTTTATTGAGACTATATACTAAATTTATGGTTTAAACTTTTCATTAGTCGCCTGGATTCCTTTTTAAAAAAGTATTCCCCCCGACATGCCATGGAGAATGCAAATTTATATATTGCCTTTTTTTCCCTCTGCCAAATATCAATCCATCACTCATTTTTAAATTAACTTGTTAGAAGATATTAACTAGGGCCTCTCAGTGTCAGGGTTTTAGCTGAAAATAAAGAAGACAGGTATAAGGAGTAGTTGCAGATGACAAAGGCGAAGAAACAGAAAATTGCAAAACAGTGCATAAGGTTTACTCCACTCGGGTATGCACAGGATGCTACACAATAGAAAAGAGTTGAACATTCTCTGTGGACCTCTTAAGTTTCTTCACATCTTGCAAAGACTGCCTCTGTTTTCTTCTTTTTTTTTATTTATTTTTTTTTTTATTTATGATAGTCACAGAGAGAGAGAGAGGCAGAGACACAGGCAGAGGGAGAAGCAGGCTCCATGCACCGGGAGCCCGGCGTGGGAT
This sequence comes from Vulpes lagopus, assembly GCF_018345385.1. Taxonomy (NCBI): domain Eukaryota; kingdom Metazoa; phylum Chordata; class Mammalia; order Carnivora; family Canidae; genus Vulpes; species Vulpes lagopus. The sequence continues at coordinate 48,689,857 of NC_054847.1, read as the reverse complement.
TTGATCCCGGGTCTCCAGGATCGCGCCCTGGGCCAAAGGCAGGCGCCAAACCGCTGCGCCACCCAGGGATCCCTGCCTCTGTTTTCGATCACCTTTTCAAGGCTACTTGCAAAGCAAACATCCTTGTAAATTAGAAACTGTCTCCTTCTGGTGTAAAGGGCAGGCTATTTGATATCTAAATATAAAAATACTAGGTTAAAAGTCAGGCATGCTTACTACTGAGTACGTAAGATCTGGGTTCTCTAAACTCAGGGATCTTGTCCCGTAACCCAGCTCACTGTGTGTCCAGGTGTCTTCCAGGCCTACTTGTTTCATTTTATTAGAAGTGATCTTCTATGGCTGTGGCTATCATATTGCCTTTCATCTCTGACCCTGGGATCTCATGTCTTCTGCCAGCATCGGGGGACCTCAGGCAGACTAACATGTTATCCTGCAAGTAGGGCAACACATATCTGACCCTTCACAGCTTTTGACAACAGAGCATAGATCCTTAAATTCTGCTCTTCTTGAATCTGGAAGTCAATAATGCCTGCTGAATCCCATCTGCTGTTATTAAATTTGTATTATATACTTTTGAAATAGAAATAAATTGAGTATGCACAAATTTCTTTCTTTTTTGTCACCTGAAATTCATAGCTTAAACATTTACAAAGGGAGTATGGTTAAACATTGAGTTTTAATCCTTAATTTGTGTTTAAAACACAACTAGTTTAAAATCTTTTTTAAAGCATTTTTTTTAAATCAGATTAGGATGCATGTATTAAAATGTTAAGGCATTGAAAATGGCAGTAGACAGTTACATTGATATTTCATTCTCATTTTGGCTAATACCTGAGTTATTCTTCAATAATACTTTTTTCACATTGCTTTTAATTTTGGTAGAAATATTAATCAGACTATCTTTCTGGAATTTATAGCATCAGCATAATTATTCAAGACCCTAAGCTAATTCATTTGCATATTGCCATCCTGAAGGAATTAATTACCTATTGTTCCTTAGAAATTGTTTCTTATGCCAAATATAGAATAATTTCTTAATTCCTGGCCTTTCTGTTACTTGCCTGGTCAGCTTTCTCTTTTCAGTAAAGTAAATCTATTATTATTCCAATAAATACCAGCTGTTCCCTTCCCCCTGCTTTTTTTTTTTTTTTTTAAGTTGACCACATTGATTTTAAATGGTTTTTAACCAAAGATTCTTAAGTGACACATTGGGAATTTCTCAAAGTTCTGTTTGTGTTATCTTACTCTGATAAATTATAAAAAGAATAAATTAGAAACTGAACATGAATTTCAATTATGATAGGAAAGATATAGTTAAAGCCCAGGACTAATTATTTAGAAGCTAATAACAAATTGTTTTGCTCTCAGTGTTTTTAAACTTCATCCCCCTAGGGTAGACAACACTTTTGAGCCCAATTAGTGTCATGTTTCTAAAATGAGGAATTTAGGAGTAAATAAGTCAATGAGAATTTACATACCTGTTTCTATTGTAAAACTACTTGGAGACGTAACAGCAAGATTCAGCAGGTGCTTCTGAAAATAGAATTGGAGTCGAGGAGGGGGGATGATAACATATGTGAATGGAACTAAAGTGACAGTCACTGCTATAACACCCTGCTTGTTTGTATGAGACTGATACCCAACTACATTATGTATCTTTTCCACTTTAAATAGTCACCAAAACCTTGATCCTGAAGATGCTGTTAGTATTTTATCAAGTACTTAAAGGATAAGACCTAAAACTAGAATGGAGGGGAAAAAATGTTTGGGCATTTGGTACCACTGTTTTCTTCTTTGTTCTTTTATATATATATATATATATATATATATATATATATATATATATATATAATAAGACACTTTTTCTTTATAAAATCTTGGGATTAAAAATGTTCAATTTGGAATGCCTGGGTGGCTTAGTGGTGAGCATTATCCTTTGGCTTGGGGTATGATCCCAGGGTCCTGGGATCAAGTCCCAAATTGGACTCCCTGCAGGGAGCCTGCTTCTCCCTCTGCCTGTGTCTCTGCCTCTCTCTCTCTGGGTCTCTCATGAATAAATAAATAAAATCTTAATACAATACAATACAATACAAATGTTTAATTCAAATCAATATATAGATTGGTTTGGAAAAAAATATATACCCACCTGCATATATTTCTCCCCCAATGATAATGTCTTCAGCCAAAGCAGAGATAAATGGCAAACCTAAGACATACACCCTATATCTTCACATGTCCTGTGGGAGAGCTCTTAAACCTAATTTATTATACCTAGAACTCTCCAAAGGCTCTGGGGACTGTGTGGTGGCACGTGGTTGTATTTGTATAGATACATAACTGTTCCAGAAACTGTATGAAATTCCTAAAGTCCAATATATTCTAGTATAATGTTATCATCCTAATTCCAGTTATTTTCTAATGTGAACTGTCACGTAAATAACCAAAGTTCTTCTCAAGTCCATTATAATGAACCCTAATTAAATACTGAATGATAGATTTTTAAAAGAGTCTTTTTGTTATTTACAGGCAGTGGTATTTTACTCAGATGTTTTTGCAAAAATACTCCCGCAAAGGTGTTTCTTCAAGGAAATTTATGGAAAGGATACTGGTAAATCCAGAGCCCGTTTAGATCATATAAGTAAACTGGATAAGAATCTCTAGAACTAATGGGCAAAACTTGTTTCAAACAGAATGAAAATTAATAATATGGGGCTGAATGAGCTGAAGCGTAGGATAGAATATTTGCAGCTTCTTGTTTGAAATATTGCTGAAGGTGTTGTTTTTCCAAATTTAAGAATTCTTCTCTTAAGCTATGTCTGACTCACAACAATTTAGTAAGTATACCCATGTAAACAAAGAGGAAACATTTACTTTTTCTCCCTACCTGATCTCTCCACAATTCAGCAAATCTTGAGTATTCTTTTTTTTTTCTTTTGAAAAATAGTTATTTACATAGATTCAATGAGAATCTATTCTCCATATAACAGGACACAATTGGAAACTAGTTATACTTCTAAGGCTTTGACTGGAATATTATATTTGAGAGGCATGCCTAAACTCAGATATAACCAGGCAGTTTTAAAGAACTAAGTTTGACTTTATGGAGTCAATAAAGTCTGTTGGAAAAAATAGACCTGGTACATTGCTTACAAAGTTCCAGCAAAATAGTCTTTTAAAAAAAAGTTATCTGGTCAATCACTGCTCTTGGGGCACTTGCATAAACAGGCCAAAATTAATGCAAACCAAATTAGTTTTACTGTGATTATCTTTTTTTAAAAGATTTTATTTATTCATGAGAGACACACAGAGAGAGGCAGAGACATAGGCAGAGGGAGAAGCAGGCTCCATGCAGGAAGCCTTATGTAGGACTTTATCCCTGGAGTCCAGGATCACACCCTGAGCCAAAGGGAGATGCTCAGCCGCTAAGCCACTCAGGCATCCCGACCGTGATTATCTTTGGGAAAAAAATGGGGCTAACCGTAGAAAGAAATACAGAGACTAGATTCAAATCCTGTTAATTGTCTTTGAGGTTTTGTAATATACCTGTAAACTGAACTTGATCTTGAATTCTTCCAGTTTCCTCAAGTATTCAGCTACAATCTCCAAACTGTTTCCAATTTTCTCCCACTCTTCTGATCTGAAATCTAAAAACAAAGACGACCCTTAAACCTTAAAAGGGAGGATACCAGCTTTCCTCTCTACCCACATAGCATCCAAATTTCATGGACTAGAACCTCAGACGTGGAATTTACAGTGAAAGAAGGTTTTGCCTGACGTCTGGTCCCATGCAGACCCAGGAGACCTTCACTTCAAATTGACAAGGAAGAGAAATAGCTGACATCCATGTAGACCACTTCCTCCAAGACATGGAATCAAGACTCCATAATTTAAACCTCAAAACATTTGTTATTTTATGTCTTGTCTTTCTTTACACAGGCATTTCCCTGAAAGATAACACCATCGTCTGTATGTCAAGGCCATTGTGTTAAGGTGTGGGTGTGGGGTGTGTGTGGGGGGCAAACTTTTATACTGCAGGGTTTTTTGTAAAAAATGCTAATCTGTCCATGATGCTAGAGACCCCCTGTTCCATTTCCCTGTCTCTGTTAACACCTCCAAACCTGGGGAGATTTGTACCCAGGCTCTGTACAAAGAAAAGAACATAGGCAAGGGTAACTAGAGCAAAGCTAGAGAACCTTGACTTTTACTGACCTCCATGGTTGTCACCTTCCAGTCCCTAGTCAAAGACTCAAAACAGGAATTACCAGGAGGCATTTATGATTCAAAATTAGTTTCCTTTGGTAGATCACTGCTCCTCTGGCTGGGAATAAATGTGAAGGAGGCTATGATAAGAAACCTCTCCTTAACTTTTGAAAGCATTGTGGAATTTGCTAATAAAACAACAGCTGTTCAACAAAAATCCTTAGGCTCTCTGGCCAAAATTGTTCTTGATAATAAAACAGCCTTTAATTATCTTGTAGCTGAGCAAGAAGCTGTCTGTGGCATAGCCAGCACAACCTGCTGCACCTGGATTAACACTTGTGAGGAAGTTGAAACTCAGTTCCATAAGATCACTGAGCAAGCCATTTGGACGAAAAGGGTGACTCCTTTGATGTTTTTTTTTTATATTATTATTTATTTATTTTTCCTAAAGTTTTTATTTATTTATTTTTGAGAGACACAGAAAGAGAGGCAGAGACACAGGCAGAAGGAGAACCAGGTTCCCTGCTGGGAGCCTGATGTGGGACCCGATCCCAGGACCCCAGGATCACAACCTGATCCAAAGGCAGATGCTCAACCACTGAGTCACCCAGGTGCCCCTTAACTTATTTAATTTTGACTAGTTTAGGCCTTGGGACCAGTGTTCCAAAGTATACTCCAAACACTAAGAATTATTCTGCTTATAATCATATTAGTCTCTCTGGCATGCCTCATTCTCTTAAAAGCTTTCAATGCACATTTGCAGCCTCTAAATACCAAGCAAATGATCTCCCTAAGATTGAAATGTCATAAAAGGAGGGAAGAGAATGACCAATTTAGAATTGTGAACCTAAAGCTGTGGCCCATGAATATCACAGAGGTTAAGAAAAAATCATTACAACGGTGAATACCATGCAGAGGATCAACAAAAACTGTGAGATCTCCAGAGAGGTAGCTGCTAATGTCTTACATTTGGATCATATCTCTCAGTTAAGCCAAGAGTCTGATCGAAGGGCAGAAACCCTTTAAAAAAAGGAAGAAAAAAAAAAAAAAAAAAAAAGAACAGGCCTAAAATGGAGTCAGTTGTGCTAAGCCCCACATCAGCAAACCAAGACTTGCAAACCAAGACCTAACCTAATTGTAGTTTCAACCTCTCCCAGGAATGTAATCTTAAAATATAAATCTGGAAATTCCTGGTCAGCACCAATAAGGTAATCCACCCAACAGACCTCTGCCAAGCCCCAAAGAAAGAGGAGGGAATCTGATCTTTCCTTTCCCTGCCCCATTATGCCTATAAAGCTCTTTCATTTTGTTCAACTCTTCAGAGCTCCTTTCTACTTGCCCATGGGATGCTGCCCAACTCATGAATCATTGAAGAAAGCCAATTTGATCTTTAAATTTACTCAGTTGACTTTTGTTTTAAAGCAATATCCTCTATTATTTATTTTGAAGCTGCTTTTTGTTGCCTTTGTAAAGGAACCGTCTAAAGGCTAAGGTTTGGTAGGGTAGTCTCAAAACAGAAAATGAGATCAGATTCTTTCCAGGCAGGCAGCTCTCTTAATAAATATTAAATTGCTTTTGGGTACAAGCCCTGTTGCTTTTTGTTCATGAAAAAGAGTGTCCTCTGGTGGGATCCCGTTTTTCTGGCTGTGTCTTTCTCTTCTTCTAGGTCTTTGTTTCAATACACCCTGTGAATTAGACCCCCTCACTGTTATGCTCTATCAGAGCATTGTACTTACAATTATTAATTCTTTTAATAATCATAAATTGATGCTCCCACTTCCACACCCCCGCCAACACACACGCTTTGAAATGTAAGCCCTAGGGACACCTGAGTGGCTCAGCGGTTGAGGGTCTGCCTCTGGCTCAGGGCATGACCCTGGAGTCCTGGGATCGAGTCCCACTCCTCCTGCATGGAGCCTGCTTCTCCCTCTGCCTGTGTCTCTGCCTCTTGTGTCTCTCATGAATAAATAAATAAATAATATCTTTAAAAAAAAAGAAATGTAAGCCCTAGGAGAAGAGAAACCACCTCTCTTCTGTCCTTCATTCTCCCTAGGCCTCAGGGAGGTGCCTGGAAACCTGTTAGGTGTTCAATACATACTTACTCAACACTTAAATGAATGAAATACTTTCAGAATATTTTTCTATTTTAACACCAATTACTTTATAAAGCAATTTAGTCATGTGATTCCCACATTTTGTTAATCTGGCTGCTCCTATAATTAACTACTATTTTCAATATGAGAGTTTTCTTTATATAAATGATACTATATTACTTATTTTCTTGGCATTTTTGTTGAGAGCTCTCCTTCAAGAGTCTTCTGTTATCTGGTGGTTGTACAATGAATTATAAGCAAAAGTTGAGGTGGGGGGCTTGGGCCATAATATAATCTCTTTCTAGAGAACTTTCCATCTTTGTTTCAATGAATCAACAAGGCATTACATCATATCCAGATTTAATTATGCATTTTAGTTAATTGGATATAACGTGCGAACATTTATAGAGATTTACTAAATCATTGCTATTGGTATTAGTAAAGATTTAATTGAACATATAATTAAGCTAATGCTTGCAAATTAAATGCATGAAAAAAGACATTCTGTATTTTTTCCTATAGAAATAAGTTTACCATAGTAAAAACATGTTTGGGGAAGGAAATTCTTATTATTTTACCATGAACAATAATATGGCTAATATTTTCCCAAATTTGGGGGTCTGTTGAAACTCTTCAGAACAGACATTTATACCTTCCATTTTTTATAACCAGTTTACAATTCATACAATACATTTTACCTAGTAGGCACCTAAAAAAACCAAAACAAAACAAAACAAAAAACCCGAAGAATCACTGAATAAATGTCAATCAAGAGAGTAGCTTTCCTTCTTAGGTTATACATATTGTATTAGGCAGGCGATTGCTGTATCTGCCTAATTCAATAAGGAATTTAAAACGTTACGATTAAACAGAGGCAAAATAAAGTCAGCTGTCAAACAAGTTAAGTTTTTTTTTTCTTTTTTCTTTTAATCATCAGGTAGGAAAGATTTAGGACAATAAAAGCAGCAGAGGTTGGTGTTTGAATCCACAGCATGGTAATTCAGTAAACAACAAAATTGAAATCTGACATTGTTGACTTAAGATTACTGGTCCTCAGCTAGAGGGGAAAAAACAGTATGTAACATGTTTCCCTACCTGACTTATGGTTCTAGCTCCTGTAAAATGTCAAATTGAAAGTGATGAGGAGCAAGCTTCCTACTCCAAAATGTAACAAGAAAAGGCTCAGCCATGTGGCCTACAAAGATTTGCAGAACATCATTTTTACTGACAGCATAACAGACTTTTGTTTTGTTTTCATAAAGCCAAATCCAAATAAACCTATTGAATTTTTATTACATTTATTTTCAAAAAGTCAAGTTTACTGTTAATATCTTTTTGGGATATAGCTGTTACTCTGTATTAACATATATATGAGATATTTGCCTCAATAGAGGAACCCATCTAATACTGATTTAATAGACTGTAAGGGAGCAATAGTTCAGCTATTTTGACAAATAATTTTTTTCAAGGTGGTTTAGAACACATTCTTCCTAAACATATTTGTTTTGTTTTGTTTTGTTTCACTTATTCCTCCAAAAAAAGAAAAAAAAAAAAAAGAGAGAGAGAGAGAGAGAGAAGAATCACTTGGTATGTGTTAAGCTTTGCACAGATCTGCAGCAAAAAAAATAATGTAGTAAGAAGTCCCTGTCATTAAGACACTGTTTGCTTAAGGAAAAATGTTATCACAAGACAGAGTAATAAATACTTAAACAGGGACATATGCGAGCACTGAGGAAGGACATTAACTTCCATGGTGTGTGAGGGAAAGCTTCCCACAGTAATGCCAGATTTACAGAGTAATCATGAGCTTTGCCAGCAGAGCAGCTACCTAAATAAATTATCCCCTGTAAGCCTAGACCTTTTTTTTTTCATTATTTTATAATTATTGAATGTTTATTGATCAGCTATATTTTGACAATTTAATGGTCTATATTATGAACTAGCATATTAAGAACTTTGTCCTACAATGATCTGAGGGATTGTTGTTGTTGTTGTTGTTGTTGTTTTAATATATTTAGAAAATAAGGTCGGCCATCTAGTTAACAAGACACTTTAAGTTAATCTTTTATTTATTTAATTTCCATATTAAAACAGAAATTTTATTGGGTTGGAGAGCATATATACAATTTTTTTTCCTTTTTCAAATAAACTAGACCTTTTTATTTTAGTTTTATTGGAGAAGATATTGTCTGTGTGTATATATATGCGCACACACACACATATATATGCATATATATTCCTCTTTCAAATAAACTAAATCACAATACATAGTCTTACATTTAACTTATGGGATGAGAAAGTATAAGCACAGAATGTATCAATTCCTGCTCTACTTTTATACGTAGAAGCAATACTGTCATGTTGGCTTCCCTTCCCCATTGTGCTAACTGCCAAACCCTAGTAAACTAAGTGTGACTCATCTCACTTCAAACAGGATCAGGGAGGATGATGAATCATATACCTGTTTCCAATAAATACACACAAGATTCAGCTCTTCCCCACATCTAATTACCCTAGTTTAGGGGATGGATGTGTATAGCCTTCAATCCCTCATGAACACGGGGGACCTTAGACTCACCTTCAATTATCTTTCCCCCTGAAAGCAGCTGAGGTAGTGCTGAGGGAGGACAGTATACTGGACAGAAGGAGAGAGCAGGTCTGCTCAGTGAGCAGCCCTGACTCACTTCTAATCCTTAGCAGCATGGTGGTTGCTTGCAGTTTAGCCAGTAACTTTCTAATGCTTTTGTTTCTTCCAAAGCCATATATTGAGTAGTTGGTTGGTAACATGGCCATTCCAGACATCCTGTGTTTTTTACCTTTAGGAGCCCCTTGACTCAACAAGACAAAGACACAGCACTTTCCCCTCTAGGACCTTGGAGTTTTTTCCCTCTAGATATTCAGAGTGACTCTCAGCTTGTTCTTTGGAGAGCTCCCATTAGCACACAATCTGAAGCATCTGCTGTCTCATCAGCATGATAACACCTCTTAAATTTATGCCTGGATTCAATTTAAGAGTTGAGGGAATTACCCAGAGGCATCAAATCAACAGCAAGAATTTATCTAGATTTTTGGAATCTAGTTTCTTAATTGCCAGTGGCTCACCTTTGTCAGCCTTGTAAACACAGTCCACAGCATTGAAGCTCAAATGCCAGTCAATGGCTAGTCACAGATGGTTGTACATAGAAATCTGTGTGTTTCTGGGAAATCTTCTGAGAGACTCATTTCAAAAAAAAAAAAAAAAGTCTGAGATATTTTACTGTAACTGGCGAGTACATCTAAGGTTGGCATGGTAGGATTGCAGGAGACACTGAGCTCCAAGATGACATCACTGTTGCCATTCCTACACAGGAAGCATCAATCCCCTGCACTGTCTCATTTCTCTATGGAACCACCCAAAATTCTGATAACAAACCTGGTTACTGCCCGGAGTGGCTATGAGTTTCCCTCCATTCTCAGTGCTCATCTATTTAACATTTCATTTGTTTGTTCCTGAATTGGAAGCTTTCTGTCCCTACCCACTATGATGAATCTTACTACTGTTATTAAAATAGATAGACCCAATGCCTCCAGGAAGTTTGGTGAGGAAGTTTTCATTCACCCGAAAGGGAACCAACAACAAGTAGGACAACTGGCAGGTAACTGTCTCAGAAACTACTTTCTCACAGGTAGGAAGATACCTTATTACCTGATTGACCAGACATTTGGGTTAACATGTTTATTACCAATTCTCTTGGACTTTCCTCACTCCAGGTCAATTAGGCCGTGAACTCCTCATCCATTCACTTCTAGAAATTTGTGTTCCTTTCCACATTCCATTCTCACCACCAAAATTGCTAAGAACTGTGGAGGACCAGGATTCTGCTTGATTTATAAGCTGACATGTCAGGCTGCTATAGTTTCATGAATGATGGCAGAAAACTGGAGAGTCCTGTCAAAGACCAAGGACTTTATTACTCATACGAACAGCCATATCCAAAGTACTAGCACTTCATTGTGCCAGTTCTTGGTGCGCTCAGTCCCAGAGGGTGTTCTAAAGAAGGCCAGGTGAGCCCTACACACACCGTAGATGTATTACAGAGAAGAAACCCTGAATCTTTGGTAACAGCCATTCAGCCTGACTGTCTTCTCTTCCAGAAGGAGATGTTATATTTATTACACTGGTCAGTAAGCACGCCTACACTTAGCTTCAGAAGGACACTTTTACTTTTCAAGATTGACTCCTTCCTATCAGTTCAGCATGGCATTGAGTTTCTCCTCAACAATGGTATCCTGTATCCCTGTTTTCCTCATCTAAGGTAAACTGTCACCCCTTAAACTCTCTTTAGAGGTTAGAGTTTTAGTTGGCCACATTTTTTACCACTGGCCCTCATCTCTTGAGACAACAAATTGTAAGTTGATCTGGTTTCAAAATATCCATCCAATATGATGGTAACTTTTAGCAAATACTATTAGATCTCCATCCTCTAAAAAAAGAAGAAAGAAAGAAGAAAGAAAGAAAGAAAGAAAGAAAGAAAGAAAGAAGAAAGAAAGAAAAATGAGGAACGTGGAGTAAGTTTGAATCAATAGTAGAAAAAGAAGGAAGAAAATGCAAAACAATATGCATGTGAAACCATTTAAAAGCATAAAATTGAACAGAAATCAAAATGGCTGCACTAATGCATCATCGAAGCTTGGTTTTAAAGTAACTGTAATCATCTCTTCTGCAAACCCCACCTCTTCTTTTCTTAGCCTTTTTTTTCCAGGAACCCAGTACCACCCTGGAGACCTAATAAATGAGTCTGGTGGCACAGGCTCAATTACTGTCAAAACCAGTTAGATCCTGTATTTTCTGTGAGAGCCCCCCCCCCCCCACTCCCATCCCTCTGAGGGCTTGCAGTTTTTGGAGGCCTTAGCCTGCTGCAGCTTTGTATGCCTGACAAAGCAATAAAGTCATTGTTCCTCTTTTTCCCAAACTCTGTCTTAGTGTTACATGATTACATTCTGGATCCAGAAGCACTGGAGGTGGGTTTTTGACAACACATACAATAAAATTTGTGTGTGTTGTGTGTGTGTAAAAGGAGTAAACTCTATGTACTGAGTAGAATAAAAAAAAAAATCCCCTCACCGGTTCTATACCTTTATAACAAGATAAAAATGAATAAAACTGAATAGAGGAACTTGGGAAATACATTGATGTTGAGACTATTTGACAAAGATGTATTTGAACTGTAAGAGGAAACTAGAATCTGGTGGGATTTCTCCCCTGAGGGAAATGTGTGTTACCATGTTACAGAATACTTTGTAGGAAAAAATGATTACAAAAGAAAATTATTTATTTAAATATTATCTAAGCTAGTTATGTATTTCAATGGACTTAAGAAATGAATACCGGACATGAAAAAGATAGGAAAAAAGTCCCTTTGATTTGGGTGAATGGATGGAAAGGAAGAGAAAGGAACATTACTCTTTAACCCTAATCTCCTTCCTTACAATCTACTATAGAAAAATCTTAACCATCCATGCAGGCATATTCTCTTGGACAGAGACTAGTATCTGGGGTAATTTTTTATTACTTGCCTAGTTCTAGTGAGGAATACAGTTTGTTAAAAAAACAAATAAACAAAACCAAAACACTGCAATTTACTTAAAATAGCCGCCAACTTTTGGGGCTCCTGGATGGCTCAGTCAATTAAGTGTCTGCCTTCAGCTCAGGTCATGATTTCTATGTCCTGAGATCCAGCCCACACTGGGCTCTCTGCTCAGTGGGGAGCCTGCTTCTCCCTCTGCCCCTCCACTTGGTCCTGTGCTCGCTCTCTCTCCCTCTTAAATAAATAAAACCTTAAAAAAATAGCTGCCAACTTTTTGATTCAAGGGTAACCTCTATTACTGTTGGTCCTCTGAGAAGTGGACCTTAAGGTAGGAATAAATATATAAGAGATTTATTAGAGAAACTCCCATGAAAGGTAAAGTGTGGGGGCCAGAAAGTCAAGGGAAGCCTTTAACCACATGTTCTTGGATAGAGAGAAAGAAGGAAGAATTGGTTAGAAAGCTTCAGACCACAGCACATTTCCTAGAAAGTTTTTGGCAGGTGTCTGGGGAGTATCAGAGTGAAGGCTGCCTGTTGGAAGAGTCTCCTGTTGGGATGGGGTGGCCAGTAATAACACTCTTGCTGTGATCCATCAATGGCTAAAAAATCCCAGGCTTAGCTGGAGGCCATCAGTCAGTTTACTCTCAGAAGTAGGTTCCCTTGAAAGAGATCAGAGTGAAGCATTTCCATAGCTCTCACAACCCACATCAAGAGCTTTCCCTACCATGTCCTGTTTATTCTATTAGAACTAAGTCTCTCTTATGTGATGTTCTGGCTTCCTTTGCTTCTCGATTTCTAAGATGTTCTGTTTTTTTGGTCAATATCTACAGCGATACAACATAAATCTTAGTCCTTAATCAACTTTAGTATGAACTACAAATGTCATTCACACCAAGCATTTTGGGATTTTTGTAGACTTTACAAAAAGTACTTTTTAATGGTCTTGAAGAAGATTCACTTTTCATGACAATGTCCCTGGGACCATCCCCCTGCCCGCCATATCTATTCCCTACCTCCCCACTTTTAATGGCTTCCCTCCAGGTTGGTGTCCTACATTCTCCTACTTCAATTATCTAGAAAACTGTCTCCTCTCATTGGCACAAACCACAAAAGACTGAGTGATGTTGAAATTCAACCCAAAGCCATTATTAATTTGTGCATCCCAGCAAACTTTTTTTTCCTAAGAGGACCTCTGTCACAATTGCTAATACTATCATGCTCAACCAGAGACTTGTAACTTTAGAATTCTAATCATACTCATAATTTTCACCTCTGTAAGTTTTGTTCCATTTCATGGCTAATTTAAATTCTTATTCAGAGTTTAGACAGTTTTGGGTCCTAGATGCACAGGAAAGCAGAGATAAGCGCACTTTTTGTTGCTCATTTCAGCCTTGAAATAATTATTTTACTAATTAAATTTTTATTTCCAACTGTAAGACCTGTTATCCCATTCCAAATAGCATACATTCTACTCCCTGATGTGGAATATCTGCTGCTCCTGTTGCTTCCTAAAACATATAATCCACAAGAAATAATAAAAATGAAATTAAACATTTCTGTAGGTTCATCATAGAGGAAAGCAGAGGTTCACTTCAGTCATTGGAGATTTTTAAAAACGAAGTATCATCATTAGTTGCTTGGCAACCCATCTTGATATTGAAGTACTGCATGTGTAGCATATTCACGTTTCAGCTCTTGTTTGCTACAGAAAAATCTCTCCTATGGATGGAGGTTTAAAATCCATACTTTTTAATATAAGTGGATTATGAAAGTCATGGAGAAAAATAAGCTTCTCACCATTTCCTGTTCTTCAGAGACTGAGGACAGTTAAGTTCCTTTACCCTGAGGAGTCAAAACAAGCAGAGTTATGGTGACATTGGGAAATCATCGACATGGCACCACTGACTCCTCATTCTGGCATACTTTGGTGATTGTTAGGGTGGGACTACCAGACAGAGAAAGAGACAGTCCCATGTTCCTTAGTTGCTCACTGTTTCCTAGAACCAAAGGTTCTTTTTTTTTTGAAGATGGAAAAGGGAGAGAAACATTTGATGAGGGGAGAGAAACATTTGATGAGGGAAGAGACTTTTTCAGTACAAAAAGAAACAAAATCCCTCTACACTGTCCTCTTACTCTCTCAAAGTTAATAAAATCAAGAAAAGAAAATATTTTTGGATGTTTTATTTAATTAAAGTTAACCAGCTAAAGGTCAGAGTTAGAAAAAATTTTAAAATATGATGTATTCTAAAATAGTACTACACAACTGTCAATTTCTATATTAATGTTGATAACTTAGAATTCTCTGTTATTGTAACAACAACTTTTCCTCCTTTGGTGTCATTATTCATTTCTCGTGGGAGCAAAATTACCATTTACCTAAAAGAAAATTCAAACAATGAATAATTCCCTCAAAATTGAAGCCTACGTCAGAAACACAGTCTTGCTCATACAGTTAATATACATCGATGCCATCATTATTTACTATAGATTCATGGTTTTAATATGGAAAATTATTTTTAAAAACTTACTAAAATAATTGTTACAAGTAAACTTCAGATATCATATTATTTTCTACTTATGATAATAAAAGATCTGTTGCATCCATGGTTGAACAATATTTGGACATGTGACAGATATTTGAATGCCTCCATGATGCTCAGAGGAAATACTTCCTCACTGGTCATGGGGCAAGTGCCAGAAAAATCATAGCCTGAATATTACTTATCTCCTGGAGATGTTGTCTTATTATCATGCATGTTACTTGAGAATGGAATTGATAAATGTCTCCTTCACAGACTATTCTTTAATTTAGAAAATAAAACAGAAAATCTTAATAAATTCTCCACTTTAAGAAAATTACATAATTCTAAAATCTGAACTCACATCTACCAAATACATTTTAAGCACCATAAGTCAGAGTGGAAATATCCATTTTGGGCACTGGAGTAGTAGGTCTGAGTGAGAATGTATTTCAGGCAGCAATGGAAGTGTGAACTGGAGTGGAAAAGGTGATGTTCAGGACCCAATGTTTGGGTGAAAATAAGTGTGTCTTGACCATAATTTCAGACAAGAAATAGCCTTATAACTGTCATATCATTCAATCACCCAATTTAGAGGTGAAGAAATTGAAAGAGTCTAGAATTAAGGTATGAGCCCAAGATCATTATAATTAGTTATTGCCAGAAAGGAATCCAATCAGACTCCTTGACTCCCACTGTAGGGCACAATTCTGAAAACTAATGTCTTTGTGCATGTGGAAAAATCATCTCCAACCTATCTCTCAGTATAGTTATATTAAAAAATGGTTTCTTATCAAGACTACAGTACTTATTGAATGATAAAATGTATTATTTAGATTTCAAGAAGGGTGTACATTTTCAGCATTTAGGAACTTGAAACTGGTTTTAGAGTCACCAGGCTAGAAATTACGTGGCAGATTAGGGGCAGAGGAGAAGGTGGAGTTCGCTATAAAGGAAATAAATGAGACAGTAGGAGAGGGAACAACACATATTCCCGAAATACTGGAATAGCTATACCATAGCACTTATGATAGAGACCAAGAGAGGGAAGGCATCCACAGGGAGTGGAGTTGATGGGATAAATAGGGAAAGACATAAACTGAGTTCTTTTGCTAGACTATGTTACAGAATATTTTATAAAAATAATGGAAGCAATTATATACTGCTTTCAGGAAAACTACTTTATAATACTTAACAGAAATATGATAGTAGCATTATTTCCACCATGAGTCAATATCATTCTGTAAATGTAGACAGTGCAATAAACCAGGATAATGTTGAAATATAGAAGATACAGCATTATTTTTATCAGATGATAAAACTGTTTACCAGACGATAATGAAAGTGATGTAAAACTGTTAGAACTAGAGAGGGTTTAGTAGTCAGTTAATAAATAAATCAATAAATAACCAAAAATGTCCTACAAGTTCTTTAAAGCTCAATAGGAAAATAATTAAAACAAAAATTTTATTCATACTAGAAAGAGATATAGAAATCCCTAAAATAAACCTAACATGAGGCTTTAGTAAATTGAGAAAATATTTTATTGGTTAATAAAATTTAATATAATAGTATATAGGTTAATCTCAAAGTGGTAAGTAAAAGAAGAGCAAAATATAAGAAAATTTCAAAAAATGTTAAATAAAAATGATACCACTATACACCTATTAGAATGGCCAAAAACCAACGTCAAATGCATGTGGAAATAGAGTAATAGGAATTCTCATTTATTGCTAATATGAATGCAAGATGGTACAGCCACTTTGAAAGAGAGTTTGGTGGTTTCTTACAAAACTAAATATACTCATCATACAATCTGACAGTCACTCCTTGGTATTTATCCAAAGGAGTTGAAAACTTATTTCCACACAAAAACCTGTACACAGATGTTTATAGCAGCTTTATTTATAGTTGCTCAAACTTGGAAGCAACCAAAGTGTCCTACAGTCAGTGAATGAATAGTGTTATGTCCAGACAATGAAATAGCATTCAGTTCTAAAAAGAAGGAGCTATCAAGCCATGAAAAGATGTAGAGGAAACTTTAATACTTATTAATAGGTGGAAGATGCCAAAAATTACAATACAATGTTAAGGGAAGCATTACTAATTGTGATTTTTATTATAACATAACTTTATGAGATGTGAGCAAAAGAATCAGTTTGCCAGCATTATGTAAATTACTATATATTTTTTTTGTAAAGTGAGATATACTAAAATAATAAACATTGTTATCTTTGGGTAGAAATTATAAGTGTGGAGTTTTCTATCATTCTGTTTCTTGATCTGCAATTCTTTCCCCTTAAATCAAACACGTACTGCTTTTATATCAGAATTATGCATTTTTAATTAAAAGTAGTTTTATTTGACTTATCTATTGAGAAACTAAGTGAGGTCACTTGAAGAAAAGCTTTAGGTATTCATAAGGGATCTAATATTAACTAAAGAGAAATATTCATGATACAGAGATGCTGGTGGGTGTTCTAGGTGAGAAAACTTTTAAAAAAAGTTGAATTATGGAAGCTTGGCAGAAGCAATAATATCAACAGGAAAAAATCCTCCATTACACTCAATCTTAATGAGCATATATCACCCATAACACCTGAGGTATAGTAGTTAGAATTATAAGTAATATAATATGCAAGATGAAAATTATTTTTTTAAGATTTTATTTATTTATTCATGAGAGACACACAGAGAGAGAGAGAAAGAGAGAGAGAGAGAGAGGCAGAGACAAAGGCAGAGGGAGAAGCAGGCTCCTTGCAGGGAGCCTGACATGGGACTGGATCCTGGGTCTCCAGCACCAGGCCCTGGGCTGAAGGTGGTGGTAAACCCCTGAGCCACCCGGGCTGCCCCTGAAAATCATTTTAGATAAATAAGATAATAGTTGAAGATAGCTAGTAATTTGTATCCAAGCAATATCACAGATTTAGACAAATACCATACTAGAGTCTGACCAACAAACCAATACATCAGTGGAAATTGAATCTATTATAAAGCATTGTTCAAGGGTGTTTGGATTAGAAACAAACAAACAAACAGCAGTGGAGTTCATAAATATCCAGTTCTACACACTCAAAGATAGACTTGATACCTCATTTTATCACTGATGTTAATTAAGTGCCAATTACTCTGCTCATTCCCATTTAAACATAGGTTTCTTCAAATACTGATTTCCACCACCTGCAGCCTAAATCAAGCACTCTTCTGGCAGTTTGTTTTCTCTTTTAAATGGGAATAAATCGTTTCTGTACTGGAAATGGTTATTTACTACAGGGCTGGAAATAGGGTGAGACAAGTAAGGCAGTCACGTTGGGAACAAAATTTTAAGGGCTACCAAAAAACTCAGTAATCAAGGGAGCTGATTTTTTTTTTTTTAGGGGGTGAGGACCAGAAGAAGGAGAGAGAGAATCTGTTTTAACTTTCATGTATTTATTTGAGAAAAAGAGAGAGAGCACAAGAGCTGAGGGTCAGAGAGAGAGAGGGGGAGAAGCAGGCTCTCCACAGGGAGACCAACCTATGTGGGACTCGATCCCAGGACCCAGAGACCATGGCCTGAGCCAAAGGCAGACACCCAATCATTTGACCCACCCAGTCACCCAGAAAGAATCTTAAAGCAGTTTCCACACTGAGTCCCATGGGCTCAATCTCACAACTCTGAGATCAAGACCTGAGCTGAATTCAAGAGTCCGATGCTTAACAGATTGAGCCATCCAAGCGCTCCCAAGTAAATGATATTTTAATTTATTTTTTAAAAATCTAAATTGAGGTAAATCTCTATAATGAACAAAATATCAACATTTCAAATAAACTATTAGCGAGTGCAGATAGTTCTGATGCCTTTCCAGTTTTCTTTTTTTTTTTTTTTTTTTTTTTAAGATTTTTTTTTTAATTTTTATTTATTTATGATAGTCACAGAGAGATAGAGAGAGAGGCAGAGACACAGGCAGAGGGAGAAGCAGGCTCCATGCACCGGGAGCCCGACGTGGGATTCGATCCCGGGTCTCCAGGATCGCGCCCTGGGCCAAAGGCAGGCGCCAAACCGCTGCGCCACCCAGGGATCCCCCTTTCCAGTTTTCTTAACGGAAACTGCTTTCATTTCAGTGGCTAAAGAAACACTGCAAAGAGAGGCTCCCACTTATTTAGATGAGTCTGTAGCCGAGCATGTGCTGGAACTTTAAAGTACCAGGGGAGAGAGCAAGCGCATCTCCCCTAATACGCGTACAGTTGCACATATCTGTGTTCTGTTATTTACCACATGATCAGGCCTAGGGCAGGCTGTGCTCTGTTCCCACCTACATGTTCTCTAGCAAATTGATAAGTATATCAAGAAAGAGAGATCTGTGGACAAATTTTGCATATATACATACTCATGGATTAAAATTACATCTAAGTTACAAGAGCTTAGAAAAAATTAGCAACCATCTCACCAAAACTTCAAATCCATCACTGGAAATAACAGTATTCACAAGAAGCAAATTAACATAACAAAGGTTGAACATAACCAACCTCTGTAGTAACTCACTGAGAAAGTAACCTTAGCTTTATTATTAAAATTGACATTAATTTTCAATCTAATTTTTACCTCATATGTAATTAATTGAAAATAGTATGTAGACATGGATACATTTTTTTTTTAAGATTTCATTTATTTATTCATGGGAGACACTCAGAGAGAGAGAGAGAGAGAGAGAGAGAGAGAGAAGAGGCAGAGACACAGGCAGAGGGAGAAGCAGGCTCCATGCAGGGAGCCTGATGTGGGACTCGATCCTGGGTCTCCAAGATCAGGTCCTGGACCTAAGGCGGTGCTAAACCATTGAGCCACCCGGGCTGCCCAACATGGATACATTTTTAATAGATGCATCAAAATGACGCAATTAAAGGTCATTCTTAAATTACTCTGATGCTCTATTGTTTGAAATTAGCGATAATTCACTTTTTATCTTCTCTTTACACACAACTTATCTAGGATAAAGTTAAAATATTTAGCATAACACATTCCAATTATTGAGTTATTAAAGTATCAGAAGCTTATTCTGAAGAATAAATTAGTTGTCTTTACAATATTTATATTTTTAATATATTTTATTTATTATTTTTTAACGATTTTATTCCTTTATTTGCCAGAAAGAGGGAGAGCACAAGTAGGCAGAGCCACAAGCAGAGGAAGAGGGAGAAGCAGGCTCTCC
This sequence comes from Vulpes lagopus, assembly GCF_018345385.1. Lineage (NCBI taxonomy): Eukaryota > Metazoa > Chordata > Mammalia > Carnivora > Canidae > Vulpes > Vulpes lagopus. The sequence goes on along the minus strand of NC_054847.1, from coordinate 48,670,293 downwards.
ACTGAGCAGAGAGCCCAATGAAGGGCTTGAGTCCAGGACCCTGGGATCATGACCTGAACCCAAGGCAGATGCTTAAACGACTGAGCTACCAAGCACCCCTCATCTGTATTTTTAAAAATTCTCAGTTTCATTGATGCTTCCACCATTTTGAGAAATATTTACATATTTAAAAAAGCATTTGTTTAATAAAACAGATTTCCTTTTTGTCTCAATGTTTTCAGTAGTCTCCAGAATCTCACTTTAAGTTTTCTTTCACTAATTAGTTATAAAATAACACTTAATTCCTCCAAAAATTACACAAGGAGTATCTGTAGATGAGTTAAATGACCTAATGAACACGGAAGAATGATATGTCGTTAAATTATTATATGATATTCAGTGGCTTTTTTGCAGAACCCCAAAGGCATTCTAAGACTTTTGAGAGTAAAACCTGTCATGAATGAAACAGGATGGTAACTTCTATAACTTCATAATTCATTTGGAAACCTGATTTTGTTAAACAAAAGTGTTATGACAAATGGTTCAGTTCAACCTGTGAGGAAATGCCAGGGACCGCCTGTCTTGATCTATATCTCTGAATCGGGTTTTTATCTTACAAAGGTAATAGAACTGGACTTTGATTATTTATATCTCCTACTTGTTCCTGCTTTTAAATAAATCTCTATCTTGGTTCTGTCTCTTGTTTGTGATTCTTCCCATAAACTAAAGGTAATGCATTTGAAATGTTTCTTTCATGTCCTGGGAACTCCAGTATGGGCTTTCCCTTCCAGGATTCCCCAGATTGGGCACTTTCCAGTGTGTGTGAAAACCTCAGTTCGCACTTTGGCACAACAGAACAAAGTCATGGAAGTAGTTATATTTGAAACTATCTCACTCAATTTGAGGTAGAGATTTTTGGGTTTGGGGGCCATCTTTGGCTGTACCTATGGAACTGTGTGGTTAGATGATATATATGTGTGTTGTAGATGGCAGTGAAAGTGTTGAAAATATTAATATTCATTTTTAAAAGCTTTACCCTTTGAATCTAGGAGGGCTGCTCCTCAAGAAATGACCCTTTATCGTTTCCTCATTGGTTTAGAAGCTGTGGAACTTTGGTTATTTTGTTATTGTTAAGAGCTTCAAAAACTCATGACCCTGGTCTAGGACCAGTCATATAATGCCATTGTCATCTTGCTCACTAAAGTGGTTCTCCACAGGGTTCAAAGCAGTCTGGCCAAAATGATGATCTTCATGAAGTTGTAAACATCAAGTCTATCCATCCTGCTGAATTCTATCAGAAGACAAGTCTTCCTTCTCAGAAAACTTCTCTGCCACATGATATTCAGGATGATAACAATTCTGGTGTCTTGGAAGGTGAGAAGATTGTCTAGTGGTTCCAGTATGCCAGAGTAGACCAGTTGGATCAACTGAGCCACAAGCCAGGGCCCCACAGCTGCATAGCTTAGGACTCAGACTTGTCTGCTCTGGATGGATGACTTGGGGCACAAGCCAGAGTGGAGCAGCACTCTCAGCATGCCTGCACCGATGGCCACCTGCGTCTGGTGATCCATCCCAGTGACTATGTTTCCTGTAGTGTGGACAAAGGGGGTCAAGACATCAAGTTCTAAGAGCTGTTTATTAGTTGGCCAGCCCAGGCAGGACCCTGTGCCAAATACTTGACCAAGCACTCATTGAAGCCATTGGTGAAGTGGTACAGGGGCCAGCAGGTGTCCAAGAGAATGTTGCTGTTGTGGTTGTGCAGATGATGGAAGAGGATTGGGAAAATTTGCTTCAGTGCTTTTTTGAAAGAGTTTGTGTTCTTACTGCTACACAGGACTGATATAGAGTCTATGAAATTTTCCACAGAAACATGATTGGTGTGGTTGCTGACCACAGGGTCAGAAAATTAAGGACAGGATTGCTTGAAACCACATTTCTGTACTCTGAGCTATCTCCTGCCATGTTACCAACAACCCACGTTGCCTGTGAATATACAGAGTCCCCTGGAGGGAAGACAGCAGCTCCATGAAGGACCAGACAGCTCTCTTCCACAATGGCTAACCTCTGCTATGAAGTCCCTGAAGCAATGCTGGTCAGAGTTCAAACTATAAGCGAGGGTGAAGTGATGACTTCAGGAACTTCACCAGGCCTAGGAATGAGTCCTCCTTCAACAGTCCATTTTAGAAGAGGGTTCCTTTCCCAGGACAGAATTTTACTAGCTGCCTGGGTGGCCTAGAAACGTAATTCTAGATGTGAGGCATTCACACTGTTGATTACTTCACGCATGATAAGGCTGACTGGTTTGGCTGGCTCTTCAGAAGCTGCCTCAGGGGAGAGATTGCTAATTCTCCTTCTCTTTAAAAACTCTTCACCCTTCTTGGCCTTCTACAGCTTCAGGCTGACAGCTGTCTGCTGTTGCCACCTCACTCATGTATCTCTGCCTTTGTACTTCTGTTTTCTTAGCCTCTCTTCTGGAGCTTCTGAAGTCAGCAATACTGAGAGGACAAAGTAAACCACCTGTCAGGAGGCTGCTGAGATTTATTATATAAAAAGAAAGCAAAATATTCAAAGCCCAAAATCCAAGTTCCAGTTTATAACTGAAAATCTAAATCTAGATTATAGATTTTAATATCATCTACAATGTTATTTAACTTTCTTAGGTGTCAGTTCTTTTGTCTGTGGATTAGTGGTCATACTTGACTCTTCTTAAGCTCAAGGCTACTTTGAAAGAAGAAAATTATTAATGCATTAAAAAACCTTAAAAATGTATAATTCCTATTAATAGTCCTTAATTCCTTTTAATTCCTATTTTTTGTTTTTTTAAAAATTGTCCTTACTTTTATTATTTATAAAGTAATAAAACCCATGAAACTATAAAGTAAAATTATAGAGTAAAAAGTTATTGTCCTCTTACTGTAGTCCTCATCATACACAAACATCCAAATTTAATAAAAAAATACACACACACACACACACACACACACACACACAGGATTCATATTCATAATGCTTGTCACATGCATTTTTCTCATCTATCATAAACATCTTTTCATTATAAAATGCCTTTTAGTAGCATCATACTTTTCATTAGTATTTATTTTGTATATTTTTTTATTGGAGTTCGATTTGCCAGCGTATAGTATAATACCCAGTGCTCATCTCATCAAGTGCCCCGCTCAGTGCCCATCATCCATTAATAGTCCATTAGTAGGCAGGGCAACGCATTTTTATGATTATGTCAGCAAAAATTCTTTGAACTAGATATCCTAAGAGTGAATGACCCCAGAAAAGAAAGGTATCCTCTTACAGTGATATTTTTGAGTTTTTCAGAAGTCTGTCAGGGGCAGTACTTGGGGACTTAGTATTTACACTTGCACTTATGTATACATACTCTCTCATGTCCCATCAAACATTGATTAAGCATTTATATTTATTGAGTAAAGTAATACATAATTCTAACAGTAGTATCGATTTTTCAAAAAGATCATAATTTACATGTGAGATTGTACTGCCAGTCATTATACAGCCAATGACATTTTTCTAAATTTAGTGCAGCAAATATATTAATGATTGCTCAGCTATGCCAGTTAGCAATCTCTCTTCTCTGTTTTCTCTGAGACCATCCATGCCTCATAATTCTAGAATAGCTATGATTTTATGCTCTACTTGTTATTTGGACATGTGATCAATACTCAGGATATTTCAGAGCACATGGGAGGAGAAAAATGGTAAAAGCATATATGGAAAAGTCTGTCCAGCAGAAAATTGAACATTGAAGATAAATAAAGAGCCAGAAGAATATAGATAATGGAAGAGAGTTTTCATTCAGTTAGTTTGTTTGTTTATTTTGTTTTATTTGAATTCAATTAGCCAACATATCATTAGTTTCAGATGTAGTTGTAAATAATTCATCAGTTGCATATAACACCCGGACTCCTTAGTGTCCATCACCCAGTTACCCCATCCCCCCACTCTCCTCCCCTTCAACAACCCAGAGTTAAAAGCCTCTCATGGTTTGTCTTCCTTTCTGTTTTTTCCCATTCTGGTTTCCCCTCCCTCCTTTGCTTGCAATTTAATTTTATATTGGGTTTAAGTATGTTTAAAAGTGAATGGACTATAAGTAGATGATCAACTAAGATGAATCATCATAAACATGAAAAAGAGAAGGATGGATTCCTTTGTGTCAGGAAGGGAAAGGAAATAAGTAGGGAAAAATGATTCTCCATTTAGAAAATTGTTGACAGGAAAGAGAGGTCACAGTTGATGTGCCCTGCAGAGAGGTGGAGAAGATCTGAAAAGAACACACAGGTTTTACATCTACCCAAATGGAGAATGGAAGATAGGTTGGCTGGAAAACATGGTGGGCCTGGCCAAGCACAAAAGGCTAAACTGAAATTGCCACCTCTCCATGTACAGAGGAACTGAGCTGTCTGGTTTGTTGTTTTTCTTCAATAAAACTCAATACATATGGAAATATTGAATAGTGGTATTTATTCAAGGGTGATACATGTGGACATTAGGTCAGGAGATGTGAAGTAGGCCATTAATTTGACCTTGGGCAGAAAGAACGTGAAGATCTGAAGGCTCCTACTAGAAGTGTTGAAGGCAGCTGTGGGAGCTCTCCACCAGGACCACCCTTTATGGAAGAGGAGTCGGACAAGTCCTTGCAGACAGCAGTACCAGAGGCAGAGGAACCTGAAGAGCATAGAAGGAAAGCTGCTAAGCATTGCAGAGTTCAGTAATGTGCTCTCATGGGAATGAACCATTTTTTCTATTGTGTGTTGGGGACCTTTTTAATTCTGTTTATATGTTCAAAGAATAAATAATTATATTGAAAAAAAAAACATATGACACAAGCCCTAATCCTGCTATTTAACTTCTTTGCAAACACTGCTATGAAAGAGTTAATTAAAAAAAAAAAAACCTCTTCAAGTTTAAAAAGCAAGCAGTCAATATATTAAGCCAGAAATTCACCTATTATCATTCTTTGTAAACTATAGGCTTTTTCACTGAAAATAATTTAAAGCAGTTTTAAAAATTATTTTTAAAGCGATCTGATCACTTAAAGTCTTTTGTTTTACTGACATTTAATTTATCCTCTTAAACTGTAGAAATATTTACAAACCCAAAGTTAAAGGCATATTATTACTCAGTCAGATTGTCCTTTTCCAATATCACTCAGTTTTTACAATGAGCTATGGAAGAACAGATCTTGCTTTGTCTCAAAGGGATTTTTCTGACATTAAAAAAAAGCTGGCATATTTTATCAGTTTCAGTGTCATTTTTCCATAACAGCTGTTTCAAGAAATATCAACTGAGTTCACTTGAAATATTTTGCCTTCCAGGTTCAGAAAGCACCAGGAGGATCTTTCTCTGTCAGGGTGCTTGACTGAAAATATGAACTGGTGCCAATACTCCAAGGAAAAGAATGGTGTCCTAAGAATCGGAGCCAATATTCTCATCCTGGCTCCACTATTGAGAGGAAAGACTACATTCAAGCCAAATAATAGCATGACATTCCATAGGCTAATGATATTTTACCATACACCTGTAGCTCATATAGCCTTATATGGCAGGAGAGACAACTATGGCTAGGTTCTTGGATTCTGACGGGGTCTGCCTTTGGGCATATGTTACTCCCTCCACCGGTCTTGAATCCCAATCCTTGATAGTGTTCTATTGCCAAGAAGTCTGCTTTTGAATTCCCAAGCCAACTCAATGAACAGGTTTCCAAAGCCCATAAAGGACAAAGGAAGCATGTATTTACACGAGGAATGAGATCAAAAGTTCTAGTACAAAAATTAGAGAAAATTGCCCATTTCACTGAAGCACCCTCTGAATCATCAGCACAGTACAACATACCCAATTATAATTAGATTCATATAATCTGAGCCAGGCCTTCACACATACAAAATATTTTATCTGGTCAGAAATCAAAGTGCAAAACAAGTTAAGAAGCTTGGTTCCAAGAATTCCAGAGAAAACATGTTTTCCAATTACAGAAAGGTGTTTATTTTTTCCTTTTTGTTTACAAATATGGTCAATGTATATTATATTAGCTTCAGGTGTACAACATAGTGATTTGACAATTATATATATTACAAAATGTTCACCACAGTTAAGTGTAGTTACCATCTGTTGCCAGGTGAGGCTATTGCAATATTATTGACTATATTCCCTATGCTGTACTTTTCATCTCTATGACTTATTTATTCTATGGAAAAATAACTTCTTAAGCTCTCTTGTTTATTCTTTACATATGCAATAAACCTAACAAATGTTTAAACCAACTCAGAGGGCAGCCCAGTGGCTCAGTGGTTTAGCGCCGCCTTCAGCCCAGGGCCTGATCCTGGAGACCTGGGATAGAGTCCCAAAGTCGGGCTCCCTGCGTAGAGCCTGCTTCTCCCTCCGTCTGTGTCTCTGCCCTCTCTCTCTCTCTCTCTCTCTCTCTCTGTGTGTCTCTCATGAAAAAATAAATAAAATCTTTTAAAAAATTAAAAAATAAACCAACTCAGAAAATACAGTCACTCTTTTGATATCAGCAAAAATGCAAAAAAAGAATGTATATTTTTATACAAAGGAGATAGTGATCCCAAGGTTCTCATATTTGTTGGATTTTTGTGATGCTGTTAGTTAAATGTATTAAGATGTCAGAGGTAATTACAGGCAGCCCTAGGTGAGTCAATTCATTGCAATTTTATTTAGCCTTTATATTTTAAAATCCTTGAATTAGAATGCAAAATATGTATTTTATATATGTCACCTTACCACAGAAATAAACATGTAATGGACTAATCGACCGCTAATAATTTGCCTTTTTTGATTGCCTGATGCTCAAGATTCTGAATGTTTGTTCTTTCAGAACTCTATCTCCTGCTGGGACAGTAATTTAACACATTATACCCTAATTTATATAATGTCAAAAAGATTAACTGTTACCAAGTCTGTAATGATAACCACAGCACTGTTTTTTTTTTTTTATTTTAAGTTTTTTTTTTTATTTGTTCATGAGAGACACAGAGACAGAGAGAGAGAGGCAGAGACACAGGCAGAGGGAGAAGCAGGCTCCATGCAGGGAGCCTGACGTGGGACTCCATCCCGGGTCTCCAGGATCACACCCAGGGCTGAAGGTGGCGCTAAACTGCTGAGCCACCCGGGCTGCCGGACAACCTGTTTTTGAAGCATCTTGTGGCAATTACCATTTTGTCAGAAATTTCCTATCAATTTTGAAAGGAGAAGGCATTTGACTTTCATCATGTTATTCCTGGTTTTAAGAGGAATATTTGCATTATTGATAAGGACACACAGAAACACATGCACACATTAAGTAAAACCAGATGTTGGAGCATCATTGCTTCATTAAAAAAGATGAAGCCATTTATTTTGGTCACACTGTTATTACCATTAATATGTGAGGCAATCTGAGTAAAGCAAAACTTGAGACAGTATGAAGAGCCCACTTTACAGATATTAGTGACATTCACTTAAAAATGGAATAGGCACCTTAAACCGAGGGCTTATTTGATATTATTTGCAGAGGTGGGAAGTGGTATGTTTAAAGAGTTTAATTCCCTCAAAGTGACCTTTATGGAACTATCCTCTAGAGAAGTGGGCAACGGGTTGCCTTTTATGTCTAAGTAGTGTAAATTGCACCAACGTTGACTCCAGCTGCCTCACAAGAATTGCTGAAATCTATTCCTCTTGGGTGGCCCTTCTCATTTAATCCCTGCTTAAAACAGGGTGCTGCTGGCCAGTCTGATAGGAAGTGGTAGTTTCTTCAGGTTTTGACGTAAATATTGTACATTCTCATATGTAGGTTTGTATGTATATAAATACACATAAAAATCTGTACTATATTTTAATGAAGATTTTGACTACCATTCTGCCATATAGAAACCATAGACTGACATATTCTCCAGTTTTCATGCCCTGAGAGAGTCTGAGGTCTAAGCACTTCAGAGTCCAAAGGCACTGCACTAAGTGCATTCAGTTCTAATGATTAAGATCTTTCTACACACGAAGAGATGAGGGTTCGTTTGCTACTATATTTATGGCACTAACTATTATAAAACCACTGAGATCTATGTAACATTGCAAAATGAAAGTGATAGTGGCATACAAATTATTTTGGTTTAATCTCTTGTATTTGCGGTCCCAAATCTCTAAATAACTACTCATTCTCTGCCAGTTTTCTTGCTAATACTGTTTGCCTCTGGATCGCTCCACAAAGTTCTACTCATATTATCGATGTGAATTTATTGCACATGTATGCAGGATTTCCGAAGTGTCAAAAGCTGGTCAAGGAAATGTGAAATAAAGTGTTGAGCAAAATAGTCACAGTGTTTTGAAGAAAGACTCATAGAATGGACATCTTCCATCCAGTGTCCCAATTGCTTATCCCTTCTTTGACCATGTAGGTAGGCAAATTACTTTCTTCTTCCCTGATTCTCCCAGAAGGATTCTTGGGAATAGAAATATTAGAGAGATACTAACCTTATGAGATATACGATTTGCAAAGATTTTTTTTTTCCCATTCTGTGAATTACCTTTCATTTTGGGGCTCATTTTCTTTGCTTGCAGAAGCCTTTTAGCTGGATGCCATCCCACTGACCTATTTCTGTTTTGTTGCCTGTGCTTTTCAGTTACCCCTTGCCAGTCCAATGTCAATAAGCTTTTTCCTTGTTTTCTTCTAGTAGATCTATGATTTCAGCCTTACATTTAAATCTTTAATTAATTTCAAGCTACATTTTGTGTTTGGTGTAAGATTAAATTCATAAGTGTTTCTCCCATGGTGATAAACTCATCTTTTTTTTTTTTTCTACTTTCTTCTTTCCCCTTGCTAGAAGTCATCCATATGAGAATAAGTAACTTACTCTTTTGCTCAAGTTTTCAGAAAAATCTTAATTATCAGAGTTATGATCATTTGGATACTTTATCACTCATATCCAGGGCTATCCAAGACCTTTATATCTTAGGGACTACAGTAAAGCTCTGGTCAAACTTGGAAATGACCTCAGGTTGTGACTCCTTTTTTTTCTTTTAAGTTAAGGATTGTTTTCTCGGCAACCATGTGCAATGTCAGGGTTTCCTTCACTGTCTAGGATAATTGGTATAACAATCTAGATTATAATTATGACAAATTGCTATTTCTATAGCTTTTAAAAGCTATATATCTTTTCTTCAAAAGGCTCTAAGACAGTTTTACCATAACGACCACACCATAAGTGGCATGAGATATGTACACATTTATTGGAAATATTTGAGTCATTCAATAAGATGAATATAGCCTATAATATATCATAAATATTCTTGTATCTTTCATATTTTCCAATAGTAGAAATGCAAGGTTTCCTGCTCTGAATGAGATGATGAGAATTAAGATGAGAACTTCAGAAAAATAATAAGGTTTGGAATAATGTTAATAATAATAATATTTCTAGCACAAAATAAAAATACCTGTCCAATGTCAAAATTCAGGATCCATGAGGTATTGCACAATTGTAAAATCTTCAAAATCTTCAAAATGAGCTGCACATTACTCATAAATGGTATTTTCGAGATGATTCAAACATAAAAGAGAGCCTGACCTCATAAACTTCCTAGTGTCTTGGAACACTTTGATTCTTTAATTATCGGAATAAAACACTCTCTCTTCATGGCCCCTTGGCTTTGCATCAATGTGTAAGTGTTAAAATCACTAATTCCAATATATGCCAGATGGTACTCATGGGATCATTTCCTAATTAACCTGGTTCTTACATAGCGTTCATTCATTTTTGGTTTTACTGACATTTTATCAGCTAAAACACATTTTATATTTAAATAGCTTATGAGCTGCATTTTAGGTAAACCAGTACAACAAAGATCATATTTCTAACTCATAATGAAGTACTAATACATTTTTGTACTTCCATTTCAACCTACATAATTGCTGCAACGGTAAAGATGAACAGTCTATATGTTCAAAGGTTTTATCGTTGCCAATCTAGATGGCTTAGTTCACAAGTTCTGAACATTTTATATATAAAACAAATTAAAATCACTGAGTGTTGAAATTACAACTTTTATAATCACATGTATAATTTAATTCAGGAGAAATAGAACAGGGAATAAGGAATCTAAATCAGTCAAGAAGAAATCAGCTCTCTTCTAGCCAGGCAGTATGGTGTAGTGATCACAGCCTCCACATAGTGTGTGTTAGAGTCTCCTTCAGTCTTAGGATTTTTTTCTTTCTACTAATGAGAAGAATGATAGAGCTTTCCTCATTCAACTCTTGAGGGTATTATTTGAATGATGCAGTTCAAATACTTAGAATCGTGTCAGATACAACAGCAATCACTCAATAAACATTATCTGGGAAATGTCCTAGAAAAGCAATATGAAATCTTGCCTTTCTTTGATTTAGTTCTAAAGTGAGCACTGTCCTCAGGGAGTAGTACAAAGCTAGATCAGCCCTAAGCTGGGTTACTTGGAAGTAGAAGCCAGGGAATCTGTACTTCAGCAATACTCTGTGCCATCCTCTGTCAGAGATAACCTTGAAAGATTGTGTGAAGGCAGAAGTTAGTGTTTCTCCATCACTAGGACAAAGATTTGTCACCAGGCACCTACCAAGTTTGATGCTAGCTCCCACCTCCCCAGACGTTCTCGTAGGACTACACAAGGCTTCTCTGACTATTCAAAGGAATTTTTAGTGTGCTCTGTAATACCTTATGTCTGGAAGTATCACTCTCCTTAAGGAACTTTATGAATAATTATGTGCAGAAATTGCTGCAGGTGTTTACTAAGTGGGAATATAAAGGATTTTGAAGTCAACATCACTGAAGTTCCCATTAATGACTTAGATGCCTATACAGGGATTGCGGACTCTATGGGACTACTGACAGAATTTCAGAAAAAAAATTAATTATAAATTTAAATCCATGTAGAATGTCTTTTACAAACAAATCTTACACTGTATTTTCTTAAAATGTCATGTTTCCAGAGTGTAATTTATAATGAAGAAATGTATACTCTACTGTGAGTTTGAAATCAGTTATTAAGGGTTATAATTAACAATCCACAAAGAACTAACTCTCCTTTCTGCATTGTTAGAACAGACAGATGATATATTAGAAATTCCCAGGCTTATAGATAGAAAGTAATTATTCACCTGAATTCATTTATTTCAGAGTAGTGCCATTTCTCTAAATATAGTTCACTTTCACATCTGTATGCCGACATTGTAATTTAGCAGCCATCAAAGTATTATAAATGCAAGGGTTTTTAATTTGATTTAAAAATGATTTTGGATTATTTTTGTGGAAAGCAGACTAAGTAAAAGTGAATCATGTATGAACTGTGGAGCATTTGTGAGGGTGTTATAGATGCCCTGCTGAGCTTTGGCTGAAACGTTAGCTCAGTCATTCGCTGCCAAATGTTGATCAATCAATTAAATTAGTCATTATTCAATGAGAAATAAGAAAATAGGTATTTTTGTAAAAAGAAATCTTCACATTCAAGTGGTATACAAGTTTATAAATTAAATTCAACATGTTCATATAAGCATTAGATATTATGCTAGCACTGTCAATATGAATATGAATAAGACATGGGACAATCTCTGGTACAGTATAGAGGGAAGAGACTTCAAAGTCAGAAAAAAATTGATTTGGGGTTGATTACTTTATTCTGTGGTCTATATGTTTAATCTATCTATGTTGAATGCCTTAGTCTAGAAAACACAGAAAATTATTATAATACCACTGTGATAATGGTATAGATGCCCAAGAAATTATGAGCCTGCTTAGTATTATGAGAGAGAGAAGAATCTGAGCCTGAGGCATAGGCCCTGACATATTGAGAATCCAGTTGGCACAATACATATGATCCTAGAAGACAATGTATCTGCAAATCTGATACCTTTCATTTACATGACGCCCTTCATCCATAAACCTCCCATCGTCCTCCTACCTGTTTTGTGCTCCTTGGGTACACATATGTTTCCATCGCTGCACCATTCCTTCTGATGTTTCAGAACAGAGTGCCCTCAAACATCACTCATGTCTGCATGAATGTCTGCATATACATCTCTTCTAAGTCTTGTCACCATGATTCTGTCTCCTTTTGCATTAAGCTTTCCCATGCCAGCAGACTATAAAGACATAAATTCTGGCTAAAGCCTTGACACTTGCTAGTCTCTTGATCTCAGGTGGAAAGTGTGTAGTTGAAAAGCAGCAGACTGAACCCGATATGTTTGAGAGTTCAGATTTCAGGACTTGCTGACAGATTGGCTTTAAGAGGTAAAGGAAAGAGAAAGATAGGAAGACTCTGTGGATGGTGGAGCCATTTACTGAACAGAGAAGAGTGGAAGATCACAAGACTGTATGACGGGGAGATTTATGAATGGCAGTTTATACAGACGATGTTTGACATGGCTCATATATGCTGAGCTGAGAGAAGGTGCGTGGCAACACAATTTACAGAATAAGCAAACATTCTTTAGGAGTTAGCCTGAAGAAAATTAATTCCTAATGCAATATTAGTCTTAGAACAGAAAGATATCCTGCCATTTGCAGGTGGATGAACCTGGACGGTATTATGCGAAGTGAAATAACCGAGAGGAAGACAGATACTGCATGCTATCACTTATATGTGAAATGTAAGGGGAAAAAAAAGTCAGACTTACAGAAACAGAGAGTAAACGGAGGCTGCCAAGGGCTGGCAAGGGGGGGAAATGGGGAGAAGTTGGTAAACTTTCAGCTATAAGATGAATAAAATCTGAGGATGTATGGTGTGGTGACTGACTACAGTTAATACTGTATAATCACTATAGTTAATACTATATTCCATAATTGAAATTTTCTAAAACAATAGATTGTAAACCTTCTTACCCCCTCCAAACGGTAAATGTGTGAGGTGATGGATGTGTTAATTAGCTTGACTGTGGATCACCGTGTATACTTTAAACATATTACAATTTCGCTTGTCACTTATACCTCAATAAAGCTGAAAACAATTTTAATGCAAGTAATAGGTGCGCCTCACATATTTTATTTAGGTTTGCACCTCTATAAAACATTCTTAACCTCAGTTATTATGAAAGTAATACTTGTGATCTTAGACAAATTTTTCCTTTATTCACTATTTTCTTGGAAATATCTTCTGCTCAGCAAAGTCAATAGCTGTTGTTTATTCAAAAACAAGCTAATTGAGAAATTCATTAACAGTTTGTACTAAAGGTATCATGGTTTTTAAACTATGATAAATACCAGAAAAATACCATTATTAGAAACTCAGTCCTAAAACTTAATGCAATTGAACTTAACTATCGAGTTCATTGTGAACAATCTTGTTTGGGACATGAACATTCCATTCAGATTTAACAAGGACCATTTCTCTAGTTTGTACGCACTGATGAAGGTCATTGTTTCTTTCATTATAAATGGTGTGATTGTTGTTCTTAAGTACCATTCTTCCTGATGCTAGTTCTAATTTAATAGTATATCACTTATTAATTTAAATAAATTATCATGTAAAGGATATACAGATTTCCTTCAGTAGGATCACTTGCCTTAGTTAGTGATGATAAGAAGAAGTACTGTAGGGGCTCCTGGGTGGCTCAGTGGTTGAGCATCTGCCTTTGGCTCAGGTCATGAGATCAAGTCCCACATCAGGCTTCCCACAGGGAGCGTGCTTCTCCTCTGCCTGTGTCTCTGCCTCTATCTCTGTGTCTCTCACGAATAAATAAATATAATCCTAAAAAAATAAGAAGTAATAGGGTGGGATAATTAGGAGACATTATGTGATAAAGGGTGCAAGGACAAGAGTCTTAAAATCTGTGCCTACAGGAGATCGTTTTCCAACATTTTCTTAATTGGTTGAGCATTAGACCAACACACTTTTAAGTATATACACTAGCACACAAGCAATACTTTGGGGGAATTTTTCATGTGGCATTATGATAAATCATAAAACTTAATGTCGTCAGGAAAATCATAAGTGTGGAATGATTAAGTACTAGACCCAAGAGCTGATGGGAATGTGTTAAAACAAATGCATCAAGGCCAAGAGGAAGCTTAGTGGTTAAATCTTCAGGTTTTAAAGTCAGACTGCCTGGTTTTGGATCTTTGTTAGTAAGCTGATCTTGGACAATTTAATTAATAGCTCCATGTCTCAGTTTACTAATCTCTAAAACAGGGATAATAATTGGACTAATTTTGTAAAGTTGTGGAGAGGGTTAAAATATGTTAATATACATTTGAAAAAATAAGAACTATGTCTAGTAAGTGCTTTACATGTTTCACGCAGTCCTATTATTAACCAGAAAGCCCTTTCATTCCATCCACTTAAAAAGCTTTCTGTATTTCTTTAATCTGAATATTCTCAGACAGTGTCTGTGTGATGAATTCTACTTATTTTGTTGCCTGGATGGGTTTTGTTAATGAGAAGGATGATTTATTCCGGTATACTACTACTGTGTTGAGTAATTATAGTGATGGTGGGTATCATAATTATTCTTGATTTTAATGGAATTTCTTCCAACCTTTCATCATTAAGTATTTTGTTTACAGCAATTTCTGGTAGATAATTTTCAGCAAGTCAAGAAAATATCTTTCCATTTATAGAAAATTAAGAGTTCTTTCCGTGTTTAATCAGAAATGAATACTCAATTTTAACAATATCCTATTCATTGGTCCATCTTTGAGTTTCTTAAATAAGGGTGGCATTCTATTTTTAGATGGTTGTTTTACATATTCCAGACACAGTTTTTTCTCTAACATAGATACACTTAATAATTTTCACCCCTTCTACAACGTAAATTTGGACCTATTAAACCACACTCCTCTGAATTGCAGCCCCAATTTCCCACCTTGGCAGAATGGTTCTGACATTTTTTGTTTGCTTGTGTGGCAGGACCAACAACAGCCAGGGAGATTAAAGGCAATCTCTCTGTAAACACAGTGATATAATACCATGTATAAATATGCATTCATAGTTTTTATCTAATTTAAGCTTTTGAAATTATGAATTGTATAATATATCTCCCGTCCCACTTTGTCTTCTCCACTCTTCACATCAAGGCTTGACCTCCTTCTTGCCCTATCTCCTCTGACAACACCTCTTGAGGGGTTGCATAACTTTTTAAGAAAGCACGGAGAAATAACAAAAAAATAATTTGGAATTTTGCTTTGTCCATCATCTTATCTTTATCACACTGTGATTCTTTTAGCACCACTACCCAAACTACTTACTAAGTCAAGCCTTGAAAGTCAAAACTAAATCCCTTAATTTTCCTAAGATCCTCACACATCTCCATCTCCACGGCAGCACATCAAGAAGCTTGGTGATTTAATCCAAAATTTATTCTGAACCTAATCACATATTTCTCCCTACACTACCCCAGTACACTCTAATACTTCATCCCCCAATGCCTCCCTACTCCCACACCTCCATCTGGACTCCTGCAAGGGACCTACACTGCCCTCTTTGGTTCCTTTCCATCCAGTCTATAGAGCAACAAAGCCATCAACTTGGATGAATCAGTTGATGTCTCTAGTCTGCTTAAAACTTTTCTTACAGCTTATCCAGGCCAGCCAAACCTGGTCTCTACATAAACATTTAACTTCATCTCTGCCTTTTTTATTCATTTGGATCATAATTCTCATTTATAACAAACCATAGACTTTGGTGTATGCTTCCTACCACTTTAAAATGTATTATATTTTATTTTTCATTCTGGGCTGCCGTTATCCTGTACTTACTCTTTTTGGCACTCTCCCACACACATCCCCCTTATATATTACACTTCCCACTGGTATTACATTTTATACTTGACATTGTATTTTTGAAATCTGCTCATATTTATATTGGAATGTTGAATTTGTTACTTTTTAAACTGCATCATATTTTATCATTTGTATATGGCAAATTTTCTACGAAATATTCTTCTTGATCAGATCATATTCTTTCCTGAGTCAGGTCCTCTATGTTTACCTTTATGTCTTCCTGGAATCTAGTCTGTTCAGAAAGACTGTTCTGGTTAAGAGAAATTATGGTCAAGGCACTAATCTCTACCATTAATTACAATTAGATACATTGTCGGAAAGTCATTCTTATAATGTTAAAAATGCAGTCCTATCCTAGTGCAAGGATCATGCCAAAATTTCACCTTAGATATTACATTAGATATTGTACTTTTAGTAGTTTCTATTATGCACATGTATTTGTATATTTGAAAGGTAGGAAATCGAAACCAAGAAATTTATCTTCACCAGGTTTTGCTTACAGAAATTTTAATGTGGGTGAATTTTCACTTTGCATATACCCAAAGCTGCTGTTTCTGTTGTGCCAGAAAGTGACTTTCCTTTGAATGCTTCAAGCCACAAAAGATATGCTATACCAGTTTCCTCAAAGGACCTCATAGACACTGGTCCCACTAAGGATTTACAATAATATGCATAATCATTAGTTTTTCAAAACAAACTTATTTTCAAATAGAATCCTCATGATACACTCTTGGTTGTACAATTGATGTGTCTAGTCATAACCTGGCCTAAAAAGAGGTATATTCTTATTGAATGCATGCAAATTACTACCTTACTGTGAAAAACGAAGTAACTTGGAAGTATCTTGTGAAATCAGTGAGAACAAAGTATGAATCACGTGGTGTTTCATGTCCGTTTATACAAGCAGAGTCTACTAAAGTTAGAAACAGATCAGGTAAATGATGTCCTCAGATGCTTCTGAGAGAATGGACAGTAGCACAATAACAATAATATTCCAAAAACAGATAATCAAAATTGTATTCTCCCATTATTACAATTAGTATTAGTTCATGTAGTTATCTATTTTTCAAGAAGATGTTGGATTCACAATCAGCCTTCATTATGTCTTCTACTTTAAAGTTGTAAAAGATTTCCATGGAAATCCTCACTCAGGCCCTTGAATAATTCTGGACCATCTACTGAAAAGCTGTTGCCATTCACACAGAGGAGTCTTTATCAGTGAGCTTACTCCTGGGATGCCTGGGTGGCTCAGAAGTTGAGCATCTGCCTTTGGCTCAGGTCATGATCCCGTGGTCCTGGGATTGAGTCCCACATCAGGCTCCCTGTGCCTGTGTTCTCCCTCTGCCTGTGTCTCTGCCTCTCTCTCTGTGTCTCTCATGAATAAATAAGTAAAATCTTTTTTAAAAAATGAGCCCATTCCTTGTGGTTTGATAATGACAAGTACTTTGTTATGGGCCTTTAGGTCTCTGAGATTACCCCTTCTCATTTGGAAGAAAACAGATGCCACATGTTGATAAAAAAAAAAATAGATGGCTCTGGTTAACCTATTAGAGTAACTAGTAATATCTGAATGGAAATTAGTATAATTTCTATGGAGAAGAGAGAACAGGAGATGAAATTAAATACTCAAAGCCTGTTTGAAAAATTTTGCTGTGAGGGAGAATAAAAAGATCTGAAGGTAACGACAGGAAGGGAAGGGTTAAAAAAAAGGTTTAGATGCTCTGCTGCTTTTCTCCTTGGTTGCAGCAAGTTTAATAACAGGTGGGAAAGAACTACTTGAAAGGCTTAAACTGTATAACAGATAAGGGATACACTTTGGGTAAGGTCTATGAAAGAGAGAAAGATACAAGTTCCTGAGCAAAGGGATTAGTCTTTGATAGGAAGAAAAACTCCATTACTTTATCAAGTGAAAAGGAAAATAGGTTTCTATATTTGGTATCATAAAGTGAGAGCACTCCTGTCTGGGCCATCCATTTTTCTCTATGCAGTGAGAAATGAGGTCATTTTCTGTGAAAAATAGATGAGAAGGTTTAGAACTTTAAGGAGAGTAGGGAAGGCTTGAAACGGTCTGTGTAGATGTTTGGTGAGTGAACTAAAAGGCAGAGATTAGAGAGGCAGTCAGAGGGGAGTGTGGGAACTCAAGTGAGTTTTATAATTATAAAATTTCAAATACAGAGAGAATATTCATATAAGTCTTTCATAAATAAAATGTAAGTGATGAAAACAAGTCTCAATATATTTAAATACATTAATATCATCTAGAGTAAGATCTTTGACCAAATGAAATACAATTAGAAATAAATAAAATGATACGCAAAAGGTAACTGAATACTTAGAAATTAAACAATATGACTCTCTATAACATGTGACTAAAAGGGGGACTCACTCAGTAAATTAGCAATATTTTAGTCAAATGAGAATAAAAACACAATACATCAAAATTCATATAATGCAGATAAGGTAGTGGTTAGAGTGAAATTGTTCCATCTGATACTTATATTAGAAAGCAAGAAATCTAAAATATTTTTTATCTAAATTTTGACCTTAAGATGCAAGACAAATAAGAGAAAATTAAACCTAAAGTATAATGTAGAAAATAGTAAATCAAAGAGTAAAAATCAATAAAACAGAAAAGAGAAAAATAGAATTAATAAACTCAAAAGATGTTTCTATTGAAAGATCAATAAATATGATAAAGAATTTGATGCAGGATTTTTTTTTTAGTAGGATAATGTCAATATCAGAAAAGAAAATATCCCTAACATTTTATAACTATTAGAGTTATAATAAAAAATTATAAAAAGCTTTATGGCAATAAATTCAACAACTCAGAAGACAGAAAATTACTTTAAAAGTAGAAATTTTTAAACTGACACAAGAAGAAATAGAAACTCTGTATATCTTTATATTTTAAAGAAATTGAATTTCTAATGAAAACTTTTCACTGAGAAACTTGGCACAATGACTTCACTGCTGAATTATATAAAATATGTTTAAAAGGTATAGTATGAGGCTTACACAAATGCATTAAAAATAAGTAATTGCATCTTTAAGAAATTTATTTACAGGGATGTCTGGGTGGCTTAGTGGTTAAGCTTGTGCCTTTAGCTTAGGGTGTTATCCTGGAGTCTAGGGATAGAGTCCCACATCAAGCTCCCTGTATGGAGCCTGCTTCTACCTCTGCTTATGTCTCTGCCTCTCTCTCTCTCTGTGTCTCTCATGAATAAATAAATAAAATATTTTTTTAAAAGAAATTTATTTCCAATGAAGCTCCCATTATGAGGTACTGTGGGTTAGGACTTCAGCTTATCTTTTAGGAGGGCACAATTCAACCATGACTGGTAGCTACACTGTTACCATTTTATAGAAAACAAAATATAAAATGTGAAAGATAAAATGTAAAGTTCAATCTCTTTAAAAGAATGCAGAGTAGTCAGACAAAATCTCTAGGGAGATGTAAAATGAGATGTAAGCCAGCTGCCCTGGGCAGGTTCAGTTGAAATCTACTGGGCATTCTCATGTACTTTTGGTCAGTTGACAGACTGAGATGCATAATCTAAGATTGCCTACTCTCTGGTATGGCACTTGGTCACTATCCAGCATGCTAGCCAGCCTGGCTTCTTCTGACAGCAGTAGGCTCCCAAGAGAAGGTGAGTCCAGCAGTGCATTTTTCAAGCTTCTGCTTGCATTACATTTGCTGTTATTTCATTGGCCAAAGCAAGCAAATAGAATAGAGCCCAGAATTGACCCAAAGGACTACATGAAGAGGTGAAAACAAATCAGTGGCCTGAGGTAGACTCACTCTGAGGTGAAATCCAATGAATCCCACCCTGGGCAATCCACCACTTGAAGATATGTGACTACATTCCAAGTGAAAAGGAAAATAGGTTTCTATATTTGGTATCATAAAGTGAGAGCACTCCTGTCTGGGCCATCCATTTTTCTCTATGCAGTGAGAAATGAGGTCATTTTCTGTGAAAAATAGATGAGAAGGTTTAGAACTTTAAGGAGAGTAGGGAAGGCTCTACATTCCAACCAAAAGAACCTGGAAAGGATGATAAAATGACACCTCCTTGATAGTTTATCTTATATGACAAGTTTGATCACTGCCATGATTACTTGTCTTATCTGATGAGACAGGAACATTTTCCTGTTCTGGAAGAATCAAATGGCCATTTTATGAACTATGAAGAGGGTCCCTTAGCAAGGGACAGTAGATGACCTCAGGACTTGAGGCTGGCATCCAGTAAGAAGGCAGGACTCCCAGATATAGAATTGCAAGACAAGAGATTTTCCCAGCAACTTGAATGAGGTTGGAAGTCAATGCCTCCCTATGTGGAGACTCCAGATAGGCCCACAGCCTTGCTAATATCTTGACTACAGCCCTGTGAGATAGGAAGTGGATGGCCTTCATGAACTACACCCAGACTCCTGCATAACAGAAACTTTGAGCTAATAAACTGTGTTGCTTTATGTCACTAAATGTATGGTGAATTGCTACAGAACAGTATGAAACTAATACAAGAATATTAATAAAAAATATCCATGATATTTATCAATGCAATCCTCTATCATTATCTGTATCTGTACCTTTGATCTTCTGTAAGTCTTGCCCTGTCGTTTTCACCTGGATCTTCACAAAAACTGCAGCTCACTGAGCAGCCTTAGTCTAGTGAGGGCTGTTTTCCCTCCCTCATACTCATTAGGTTCCATGTACATAAGCCTGGGTAAATCTAAAATTTATTATTCTTTTTCCACACATGCAACTGGAAAGAAAAAAAAATCTTGCTAATTGTGATCATAATTAATTCATGAATATCAACAGCAAGAGAGCTCTTAAAGAAGCCCAGTGATACTACATTTCTACCATCTACTCATGCCTCTGCATTCCCAGGTCTACTATTTCATAGTGGCTCTTGTTTTTAAACACCCAACACCCTCTCCTCCATCTCCCCTCTCTGCTGGTGACTTGTGTCCTGCTTCATTGAGAAAACAAAGCAATTAAAAGTTCTTTTATAAGTTCCCATTTCCAGAATCTGTGCATATATACTCTACTCCTGAGAAAAATTAACCCCACACAGTGCCTCTATGTAATTCAGAATCTCCTTCTAGCAAAGTTGGTTTTTGTTTTGTTTTTAATTAGGAATATTGTTCATTTTTAATGATACCAATTATGGTAAACATAGAACACTTAAATTTTTTGGATTAAATCAGTAAGTAAAAATAACAAATCTAAAATTTGAATCAGCATTTTAGTCTTCCTAGTTGATTTGGAAATTCAACTCATTGGGGTATATTATTTTTTTACAAAATACATTTATGGATGTTAAATTGTCTGTTTGTTCTTAGAAACAAGTAATAAAAGAGGCCATGACTCAGGAACAGCAAACTACAATGAGTTTTTATTTGCTTTTTTTCCAGCCTTATGCTATACTCAGTAGTTACTTTTTATTATTTGCAGTAACTTTTTCATGCTACAGTAGAGGGACATTTGCAAAGGTATCAAGGGCTGTGTGAGTATTTGATATCTCAGAGGTCTGCCTGAAACCTTTTTGGTGGAAAATTCATTAGCAGTTGCTTAGCAACCAAGGTATTTGGATGTACTAAGAATCACTTGACATGTTTTCAGTGAAAAATATTGCCACAGGGAGTAAAAATTTGAGATTTGGGATTTATCTTTGAAATTTGAAAAAAAAACATTAATTGTTCCCTGCTAGTAAAATATTATACTTGAAAGACATTTTGAAAAGAAGATATCTAAAACTGAGCATATTGGATACATATGCACACACACACACACACACACAACCAAACCAAAAAAGTTAATTGTCAAATAAAAAAGAAAAACACATATTTGCTTATGAACCTCTTGAATCTATATATAATATCAAGTTATTTTTGTAGAAAATAATATCTTAAAACTCAAAATATAATAGGGAAGAGTTCTGATTTAGATAGATGATGGCTGTTATTTCACATAAAACCAATGGCTACCAAAAGGGTGGAATCTCTCTGTAAATAAATTACAAAGAAATAAACTTCATTGTCAGGAAATACCAGATCTTGATATATATAAACACACAACACATATATGTATCTCACTTAGAATTTGTTTCTTAGAATAGATAAATATATCTATCACACTTAGAAACAAATTAATCACCTTGGAAAATTAGTTTGAGGAGAATAGGAATACAGAATTAAGGCCCTCAACTTGGAAAGAAAGTTTGAAAAAAATGCAGAATCTCTTAAAAATTCATGATTTGAGTCCCTTACATGGATGTGCTAATGAAACATATATACTATTCTAAAGTATGCTTTGTCCTTAACTTCTAACCTGTCACAGTACTTGCAGAGTCAGAAGAGAGAGAAAACAAGCAAGTTCAGATTACCCATTAGGAGAAAAAATAAGCACTGTTTCCAGCAGGACTATCATTTGATCTCGTACTGTAGGCTTGTACAAAGTGTGAGGTGAAGTCCAGATAACTTGAACAAAAGAAGAAAAGAATAGAGGTGCTGTGATTTAACAAAAATCATTTCCAGAAAGAGAAAGTAATCTAAGTATGAAAATGCCAGAAATAGTTGTGGTAGATTGGATCACTAACTACAGGAAAACACCTAACAGTACAGGGAATCAAAGAGGCAGTCATGCAAAGGCATCAATTCTCAGACTTAAGCTAAATAGTAATATGAAAGGGAGAAAAACAATAAAGAAGGCACAACATCCCTCCTCATTGTCTATGAAATAGGTTGAATTCAGAAAACTGAATCTTCTACACCAATAGGATGAAATATTCTTTTTTTAAATATTCTTGAGTAAGAATCTTGTACTACCAATTCTTGTCCATAGCATGCAAATACAAAAATACAGACACATGAACAGTCTTCACCTATACAAAGCTAGTATGAGAAGAAATTAGAAAATAAGAATTAAAGAACTTGAGACAGTAAAAGTACCTTTTACCTCCTACCAAAAAAAAAATATGGAGAAGAAAGCTGTGACATAACAAGAAAACTTTAAATATTATTTTAAAATGTTGGAGATATGAAAGAAACCTTGAGTCAGAATTTCCGAATTAAAAATAGAAATGTAAAATAAAAGAAAAATGAAATGAGATTGAGTGAATTTAGGAACTATGAAGAAAGGACCAACATAATTTTAAAAATGAAGATAATGTCCAGGGTGCCCAAGGGAGAATAGAATTAGCTGCATATTTAATAAGGGAAAATGAAGAAAGCCAGGGAGGGAAAACAGAAAGCAAGGAAGTAAAAATGAAGAAAATAAAGAAATAAAATATTTGAGAAGAAAATGGTTAAAATGAAGACAAATAAAAGGATACTCTAAATGGAGTATTCATAGGAATTGAAATAATTAAATTCTATTAATATTTACAATCAATTAACTTTTTAAAGATAAAGGAATCCAAATCCACATTTTGAGAAAAAGACTGGAAACAATTTTCCAGACTATCCCATTTCTTTCAAGGATATCTATATAGCATACAATTTGGAAGTTAAGTATGATGTCTCTTCACAGAGCAGGTCAGATATGCTTACTGCCCATTATACAATATTTTCTCAAATTTCTCTCTTGTAATAGAACCCACTGGAACATGTAGGTGCCATGGGGCCTCTTTGTGTCACTCCACAGGCACTGTGGCTGTGGGAAACAGTATAAAAATATTGATACTCTGCCTACTGCTATTCCTGTGAGTAATGAATTGCCCTTCATATCTGACCCAATAATCTTGTCTTCTGCTAGCATTCAAGAAACTGTAGCAATCTAATTCATTAGCAAGCATGCAAATAGGGTAATATCATAGAACATTTAGAGTTCTTGGTATAATATTTGTAAAACTATAAATATGAGGGGGATAATTTCAATGCCTTAAAAGATGAAATGAATCCCAGATATGCAAAGTCGATTTAATATAAATTACCATATTAAGAAACCTAAGAAAATATATATGATTTTCCACAGATACTGAAGAATGTCCTAACACCAGCATTTTTTCTTAATGGAAATACAGTAGATGAATGTCCACCTTCTATGCTACAATTGAACATTTCAAGGGGAAGGGTTATTAAGTGATGGAATTAGGCAAGATAAATCAAATAGTAACATAGTATTTTGAAGAGGAAAAAAAATCATCACCTTTTGCGGATATATTTACTTCAAAAATATTGAGCTGGCAGGATATAAATTAATGTATAAAAATTATAGTCTTCATATGCATAAGCAATAACCAATTAGAGAAGATAATGGTAGAAAAACCCCATTTCCAAAGGCAACAAAGCATGTTAATACTTAGTAATAAGTTTAAGGAGAATGTTCAAAATCCACAGGAAGAAAATATCAAAAACTACTGATAGACAAAAAGTAGTGATGAACAATTAGAAAGACATAACTGGTTCTTCAATAGGATGGCTCAACATCATAAATGAGTTTATATCTCCCAAGTTTACTTATAAATTTAATATAATCTCAATAATTTCTACCAGATTTACTAGGTAGCAGGAAGTGGTGAAAAGAATGTGGATCCCAGTCTGCTCTTGTGAGTCTGAACTCATTGTTACAGGTCCTGGTTTGTCTTTTTCCCACTTCAGAACCTTCTCGTTTTTGATGGCCTGCTCAGCTAACTTCAGTCCCTATCACCCAATGCAGAAGCAAGGTTAAACACAAGACTGTTTAACCAGTTCTCACAATTGCATAAGTTCTAATCATATCGTAAAATCTTCTTGTATATCACATTTCATGATTCTGCTTCTCTGATCACACCCTGACTGATACAGCCATAATTGTACAACAGTGAAAAGTTTTGTATTCATTAAATGACCAAATCAAAATTGCTCTCAATATTTATAATATTGATCATATAATATTCATATGCTGATTGTACAATATTATTATAGGAAGTGTTTGAGAAATCCACAATAGCCATCTTCTCCTTGTGAATTTATAATCTGTAAGCATATTCATTTTACAGTGCAGGTGGTGATGATATTTTTCCATATGACTTAATTTGTATCAGATTAATTATTTTTTTCTAAATTTCATGTGTTTATACTTTAATTGCACCTGATATTTTCCAGTCTTTCTCAAGTAACAATTTCTGAAACAATAAAAGATTACTCATTTCATCATTACTTAACAATCAAGATTCTAGGGAAGGTCTTAGAAATAAAGCTGAGCAGGAAGATGGAGTCTAGGAGGATCCTAGGCTTATCCTGTCCCACGAACATAAGCAGGTAACTATCATATCATTCTAAAGACCCTGGAAATCAACCTGAAAACTGTCAGAACATATTGCCCAACTAAAGGAAGAGAAGAGGTCACATTCCCAAAAAGGTAGGAAGTGCAAAGACATGGTTTAGGGAAGGAACAGATCATGGCTACTGCAGGGTCATGGAAAAGAGAGAGAGAGAGAGAGAGAGAGAGAGAGAGAGAGAGGGAGAGAGAGAGAGAATGAGGAGCACACAGAGGAACACACAAGAAGAATATTTCCCCAAAGCCATTGGCTTGGGAAACTAGAAGGACTGAATTTTGTGAGTTCTTACAACCAGTGAGGTTTAAAACCTGGAGTTTTAAAGGCCAGCAGGCTTGGCTGGGATAGAGCCCAGAGATCACTGTGCTACTCCTGAAAAGAAGGCAGACCAATAACCCAGAGGCAGACAGCCTGTAAACAGCAATCTGAAGAGCACCTGGGGCACACAGTGGGAAGATTATTTGCTCTTCTGGGAGCACATCCTGAGAGATACTTCTCTAGGAACAAAATTGCTGGCCATACCATCCATTTCCCTCTTCTACCCCTCAGTATAAATGTGAACCACCTCTGGGAAGCAACACAGTGTGGACTACCTAACTTAGGTAGTGGCTACCTAACTTCCTTAAACTAAGACCCCCCTCCCCCTCCACCCCTGCACTCTGGTGGAATTGCCCTTTTCAGTCATGATTGCCTCAGTCCTGGTGAAGCAGGATGCTTCCCTAGAAGACCAGCACAAATCCTAGCCTACACCTTGTCTCCTCACCAGAGAGTTTTGCATGTCTTCAGTTTCCAGTGGAGGTGGTTATATGTCTCATTTCATAAGCAGACTAGAGCACACCTTGTTAAAATTCACCACAGTCAGGCCAGGGACCAAACACTGCCCACAAAAGGCCAGGAGAGCTTCTGCAGGTAACTGGCCTGTAGGATAAAGCAGCCAGAACACAACAGCAGGGCACATTTAGCACATACCAGAAACACTCCCTGAAGCACCAGGCCTTGGGCACTACATGATCTCTTCTTCATAAGGCCACTACTGATTTCCAAATTGTATGCTATATAGATATCCCAGATGAAAGAACAAGATAAGGGGCACCTGGGTGACTCAGTGGTTGAGCATCTGCCTTTGGTTCAGGTTGTGATCCTGGGGTTCTGGGATTGAGTCCTGCATCAGGCTTTTCTGCAGGGAGCTTTCTCCCTCTGCATATGTCTCTGCATCTCTCATGAATAAATAAAATAATTAAAAAGGAAAAAAGAAAGAAAGAAAGAAAGAAAGAAAGAAAGAAAGAAAGAAAGAAAGAAAGAAAGAAAAAAAAAAGAGAAAGAAAGAAAGAAGAAAGAAGAAAGAAAGAAAGAAAGAAAGAAAAGAAAGAAAGAAAAGAAAAGAAAGAAAAGAAAGAAAAGAAAAGAAAAGAAAAGAAAAGAAAAGAAAAGAAAAGAAAAGAAAGCACAAGATAAGGCCAGTGAACCAGATATAAATAAGTATCATGTCTGATGGAAAAGCAATGATAAAATCATTGGTAAAGCAATGACCATAATGATACTCACTGGGCTTGAGAAAAAAGTTGAAGACATCAGTGAGATCCTTACCACAGAGATAAAACAGTTAAAAAAATAATAATCAGAGATGAAGAGTGTGACATATGATTTTGGAAACATGCTTAAAGCAATGAACAGTAGGCTGGAAGAAGTAGAGGAACAAATTAATGACCTAGAACACAAAATAATGGGAAACAATGAAGCTAAACAAAAAAAGGGAAAGAATAATTATTGAAAATGAGAAAAGACTTGATGATTCCATCAAACATAAAAACATCTGTATTATAGGAGTCCCAGAAGAAGAAGAAGAGAGAAAAGGGGACAGAAAATTTATTTGAGGAAATAAAAGCTGAAATTTTTTTTGATCTGAGGAAGGAAACAGACATCCATATCCAAGAGGTACAGAGAATTCCTTTCAAAATAAACAAAAGCAGCCAACACCAAGATATATTGTAATTAAATCTGCAAAATATAGTGATAAAGAAAAATATTAAAACCTGCAAGACAAAAAAAAATCCTTAACTTACAAGGAAAAACCCATAAAGCTAGCTGGAGATTTTTCAATAGAAACTTGGCCAATCCGAAAGGAGTGGCATGATATATCCAAAGTGTTGAATTAGAAAAATCTGCAACCAAGAGTATTCTAACCAGCAAGGCTATTATTCAGAATAGATGGAGAGGTAAAGAGTTTCCCAGACAAAAAGTAAAGGAGTTTGTGACCACAAATCAGCTCTGCAAGAAATATTAAAGGGGACTCTGGGTGGAAAGGAGAGAGACCAAAAGTGACAGTATAAAGGCAAGAAACACAAAAGCAGTAAAAATGAAAATTTCTGTGACAATCATCCAAGGAACTAATTTTCAAAAAAAGATTCCAAATATAATAATATATATCAAAAATGTAGGAGAGGAGAAAAAAAACGGGTTCAAACTTGAACAAACATCAACTTAATATAGATTGCTATTTGTAGAAGTTCTATACAAACCTAATAATAACCATATATCAAAAACCACTACTAAACATGCAAAGAATAAAGAGAATGGAGCCAAATATAACACAAAAGAAAATGAGCTGAGCAAATAATGAGAGAGAAAAGAGAGGATCAGAGAAAATCTCTAGAAACCACTACAAAACAAGGAATAAAATGGCACAAAATGATTATCTAGCAATCATCATTTGAATGTAAATGGACTAAATGCTCCAGTGAAAAGACATAGGGTGTCAAATGGATTTAAAAAATCTATATTCTGCTTACAAGGGACACATTTTAAACCTAAAGACAACTGAAGATTAAAAGTAAGGAGATAGAGAAGCATTTATCAAGCAATTAGATGTCAAAAGAAAGCTGGAGTAGCTATATTTGTTTAGACAAAATAGACTTCAAAACAAAGATTATAACAAGAGACAAAGAAGAGTGCCATATTA
The DNA here is from genome assembly GCF_018345385.1 of Vulpes lagopus. Taxonomy (NCBI): domain Eukaryota; kingdom Metazoa; phylum Chordata; class Mammalia; order Carnivora; family Canidae; genus Vulpes; species Vulpes lagopus. Next base: position 48,642,325 of record NC_054847.1, on the reverse strand, counting down.
ATCCAACAAGAAGATATAACAATTGTAAATATTTATGCACCCAACATTGGAGCACCAAAATATATAAAACAATTAATAATAAGCATAAAGGAACTAGACAATAATAATATGATAATAGTAGGGGACTTTAACACCTCACTTACATTAATGGACATATTATCTAAAAAGAATATAAGCAAGGGAACAATGACTTTGAATGACACACTGGACCAGATAGATTTAACAGATATATTCAGAACATTCCATCCTAAAACAGCAGAATACATATTCTTTTTGAGTACACATGGGACATTTTCCAGAATAGATCACATATGAGTCACAAATCAGGCTTTACCAAATACAAAATGATTGAAGTTATACCATGCTCCTTTTCTGACTGCAACACTAGAAGTTAACTAGAAGTTAACCACAAGAAAGAAAAAAAATTTTTAAATGGAAACAGATGAAAATGAAAACACAATGGTCCAAAACTTTCAGGATGCAGCAAAGGAGTCCTAAGAGGCCCACTGTTTATAGCAATACAGGTCTACCTCAAGAAACAAGAAAAATCTGAAATATACAACCTAATCATACACCTAAAGGAGCTAGAAAAAGAACAGCAAATGAGGCCTAAAACCAATAGAAGGAAGAAAATAATGTAGATCAGAGTAGAAATGAATGATTAGAAACCAAAAGAAATAAAACAATAGAACAGATGAATGAAACCAGAGTTGGTTCTTTGAAAAAAAAATAAAATTGACAAATAAATAAGTAAATAATACATAATTTTAAATAAATAAAAAATGACTCATGATTAAAACCCACAGCTAATATCATCCTACATAGGGAGAAATTGAGAACTTTACTGTCACGAACTAGACAGGGATCTCTACTCTCGCCACGTTGTTCAACATAGTACTGGAAGTCCTAATCACGGCAATCAGATAACAAAAAGAAATAAAAGGCATTCTAATTGGCAAGAAAGAAGTAAAACTTTCACTATTTGTATATGATATGATACTATAAATTAAAAAAAGAGTCTCCACCAAAACCTGCTAGAATTGATAAATGAATTAATTAGAGTTGCAGTATACTAAATCAACATGCAGAAATCTGTTGCATTTCTATACACCAATAATGAAACAGCAGAAGGAGAAATTAAGGAATGAATCACATTTATAATTGTACCAAAACAATAAGACATCTAGTAATAAAGCCAACCAGAGAGGTGAAAGGTTCATACTCTAAAAGCTGTGAAACGTTGATGAAAGAAATCGAAGATGATACAAAGAAATGGAAAGACATTCCATGCTCATGGATTAGAAGACCACATATTGTTAAAGTGTCTATACTACACATTTAATATAATCTCTATCAAAATGCCAACAGCATTTTTCACAGCACTAGGACAAAAAATCCTGAAATGTGTATGGAACCACAAAAGACACCAAGTAGCCAAAGCAACCTTGAATAAGAAACGCAAACCTGGAGGCTTCACAATTCTGCACCTCAAGTTACATTACAAAGCTATAGTGATTCACACAGTATGGCACTGGCTCCAAAATAGGCACATAGATCAATAGGATACAGTAGAAAACCCAGAAATAAACCCACAGTTATATGGTCAACTAATCTCCAGTAAAAGAGAAAAGAATATCCAATAGGAAAAAGAATGTCTCTTCAACAAATAGTATTGGGAAAACTGGACAGCATCATGCAAAATAATGAAACTGGACCACTTTCTTACACCATACACAAAATTTAAAATGGATTAAATACCTAAATGTGAGACCTGAACCCATAAAAATCCTAGAAGAGAACATAGGCAGTAACTTCTTTGACATCAGCCATAGCAATTTCTTCCTAGATATGTTTCCTAAGGTAAGGGACATAAAATAAAAAATAAACTACAATGACCAAAATGAAAAGCTTTTGCACAGCAAAGGAAATAATCAACAAAACTAAGAGGCAGCCTACATAATGGGAGAAGATACTTGCAGACGACACATCTGATAAAGGGTTAGTATCCTGGTGGCTCAGTGGTTAAGCCTCTGCCTTTGGCTCAAGTCATGGTCCTGGGGTTCCTGGATCGAGTCCCACATCAGGCTCACATGGGGAGCCTGCTTCTCTCTCTGCCTATGTCCCTGCCTTTCTCTGTGTCTCTCATGAATAAACAAACAAAATCTTTTTTAAAAAGGGTTAGTATCCAAAATCTATAAAGAATTCATAAAACTCAACACCCAGAAGACAGGAATAGACATTTATCTAAAGAAGACATACAGGTGGCCAACAGACACACAAAAAGATAATCAACATCAGTCATCACTGGGGACATGTAAATCAAAACTACAATGAGATATCACTTCACACCTGTCAGAATGGCTGAAATCAATGACATAAGAAACAAGAGGTGTTGGTGAGAATGTGGAGAAAGGGGAACCCTTTGCACTGTTGATGGGAATGCAAACTGGTGCAGCCACTCTGGACAACAGTAGAGGTTCTTGAAGAAGTTAAACATAGAACTACCCTATGACTCAGCAATCACACTACTGGGTACCCAAAGAAAACAAAAATACCAAATTAAAGGGGCAAAATCACCCTGATATTTATAGCAGCGTTATCTACAATAGCCAAATTATGGAAATAGCCCAAGTGTCCGAGTGATGAATGGAAAAAGTAGATGTGATATATATATATATATATATATATATATATATATATACTGTGTAATATTACTCAGCCATAAAAAGAATGAAATCTTGCTTGCAAACAACATGGATGGAGCTAGAGTATTATGCTAAGTGAAATAAGTCAGAGAAAGAAACATATAATTTCACTCATATGTGGAATTTAAGAAACAAAACAAATGGACAAAGGGGGATAAAAAGAAAAAAGAGAGAAAGGCAAACCAGGAAACAGACTCCTAACTATAGAGAACAAACTGATGGTTACCAGAGGGGAGGTCGGTGGGGGGAAGGGTTAAATAGGTGATGGAGATCAAGGGCTGCACTTGTAATGTTGCATGAAAGTGTTGAATCATTATATTGTATGCCTGAAACTAATATTACATTGTATGTTAAGTAATGGGTATTTAAATAATTTTTTTAAAATGAAAAAAATAATTCTTAGAAATAAATAACTGTTATTTTACTATTTACAGTTTTTCCTTTTGAGGACTAATCTTTCCCCAATATTTTATATGTAAAGTTTTATACTTTAATATTATCCGTAACTAATCATAACTATGTAGCTATAAATTATAAATAATAATGTGGTTTATAGTTACTGAAATTCAAATAATCCCCCAATTTATGTATAGTTACTACTGTACAATCTTACTACTGTTCAAGGAGAATAACAAAATGTCCTACACTCCAAACAGTGCTCTAAATTACCTGGTTATCTTACTTTATTTAGCCACCCCCATGTCTCCTCAAGTGGACATTGTCATTGGTGCTATGCTGATTGAACTGAGTTTAGAGAAATTAGTAAATTGCCCAAGATGAGAGAGCTAATATGTTGTAAGTTTGGCATTTGGGCCAAGGTCCATGGCTTTAAAAGCTTCGCTCTTAACCTCTTCAGTATAAAGCATTCTTAAAAATAGACTCCAATCCTAACACCTGTAAACAATTCCTTTGACTCTCCTTAGATACTTTCAATAATGTCTCTCTCCTGGTCAATACCAATTATTAAAAAATACTTTTGCTAAAGTATGTTTGCTGTAACTTCTTCCCGAATTTCTTCTCACTGCCCTCTGAAGCATCACAGAACATCCATCTACCTACGTACCTGTGAGCGTTCCAAAGGCTATGGGCGTGCTCCGTTTCCCTTTCTCTTCTGTAAGTAATTATCATCACTTCTTCGGATGCTCATTTCCACCTCTAATGTCTAAAATCCTCGCCATCAAAATTGTAGCCTGCGCTTCGATTCTCAAAGTCAGTTGAACACCTCTTCTAACAAACTGGTAATAAAAGTAGAAATAAACAAATGCAACAATAATTTAATGGTTGCTGATTATTCTTTAGGACAGCAATTGCCACTTTTTAAAGCAGAATCAGCCTGCTATTATGGATGCTATTGTCATTACTCTGTGTGACTACCCATGAGGCATGGTGTCCCATGAATCATAGTAAATATGTATTAATTGACATTAGAAACAAGACTACACATTCAGTGAAAATAATTTTTAGAGAAACTTTTTACGAAGAGCTGCATCTGATAGAGTTTATTTCCTATAGTTTGGAAATCTCTCCCATCTGTCTGGTCAGCTCCTGGCCTGGAGCTTTTATTTAGCATTCAAGTAGAACTGTCTTCATGAAAGTATGATATCGTCTTTCACTTGTCTTAGAGTATTACCTTGGGCACCATCACCCTCCATTTCAACCACTTTATCTCTACTATGTTACATGGGGTTTCTGTGCAACTGTTTCACAATGGATTTTCATTGTTCTCTTAATTTTTTTCTCTTCATAGCTCTGGAAAACTATCTTTCAAATCACACCTGATAAATGCAGCAAAGCTTAGGAGTTATAATTACCCAACATGTGCATTTACTCTGGGCATCTGGCCAGTTGAGCCCTGTGTGCATGTGTGACTCCTGTCGCCTGTGAGTCTGACATATTACAGTGCCATACTTCAGTGGCGTGCATGCCTCTTTCCAAGCTTCCCATGCTTCTTCAAAATTCACAACATTCTAGGCACTAGTGGCAGCTGTATTTTCCAATCTATTCAACACACATTTTTCTTATCAACTTACTCTTGAAATCGTACGGATCAGGGGAAAGAGAGTCACTCTTACAGAGGTATTATAGCTCTTCTTTGTGAAAACCTCAGAACTTTATAGGTTTAGAAATTTCCTTTCAGAGACAATCTCAGGAGGAATCATGTAACAGCTGTCATCAGAAATCCTGTATGCCTCTCAATCATGTTTAACATACTCACTGTACTACTCTCCGTGGCCGCGCAAGAACCCCTACAGAAGGCTTACACCTGACACATAGTTAATGCTTTAAATTCCAAATGCCCTCTTTAAAATTTGTTTCTCTCATATTTGGTTTTCTCATGATTCTCTGTTCTTTCCTGAAAATTTTAGTTTTGTTCAAAGTTAATATATTGCTTGAAAATAATGTTTGAAATAATTATTTCACTAAGGTCAAATCATATGACTTTAAATGACTGAAAATTAATGTTGAAAGTGTAGGTCTCATGGGGAAATAACAAGGTTGTCCTGGATGCCAGAGTCTTGCAACATTCCTCCTGAAATTCTCTATGGCTGTTCAGCATCTACTTTAGATATACATGGTCTGCATTAGTGTTGTTATCCCAAATGATTATTGATTATGATAGTTTAATATTCCATAATTACTCCTCCCTACATATAGAACCATACACTCACATGCCCTCTTATTTTAAGATGAACTCAGTCACTTACTGGAAGAGTATATTATACATGTGTGTGTATGTGTGTCTATATTAATTTAGATATCTCTTCTTCATGCCTTTCTGCTTGCACAGGAGAATTTGAGGATTAAAGACTCTGCTGCCAAATTATATTCATCCATGTGAGGAGCAGTGGTCAGATTTTATAATGATGTTCTTTGCCTCTAATTGCTTGTTGTTCCATACACTAATCACCCTTTGCCTGAGGACATTTTTCATGAACTCCCTTGGTGTACTCTCTTTTCTTAGCTTTAGCTACAGTTCATGGCCTCTTATTTTTCAGTCCATTACCTCTTCAAATAATTTGTGGCTACCACTTTATATGTCCTTCAAAATTTTATACAACTCAAATAACATTTTCCTTATTTTATATAGGTTTGTTTCAAGGTTCTCTTATTTTCCTTGGGTAATTCTTACCCATAGATAAGGAATTAACTTTCATATTTTATTCACTTTCATGACATATATATATATATATATTATATATATATATATAAAATGATTTGGTACTGGTTCAATGTCTGTGATGAAGTCAGTAGGGATGTGAACAAGACTTAAATACTGCCAATGAAATAAGTTAAGGGATCCTAGAGTAAAAAGCTATGTACTTTCTATTATATTTTTATTTTGTTTTGTTTTAGGAGGTTGGAAACTAGAATTACAGTAAAAGCATACGACCCTATGAACATACTTATGTGGGGAAAAAGTCTGACTAGAATATTTTGTAGTGGTAAGAGATTTTGTTTTGTTTTATTGATGATGTAGTTTAGTATCTACTTTGCTCATATAATCATAGCAGAATATAAGTCTTAGAACTTTTTTTCCTATTAGATCTTGGGAAAACATATGAAAAGTCAAAATTAGACAAGTTCAGGAAGTCGTATGATAAAATTCCTTCAATTAATTAATCATCAAATGATCCAAATTTCGTCTGCAGGTTAAAACAAGAAACCGAGTATTGACCTGTAGGTAATACATACACAAGAGAAGCTGCACGCATTCACCACTCAGCTAAAATAATTTTTACTTATTTTCTTCAACAGACAAAATAGCAACCACCATTCATTCTTGGCTGCTTTGGTTACTGGTCTGCACTTACAGGTGTCTTCATTCTAATATGAAGAAGCGACTGGAATCCAGAGGATCACCCTGTAGTGGTCTGCAAAAAGCTCAACACAGTCCAACAAGATGCAGAGTCAGTACTTGATGTTTTCTGGCATGTCAGACCTTTCTACTACTAATCAGAGAAACTGAATAGTCTTGATGTGCTTCCATGTTTATTGGCTCATGGTTGCATCAAACATATTCTGATGATACACATACGTACATATATATATATATATACATACATACATACACATATATATGCACATGTGTACGCATGTATGTATGGTTTTCAGTTCACACCATTCCTTATCAATACATTTTCAGGACTGTCCAAGCATATTAACAACTAATTTATAGTGATATTTAACTCTATTAGGCAGTGTGGTCATACACCTGAGCGAAAAATAAAGGTTTATAGCTATACTCTAAGAAAACATGTTTATAAGCAAAGGAACACTTTGTAGTGGGAAAACTTTTTGTTGCTTTCAAGTTTCAAGAAAACATGTTAAAATTCACCCTTATTAAAATGTAGGAAGAGACATCCTTCACAAATTTCACTGCACAATCATAATATATATTACTTGTTGGATATTTGTAATAATTTTTTAAAGGGTCAGTTATAAAAAGATAAATTAACCAAGCATTTTAGAATTGCCATTTGAAAACATGTTTCTGCTGTTTTCTGGTGAATTAAAATGTCTTCATAAAAATGTTTTGATAACCTAGGATCTCTAACTACAAACAAATGTCTAAATAGAACACTTCGGAATTTTTTTTTTTACCTGGAATAGACAAATTTTTAGATCAAGAAATATTTCCTTAAATAACTAACATTCAAATGATTTGTATTTGAGGATATTGAGCTACTTGTACCTACCGTGAAGGAAGGTAGGGAAAAGAAAAATGCTGCAATGCATTATAAAAGGGCTTTCAGTAAAACTGAAAGGAAAGGCATATCAAATTTCATAGAAAGCCTTTGAAATTAGGAAACTTCTCATTTGAATTCCAACAGTCTTCTCAGTAAAATACTGTAATTACACTCTGTTTTCCCCTCCCCCATTTTATAATTATCCTCACATAGTTTAAAATTATTTTTAATGGCAAGTAGGTATCTCAGTTTTACATTTATGGAAATTTTTAAAAATTGCAACTGTCCCACATCTAAAAATAGAATATAATTTTTTTAAAAAACTTTTTTGAGGTGCAATAAAATGTTATTAGTAAGGATCACAAATAAAGTTTAATTTTCGGCTACCTAAAACCAGTACCAAAGGTTGGCTCATTAATAAAAGAACTATTCCCTAGGTTAGAAAATAATTAGGTACAGAATAAAAAAAAATGAGAAGGTACATATTTCTGGAGGTCATGTTATACCTAAAATAACCAGAAATAAAATTGGTCTTTATGTGAATCAATAATTGTATTTCAAAAGGACCTCTACTTTATAAAAGAAACTATGAATTTTATTTGTAAGGTGAAGTAAAATAGAAATGTCTCTTTGTTAACCTATAGTTTTAAGGAGGACTAAATGGGTGAGAACAAAGGCTGAGCCAAAATTATATGAAAGTCTTTTAGTTAGGCTAATTACCTATCATATCTTCCAACATCTTCTAGACAACTTGGCTATAGAATTATAAAGTTTAGAAAATGTTTTGATGCAGTCATTTTTGTAATGGTGAAAACTGCCTGAGAGCAGAAGTTGCCTTTTTCATTTCAGACAAACTTTAGCACTAATAAACTGCATTAGAAGTGGCTTTGAAAAGCTTCCTGTAGGGATCCCTGGGTGGCGCAGCGGTTTGGCGCCTGCCTTTGGCCCAGGGCGCGATCCTGGAGACCCTGGATCGAATCCCACGTCGGGCTCCCGGTGCATGGAGCCTGCTTCTCCCTCTGCCTGTGTCTCTGCCTCTCTCTCTTTCTCTCTCTCTGTGACTATCATAAATAAAAATAATAAAATAAGAAAAGAAAAAAAAGAAAAGCTTCCTGTAGACATGACACACTTCATTTCTGCTCACGTGTCATTAACTTGAGCAGGTCAAAGCAGAAAGCCCTTCCTGGGATGAAAGGAGCATCATCTTCCTGAGGGCAAGGCAGTCCACCATGTTACATCTTATTCCTTCTTGAACTCATTCAATTTGCCACACCTAACTCCCATTGCCTACTGGTGATGCCAGAAACGGTGATTTTTTGAGAATTTCGGAACTTAAAAATATCTTTAACCTTTCTGATATATCAATAGTAATTTGGGTATGTGATGTGAAAGTGAAATAATTTTCATCAGAATATGAATGAATTGTTCCAATGGCCTCACACTTCCACTGGTATTACTGATTAGTACCAAATGATCTGTTCAACAATTACTTTTGAATGGCCTGTAATTTTAATTTAAGAGCTTTTAAGCTTTATTTTTCATCTCAGATCTACTGAAATTTAAAAATAATGTGCTTTTTTATGGGTTTTTCTTCAATTCTTTTTTTTTTCTTTTTTTTTTTTTTCTTCAATTCTTGTTTAGGGGATGGGCTTGACAAGTCCATTGGAGGATCCCAAATGTCAATCACTGGTAGTTCTTTTCTCTAAGGTTGGTGATTTTCCATAGAGAGAATACTCCAATCTTCCGCCAGGGTTATTGGAGCTAAAGGAGGCTTTCAGAATGGAGACGCTTATCATTCAGTGTGTTGTCTTTCACTTTCACTTTACCTATTTTTAGTATTTCATCTCTACCTGGTCCTTTGCTGTGAGTTTTGAGTTTCATGGCTTTCATCTTTCAACAAAATAACCCTGCAATATTTTAGCAGGTTTAATTAAAATACCTGTGGTTGCATGACTTCATGTTTACTGTGTGTGTACGTGGAGGAGGGGGTTCTAGTGATTTTTTATATATTTTTGTTTGTTTCTTATAAAGACTTTCAACCAATCCTTTGGTTTCAGCCCCATTATATCATTATATTCCACCAGGTCAAAACTTCTGATTGTCTTGCTTCTAAATATGTGACCAGTTCCAAGTAAAATCCGTATTATACATTATAATCAGTATCAGAGTTTTAAAACATTGGGAGTAAATAATTTAAACATGAGAATTTTGATAAATTTAAAAGCTATCATTTTTCTTTAGTAGATGGTAGTAAGATATATTCTAGTGGAAGAGATAATATCTAGGCTACCAATAAATAAAAATAGGATAATCGCTGAGGAAAAAAAGTATTGACAATAGGAAATTTAGAAGATAATCACAAGGAATAATCTTCAGGTGACTGAGAAAAGTTGTATCAGTATTAGGAAGAAAAGTGTGCTATAAACTTACCATCTTGGCCTACGCAAAGAATCCTACTCATAATTGAAAATCACTCTTTATTGTCAAGAATTGAGTTTCCTTTTCTCATTTCTTTGTGCCATCTTCAACTTCTTTCATCAGTGTTTTGCCCATTTCAGAGTACAGGTCTTTCACCTTTTCAGGTAGGATGATTTCATTCACATATGGAATTTAAGAAACAAAATAAATGAGCAAAGAAAAGAAAAAAAGAGAGGGAGAAGTAGATCAAGAAACAGGATCTTCACTATAGAGAATAAACTGATGGTTACCAGAGGAGAGGTGAGTGGGGTGAGGGATGGGTTAAATAGGTGATGGGGATTAAGAAGGGCACTTGTTGTGATGATGTCAGGAAGTACTGAATCACTGTATTGTACACCCGAAACCTTAAAACTTAAAAAAACAAAAGAAAAAAGAATTGTTTTCTCACTGTAAATAGCAGTTGCAGGAAAGGGTATGTAACACAAAACAAAACAAAACAAAACACAAATAATGTCTTGAACTGAATACCTAACGAACACTGAACACTGAAGCAAAATTTCCAAAACTTGTGAAAAAGTTTTACTGAAGATCTGTCCTTCAAATCTCTTTTCAGATATTTCGGCTCTCAGGTTACCACATGTTAACCACAATTTAAACCGATCTGGTCAAGCCATACACATTATTCACTTTGAACATTAATATATGATGTTCTATTTTTCAATTAGAATGAATGTTTGTTACATTGTATATAGATCTGATTCACATGTGGGAAATACATTAGATAGCAAATCGAATTTAGAAATAGAATTCCTAACACCAAAACTTTTATTTGTGTCAGTTATGTTGAATGTGATGACCAGGAATCCTCTATCCTTCTTTTCTCATCTGATGATTACTTTTTGTTCTGTGGTTTATTTCACATTCAACAGTCTATTTCACTGTCAGCTCTTCCTAAAACCAAGCTGTGTAAGTTTTCAGAAGCATGCTTTCTTCAGTTCAACATAGCTATTAGTAAGCTTTCAGTAACAAATTCTTATTCATAAGAATGAAAGGAAAATAAAAATACATTGGAAATCATCTTCAGAAGACTCATCATCCCTTTTCCAATTTTCATTTTCTGCTCCAAGTACTTCCAAATATCCCCATCTCATGAATTCTTAGTCTCAAAATTTATTGTCTGCTTCTGCTAAGTGGTGTCATATAAATTATATGAAATTGCTGGTACTGCAAGATGGAGGAAACAGTTCATCCCCCAGGAGAATAAAACCCTGACCACACTTTCATAAACACAGTGAAAGGTTTACTCTTGGAACAACGTGTTTCTAGTGATTTCTGGGTCATGGGAATCCCAAACACCACTCCAATTTTCAGGTATGAAATATTTTTGCACTCTGTAGATGCTATGTACTACTTGGGTCATTGGCTGTGTATTCTTCTATATCAGTTCTGAAGCTCTCCAATTACATGGTAAATGAGAACCATATTATGACCTAAATGAGTCAGGGTGGAATATTTCATCATTTTCCAGACCAAGTGATCTCGCCAGCTTCAGACTGCTTCTATGAGTCATTCTTTGAATAGACACACAGAAGTGTGGCTCTGCATCAGATAGTAACCCTAAGAGCCCAGTCAGATCTCAATATCCAGAACTGGTTACAGGCTTTCTGTTCTGAGATACAGTTTGTAAAGTTAATAATGAAAAAAAAAATTATCCTAAGCAAACTGATGAACAATAACAGCTGAGTAGGCAAGTGCTTATGTGTAATCCAAGGGTAGCAATAAATAAGGACAGTCACAGCAGAATAATAAGCTATTAGGAAATCTATAAAAAGTCCTCTTCATATTTTAACGTAACAACGTAAGTCAAATATTTATAAAGCATCATTCTAAATGCATCTAAAGCATGCATTTATTACAGCAAAACCAAACTCTAGATATGTAAGAAAAGGCAATACTCATACTAAATACTAGTTGATATTGGGCATGCAGAAGAAGTCTTAGCGGAAAAAAAGTACATTCAGAGAAAAAAAAATGTGTTAACAACACTAGACTCTTTAGATTGTCTTTTACCACAATCTCACTACAGGAGGAAAAAAATCATACAGATTTTTTATTTGCTGCCAGAGTGGATTACTTTGTATTGACTAGAGTCCGGCAGATGTTTGAGGAACAAAAATTCCTGATTAGATCCAATTGGTGTAAAGAAATGAAAATATAGTTGTATCAAATTGATTTTCCCCTGTAACATATCACACAGACTTTATTTCACTTAAAAAATACACACATTACAATACCTCACAGAATGTTTGAGCTCTATCTTTACTAATTTAGGAACACTATTCAGTAAATAGGAGGACCATCTGGAAGATCAGGCTAAATCAATAAAGATCGACCTTCCTGCATAAACTCTACTTGAAGTTTAAAGATCATTTGCAGCCTTGGAAGGATAGTACACTATTCAGAAGGAAAAATGCAGTCTGGTCTAAGTGGTTTGTTTAGTTAACAGAAAGGCTTGATTAGGTTCCTCTAAAATATAATTAAAATAGATAGCAGTAAATGAGACGTAGTGAATAATAACTTACAGGCAGTGGGGTTTTCTAATAGACATTATTAAGTAGAATCTCCATAACAAAATAGCCCTCCAGAAACTCATCTCATTTTTAAGTATTATTAAAAGGAAATCCAGACAGATACTAAATACCTATTACAAGGTATAAATACTGATTTTTAAAAATTCTAATTTCTCTTAGCATTTTCAATGATTTAATGAGGTAGCATCCATTAAAGCACGTGTGATTCAACAATTAAAATAATTGTAACTTTTCTTAGCTTTGGGTTAAACTAAGCCCATTAGAAGAGAATATGTTATACTACCTCCTACATAGGTCTTAGAAGAATCAATACAAGGTATAAAAAACATCATCCAAAAAGATTTCATCAGTGTAATTACCTAGAGTTTAGAATCCCTCTTAACCAAAATAAATATTGTATCTATATAAAATCTATACTGTATCATATATTTCTAAGACTTTTGATTAGTAAGAGTATATAAAAGAGTTAATTCTTTGTTGTGTTACTTAGTAAAATACTAAGTCTAACTCAAAACTGTAATGTCTAAACTTCACTATCTAAAGGAAAAAAATCAGTTTTTAATTAACTGATTTCTTGAGTCTTCTCCTATACTTTCTCTCCCTAAATTAACTCTGACCTGAAATTCAAAATGTAGTTAATTCAATGTCATATGTATTTAAAATTTAGCATAGTATCTTATATCAAAAACTTTCAAACATTGAAATTTCTTTTCAAAATATTGTAAAGATTCCCCAAATGTAATGAATTTGATATTTCCTATATTTACCTTAGAAAAAATTCTGAGTGTATGTTCACATGTAATATGTGTATGGATAGATAGATAGATGTCTTTTTTAAGATCTTATTTATTTATTCATGAGAGACAGGGACGCAGAGAGAGAGAGGCAGAGACACAGGCAGAGGGAGAAGCAGGCTCCATGCAGGGAGCCCGACGTGGAACCCGATCCCGGGACTCCAGGATCATGCCCTGGGCCGCAGGCAGGCGCTAAACCGCTGAGCTGCCCAGGGATCCCCAATAGATGTATTTCTAATAGAGTGGTAAATAGTAAATAATTTGAAATCAAAGACTTGCTCGTATTTTGAAAATTAGAATTGGAAAAAAAACAATAATTGTGGAAATAATAACCTTTGATTTCTAAGTTAAGTGAGCAGCAGTTCTCTGTTACTCAATAAAGTAATATAGGGTTCTTTCAACAGAATATAGAAGGATACATAAAATATCTGCCAGAAGATTAATACTAAAACACTGAATGATAAAAAGTCTGATGTATTTCAGCTTCACTGACAAAAAATAATTTCCTTCTGATCTTTAACACTGAAATCAATTTGTAATTTTTTGATGAATCTTATTTAAACATTAGTTATGCTTTAAAAAGATTATTTTTATAAAATCTTTCTTTTTTAAGTTTTAACATTACATATATTCCTTAGCTTATTAGTATATGTGGCCTTTTTATTCCTTATTTTAGTTTTAGGCTTTCATAGGATTTTATTTATTTATTAAAAATATTTTATTTATTTATTTGACAGACAGAAAGAGAACAAGCAGAGGGAGCTACAGGCTGAAGGAGAGGGAGAAGCAGACACCCCACTGAGCAGGGAGCCCAACATGGGCTCGATCTCAGGACCCCAGGATCATGACCTGAGTCAAAGGCAGATTCTTAAGTGACTGAATCGCCAGGCACCCCAGGATTTTAAAAAGTTAAGTAAAAGCTAAGCAAATATCTATAAAACGTTTGTTTTTTTATATAACTGCACTCAGAAAATCAAATTACTTATGTTGGAAAATACAGGCTGAGCAAGCTTCTACCTAATATGAAAGAATATTGTATCACTGGATTTAAATACTTTACATTAAACAGGAATTATAATAACTTCTGCCTTTAGTCATGACATATGAGAATAATTATATAAGGTGATCTCATGCTCCACTTCTCTTTTATATCTATTTGAAATAGTACCTATGCATGTGGCTAAAAGAAAAATAGCATGTAATGAAATTATATGATAGATGTAGAATTTTGAGAAATACTTGACAAGAGTACAGTCCAGAATATTTTTGTCTGTATTTGTCTATCTACCTATTTGTCTATCTTCCTTCTCCTCATCTATCATTCCAGCCAGGTAGTGTGTGTTTATGTGTGTGCTTTATGATTTTATTTATTTATTTTAGAGAGAAGGAGAAAGAGAGAAAACAGGGGGAGGAGTGGAAGGAGGGGGAGAAACAGATTCCTCACTGAGCAGGGAGCCCGATGCAGGGCTTGATCCCAGGACTCTGAGATCATGACCTGAGTAGAAACAGACAATTAACTAAATCCCCCAGGTGCACCAAGACCTTTTACTTTTATAGTTACATTGTGCTCTGGGGTACAGTTCTGAAACTGCTGCAAGAAAATAAATTAAAATAATGTAACTATATTAAAAAATTAATGAGTAGTTCTAGATCACATTAATTAAATCTAAGTTTTATAGAATATTGATTTATCATTATAATATTTTAGAATCATCATTTTAGTATCATCAAGTAAATGACCACTGAATAGTTCTATAATTGGTTAATTTGATACTAATTTTTTTAAGATCTCTAAAAAGTCATCTAAGTCCCAGGGTACAAGAATTATGCAACTGCTGTTCATCTACACAGAGTGGGAAAATACTGGTCCACACTAAGTCTTTATTGCATTTGATTTTCTTAATTCCAGTAACTGAACTTCAACACATTTTTTTTTTACATAGGTTTTAGTTGATTTAGTTAAAATGCAGAAATTTTTAGTACAGGAAACATTTTTGATGTATGGAATACTCAATTTTGCTCACTACATAGGTTGTTGAAAAAGATAGGCATTATAATTTTGAATTATTATTTCCTCATATTGGTTCCTGGGGACAAAACTTACTATTTTAATGATTGTTCCAATAACCCAATCTGTTGTCGAATGATATTTTGGAACACCGGCATACAAACATTATAAAACTCCAAAAATATTTCCATAAAAATTGTGTTTTAATGGTCACTTCCTTGGTAATCATGCAATCTCTGAAAGAATGTCGGCTTTTAACCACACAAAAAAATTGACCTAACTTTACTCAAAGGAGAATGTAGTCATTTTGCCAGTTGTAGTCTCCTCAGAGTGGGGTTAAAGCAATGACCTTCAAACTTTGGTATCCTTTGGAGTTCATCAGGAGACATCTAAGCGTCTGCATTTTTCTAACAACAAAAATAAAAGAGAACCCAAAGGAGGTGTAGTTATCACAACTTCTGGGGAAAGTGGAGAAATGATAGGCCCATGGGGACCAGCTAGAAAAGCCAGTTAGAACAAACAGGGCACGCAGCTTGTGGGGAGGCAGGCAGGTGGGGAGTTGGGGGTGGGTGTAGGGGTGGGAGGGTGGGGGGAACACAGCCTGACTCACTGGATACAAAGCTGCAGAATTGTATTGGAGAGGCTCTAGCCAGAGCCCACCCTACGGGTGCTGGGCTGAGTCTTTACGGGTAACTTCATACTTAAGACTGTGGAAATCTAGAAGTTACAGGGGCCAGGCTGCATTTGGGTTCTTTCAGTCTAGAAATTTTTATTAACAGGAAAGTAAACTATTATTTAACCAAGTTTTAGGGTGCATTGTGAGGAGAATATATTAAAATGATGCCTTCTACAATTTTGATAACTATTTGTAAAAGGAGAGTGGAGCTTTTGGTAAAATACAAAAGTGTAAACACAAAATGGGTAGAAAATTCTAACACACTTCCAATGGTTTTGTGTTTAAAGATGAAAACATGTTCTTTCAGTATTTTAGAATCAATTGTTATGACTAATAATAAATAAATGGATGAAAATTTCAAGAAATATGAAATTACTGTGATAGACATGAAAATTATAGTAATCAGCATACCAGTCTTTTATATTTACCATAAAAGAAGAGGTTATTCAAGAAAAATCACATTTCATGCTGTCCTTGTAAAAATTCTTCAATATTCCTTGAAACTAACTTCAGGCACACAAAGAGCAAATGTATTTACAGCAAAAGCCCATTTTGAAGTACCTTACTAAACCATTGCTTTCAAGAGAGGGGGGGTTTTGTTTCTAAAATCGTTCATAAAAATGAAAGCCATCTCAAACTATCCTCATTTTTAAGTTCTGCACTGTACATTATATAGAGTAGACAATCAATAGTTGTCACTTACGAATTCATTTTTTTTATCTTGGCCTTCTTACTCTTTTATTATCCAAATGTGATTTTAGTAAATGAAAAAAAGAAAATTAAGGATTTAAAACAGAGAAAATGTCACGTATTCTCATAATAGAAAATAAATGCAAAGTATATTATTTTTAGGGGTAAGGAATTTTAGAAATATTATCTGTGTTATTTTAATAGGAAAATATTATAAATAAATCACCCACTTCTATGCATCAGAATCCATCTTGCTGTGTTTCCTTCCAGTATTTTTCTCAAGTTTTAATTTTTTGTGTTAATTCTACATCTCATACATATTTATTTCATAAGCATTCTCCTACACTAACATTGTCCACAAACATCAAAATGCCCACATAATAATTCTCATGGTGCATATGATCTGGTCTAAAGCCCCATCAATTGCTGTGGTTGTTTTGGCAGAGTATTTGATCAAATGTCTTTAATCCATTCTCTTATAGAGAATTTAATTCATTTTCTTTACAAAGTTCCTGTCATATATAAAGGCATAATCAACATATTTAGATCATTTGTCACATCCTTTCATAGGTGTAGTGCAAATGGAATTCCTGGTGACCACTTTTAAAGTTCATGGTATATACTATCAAGTTTCTTCCTACAAGGTAGCTATATGTATAATATTCTTTTTAGAATATAAATACCTAAGGGCAGGAATTTGTCTTAGGGTGTTGTTGCCCAGATCTACTATATAGAAGGAACTCAATAAATATATATGAAATTTATAAAAGAAGGAATTGAGTAATGCAATTTGTAATGCCAGTATTATAGCATCCTTGACATTACCAAATATCAAACACATATCCTCTGCTATTGTAGATGAAAACATGCTATGTCTTTTAATTTTATTTCATATATATATTTCTGGGCATTGAGGTTTGTTTGATGAGTGGCGTAAACCTGATTCCTTACAGACAGTGTAGATTGAGGGGCCTCTAGCACCTGGGGTACCCAGGGATTTTTCATCCCAGGACTACTCTGTATCCCAGTGGAACTCCTGAGACCTCTTGAGATAAAGCTTCCTCTGGGAAAAGTGGTACCTAAAGCCTGATTCAGCCATTCATGGGGCTGCCCCCGGATACTTAGAGTATCCCAGCTCATCCTCTCCTTCCCTCCAGCATCAAGATCTGCACTCACTCCCCACATACCTCAAGCCACTGGTAGGACCTCATGTACCCTACTTAGCTTCCTGGGAAACCCCATTCAACATCCACCCAGACCCGGCTCTGGCCCACACGCATCTCCCAGGGTGTTCAAAAGAACATTTTCTTAAGAGGGGGCTTAGGTGGAGGGGCCAGCTCCCTCAGCTCAGAGTGCTGGCAGTTGAGCTGAAAAGAGAAAACAGTGCCCTCGGGCTGCTCTATAGGGAAAAGCTTCAGAACCAGGGAACATGATCTCTCAGGGAGAGGTCTAGATACCTCACAGCTGCTGGAAGGGAAACTGGTCCCTAAAGATGTGCAATGGAATATAGCACTCAAATTACTGCAGGCTTGGGCTTTGGCAGATGTCGGATTGGGGCCCCAAGGCTGTGTGCCAAAAGCCCATGTCGACTGCCTAGGGGTCCTGGAAGGCTATAGATGTGCAGCTGATGTGTGTGCAGTTCATTCCATTCTGGCTGCAGTCGGTCCCACTCGTGCACAGCCTGTGAGCCAGAATTCCTTCCCTGGCACCTGGCTAAGCCCCTGGGAAGAGGTGCCAACATACTATGACTCTGAGTGTGGGTTCAGGGGCCTCCAGTGCATAATCATAAATTATAATCTTTCACACTGTAAATTTTGATATATAAATTAGAAAGCACAGCCTTCAAATGCATCAAAGGGCAAATATTGAATACAGAACATAAAAATTTGAAAGTAAAAATTCTAGTAGGAAAAAAAGCAGTTTTGTATGACACCTTCAAGTTTTATGGACTTTCTGTGTACACTATGTTCTAACAATAGATCACAACAATGATTAAGATTTTGATGAATATTGAAGAAACACCTCACTAATGAAAGTATAATTGATTGTAGAAGGGGAAAATAATTAATGTTGAGCATAGGCTAATGTATTCTAATATTTTATTTTATTTTTTGCTGCTTATATTTTATAAAGATACAGTTAGAAATATTTAGGGGGGAAAAGTACTGCTGACATTCATATAAAAAATGTCCTGTGATATTGCATGTCTAATGTGTGCTAGTTTCATTTTTTCCATGGCCATCCATCCTATGTAACAATTTAAAAATAATAATAATAGTGTTAAAATAACTATGGAGTTATATATGTAAGAATAGATGCCATAAACACGAGTTCATTTATTTATTCAGGAATGTATTTTTTTGGTCGCTAAGCTCTATCCATAAATCAAGGTTCTGCATCATTTGCTGAGATTACACCATAATGAACAATAAACTAGGAGACAGTATAGATTTTTTAAAGATACCCACAAATTTAGGTAATTAGGAAAAGAAGAAAAAAGTGTTAATGAATGTTGCAAAGGGAAATTTCAGATGGCAACAGACACTCTTACCAGAAGGACCTAAAGTAGATGAAAACGAGGGCAGCTCCCATTGAGGGAAATTTATGATGAGACATGGAACTGAGTAGAACTGAGACAAAGAATGTGAAACAAGATGATTCTCAAGGTAAGGAAACAGCATGTTTAAAAATGTGGATGAAGGTGAGCAAGTTTGGTTTATTTAAAAAACAAAAGAGAAGTCAAGGTAGCTGATAAAACATTGGTAAGATAAGGTCACTTTCTATACTACAAATGAAGGTAGAGAATAAAAATTCTGTAGATTTATGGTGAAATAGAGTATTTTTGCTGTCTGAAATTATATGTAAAAATAAACAGTAAATATATATAATACAAATGTGCATAGTATAGAAATATGTAGAAATAATACCCACACATATAATTAAAATACATAATATAAATTTCTTTCAAAGTTGGAGCTTTCCCTCCATATATAATTTAAATTACTCAATGTATTTGAAGAATACTGAGAGTTCATTTAATCTGTATGTATCAGCCAAAAATACTACTTTTTCAGATATTTCAAGAGAATCTGTTGTAAATATCAGGGAAGACTCAGGTTCTCTTCAATAATCCCAAATTAATTATTAATTTTTAATTATATATATATATTTTTTTATTTTTAAAATTTTATTTATTTATTCATGATAGTTACAGAGAGAGAGACAGAGAGGCAGAGACACAGACAGAGGGAGAAGCAGGCTCCATGCAGAGAGCCCGACGTGGGATTCGATCCTGGGTCTCCAGGATCACGCCCCGGGCCAAAGGCAGGTGCCAAACCGCTGCGCCACCCAGGGATCCCTTTAATTATATTTTTAAGGGAATAAAAGAAAGGTTCAGAATTTCAAATTGCACATTTCAGCCTGAAGGAATTTTCAATAGAGTCCATGTTTTTCTAACCTTGTAAATAATGATTAGATAATATTAGGTGCAAAAATAAATAATCAAGTAAAATGACCATCCTGTACTGATTAGACATCTTTTGGAACTGTTTAAAAGATCTAAGACACTCCCTCTCTTCCCTCAGCTACCTCCTCCCAACTGTTGAACAGTACACAAAAATGGTTTGCCGATTTCCAGCCTTTGGAGCAAAAGTTAGTCACCACTTCCTTTCCTCTCACGGATCAACCTTTATTATTTCTAAGAAGATTAATATTTTCCAACCTTTCCTTTCTTGTTTGGGGCACTGAGATGATGCCTGTTTGGGGCACTGAGATGATGCCTTTATTATTTTTCCCGTAAGTATTTCAAAACAGGAACCATACAAAAATTCTCAGGAAAGAGCATTTCAGGTCTTCCTTTTTTTCTTTTTCTTCACTATGATGGAAAATTTCTCAAGAAATTAGGTCTTGATGCACCGTGTTTTTCTTGTGGCAGTGTACCCATTCCATATGTTCACGGATGATGAAATTACTGGCATGTGGAAATGGCCAAAGGTGAACATGACATTTAACATAGTTTTCTATTTTTGTTCACAGACTCTGAGGCCCTGCTCTGATAATATATCAACTTAACTTTGCCTTGGTCTTCTTAGCTATGTGGCACTTCACCAATATTTCTAAAGAATCAGTAGAATAAAAAAATGAATTGAAGTTTCTGCATTCAGGCTAAAGATGATGATGACATGGCCTCTGTAGCTCTCATGTGTGAACAAAAACACAGAGAATATTTAAATTATTTAAAACGTTGATGACATTTTCACTAGGCAACTTGCCTTCTGTCTTTTTTTCCACCAGATGAGACTACATTTATGTGCAGGAAAAAAAAAAAGTGTTATAGTAAAGCAAAGAAATATTTGACTTGAAGTGAATCCATTTCATTATTAAGTTTGCAGAAATAACATTAAAAAGTACAGTAGTATAGTATAAAGCAGATATCCAGAAATCTAAAAGAAAGAATATGTACCAATACTGTTAAGAAAGAAAGAAGAAAGAAAGAAAGAAAGAAAGAAAGAAAGAAAGAAAGAAAAGAAAGAAGAAAAAGAAAGAAAGAAAGAAAGAAAGAAAGAAAGAAAAGAAGAAAAAGAAAGAAAGAAAAAAAGAAAGAAAGAAAGAAAGAAAGAAAGAAAAAGAAAGAAGAAAGAAAGAAAGAAAGAAAGAAAGAAAGAAAGAAAGAAAGAAAGAAAGAAAAAGAAAATCCATTGAGGCAAGCTGTTGATTAAATTTCTCTCTATATATGCAGTTTTCCTTATACAAGAATGAAAAACAAAGACTTGAAACACCGGTGCAATGATGAGCTATAATCAGCACTCAAAGATAGTCAGGACTTAAAAGGAGATAAGTCTTCTGGAGAAGCTGCAAGAAGATAATCAGCCCGGAATCTGAGAAAGCAAACAAGAACTTTATGAGCAGAGTGAAAGAAACTCTTTAGTAGCAAATCTTTGACAAAAAATCATAATGAATACTTAAATAAATAGTGTCAGCATAAGGTAAAGGATAAAAGTCTTAACATCTCATCTGTTTGATAGTCAAAATTTGGTAAAAGGTTAAATGTTCTTCCTCATATAACTTACATATCACTCAGAGGCTTCTGAGTTCCTGGAATTGCTATCAAGATGATAATCTTTTTCTGGAAAGTGACAAACCGTCATTTCTTATTAAGATCACTGATACAATCTAGGTGTCTAGGTTATATACAGATATTTTTAAAAGAGTAATATAATTATATATATATTATATATAATTGATGTAAATTAATATATGCTTAATTAATGTGAAGAAATTTGTCTTTGGACAGAATGCCAATTCATAAAAAAGTACATCTTAAAACTGTCTTTGAGGTAGAGTTTTGTAAGTAGTCTTACATGGACCTCTCTATTTGGAATTTACGCCTCTTGTAATTTGGCAGATGATATGTTTGAATATACTTCTTACCCTGAATAATCTTAATGTTTTTACTATAAAAATGGTTCTCTGAAGAGAGATGTCAACACTGCTAAATTGAAAGCCATTTCATTTGTTTTAATTTATATGAAACTGAATTATATTTTTGGCTCCCACTTAGTGGAAGGTCATTAGAGTGTAATTGTCCCATTAGCGACAGTCTGAAAATGTAGGCTTGAAGCCATAACCTATAAATTCATTTCACTGATCCTTTGGGGTTTGTTTTAATGCCTTCTTGTCTGTTAGCTTTCCAACAATATTGGATATCGTAGACAAGATGAATCTGTCTGTATTGTATGAAAAGCAGCAATGACTGGCCATATTCAGAGTGAATTAGTTTTTTTCAGGTGGTTCCCAAGTGAATAATTAATATTAACATGGCTAACAGAGTTTCATGCCTACTAATATGAAGGTGACATTCTTGTTTTTGTTTTTATTTTTCTCTCTCTCTAAAGTCATTTCTGCCTAGAGATGGTTGTGGTAAGAACTGAGGAAATGGAATTGGAGGATATTTAATTAAATGCTTTTTTTTGCTGAAATCCTGAATATTGTTTTTTTTTCTGATTTCTCACAATGAAAATAATAAATACTATCATAAGAGGATGAGGTTTTTAGGGATGTGAGGGGCTCTGTGCAGCATTGGACCAAGTTTGATCTGGAGACAAAAACCTGACTCTTGACATGCCTAATGTGTTCAGAATCCCCACTGAAAAGAGTGGCTACCAGGGATTATTTACACTTAAGATGCTTTCCTCTGAATCATGTGACCTGGATGGCTTGGGTCCAGGGGGACTGGGACTGGTCCTTAAAATAAAGGGCAGTCATCATAACCTATGTAGGTAGCATGGAAGTCTTGCCAAAGGACATTCTTTATTTTGATTGTGACTAATTAGACCAATCTGGTCCTTGGGGAGTTTGGATAAAAACACACAGAGATACATATGAAGGACATAAAGGAAAACCATAGGAGCCATGAGGTTGTAGAAGCCACGCCGTGAGCACAAAATGTCTTAAGGTTGGGAAAGTGAAGTAAAGGGTCATGGAAGTGTTCTCAGAAGGAACCAGAGAAGAAAAACAGAAAAGCCACATTGCAAAGGTAGTTAAATGAGTAATGGAGGGCTGCTATTCAGCTGGCACACACTGGTATGACAATCCTGTCATTTAAATATTGAAATAAGTTCAAAACAGTTGGTAAATAGCTGCTTCTCAGAGGCACCAATGCATCTAGTCCTTGCTACCAAATGTTCTGGTTTCTCTTCTATACCCAGAAACTAAAGTGTTAAAGTCAGGAGCCTTTAATCTGATGGATTGAGGATTGTGCCTTACTGATGTTTAATTATTTCAATTTCTATCCCTGTAGAATAAAGTGCTCGGAAGGCCTGCCCCTGAAGAAATAATAGGATCCTGTTCCATAATCTATAAGACCTTGTGGGTCTATATGAGGCTGATTACAAGGCTGCGTCAAGTGGTTGTTCATTTCTCTGATGCATTATCACAATAAATTTATATTTTCTTTAAAGATTTTATTTATTTGTTCATGAGAGACACAGAGAAAGAGAGGGGTAGAGACATAGGCAGAGAGAGAAGCAGGCTCCATGCAGGGAGCCCAATGTGGGACTCGATTCTGGGACTCCAGGATCATGCCCTGGACCAAAGGCAGATGCTCAACCACTGAGCCATCTGGGTGTCCCATAAATTTCTATATTTGAAGAAATTTCTGTTCTTTTCAATCAGGTCATGTGAGCCTGACCATAACAGAGGTCACTCAAAATATAAAGTTGACATCAAACAAACAAACAAACAAAAAACCCCAAAAATCTGATTAAGGAGACTCAAGGTGTATGGCATTATTGTTCTTATGGTGTAAAACCTTTCCCTGCCTTCCATTCTATCCTCACCACATAGCATTTTTCCCATAACTCCTGCACCTTCAACTACACCTTACATATGCCCATTCCTTGTTCTCTAGATTCTTTGTGTCCCCTGATTTCTCTTCTTCAGCACAATTTAGATACCATCTCCTCTTTCTTTTTAGTTTTTAAGGATTTATTTATTTATTTGAGAGAGAGAGAGTGAGAATGGAGTGGGGGAGAGGGACAGAGGGAGAAATCTAGAAGTTACAGGGGCCAGGATACATTTGGGTTCTTTCAGTCTAGGAATTTTTATTAACAGGAAAGTAAACTATTATTTAACCAAGTTAAAGGTTAAGGACAGTAAACCTTCCCAAACTTCCAAAATCTATCATCTATCTATCTAGATATAAGTATATTACTGATAACTTCATAAATAGGATTTAAAAAACATTTTATGTATTTATTTGAGGGGGGGAGAGGGCATGCAAGTGGGGAGGGGGGCAGATGGAGAGGGAGAGAGAGAATCTCAAGTGGACATGATGCTGAGCAGGGAGCCTGAAGAGGGGCTTGATCTCAGGACCCTGAGATCACGACCTAAACCTAAACCACAAGTCAGACACTCAACTGATTGAGCCGCCCAGGTGCTCCTAGTAGTTGGATTCATTACATTCTAGAGCACAGTTTTCTTAAACAGTTAAATCATAACAGAAATTGAAATACTTCCACCTTTTTCACATTACTTCTATCAATCATATCACATATAATGAGGATTACTCCATATAAATATAAACATAAATATTGTATACCCATATCTTTTCACATGCATATATAAAATATACTGTGTGTGTGTTTATGCAGTATGGAACACAATAGAGACTGCTAGATCACAGGAATCCAAAGTCTCTTTTTTGATTGTACAGTTAGACTTCATTTTCTAGTTTCCCCTGTTGTTAGCAGTGACCATGTGACTAAAATATAAGCAGAAGTGTTAAATGCCACTTCCCTGAATGGCCCACAGAAACTCCCTCTGGGCTCCTTTGCATTTCTGGCTGGCTGGGCTGAAGACAACTTCCAAAGTAAATGGAAGCCAGGATGAAAATGGAGTACTCGGCACCAAGACACCTCATTGCCTTGTTTACTTCATAGCACTGCTGTCTGAGAAAACAAACAAAAAATGCATTTTATTATATTTTAGATATTATGCAGTTTTGAGTCCCCTTGCTATAACAGTATGTCCTACTTGTTCATGGCATTAAATTGTATACCTTAGAAGAGAAGTTTAGATATAGCTAGTAAGAGATTTAGAACTTATTATCCATAAAATAAAAAATAAATAAATTCAATATTTTACTGATTTTACATATAAAGAAAATAACATTTAAATCTTGATGATATCACTAGGTTTCTGGTTAAATATTAGTAAGAGCTATAACAGAAGTTCAATGAAGGTAAATATTCCATTTTCTTTTTGTTCTGTGATGTACACCTAGCATCCAGAATAGTTCCTGACATATGATAGTTTATCCGTAATTATTTATTAAATAAACAAACAAGAATCACAGTTTACTAAGATGATCTGTTAACTTTCCAAAATTGACTTCTTAAAGTTGAGCTCTTAACTATATCTTATGATTTCCCAATATGGGAAAACTTAAATTGGGTCATTTGAGGACAGTGCTTAAAAATTAGGGTGAGCAAGATGACCGAAGTGCAAGAAATTCACAATGAATAGCACAGTAGCCTGTGACTAGTAAGAGCAACAAGCTAGGAAACAGGTGTGAAGGGGTGAGGGAAGGAAGTAGCTGCTTGAATCAGAAAGGAGACATAAAACCATCCGACAGAAACTGTGATTTTCAGTCTAGAGATTTAGCCATCCCTCAATAACCCTATAGAAATGAACCAAAGAAATAAGTATCCCAACTATACTCCCTACCATCCCTCCAATTCCTCCTTGTACTGACCATTGGCTGAACCCAAACAGAAGGCAGAGGGCAAAAGAGCCCATCAATGCAGTGTATATCCAATAAGCTCTTGCACAAATATCGCCATACAGAAGGTTGGAGAATGAAGACAGGGGGGCAAACGGTTGCCCAGCCATTTCTCATTAATAAATGGCTTCACCTACATTTGTGGTCTCTACATTAAAAAAAAAAAAAAACATAAAAAAGTCAATATTAGGCGATTAAGGTTTAATCTGAACATAAAATCATCCACTTTGTTAGTTTTATTTATAGATACGACTGTGCCAAGGTATTTTTATACATCGAATAGAGATGAA
Source organism: Vulpes lagopus (assembly GCF_018345385.1). Classification (NCBI taxonomy): domain Eukaryota; kingdom Metazoa; phylum Chordata; class Mammalia; order Carnivora; family Canidae; genus Vulpes; species Vulpes lagopus. The sequence goes on along the minus strand of NC_054847.1, from coordinate 48,616,185 downwards.
ATTCAGAGACATGATATGGATAAATTAATCAAATAAAGTTATGTTATAACTAAAAGTATTGCTGAGACCATTTTATTCATTATTTTTCAGACTAGTATTCATACACTTGGTAGATGATAAATAGATAATAGATATACAGAAGGTGCAACATGATGTGTGGTTTTAAGTTTTAATCACTCCTGCCTGGAAGTGTAGTTCAAATTCTAAAACATTTGAGATGTGAGATGCTGGAATTAAAATGATAGGATACAAGGTAGCTTCCATTGATAAAGTCATACAAAAGCAGAAATTTGAAGTGGCCACAATTTGCTTTCCTAGTTCTGCTTCTGGGATTAGCATGTATGAAAATGAGGCTTGGGAGAAACTGGATCTGAAAAATAGACTACCTACCCAGAAAGTCTCCTTTAAATATCCCAAGCCCCCAAAATGAGGGGAGAGTAAAACAGCCTCTTCAACCTTTCTCAAGAAGTGAGGACTGAGGGGTGCCTGGGTGGCTCAGTCGGTGAAGCGTCTGCCTTCAGCTCCGGTCATGATCTCAGGATCCTGGGATCAAGCCCTGTGTGGGGCTCCTTGCTCAGTGGGGAGCCTGCTTCTCCCACTCTTGTTCCCTTTTCCCCTGCTTGTGCTCTCTCTCTCTCTATCAAATAAATGAAGAAAACATCTTAAAAAAAAAAAAAAAAGGAAGGATTGATTGTGAACACTAGAATAGAGGAAGTGTAGGAAAATACAGCCTGCTTGGGAATACAGATCGGAAACTGTGACTAGGAGAGTTTCAGGCCACTCATGCTCATGCCCAGCATTTCTCCAACAATTCCTCCCTGTCTGTTTCTAGATCTCTTCATATTTATTATGTCTCCTCCATCAGCATGGAGAACACACTCTTGTTTCTTTCATACCAAAGGTAAATGTTTTTTCTCTGGATCTCATTCCTCTCAGCTACAGCTTCTATACTGGCCAAATTTTACAAAGTAATTTTCTTTACACACTGGCTCAATTTTCCAAGCACCTAGAACTTTGCAATTTGTGGGAGTTTAGCCTTCACTATTCTATTCATCAATCTATGCTTATTAATGTCAAAAAAGCCATAACAGGTCCAAAGTGGAGTCACTGGTGCCAAGCACCACATCAGCAAACCAAGACTTAGTAGTAACCTAACTGGACTTTCAGCTTCTTCCAGGAATGTAACCTTTAACTGTCAGTCTGGAATTACCTGGTCAGCACTAATGAGGTACTCTACTGGGTAGACTTCATCTGTCCCCCATTCGATGGTGACTTTGCTAACAATCCACTCTTCCCTTGTCCCTCTCGACTTTCTGCCTACAAAACCTTCCATTTTGTACAGTTCCTCAGAGTTTCTTTTTATTTGCTAGATGGTACACTGTCTTATTCATGAATTGTTGAATAAAGCCTATCTGATACTTAAATTTACTCAGTTGAATTTTTTTTAACACAAATTGCATGAAAGTTCCTATTTCCAATGACATTTTTCAGATCTCTGTTTCTTTCTCTCTTATATAAATTTAAACTCTCTGATGTATAAACAGAGTCAACCATATCCTCTTGAAAAAATTCCTTTTCTGGGACACTGCACCCTTTTCTTTTCCCTTCTGACTTTCTAGCTTCTGTATCTCAGTACTTTTGGTGTCTCCTCCTTTATTGGTCTGTTAATCATTTGTGTTATTAAAGTTTGATTCTGAGTCTTTCATTTCTTAAATCTTAAACTACTCCAGCCACAGACCATTTTATTCTCACTATCACTTCAAATATCATATTTTTTATCCTTAGATCTGTATGCTCAAATATTTAGATCTGTATACTCAAATATTTATTTGACATTTCCACTTTTAATATCTAAGGGAATATATTAAAGCCATATTCATAATTTCTTCATCACCTAAACTATTAGTTTCCAGACTTCCATCTCAATATTGCATGATTTACTTTTTCAGTTAGTTACTTGTGCCAGTAATCTGGGGTAAGAATGGACATCTCATTCCTTCCAACTTCCATAACTGATGAGTCATAATATCTTACTGGAAATAACTAAAAATAGATATGTTTTACTAAACTTTTAATGTCTTGCTCAATTTATTCAAGGAAAAGGGCAAATAAAGTGATACATAAAATTTAATACATTTCACAGGGGGCTTTAAGAGAAGGTAGCACTGAGTCAGGTTCCCAGTAGAGAGAAATTCATGAAATTAGATGTGGACAGTGTTTTTGCTTTTTTGCTTGTTTGTTTTTTCCAGGCAGAGAGAGGAGAAAGAGGCAATAATCCTATGAAGTTTTGAATCTGAGATACAATGGAAGACAGAAGATTGGAACAAAATAAGGGAGGGCAAAAATCGTAATTGTGGAATGGGGAAATATATAGGACACAACACGTGGAAGCTTTCTTATGGGAGATTTGTGTGTTTAGATGAGTATTGTTTCCTTTTAAAATATTTTTAAAGTTTCAGATCAATTTTAGATTTGCAGAAAAATTGTGAAGGTAATACAGAGAGTTCCTGTATATCCCATCTCCAATGTCTCCTAATATCAGCATCTTATATTAGTATGGAACCTTTGTAACAGTTAATAAACCAACAAATACATTATTATTAACTGAAGTCCAGACTTCATTCAGATTTGCTTAATTTATACTTATTGCCCTTTTTCTGTTTCAGGATCCCACCTAGGACACCACATTGCATTTAGTAAGCATGTCTTCTTAGCTTCCTTTTGACTCTAACAGGTTTTTTGTTTGTTTGGGGGGGGTTGATACTTCTTATTTTTCACAACTTTGAAAAAAATTTTTGATTCTGTTTTGTTTTGTTTGGTTTGGTTTTTTGGGTTTTTTAGTAAAACTTGTTCTCATAATCTGAGCTCAAGACCTGAGCTGAGATTGAGTTACCAGGCTTAACTGACTGAGCCACCCAGGAGCTCTGACTTTGATCTGAGTCCTGCTCAGATATGTTGTACCATGCATCTTGGATAGGATTTTCCTGGTGTTTTTCCCATGGTTATATGGGTTTATGGGCTTTTTTTTTTCTTTAAAAGATTTATTTATGTATTCATGAGAGACACACAGAGACAGAGAAAGAGAGAGGGAGGTAGAGATATAGGCAGAGGGAGAAGCAGGCTCCATGCAAGGAGCCAGACATGAGACTGGATCCCAGGTAGGGAAATTCTCTTCTCTCCCTAGTTTGTTGAGTATCCTAGTACGTTTTTTTGTTTTGTTTTGTTTTGTTTTGTTTTCTAATTGTGAACAGACACTATTTTTTTTTTCAAATATTCTTCCGAATTGATTGACTTTTAGTTTAGTCTGTTCATGTATTGCAATACATTGATTGGTTTACTAATGTGGAATCTGCCCCCGAATCCCTGGAAGAGACTCCTACTCTCCCACGGAAACTGGAGAGAGAGATGCTATCCCCTTTCATGTTCACATTTCAACTCCAGTCTCCTGAGAGAGTCCTGGGTTGTAAACCTGACAAGAGGCTGTTTTAAAAAAGATTTACATACATCTCAGAGGAGTAGAAAAAGAATTTGTAATTACAAGCTTACAAAACAAATGCTCTAACGAAAGGGAGGTGGCTGTCTCTTTTAACAGGGAAAATCAATTTTCTTATTTTTAATTATTATGTGACCTTAAACAGTTAGTGGTGGGAGAATAAACTATTGAGTTTGGGATGCATTTTACTTTTATTTGCTTAAAAAAATATTATTTATTTATTTATTTATCTATCTATCTATCTATTCATTTATTTATTTATTTATGTGGTCTTTACACCTAAAAAAGATTCTTACCCTCGACTGACTGAGCCAACCGGGTGCTCCTCTTTTTTTTCTTTTTAAGATTTTATTGGATTTGGTATGTATTTTAGAGGTCAAAATAACTGAATTTGTTGATGGATTTTGATGTTAACATTACGATTAAGGAATAATGCCTGACTGACTGAACTAAGCACTTGGTGAATTACAGTGCTATTCACTACAATATGAACATAGGGAAGGGCGAACCTGGATTACTCCTTTTAACATGTTAGGTTTCAATTTGAAATTACATGTTTGATGAAATGTAGGTGAGTTGAGGGCACTCTGGGATTCAGGGCAGAGATGATGGCCCCAGGCCTGCCATTTAGAGTCATTGTAATGTAGATGATTTTTAAAGACAGAGCACTGAAGATCACCCAGAGAATAGAAGTATTTATGGGAGGAATCTAATGGAGGGTTAGGTCTCATGGAACTCAAACATTTAGAAGGTTAAGCATAGAGAATGAGAAGAGGGAAATGTGTAGTCTTTGGAGGCAATTAAAGAAATTCAGGAAGATAACAACCCATAAGGTGTAAAACCTTTCCTTGCCTTCCATTCTATCCTTGCCACATAGCATTTTTCCTACAACCCACACCTTCAACTACACCTCACATATGCCCATTCCTTGTTCTCTAGATTCTCTGTGTCCCCTGATTTTGCTTCTTCAGCACAATTCAGATACCATCTCCTCTTTCTTTTTATTTTTTTAAGGATTTATTTATTTATTTGAGAGAGATAAAAAGAGAGAGAGTGAGAGTGGGGTGGAGGAGAGGGACAGAAGGAGAGGGAGAAAGAAAGTCTCAAGCAGGCTCCCTCCTGAGCTTGGAGCCTGATACAGAGCTCCATCACGTGCGTGATCTTGGGCTCATGGCTTCAGCCAAAATCAGGAGTTGGGCTCATAACCCACTGAGCCACTCAGGCCCCCCCCCCCCCCCCATCTCCTCTTTCTTTACCTCATCTTTCAGGACTCATTTTAAACATCTTTCTTCCTCAGAAAGACTTCCTTAACTCCTCCTAAAGATTTAGATCTCCCTGCTATGTAGGTTCATTGTACTTAATAGCTCTCTGTTATAGCACTTAACCCCATTTTATTAGAAAATTTGCATAAATTTTTTATAACTCTTTCCTCCAATAGATTATAAGTTTTAAAAATTCAGCAACCAGATGGTCTTGCTCACTTCTATTTTCCCACCACTTGGCACAATGAAGCATACTTGTTGTATAAATGAGAAAATAAATGAAAGGAATAGTAAACGATTTTGGCTCTTCCTGGACTGTTCAATGCAACCACAGGAAATAATCTTTCCAACTTGTTCCCATGCAAACTAAATGTACATTTATTTAGCCGGTACTTTAAAAGTCAGTAGAGGTTGTGAAAATAAATAAAGGAAACTTCATTTAAAATGGAGTCAAGAAGCCCTGAAGGGGGAGCTCTCCCATGTATCATTCACTGCAGCCTGCTTCACCGGCAGAAAGGAAGAAGAATTATCTTGACAAGGGAGGACATTTTTCACATAGGAATTTTATCTCCTGCTTTTAAGAAAAAAAAGATCCCTCCCTGCCCCAGCAAAGCACTAAGGACAGCTTGCAGCCAGTGAGAAACCACCACAATCTTGAATTCTTGTTCCTCTCCAATGAACTTTTGTTTAAAACTACCCTCCTGTATTTCTTCCTAAAACCTAATAAAAGCTGACCTTCCCTTTGTCTCTTTAGATTTGCCTGTGATTCATATAGCTTACACATCCCGAATAGCAATTCCTCTGCTATTCCCTAAAGTAAACTCATTTTGCTGCTAAAGTAACTGACTATTTTATTTTTAAGGTTGACAATGGTAAGAAAATTAAAAAAAAAAAACACTTTCTTTTCAATTAAAAAAGAAAGGTGTTTTTATCTAAAAGAGTCATTCTGCAAATGTGTCACATCGATATGCTAGTATAGTAAGAGCAAATACCATGTGACAATTAAATTGACTTCTGCATCTCATCGATTAAAGATAGCATTGCCTTCACACACCAGTGAGTTCTCATATCATAAATAGTAATTAAGATATTAATCACAGAGATTCTCAGATGGTATAAGTTGTTTCTGTGAAGTGGTTTCCTTCCTTCCTTCCTTTCTTCCTTCCTTCTTTCCTTCCTTCCTTCCTTCCTTCCTTCCTTCCTTCCTTCCTTCCTCCCTTCCTTTTTCTTTCTTTTTATTAATCTCATCTTATTACATCCCTAGTGAGAATTATACCCAATATGATCTGGAGATTAAACATACCATATAATCATTTTCATAAAGCCTGTTAACGAGGAAGCTTCCCTGTTTTTATTTAGGTAATTGACTTGCATAGCACTGACTTGCAGTGTAAGCTATAATAGTTCTAAAACGAAATGATTTTTTTATAAGATATTCTCATTGCACATAGTAATGTGATTGCTTCTTTAATTAAAATGATTTCTTATTTGCCGAGGAAAGACAAACAACAGTAAGAAAAAAAAAGAAAAGAAAAGAAAACCAAAGCAAATCTAGACCTTGATAGCTTTACTTCAGATTGTATTGCATTCAGATGCAAGATGCTTATGGATATTATCCCATTACCGATTCTTAGAGCAGTGGCTAATTCCATTAAACAATGTGTTGGCAGCACCACTATGTGTAACATACAAAAACACATGTTATTATTGCAAGGCAAATTGGGCAACAGTGCATATGAATATGAATTTTAGCTGGTAAAATGAAAATGTTCCAGCTGCCATGGCTAGCTAATAAGTTCTATAGTTTAAATATAAAGAACATATATTGTGAAAAAAACTATTTTTACAAAATTATTTTATTCAGTGAATAATGAAAGAAGCACTTCGGCAAGAACATGCTGTTAAGAAGGCAAAGCACTTTTGTTGATTGTTATCGTTCATTTCTTTAGTTTCATTTGCATCTGGATAAAGTAATCTCTAACTCTATTAATTTATTATTAAATTTGAAAAAAATTGCTTTTGTCTAGATCATTTAAAAATTTAATATAAAATTGTCTGATCGATCACCATTGACCAATAATGTGCATATTGAATTAAATGGTCCCCAGAAGTCTCTAGAAACATATACTTTTCGCATCCCAAGACTTGCAAAACTGTGGCTCTGTGTGCAGGATGAAAGAGAGCCAATAATAATCTCAAACTGATTGTGGACTCAACAACACATGTTTGGTGGGCATATCTTGCTGTCCTCACAGCTAACTCCAACCTGCAACAGTGTCTCCACTAGAGAAATCCTGTAGTAATGAATTAAAAGTTAGAAGAAAATAGACACAAAATTAAAGTAATTTTCTAAATCCATAGACATAAAGGTACATTTTCCCAATGACTATAATGTGAACAGTCCTGTAATTATAATTTAGATTAAAAATTAAAAATTGATAAACACTCCAGAATTCCTCCTCCAATATGTAACTCTTGCAATACAAATCTCCGTGCACAATGGAGCTAGCTGTTATATTCTATAAGTGTCCTGTGCAATAGACTCCCTTAGCCACAGTGTATGTGTTTAAACTTAAATTAATATGAAGTAAAATAAATTAAAAAGTTATTTTTTTCAGTCATACCAGCCACATTCCAAGTGATCACATGTGCCCTGTGGCTTTTGTATTGGACGAGAAAGAGAATATTTCCATCATTGAAGTGAGTTCTGTTGGACATTGCTGCTCTAGAAACGAAATACTTCTAAGACACAGAAAACCTAAAAGAAAGTTGAATTTTATTACTTGATCTCATGAAAGAGAACAAGTGACCAGATGTTATTAAAATTAGAAAAGAGAGACTTGATTTTACATTAAAAAAATATTTGCCATATTTGAAGTTCACTTCAATTGCCATTATGGCAGGTTCCAAGAAGCCTCTGTAATGATGTTGGGGTATATCTATCATCTATCAATCATCATTTCTTTCTTATATTATTACAATATTTCCTAGCTGGTTGTTTTGGTTGCCCATGTATCCTGATACAATATCTACTACAAGGCAGAAGAGTGACATTTCTAAAGTAGATCACACCTCATCTCCATGATCTCCAACAGCATCCTTTTTCATTCTGGGTAAGACCGAAAGAACCTGCAGTGGCTTATATGTCTCACTTCTCTCCCCATTCATTCTGTGTATCTAACCTAGCCTCTTCAACACATGTAGCCTATTTCCACCTCAGCACAGTGGCAGAGGCCATTCTTTCTCTCTGCAGTATCTATCCTGGGTAATGGTGTATCTCAGTCCCTTCTCTCTTGAAAACATTGTCTCAGATGTCTCATAAGTGGGACTTAGAAATGAAAGTACTGTACATATTTCCTGAAATTTGTGTCTTTGCACCTAAATATGTAATTTTTATCATGGCAGGAATTGTGTGTTTTCTTGAATGCTGTCTCACTTTGTCTCTTGTATATTTGGCACATAGACGGTATTCAGTAAGTATTTATTGGATGATTTTGTAAAGATAAAAATCACCACAATCCTGAATGTGTTGCTGAATTGTACACTATAAGAAAAATATATTTTTGCACTAAGAAGAGAAGATTCTTGTGGATAAACTCAAAGAATAAAATCTGTCAGGAGAACGTTACATAAAGTACAATAACAAAATAGGAATTGATAATGACACATCACATACAATGTGCTTACTGGTTATATGAACCAAATGCTTATTTTGGTGTACCCAGCATGATCTTTCCCATTAGTGTGACCATGAAAATCAGGCACATATCAGACAAATAATTTCTGAGAATGACATTAGAACAAGTATGCTGCATACACATTAGCAAATACTTTCTTTCTAACTCCTTCTCAGCTTTAGATTGCCATCATTCATAAAATAAATGGTTATTTTCCCACTCTGAATTCTGTGTTTGAAATTTACATAAGCTATTTTCAGGTAGGACCATTTAGCTAGGTTTTCTGAAATTTAGTAGAGACAGTTGTTTACCTTTACTCAATTATAATTGTGAAAATAAATATTTCTATGAAAGGGACATTTCAGAAATGCTGAAAAGCATTCCATCTGATACAACATACAATTGGAAGTCAAAATCAAAGAAAAAAAGAACAATGACTATTTCCTTTATACAGCTTTAATGATTTTATATTGTTGTTTCATACACACTTCCACTTACCCAGAATTCTGTATGAGAGACCACAAGATTTGGAGATATGCTCAAAGAAAAGCAAAGAGCTACTCAGCGCCTCCCGTGAGGACCCCTAACAGCATAACTTTCCGTCTATTTTGAGCTATTGGTCTATTTTAATACAATGATATGAGAGGGAAATGCTCTACTTTGTGTATCTCCAGTTTTGGATCTATTTGTTAAAGCTCATGAAATACTCAATCCTGAACAACCACACACATATGTCTAGACTGAGAAATACGACATGTGCCATTTACAAAATATCCCATTTGAGAATATATACATATATATCCTTTCAGAGAAGTAAATCTAGTTTTTCCCTCTAGCAACCAGAGATGTTTTATCACAGTTTACCCCTCTCTTAACTACCTAGAAGAGTCTATATTTGAGGTCTTCCCCAGAGTGAGAGTTATCACCAGAGATAAATCTTATTAGAATGACCCATTTGTATGGCAAGACAGACTTCTAATTAACAGAACTCATTTCTTCTTATTGACCTTTGAACTGCCCTCCTCCCCTTTGAAGCCCCAGGGCCCTATCTCATTAATTAGCTCAAGATGGCATATATACCTCATTTTACCTTTCTGTCTTTGAACCTCTCATGTATATGGGATACCTATATGTACAAAATTAAATTTGTTTTTATCCTGTTAATCTGTTTCATGTTAATTTAATTACAAGCCAGAAGAATCTCTGAAGGATAGAGGAAAAAGTTTCCTCCTCCAACAATCCCCATATTTTAATGGAATTTTTAGGATTTTAAAGGCATTTGAACTTAATTCTCTAAGTCTGATTCTAGTAACTGGTACTGTAGTCACATCATTTTTGTAAATTCTAATTTAATACAAACTCAATAACCATCTGAAATATTCCAGCTTACTATTAATAGCCTGCTGGACATATTTATATATCAAGGACTCATATTAATTTATAGTGGGTAATATGAGATCAATGTTAATGTATCTTGTGGTGACTATTAATCTTTTAGGAGTAAATAAAGTGAACACAGTTAAATATGAATTGATATATGTTCTATAGTCCTAATTAAATTTACTAAAATCATTACGAGAGAAGTTAAAAGTAGACTTATCTCAGGGTAAGCTCAAATAACTATTCAAAGATATTGTTAGCCTGATTTTCATTTCCAAACATGTTGCTGCTGCCATAGCAACTGGCATTTGGGGATGGGGTTAGTAGAATTAGTTAAGCCCATAGAATATACTATGCATAACTAATAGACATAACATTTCTGTTTAAAGTTTAATTGGATTTGTCAATGCTTTCCACTCAAAGACTGCCAGGCACACATCTGTAGTTGAAGAAGCTGGGTGTATAACTCATTGCAGTGAAGGAGATCACAGTATGGGGAACTGCAAATATCACAATAAGAGCATGTTAGAAAGCACTAATTATATGATTTGGTCTTGTGCTAGGTAATTTTGGAGATAAATCAAGAAACTAGGGTTTTTTTGGCATATTGGATGCTGTCAGAAAATGGGGGCAAATCTATGTTTATAATGAAAAAATACTAAGCATATACATTTATAATATTTCTTATAAATCTTATCTGTATATTGGAAAAGATGAAGAAAGGCTAAAGCTGTAATTGATTAAGAAATAGAAGTCATTTTGTTAACCAGAGTAAGGAGATATTTAATCATGCTGTGGTTTGTACAATATTCATTTTTGTGTCTTTATTGAAACATGATTATGGAATGAAACTGTTTTGTCTGGATCCATTGAGGCCACAGACAGAGCTTCTGATGTTAGATTGTGTTCAACTGAAGAATACCAAGACCTAGCTGTGAGGGTCAGAATAGTTCACAGATGCCAATGGCTGCTGAAGGGGAGCAGATATTGTTATCCTAAAGTGTATCTCTTTACCATAAGGATTACCTTTAGCTAAAGGCAATCAAAACCCTGCAGATTCAGGAAAATCTCTTTACCTCCCCTTTGAATGCTTAAATTTACATTGGAAAGAGGGCCTGTACCAGAAAGAGAGCTATTACCAGAGGTTCCTTTTAACCTAAGAAACTTATCTAACAGAGCAATCTTTGTTTTCCAAATATCTCCTTGCCCTTCTCCTGAATGGCATTCTCTTTGTATCCCCAGATCCCTACTCCTTTCTGAAGGTCAGGGTGGCATATGTTTCGATTATCTGACTGCTCCTTGGGCCTTATATTTTTATGGGTTTACCATACATATGAAACTTGGATTTTCTAGGTGATCAATAATACTCAATTTTTAAAGTTAAGAAAAAAAAAATCCACTAATGAGTTCCATGACATATATTTTATACAGTGGTGGAAACTATTATTTTATGTATAATATAGTAATCTACCTTAATAAATCACCTCTCAAAGAAAAAACAAACTTTTTTCAATCTTAGAAATACCTACTGTCTCATGATGACAGTCATAACTTAGTAATAGTATTTATATACTATACATATAGTACAGTATACATATATACATTTATACATATTTATACATATACACTATATATATATAGTGTATATATAGTGTATATTTTATCTTATTGGCTTGTAATCCATTTCTCTCCCCTTAGGATATGAGTAGGGTTAAGAGAAGCCTGCTACGGATCCCTGGGTGGCGCAGCGGTTTAGCGCCTGCCTTTGGCCCGGGGCACGATCCTGGAGACCAGGAATCAAGTCCCATGTCAGACTCCCTGCATGGAGCCTGTTTCTCCCTCTGTCTGTGTCTCTGCCTCTCTCTCTATCTCTGTGTGTGACTATCATAAATAAGTAAAAATTAAAAAAAATTTTAAAAAAAGCCTGCTAAAATTAACTTCTTAGCAAGGAAACTCATGATTATAGCAAAGGTAGTTTTTTTTTATTTATTTATTTATTTATTTTAAATTTTTATTTATTTATGATAGTCACACAGAGAGAGAGAGAGAGAGGCAGAGAGTCACAGGCAGAGGGAGAAGCAGGCTCCATGCACCGGGAGCCCGACATGGGATTCGATCCTGAGTCTCCAGGATCGCGCCCTGGGCCAAAGGCAGGCGCTAAACCGCTGCGCCACCCAGGGATCCCCTGCGCCACCCAGGGATCCCCGCAAAGGTAGTTTTTATGTATGGAATTATTTTAGCTTGATAGTCCCTTTATTAGATTGCTTATGCTAAACAAACCTAGAGTCTATGAACTGTTTATCCTTCACACTAATTCTTTTCTAGTTATCATAATAAAATATTGCCTTCTACTGTGGATTTTTCTTTTAAACCTTTTACATTATCTTTTACAGGGTGGGTGGTTTTATTAATTTAGTAGTTATCTTTATAAATCATTTCATCATAATTTATGATATTTACATATTTTCTCTACAAAGTCTTTCCTACCTTGTTTTCCTACAAATATTCCATTAAACAATCTTCCAATTTATTTATTTGTTTTTTGTTTGTTTGTTTGTTTTGTTTTGTTTTTAATATAGGTTCTTTTAGCAGCTGGAATTGATTTTTGGTGTATTAACTTTAAATACTAATTAAGCCACTTCTAATATATTGTGATACTTATATAATAAACATAATTATGCAATAATAGAAGCAGTTAAATTTTCTTAAGCATGTGGTAAGGACTAAGCATTTGGAATTTATTGTAAATATCTTATTTTTCTGTTAATTCATATTGAGTACATCCCAATGACCCTTTACTAATATTGTTTTTTTTATTGGTTTTTTATGTCCATCACATACACCTGGTCATTTAAATAAGCTTGTGATGCATTTCAATTAATTAGAAAAACATTTCAACTTTACAATAGTTAGCTTTTCTATCTCAAATTTTAAGCAGGTTTCTCCATTTAATATTTGTCTGTGTTTAGAAACTTAGTGAACTTTACGTTCTAAGAATTGCTCAATTATGTCCCTTCAGTTTTTTGAGTAGGTAATTGAAATACTTCCAAATAACAAGATATTTTTTTCCCCAAATTGCATCTCTTATTTGATTATACATATGGTATTGGTCAGAATTATAATGGCTTTTATGAATATGATGTAATCTAATATCTTTCTGTCAGGATCCTCATTAGAATACTTTTAGTATGTTTTTTGTATTGTTTTGTTTTGTTTTTTAAAATTTATTTATTAATTTATTTGCAAGAGAGAAAGAGAACGAGCATGAGTGGAAGGAAGGATGGAGGAACAAGCAGACTCGCACTGAGTGGGGAGCCCGACATGGGGCTTGATACAAAGACTCTGAGATCATCACCTGAACTGAAGTCAGACACTTACCTGACTGAGCCACCTAGGCACTCCTATTTCTCTGTTTTTGACTATATGTTTAACATTTAAAAATAGAATATCACTATTGATGGGTGCACAAACAAACCTATATTAAACATTCTCTTCACTACTCAAGACAAACTCAATCTCTTCCTTGAATTTATCTTTATTTCTAAAATTATATCGAATACATTTTGCAAAAAGTGTGGCATAGTAGAAACAAGACAGAATTTCACATCAAATATGGGTATTATAGTAATACGTTTCAATCTCAAAACTTCTATTTATTTAATACTAAAGATGTGGCTTTATAGTAAACTAAATGTTTTACTTGTATTTTTTTAAGATTTCTTTCTTTCTTTCTTTCTTTCTTTCTTTCTTTATTTATTTATTTATTCATGAGAGACACACACACACACACAGAGGCAGAGACATAGGCAGGGGGAGAATCAGGCTCCAAGCAGGAAGCTGGATATGGGACTCAATCCTAGGACCCTGAGATCAATTCTTGAGCCAAAGGCAGATGCTTACCCACTGAGTCACCCAGGCCTTCCTTACCTGTATTTTTCTTAAATAGAAGTTAATAATCTTTATTTATGTGCATAGAGCATACCATCATTTCGGAATTACCATTCTGTGGTTAGTAAGTAAATAGCTTCAAATGAACAAAAATAGAAACATTTAATATATAATAGCAGTCATTGGGGTGTTAAACATTTGTTTTGGAATGAGTTGGCCCAACATATTGCTATTATTAGTTATTGAAAAACCAAAGCAAATACTAATACCACTTCTTTCCCTCAGTAAATGTAACTCCATGGTTAATTTTATTTCAGGTTGAGAATATAAACCATAGAAACATACATTTTATTCTCAATCATCATTGTTTAACATGATTATGAAGAGCAGACTGAATTTTAAATTAACTAGGGGGCTTTATTTAAATGAACATAAGTCTATTGAGCAAACTATCAGTCTAATACTAAATATGATTTTTACCTATCAGTCTCTTTTTAAAAAAATATTATGAACTTTTTTATGAATGACAGTTTATTTAGTGTTGTTTACATGCTATATATTTCAGAGATCATTTCAGTGGCAAAATAGAAATGGATTAATTAGATTTGGTCTAAGGCATAGACAGAATGAAAACATCAAAATCTAAGCTTTCAATATAGATGTTGAATCACTACACTACATTGTACACCTGAAACTAATGTAGTGTATGTAATTTTACTTCAATTTAAAAAAACAAAACAGAACAAAAACCAGTCAAGAAATCAGTCAAGAATCAATATCTAGTTTCCAAAATGGAGTAAAAAGACTAAAAATAAATTAGAATTTGGCCTGAAACAGATTAAGTGCATGAAAAATTTAGCCCTACCAGTGCAAAAGAAGAACAAAATTATTATTTTGTCTACTAAACTCTGGAATAGTCAGTAAGTTGCCTTTTTAAAACTACCAAGGAAGTTTATTTTTAGTCATGCATAAGTTTCTTAAACCCATGATACAGAAGAGAATTTTCAAAGTTTCCATAATTAATGTTATCATATGAAGACTATTTCAACAAATTTGAATGAATAAACCATAACATTAGGACGAATATTAATATGAAAACATGCTCCCAATGTCTTTGTACAGTAGTTATAGAATTGAGGAAATTATTTCCTTTACTATTCACATAAACGAAAACAGCTTCGACATTTTGAATACATATTTATAAGTTTTCTTGATAATCAGAATATTTCCTTCAACAATTCTGTTGATTATTTAATAGAAATGATTCCAAATGTATTTACTTTGATAATTAACATTAGGGAGCAGAGGGAATGATTTTTTGCACTAATTTGCATGACAAATAACATTTTATGAATGCTAACTTTGTTTTATAAATTATGGCATAAACTAAAAAATCTGGTGAAAATTGCCAAATTGGCTTTGTTTATAGCTCTTAAATAAAACATCAATTTTCAATTATATCATTTTAATTGTCAAAATAATATTAAAGAGGAAGAATTATCTTGCCAAGTTAAATTAAATCATCATCATTGAATAGCAAATAGACAAATATTTCTTAAAATACTGAATTATTATTTATGCTGAAAAGCATTTTCTCAGGCTAGCTAACTTATTTTGCACATGAAAGAACATAAGCAATTCATCAAGAATTCTTCCATTATTGAGAAGGAAATATTTTTTAGAAATGGATCTTGACCAAAATTTTAAAAATTCTATTCTTTGTGAAGCTGTATATCAGTTCTCATGTGACACTTGCTTTTCTCATATCTCTAGTACTTAATGATCTGTACTTGCATAAGCTATATTTATTAGTTTAATAGTTTGAATAGGTTTTTACTGAATATATGTGAGACCAAAAATATATTTGGATAAGTGCCTTTTTGTGGCTAATAGTATAAAAATTAATTTAAAAACAATATTGAGCACAATATGTTAAAATAAATTTCAAAACTCCAATCTTAATACTTTTATCTCAGCTTTTGAAACCATTAAAACATCATTAAGAAGAATAAGGCTGGAGGTATAACAATACAGATTTCAAGATATACTACAAAGCTGTAGTAATCAAAACAGTACGGTACTGGCACAAAAAATCGACACAGATCAATGCAACAGAATAGAGGTCCCAGAAATAAATGTACAATTATATGGCCAATTAATCTCTGACAAAGGAGACAAGACTATGAAATGGGGAAAAAAACTATCTCTTCAACAAATTGCATTTGGAAAACTGGACAGTTAAGTGCAAAAGAATGAAACCATTTTCTTATACCATATACAAAAATAAACTCGAAATAGATTAAAGACCTAAACGTAAGACCTAAAGCCATAAAATTCCTAGAAGAAAACATAGGCAGTGATCTCTTTGACATCAGTTGTAGAATATTTTTCTAGATATGTCTCCTTTGGCAAGGAGCACAAAAGCAAATTTAAATTATTAGGACTATACCAAATAAAAAGGTTTTACATAGTGAAGGAAACCACTAATAAAACAAAAAGGCAATGCACCAAGTGAGAGAGGATATTTGCAAATGATATATCTGATAATGGGTTAATATCCAAAATAATGTTGGTGAGGATGTGGAGATAAAGGAAACCTTGTGTACTGTTGGGAAAGCAAACTGGTGCAGCCACTGTGGAAAACAGTATGGAAGTTTCTCAAAAAATTAATAGAATTATTTTCACTACTGGAAAATTACTCAAATGAAACAAAAACACTAGTTTGAAAAGATATATACACCCTCTTTTTATTGCAGGATTATTTACAGTATCCATGATATGGAAGTAATCTGAGTGTCTGTGGATAGATGAATGGCTATAGAAGAGGTACTATGGAGTCCTACTCATCCATTAAAAAAATTGATATCCTGCCATTAGCAATAACATGGAGGACTCTAAGGGGTATAATGCTAAGTGAAATAAGTCAATCAGAGAAAGGCAAATACTGTATTATTTCACTCATATGTGGAATTTAAGAAACAAAACAAACAGAAAAAAGAGACAAAAACAAACAGGCTCAAAATATAGAGAACAAGTTGGTGGTTGCCAGAGGGGAGATGGATGAGGGGGTATGAGTGAAATAGGTAAAGGGGATAGAGTACACTCAATGAACACTGAGTTATGTGTAGAATTGTTGAATAACCATATTGTACACATGAAACGACTATAACACTATTTAACTATAGCAGAGTTTTAAAAATTAAAAAAAATTTAAAAAGATGTTTAAAGTTGTAACTTTAAAATTTATTGTCACATAAATATTCTCATGAATCATAACATAATAAATCTCTTTCCATGACATCTCAAAGTAGTTTGAAATGTGAATTTGGTGAAGGATCAGCACTCTTTTGTATTTTAATATGAACAAGACTGAACTCTCTTTATATGTGTGTTCCTACATGCATGTTACTCAACTTTATTTTTCCTTTATGGTATAAATCTTATAAATCCTTTGTCAATTAAGCCATGTACATTTGCCTTTTAAAAGTCAGTGATATTATTGGGATATTTAGAATAAATGATATCATTAGTTATATAATTCACTTGGGATTGACATTTTAAGTTTTATTTAAAATTAAAAAAATCAAATTTAAAATAAAAAACATACCTTGCATAATTATTTGTCTTTTTAACTCAGGTGTTAAAAGTGGACCAGGAAAATTCTATGAAAGAAAAGGAAAATTCACTTTTGTGTGATATCAATGAAAGATTATTCATTATAATGTAATGTTACAGATATATTGTCTGTTTTCTGTCTGAACTGTTTTAAATAATGACATTTTTACCATTGGTTTACCTGATTAAAATCAGGAAGGATAAAAAAATTCCTTGTTTTATCAATTTAGTTATAGGCACTATACTCAGTAATCACTAGGTTAATTATACTTAGAAGTATATGTGCTATAATGCTATCTTAGTCTTGGGGTGCTAAGGCAAAATATCTTTGATTGGATCACTTAAAGAAGACATTTGTTTTTCACAATTTTGGAGGATGAGAAGTCCAAAAGTGAAATTTCAGATAAAAATAAGTGAGGGTAAATAATCAAGAAGATCTCAGAATTTGATTTACTACAAAAGCGAGATTAAGAACAAGTCTGGGTACTAGAGTCAGATGTTGTTCTAAAAGTTCAGACAAATAATTTCACATAAAAACAGCAACAGAACGGGATAAAGGCACGATTACATTCTCAAGTATATCAACAATAAAATAATAAGTAGAAAAGCACACAAACAGAAAGACATGTTCCCAAAGTAATTCAAAACTATAGCTTACTATTTCAGAGCTAGATACAAAATATTAAGAAGCTGATATGTGATATGTGAAATAGCAACATATAAAAATTAGTGACATTCAAAAATGAGATAGAACTCAGGAAAAAAAAAAAAAACATTGAAATGAAAGAAATAAACTTTGCCTGAAATGAAGCCTACACCAGAAAGGAAATAGGAATTGAAACATAACAGATCCTGTTTTTAGAGAAACAGACAGTGAAACATATTGAGAAGAAAAATTCTAAAAATAAAAAGAAATGAAGATACCTGCTTTGGCCAAGATGGAGTAAATAAGACCAGATACTCTCCCACTTAGAACAATTTAAATATGAACAAAATACATTTTAACCTAGTTTTCAAGACTTTAGGCAAGGGAAAACGAAGGGCAGTGATACCTGAGCAAGAAGCAAAAATGAGGCGAGCCTTCAAATTAGTTACCTGATAACTGGGGGTTTCTAGAGTTGGGGACAGGAAAGAATGGAGAGATAATATATGAATTGAATTTAAAATGTGTTGTTCATGTTTTTCCCATTAGGAAAACTCTTTTCTAAAATCTTGCCAGCTCCAGAATAACCAACGGGGGAAGACAATAATTGATTATTCCATGTGAAATAAAGGAATGTGTTTATTATACCTTAAGACAGAAATTAAGAGTCACAAAAACTGTACTAAGAAAAACTACCAAGATATTTTATTCCATACTTGGCAAATAAACACAGAAAAATTATACGAGGATCAAGTTGTAGAATTTATCTAATGAAAAAATCATTTGAATATTTATGTGTTGAATAATTAGGTTAAAAAATTTTAAGTGTCCTTTTTTTAAAATTTTAAGTGTTTAATTGTCTCCTCTTTGGTCACATCTAGTTCAGAATAATATAAGAATATAATATTTAATTTTTGAAGGTCTTGAGTTTTTGTTTTTAAATATTTCATGAAATGCATGATTATTTTGAAGTTTCTTTTTTTCTATATTAATTTCACAGGTCAGAGTATTGTCAGTGTTTTTGTGAATAATTTAACATCATGAAAATGTTCCAGTAAGTTGAATTTTAATAACTGACATTTTTTAAAAACAAATGACTTTTTGCAAACCTCAGGAAAGTCTCCACTGCATATCATTTGAACTTAAAGACTCCACCTATGTTTTATGGATGTCAGTTTTAAATACCATCTTTTTGACTATAAAGATAATGCTGCTCTGTAACATATACTAAATCTGGTTTCCAAGGTCCTTAATTGACTTATTAAATAAATACAAAGTAATTTGAAAATGTTTTTAACAAGTTGAGAATTGCAGCAACAATAAAACCAACAAATCAGTAAGAAATTTATCTCTAAGGTAGAATAAGTAACTAGAAGCAACAGTCCCTTCCATCTGCAAAATCTTCACTCCTGAATCTTTCACCTTTTTAAGCTTCCATGCTGATTTTTGACATTCTATTCATATGTTTAAAAATTATCTTTTCTGGGCTGCACAGGTGGCTCAGCGGTTTAGTGCCACCTTTGACCCAGGGCCTGATCCTGGAGACCTGGGATTGAGTGCCATGCCGGGCTCCCTGCATGGAGCCTGCTTCTCCCTCTGCCTGTGTCTCTGCCTCTCTCTCTGTCTCTCTCATGAATAAATAAATAAATAAAATCTTAAAAAAAATATCTTTTCTGAAAAAGTCCTAATAATTTTTGCTATTTGATTCTGTTTAAGTATTCCAACTCTGACAAATTAAAGCTAAAACTTAAATGATTTGTTTTTGTCTATAGTTACATATGACTTCATAGCCATCTATTTGCTTAATAAAAAAAAAAAACTTCTTTGGAAGCATACTTTTGACATTGACTCTTCGAAATTTGAGGGTGATGGACTTATTTACTATTTTGACTGGTTTCAGGGGTATATACACATGTCAAAGTTCTTCAAATAGTATATTTTAAATATTTACAGTTTATTATATGCCAATTATAACTTAGTTAAAATTTTCAAAAGTGCCATATGTTTACATATGTTTACAATAACATTCAGCAGATATAATTCTTCTGAAGTCTGTATATATCATACTCCTTTGGGATATCTCTGTAGAATTTGATTCAAAATTATTAGTTTAAATATCAAGCAATTTCAGACAGTAATGTTTTCTGTGTATTCTCTTGTCTCTCATATTCTTAGTACAATATACATTTAGGTATTTGGTTCATTTTTACTAATGGAAAGTTCAGATAAATAAAAACATTTCTGTTCTTGGAAATGTTATTCAGAATAATTTGCTATGTTGATGTCTTGGGTTTCACTAAAAACTGTCCTAATGAAGCAGTTTCTAATGTAGGGGAAAGAAAAAGAAGATGTTATTTTATATCTTAAGAGATACATGGTCTTTCATGAATGTAAGTTATAATGACAGGTCAGTTCAATAAATCCTCCTAGAAAAACATTTTTAGGATTATTCTTCAGGTTATAATGTCATTAGAGAGTGAGACTTTTAATCTTTTATTAAGATAGATATTTCTTCAGTCACTATCAGTTTTTTTTCATAAAAAGATATTAAAATAGATTGTTTTTACTTTCTTATATAAAGAAATACTGGGTAACACAGAAATAGCAATTATTTTCCCCTTTTATTTCTTTTCTATTGAGATATAAATGCATACACTAAACTGCAGTAATGTTAAATAGTTCAATGAATTTTTTTCAGATGTCTGTATTCAACTTTGTCAAGATATAGAAGGTTTTCCTTCCTACAGAAATTTTCCCAACCCTTTGTAGTCATTCTCCTCTGGGCCCCGGAGGCAATCATTTTCCTGATTCCTTTCATCAGACATTAATTTATCTTGAAAACCTTAATTTTTAATAACACCCTCAGTTATTTAATGCTGTGAAAATTCAATTTCTCTCAGTAAATCTGAGCTGCTTTCTTTCTTGATGAGTTCTATCTGTTCTAATAGTTTTTCATCACAGATGAGTCAGGAAATGACAGAACCAATGGATAAAATACACACACACACACACAAATAAACAGTTTATACATATTATACACTTAACTTTATACAGACCTATAATGTTTTATTCATAGTCTCACCCTCTGAGTTTAAGGATAAGTAGAAAAAATCATTGGGGATAGATAAGGTTTTTTTGCTAAGAATTAGCTAATGTTCATCTTAAACATGCAAATATGTTTCTATCTAAAAGACTAATCCTTCATGTCTTAGGAACTGTGTTGTAATTCTGGAATCTGATGATATATAAAATTGGAATTTTTATAGAAGTGTAAGGAAAAAGAATAGTAAAGGAAAACAGCAACTTTGTTTTTAAGTAATATAAGAAATTATATATATAATTATATAAATTATAAATTTAACAATAAATTTATATAATTTAATATTTATATAAATATTTAATATTTATATGAATTTAATGAATTATATAAATTATAAATTTATATATAAATATAAATTATAAATTTAAATTTTATATATATATATATATATACATATACACACACACAAAAGGAAATTTACAACATGAACAAATTAATTTGCTCCCACCCCTGGGTGTGGAGCCTGCTTAAGATTCTCTCTCACCCTCTCCTTCTGCCCCTCCCATGCCCACCCCCACTCCTCCTTCTCTTGCAAGGGTGCTCTCTCTCTCTTTCTAAAAAAAAAAGAAGAAGCCAGATACTCAAATTTGAGGTCCCTATTAAACACTTGGAAATATGGTAGGGAAATTTCTATACACCAGAAAATATCTAAAATTAAAATCTACCTGTACTTGTGATTTTCTTTGTACTTTTAAGTACAATAGAGGATGCTATATTATTGAATACCAATATATTATATATCCTTGTTCTTACTCTGCTATAATGAGATGAGGAATGAAAGCTCAGAAAGAAAGTTTGCACACCACTCTATAGAAAATTATGTTGTCCTAGAGTATACTATATATTCAATTTAGACGTTAAAAAAAACCCGCACATAATGAAAATACATTTATTCATACGTGTGTAAAGGAATTTTAACAGAGATAGTTTGTCTGTTTTGGATGGGGTTCCAAAGGCTGGAAACAATGCAACCAATGACAATATCTGTATATCCTAAAGCAAGGAGCTGGAGGTTAGAAATCTGAAATGTAATTTCATCCTGTTAATGATCACTGAGTGAAATAAGTACATACTGAAGTGCGGAATTCTTTGGAAAAAGTTTACCATGTGTTCTATGTCCCCAGCGCCCTGCTGTCCTGAAAAGTGGGGGAGCACCTTTGCCTTAGGCTAAGTGCATGGATCTTCAAGGTAAATACTAATAGTGTCTGACAGGTATTTCCTGGAGTTTTGGCCTGAGTTGACAAAGACAAAAATCGTGTGAACCAGCTGTGGTACCAGATGTGTGAGATCGCTTTGGGCAAAGTGCACCTGTGAGAGGAAGCATAATTGGCTTAGTCTTGAATCCTAACTAGAAAATTACCTAAAGCAGTGATTTTCCTGGCATGGTCCTTTGACCAACAGCATCAGCATCACCAGGAATCTTCTTACAAGTCCAAATTTTGAGAGCCCCACCTCAGTTTGTTTTTGTTTTTGTTTTGTTTTATTTTGTCTTTTTTAATCTGAAGCCTGTGATTAACAGACTTGCCAAGTGATTCTGAGTCTTATTAACATCTGAGGACCACTAGCCTACAGAGATGTGCTGGCCTGGAGCAGGTCTGGATAGGGAGGCCAACCTATGGCCCGAGGCTGAGACAAGAGACAGTAGGTA
Organism: Vulpes lagopus; assembly: GCF_018345385.1. Taxonomy (NCBI): domain Eukaryota; kingdom Metazoa; phylum Chordata; class Mammalia; order Carnivora; family Canidae; genus Vulpes; species Vulpes lagopus. The sequence continues at coordinate 48,593,479 of NC_054847.1, read as the reverse complement.
GCATAAAGAACAGATGTCAGAAATCCAGCAGCAAATTCCTCCTGGGGAAAGAGACCCAGGACAGGAAGACCCAGCAGTGCTGCCTCCACAAACTCCTGAGGGATCACCTCGAGATTCCAGCTGCATTTGACTTTCCCCTAATCTTCTCACCTTGGAGTCCAAGTCAGAACCTTGGTAATGGAGGTGCTTCTCTCTCCTAGGTACACATTACAGCCAAGGTCCTGAACAGCCTGAAGCACTCCCTGGCAGAGGATGGAGCTGGGCTGGGCTGGGGTGGGGGGAGTTTTATTACTTAGCAGGGCTTTTATATTATCAACTTCATTACTATTTTCATTTACTCAACAAACATTTGTGGAGTACCTCTGACGTCATATGCACTCTTGTAAGGTGTTGGGGATATAGGAGTGATTAAAAAGCCAATATCCCTGTTCTCCTAGAGCTGGCATTCTGGTTGAATAAGGGAGATAATAAACTGAGAAAAAATATAAAGCAGAGCCAGGGAATAAAGATGACATGATCTTGCTATTACTCAGATGGGTCAGGAAATACCTCTGTGACCAAAAAGGTAGATATTGGAGAAGTCAGGCCTAAATAAATCAGAATGTTATGGTGACTATAAGAGTCTGACTTTTATCATCTTCGAACACCTGGAAAATCGATGGGATTTATCCTGTGATTTCTTTCAAGGGCAGGAAGAAACTGACAAAATGATTTTAACCGGGTGTGTTGGGCAATAGTAAAGTTATTTTCTACTTATGATTTATAGGATATGGCTCATTCAATAAAACTACTACATATATTCAATGCAAATGCATCATTATAAAAGAAATCATTCTCTTTTTAAACAGAAACAGTAAAAATATTCTGCTGAGGCTTTTTAAATATCTTTTTGATGACATATATGAAATAAGGAGAAGACTGCTTAACTCTGTAGCTCCAATCAAGTTCATATTCATTTTTATTATAAATACTATGTGCTTACAGTGTGCTCAGTACTATGGTAGCCACTATGGGGAAAAACAATACACGTTCTGGTCCATGCCTTCAGAAAACTCATTTACAGTGAGGGGGTACGTTTAATGGAACAAACTAGATCCTTTCATTTATTCCACATTTATTATATGTCAAAGGTCCTAGAGTAAGATGACAAAAAGAATCAGGTAAGAAAGGAGAAGCTTTATATCTGAGTGGCATTTTCTCCACCTTCCAGCACTTAGTGGATAATACTTTTGTTCCCAGCACTTTGGTACTTAATCAGAAAAAGGAGACCGAGAAATAGTAATAGGAGGTGAGGTCGGAGATTTACTAGGAGTTCTGATATTTTTAAATATTTTTAATTTATTCATTTGAGAGAGAGAGACAGAGACAGAGCACAAGCAAGGAGAGAGACAGAGGCAGAGGGAAAGCAGACTCCCAACTGAGCTGGGAGCCCAACATGGGGCTCGATCCCAGGACCTGGAGATCATGACCTGAGCTGAAGGCAGGTGCCAGTAGTTCTAAGTTTTTGAACTACCGAGGGCACCCACATGCCCCAGTCATTCTGGGTTTTTGAAAAGGGGATGGTCTAAGGACTCATCGAGAAAACAGGAAAGTAAAGTCCAAGATTGGCAATTTTTGTTATGTAAGAATTGTGGTCTCAACCCTTTCTGTGATGACTGCATAAAGATCAAGGTATATGCACAGAGTCTGCCCTCATGAATCTTACTATATTACAGTTAAAGAAGAAACCATGTCCTGTGTAGTTCAGATATGATCTTGAGCTCTAGGACCAGACTCCTTTTTTTTTTTTTTTAAGATTTTATTTATTTATTCATGAGAGACAGAGAGAGAGAGAGGCAGAGACACAGGCAGAGGGAGAAGCAGGCTCCATGCAGGGAGCCCGACATGAGACTCGATCCTGGGTCTCCAGGATTACACCCCCGGCTGCAGGCGGTGCTAAACCGCTGCACCACCAGGGCTGCCCTAGGATCAGACTCCTTGTAATTAAATCTCAGCTGCTTCATCTGTTGGTTTTGTGACTCAATTTCCTCATCTGTAAAGTGGACATTAACGTGGTTCCCACCTCTTAGTATTATTATGAAGATTAACTGTATTAATACTTGGAAAGGACTCAAGGATATGTATGAAATACTGGCAATGTTCACCAAACATTAGCTAGGATGACATAATTAAGAGGATAATTTAATTAGGATGAGATGATAAGTTTTAATTTTAAGAGAATAAATCACTTTTAATTCTGACAAGTCCTAGAGGTGACATAGTTTATGGTGAATAGTTCGGAAGAGAGACTTTGTCTTCATAAACCTGCAGGAAGAAAACATGGTAACTAATCTACCTTGTTAGGAGGAAATGGAGAATAAATAACGGCAATCGTTGTCGTGGAGTGAGTTGTGTTCCCCTGAAGTTCATATGTCGTAGCCTACTATCAATAAACCTACTATCTCAAAATGTGATTGTATTCAGAAATACCTTTATTTTTAAAATTATTTATTTTTAAATTTATTTATTTATTTATTTATTTATTTATTTATTTATTTATAGAGCACAAACAGAAGGAGGGGCAGAGGGGAGGCTGAGAATCTCAAGCAGACTCCATGCTGAGTGCAGAGTCCCACATGGGGCTTGATCTCACGACCCTGAGATCATGACCTGAGCTAAAATCAAGAGTCAGATACCTAACTGACTGATCCACTCACACACCCCTAGAAATATAATACTTTATAAAAGTTATTAAAATGAGGCCCCAGGGATGGGCCCTAATCCAGTCTGTCTGCTGCTGCGATAAGAAGCAAACATTAAAATGCACAGAGAGACACAAGGATGTACATGCGCAGAGGAAAGGCCATAATGAGGATACAGGTGGAAGGCAGCTGTCTGAATACCAAGAAGAGAGATGTCAGTAAAAACCAAACCTGCCGATACCTTAATCTCAAACCCTACAGAACTGTGAGCAAGTAAATTCCTTTTGTTTAAACCACCCAGTCTTGTGGTATTTTATTATGGCAGCTCAAGCAGGCTAAGATGTCTCTTCCGTGAACCTCTTTCTTTCTTACTCTTCTATATCAGCAAAAACAAAAGCAAAGTGAATGAATACCTTGATTTTCCTGCTACAGTTTTGATGAGGATGTGATCTATAGGTCACAGTGGGAGAATCTGCACAGATCCTGGGCTCCAGTGAGGTCTCATTTACGCTGAAGCCAGACAGGTAAGGAGGATGCAGTCAGGTAAGGCGGCAGACGCAGGCTCCAGGGATAAAACTGTGGACTTGATGGATTGAGGCATGAATTCAGTTTGCCTAACAATGGAAGGAAACAGGGGTTTTATTTTTTTTCTAATATTCAATGATACACTGAGAGTAGAATGAACCCCATGAAGTTAAAACTCAGAGGAGACCATGGAAAAGTTTGAAGCCTGTGATCCATCCAGTAAGATGACACCTTTAAAAGATTAATTTGGCATCTGTGTGGATAAAGGTTAGAATTGGACAAAGTTAGAAGTGAAGAAAACAGTGAGGAAGCCTTGAGATGGTTCTGACAAGATCACATGATGAAGTACAGAACAAACATTCTGGAAGGAGAGGATTTGCCAGTGATTCACATGCAGCAGTTTATGGGGAAACTGGTCATGACCAGATTTCTCAACAAAACCTCCACATGGTTGCTGCTATCTCAGGGGGTCTGGGAGTAACTCTGATGGGTATCAAGAGTCGTTTTGGAAGTGCTAGTTAGAATCCTGTGCTTACAGTTATTTCAGTAAGCTTCTGAAACTTCCTGTTGTCTGTATTGTATATCCCATGTCCCCTACTCCTTGGCACTATCTATAGATACCATCGATTATTTTATGTTGAATCCATGACAATACTGCTTTTTGGCCTCTTTATATCAAATTTCTCATGCATTTCTAATTTTTATCTCATTTTAGGGTAGAGAAATTTAGAGAATACTACAAATAAACAAGGGGATCTTGAGATTTTTCCCATCTGTGTCTTTGAGTATATTACTAACATAGCTATGTTTTAGTTTCCCTTTTTTTTTTTTGTCAAAATGAAGAAAATAAAACAATAATCTCTCTCTTTGGTTGGTGAAATTTGAATAAGAAATTTGTTAAATGCTTATTAGAAATCTACCTGGCATGACAGCAGGGCTACTTATTAAATATAAATGTCTATGTATCTAATTTCTTAATATAATCATTAAGAAATTTATAAAGATTCAGTTAAAATAATTTAAACTGAGATATTAAGGAAAGAAACATTTAAAGAATTGGATTTATAAGGAAGAATACTGGATCTGAAGACACTGGATCTGAAAACATTAGATTAAATAGCTGTGGTTGGGATCACAACAGAAGAGTAACAAATTAAGCCAGAATTGCAAATGGATTTCATACAAGCTATATAAATAAACAAGGAACCTTTTATAAAAAACTGTACATATTTTAGCTGAAGGAATTGGATCTAAAATATACTAAATTTATATGATTTAACTATTTCTAAGATTATTGGAAATCACAAAGAGCAAAGATATCTTGCCATATATCATTCTGCCATTCATTTCTATCTCCTTCATTCTTGTTTCACCTTTGCCTAATGCTTGTGCAAATGGCCTTGCTTAATGTAACAGTGGGGTAGATTGGATGCGAACATAACGGACAACCCAAGAAACAGTGATGCTTGACTTAGTTTACTAAAACCAATTATGCACTGAAGAACATGACAGACAATGAGGAACATATGATCAATGATGCCATAGGTAGAGTGGATAGACCAGGAGTTTGTAATGAGCTTAACCTATATTCTCATCATAACTTTCAACTTTCCTGGCCATGCAACTTTGGGTGAGTTAATATAAATATCTTGGCCCTCTACTCCCTCCCAGTTTCCTCCCCCTCTTTCTCTTTTCTCTCTGTTCTTGTTCCTCTGTAATATCCATCGTGCTGAGTTGCTTAGGCAATTATATATACACCAGGTTCTGACAAGTGACATTTATTTAGGATACTAAAGAATTTTAAGAACTAAAAACTCTCAGGAATATTTTATTTAAAAAAAAAAAACTGTAAAAGTAGATTTAAATGTCAAGACAGAGAAAATCCTATACAAAGATAATTTTTTTCTGAAAAATACTAGTCATAGATTATGTAATTATAATTTTTTTTGTATTTAAGAGATTGTATTTTAAAGATTTTTCTGTATTTATTTGAGAGAGAGAGAGAGAGAGCACAAGTGGGGGGGCGGGGGGAGGCAAGGAGCAGAGGGTGAGGGAAAAGCAGGCTCCCTGCTGAGCAGAGAGCCCCTCAAGTGCTTTATCCTAGGATGCCGGAATCATGACCTGAGCCAAAGGCAGATGCTTAACCAACTGAGCCACCCAGGCACCCCTAATTATAATAATGTTTTACAAGCTATTCTGAAAATGTTTTTCTAAATCAATCTTTCTTCCTCAAAGGAAACATGCTGATGATTCATGTAGTGGAGATTTATTTTAACAATGCAAATTAGTACACAAAGATTTAATTAGAAAATTTTCTAACTAACCATACCCACATATTTTATATAAGAAATGAAATACAAAATCTAATTAAAACTAGAGCCAAATCGATTTTTAAAATTTTTAATTTACTGATTTCTGAACAATATAGCATTAGAGTTGGACTTAATATCACATTATAAATAAGTCAATTACAAGGCTAACAATAATAAAACTTACTGATTATAATGAAAACATTAATTGTAATTGCATTGAAAACATTTGTTTTAGCTTATTTTTTTCTTTGAACAGAATTCTAAACTTTATAATTATGTGAATAATGTTTTGTCAAAAGTAATATGAAGTTTGTTTTCATTCCTTGCAATAAAAGCTTTCGTTTGAATAGATTTTAAACAAAGTTTGTATATATGTTTTCAATACATAAAAAAGTTGGATGGTTAATCTGAAAATAAAAATAGAAACAATTAATTTGATGAGATAATACTGAATGAAGTTGATGCTTAAAGTATGTACATTTTACCGAAATTTCCCAATTACCATGAATTTTTAGATAATTAAGCTGTATAATACAAACTGTGAAGGCAGTGGCAGGAAAAAATTCTAGTTGTTGCTAAGTTATTTGTAGTACAAAGTTTGGGTTATTATAGAGGTTTGAATAGAGGAAGTTGGAAGGGTGGTCATAGACCTCTTTTGGAGAAAACATCTACTCACATTTGAGAAATGAGCTTTTCAGTGTTAACAGTTTTCAAAGCCATTGATTGTCTCCTCATACACATTGTCTCATTAATTTTCACCCACATGAGCATAACTGCATTGTATCAAGAGAAGATGATATTTTACTTTTACAGCAATTGTTGCTCAGGGTAAAACCAGCATTTGACCTCATGTTTTTTGATCCCATGTTGATAATTATATTCACTACAACATGTTAAGCTTCCATGGGGTTACTTACTACATTTTAACTGAATGTGCCGTATCGTAGGAACTTTTATGAGTGAGTACTCTGTATAACATTTAAGAAGAAAACAATTTGTTAAAAGATAAACTGAAATATGTCAAACATTTCAAGAATTTATTTAAGCAGGCTTTGAATCTGATTGGGCATGCCACATGGAAAGTGGTAAAGAATGCTTGGGACAGGAGCTGGGGAAAGTCTTGTACGGGACAAATGCAGAAATAAAGCAGGAGCATCATTTGGTTGGCTACAGCTTTAGGGGTGTCTTATTTGGAAAAGTCTAGTGGATTATTTGTAATTAGTTTTCTTTAACTTCGTGTTTTTTCCAATGCAAGAGCATGCACAAGAGCTGACTCTGGCTTAGGTTCCAGTTTGTTTACTTAAGCTACCAAGACACTAGAGCCATATAAGCATAATTTAATTACTTTACACATAAGTCATTTAATTGCCTTAACAAACCTTAAAATAAAAAAGTGTATTTTTAAATCATTGTCTCATTTTCAGTTAATAAAGTATTTTCTTACTCTCTATTTTAAATGAAGAAACCAAGTCTTGCTCTCTTGGTTCAGGACTTTCCAATTTTTCTGGGAATATCCATTTAGTAGGTGTTTACAGGGTACTCCTAATATAGATGATACATGGCCATTAAGATTTATATGATTAAGAAATAAAACAAATGACATATTTTACTTATAATTCTCTTAAGCTTTTATTTTCAGTGATATTAGCATAATTTAACTTAAAATTATTTAGAAGTAAAATGAATTTAAAAGTAAAATATTCCATTTCAGGGTACATTAGAAATTCAGTTAAAGACTGAAAACAAACAAATGAGCAAAACCAACAAAATCCATGCTGCTGAAGGGCTGATGTGTTAAAAAAAAAAGTGGGTTTTACAAAGTACCTGCCAGATTTACAGAATTGGAGTCCACCAGTGGTATCTATAAAAAATGGCAGCCAAATGGCTTGCTATTTTCAATCCCTGTCCATCTTGGTCGGATAGAATGCCTGCCCGGCTTCTGGGCTGATTTTAAGTGCCCTTGACATACTGCAAGTGATGACATTCTGTAATTGGTGTCTCATTTCAGTCCAATGATACTCAAATTTCTCACTTTTCTGAACTCCATTCCAAGTCTAGTTTCATGACTCTTGGAAAAGGGTCAAAGGAATCTTCATGGCACAAAGGTAGCATTACTTCCCTCTTAGTTTGACTGCCATGGTTCAGAGCTGAGATGATTTGTTTGACAGAAGTCTCAGTTTCGGGATCCCTGGGTGGCGCAGCGGTTTGGCGCCTGCCTTTGGCCCAGGGCGCGATCCTGGAGACCCGGGATCGAATCCCACGTCGGGCTCCCGGTGCATGGAGCCTGCTTCTCCCTCTGCCTGTGTCTCTGCCTCTCTCTCTTTCTCTCTGTATGACTATCATAAATAAATAAAATTTAAAAAAAAAAAAAAAGAAGTCTCAGTTTCTCGTTCTCTTCTCAAAGTTGAAAATATTTATGTCATGTAATTAAAAAATACTAGCTTCCTCTGTGTCTAGCAGCTACCGTGCAGATTCATGCAAATGTAAATTGAGTTTGTAATCCTTAGTGTGCCCTTTCTCATTTCTCCTCTTATTTTTCAGGGGCGGGGGGAAGCTGGTCTCTCTTTGTGCAGTGCTCAGCACTTTGCTCTATTGTTCTTCCCTTCTGATCATCACTGTTAAGTGATGTTGGAAGTAATTACATCCCACTCTCTCTTTTGGCCAGGAAGCAGTTTTCAGATTGAGAACAGCTTGAAAAACACTCACCATTACACAGAAAGCATGTCTCAGTGATACTCTCTGTGTAGCAGGATTAGATTTTCTCCATGTGCCTGTTGAGAGCAGCGCAGACTATCTGGTTAATCATTTCATGCCTATTAATGGGTTAGCCACACAAACCTGTCTTTATCTTGCATTTCACATCCCAAATCAATCCTCGACTCCCTGAAACACCTCCAGATCCCATTACTCTGGCCCCACTCTCAATTCCTGTAGTGCTTATTATGGCTGGTGACATTCAGTTTACACCTAGTGATAGACTTACAGGTGCTTGAGAAGTCTGTGCAAATGATATCCCAAGACCTCTGGAGTAAGAGCTACATCTTGAAGATCAATATATCCCCTAGAGCTGAGCTATTTGTAAAGTACTTTTTACAGAGTGTCACTTAATACATTTTAAATTGAATTTAATTGTACTCAGGAAGCATGGTGTTTTTAATATCACTCACCAGGAACTAAACTTTAGAAGTAGGTTAATAAATGAAATGCCCAAGGCAGTGTTAATTTCCCCTCCCTTCAGGCAATGTGCAAATTCTGCTCTCAATCATATTTTATTGTGCTTGCCTTTTGGTTTTTGTTTTCCCTAATGGACAGTGAATTTCTTCAGGACATGGGACCATGGGCATGATTTCTTTTTCTCTCCCTCTTTTTCTATCTCTTTCCACACACTGGCACACTGTCTACATAAATTCAGTGTTAAGTGTTTTTTGAATGAATGATTAATTTAAATTTTAAGCATGAGTCTAAATATTTAAGTTCTTACTGTGCATCCCATCTGTCATGCCTTTGTTTACAACTGAGAGAAGAGCCAGTTGGTAGTGCAATCTTCATTAATCAACAGAATGCATCTTTGCTTCTATCTCACCTTGATAACCTGAGTTGGAAAGCCTGGCAAATGATAAATAGAAAAAGTGGTGGTCCTTGTTGTCATTCTCCCGAGATTATGGATTCTAGAGATAACTACTAGAATATATGGGAAGTTCTGTTTTTCTTTAAATCTCCACTCTGGTTGAGTATTTTTATGTTCTCCTAGGGAGAACAGATTGCCAATCACCACACTTTATTTCCTTATTCGTGTAACAAATGTTTATAGAATTCCTACTATAGGGTGGCTGTGAAGTGGGACATGGGGGCAGCAGCTAGTTTATAACAAGGCAATGGTGTTCTCTGCTGTCATGGAGAGTGCAGGGCAGTGATAACCCACACATTACTGTGGCTCTGTTTATTAGGTCATTCAATACATTAGATCAACAAATACCAGCTCTTTGAAATAGGTAAGAATGTTCATATTTCAAACATGAAGAGATTGAGTCCAAAAGAATTTCTAAGACTGGGCCATGGCAAAATACCCGAGTCTTCTGATTTAACTTCTAACTAGTGGGGATTCTGTTTTATTTTGTTTCATTACACAACTCCAATTTAATGATTTTTTTTCCCCTTGGAGGCTGTTGTAATCTTTTACCATTCTTACTTTCCTATAGTTGGACTAATTTTTATGAGTTGATAATATTTTTTTTTTTTTTTACCAAATTTCCTTCTTTTCAATTGGGTTCTGAATGCCTATGTTAATAGATATTCGAAATGTATAAATAAGTGAAAACAAATAGGCAAATAACAAACAAAATATATACTCATTTGACTGAACACGGAATTTAAAAGAAAAATCCACATCAATAGATACTACAGTAAATCCATAGAGAAATAAACATTGGCCAAATGTTATATTAATTAAAAGTAATAGTAACAAGGGCTCCTCGATGGCTTAGTTGGTTAAGAGTCTGGCCCTCTATTTCAGCTCCTGTCCTGATCTCAGGGTTGTGAGATTGTGAGATAGAGTCCTGTATCCAATTCCACACTGAGTGTGGAGTCTGCTTGATATTCTCCCTCTCCCTCTCCCTCTGCCCATTCCCTCCCTATAAATAAATAAATAAATAAATAAATAAATAAATAAATAAATAAATAAAATCTTTAAAAAATAGTAACAATAGCAATTTCATTTAGAAGAAATGAATATATGCCACATGTATTCAGTATTTCATTTTATCCTCAATCCTTTTCTCTTGGTTTTCCTGAGAACCTTGAGAGTGAAGAGATCTTAACAACACTTACAATAAGAATAACAACACCACCTCAAACCTTTAATATAGGTAATATTTATTGGGTGATATTAAGACCCGACATATGTATTTTGTTTTAATCACATTTATTCCACTTCCGTTTATTAATTAGCTAGGTGTTATGTAGGTGGCAGTGCGAAATCTATTTCCATCACACAAAAGTGGAAACCATGTTGGTTATATGAATTTTTTTTCATAAAGCTCTGATGCTGAAAAGGCAGAAATTCAACACATGACAAAATGATAAACAGGGCTAAAGCATTTTTATATGTCCAGGAATTGGGCAACATTAACATGGTTAGTTTCATGTGTCAATCTGATGCAGGTAAGCATTTGCATTGGTAGACGGAGAAACGAAGATCACCTTTACCAATCATCTGAGAGCCTGGTTAGAATAAAAAGGCAGAGGAAGAACAATTTGCTCTCTCTGCTTGAATGCATACATCTTAATAGATTTCTTTGGTAAAAACCAAAAATTATTACAAAAGATAGGTATCAAGGAACTAGCTTTGCTTAAATGTTTTTCCTGTTTTCTTACTTCTTCCCTTCTTTCCCACTTTTCCTCAGGGCTGAAATTTCCTGCCATAAAGAGCTAACAAACTCTACTCATGCAGCTCAGTGAATGTGAATATGGCTCCCAACCCCTGTCAATTCTCACTCCAAAAAACCCCTTTGATCTGTCTCTTTGCATTCCAGTGTCTGCACTTTCACTTTTAAGATTCCCTTAACCCTGACATATGAATATCTATTGCCTTTCAAATAAAGTCTCAGTGCCTTGAGCTTGTATTCAAACATCTCTTTGAATTTGCATCACTTGTATTTCTGGTCCAAAGGCATCTTTCACTCAAACTATACTATTCTGTTTCCTTGATCTTTCTAAGTCTGAATCTTTGTTTTTTTATTTCTAAATTGAACAATCTTGCTTAATTTCCATATTTGCATCATAGATTTTTTTAAGATTTTATTTTTAAGCAATCTCTATACCCAATTTGAGGCTTGAACCCACAACCCTGAGATCATGAGTTGCATGCTCTACTGACTGAACCAGATAGGTGCCAGCATCATATTTATTTCTTTGCATATGTTGCCCTTTCCACTTAGATTGCAAGAGTTTGGACAGAAAAGACATCATCTCTCCCATCTTACCTCATTCTAATTAGGATAGTTGATTGGAATTGTGACATCTGTATAAATAAAATAGAAAGTCTAGAAAAGAAAAGAGGTAACTACTGAAAAATTCTGCACACCCAATATAAATTTATGGGGAGGGGGCTTTCCCCCACCACCAAGTGATGCTCTGGACACCAGCGGGTATCCTGCAGTTCAGCCCAGTTCTGATACTTTCTACCATGAGACAACATTAGATCCCACAGGTTAAGGTTAACTCAGGTTAAGGTCTAAATCCTATTAGATTGCCTCCTCCCCAACTTCAGATGCTAATCATAAGCCTAGGTTGCCACCTGTGCTGACCTAATTGGCTATAGATTAGAGATTCCCACAACCTTCTTCACTTTGATTAATTTGCTAGAGATTCGGAAACAATTAACTTACCTGATCACTGTTTTATTGTAAAAGGTATTAAAAGATATAAATCAACAGCCAAGTGAAGAGATATATAGGGCAAAGTATGTGAGAAGGGGTGTAGAGCTGCTATGACCTCTCTGGGGCCACCACTCTCTCCATATCTCCACATATTCACAAAACCTGGAAGCTCTCTGAATTCCATCTTTCCAGGTTTTTATGGAGACTTCATTACATAGGCATATCTGATTAAACCACTGGTCCAGCCTTTCTCCCATGGTTAACAGGATGGATGTGAATATTCCAACCCTCTGATCACTTGTTTTTTCCTTGGTGACCAACCGCCATCCTTAGGTGCATTCCCAAAGTCACCCCATTAACATGACTGAATACACCATCCCATCCCTCTCATCACTCAGGAAATTCCAAGAGTTTTGGAAAATCTGTGCTATAAACAGGGATGAAGACCAAATATATATTTCTTATTATAAGTCAGAATACCACAACTACTTTAATGAGGGTCCAGCACTTTGTGTAGGCCATTCATTAACTATATTATTCATTCAACATTGAGGTTGAATAATGGAATTCCATATTGAAAAGAAAAGGAAGATATTCTCCGGAAAGCTAGAAATTTACCCTATTCTGATCTCCCAAGTACTCCATATCAGTTGGACTTGGTAAGTGGTTTTGTCAGTGATTATTTTTAGCCTTTATACTGATTCTATGAATAGTTGGGATTCCATTTGACTATAACAGAAATCCTGTCAAATCCACCGACTGATTAGAAGGATTGTTTTGTTTTGTTTGTTCCCTCCTGTGGAGCTAGAAGCCTTGGAAGTAGGCAAGAGTGAGGACACTGAGGCATTCCTGGCCTTTTCTTCAAAGTTGCTAGTTGTGTGCTGTAGCCACCACGACTGGCTGTCATGTCCATGTGTCAGCAAGAAAAATGAAGAAAAACAAGAAAAAGGGATGACACATATGTCACAAAAGGGAAAAAAATGCCAGAAATTCACAGTTGACTTCCACTTATTTCTCATGGTTACATTATGAAATGTGAACACCTGGAACTGTATAAAAGGCTGAGGAATGTCATTTCTCAATGCATACGTTGCTATCCTGAACAAAATGAGTTTCATTAGTAAAGGGGAAAAAAGGTGAATGGATATTTTATAGGGATATTTTATTAAAGTCCACATACTCTAATTTTATCCTTTTCCTTTGTGATTAAATTTATTGTCAAATGGATTAACACCATACCCAAAAGCTTTTCAAAGAGGGTCCTAAAGCTTTTTGGAATTAATTAAAGCGACTTAGACTTGTACCATATTTTTATAGGCTTTTTTTTTTTCTTAGAACAGTTTTAGGTTTACAGCAAAATTAAACAGAAAGTACAGAGTTCCCATACCTCTCTGCCACCACACACAGCCCCTCTCCCAGCACCAACATTCTCTGTCCTGCTCCAGAATGGTACGTTCCTTACAATTGATGAACAAACATTAACACACTGTAATCAATCAAATCTACAGTTTACATAGTGTTTACTCTTGGCGTTGTGTATTTTAGGGGTTTTCATAAATGATAATGACATGTACCCACAACTATAGTATCATAGGGTATAGTTCCCCTGCCCTAAAAATCTCCCATAGTCTTATTCATCACTCCTCCCCACCAAATCTCTGAAAATCCCTAACATTTTTACTGTCTCCAGTTTTGCCTTTTCCAAAATGTCATATTGTTGAAATTATATATATGTGATATTATAAATTATATATATTATATATGTAATATCAGTTTGGTTTCTTTAACTTAGTAAGATGCATTTAAATTTCTTCTATGTTTTTATGACTTGATAGTGCATTTCTTTTTAATGCTGACTCATATTCCATTGTTTGGATGTACCACAGTTTATTTATCCATTCACCTACTGAGGGACACCTTGGTTGCTTCCAAGTTTTGGCAATTATGAATTAACAGCAAAGTTTTGACTGCTATAAACCATTCATGTCCACGTTACCAAATAGCACAATTATCTGATTGTATGGTAAGAACATATTTAGTTTTGTGAAAAATTACCAAATTGCTGTATTATATTTTAAATCTAACTTTAGGGGATTATGAGTTATACTGCCTGATATTCATACAGAGATTAAAGTAAACTTCATATCTAATCACTGGGTGGAAATTTCTTGAGTTACTTGAAAATCCAAATTAAGTTGTTCCAGTTTAAGCTACAGTCTCATGATTCAGGAACTGTCTAAGCATTTCCACATATTTTATGTAAAGAGTTAGATGTATCACCTCAACATATCATATACAGGGAAGTCATATTGAGACACAATTAGGCTACAATTTTTCCCAGCTTTCATTTTTAAATAATATTGATATACAACACCTAATTATATATTCCTCAGTGGTATCTTATTTTCGATCACCCTGAAATTTTGCATTACAAATAAAGTATTTCATTGAATGACATAAGTAAAGGAAAATAATATATCATTAAGGAAATATGAAATAAAAATTGCACATGTATAGGTTACATGGGTTATTTCTCACTGTTGTTAGAATGGAATTGAATGCATTTGATTAATCAAATGCATTATTGTGTGGGGGGTCCATGCACAGTCAAATTGTGTGTCAGCAAAATACATGCTGTTTAGAAATGACCATGTTCACTGGTGCATGCCTGTGCATGTGTCAAGATGCAAAGTAAGGACTAGTGTTGAAATATAGCAGAAATATTTATGACTGCTTTGCTTGTACTTTCCTATCTCATTCCAGTGCTGTCATGTGGGAGATTATGAAACTACAATGGCCTTTTAAAATACTGAAATATTCAGTTTAGTTACAGGGTCAAACTTTTAATATTCTCTGTTGGAAGTTAAAAGACATGATTTCTTTCTTAGCAGTAATTTGGGATTTTTACATTGATTTTCATTTATTTTTTAAATTTTTAATATATTATCAGTTTAAATAATGAGAATGATATTTCCTACCCAACCCAATTCAATCTCACTGGTAGAAACAAATACTCTTAACAGGTTGTGATGAATTGTACCAGTGTTTTCTGTACATCCGTACAGATATATTTACATATACTCAGGTGTTTTTTTAACATGAATTGTCTCAGCCTATATAACATTCTGTGATTTGAAACCTTGGATTGAAAATGTATTATGGAGGTCTTTGTGTTTTATGACCAATGCTTTATATAAATGTGCAATTTCTATATATATGAATTTATTGTGATTTATGTGTGCATTTTCTATAAACGCACATGATGTTGACATCAATTTAATTTACTATATATCTTTATACCAATATTTATTTTTATAGGTACTTAACATTTAGTCAGAAAAATGCTCAGAACTGTAATCATTAATCAAAACATATATGTGTTTTAAAATTTCATGGATAACATCAAATTAGCTTGTACAATGATTTCATTGAATCTTAACCACTAAATGAGGAAAAATAAACCTTCCATACACCTTCTACGCATTCTAGGTTAACTGGATATTGTTAACATTATTATTTTTGTTAATTTCACAAGTAGGCTATCATCTTTAAATTATATTTCAATTTCTATTTTCATAATTATTATTGATTTTTGAGCATCATTATTTTTATTTAATTTTGTTTTTTGTGAGTTGATTACTCATTTCTTTGTTCATAGAACAGTTAATTTTTTTTTTTTACTTTTTCATACTGCTTCTATAATGAATATTAGCCATTACCTGAGGTTGTGGTTTTGTCAGAAAAACTTTTATATAGTATCTTTCCATAAGAAAAAAACATGGTTTATATTTCAATTTAAAAATACTATACTAATATAAGAGGAGACACTACAGTTGGGTGTATATTTTCAAGTGATTGATTCATAAAACAAATATTCACCATCATTTTTATGCAAAACCCATAGTGCTATAGGTTACAGGTAATAATGAGAAAGGCATGGCCCTTAATTTCAGGGAGATCTTGGTGTCATGAGGAAAACAGAAAATTAAACAATATTAACCTACAGACACCAAGTAGAAGATTGAGGGATTGTAATGAGAATACTCAGAGAAGGCACTCACTGGACCTAAGATATGGGCAATTAAAAGATGTATATGACCAACTGGGAGAAGAAACTCAATGATTAGGTTAAAAGGAAATGTATAATTTTCAGTAACTTCAATGATCTATTTCATAGTTACTTTGTGATACAAATAACTTTAGAAGGTATTATTAGAAAAATACCTTTATTCAGAAAAAAAGTCTTTTTAAAGTCTTAGCATCACAAAGCCACCTTATCACAGACTTACCAGTCTCCACACTTATAAACGCATCTCCTGAATTACTACCACTGAGGAGCTAACACTTCAGACTCTTATAAAGGAAAATTAAATAAATTCTTAGAGAATTGGAGATGGACTCATGATATCATATAAACTAAAGGAGTTTGTACATTCTTTAACTTGTGAATATGTACGAAGAAATCTATATAACAACTTCTCAAATCCATAGCAGTTAATTATGTGAAGAACAGAACTGAATATTGTCCATCTTGATAATTTGAGATAGAGCTATGATATTATTTGATATTCTACAGATGCTGAGTTTCAGTACACGTATAGTGCTGATAAAATAAATTATTACTGAAGAAGAAAATAATTTAGCTTTAATTAATTTAAAAAATAAGCACAAAATAGATAATAACTCCTAATATCATCTTTCCCCCTAAGAACTACAATCTGCAATCTATGGGCACAGGTACAGTAAAAATAGAGCAGAGTTGCATGAATAGGTGTTGACATAAGGTGGGGAAGTCAATCAAATCCAATATTCAAACCTCATGTGCATTACTCATATTTCTTTTTCTGAGAAAAATATGACATTTTTGGCAAGACATAGAATAATCTGTTTGCTCCTTCTGGTCCTGTACTAAACTGAACAGTAAGTGATTTAAATATGAGATCTCTGTTTACAAGAATTTAGAGGATTAAAACTAACTCAATCCAGGCAATTTATTAAGCAAGGGTCATAATTTCTGAAGGAGAAATAAATGCAAGTTATAGATAAACTTAGATAAACTCACTTCATCTCCATACATCATCTTTAGGAAACAAACATTTGAAATCTTTGGGGGATTGTAATTTATGTAACAATCATAAAACTTTGACTTGGCTTCTTCCTAAAATGTCTTTGAAGATAGAGATCTGAATTAATTAACTAGGTAAAAGTATGACTCAAATAACATTTAAATCAGCTCCTCCATCTTCCTCAAAACTTTGATTGAACAATTTTTCTCTCTCTGTCTGAAAGATTAACTGTGCTTAATATCTCCTGGCAAATTAGTCATCACACTTTTGTTGGATTTGGGTTTTATTTTTGTCTTTCAGGTACATAAATCACACAGCTTATTAGCTGGAGAAGCCTTTCATGTCTTTAATGAACTCCAAGTTTGAAAACTCTGAAAATGAATCAGATCAGCAGGCCTACTTCTGAAGAGTTTTAAAATATTCCCTAGTAAGGAAGATAAGTCAAAAAGATGGTCATTTGGCAATGCTGCCTTCAGAGAAATACGCCTTGCTGAAAAATGTGTGCCTTAGTACTTGGGAATGTGTTTGATAAATAGTCTGCCTTCATCAAAGATGTACCTTATGTCTGCTGTCATGTCTAGAATTTGAAAACAGAAGTTGATAGCTTGCCAAATATTCGCCATCATATTTCTTCGGGTGTCATTAAATTACTATAATTGAAATCACTTACTTTACATATATACATACAAATTTTAAGTTATTTAGATGAACATTTGAGTTAAGTTTATAATTTATATTTTATAAATATAAAATATAAAATACTTCGTATACCTCATTCAGTTCATTTTAAAACTAAGATTAGGATATTATATTAGTCTTTCACATATTTTCTACGCATTTTTTAAAATGAAGATTGAATAATAGAACTTTTATTTATTTATATTTTTTTTTGGGGGGGTATAATAGAACTTTTAAACTTAGAAAACATCAGTAATAATCTAGTACCATTCCTGAACTCTGGCATTTGGACCTAAGTGCCTATGGGGTACCAAGAGTATGAACACGACCAAGAAGATGGATACATCAGCCTGGTTTTAATCACAGAACTGGCTCTGCCTACATCAAGCATTTCCATGACAAACATCAAGCTAACAAGCAAAACAGAGAAACAAAGCTTAAAAAGCTGAAAGAGATGGAGTCCAGTGAGTTTCCAACTGGCTATAGGAGGGAATCATGCTGGGAAATTTTTAAAGTACTCAGGCCTGGTTGCCCACCTCCAGAGGCTCAAATTGGGTTGACCCTGGTTATAGAGCAAACATTTGTGTGCTTTTCGGATCAAAAGATGTTTGTAATAGGTAGCTGAGGTTAAGTACTGATCTCATCCGAATTTCCTTATTTTTTAAGTAGGACCAGTGACGTTTCAGCAGACAACAGAAAGTCACATACATAATTATTTAAAAAAAGAAAATCTGTGTTCACACATCCACACTAATTGAAATAAAATGAGTTAAAAATTAAAACTAATTGAAATTTGAGATCTTATAAGCTGGAAAATGGGATCAGATAATGTAAAGGACCTAGCCAGTAATAAATCTGACAGAAGTCAGAAAGAAAGAAGACACCTGATAATAGCCATCTGGGAAAATTTCACATATAGTAATTTACGGCAACCTCCTCTATTAGGTTTATTTCATTATCACTCTGTCTTTTCTTTATCTCCATTTCTGGAACACAAGGGCTACTGGAAATTTTTTAAAATTATGGCAGCTCTATCTCTAAATGTGAGAAGTAGGACAGGCTGTTAAAGCAAAGACCTCAGCCTGTTCTCCCAGATTGGTTAAACACATGTCCTTCTTAGGAGCAGAGTAGGGTAGATGCTCAGGAGCCTCACATAGATTTTGTTGCTATCAAATAGTAGTACTAAATCTGCTTACTACTCTCTTTCACACACACACACACACACACACACACACACACACACACACATAGGCAGCTTGGATGATTGCCACACTTTTCTGTGGAATAAAAGGGGTTTCAACTCTGAGTTCTTCTGATATCAATGGTCTATGGCTCCTGGTTCCTGGAAGATTAGGCTGATGTTTGGAATACAGCAGGTCTCCTCAAACATTAATGTGAATAAGAATCACACAGGGAGCTTGTTACAGTGCAAATATTGACTCAGTACTTGATGGAGGCTGAGATTTATATTTCTAACAAAATCTCAAGTGATGCCAATACTACCATATTGTGGATCCACACATCCTTGGGCTTTTATTATCATCCTCAAGACTTTTCTTGAAAATGTTTCTTCAAACATTCATGTGCAATAATTAAGTGATGGCTCCTATCATAGTCTTATTATGCTCATGGGTTATGATAGGCATTGTACAATCTAACACTCAGTCAGTGGTTGCTGGTGATGAGGTAAAACTGGTTAATCTAACCCACAATGAATAATATGCTGCCAGGGGACAGACACAGAGGAAAGGTGAGCATATCAGCATCTGCTCTGACATGGCCCTTAAATACCTGCTAGATTTCTCTAGGGTGTCAGAGTAGAGGCTATCCTCTAGACTGTAGGGATAGGTGAAACCTGATCTGTGGAAGTGTTCCCAGCATAGAGACTGCAGGTTGAGCCTGTGCCAGGTATGGTGGCATAGGCCACATTGGTCACTGTGACTAGGCTGGGTATCTGTTTCATGTCTTTCATTGGTCATCTCTTGGACCTTTCCACCATCAGAGGACATACTGGGTGTTAGTTTGAAGGAAACACTGGGAGCTGCTTCTCATGTACTTAGGGATCTCCCTCTTTCAAGCTTAAATCAAATTGAAAATGAGGAAAACGTGGCAGAAGTGGAAGATTCAGGAAGATGCATCTTTGAATTGCTATGGGCCATAGTGTGGCCAGCATCTTCAAGGATAAACTTGAGGGCTAAAGGAATAAATGTGGAAGTTGCTATAGCAACCCTATGAATTGGGGCCTGCGTTGCGGCAGGCATCTGGCCTAGAGGCTGGGGGATGAACCTCCAGTGCACCAGAAAAGGAACATAGGGGCAAAGGGCAGACAAATATCCAGATGATACCTGGGACCAATTATGGTCACTCTATTCAATAGAGGACACAGTGTGTATTTTTAAGTCAATGCAGCTCTCCTTCCTGGGCCATGGTTGGTTGAGGCAGCTCCAAGAAATCAGTTTCTCTCTCTTCATCCAGCTGAGGTGATGGGCAACATACAGGAAAGGGGGAAGTGGTTGTATCTTTCACGGAACAGCTTCCATATTGGTCTCAAAAAGGGGGAAGTTTGATGAGGGGAAACCTAGAATAGATGCCACCAGCCCTCTCTCACCAGAATCACTGGGTATGCTCTGGGATCTGGGAAGTGGGTAGGGGAAGAACTAGGGTCTTCCAGGGCCTCAGAAAGAACAGGTGTTGAATTATTTACACAGTCTAGGATGGTTTTCAGTTCTACTCTTCATCTTCTCAATGCAATAAGGACAATAATCAATATTGCCTGGGGATATCTTCAAATTACACCTCTACCTTAAGGCAGTCTCTCCAAGGAAACAGTGATGGGAGAAAGAAGCCAAGGTCACCCACTCCTGGAGAGGGAGTTTAATCCTCTTTGCTTTCTAACTTCTAACCCAGAAGGTCTTTGAAAAACATCAAGACATTATTAGCTATACACACAGAATAGAAATACTCATTTAATGGCTTAGAGATCTATGTACCAAATATCCAAGTAAAGAGAATAGGCTTTATGTTTAGAAACATATTATATTTTCTGAAATGAAATACATCATGGGAAGCAGATCCTCCTTTTTTACTTGTTATGTAACATGAGCTTCCATATGTTCTTACGTTTCCTCTCATAGACCTTAGTCATTGATATTATACTTCATACTTTATAATAATAATACTTAGTAACAATAGTACCCATTACTTTTACCAGGACTGAAGAATTCAAAAGAAAGGATGATGTGTTGCTCTTTATCTGTGTAGAAAAGTGGGATTGTATTCATAGAACAAGTAACTGATAAGAACCAGATCATAAACAGTATGCAAAAATTGGTGCATTATATGTTAACGGGTAAAGAATAACTGTTTCGTATGAGTCAGAGTTTGTAGAAGAATTTTTCTATATTTTGTGTTTTTATTTATATGATCTCGGCTCTCTTTTTATTCCCCTTCACTGTTTATAATGAAAACATTACCTCCTACAGTATGGTTAGTAAGATTTTAAGTGTGACCAATGAAAAAAAAATTATACTTATAAAATGTTGAATTTACAATTTAATATTTAGATTTGATTATAATATCTGTTAATATCCTCAATAACAATAAAGTTTGAATCATATAAAATTGTCATTATTGTAAGTCAAAATGCCTGAATATATTAATAACTTTTAATTACAAATTCCAAAAGAAGACTTCAGGAAAATGGGATCAGCCTGTTTGGTTAGCAAATAAAATTGTCACTTTGTAATCTATTTTACTTTAAATACATATTGATATTTCTTATGCAAATTGTCCCTGAAAAAGACCTTAATGAAATTCAGTTCCTGTATTTTCCTCTGTAGGACATTAGAGGAAAATGACCTTGTTTACTCTATACCAAATAAAAATGCTAACAAAATACTTTACATACCAACTGTCAATAAACAAATCATGCATATGTCCTTTATTTGTGCCCCTCTTGCTCTTCTTTCCACAGATTCTAGGGATTTTATATGAGTCTTGGAGGACTCATACTTGGGGATTTTGGAGCATGACCTTGCCAGAAAGTCCTGGAGAGCTGGTAAGAGGTATGGGTTGTAGAAAAGGTGGAAACATACAATCAGTAACCCTCTAGAATTTGCCCCAAGGACCTGAGAGGTTCCTTGGGTACTAAAAATAAAACCTTGATATTTTTGTAAACCTAGGTTAAGTCCCCAGGACACTGTCCAGTATTTGGCCCCTGTATACTTTTTCTTATTATTCTTGAAAGTTTTCAACGTTCTAAATAAAATATTTTTCTTACAACATTTAAGGGAATTTAAACTCTTGTCCATGCATGATAATTTTCGTTTCTAATATTTTCATTTGAATATATTACTTTTATGTTCCTTGTCATTTATATTTATTTTTTGTAACCATGATGATTCACCCTGAGAATTTTTTATAGTTTGATAACGACAGATCAGAATTATTAAGGGCAGCTGACACTTACTCATAATCCTAACAACCACTAAGGTGTGTCCTTATTAGACTCTAATACTCATACTGTTGTGTTTTATTACCCAAGTAGTGAAGTAAAAAATTAGTGCATAACACAATTGGATAGCCTCATTGGTTTTATGTAGTGAATTGCTCTGAAGATGAACATTACAACGCTCAGGACATTCTTGTTCTATTTTTGGAAAAAATATGTTCAAAAAGGGACAAATACCAATTTAGTGACTAAATGAGGAGAAAATGTTCTGAAAGCAGGACTAGAGTTAAGTGAGTTACGAGACTCCTTATTATGTCCTAAGTTGTCACATTTTGCCAGCATTGGAGATGAAATGAATACAACAATTGATAAGAAGAATAGTAATTCTCAGAAACAAAGTTTTAGAATTGGGCATTGCCTCCTCTCAGTGCATTCAATAAATAAATATTTCTTGGGAGCTGAGTTTATAGTGGGTCAGACTGGCACTTAGGGCACACACACACAAAAAAAGAGTTATTTCTAGCCAAAAAGAGTTGAGCTGAGTGGTTAGTCTTGCTGGAACAGGTACTCTACTAGGCTCATTTGTACAGGGAATGGCCAACTGTGGTGTGATCACAGGTAAAGGATCACTATGCCAGGCAAGCTGAAGGAAAGTATTGAGGCTACGGACAGAAAGCAGTATTTGAGTAGAACCTGGAAAGCTCTATAGACATTTTGGCAGAATGCACCATCGTCATGTCGCTATACAGAAGGAGCCATATGCACAAATACAGGGATGAGGGATGGCAGGCTGTGTGTAAAAGTGTGCAGTGAGATGGGTGAGTGGCTGAAGATGAGGCAACTACTGGAGGTATTTTTTTTTTTTTAATTTATGATAGTCACAGAGAGAGAGAGAGAGAGAAAGAGAGAGAGAGAGAGGCAGAGACACAGGCAGAGGGAGAAGCAGGCTTCATGCACCGGGAGCCCGATGTGGGATTCGATTCCGGGTCTCCAGGATCGCGCCCTGGGCCAAAGGCAGGCTCCAAACCGCTGCGCCACCCAGGGATCCCTACTGGAGGTATTTACACAGGTATTGCGACATTTGCATGCATTATCTCCTTTAATTCTAACAATTATCCTACGAAATAGGTGTTATTTTTACCTCCATTTTGCAATAAGGGAAACAGTCTGAAATGCTTCACATGCCCCCAGTGATGAAATTGTGGAGTTTGAATTCATACTCCCAGGTACCGGGGTTCTTACACACTAAGTCGAAACATGAAAGTCCTTGTACAACAATTAGGTAAGCAGATTCTGCTTCATCCTGTCACAGATCAGCAAACTGGCTCAATTTATTACATATGGTCCCTCATTGGCAAATTCGATTTGTAAATTTCCTTCTTCCTCCCTCTGCTTCTTCTTCCCTTTAATACTATAAAAAAACATTCTTAGGTCATAGGATGTACACTAGGCTATCAGCTACATTTGAGTAGGGCCTGTACTTTGCCAAGGGTAGTCTGGGAGAATTTTGAGTGAGGAGAGGGAAGATACAGATTCACTTGCTAAACATGCAATTATGGCTAGAATATGAAAGGATATATTATATGAGGACAGGAATCTGATATGAACTAAACGTTAAGCCTCCTACACAGACATTACTGATCAAACACTGTGAGGACAAGAACAGTGATAATGGAGAGAAAGTGGAATCAGGAGCACTTAATAGTTCATTATTTCCAGAACTTGAATAAGAGGGAAAACATGGTCATCACTCATAAATTTCTGGGCTGGACACATGGGCATATGAAGAAAGCATAGGAGAGATTCAGCTCTCCAAATATTGCAATCCTGACTTTATCCTCGCAAATTTATAAAGTCTTCTACAGAACAGAGTTTGGTTTACCGAATTTTCTTTGACCCCAGAATTTGGCATAGATTCTGAAAGACAGTTGTATTTACTAGAAAGTCTTGTAAATCATATGTGAGTGAATGAGTGAGTGAGTGTTTTCTTCCTTAAGTGGAGAAATAGTAAATTATTATTCTGAAAAAGACTTACCAAAAATGAAAACTGCAAAATATGGGGTGATTGCATAAATGTCACTTATCTAACCTATGCCCCGGAATCTTTAGTATAAAAATGAACTTAAGTATAAAAAAGGAAAACACACTGGAGGTTAGCTCAAAATGACAATTTTAAATTGGTGAACTACTTAGAAAGAGCGCTGCATGGCAGTCTTTTCTAGTCCACATTGACATCAGCTTAAAAGCTGATTAAAGAGCGTAGGGGAGAGCTGACTCTGAGTTAGGAAAAGGAGTAGGAAAAATAGAAGACCACACCGTACCTATCACAGCCCTCCTTTATGTTGGCAGGGCAGGTGGGAAGAGATTTGAATGAACATGAATTCAATGACCAGAGATCATGTCAACATTTTAATTTATTCCACAAATACTCAAATACATTAACACAATACAAATACAATATACAAAATATACAAATATACAAATATACAAAATACAAATACATGTCAATCATGTCAACATTTTAATTTATTCCACATATGCTCAAATACATTAACACAATACAAATACAATATACAAAATATACAAATATACAAATACATTAACCTCATACATATAAACATAAACTCTAAAAATTTATTAAAACTTACCTCAGTCTTTGAGATAACAAAATGAACTTTTTAAAAAATGAAATACTTCCTATCTGCAGTGTGCATTTTTATTTTTCATCGTGTCCATGGATGTGGGAGTCATTGATTGTGTTTAATATTCAGATTCTCTAACAATTCTCTATGATAACTAATCATGCTTTAAATACAAAATCATTAAAAACGTGGTGATGCTTATTATAAACTTCTGAGACTAGTTGCTTTTAATTTCCATATCTGTTGAGTTAGATTAATTTTTCCATGATTTCTGGTTTGACACATAATGACTAATTTCTGGATCCACATAACAAGAATTAATTGAGATCCTGCCAACAGTTAGTCACTATTCTGTGTGGGGGTGTTGCAGCTTTAAATAAGATAGATAAGAACTCTGATCTCACGGATTTTACAGGCTAGCCCCATTCTGTCCAATACAGTAGTCAGTAGTCACATGTGGCTATTCATATTTAAATTAATTTAAACTAAAGAAAATTAAAAATTCAGTTCCTTAGTCATGCCATGTTCCAAGTGCTCAACAGTCACAGGTAGCAGGTGACTATCATATTGGAGGATGAAAATTTATAAAACATTTTGTTCATCATAGAATATTCTACGGAGTCATGCTGTTTTAGGGTAACCTGGAAAAGTCCATTTTAAATTATATTATTTCATGTTAAATTATATACCATATGGAAATTTTTTTCAACAGTTTGTGAAAGCTGGGTAGGGATAAATTAATCAAACTGACAATGATTCGCTTTTAAATTACTGCCTTTTAAATTATTTAGCATAGACATAAATCTTAGTTCTATTATGACTATATCTGCAGCATTGGGCAACCCACATAACTTTTCCATGCTTTAGTTCTTACAGGGTTATGATGAGGATGGAATCAAATTACATAAAAAGTATTGAGAACAATTATCAGTAAGTTTTAGTGACTATTTTTATTATTGTTGCTATTAGACACTCACCCTTCATTTTATCAATTAGCTCCAAAATAGATTTGCTTTACTTTTTCTCCTATATATTCTAGTTTTCAATTTTTAAATATTTTCCAAATATAGAACCTGTGAATACAATTCATAAAAGTGGCATTTCACCTATTAAATTGAGATATAAATTAGGAGTTCCTATCTTTTATCTCAGTTAAAAAATTTAATAGAAATTTTATTTGAAGAAACTTCTTGGTTATCACGCAGTTGTAATAAATAATATGGAGATACCTTATATCCTTTACCCAGTTCCTCCCAAAGGTAACATCTTGCAAAAGCAGATTACAGTATCATAACAATACAGTCAAGATACAGAACATTTCTCTTCCCACAGGATCCCTTTTCTATAGCTACATCTATTTCCCTTCTGCCACATACTATCATTAATCCTTCTTGACCCCTGATCTATTCTACATTTCTATAATTTTGTTACAACCAGAATATTATTTTTTTTTAAAAAAAGTTGGGATCCCTGGATGGCTTAGTGGTTTAGTGCCTGCCTTCAGCCCAGGACGTGATCCTGGAGTCCCAGGATAGAGTCCGACATCAGGCTCCCTCCAGGGAGCCTGCTTCTCTCTCTCTGTGTCTCTGCCATTCTCTCCCCCACCCCCTCTCTCTGTCTTTCATGAATAAATAAATAAAATATTTTAAAAAATAAAAATAAAAAAATGTTATATAAGTGAAATCATAGAGTCTGTAACATTTTAGATTGGCGTATTAACAACATAATTCTCTAGAGATTAATCCAAGTTGTGGGTTATACCAATAGTCCATTTCTTTTTATTACTGTGAAGTAGTCCATGATGGATATACCACAATTTATTTAACCATTTCTCCAGTGAAGGACATCTCAGCTCTATCAAGTTTTGGTTATTCTCAATAAAGATGCCGTAAACATTGATGTACATGTTTTTGTGTGAACATAAGTCTTTATTTCTCTAGGTTAAGTACTCAGAGATGAAATTAATGACTTATATGATAGTTGTATGATTAGTTTTTTTTTAAATACTAAACTGTATTCCAGAGTGGGTGTATAGTTTAATATTTCCATCAATAATATATGAGTGATCTCATTTCTTTGTATTCTCACTTTATGTTGCCATATACACACAGACATGTGTATATATATATATATATATATATATATATATTAGTTTTATTCACTCCAATGTTTTAAAGATTTATTTATTTGTTTATTTATTATTCATGATAGAGAGAGAGAGAGAGAGAGAGAGAGAGGCAGAGACACAGGCAGAGGGAGAAGCAGGCCCAATGCCGGGAGCCCGACGCGGGACTCGATTCCGGGACTCCAGGATCACACCCTGGGCCAAAGGCAGGTGCTAAACCGCTGAGCCACCCAGGGATCCCTATTCATTCCAATTATTGTTTAGAAATAATTAAATGTAGTTTTAAAAATTGTATTCATTCTCCTAAGGGCTAATGATGTTGAACAACACTTCACGTGCTTGTTTGGCATCTGTATATCTCAACTTGCTGCTTTTTTAAAATCCTGCTTTTGCACAGTCTATAAGCCACGTAATTTTACCAGTTTGAGTAAAGCAGAGAAACATGACCTCACTTTATGTCCCTCACTGCTTATAATATAATTTTCTTAAATTTTTCATCTCTATATATTCAAAACCAAGTAAGACAGTGTTATAATTTTGCTTCAGTCATCAAACATGATTTAGAATGCTCAAGAAGAGAAGGGAGCCTATTGCCTTTACTCATATTTTTGCTTATTATGTTCTCTCTGCTTTCCTAGTGTTTCAAGATTCCTTCTGTTATCTTCTCTTTCCTGTTTAGAGATTCTTTTTTTTTGCCATTTATTAAAGTGGATCTAGGGATCACAAACTGTCTTTGTTTTCCTTCATCAGAGAATTTCTTGACTTCTCCTTTCTTTCTCAAAGGGTATTTTTGTTGGGTATGAGATTCATTCTTTTAGCACTTAAAAGGTGTGAGCCAATCCAGCTGGTCTCCATCGTTTCTGATGAGATATCCATTGTCATTCAAATTATTTTTTCCTTTATAGGTACCATTTTTCTCTTGCTGCTTTCAAGATTTTTTTGTTCCTTTTTTTTCTGAAGTTGGTGTATATTCCTTTGGTTTTATTCTGTTTGAAGATTACTTGGCTTCTTAAGTCTACAGTTTATGTCTCTTTAAACAAATGGGAAGTCTTCAGCTATTATCTGTTCAAATAATTTTCTAATTTTTCTCTCTTTTTCTTTCATTTTCAGACTGATGAGCAGTGTTAGATCTTTCTAAAAAGTCTCTCCAGTCTCTTAGGCTCTATGGTTTGTTTGTTTTCCCAGACCGCTTTTTTTTCCTCTGGTATTCATTATGACTAATTACTGTTCAATTTTACACTTCTTTGCTTCTTTCCACCACGGAAAGAAATGTGAGGTATGGTCAATAGTACTTGCTTGGAGTAGAACAAAAAACTTCTGTCCAGGAAAGGTTACCCCTTTCCTGGTCCTTTAACTAGTAAGAGCAGCCCTGAGTTGGAGAATTTTGTCTTTGTGCCCGCTAGCTGCCAGCTTCCCAACTCCAGGTCCGAGACATAAAATGCAGAAAGTTCATAACTGCATCACTGTCACTCCTCCAGTCCCAAGGCCCTGGCTGACCTGCCTCTTCTCTACAACTTTCAGAACCTTATGTTTGTTTTACACACAATGCCCAAGAATTTTAGTTACAATTATTGAGTAGAATAAAGAAAAGTCCATGTACTCCATTTTGCTGGAAGATAAAGTCTCCACACTTTTTTTTTAATGTTTGGTTTATTTATTTGAGAAAGAGAGATAGGGCATGAGCAGGGAGGGAGGAGAGAGGCAGAGGGAGAAGCAGACTCTCCGTTGAATAGGCAGACTGACATGGGGCTCAATCCCGGGATCCGGAGATCATGACCTGAGCCGAAGGTGGACGCTAACTGTCTGAGCCACCCATGTACCTCACTCATGCTCTCGATAAAGCAACTCTATGTATCATTCTTTAAATTATCCAAATCTTAAAAATTTTCTATTTTTTTCTAATTCAAATTGTCAAAAGAAAGTGAATAAATTATTTCTCCCATGAAAATCATAGCTTTATTAAATGAATGTTCAGATAAGATGTTCAAGGTTGAAAATCAACAAGACAACTATGCTACGGATGTTTTATTTCTCAATTAATTTCCATACTACAGGGGAGAAATACCTCTATAGAATATGCCAACAATATTGGCATATTAATACTGGCAATTTTAACATATTGGTTAAATACTTACCCAACAAAATGTAGTTGTTAGTTAAGGGTTTTTTTTTTTTTTTTAATGTTGATTTATTTGTTTTGGGAGAAGAAGACGAAGAGGGAGGGAGAAGAAGAGGAAGAGAAAGAATTCCAAGCAGTCTCCCTGCTGAGCATAGAGCCCATCTCGGGGCTCAATCTCAGGATCCTGAGATTATGTATGACCTGAGCAGAAATCAAGAGTCAGATGCTCAACCAACAGAGCCACCCAGGAGCCCCTTTAGTTATTTTTAATAGGAAATAATGAGAGTCAAGGGCCCCTAAGAGATGTTTCAGCATAACCTGTAGGATACTTCAGACTACACATGGCTCAATTTCTAAATTTCTGGTAAAGCCCAAAATGGGAATGGGGTAAGTGGAGCATAGTCCAAATCATCACTTTGAAAAAAAAGTTTCTTCAATCTACTAGGTCAGAAAAAATGAGAATCATTTTATTTTAATAGTCATCAAACATGGTATATCATAAACAGATTAAAACTGGACTGGTATATGAGAGTCCTATTCTTTGTAGTCCTAGATCTACAAGAAATTTGTTGTGTGATGATAGAGAAGTTATTTTTCTCTGAAACTCCTATCCTTATTTGTAAGATTTAAAAATTGAGCTTTACCTCAAAGATATTTCTATTGTGAATTTCTATATTAAATATGAGACACATCTAAGAACAGCGAGATATAACCGAAATAAATTTAGTGATCTATTTTTTATGACTTTGTTTTGTTTTAGGTATTGCATGTCAAACAACTTTTTCTTTAGGATATTTCACAATTTTATAGGCAAACTATGATTTTTTTCCTCAGACAGCATAATTTCTTATTCTTAAAATTATCTCTTCAGCAAATATCATATAATTTCTTCATGTGTGGAATTTTAAAAAAAGAGGCAAACCAGGAAAGATACTCTTAACTACAGAGAACAAATGGATGGTTACCAGAGGGGACATGAGTGGGTGATGGTGGAAATAGGTGATGGGGATCAAGGAGTGCACTTGTGATGAGCACAGTGCACTTACATGGAAGTGCTGAATTACTATATTGTACATGTGAAACTAATATTACACTGTAAGTTAACAAACTGGAATTTAAGTAAAAACTTTGAAAAAAAATAATCTTATTATAAAGTATCTTCCTCTTCCAGGCCATGTAAACTATAGTGTCAGTGTGGTTAATTAGGTTATGTGCAACTTTGAAAATTGACTTAAACACATCTCATGGCAAAGGCAAAACACAAAAAGATTTTTACTAAATGAATGTTTACTGTTACATTTGATTGATTTTCCAATTAGTAGGGCAAAGGTAAGTGTTTGAAGAATATACCTTTTGGGAGGGTTTACATGTCACTCACATATTTTATTTTTCTTAATAGTCTTGGGAAATGAGTTTCATAATGCAAATGAAGTGTGATATGATTTCCTTGACTGCTACTTCAGTAGATTTTGTATGTCCTTCCAAATGACTTTTGATTCTCTTCCTGTTTCTGTTTTTATCCCTTCCTTGAAAAGTACCAGTGGAAACAATTAGTCATCTGATGTCATTAGGTTTCAAAACATCCACATTAAGCTCTTGTAAACCTTTACAGAGTACAAAATCAATGTTGAGACTTTGTCAGGATTATTTTGTCTGCTTCTTTTAAGTGAGCTATTAAATGCACCTCAAATAATTCCAGTGCATGTGTGAAGGGGAAGAAAGTAAATCAAAGCCTGAGTATAGAGAGATGAGCATGATCATTAGTAAAACCCTAAGAGGAAGCTGGCATAAAAGGGTAAGTAATTTGAAAAGCAGACAAGCATGAAGATCTAATGATAAACATTCTGAAGATGTAAACAACTTGTTTAGAAAAAAAGTAAAGAAAGAAAGAAAAGGCACATGCCAAAAAATTAAAAAGCCTAGAAGCATAGATGGATTAATTGGATTCACGGAGAAAACGGAATCACACAGCTGTCATATTCAGTCAAGAGATAAAAATGTTGTTTGGATGTATGATAGGAAGAAAGGCATTAAAGCAATAGAAAGGCTCTGTTCATGTCAGCACAATCCTTTCAAATCACATGGCTGAGACATAATCGCACCAATTTAAAGCAAGTGCCAGTTACAACTTTGGAGAGTGACTATTTGGAGATCTCCATCACCCGTAGGTGACATATTCACAGCTTCTAGATAGGACATTATGTTGAGGGACGTATCATAAATAATAGCACTCCAACATGACTCAAATAATTCAACAGTATACGCCTACACATAAAGGAGATATTGTTCCCATTCAAGCAGGATACCAAATAATGGAGGGAAAGACAATGAAAGTGACAGAGCAATCATCTTACGGAAGTGAAACATACCCCAATTTGTGAAAGATAATCAAACCACATGAGCGAACCGAAAGAGCAGTACCAAGAACAGTTTCTCCTACCTGCTTTAACCTGCGGAAGGAAGCGCTCTGTGAGGTTGACACAAGGTTGAAGGATACAACCCCAGAATGACAAAATCCCTCCTTTCTTTGGCGTTAGTCTTGCTCAGCCTTTGGCATATTATTATGCTCCATTTATTTTCCTCCTGAGGCTTCACAATTTAGTAAGTGCTTTGTATACTGATTGTATATATATATATATATATATATATATATATATATTTTACCCTTAAGAGATGTGAAATAGAAATGCCTGGGTGGCTCAGTGGGTGGGCATCTGCCTTTGGCTCAAGGCGTGATCCCAGGGTTCTGGGATGGAGTCTCGCATCTCGCTCCCTGCAGAGAGCCTCCTTCTCCCTCTGCCTGTGTCTTTGCCTCTCTCTGTGTCTCTCATGAATAAATAAATAAAATCTTTTTTAAAAAAGAGATATTATGAAATATTCAATTTAATGGAGTGCAGGAAGTTAGATAACCCATCTGTCTTATCCTGGTTTTATACTCCCCAGTGATTCTGAATTTGCATTTTCCAGCCCTCCAAATCCTTTTTTTCCCTCCTCCTTCCATCCAACTACTTGTTCTGCACAGGATGAGAAACCTCAGTGATGGATCAAAGTTTTTCCATGCACCCTCATCCACATAAAACAGTCCTTTCCCTGCAGTCCTCTCAAGTGAGAGTTGTTCATTATCACTTTGTGCTAGTCAGAACACAGGCCTTCAAAAAAGATCACATCTTAATCACCAGAACCTATTAATATATTATGTTACACGATAAAAAAGAAGGGCTTTGCAGATATAGTTAATGTTAGGGTTTTTAAAATAGATTATTTTAGACTATTGACTTGGGTCCCAGTCTAATCACAAGAGGAAGCAGAAGAACCTCCTTGAGCTAGAATCAGAGTGATGCAGCAGGAAGGGGAGATGTGAAGCACACATTTACTCTATGCACTGTTTCTGGGGCAGATCACACGGAGAACAAGGGAGGAGATGTGGGTGGCTTCTAGGAGCAAACGCTGGCTCCAGCTGACAGCTAGCAAAGAAATAGAGATCTCAGTCCTTTGAGGACCTTAGTTCAACAAATACAAGAAAGTGACATTTGCCCAACCTCCTGCATGAACTTGGACGCAAAGTCATCCCCGGAGCCTCCAGAAGGGGGCACAACCCGGTCAGCATCTTGATTCTTTTTTTTTTTTTTTTTTAATTTTTATTTATTTATGATAGTCACAGAGAGAGAGAGAGAGAGAGAGGCAGAGACACAGGCAGAGGGAGAAGCAGGCTCCATGCAGGGAGCCCGACGTGGGACTCGATCCCAGGTCTCCAGGACCAGGCCCTGGGCTGAAGGTGGCACTAAACCGCTGAGCCACCAGGGCTGCCAGGGCCTCTCATATTTCTACATATGTTTGGCAACTTTTATTCTAGATTGTCTTTATAAGGATGTTTGTAGAACGATATTGGGGGATAGAGATAGTACCTCATCTGGGCAGAAGGCAGATTTGTGGGCACCTTAAAATAATAAAAATAATGTCTTTTTATCAGTTTCTTCCTAGGTCTTTTTTGCAATTAGGAAGTTTGCTAAACTTGGGGTTCCTAGCCATAAAACAGATATACTGTTACTCTGCAGCATTCATTGAGGATGCTTCACATCAACCCAGGAGACGGGCAGGAGAGAGGCAATAATATAACCATGAGGCTCATGCTATTATCTGTGCAATAAATAACGCGTAGTGAGTCTTCTGTCTTTGTCTTGTTTCTCCTGCTAGCATGCATGAGACAGGCTAACTTGTCAGCTTGTGAGAGCAATGTCTCAGAGCCTTTTCAGTTTTTGCTCACAACTGCTCTGTTTATCTACTCATTCTTATCACCATTTCACATTAACCATTCATCATTCCTCTCCAACTTATCCCACATTGGGCTACGTTTTCCTCAAAGCTGACCCTAAAAGAAGGATTTGAGTGCAAGTAGCTTGTTTTGACAATGACCCTATGAAGCGAAGTTTGGGATGGGAGGGAATGAGACAGGGGAGGGAAGGAAGACAAAGCAGGGTGCATCCATGAGAAGGTTACTTCCCTGGGCCACTGGGTGTCCTCTGGGAGACAGCAGAACCTGCCTCAGAATTACCTCGAGAGATGAAACAGATAACAGTTAATCTCAATCACTCCCATCTTTGGCTGAGGGTGGTTCTTTGGCATACTTGGAATTAGGAGAATGTCTGCAAATAGAGTGAGCACCGCAAATAGAGTGAGCACTCTCAGGTGAGAAGACAGAGTGGATTGCAGTATATTTGGGAATAAGGACCCTGAGAAGTTATGGGTGGGCACTGGCAGCGTCTGCTAAACCTACTCAAATTAATGATTGCAAGGTGTTTCATCCATGATTTTCTAATTGTATATGTTACCAGAGTCTATGTCTGGTTGCTTGGTTACACGGACCATGAATAGTTAAGGAAACATTCAAAAGAAGACCTTAACTGTTTTTACTATGGTAAAAAAAAAAAAAATTGCCTTGTGGTAATCACAGGTATATATTGGAAAGTGGAGCTGCTGAATCACAGGGGAGGCCACCATTCACATCCTAAAGATATTGCCACAGTTTTACAAAGTGGGTAGATTAATACATTGCATGAACTCTGCATGTGGTTCAAGGTAGTCCCACCTCCTTGACAACACCTGGTATTCTGAATCCCGTAAGGGGCCCTTCTGGGGGGGCCTATGCTAAAATCCAAAGGCAGTTGTCATCCTGAGCCCCTAATAAAACTGAGCATCTTCTCCTAAATTCACTGACCATTTGGAATTCTTTTTTGAGAATGTGGCTGTTTGAGATATGAAGCATTTGTTTGTCTATTTTCTTATTGATGTGCAAGAATTCTTTTCATAGGAGTGTGAAATTGTGAAGGTAGAGATAGGTTAGACCTCAGATGGTTTCTTACAAATGATGGAAAACGGACTTTCAGAATTGAGAACAGATTTGAGAACCAAAAGCAAACATTTGCAGACTTAATAAATGTAGAATAACCAGTGAGAATATAAATAAGCATGAATGAAAATCGAATTACTTAAAATAAAATATCTTGAAATAATTAATTGAATACAGGGGAAATGACAAACTTTACAAATCTTAATGAATATATATATATAAAACATAAAGATATTTTATGCCACCTGTTTGCAGAATTCAACAAATGGAAGAGAAAAGGTATTATTCAGAAATCTAATACATGAAAAATTCCCTGGAGTGTAGGAATAACTTAATTTTGAGAAAATATGTGCATTTCGTATTCCAGGAGAATTTAATATAGAACAATTACATCAACTATATTTTCAGTTATTTATCCTCTAGGAAAAAGAATCAAATCTTCAAGGATTCAAATATCAAAAACACATCATCCACAAGAGGAAGAAGGTAAGCTAGCCTCAAACTCACCACAGTAGTCAGCCACAGTAATCCCAGTGCAAAATGAGAGCAGAGTAATACCAAAGTTCTAAAGGACTGAATGTGTGATCCAATAATGTTACCACAGCAAGGTCCCCCCATTATATTTAAAAGCAATCAGCTATTACTGTCAATTGCCTGAGAACTTAGAAATGTGACAATTATGATCTCTTCTTTTAAAATGAATTATTAACAACAAATAAGCTCCTCAAAAAATAAATAGAATTAAATAATTCATTAACAGAGAAGATGTGTGCATACAAGATATAATGAGCATTATATATTAGAAAAATAAGAATAAACAACTAAGGGAATTATCATGACAGATTATAGATACTATAAAGTTTGACAAACTATGAATAATGATATACTAACCCTGCCAGTGAGAGAAGTGAAATGTTGTGTAGGAGTGCAGACTTCATCATGCATGGCAAGAGGTCTATTTGTAGTACTCCTAAAATTGAAGCATAAGCATGCATTTACAAATCCATGTTATTCCAGCCTCCTAATATTTTTGCATACTCTAAACAGAGGGGAAGCTTAGAAACAAAAATTTCTTGTATCAGTAAAACATTTATCTGGAATTGCAGCAATCCTTTGAGCTCTAAAGGAATCAGTTCATTTTTATTTTCCTCTAAATAGAAGTAATACAGATCCAGTATTTAACTATATATATATATATATATACATATATATATGTATAAATAATTTATACTATATATGTAAATTTTGCCTTGGGAATATTTATTGTAATTTACTTAGGAAGTTTTAGTTATGGGCCTTTACACTACCACCAAAAAACAGGAATTGGGGGATGAGAGGGAAATAAGTCTTAGAAATTACATAGCTGCAAAAAACTGAGGTACACGAGTTAAAGTGAGTAAAGTGATCCACAAACAACGTCTAAATGCTCCTATATATTACCAGAACATGTACATATTTCTCTTTTATTTACTCAGTACAAGCCATGATGAATTTCTATAAACTATGCTTACACATTTCAATATACATTTTAGTACAAATGTCATAAGTGCTTATAATTCTTATTTGTATTAAATTATTTTTCCTTTACAAACAAACTTGTTAAATGTCCACATGGCTCTGGAGACTGATTCCAGTTCACTTCCTATCAGGCAACACTGATGAATGTTGCTTGAGAAACTTGCCAGTGGGAGGTACATTAAGTGGAAGATATCTGTGACAAAGTACTAGCAGCATCAGCAAAAGATTAATGCTGAAGCTGTGGAATAAAAGAGATATGAAGCCAAAGCCCTGAAGAAGCAGTGGGCAGGAAGCAGCATGCTGGACAGTAAAGTGAAGAAAACTGCAGAGTAACAAGAATAAATGCCTAAATGTCAGGAAACAGTTACAAAGATAAGTCATCAAACTTAATGTGAAAGATGACATTCTGAGCCTTTCTAAAGATAAATATTTAAAGTTTATTTATATAATGTATGTAGGTATAAAAACGAGTTGTAAAAAATAAAAGTATGATTTTGGTATTTGAGTGGGTAAATTATTACCGCTGTAACAAATTATGACAAACTTAATGGCTTCAAAGAACACAAATTTATTACTTTATGAATTTGGAGGTCACAAATGTGCAGTGGGTCTTCCTGGGTAAAAACCAAGGTGAACGCAGAACTATGTTTCATTTTTTTTCAGGCTCTGGGGGAGAATCTGCTTTGCCTTTTCCATCTTTGAGGTGCTACTTGCATTTCTTGGCTCATTTCTCCTGATTCCATCTTCAAAGTCAGGACTCTGGCATCTTGAAATTTCTTCTCTGCCTCCCTCTTCCAACGTTAAAAGACCCTTGCAAATACACTGTGCCGACACAGATAGTCTGGAATAATTTCTTTATTTCCAGGTCAGCTGATTAGCATCCTAATTCCATCAACAACTGTAACTTCCCCTTGTCATGTAATATAACACATTAAGAAATTCTGGAGGCTTGGACGTGGACCTCTTTGGAAGGCCCTTAGTCTCTTATCCACAATGGGTTGAGGCTGAAAATTAAAACTTGATACCCATCCCTGATCAATCTCAAGTATTATGGCTCTGTTTCATAGGAGGAACTCTGTTCTCTCTCCAACTCTACTACTTAGACTTTTTAAAATGTAAGCTTTATAGCTGAATCATGTGTGAAGCCATGAGACTGGAGGAGAACATCAAAAATACGAATGTAGGCACCAATGAGTAAAAGCTGAAGCACCAAGTTCTGGCACAGGAAAATATTAAGAGACCATGTAGAAAAGGCTAAAACAGCAAATGAGGTTTAAAGAAAAAAAGGAGCTACCAACAAGTGACGGGGGGGAAAGTAGAAAGGTTAGTATTCTGGATGTCAGGAAAACATAGTGTGTCAATGGGAGGGATATATCCATGATGGCAAATGCTGCTCATCAGCCAATTGAAATGAAATCTGATCATTGAAGCTGAATTTTTCACTGACCAGTTAGTAGTCAAAGAAATGGGCTCTGGGGACTTGTGAAAAGGGTTCTTGACAGCACTCAGGGATAGTGTTGCCTCAATAAGTGACTT
This sequence comes from Vulpes lagopus, assembly GCF_018345385.1. Lineage (NCBI taxonomy): Eukaryota > Metazoa > Chordata > Mammalia > Carnivora > Canidae > Vulpes > Vulpes lagopus. The sequence continues at coordinate 48,556,103 of NC_054847.1, read as the reverse complement.
CTCCTACAATTATTTGAAACTTTTACAGTTTATTGTTTAAATTTTTAAGGGAGGTCTCTGCCCAGGGTGGGGCTTGAACTCAAGACCCTGAGATCAAGAGTCACATGCGCTCCTGATTGAGCCAGCCAGGCACCCCTTTAAACTTTCATAATTTAAACAGGTGGTTCCTCTAGAGACTATACATGGTTACCATACCTCCTTTGGCACCAGTCAGATAAGCTATTTAAAAAGAATTTAATTAGTTTTTATTGGGATGAATAAATGATTCCCGAATGTGCAATGAAGAGGATCTGATGACTTACTAGTGACCACTGGCACTGAACACCCCTACCCTGGGTCATCTGATCATGATATAGAGCAGGTCCAGAACCAGCAAGGAGGTTTGGTCACTGACATCCTTTCTAGGATTGACCTTCCCACGTGACACTGAATAATTGACCTATAATCCCCCAAATACGATGTTATACAGGATGATGTGCATCTGCCTTTTAAGTACTACTTTTATGCCCTAGATTTGTTCATTATTATGTTCAGCCTCTGAGATAGGCTATTTAGTGACTTGGAAGTTTCAAAACAAAGTTGACTGAGCCAAGATGAGATTGTTGCATTTTCCTCAAACCTGTTCCTGTCCACCTTGCAGTGCCAGCTAGATTCTTTTTAAATCACTTAGTAAATCCCCTAAAATTTTCTAAATATATACTCCTACTCTTTCTCTCTTTCTCTGTTTCCTTAGCTCCTGGCACCACAAGAATCTCAAATGGTTCATTTTCTTTATTAAAATCTCCACAAATACTCATATGGTCCCATGTTGACACATCATTGGAAAGATACAGTGAAGTGATGTTCCTTAATCTCTTCATTGTTTTAGGTGGTAAGAGAGACTATCAGGGTATCACCTGAATTTGTTTTTCCTCACTTCTACTCACTGTGGTATTCTCAACAAAATATTCCATTATGCCGACCTCACTTGACTATAGATAACAGCAATCAGAGTGTTGTAGTCATGGATGAATTGATTCTGGAAATACCTGGTATACTATTAGCACTAAAATGAATAGGAAAGATCACCTAACCCAAGTGTCACTCTACAAAGGAAGTAGCTAAATCTCACAGAGGTGTTTTTCTTTTAAGATTCTGACCATTATCGCGGCACCTGGGTGGCCCACTTGGTTGAGCCTCTGTCTTAGGCTCAGATCTTGATCCTGAGACTCGGTGTTCCCAGTTCAGCGCGGAGTCTGCTTCTCCCTCTGCTCCTCCCCCTGCTCATGCTTTCTCTTTCCCTCAAATAAACAAATAAGGTCTTTAAAGAAATTCTGACCATTGTATATCAAGATATAGAGGGGGCATCATATAGACTGTGTTCTGACTATAATGTTGCAAGCACAGGGCAAGCAGTCTAGCTTAAATGCTTGGGGAGTGTGGTACTAGCTAGATGCTTAAGCACTGTGTGCAGCCAGTAAGGTAAAGCATAATGCCTACCACCAGTCTTGGGTTCTTTTTTTGTCATTTATGACATTGGTTGATGACTCCTGCCTTTAAAATAAATTGTAGCTGCATGAATTGTGTTCAGCAACATCTTACTTTGAATTCTCCTCTTCCTGTCAATTCACAATGCACCTCGTGGGAATTTAATAAATGTCAAGTAAATGACAAATGAGTAGGTTCATGAAATCAACATCGTAATAAAGACAGGATTTTGAATAAGTACCTGAATTACTGATTATTTTTTAGAAATGGTGATGTCAATATAAAAGTCAACATTTAATATGCTCAATGATTAAGAGTAGTGACAATTATATACATATCAGTAGTTTAATAATAAGTTAATTTATACAAGATATATACTGATAATGCAACTAGGAGTCTAATTTCACTTCCAACCCTAATTGTTGTATGCTCATGTGTAGTAATGACATGTCTGGCTATGTAGTATTTATCCACTCCTATAATAAGCCCACAAAAGTCAGCTCTGTTAATGGGAAAATAAACGAGTTTTATAATACAACAAAAATCATTACTGGTGTACATCTCTGTATTTACTTGGCTCCAGGCTTTACTTAAAGGAATTTTTCGAATGCAGGAATGACCTTCATATATCTTCAGACTAGGCAAAACAAATAAAAATCCCTTGACTGATTAGCCAATTAGCACGAAGTACTCGTGCTAATTTATCTGCATATTTAAAAGTCTGTTAAGAGACCACGGTAAAAATGAAGTACCTATAAATAAATCAAAGGGAAAATACATCAAAAGGAAAAAAAAAATTTCTGAGGTAGCCATGTCAAGCAGGATAACAGTGATAATAGTGATACAGTCAGTGTAAGGGACTTGAAAGCAAAGTAGATTCAGGCATCAGCTGATTTCATTGGGATCAGTGATTTAAATGCTCCCTCCCCTGGCAAACAGGTTAAAGCCACTCCCAACAGCTTATTACACATACTTGCTTTGGAATGGTAAGTACTGTGAGTTTTGGTAGAATGACTTGACTTCACTTTTCTCTTGTACTCTATGAAAGCTACTATCATTCTATCAATCTCATTATCAGATTCTGTCTACATTGGGTTCTTTAATTTACTTTCTTTAATATGGAATAAAACACACTTAGCTCCTACCTCTATGAACTCTGTTCATTTAGTCAACCTACCACTTGGTTGGCTTCAAGGAGTTAAATGTCTAATTCCCCATTTCTGTGTCTGTAAAACTTAATATATTTGTGTCTTGAGATCTTTCCCAGAGAATGCATGTGACAAGTGAAATCCTTCTCTTTTTCTCTTCTTTTTTTTTTTTTTTATTTCAAGCAAAATCCTTCATGTAAAGCCCTCCATACTATGTCTAGTATGGAGTAATCATTATATAAATATATTTTTGTTATTTTTTATTGAACTATAATTGACATACAATCTCTTGGTTTCAGGATGTCTGAGACTTGCTGTTAAAAAAAGAAGCCTATCAATATGTCTATAAATACTACAAAAATGTTATAAATATGAAAGGCATGTATATGAAGCGATTTAACAAGGGAAGCTTACACATGGCTTATATGGCACAATGATAATCACATCCTGGGTTGATCCTAATGCCAGTGAAAGCCCTGGGAAAATGCTTTTATTGCATTCAAGTCTTACCTGGATGCAACCATACCCTTTACTAAAGTTGGCCACAGTCATTTTCCCTCATTATCTTCCTACTTTTTTCCCCTCATATTTTTAAAAAATTAATTTTAATCACAGAAAGAAGGCCATCATCTCCCTTTCCCTCACGTCTGTTCCCGCCTTGGGCATCTGCAAATCACACTCTTGTTGTGTCTGGGAAAAGTGAAGTATAGGATGATTGTGCTTTGACTGATCAGTGTTGGAATTTAACTTTCAAACTATGACCCTCTATGGCCTCTGATCCTCTGATCCTGGCTGTACCAATTTCTGCTCCATGAATCAGTTGTCACTCAATCAATCCTTCAGTTGTTTCTTCTATAAAATGAGAATGATCATATTACATATGTCCTAAAATCATGCTCCTTGAATGAATTAAAGCAAGTAACACATTCAAAACAGTGTCTGGCAGATAATAAGTCTCCAAAATTATCATTTTATTAATAATGTTATCATTCTTCACCATTATCCTGTACATTATTATTATCTCCATTTACCATATATATTTAAAGCTTATATAAAAATCAATTGCCTTTCTTCTGTATACATACATACAATGTACAATTGTACATTGTACAATTGATGTACAATTGATACAATGTACAATTGATATGTATGCAAGCATTACATATCAATTGTATGAGCACAAGATATGATCTTTCATTGTTCACTACTGCATTCCCTTTGATAAAAACATGCCTGATAATCAGTACAAATATTTGTAAAATAAATGAGCACAATTTATATTTTTGTAAGTATATATTACTTTTCATTCTTAATTTTTATGTAAACTTTTTCTTCATGGAACTCATGGTTGTTTCATCTCTTACCTTAACTCCCAGTTCACATCTTGATTTGGAGCTTATCTCTATGTCTGGTAGCATATTGCTCAGTCCTCACAAGCAGAAGTCATCAGTTGGATTCTTAGGCAAAGGGAAAGGGAGAGGAAGCCTTCAGTTCACTCAATTTACAAAACTGATTTACCTATTTGGCCATTACATGATTCACAAATGCATTATATATATATATATATATATATATATATATATATATATATATATATATATATTTGTACATAGAATATACTACTGAATAACATTAGGGTTTCCACATAATGCCACTCCCATAATAGCTGTTATTCATGTGCCCTGTGATCTATACACTATTAAAACTTACCTAGTGTAGTTACGCTAGTATATTAGCATACTAATAAGCATCAGATAGCTAGGTACCAGAAAAGACCATTGATTGGGATTGTAAATGCTGTCTTGACTTCCTACCCAAAGTAACTATTATCGTGGGTCTAAGATAGTAATAGTTCCTTGAAGACAAAAATTTTGAAATAAAGGGATAACATTGATTTTATTTTTAATTCCTTACAACATAGATTAGTTTATAGGAAGATGCATTTCAATATATTTACTGAAGTTAAGACTTGGGACAAAAAAATGAGCATTAGAAGAAATCTGCTTGGTCTATTATTAAGTATTTGATCTACTTTAGTGTACCTGTTAGGTATTGAATTGGGACAAATAATCATTTTCATGACTATGCTGTGAAACTGTGAGATGAGGAAGATGAAAGGAGTGAATGTTCAGGATAACATACATGATATGTCAAAATGCAGAAGAATGAACACTGGCTGTATACTCTTGGCTCTGCCATTTACCAGTTCTCTAACCTTTCTGACATCCCTGTACTGCAGTCTAATTGGGGACCTAACCACATGCACTGCGACAGGACAACCAAGCAAATGAGAAGGAGCCTTCTAAAGACAATTTTGGTGTTACAAAGATATGTGGTCATCATGGGAAATAAAGTTTAATTAGTGCAGCTTACACTTATTTTATGGCTTAGTATTTCTTTTTAATTGTATATGGAAATATACACAAAATCTTCAGTATTTCAAACTTCTAAATATCTTAATCCTTTTCTGTGACCTTTAGTGACCTCATGTATAAAATCAGAAAAATAATATCTATTTTTCATATTTGCAATAATAACCGTATGAGCCAAATGACTTACACTGTGTTTAGCCTATGGTATATAGTTAACAATTTATGATTTCCCAAATACCTTGGGATCCAGAAAATCATGTAGAATATTTAACAAGAATGATTATGTTGTGATTTAAATTGTAGTTTCAGAAAGTGTTGGGGTTTTTAGTATTTAATAGCAACCTCCACCCTTCCCTCAGAGTTCAGAATTGAGAAACAGAGATGGCAAATAAGCCTTAGGAATATTACTTTTAAATTTATTAATATAAATATATGAATTGCAGGATATGATTAGGTATATAGCCATTTGGGGCTTTACTATATACTGCTGCCAAATTGAAACTGCCTGCCAAACTACAGGATTCTCCATGCAGGACCAGAGTCTTCCTCTGGGAGTTTACCTGATGGGAAAAGAGATAAATGCTTTCTGCTGTGCTCTGGATGCACATACACTGGGAAGGAGAGATAGATAGAGAAGTAGGCAGGCAGAAGGGTCTGCACAGGTCTACATAGGTCAAGAGAAGTTATCATCAGTCCTGCTGGATTTCACGATTGACTGAAAAATAAGCTTGTTTTGGAAATTCACATTGGGTAGGTGTATTAATCCATGTTTGGAGTATTAGAAAATATTATATGTTTTCTTCTAATAATTTCCTTATGTAAATTTTTTGCCAACAGTTGACATCATTTAAGTTATTTTTCTGGCAAATCTGTCAGTATAATATGATTGAATACAAAATGAAATGGAAAGTGATAGGACATAATCAAAAGTAATAATCCTTGCTGTTTGGGTGAATCACAGGGCTTGGTGACATTTAGCTTGTATAAGGAATTTGTAAGTTTTAATCTTCTCAAATTTATTCTAGAAACTACTTCAAGAATTTTGCTCTCAAAGAGAAGTTTTGAGATTTGATTTTCTTACAAGAGGCAAATACCCTTTATTACACATGACTTATTTTAGCCTTTAAATAGAGCAAGATGTCTTGTTTAAATCTAATTTAGTTTTGATGTCTTGTTGTACATCATTTCTAACTAAAGAGAATCAATTTATTGCATGTTAAATCTAGAAGGAGGATTCATAATACTCTCCAGGCCAACCAATCTACTTCTCTTACAAATGATTAAACAACTGAGAAACATTGATTTGCAAATAATCAGATATCTGCACCTCTGGCGAGATATCTGATGATTGACTCAGTGAAGTAGAGAAGGTAGGACCATTCATTGTCTGATCCATTATCCTCCCTTCCTAGTATATAGATATAGTTATGTCTACATATATAATAAATATATTATTACTAAATAATATATATAATATATTATATATTTAATATAATAAATATATAATATATTATTATATAATATATATAATTTATATAATATTATATAATATATATTATATTATATATAATATATTTACTTATATATTATATATAATAATATATAAGTAAATATATTACTGCAATGCTAGGTTTGTTTTTGTACATCAAATTTCCATGGACCAGAAGGTTACAGTTCCTTTTCAGCTTATCCAACCTTCAAAAGAAAATGTATTGCTAAATAGTAAAGCATAATTTTCTAGTAGTAAGATCTTAGTGGGGGCTATCAAATAAATCTAGAGTTGAAATTATTTTTTCTTGTCATTAGACCCTCCTTTAACTTATGTTCCCTGTAGGTGGTAAGGTCTGCAGCTCAGTAGTGAGCTTCTAGAGAAAGAATTAAAGGAATTAAATCATTCTTTTGTGCCTAAGTCCCAGGTTTAAACTTGCAGTTTAAAGTTGACCATCCTTGTGTGGTTTTACCAACCGTGTACATAGACTGTTTTGGGATTTGGGAACAAATCTTCATATGGCAATTATAATATAATATTATAATATAATTATAATAGTGCAAATATATGATACAGAGAAGACTATTTACTGGGACTTTAATTTCTCTATATAAAAGAGAAAAGAAGTAATTAGGGAACTTTAAATTCTCTGTAGTTCATGGGGTTCACCTAAAAATGAATGGATGTGTATTTGCTCAGGTTTATAGTATAGCTGAAGATTATGGACATTTAACAGGAACCATATCATGTAAAATACACTATCAGGAGTTGTACACTGACTAATCCTTGCTCATGTAGAAAAGAATAAGAAAAATAAGATTATTTATTTTTCTGGTGAATCATATGAAGAATCAATTTCAACCTTAAATTTTGCACAGATGAAAATCAGAGCTTCTTTGGCCAGGATCAATATGACATTAATAAGATATTAAGGGGCTGGATTCTCCCTTTTATTGTTCTTAGAAAAATTACATGAAAGCATTAAAGATAATTTAAATGATTGTATGAAGTTTCAAGGCATCTCTTACAGTTCTTTTCAGAAACATCAATGTCTCTGTCCTCTGAATGTTTGGCTATTAATCTCACTGAATTAAAAGAAAACAAAAAACCAAACAGAAAGAGTGAACTGTCATCAAATATAAGGTCAACTACTCTCTTCTCATGGCTTTGCACACTTATTCTCATATAGGAGGATTTTTTTGGTTCACAGTCATTACAGTCAATATACTAATGAGGTTACCTGTACTAATAATGAAACTTTTGCACAATTTACACATATTAGCATATATTTAGAAAGCCATATTCTGATTCTTCATCCCATGAATGTGATATAAGATGGTGTTTGGAAGATTTGCTTGGTTTTTAAGTGGTACATCTTGCTAATTTATTATAGATCCAAAATTTAAGGCTGGGATAAAAGTTTAGACCAAAGAGGTTCCTCCTTTTTCTAGATAGTCTAGCTCTGTTGATTAGAAATAAAGTTCTACTTTGGAATTTGGGGCCAGAAACAACTAGTAAGGAGAGGTTTCTTTGTCGACCCATGTCCTAAGTATAAATACCCTATATGAGATTCTTGTAGATTGATAGGTAGCTGATGTGAAATATATCTTAAGTGTTGATGGGTCCAATTCCCAATGCCAAATCCTTTTCACCTTTTGAGACAAGCTTATAATTTCAAATTAAGCTCTTAAAATCTGTGATTCCTAATCTGATAGATACATTCATGAGTTTCATAGACCTTTTGGTCATCATTGGAGAGTCTTCAGATGGTTAATGGATCCCTAAAAATAATATACAAATGTTTTCCATCCATTTTCCTAGAAAGAAAATTGAGCCTGCATGACAGCATTAGTAGTTTGTGATTCTTCTCTTAAATAAAGAATGTTTATCTCTGAACAATAAACAAACAGAATCCATTATCAAACATAATCCACAAACATCATTGTTAAATGGCTAGTTTTTGAAACAATCTAGATTAGCAATGCTTAGGATTTGCAATCTGGCCATCCCACAAATCATTCACTGACTATTACAGTTAAATACCAAATACTGTGAAAGTAATACAAATTTTGGGGAAGATAGTGAAGAATAAGACTCACTATTGTCAACATATTCATAGGTTAATAGTATGAGTGATAGTCATGTGAATGTGATAGTTTTAAATTGTATTCAATCTACAGAATCTCAAGGTCACTTATGTATTTTTATGTTATGTATTGAAACAAACATGCAGGTGTTGCCTCATTGAGTCATATAATATGTGTTACTAATAATGTGACTTCTGAAACTTGGTTTCCTTATCTTTAACATAGAGTAAGTAATTTTTAATTTTTACATTTTTAAAGGATTGCAAAGTGGTCAAATTAGAAAATCAAGGTATTGGCACAAGGGTTTTAATAGACAGTAACATTCTAAAGTCAATCATAATATTCAGGAATGTAACTTACTCTGTTATTGAAAATAATCATTCTAATATTTATTGTTTTTCAAAATAATAATTTAATTTTAATAAATATGCTGGGCTGAGCTTACAATATTACCACATAAAGATTACACCCAAAACACTAATGAGACTTGAAAGATGAATTTGTAAGACAGATATGATGCCAAGTTTTACTATGAGTTATACAGTGTAAGGGAACCTCAGCTATTTTTCTCTTTATTTATGATAGTCACAGAGAGAGAGAGAGAGAGAGAGAGAGGCAGAGAGACATAGGCAGAGGGAGAAGTAGGCTCCATGCACCGGGAGCCCGACGTGGGATTTGATCCCAGGTCTCCAGGATCGGGCCCTGGGCCAAAGGCAGGTGCCAAACCGCTGTGCCACCCAGAGATCCCTATTTTTCTCTTTAATACTGTTTAAGTTGTTTGATGGTAAAAGGGAATGTTGCCCTCCCTTCCAAATTGTGTCTGTCTGTTGGTGCATCAATAAAAGTGGGCTTTGATTTTCTTTAAAAAAAAAAAAAAAGACAAATGTTACACAGACCTAGGAGAGTGAGGACATTTTGTGATAGATATGCATTCGAAGCATTAATTTAGTGAATTAAGAAAAAAAAGAGTAATGAAATGATTTAGAATTCTATTAATACTTATATTGAGGGTAAAACGTTAGTATTTGCAATAAGCATCTCATATGTAAGTACTATGCAGACATACCACAAATGATAAATTATAAGAAAACTATTTGATGGCAAACATGTAGTTCTTTTCTAGGAACATAAAGGCAATCACTATGCCACATTCATTTCAAAAGTAACAAATTTTTCCTGACTCATTTGTTAGTGAAAAACTAAATTCTTTAATACAAAGATGTGCACACCTGTACACACCGACTTCCATGCACCATGAATAATTTTCATTAAAGACACTTTATGAAAATATATCTGTTTTCAATAATGGGCTTTAATAATAGACCATATAGAAAGGACATATTAGAGAAAAATTTGTTATGATAGTTACTTGGACAAATGATATGAGAAGATTCGAAGGAAATCATAGATGCCACAACAATAACTTTGGAACAGAGAAAAGAGGTGATTGTCATCAGAAATAACATTCTCTCTAAGAAAAAATCAAGTTATCTTCTCCACTGGAAATCATCAGAACTTCCAACAATAAGAGAATGCCAGGTCAAAGGAAAACTGGATATAAGTATAGCAAGATTTCTATGTTTATGGATCCCCAGATCATTTGTAATAAAATAATTCTACCTTTCACTTTCAGAAAAAGAAAAGAAAGTTAGAAGATTAGTTGGAATATATTTGCAATAAATTTCCTATGTGTTTGTAAGCTACTATATAAATAGGTCTTTTAGCTAGCAGTAACAGTGGAGTGACCCATGTGGTTCCATAAAAATGTATCCAACATAAACCTCAGGAAAGCAGATACATGTGGATGAGTTCTGAGAAAGCTAAGAAGATGTGTGCTTGAAGTGTGTGCAAAAGCCAAACCTGGGGAGGACTAACAGTGTGGGCACTATAAATATATACATATTTGTATAAACACGCACACATCCCAGTAAAACACTGTATGTGTGTGTGCATAAAAGAGATTTAAATACATTGGTTATTTAAGTTCATTATGATCCAAAGTAAAAGAGAAATGGATAACTGAATAGGCAGTACCTCAAAAATTTAATTTTCTTTCTGTCTCATATAATGTGATGTTGCTTTCTGTACATCAATATTGCACAAAATATAATTCTATGTGTACAACATATCCTTTAAACTCCAGTCAACTCTATTATTCAGGGCCTAATTAAAGAAATAACAATCTGTTCTGGAGAAAAAATCGGCTGTACAGTACTTGGAATTACTGTTACATGGTATATTTTATGCATTTTGGGTAATGTAGTAGGCTTTCAAGGGAAATTTTGTCTAGAAGGGATTTTGCATTATATACTGATTTAAAAAAAAAAGGCCTACTGTTATCACCCACTCCACAATGAGAGCCAAACACATCAGTAAAATGAGAGAGAAAGATGAAACTTTCTTAAATACTGAGATTATCTGGAAAATTTTAGTGGCTGTGTACAATCTTTCATATAATTCTCGATATATATGATATACTATACTCCTTGTTTGTTCAGTGTCTAAATCTCTGTTTTTAGTAAGTGTGTTTATTTATTATTTATAATATTTCCAAGGGCCCAGGGACAAACATGCTCACCTAGAAATTTCCATGAAATTAATTACTTGCAATAATCTTTGTACATATATATTAATATTATTCAGATACAAAGAAAATGCATATTTATGATTTTGTTAATATGGAGACAATAGCAATAGAAGATGGTATTTAGGTTAACAGTCCCATTAATACATCAAAACTCTCCTTGACAAAACACTCTTCTCAGTCAATTCCCCAAGGAAAATTTAAACACAAAAGGAAAAGCTAAGAAACACTTTAATGCTAACTGGATGTTTCATGGAATAAGATCAATCAAATGGCAAGGAGTGAGAAGTCTATTCTGAACCTGGGTATAAATAAAGTTATCTGATTCATTTTTAAGAGCAAGTGAGATGGTGTTTTAAACTTTATATGACACTTGCATTTTTTTTTTCCCCAATTGGTTTCTCAATTGAGCTCAAAGGGAAAAACTGTAAGTGGCTTTCTATTCTAGTGGGCAAAACTACAGTGAAATATCACATCAAATAGGAAGCTCTTTGTACGGTCCGTCCTTTAAGTTCAAGTAACATCAAATTAAGACGAGTCAAAAGTTGATGATTTTTATCCTCAATGTAGTATAGAAAAAGAATGTGTTGGATCTCATTACTAAGAAGGGTCACATACACCAATGTCAGGAGACAGAGAAAGTAGAGAAAGGAGGAATATTTGCCTAACTGCATAGAACAGAGTAGCCTAGGTCCTAAATGCAGGTGTTTTTTCAAGGAGGGTCAAAAGTCCCAATTGAATCACCATTTACAAAAAAAAAAAAAAAAACAGAAGAGAAAGAAAAGAAAAAGAACAAAGAGAAAAAAGGAAAGAAAAGAGAAAACAGCTGGAGAACAGTCTCTTGCACTTCCACTCCTACATAATTCTCCTTTGAAAAGGAAGATCGGTGTGAATGCAGGTATCTCCTTGGGCAGCCACTGTCAAGAAGGAAAAGCAACTAGAAGATATTAGGCTAAACAAAATAAGTCAATCATAGAGACGATTATCATATGATCTTACTCATATGTGGAATTTAAGAAACAAAACAGAGGAGCCTAGGGGAAGAGAGGAAAAAATAAAGCAAGATGAAATCTTGAGATGAGAGGGAGACAAATAATAAGAGACTCTTAATCATAGGAAACAAACTGAGGGTCGCTAGAGTGGGGACCCCCCACGGAGTGGGGGGGTGGGGTAACTGGGTGAGGGGCATTTAGGAGGGCACATGATACAATGAGTACTGGGTGTTATCTAAGACCGATAAATCACTGACCTCTACCTCTGAAACCAATAATACATTATATGTTATGAATTGAATTTAAATTTTAAAAACTCTATTTAAAAATAAAAAATTGCCTATTAGCAAAAAATATATATTAGAAAAGAAAAAATAACAAAGAGAAAGATGGAAATGCTTTTTCCCTATTCTAATTGCCTAAAACTTGCAAAACGTTATGCCCCCAAAGTATGACAACCACTAATTAAAGAAAGTTTTCCAGATCCTAAACAGATACAAGAGATTTAAGCACCTATGAGCAGCTCTTAATGAAAGTAATTAGTAACGTTAAATGAAAAACACTTGACTGGGACTGATTCATAATAATACCAAATGACTTATTCTATCATTGGATTGATTATGTGGATTTCAAAACATATAATACTTAAATTTAAATAGGAATTGTATCTCATTAACACATAGAGGCAGGGATATTGGAAACCTGGGCCTCTTGACTGGGCCAAAGAAAGAGTCAAATTGAGCATTTTGATAAAATACATTCTGAATTTGTTAAGAATACAAAATAGACAATTTGAAAGGCAAATTATTTAGTTGTTGGATAATGTTAACTTATTATGTATCTGTTCTTTAAAAAAAAAATAAATCAACACTAAAATAGAGTGCTGAAGCTATGCTTTAAGTGATTTTATCATTAGTAAGAACAACAACATTCCTGAAATAATCAGTTAAACGATGCTTTCAAAGAATCAAAATGATGTAGGCTGTCCAGGGTTGTTTTGGAAAGAAAGAGCCGTGACTCCAAAGACACTCTGTCATCTTTGCTTTCAAAACATATGGCACAAATAGATAATTAATGTCCCCTAAGCATCTGTGGATGGTGCTCAGGCATTTGGTTCTCGTGTAAATATGGCCAAGAGTTTTAAAAAAAATCTCTTAAGTACAGAACATGTAATGTGACAGTACTGTACCTTATTTTTTTTTAAGTTTTTATTTATTTATTTATTCATGAAAGACACAGAGAGAGGCAGAGACACAGGCAGAGGGAGAAGCAGGCTCCCTGCAGGGAGCCGGATGTGGGACTAGATCCGCAGACTCCGGGATCCTGCCCTGGGCTGAAGGTGGCGCTAAACCACTGAGCCACCTGGGCTGCCCCATATAAAAGTAATTTCAACTTAATATATCTTACAATTTTTCTCAGGTAAAGAGGCAAATACTTTAAAGGTCAAATATTTTTTAAATATTAAATAATTCAAGAATTTAATTCCATGCAACACAACTAACATCATAATGGAACTATTTTTAAAAACACCCCCAATAGTAATATATACTTTTCAAGGAAATTTAAAAACCCCTTTTACAAATGGTAAGTATGACCACATTTAGATCATTTTTATTGTTAAAAGTTTTTTTTCTGATTTACATAAACTCACTTTGGATACCAATACTCCATTGCTATTCCAGATAATTCTAAAGAGTAAAAATAAAATATTATTCAGACCACATATTTCCAACCTGTTCTCTGCAGAAGGCATGTCTTGACCTGTTACTGGTCCAAGAGGTATATTTCTAATGAAAAATAGTAAAAAGAGGAAAAACAAGAGACATTCTTCGAAATGAGGTATTCTATCTCCCTCTTGTGCTTCATTTAAAAGAAAACACTAGCAGTCACTGATTCTGTGCTTTCCAGTCTGATACAATTGCAATCAGAGCAGCAATGAAAGCTGGTCCCTGAGGTTCCTATGGACATTGCTTGAAGAACATCACAAAATCAATTAAAGATATGCTAAGCAGTTTGCAGATCACTTTGTGTTTGTATCCTGAGATGTCTGGAAGCTAATAAGCAAGAAAAATGGTATTGACTCCTTGTTCTGCTCCTGTTCTCACTAAGCTCATTTGTCAGACAAAATCCAAGACCACGCCAACAATATGTCGTACTAGCAAAACAAATTGAAAACCCTACTGGTTTGGGTCATACTGCAGTACAAGTGATAGAACTGACTACAAGAAATATAAAGGAAAATTTACTTTTCAGTTGAGAACTATGACAGGGAAAACAGTGGCCCCATATCAGCATGCCAGAAACGCTACTGTTGCAACCAAATTACCAAGCTTAATAAACTTTCAACTTAATTATATCCACGTAAGTGTAAATACTTTGCCAACGAAAATTTTAGCACAAGTCTTGTTTTTTAAGACTATTTTAAAGTATGGAAGCTCAATGTCTTATTAATCTCTCACCAAAAAACCACTTTGTTCTGGCATGAAAGAGATACATTTAGATGTTAGTTAATATTTTAAAAGAAGACTGAACAAATGCATACATATAAATTATTCATGTAATCTCAATATAAACATTCATACTTGCTCTAGAATTCAAGAGATTATAAATTAGTGTATGTACTGATGTATCAAAAGAGAGGAGATGATGGGACACCTGGGTGGCTCAGTGGTTGAGCATCTGCCTTTGGCTCAGGGGGTGATCCTGGAGTCCTGGGATCGAGTTCCACATCAGGCTCCCTGGATGGAACCTGCTTCTCCCTCTGCCTATGTCTCAGCCTCTCTGTGTGTCACTCATAAATAAATAAGTAAAATACTGAAAAAAAAAAAAAAGGAGGAGAGGTTATTGCCTGGTAATCCTTCCATTTATTTGTAATCAATCAACTACTACTATTCACAGAAGTTTATTGTTCCAAGGTATTTTATTTTTAGAAATTTATATTATCAAATTTATTATATAACAAATTATCCCCCAAATCAGTGGTTGAAATCAGTGGCTGAAAGAATCAGGAACAGTCATTTATTCTTGCTCAAGTGTTTGTAGGTCAGCTGGGACTCCACACAGCCTTCTGCTTTAAGCTGCTGGTCTAGAGCTTGGTTTCTTGCTGTAATTTGGGCTCAGATCTGCTCAACTGTGGTTAATTGGAGCTCAGACTGAAGAGGGAGTGATTGTCATTGCGTAAAGCAAATCACATGAGCAGACTCACAGTCAAGGGGTGGGACTTTGCCTCTGATGGGAAGAGGTTCAAGGTCCCGCAACAAAAGGCAGGTTGCAAGGGATTGGGGAGGAATTTGGACCATTTTATTCTGTAGAGAAATATTGTGCTTACTAACCAAATAGAACATCTTTTAATGACAAACCCAGAATATTAAAGAGACTATTTTTATATCATGACTGTTAAGAACTCTTTCCACATATACAAGTATTCTTTAAGCATTGTTTGATCTGCATTTCACAAATTTTGCTATATTGTATCTTTATTACCATTCATTTGAACATATTTTGTAATTCCGTTCTCATTTTTTCTTTGCGGAAAGGATTATTTACAATTTTGTTATGTAATGTCTAGATAGTTGGGTATTTTCTATTTAAGTTTTTATTACACTATTCAGCTAAATTACTCAGTGGCTAGATAACATATTCTGAATATTTCCAGCCCTTTCAGAGGTACTGATACTTGCTTTATGCAACAATACTTTAGGTAAAAATACACATTCCATGTGCATTTCAGATCATATATTTTGGAATTATTGATATCAATTAGGCCAATGAGATCAATGGCCTTTTATCTATTTTGTTTTCTGTCTTTGGGGATGGAAGGCTCTCATATTTTCCTTGGAGATTTTAACTGCCCCCCCACCCCCCAAAATCTCTACTTTCCCATACTCTGATGCTTCCTCCAAACAGTCCCCATGTACAAGTCTTTTTAAGAAGTTAAAATTCTGGGATCCCTGGGTGGCGCAGCGGTTTGGTGCCTGCCTTTGGCCCAGGGCGCGATCCTGGAGACCCAGGATTGAATCCCACATCGGGCTCCCAGTGCATGGAACCTGCTTCTTCCTCTGCCTATGTCTCTGCCTCTCTCTCTCTCTCTCTCTCTCTCTGTGACTATCATAAATAAATAAAAATTAAAAAAATTAAAAAAAAAAGAAGTTAAAATTCTTAGGGCACCTGGGTGGCTCAGCTGGTTAAGCTCAGGTCATGATGTCCAGGTCCTGGGATGGAGCCCCACTTCTGGCTCTCTGCTCAGCAAGGAGTCTGCTTCTCCTTCTCCCTGTGCCCCTCCTCTCCTCCTCCTCCCCTAGGACCCCTCTTGCACTCTTAAATAAATAAATAAAATCTTTAAAAAAGTTAAACTCTCCCACCCATCTTTCTAGGAATGTAGAAACTTCTTTTTCACATATTCCACCTAGAAATCCTCTACCTTGAAATATACCTAGAAATCCTTCCCCACTGAAGCTGAGCTTGCATGGAGTTTCACAGAACTAGGAGGTGGAACGCTGACACAGATTTTCTCAGTTCTGTGTGTTCTCAGTTTACTTCTCAGGTGTTATTTTCCATTGAAAATTTAAAATTCCCTGTCCTATCCTCCTGCACTGCTCCCCCTTGCTCCCCCTTTTCAGCCCCCAGACCGTGGGCCAGGAGAGCTTGGCAGCGGGTTCCCTGAGAAGGACGACACCTATTCATGTCCTCTGAAAATCTTTCTGTCCTCAAAGGCCTTTTCCTCTTGCTCTTTTTTTTTTTTTTTTTTTTAAGATTTTATTAACTTATTCATGAGAGACAGAGAGAGGTGGAGACACAGGCAGAAGGAGAAGCAGGCTCCCTGGTGGGGAACCTGATGTGGGACTTGATCCCAGGACCCCGGGATCACCACCTGAGTTGAAGGCAGATGCTCAACCTCTGAGGCACCCAGGTGTCCCTTCTTCTTGCTTTTACTGGAACTTTCCCATAAGCTGTATTGTGACATAGATTATACACTTTCTGGTTTAGGGGACTTACTCTATTTTGACAGGCATTAGGAACCGAGCAAACATCACTGTTTTTTAAGAAGCTTGGTGAATAAACCTATTGTCCTTCTAAATACAAACAGTATCATAATTTAAACTGAGATACAAACTCTTATATAAGACTTTATCCACATTTATCAAACAACATAGTACAAATATTGACTCAAATGTTTGTATATTTTTGCCTGGGTGAGGCAGAGCAAATATTGAAGAATGCATATGTTTTATGTAAAACATACTTCTGCTTGGGGACAGACTTGTATATGTTTCAAGTATAATTATTTTGAACTTCACTTGGGTACTGAAATAAATAGAGTTTCATAATTGGAAGGGAACATAATAATCTCTGGCTTTACTTTTTTATGGATAAGAACATTCAAACACTGAGTTTTAAGATGATTTCTCATCTCCGTTCTCTTTTCAAGAACTGATTCTCCATTTGGACAGTTATATTGGTGCAGTTTATAATTTTTTTTTAAATATTTTATTTCTTCATGAAAGAGAGAGGCAGAGGGAGAAGTAGGCTCTTTGTAGGGAGCCTCATATGGGATTCGATCCCAAGACCCTAGGATCACAACCTGAGCCAATGGCAGATACTCAACCACTAAGCCACCCAGGTGCCTCCAGTTTATGAATCTTATCTTAGATTTTTACCCATTTACGTATGTATGTGTTTAATTTTTTTAAGGATTATAATAAAATCCTTAAAAGTTAATGGTATATATAATCCAATTTTCATTTTAGTAACAAATTTACAGGAAGAAAAAAATTTCTGTGGAAATAGTGAACCTTGAACATTTATATTTTAGTTCCCTTATATTGATGCATAAAAGAAAGTGTTAGATATATATATATCTTAACCTCCATATGTACATTTTACAGTACTAAATAATAACATATAATTTTCACATTTAAATGGCAAAGCACAAAAATAGCTAGTTCCATCAAACAATATGTGTCACATGATTTTCTTAGGGCATAAACATATGTTAAGACATTTAGTCTAACAGGTAGACATATTATCTTCATTTTTCAGGTGGGAAATTTATGGATATAAAAGTCATCTGTCCAAGATTGCACAGCATACGATTCTTGAGTTCACACTCTTCATACTAAAATATTTTGCCTTTAAACCAATTTTAATGATGAATACACGCAGAGCAGGACAGAAGGATTCCGGATCAAACAATGGTTAATTCTGGGATAGATAAGGGTAGGGTAATGATTTCAGGAGAGTAATTCTCCCAGAGAAAGACTGATTTTAAAAGATTAGGAATAATCTGACTTTTCCCCTTTTCTACCATAGTACCATTTGCAAATGAACAGATTTTCTATAAATATACACACATTTCTTACATAGTACTGTGACTAATCTAGTTGGATAACACCATAAAGCTGTATGATCAATTTATAGAAACCTCTGTGCTGTACACCATTTCATGTTTCCCCGAGAGTAGAAACTTTACCAGTGAAGGATCTCCTTAGATATATTTTGTCTAAACTAATTTGCATTATCTAAAGTAATTAGGCATTTTATCTAAAGTAACTTGCAATTTAAAAATGTCAAGTCTCTCAAGAGACATGGTTTAGTACAGTGTTTCTCATTATATGCTCTGAGAAACTCCGGGGAACACAGAGGATGGAAGTGGGGGTGGGAAGGAGTCAGGGTGCTTAGGCTGCTGAGCCGCACAGTGGCTTTGACAGAAACAGACCCAGCTGCACGTAGTATACTGTTTTCCTTAGGCTGCCCTGACAAAAGTAGCACAAACGAGATGTTTCAAGAGGACATAATTTATTCTCTCGCTGTGTGGAGGCAAGAAGTCTAGGTAGGATCAAGGTGTTGGCAGAGATGATTTCTTAGGATGGGTAGTGGAGAGAATCTGTCCTTTCCTCTCAAACAGATTCTGGTGTCTGTAATCCTTGGCATTTCATGGCTTGCAGATGCATTGCCCTGTTCCTCTGGCTTCATACGGTGGGTACAAGTATGAAATTTGGTCCCACTAATCTTCCTGTTTTTCAGTCAGTTGATTTGAGACTTTTACTACGTGTGCCAATCCCTTCACAGTAGGACCTAGGTAAGTGCTTGATAACACAATTGGGAGAATGTATGTTTATACAAGGAGCTGCAAACCCCAGGTACTCCATTAGTTTCCTAGGGCAATACTAACCAACTGCTATAATTATTGGCTTAGAATAATGAAAATTTATTGTTTCACAATTCTGCAGGCTGGAAGTTCAAAATCAAGGTTTGGATAGAGCCGTGCTCCCTCTGAAATGTTAGTGGAATCCTTCCTTGCCCCTTCCTATATTTTGGAGATTTTCCCTCAATCTATGACATTCCTTGACTTAGAGAAGTATCACTGCAACTGGCCGTCTGCACATGACATTCCTTCTGGGTCTTATACATCTTCTTCCTTCCAAGCATGTCTGCATCCATGTCCAGATTCCCCCCCTTTTATAAGGATGCCAGTCATATTTGATTAGGGTTCAGCCTAGTGACCTCATTTTTTAAAAATATTTTATTTATTTATGAGAGACACAGAGAGAGAGAGAGAGAGAGAGAGAGACAGGCAGAGGGAGAAGCAGGCTCCATGCAGGGAGCCTGACGTGGGACTCAATTCCAGGTCTCCAGGATCAGGCCCTGGGCTTAAGGAGACGCTAAACCACTGAGCCACCCGGGGCTGCCCTTGTGACCTCATTTTAACTTGATTACCTCTTGAAAGACCCAATTTTCAAATAAAGCCATATTCTGAATTACTGAAGGTGAGGACTTAAACATATTTTTTTGAGGGGGACATAATTCACCTCATAGAATCTAATTTATGTATTGGACTTTCTACCATACTTGGTTTAAACAAGGAATCCATGCCTAAAATAAAACCCTGCTGACAAAATTCTGAAAGGTTTTTAACCAAGTGACACCAAGTTTAATACAAGTGCATATGTTTTAGAAAAAAAAAATTGGAATGTAAATTAAAGAGAAAATCACTCACCCTTTGAACTGGAAATTCCACCTCCAAATATTTACTCCAAAATACATAACAAAACCAAACCAACGAATTCATGTATATATATATATACACACACACAAGTAAATATTCACAGTAATATAAGTTGTACTATTTCTATAAAACAGAAACCAGGTCAAATAACCATTAGCAAATTATCTAAAATGAGGAAACTGGTGTATGCATCAATTTAGATAATATTCACAGACTACATGATGCCAATGAAAGTTGAAGAACCATATAAACAGCAAGATAACAAAACACATGCATGTAACAAAATACATGCTATTTTTTAATGCAAAAGTATAGAATTGTAAAACTTGCACAGATAAATAAATACTTGCTGTAGGATGGTGATGACTCTCTAAATATTACCTCTGGAATGGACGAGAAAGAAACCAGTTTTGGAAGGCAAAATTGGGCTTCAACTTTTCTGTGTGTAGTATTCACTTAAAAAAAAAAACACTGAAGCAGATATACGGTCATTGTTAGGATTTGAAAAAACTAGCACTGATGATTATTGCCTTATTCTCTATGTCTTTGTTTCTGTACTTTTAGATGTTTTATTGTTTTTGATCAAAAATACCTAAAAAAACAAGTTGTTCCAATATTAAATTCTGCAGATTTTACTTCTGAAAATAAACATATTACTATAAACAAGGCAAGCAACCTCCATGTGGTTCCTTTTTTCTCATTAAAACAATATTTGCTTCTAAGAAGTATTATGAAGAAACAATGTGGAGGGAAGTGTTTTGAAATTTTGAAATCCCTATTTAAGACTAAAGTATTCATGTAATCATAGAAACAATTTGGCCAGATTTTTATAAAATTAAATAATATAGATTGGTGGTCTGTAATACAGAAAATTACAGTGGGATTTTGGTAATATTTTGGAGCTATTTACTTTTTATTTGTGATTAATTAATTATTGGCTAGAGTCCAGAGAGATTAAATACAAATTAGACAAGATAAAGCTTTTCAGAAATTTATTTATTTCTATCTATGATTAATGTGATAGTATGCTTTTTCCAAAGATTTATCTTAATGGGATCATTTTCATCAGGGTAAATGTTAGATTCTGGAGTTTAGCTGGCTGATTAATAGTGAAAGCTTGCCATCTCGTGGACAAAGTGAAAACTGTGGCAAGTTTCTGGCTAGAAAACCGGTAAATCCGTATCCTTTGGGATTAAGCATTTGCTTTGTATATATTTATTTGTAGCTCATGGCTGGGTAGCCTGAATCACACACATATACACACACTCAACAGCCCTAATGGATTTTCATTTGCATTTAGACAACGATTAGTATGAAATGCTCTGATGAGGATGATTTAGATTAATCTGCACAAAATGTGATTTTCCTTGAGCTATATTATCTCATCAAACCTGTTTAGACACTGCTTTTGAAATAATTTGAAGAACTTTAATTCACAGTCATGTGCAAATAAATGTCATGTATAGTTCATAGTCCTTTTGGTGCATCCTCCTTTTTAAACTCCTGAATAATTCACCTAACTGTTAAATTCACACCCTCAAGCACCACCCCTGCCAAATTTACATACCCAAATTAACCATAAGAGTGAGCAAATAGAGTGAGTTCTGTGTTGCCCACCAGACCAGATTGTTTCAGTGAGGATTCTGGGAACTCCTTCAAACTTCCTCTAAAGGGAGATTAGGATTGAAAGAAATGCTCTTTTCCTTTTCACTTTGCATGCCGCATGGCCCTGGGATGATAGAGGATTAGAGGTCTCTCAGTACTGTGTAACAGTGAACATTAGAACTTTTGCTTGCTTGAGTTCAATCTTAGCTTTTGGAGAGAGACAGAGATGCTCTCTGATAGAGGGTGAGAGCTGCACTGGACAGAGATTAGTAGGATAGCAATGTTGCTCTCCTCCTGAATTAACTCCTCCTAGACTCCATATGCACCTTGGGCTAATTTTTAAGAGACAAACAAGGTCTTCAAGCGTAAAATAAAATAGGAGTGGGCTTTGCAAACTAAAAAAAGATATCTGTATATGCTGCCATTCAGCTGCTTCCTTTTCACCATTTTGTTGTCATGATATGATTTGCAGACATAGATTATATAGGTCAGAGCTGAAATGTGTAATACATGTTTAATGTTCCTTTTTTCTTTTTTTGCAAAATTTTCTCATTTACTTATTTATTACCTCCTTCTGTGTGTATTTTCTTAGGAGTCATGTTTTGCAAAGATGTTGCCCAAAGTGGTGATTTCTGAGACAATATGGGACACACAACAGGATGATGGTGGTTAAGGGCCTTGGCCAATGGACAAATCCAATTAAGTTATGTTGCAGAGTTACTATCATTTGAGATGTTTCATGTCATGCGTGTGAAAGGAATACAAGAGAAAGCCAGGTGCACAAGGAGAACCTTGTATTAATGGTGTTTACATGAGGTAGTGAATCACGCTGCCACCTACCATTATGAGTTACCTGTAAAGCACAATGGTTTCTGTGAAATCATGAAAGATGGAACTAAAATCAGAGCTACTGAACAAGTAAAGGTGCTAATTATCTTAAGTGATTATTGGGATCTCAAAGTAAAGATTTTTGTTAAACAAAAAAGTCATAATTCTTAAAATGGCTTAGAAAACAAATTATTAGCAGAACTTTATGTCCACAAGAGGGAAGAAAATAAAGTAGTATTGGTGAAGAACAAATAATATTCACAGATAAATTAGGATGCATATATGAGAAAATTAGGGTAAGTATATGAAAAACTGCAATGTGGGAACTTGAAAAGATCCCCTTCTCAAACAGTACAAGTACTGAAGACACAGAAATGATGTTCAGGAGATTTAAAGAAACACATTAATTTCTCTGTCTACATTGACTGTATCAACAAATGCCATGTGTAGCATTTGTAGGATTTTCAAAAAATGGTGAAATTCAACATTTTTTCTTATAATGAGCTTCCCCAAACCAGCAGAAGCATAAATATATTTCAAGTTTTGTCCTCATCTGGAAACAGTAAGAGTATCTTAGAGGAACTTTGTTGATGTCTGTATTATTGATGCCCTTCAATGTTTGGTTTGGTGATGTTTCACCTCTCAAGTTGCAAATTAAAGTCTCAATGTTTCATAAATCACTGCCTTCTTCACAGAGAGAAGTTATCGTCAAAAACTCTTGGGTTTGAAAAATAGTGCTGGAAGGTGTCACTTAATGGTTAATGTTATAATGCTACTTCAGTCAAAACAATGAGGAAGCCGCAATAACAAATATATAATTCTCCTCCAACACTGAGTAATCTTGTGGTTTAGCAGAGGGAGGTTTCTCACCGGGGTATTTGAATAGAAAGGAGAATTGCAGGAATAAGTCCAACAAAATAGTAGGCCATATTTTCTGTCTGTTTTGAAGAGGATGGGTAGTCATGAATGTAGCCTACTTAGAAGAAAAACCCCATCATGTAAACCAGTTGGATAAGTCTCTTTATGACCCTAGGGGAAAAAAATGTTTTGCCTTTAAGTGGACTTAGAAACCCAATTTTTGGAAACATGACTCAAAAAAGGAAATAGTGAACTGTTTCCATTCTCACAGGGGATTCAGAGTGAGGAAAAATATCAGCGAGTCTCAAGTCTTATTGAAAACCACTTGGACAAACTGTAGAATCAAAATTGAAAAATAGCTACCCTCTCTCTCAACACAAGTGTGAGACAAGATGATGGGCCTGTTCAGAAAACTTACAGTCAGCCTCAGAAAATTGGTTTTATGAGGAGGAGAAAAATTTTGTGAGGTAAAGGCTAGTACAGACTTGGGATAAAAAAATATTGATCTTCCCTTAGACCAGTTCTGGATTTCAGTGACAACAATAAACACTTTGCTCTAGTGTTCAAATTCTTACAGATGAATAAGCTTCTTGTCTAACAAGTACTGGGAGTCAGGACAGATATTGACTGACTTCACTTGAAAATAAAATCTATGTGCTCTTCTCTCAACTTCTATCAAGAACTGAATATTCATTCAACACATAGTAAGAACAAGTTTTATATTAAAATGAAAATGTCATTTTTAGTTTATATACCCAGCAGGAAATTGATGGATCATTTGATTTTTATTGAGATAAACTATTTACCAAGATGAAGGTGTGGGAACACCAGGGATGCTGTTTAATTTCTGAATCAGAAGCATGGAGAGGTTAAAATCTGAAGGAGAAATGCATAGGGACCCATAAGGAGAGTCTTAAAGAGCAGGGCTTCTCAAAATACATGTAGTAAAGAACTGGGTTTAGTTTTTTGTTTGTTGGTTGGCTTTCTATATTTCCAGTCTGTTGAAGATCAATACTTTAAAATTAAAGTAAAGTGAAAAGGAAATAAATTACAAGACATTTGTCAAATTAAAATTTGGAAAATGAAAATAAACCACTAAAAAATGAGGTTAAAAAAAAAAGATCATGTAAATACAAGTCTAGTTCTGGTATTATCAGATTTGACAGATACAAATTTACCCTGTGAAATTGCTGTAACATTTTCTAAATTCTGCTCATCATGTTTGCAATTAGTTCATTGCAGGCCTGCAGCAATAATTGGCAGAGTGATATTGGTCAGTAAAACATAATTTGAGCAGCAGTGCTATAGAGTTCACCTCCTGGGAGGAGTAATAACCTTCACAAAGCACAGCACCAGGTTACTGAAAGGGGACAGGGAAATAGATACAGAGACCACATTTTCTTCCCTCTGGGGCAGCCCATTGGTCAAACCCTACTGAAAGCTACATGGCTTGGGAAACCACAGCAAACATGGTGGGAGGGTGGAGGGGAAGGGAAACTGATACAAAGAATATTCTTTACTACTTGATGACTGCTCAATGACTTGACCTCAAAGGCATTTCTTGCTAGCTTTTACATAGTGTAATTGGGGTCGAAATTCAAAATTTTGAATTTATTAATTCTTATTTTCTGCTTTCCATTAACCACTAATAAGTGATTTACTTTTTTGATAACTGTATCAACAAAAATGAAAAAAAAATAAAGATGAGTAGGTGTAGAGTGTATCAATTCATGACCCATCCATGAAATCTTAAATATTTTGGGAGAAAGGAAGAGAAGGGGAGATGTCTCACAACCCTATAGGTTTATTCTTTTCTACTCTCTATGTAATTAATAGAAAGATAATTAGAAATGTCCCATTCTACTTTCTTATTTTCTACACCTTCATGAAATTAAACCAAAAGCAATCCTCTCCTTCATCATGTTTTTCTTTTACTTTCTACCAGATGTTTACAATTGGCAAACACTATTATTTTCCTCGTATAAAAAATAAAAATGTTCTTTCTTTCCAGCCTAGTATACACTCTCTTCCTTGCCCTTCCTCCATCGGTAATCAGCAAACTCCTCCAAGGTACTGTTTACACTTGTCTTTAAGTATTTTCCCCCCTGGGCAGCCCGGGTGGCTCAGTGGTTTAGCGTCTGCCTTCAGCCCAGGGCCTGATCCTGGAGAAGAATCCAGTCCCACTTCAGGCTCCCTGCAGGGAGCCTGCTTCTCCCTCTGCCTGTGTCTCTGCCTATCTCATGAATAAATAAATAAAATCTTAAAAAAAATAAATATTTCCCCCCCTTCATAATTGACTTCAGGCCTATCAAATCATCCTGTCAAGTCTACCAATGACCTCCAGGTTGAAAAGCCAATCGTCACTTTTCAGTATTTATTTTAATTGACCCAATAGCAGAATTTGATAGTCTCTCCTTCCTTGAATAATTTTCTTCACCTGATTTCAGGAAGTCTCCCTTTAGAAAGTCTTTCCTCTCTTTTCTGTCCATTCCTCCCAGTTTCTAATACTTTAAAATTGAAACTTATGACTCAGACTTTTTCTTTCTTCTCTATCTTCATCCACTCCTTGGTGATTTTTTTTCAGTGTTACATTTTTATATGATATATATATATATATATCATATATATCACATTTTTATATCATATATATACCTGCAAATCCAAAGTTCATATTGCTACCTTAGACCTTTTACTTAATTTACTAACTCATATAGACAACTGTTTACTTGAACCCTTCACCTGGATGTGTACTAGGCATCACAGTTTCATATATTAAAATCTTAGATGCTGGTCTTACTTTAGAAGCTTAATTATGCCATCTCTCTATCTCATGTACTGGCAATAACATCATATTCCTATTTTTCTCAAAGCTTACTTTTCTTATTTTTTAAATATTTTTTTATTTGTTTGAGAGAGAGTGATAAATGGAAAAAGAGAGAGAAAGACAGAGAGAAAGAGAGAGAGAGAATAGGACTAGGGGAACTAGGGGAAGGGCTAGAGGGAGAGGGAGAAGTACACTCAGGACTTAACCCTAGGACCCTAGGATCATGACCTGAGTCCAAGGCAGACACTAAACCAACTGAGCCATCTAGGAATGTGGCTTACTTTTCTTAATCAGAAAATCCTATTAGTTCTACCCTGAGTTTGTCCAATGATTTAAACAGGTACATGGCTGGGTAAAGACAGTGTCAGCTCTTAGCTGAGTAATTCAACTCTTCCCCTTGTGCTCTCCCCTCTTTTGGTCTGCATTCAACACAACTAGCCCTGTCAAATGCAATCATTTATTCCCCCCTGCAAATCATCTTATTTGGAATGAAAGCGAATGATTTACAATGACCAATATGACCCTCTAATCCACTCCCAACATCTTCCTTCTAATGAGGGCCCTGGCTTACTCCCTTCACCTACGTGGCTCTACTTGATGAAGCATAAACTCAGTGAGAGCACTCCTCCTTGAGTCCCAAATGCACTCCCTTTCCCTCTGGAATGTAGTCTCCTCTGATATCCTCCAGGCTCCCATCCTCACATTCTCCAGATCTTTTCTCATATGTTACTTTTGCATCTTCTTTAACCCGTCCTATTATTTTTTAATGTTTTTTTAATTACAGCTAACATACAGTATAATATTATTTTCATGTGTACAATTTATTGATGCAGCATTTACATACAACACTTGGTGCCCATCACAAGTGCCTTCTTAATCCTCATGACCTATTTAACCCATCTCCCCACCCAGCTCCCCTCTGAAAACCATCAATTTGTTATCCATAGTTAATATCTATTTCTTGGTTTTCTCTTCTCTTTTTTCCTCTATGATCATTTTGTTTGTTTGTCTCTTAAATATGACTGAAATCATATGGTATTTGCTGACTGATTTATTTCACTTCACATAATACCTCTAGTTCCATCCACATCACTGCAAATCCTAACCCATCCATATTAATTTAATACTTCTTCCAGCATGTGTTCTCTTTCTATGTTTCATTTTTCTCCTACTCATACATTGTTTTCTACCATACTATATAAGTACAGGCCATGTCCTCAAATAGACTATAAGTTTCACAAATGCTTAAGATTCCTGGTTCTTAGTTAAATGACATATCTCCAATATTCAGAACCAATCCTGACAAATCCTGGTTAGTACATTATTGTTGAATTAAAAAAGATAATCTCCTGTCCAACATTACAATGTTTTTCAATGAGCAATGATCCATATTATGAGTTTTTTAATGATTTACTCATAACAAAGTGGGTGCTATGACTTTTAAAGATTTTTTTCTAGTTCCCACCTATATAAAAATTGCCACTATTAAAAAATAAAGTATAACAACTATTTGAGAAACAAAAATACAATTTTCCACAGGAGTTAAACCATTGTATTTTTTTTTAAAGGAAGTATAATTAATTCTACCATTTGGTTTTCACATGTTGGTGAATGGCAAGAACTGCTATTTTGGGATTGCTCTCAAACTTTCAGGTATAAGGGTGTTTAGAAATTTGGAGATAGGGATCCCTGGGTGGTGTAGTGCTTTGGCACCTGTCTTTGGCTCAGGGCACGATCCTGGAGACCCGGGATCGAATCCCACACCGGGCTCCCGGTGCATGGATCCTGCTTCTCCCTCTGCCTATGTCTCTGCCCCTCTCTCTTTCTCTCTCTGTGACTATTATAAATAAATAAAAATTTTTAAAAATTAAAAAAAAAAGAAATTTGGAGATATTCTCTTCTGCTTCCAAAGCTACCACTCAAAAGATTAGCAAAACGGGAGAAACTACTTAGGTCTTATTCAATTTAATAATACTTGAACAAAGTGGGAGTAAGGGGTGCCAACCCTCTGTGCAATCAAAAATCTGTGTATAACTTTAAATCTGAGACTCCCCAAAACTTAACTAATGATATCCTACTGTTGACTGGAAGCCTTATGAATAACACAAATGGTTAACACATATTTGTAAATTATATGTATTATATACTGTATTCCTCAGTAAAGGAAGCTAGAGAAAATAAAATGTTATTAAGAAAAATCATAAGGAAGAAAAAATACATTTACAGTATTATACTGAAAAAAGGTCAATGTATAAGTGAACCCATGCAGTTCAAACCCACTGTTGTTCAAGGAAGAACTCTAAATTTTTGATTTATAAAATATTGACACTTATGCTCCCTTCAACTTTTTTCTAATGAATTGTTTCTCTCCATCTTAGCCAAGGTTATAGTTCAATGACTTAAAGTGAACATTAAAATTAAGTACAATTCAGATTTTTCTGGGTTATAATGCTATATCCATTCATGTATGTAGCCAAATATTTTAATTAATTGTGATATCTCTCTTGTAGCCAATTACCACCAGTCATTAAATCTAATCAAAAGATCCACTATAAAAAAAGATCCATTATAAAAATTATTTATTAGAAGCTATATTAAATAATTTATTCAATTTAATTATACATATATATAACTAAACATGAGCAGTATCTAAATAAAAGCTAACTTATTATTGAGTTAGGCTGTAATTCTGCTTCATTATTCTCTTTTCTAACCACCCTCCCTCCCATGTCAAATTTTATTTCAACCACTACCAAGAAAATTAAACTCAATTATGAAGAAAATCACACATATGTATAGCCTTAGGAATATTTATCATTTAATTTAATACACTACCCATTATAACATTTCCAAAATCTTAAAGCAATTGAAGAAAATGTCAAAGTTGACATTGGTCTGCCACTAATATCTTGTCCTTAATTTGTTTTAAGTTACAAATATTTCCAATACTATATGTACATACATGTATATTTCTAATACTACACATATGAATGTATATGGACATATCTAATGGAATTTTACTGAAAAATCAAACAAAATTATATAAGAATATTTAGTGGATTTAAAATAAAAGAAAGACATGGTATTATTTCATTGGGTATAATGCACACTACACAAAATACAATTAAGGCACCATTGTTGAACTATAAGATACTCTCCTGAATGAGAAAAATATTGGCAATGTGATTACAAAATGACTTCCAGGCCAAACTTTTACAATTAGACAATTTCAATTTTCTTTAAACTAACAAGTTCCAACCAGATGAAGAAATACTGAAAGAAGAAATAAAGTAGGGAAAGAAGGAAGGAAGGATGGAGGAGAGAATAGTGAGGGACATAGGAAGAAATAAAAAAGAACAGGAAAGTAAAAAGAGGCTTAGGAGACTTTCACATTCTGGAGAATATAGTAGATTTGGTATTTATTAGTAGTAAAATATTGGGGAGAATAAAACATTTGGGCATAGTGCCTCATTTTTGGAAGAGTTTTCTATATGGATTCAGTTTCTTTGGTAGTTATAGGATCATTTATTGATAAATTTTTCTTCTAAACCTATTATTTTAAAAAATGTTTATTGTTTGTAAATACTGTTTCTCCCTAAAGTAGTGTATCTACACCTATTGTTTTTTTAAAATTTGGTTTATCAGGTTTATCAGAGATTCAAGAACTAAGTAGTCTTTTCAAAGAAATAACTTTTTTAAGATCATTTCATCCATTTTTGTTTCTATTTTACCAATTTCAGCTCTTTATTTAAAAAATTTGCAGTAAGTAGAAGTGAAACTATTGGCAGGACATTTGTCTATGGTGACTTGGAAACATTTGCTGAACTTGTGGACATGGACAAGGTGGTTTTCAGGAAGAATGTTGGAAAGTTAAGCTTATTACTGTAACCTGTTGTTGATAAGATAGAGTAAGAAAGTATGTAAGCAGAATTAGAGGTAATATAAAAATTCAGAGTAGAAAAACAGAATTGTTTCACACATTCACATTCACACACTTTCACTCTTCAGACAATAAGAGATAATTAACTTGAAATACCAACAAAGCGAAAAATCAAATTATGAGTCTAAGCATTAAGACATATCTCATGGCATGAATCAAGTTGAGTACACGGCCATCCATCATTCCTTTGTTAATATGTATGGATCAAGTATTAAGACACTTGCTGTTTGAGGCAAGAGCACTTTTTTTCTTTTTTTAAGATTTTATTTATTTATTTGAGAGAGAGAGAGAGAGAGAGATTGAGAATGTGCAGGGGAATGGGCAGAGGGAGAGGGAGAAGCAGACTCCTGCTGAGCAGGGAGCCCATGTGGGGCTCAATCCCAGGATCATGACCTAAGCTGAAGACAGACACTTAACTGACCAATATACCCAGGCACTCCTAGGCAAGAGCACTTTTTGAGTCCATCTACAATCCAATTGTCAGATATAGTTTCCTTATTAAAAAACAAAAACAAAAACAAAAAACAGGAATTATTTCCTTAAATATGGTTTTGAAAAATGATATACTTTTTGCCAAAAGTGATTGAAGGTAGACCGATCTATTGAGAAAGAAATGCTTGCCTATCGGGTAAAAAATAATAATAATATGAAGAACCAATTTCTTCTCTTTGTAATATTGTACAGACTGAGTAGTGTGTGTTCACAGCTTTGGGAATAACAACATTCAAATGAAAAATAAGTTTACTGGTGTACTAATAAATTTCAAAATAAAAAATTAGTGTAGGACTATGAACATCAAGTTTTCTAATTTTTTATTTATTTATTTTAGAGAGAGCAAGAACAAAGGGAGGGGGCAAAGGAAGAGGGAGGAAGAGAATCCCAAGCAGACTCTGCATTTAGCATGGAGCCCCACATGGGGCTGGGTCCCAGGACCCCGAGATCATGATCTGAGCCAAAATCAAGAGTCAGACGCTTAACTGACTGAGCCACCCAGGTGCCCCTCAAGTTTTCAATGGTTGTGTCAGCCATAACAAAAACCTTAGCAAACTGTTATTTTAGTAGTTCAAAAGTTCTGGGAACAAACCCAATACAAAACCAAATCTAAATAAATAAGGAACATTCCTATAAGTAGAATTGTTTTTCTCTGCATTTAAACAGCAAGAGATTACCTTTATCACACTTCTTAAATCCATCCTAATTTTTTCTTATTTTAAGAAAATTTCCTAAAGTGTAGGATTTAGGAAGGGGCTTCTGAGAAGGACAAAAAGCAACAATGGTCTTTCCTTTCATTATCACTTTGTGTCTGAATCCACATGGTTTAGACCAAATATGAGCTTCCAATGTTTCAGAATTTTTTAGATAAAGAGATAATCCACACACACACACACACACAAATACACCCTATAAAATCAACTATTTTGAACTTCAGAAATTATTGGAAGAGTCATGAAACTCTGATGAATAGGAGTAATATTATATATTAAAAACAAAGAATCAATTTCTTATGTTGTTGCCCCCTCTCTGTACTTTTGGAATCGATTTATCACAGTCATGTGGAAAGGATGAAGCTAAACTTAAGTGGGGAAAAAAGACTTAGGTGGGTAAAGGATAGCACAGAGCAGTGATTAGGGGACAAACACAGCCTGTGGAACAGCTCCACCAAGGATACTGGAAATGGAAAACAGTGCTTAATGCCAGCAGGAGTGAGTCAAACCACAACGACGTATGAGGAATGTGAAGAAGTGGGCATGGTCATATCTGTGCTTCTTTGCGAAGTCAGTATTTCTTTTATTTCTTTTAATCAATATTTTGTTTCCTAAGATCATAGAACAGTGTATGACAAGCTAAGTTTTCAATATACATTTGTTGAATCTTCTTTCAAAGGACAGATTGATTCTAAAGGTTATATAAATATGATTTAATTGACATGACAAGATATTGTAGAGGTTGAATACATATTCATCTTTTGCCATTGTGACTTTATCAAAGTACTAAAAATGAGAATGTAATTATCTGGCATGGTGAACAACTGCTCCAAGGCCCATAAAGAACACTACTAGCCATCTTTAGCACACATCACCAGAAACAGCTTTGCCTATCTCAGGTATCTGTGTCATGTCATGGATAAATGAAGGTGAAAAATAAGGGCCAAATCTGGGATTCAATATTACTAGTTTTCTCAATCTGTTACATGAAATACTACTCCCTTTGAATGTCATTTGCAAGACACTTGTGCTTTTGTTGAAGAAAAGCAAATCTAGCAACTTCCAACACTATCAACAACATGATAGCAATAATAAGACTTATCAAGAGACTTTGGGTCCAAAATCCAAGCTTCCTATATGAATTGGATCATTTCCAAATCAGCAAATGACAGCTGCATTGGGAAATGGCATTAGTACCTCAGGGCTTGCATGATGATTGATTCTAGAAGCATTTCTTTCTGCTTACTATGGGGTGGCTTCTGCACTTGCCGAGGGTAGTCTATGCAACAAGTTATGATATTAACACCCAAGAGATCCCACGGATATGTGGGTGTCTCTTCTATGTGTTATTGTCTTGTGACTGCAGATCTGCTTATTGTTTTCAACAGCTTGATAACCATTTGCTTCTGGAAAGTTACATATGAGTAGAAATCTGTCCTTACCTTGATATGGAAGAACCACTGTGAGAGAGATAACTTTGATCTCCTCTCCTTGGACATAAAGCTATTACCTATGACTTTTACGATTATGGACTAAGTCCCTTTTTATAATGATTATCACCTCACTGATTAGAAGATTTAAAAATAATAATAATAAAAAAAGATATATAGACCAGAAACATAAGAAAGGAATACAGTTTCCCTTAAAATTCTCTGACCTTGTTTACTTCTTGATGTTTTATCTTTTCCTTCTAATTTCTTCCTCTTTATCTCTCCATATTTTTTTAAAGATTGTATTTATTTATTCATGAGAGACACAGAGAGAGGCAGAGACACAGGCAGAGGGAGAAGTAAGCGCCCTAGAAGGAACCCGATGCAGGACTCGATCCCAGGACCCCAGGATCATGACCTGAGCCAAAGGCAGATGCTCATCCACTGAGCCACCCAGGTGCCCCTCTGCATATTTTTATATATCACATTAACTTTGCTTATCAAAAAGTCTTTCTTCTTTCCTCCTATTTTCTTTTTGATAAGCTCTAGCTTAGTTAACTATTGTACACTTTGTACATTGTTGAATAGGTAGGGGTATGATAAGACATAGCATCAGAACAATTTATATCTTAAAACAATAAATACATGGATATTTTACATTTATCAATTATGTGGTATTTTACAATACTTGAGTAGTAAGTAGAAGACAACTTAAAACTTTTGAAGAATATTTTAAAGCCACATTCAAATTTATTTTTAAAATGAGTAAAAAAGTTTTAAAATATTTCTCTTGGATGGGGTGCCTAGGTGGTTTAGAGGGGTGAGCATCTGACTCTTGATTTTGGCTCAGGTCATGATCTCAAGGTCATGAGATCAAGCCCAGAGCCCAATGTCTGGCCTCACTCTCAGTGGGGAGTTTGCTTTAGATTCTCTTTCTCCCTCTTTGTGCCCCTCTCCACCCCCAGAGAGGGAGCTTTTGGTCTCTCTCTCTCTTTCTCAAATAAATAAATAAATCTTTGAATAAATAAATAAAAATAAAATCTTTCTCTTGGATATTCTGGATGACTACAAGCTTCAACTTGTGGTATTATATGAATATACAACGTGATATAGGGAACTAAATATTTTGTATACTTCATTTGGATTATTCAGTTATTAATTTCCCATTTATTTAAAACTTATTGTGTTTAGAAAGTTATATGATGCCAAAGCACTACAGTAACCTCTTTGACATGCTCATTATATGACTGAAAGTTATGCCATTATATTGTCATAATCAGATAAAAAGCTGTATTTTCTATACTAATATTAAACTTAATCCTGGTTGTTTTTCTAAAATATTTTCAGAATAGTGTCTAGTGTCTTCAGCTTTTTTTAAAAAATTGCTATATTGAAGTTTAATTGACATATGGAAAACTGTACATACTTAATGCATATAACTCAATGAGTTTGGGCAGAAGTATATACACCATGAAAACATCACCATCATGAAGGTCATAGACACATCCATCACCTCACAATTTCCACCTCCTCCATTTTTTTTTTTTTTTTTTGTGGTAAAAATACTTAACATATGATCTACCCTTTCCTTAAAATCTAAGTCAGTTTTTTTTTGGAAAATTTAGAAGCTGTTTCCAGAATTTCCATTATGATACAAAAGCATAGAAGAACCAATATGATCTTGAAAAATGAGAACAGAGCTGAGGGCTCTGTCTTGATACCATGTTTCTGTTGTTTCCTTCAATTTGTTAAATCATGCAATTCATGTCTTTGCTTAATTTTTTTCATGAAATGCTATGGAAGTTATATATCATATTCCTGCTCCCTTTCTTCTCTTCCATCTTTTTTATTAATTTTTTATTTGAATGTGATTGATACACAATGTTAAATTAGTTTCAGGTATACAACAGTGATTTGATCAGTTTTTTTTTAATAACTTATTCACTGTTCTACATTTGCTTTACTTGATATAAAGGTTTGCTTTTCAATTATATCTGTTCCACTCTTTATTGGTTTTTAGTGAGATGGTTACGTGTCACATTGTGTTTCCAATACTATTATTTATCTTTCATAAGAATTTATTCTTATTTTCTGGGTATACTATGAATTTTAATTGAGTACAATGATTATGACTATGCTTTACAAGTTTCTTCTGGTTTTAGCTTTTCTCTGTTTATTATAGTGATTGAGATATACTGAATGATATAAAATATTTATTTTGCTTGTCTACTCATATTTATATTTGAGCATTGTACACAAGCTTCTGATTACTGTGGTGATTCTCTTCTGATTCCGGGGGTTGGGGAAAGTTGTGTTTATAAGTGTGGGCTCCTCATACCACCTGACAGATGTTAAACGCAACACTACTTGCAGGACTTGTTCTCTCCTGTCCCAAATAATGTTTGCATTTTCTGCCATAGCTTGGAAGTCAATGCCACGCTTTCTTGCCTTTCTGGGCAGATGGAAAGTGGAGTATGAAACACACCCAGTTTCCTCCTGAACTACCTACCCTCTGATTACTTCAGGAATCCTACATTCTCTGTATTTGTGTTAACTCTAAGACTGTGCCTTCTGGCACTAATCTTACCTCTTCAGCTGTCTGCTATTGGTTTTGTCTTTCATTTCTTGTTTTTGTTTATTTTAATCAACCTAATTTTGTTAGTATTTAATCTATTTTAGCAATTCTTAAAATTGTGAAATATACTACTCTTAGAAGTCTTTCTAGTTTTAGTGCATTGTGATTGATCGATTAAAATTCTATTTTAATTATTTTTTATTTCATTATTTTGTCTGGAGAAGATATAAGTGCTGATATTGACACTGATGATAATATCTTCATAATAGTAATCATAGAATTCTTCCTTTGAGCAAGGATCAGTACTTCTTCATCTATTTTATTAAACAACTAGAAATTGATCTTTCGCATAGTATAGTTTAAAAAAATTTTTTTTTAAATTTTTATTTATTTATTATAGTCACAGAGAGAGAGAGAGAGGCAGAGACACAGACAGAGGGAGAAGCAGGCTCCATGCACCGGAGCCCGACGTGGGATTCGATCCTGGGTCTCCAGGATCGCGCCCCGGGCCAAAGGCAGGCGCCAAACCGCTGCGCCACCCAGGGATCCCCATAGTATAGTTTTAATAATAATGTTGGATAATAGTCAAACATCATATTATCACTTGCCATATACCAAGCCTTTGCTAAGTCTTCAATTAATTTTCACAACAATACTCTGAGGTCAATACTGTTTGTATTATCATGTTTAGATCAAGAAACAAACACAGAGAGATGAAATAACTTGCTCAAGGATACATAGCTACTGGATATTTGATTTGGAATTTGAACCCTATCGTTCTGACGTTAGAGAGTGTGCCATATTACCAAGTGTGTCTTATCCTCCACAGCCAAGCCTCTAGTTTCCAGCCTTCTCACTTGTATGATATATTTATCAAACGTACAGTCTTGTACTAAAAATATCCTTCCAGGTCCTACCAAAATATGATCTAGAAATATAATGATTTATTATATATTTTTAATTTGCTAAATTGCTAGTGGAATACTTCACCCACAACTATAGGAGACTAAGAGCTCATTCTAGAGTTAAAAACTAATAGTCCTTAGAACTAACTTCTTGCAGTCAATTAGGTACAATAAGCAAATTTATCTGAGTTTATAGTACAGTTTAGATTTCATATGTCATATAGTCACAACATGAGTATGTAAGCAAACAGCCCAGGGAATAAATATTTATATTCCTGACATTCTAGAGCCTTCATCTGATAAACAAAGTTAATGTTACAGCTGAATACAGCATAATAAAAACTCAAAAGGCTCTTAATGCACTGCTCAAATGGTTATTAGTTAAATACAACTCAACTTTTGAAGACATAATATTTTATTTTACCAAAGTATTCATACTGTAGTGATTCTGTATAAAATATTTTAAATTGCCACACTCTGAGGCTAATTATTTACTGGTCTACAAATTAAAGGCATTGGTTTGATGTCATACTTTCCTGGCATAAGGAAGCAATTCACCATCTCACTAGGAATCCAAAAGTAATTCTCAGAAATATAATTCACAAACCATTATATTTTAAGACAACATATTTCAACACATACATCAAGTTGTCTGCATCTTCATCTCCCCAAGTCACAATTAAAATGAGTTAATGAAATCATTATCCAACTTGTTCATTCTTATCATTTATATATGACACAACTTGTTATTTATGATGTTATTGATCTTCTATTATACACTATAAAAATAAATTCTTCTCTTTTGAATGGTTAGGGTAATTTTTTTTGTTTTAGAAACTGTTTCATGTATCTAAAATTAAAATTAATTGGTTATATAAAATCTCTTTAACATTGAGCTAATTTGATAAAATGAAAATATCCTCTTATTTCTATGTAAGTCAAGTTTTCAGTTTCCTATTATATTTGGTAATACATTAAGGAGAATCATCAAATTGTGAATAATTTCCTATGATTGGCCCAAGAAGATAACTTCCCATCATTCTAAAAATTGAGATAAGTAGATGAATATCATGACAGTTCAAATGTTTGAAAAGATCAAAAAGAAAGGATAAAATTCTATTGAAAACATGAATTAGATTGAATATATTTCTTCAGACATATTTGAACTTATTTGACAAACTATGAGATCTTAAGCTTTGAAGATAATCTTCTTTGGTTTGCCTCTTTGCCTTCTAAGCCCACTGGAGTGGCAGTCCTAGTCCTATCCCCAGAACCCACGAGAGCAGACGGGATATTAATTTAAAAAGGTGTCAAGGGATGCCTGGGTGGCTCAGCGGTTGATCATCTGCCTTTGATTCAGACTGTAATTCTGGGGTCCCAGGATCGAGTCCCGCATTGGGCTTCCTGCATGGAGCCTGCTTCTCCGTCTGCCTGTGTCTCTGCTTCTCTCTTTCTCTGTGTCTCTCGTGAATAAATAAATAAAGTCTTAAAAAAATAAAAAGGTGTCAAGAAGCATAAAAGAGGTAAAGGTTAGATTCCAAGAAGTTTATAGGTATGTTGTTCAGGAGTACAGAAGTGAATGTGACCATGGCAGATGAAATGGTCCTCATGCTGTTGTCAGTCAGCCAGTCCGTCTTTGATGAGTATTGGCAATGTGTCAGGCACTGCATAGAGGCTGATGCAGTCTTCTCAATAAATCCCACTGCTAGAATGGAGCTTTAGAACAGCATACATTTTTGCCTATTGTGTTGACTGCTATATTCCTAGTGCCTAGAACAGTGATTGGTACATGGCAAAACACAAAAATAAACACTGGTGTAATAAATATTGTTGAATGAAAGGATATACTTTGTTTATTCTTCAGAATCTAGAAATTTTATATTTCTATGTGTATTCAAAACCAAATAATTTGGGATCCCTGGGTGGCGCAGCGGTTTGGCGCCTGAGTCCCACGTCGGGCTCCCGGTGCTTGGAGCCTGCTTCTCCCTCTGTCTGTGTCTCTGCCTCTCTCTCTCTCTCTCTGTGACTATCATAAATAAATAAAAATTAAAAAAAAAGAATTGTTTAAAAAAAAAAAAAACCAAATAATTTAAGACCTTTGAAAACTGTTGCTATCTAGACATACTCTACATAATTTAAATTGAAATTTAATTTTACAGCCATTTGATATATTATTCTTACTGAGCTTTTATATGCTGATATCTTATCAATATCTTATATATCAATTCCACATCTTTCAAAGTACTTTTAATAGTGTGACTTTTATATTATATGAAGTATGAAATCAAAATAATCAAATCAGTATACT
The DNA here is from genome assembly GCF_018345385.1 of Vulpes lagopus. Classification (NCBI taxonomy): domain Eukaryota; kingdom Metazoa; phylum Chordata; class Mammalia; order Carnivora; family Canidae; genus Vulpes; species Vulpes lagopus. The sequence goes on along the minus strand of NC_054847.1, from coordinate 48,517,481 downwards.
TAGCAGTAAAGGGTCATCAGATTTTGTGTTTAAAAACAGAAATGAAAGCAATTATCATACATAGTCTCGTTTAATAAATCTGAAACAACTTTAAGTGTTTATTTGGTATTATCTATTCATTGATAAAGCTCCTTGAAAAGTAGTCATCAATTTTTCTCTATCGATATTATTAAAAGCAAATAAACTGAAATGAATCAGATCTCAGAAAAAAAGCTTTATTTAACAATTTTCTAAATATTACTTAATGATTAGCATGTACCACTCTGAATATTAGTTATGACACTCAAATGAATGCCTATAAACAGGCATATTTATTAATTTGTGCTTTATGACTGCTCAAACTTCAATTTGCTTTATTTGTCCTGAATAGAATGCCAGTTTACATTTTATCCATTCCTGATCTTCAAATCATTCATTCCACTGATCCAGTTCTCACTATACATTTATTTATTATAGACTTAACCTTTGTTACTTGTCCACAGTCATCTTAAAACATTTTTAAAAGAACATAAAATCCCCAACAAAAAAAGAAAACAAAAATATGCCCATTATATTAATGAGAAGCAAACTCCATTTGCTTAGAATTACTGATGGAGTTTCTTATATATAATAAATAACGAAGAATGTTGAGTGATTAATACACAAAACAGTTTCACTTCAAACATGATAACAAGAAGCTATTAGCATTTGATAATTAGAGGCACCAAATTATGTCTCAGCACATGTGCACTTTTGTCTGCATTTACTGAATTTTCTTTAGCTGAAGAATATTTTCTTCTATTACATCTTTATTTATTTCTTCCTGGGCACTATTCAAGATAATCATTTAATTGTTGGGTCTATCCTGTCTGACTTCCATTTCTATCTTTATTTACAACTCATTATTTTACTTAAAAATTTCCTTTACTTAGTGAAGTTTGCCTTTTATTCCATGCATCCAGCAATACGCCCTTTCATTCTTACATCTTTAAAGAAAGCTTGAGAAAACTACAATATCCATTGCAATTTTACCAAAGTTGTCTTATTTTTGCTGCTACATAAAATGTTTTCCAGGAAAATTTTATTCTTTCATAAATCAGATCATTGCTATCAGATTTTTCTCAATTTCTTTTAACTTTTCTACCTTTAGGCTTTTTCTTTGGGCTTCTGAATAGATAAATATAGAAAAAGAAAATGGGAGAGTTATATATTTTTCTGTTTCACTTATAGTGTGGCCCTAGAGGGAGAGTAGGATATAACTTCATAGTTCTTCAATTGTTCATACCCAAATCTATTATTTTGGAATTGATAGTGAAGACATATTTTTGTCTTCTTGTTTTTCTTCCTATGTTCTTTCCAATAATCCTTAAACATGAGTACCTTAAAGCTTTTATAGATTTTTCTCAATCTGCCTTATATTTACATCAACCTGTCAGAGGTAGAGATAAACACTTGACAATCTTCATTTTTAATCTTGTAAGCTTCAACTTAGCCTGCCTCTGGTTTGGAATTTACAAAGAAGCAGAGTATTGCTAAACTTAAGATGCTAGCCAGATACTATTTTCAAATAAAAACTCAAACATATGTTATTATTTTATATCCACAAAGCAGATTTTTTCCTTTCAGTATCAGTAATAGTTTTTATGATGATAGAATATATAACTAAATTACCATCATTAAATTATGGCTAAAATTGGGTTTGATTTTCATCCTGGAATTTAACGTGACTTTGGACACATAATTTACCTCTCACTGATCTCTGATAAGCTTTTTATAAAAGCTCACCTTGGACAGCCTGGGTGGCTCAGTGGTTTAGTGCTGCCTTCAGCCCAGGGCCTGATCCTGGAGACCTGGGACGGAGTCCCACGTCGGGCTCCCTGTATAGAGCCTGCTTCTCCTTCCCTCTGTGTCTCTGCCTCTCTCTCTCTCTCTTTTTGTGTGTCCCTCATGAATAAATTAATAAAATCTTAAAAAAATTAATAAATAAAAAATAAAAGCTCACCTTGTAGGGTTGTACAAGAATCATGGCTTGCCTCTTATTGGTATTCAACTAATGTAAATAGTTTTCATAATTGTTAATAATCATGATGTTTTATTCATTTTTTATTAATTATGTTTTAGATGGAATTTTAAACTATTTTAGAGACAAATTATTTTGAATAATTTTAAAATTAAAGTCATATTTATGAAATGCCACATCATAGAAGTGATTTATCTAATTTGAGAAGTAGATTATTTTGTGCTTGCTAACAGAGACTTAAATATGCCCTCATTCCTTTAAACTTAGTACAGAAATTATGTTCGGAGTGCCTGGGTGGCTCAGTTGGTTAAGCGCCTGCCTTCAGCTCAGGTAATGATCCCTGAACTGGGATTGAATCCCACATCGAGCTCCCTGCTAGGCAAGGAGTCTGCTTTCCCTCTGTCCTTCATTCTGCTCATACTCTCTCTTGCTCTTTCTCTCTGAAATAAATAAATAAAATATTTTTTAAAAAAAGAAATTATGCTTAAATACATATAAGGTGTTTTTATATCATTTTGAAAAGTTACCTTTGAATATTATTTATGTGTGTATTATAAAAATATTCATTTGATAAATTTATTATTTCCAATCTTTGTTATGATATGAATTTAATTTTATGTAAATAAATTCACCCCCAAATAAATGAATGTCTGCAATACATCCAATAAAGACATATAGAGCATTTATGAAATAAACTGCATTATAATAATTATAACCGTTATTACTGCAATATAATATTCACGATTTGAAGAACTTTTACTCTCTTAGTATTGATACATTTGAGATCCGATAAGAAGTTACTTAAATATTGCTTTGGAAATTTACATCATGTAAATAGAAAATTTTGTGTGTCACAAAAGGCAACTTGTTTTTTTGTTTGTTTTTAATGACCCTTGTTGTTGATGCTATGGATGCACCTGAAGTGAACTATAGTTGCATTTTTTTGAATAAGCAAAGGCATGTTTTTTCTATGTTAATAACAACATACATTCAATATAATTTTTTATACAATAAACCAGTATGTACATTTATGTGGTAAAATTGAATATTTCAGGAAGGCCACTAGATGTCTCCACACTACACTTCTTGGAAAGACCCTACCTAAGAATCACTGTATGAGTAAATGGAGAATTATATTGACAATGTACAAAAAGAAATGCAAACAAAATAAAATATTTTTCATCAGAAAAAAAGAATAAATTTTATATAGGGACGCATTCGTGTAGATTTTATTATCTACAAACAAATATATCCATGATAGAAAAGGTCTAATGCCACTGTCCCCATGAATATTGGCCTTCAACAGAAATGACTCAAGGGTGAACACTCCAGTGGAAGGAGTTGACAAAAGAGTGGGTTCATGTTGTTACAATCAAGGATACTATAGGCATGTAAGGAGATACAGTTGTAGCCCAGATATAAATGAGTAGCCTGATTTGGGGCAGCTTTGATATTCGAGGAAGTGCTATAAAGGGATTTGGTAAGGACATTAAACAGGGTCCATTGGAATAATAAAGGTGGTGCCAATTTACTAGTTAATAAGGCAACACACACACACACACACTATGGAAGGAAGACAACACATAGAAGAGGAAAAACAGGCTTGATTATGGAGAAGAGATGTAGAAAGAATGAGTCAGGAAAATAAGAACATGGCAAACTATCTGGCACAAGAGAAATCTCCTCAACCACCTTCATATCACAACTCCCCTCATTCAGGTGACAAGGACCCTGATAAACTGCAAGCTCCCTCTAGACCAGCGAAAGAATCAGCTTGAATAGAACAGTCCATTGCTCGGAAATAATCCAGCTACTGCTCTAAAACAGCTCCACCAACACAAAAAGGCAGCTGCTGTTAGAAGTGTCTATATTACTTCAAATACGGGATAGGGTTTACAGGGCATTTTTCAGAGCACAGAGCACTAGAAGACTCCCTTCCCCCACTTCAAATGCACTGCAAGCAGAGCTAATATGCAGGGATAACAGGCCCTACTGTATTTTTGTCAATCTGTCATGAGTCAGAGCTGGCAGCTAAAGGTGCTTGCTCTTTGTAAAAATAATTTTAAAAATGGCTTGAAAATTATAAGCAGTGAATGAAAACCTCATTTTAAAGAATAAATGTAGAAAAAGTAACAAAATTTGTTTGGAGCATATTACAAGCATGTAAATTTCTTATATGTATGTTTATCTCAGGGCCATGTGGTTGCCAAGAAGTTATTTATTTATTTATTTATTTATTTATTTATTTATTTATCTGTTTATCTTTTTATTTATTTAAGTATTTTTAACGATTTATTTATTTATTTATTTATTTATTTATTTATTTATTTGAGAGAGAGAGACTATACAGGAAGAGAGGCAGAAGGTGAGAATCTCAAGCAGACTCCCAGGTGAACGCAGAGCCAGACGCAGACCTGATCTCACGATCCACGATTCATGACCTGAGCCAAAATTAAGAGTTGAACACTCAACCAGCTGAGCTAACCATGCACCCCATCATTTTTTTTATTTTATCTTATGATCATTTTATCACACATGATGAATCCCAAGTTTTCCTAAACTAACAAAGGCCTGTAACTGTAAAAATAGATTTTAAAATTGTATTTAATAAGCTTAACTTTATTTTTATATCAACCTCATTCATAATTTCAGATTTTATGAATAACCAGAAACATTCACCAATAGCCAAACCTTTCAAAAGCCAGAAAGTATTATTTTGCTCAAGTGGCTACCAAAAATGAATAAGCCTCATTATAACAAGGTTCCATAAGGTATGCCAATTTCCTATTTTCCCCACATGATAGTGAATAATTATGAGCAACAAAATGAGGGTATTGAGAAGTTCTTTGTGGACATAATCTCTTCTCATTTGAATGAGGTGATAATATTCCTATAGACTTCTCTTCTTTGTGGATTATTCTGGATGTACAGATTTGCTTATATGCTCTTTCTTTCTTTACCAAGACATTACTGTTTCTGTGTTTAAAAATAAGCACTGATTGATTATATCTGAAAATGCTCAAAGTTTATTTAATGAGATTTTACTGGACTATACCAATAAATATTATCTAGGTTTTCTAGGCCATAGTCTATATTCATCACTTCAAACACAAATATACATAACAATAGAAAATGAATTCGAAAACAGGAGACTGAAAATATGAAAATTCCTTAAAACTTTTAAGGAGCAATAAGGATGTTTTGTTCATAGAAAAATAGAAAGCTGCTTTTCACTGCCTGCTTATAGAATGCTGTTTTCTAAACAGAAACTGTCCATAGCCTGTGTATAGGGCCTAAACCTACCCAGCAATGAACTAGCTCTGTGACAGGCTCACCAATATCTCCAGTTTCACCAGAAAACATAATTCCAAGCAGAAAATGGAAGATGTAACCCACATGAAGCCTCTTAGAAGTTGGAAGGAAGGACAATAATTCTAGAAGGAAGATCTGAGCTGAAGAAGGAAGGGTAAGCAAAAACACTGGTAAATAAGCAGATAAAACCTAAAACAAACAAAAAACAAACAAACAAAAACCCCAGCGGTTATTACTATAATACAACCAACAGTATCTGATTTTAAGATAATGAAAAAAAATATTAAAAATGAGAAGGGAGCATTACAGCATAAAGAGCTTTAAAAATGACCAAAAATAAAAACAAAATCTTACTCTGTATAACTGCATATGAGTACATTAGGAAGTGGTGCCAAAGACAACTTTCTAAAAAATAGAATAAGTAAAATAAAATAAAATAAAATAAAATAAAATAAATAAATACACATCACAACTGATTGTAGGGAGAATAAGGCTACCACAAATCAATTAAATGTGAATCACTAGATTTAAAGAAATCTTCCTACAAAATACAAGCTCAGGTCTTCATACAGATAAAAGCTAAAAGCTACCATAATCTTTCTGATAATGAAGAAGAAACATTTCCCAATCCATTATATTAGGTTATCGATCCCTTGGCACAAAAATTAAAAAAAAATTAAATTACAGGTATGCTTAATCTATACACAGCAATAAAAACCCTAAGTAAAATATTGGCAAATTAAGTTTGGCAGTATATAAATAAGAAAATATATTTTAACTAAGCTGTGTTTATCTTGAGAATACAAAAGTATTCTCTAAATATTCTATAAATATAAATTCTATAAATTCTATAAATATCATTCGCCACAATGACATATTAAATTAACCAAAGTATGTAAGCAACTCAATAGCTCCAGAGAAGTTCTCATTCTTTTTAAAACTCTAAGTAAAATAGGAATTAGAAGTGAATTTACCAAAGCCTTACAGCAATTTGCATTCTTCATAAAGAAATGCTAGAAACAATTACATTCAAAAGAGAAACAAAGAAAATATTTCCACTATCACTAAGTCAGTCCCACACTTTACTGAAACTCTAGTCAATGTAATAATAGAAGAAAATTATTTAAGAGACTTCCAGGGGAATGAAAAAACCAAAACTTTCTATAGTTGCAAACATATAGAAGTTTTTTTTCAAGACTTAAAAATGGTTTAATGAGATTAGTGATATATGTGTATACACACACACACAGCTTTTTCATTCATAAGGAAAAAGCTTTTAGAAAAAAATAATTTGAAAAAGATAGCAAATCTAATAGTAAATAGCAAAAAAAAAGGGGAAAAAGTGATAATACAAATAAAATGTATCTGAAAATATTACAGTGATAGATTTGCCAGCACCTTTTGGAAACATATGTAAAATTTTATAATACATTAAATAAGACCTATATATTTGAGAAGGTACATGTAAGCATATGTAAAAATATTCTATGATAAATACAATCCATTTTTCCAAATTTATATTGTATATTTAATGCAATTCCACTAAAAATGTGATGGATAGTGAAAGAATATTTTAAAATTATATAGGTGAGCTGAGAATAGCCAAAATACTTCTTAAGAATATGAAAAAACTGGAGAGGGTACTTTTTTACATATATCAATATGTACCTTAACATATATTTATGGAATGTAAATTTACAGTGTGGTTTGGGTACCCAAGTTGACCAACTAAGGAACAGGAAGTCCTCCATATTTGAAGAGGTGATACACAGATGAAGAAACTTGAATTGCTCGCAAAAATATTAAAGATTCTCGAATATACATTTAATTATGACTTCCTCTTACTATAATTTCACAAATGTTAAGTATTTTGATGGACTTTTTTTTATTACAAAGCAAATGTGTTGCTCTTTAAACACACACATACATACAGGTAGATATATGCATTTGTCTATGCATAAACATCTATTTCCATTTTTGTTAATATTTTCCTGATTAATTTTTAAAATTTTTAATTTTTAATAATATTAAATCATCATGCCTTATGTTTACCTTTTTAAAAGTATGTGATTACTTTTATGCAATGTTTAAAAAAATCTAATTTGATGACACTGGACCACTTTCTTAAATCATACTCAAAAATAAATTCAAAATGAATCAGAGGGCAGCCCCGGTGGCTCAAAGGTTTAGCGCCCACCTTCAGTCCAGGATGTGAATTTGGAGACCCGGGATTGAGTCCAACTTCAGGCTCCTTGCATGGAGCCTGCTTCTCCCTCTGCCTCTCTCTCTCTCTCTCTCTCTCTCTCTCTCTCTCTGTGTGTGTGTGTGTGTGTGTGTCTCATGAATAAATAAATAAAATTTTTAAAAAATGAATCAAAGACCTAAATCTTAGACCTGAAACCATAAAAATCCTAGAAGAGAACACTAGCAGTCATTTCTCTAACATCAGTTGTAGCAATATTTTTCTGAATATGCCTGCTAAGGCAAGGGAAATAAAACTGAAAATAAACTACTGAGACTACATCAAAATAAAAAGTTTCTGCAGAGCAAAGGAAACAATTGACAAAACCAAAAGACAATTCACTGAATGGGATAAGATGTTTGTAAATGACATATCCGATAAAGGGTTAGTATCCAACATATATAAAAAACTGATACAACTCAATCCCCAAAAAACAACCCATTAGAAATGGGGACAAGACATGGACAGACATTTCTCCAAAGAAGACATACATATGGCTAGCAGACACATGAAAAGATGCTCAGCATCACCCATTATGGGTGAAATCCACATCAAAACTACGTTAAGATATCACCTCACATCTGTCAAGATGGCTAAAATAAAAAACCTAAGAAAGAAACATTGGTGAGGATGTGAAGGAAATAGAACCCTCATGCACTATTGTTAAGGATGTCAACTGGTGCAGCCGCTGGGGAAAACAGTATGGAGTTTCCTCAAGAAGTTAAAAATAAAATAGAACTACCCTTTAAGCCAGTAGTCACACTGATGGGTATTTACCCAAACAATGCAAAAACGTTAAATCAAAGGGATACATGCACCCCTATGTTTACTGCAGCATGCTGTACAATAGTCAAATTATGGTAGCAGCCCAAGTGTCCATTGATATATGAATGGATAAAGGAGAATTATACATATATAATTCAGCCATAAAAAGAATGAAACCTTGTCATTTGCAACAACATGGATAAAGCTAGAGAGTATAATGCTAAGCAAAATAGAGAAAGGCAAATGCCACATTGTTTCACTCTTATGTGGAATTTAAGAAACAAAACAAATAAACAAAGGAAAAAGAGAAAGAGGGACAAACCAAGAAACAGACTCTTAACTATAGAGAAAAACTAATGATTCTTAGTAGGGAGCTGGGTGGGGGATTGGTGAAGTAATGATGGTGATTAAGGAGTTCAGGTGTGGTGATGAGCACTGGGCAATGCATGGAATTATTGAATCACATATTGTATACCTGTAACAATATAACAGTATGAGTTAACTATACTGGAATTAGAATAGAATAGAATAAAAAAATTAAGAGATATATTAAACTTTAAAAAGAAAAATATATATGGGAATTTAAAAAATAAACTAAAAATTTTTAAAGATTTAATTTGATAGATATTGTAAGACATCAGTGTAATTTATTGAGAATTATTGCAATTAATATTTACAAAATTTTAGTTCTATAGGATTTATAAATATAAAGGAATAATTCTAACATCTTGGTAGTTTAAAAATAATAATAATTAAGCACAAGCATATAAACAAGAAGTCAAAGTATGATAAAGTTTCTACAACTTTTGAATCCATGGTTTCCTTCCTAATTCCAACTCCTGCCTCCCAAATATTGATAAACTATAGCTTGATTTTGTTTTTAATCAGGCTCTTCATTTACAAAGTTTTTATGAATGTATGTATCTCTTAATTATATATTGTGTTGATTTCTTGTTTTACAGATTTATTCATCATGCATATGTCATGTTTAAAAAAATTACTCATTTTTTTAAATCCAATTATAATGTACTATATATACTGTACTTTGTTATTTAGCCTCTTTTGTGATATACTGTAATGCATTAATATTTTATTTTATTGATGAACATTTGATTAGTTACCCATTTTCCCTCACCTCTGATTAATGCTGTTATATATATTCTTGTATGTGGGATCTATGTGCAATAATACTTGTAATATTAGTATCTATAGTATACATATTCACAAGAACTCATTTTATTGTGTCAAGGCCAGTGTGATTATTCATACATGCAGTGAAATGAAATGAAAACCAGTTTTGTGTCACATAGCATTTTCTTAGTATTTTTATACACATGATATAGAGAACCCTCAAAATAATCATTTTAGAACACAAAAATATTTATAAGTTATGTCTGTTTTTAAGTCTCAGAATCTATTACAAAATTAGAAGAATTTATAAGAAAGAAGCTATCTTACACACAATTACATCAGAAATAAACAATTAAAAAATTATTTAAGCAAAAGTATATCTATCCAGTTGATATTAAAAAATGTCACCTCTAAGTATAAAATGGTTTTAAAAATCAGGTAGAATGTGAATTAATGTTTTTTAATGGAATGATACTGAAAACATTATGCATCTAAATGTGTAGGAAGAAATTAAATTGCCTTTTAGACTGAATATATAGCTCTATTTATGATAAAATATTTATTAATATACTCTGAAACATTACAAAAAAGTAACAAAATTAAAGAAAATAAGACTTTGATTTAAGAGCCTAGAAAGAAAAATACAATGATCTGCAAATATTACTAGGTAGGATGTATCTCTAAATAGTTATCAAAATTAATGAAATAACAAAAACATTTACAAACAAGGGATGAAACTCAAAAGTACATTCTTAAGAAGAATGATTAATTGAAAAGGTTTGGTAAGCCATATCAAGGAAGAAAGAGAAAAAGGGTTCTCTCCTGACTTTCATAATACTCTGGGCCTACTGGAAGGGGATCCCACTTCCCAGCCTAAACAATCTCTTCTTGCTCTCTACTTAATCTACTCTCAAGAAATCTTCACAAACATATAACGTGATTCTTAAACCCACTTCAAATTAACACTCATCTTCAACACTGAATAAAATTTAAGAGAATAACAATAGTCATAAATTTAGTTTATTTTTAGAACCCAGGCCTATAAGTTTGTGGTGGGATATTGGGCCAATTTTTGACTAGCAAAGCAGACAGTAATGTGGGTATTAAACCTTATGTGAACAGCTTAGATAGAAAGTCCGGAAGAGGACAGGACTTAAGAATGTGGGCTAGACATCTGAGGGGAAGCGCGGCATTTGGTGGTTTTACCTCACTGAGGGCAAAAATCCAGAGCTCAATTGTTGTTGCAGAGAGAGCTGTATTAATTTAAAATATTGATCCACAAGAGGATTTTAAAAAGATGATTAATGGTACTTCTGTTAGTTGCATATTTGGTGCTAGTCAGTGTATTCCCCTTCATAGTTTAGACTCCTATTCTACAGACCCCAGAAATTATGTGTTTTCTTCTGAAATGCCTTTTCTTTCTTCTTTTATTAAGATTATATTGTTATTTTTATATCATTTTATACCAGTTCCCTCCACGATAGCAAAGGCTTATGAATTGTCTCACTTTTTCCTTCCTTCCTTCCTTCCTTCCTTCCTTCCTTCCTTCCTTCCTTCCTTCCTTCCTTCTTTCCTTCCCTCCTTCCTTCCTTCCCTCCTCCCTCCCTCCCTCCCTCTCCCTCTTTCTTTCTTTTAAAAATTTTCTCTCCCAATATTGAGAAACAAAAAGAGATCCATCTGAATTATGTTTTCATAGGCCTGGGAGGGGAAGTGATCAATACCATCAAATCTATGAGGTCAGGGAACAGAAGCGGTTAAAAAATAAAGGAAGGTGTCTGGAAAGTCCCTTGAGAGTGCTACATGTGGCAAAGGGCAGGTGCTTTGGAAGCACAAGAGCCAAACTGGAATCAAGCTTTTTTTACTTTCTGTTTGACCTGGAGTAAATCTCTCCTCTCACTGCATTATCTTCATTTAAAAATATAGGAAGTGCAAATTTGCTTTGCTAGATTGTTTTGAGATTGGATCATATATGTGTAAAGTTTTTAGCATATAGTAGTCTCTCAAAGCACTATACGGCAAATTCCTTTATCTCTTGTGTTTTGTTCTTGCATCCTCAAACCTTCTTGTTTTCTTCCTCCCTCCTTCTCTCCTTCTTTTTCTCCCTTCATTTTTTCCTTCTGTTTTCTCCTTCTCTTTACCTATATTTGAATTCTCTGCTTTTCTTTTTGCAGCCTAATCTACTTCAATAATTTCTTCTGCAAAACAGTTGACTATCAGAATCCACAGAATTTGCATAAGGTTTGAAAAATATATTTGAGGCAGTTTAATTTTGTTAGTATTCATATGTGTGTGTGTGTGTGTGTGTGTGTTGTGTTAAGTTGTATATATGTGATGTAACTGCAGGATGGAGAGCTCTTCAGGTCAAAGAGTCCAAACTTTACGTTGTAGGATGAATAATTTCTAGGATCTAAGGTATAGTTTGGTGATTATAGTTAATAATTGCATATCTTATACTTGAAACTTGCTGAGAATAAATATGAAGCGTTCTCACCACACAAATACACACACACAGCATAGTAACTATGTGAAGTGATGGATGTGTTAATTAACTTGGTTGTGACAATCACACCAAAATGCATACAGATATGAAATCATCACATCATACAATCTAAATTATGTAATTTTTATATGTTAATCGTACATCAATAAAGCTGGAAAAAATAAAGGTGTATTTCTATGTAAAAATGGACAACAAAAAAAAAACATTTTAGGGTTCATTCAGTGTGTTGTTGTGTAAAAGATGTATTGCATCAACAGCCATTTGTTGTTGTTTCAATGTAGTATATTTGCTTGACTCCTTAGTTGCTTTCTTCCGAAAGTGAATTCTCAAAATTCTTAATTGGTAAAAAAACATTGTTAACACTTACCTTATGAGATTTTTTAATCTAAATATTTGCTCATATTTTTCATTATTTGGCATAGTGTCTGGTAGTACAAGAAACTTAATATAGCTGGGGGCAAACAAATGCTCAGGAATGCTGTTACTAGCAGCATGTTATCAGAAGCTCCAGCTTTCATATATCTCCAGCCCACCACTTACCTGGCTGAACCATCAACACCACCATGCTTGAAAGCTTGAGACTTACTGTCCTAACTGCTGAGGAATTTTTTTCTCCTGACTCTGCTCTCTGTTCTCTGCTTTATTGTTCACTTCTGCATGTGGTTTTTGCTTAGTTTTTCCAGCCCTGATGTAGAACCATCTAATTTGCTTCTGGCTCTCACACTTTGGCTCTATTCTTACTTTTCAGTCTGGGATGCTTCTTTAGGCTTCTTGCCTTAAAATGAAATCCAAAAGTAATGACTATATGCTTTTCCCTTTTAATAGGGACAGGAAAAAGCCTGGGTAAGGGCTCAGATCACATAAATGCTGATGTGTTGAACATCTCAAATAAAATGTACCTACTTGGATTCCAAAGAAATTCAAAAACCATTACAAGGATGAAGACTCAACAAAAGATCCCAATTCACATATATCATTGTATCCTTTATTGTCAAGAATTTGTATTCCAAACTTCTTATGGAGCTAGAAGAGGAGTTTATATCAGAGAAAAAAATTGGAATTAAACTAAAATTATTTGATTTCTTAATGTAGTATAATCATATTTTCAAAGAAAATACTTGTTTCAACAGCTAGATCTCGATTAAATTCATATATTTCTTTCAAATTCAAAACTTTTGAGTTGATCTACAAGGCAGCTTTGACTTCATTTATAAGACATGGTACAAATAATGTATTTAGATAACTGCAGATGTGATTCTTTTTCTTTGTTCATTATTTTCAAGATCTCTAGGTATGTGGGGCATGATGTAAAAGAGAAAGTGAATATAACTTAATGAAAATAAATGTTCTAATGGCTCTTTTTGACACAAAGGTCATAAGAGGTAAAGATATGCAGAATACAGTGAGAGCACTTACAGAAAAATTATAAGTTGAGAACCAAGAAAATTTCCCTCACGATGAATTTGCATTGTATAACATGCATACATGTGTCAAATAATTTAAGATAATGAGGACAATGGTGCTTCAAGAATTCTTATTTTTCCAGAAAGAACAAAACTTTTAATTTGAAACTATTATATCACTTTTCCATCCTCTTGTGCTATATTAACCTTTAAAAATTATCATATAAAATGAAATATCCTTTTATGCAACTGAAATGGTTCAATTTTATCTGCTTTTATGAAAACCATGGTTATTATTTGTAAGTGATTTTAACCCACAAATATCTTTAAAATATTGGGAAGGAACCATTTGATTTTCAGATTAATAACACATTTGAATACCTCCTTGAACACATCTAGAATATCCCCCATATCTTCCTTCATATAACATGTTTCAGCCATTGACTCATGATCTCTACAATTTATCAAAAAAATGAAAAGATGCATGTTGTTCCAAAACTGGAAAAATAAGTACTTCTAGTCTGTTTATGCCTTTAATACATAACCTATAACTGAATATCCCAACTGAAGGAATTTTGATAATGAAGTGTCTTAGCTAAAGTAATTTTGATAATGTTCCTTCTTTACTTTTTTATTAAAGAGTAAAATTGGGTTCAATGGATGTGTTTTGCTTTGTCTTTTGTGATCTTTTTTTCCATTGAATTCTTATTCCCTATTTGCAACAAGGAGGATGTTCTTGGAAAATGATGCTGAATTCAACATGCGCTAATGGTATCAGCTGATAGGATGGCTGTTCTTTTCATCTGACAGAGGAGAAAGCTTGAAAAAATCTCAACCTCCTACTTTCAAGTTCTGTAGAAAAACATTTTTTTTAGAATAATAACTAAGACAGTATTATGTAAAAAATAACAGAACAATTATCAAAGCATTACATTTTTCTGTCTACCTAGGCAAACATATCTTCCCTTCTAGGGCTCAGTTGAAATAATAATTTTTCTTTAATATGCACATTCCTGGACCTCGATTCTGAGAGAATATCTGTTTTAATGTTGGTCTCAAGCCATCTAATTCAGTTACTCCTTTTCTTATGTAAGAGTCTTCTATTTTTGTAATCTAGCAAAATCAACATGCTATAAACCAATACTAGCATGGAGAAATACTCACATATTTCTTAATTATAGATGAGATTGTTCTAAGTTTGTACTTAGGAAAAAGGAAAACATTAAGTTATTGTATTTTTCACTATTAATAAACAGTTGTATTTGCAAATCTTAATCACACATGAAGTTTAAACTTTTAAAATTTATAATTATTTTGGTTACAAGAAGGATTATCAGACTCACATAAAACCAAAACAAAAAACTCTGTATATTTGAACGTTATTATTTATCACTGCTGAATTATCTATTGCAACTTGGCATTATTCATACCACACTCCTCTGTTTTCTGCTGCATTTCAGAAAATGAGCTGGGACTTCACCTCTCAGAATCTCCTTCTCTACATGTTCCAGGTCACAATTTGCCAACACAAGAAACACATGATATTTGGAAGGTATAGAAAAAAGAGAGGTCATTGTTCTGTGTGTGGAATTACAGGCAGACTCTTCTGCAGGCATGGGATTCCCAGCAGCTTCTTGGTGAGTGTTTGCGAAATACTCACTTTGTTAGTACAGGATGAGTGAAAGAGATAGTGGGAGCTTGAGAGTTTTCTGAAAACTGAAGCAGTTTTCTTGTGGTCTCCTTAGAACTTTACTTTTTTTTGAGAGAGAGTGAGAGAGAAAAAGAGAGAGAGAGAGTGTGTGTGTGCATACATGAGTTGGGGTGAGGCAGAGGGAGAGGTAGAGAGAGAATCTTAAGCAGGCTCCACCTCAGCAGGGAGCCCAACAACAGGCTTGATCTCATGATGCTGAGGTCATGACCTGAGCGAAAATCAAGAGTGAGATGCTTAACCAACTAAGCCACCCAGGATCTCTCAGAACTACACATTTTAAATATATTTGGCTGTGAAGTTAAAATTCCTTACTGATAGTCTATGACTGTCAGTTTTGTTTGGGTCCAAGGCAAGAGAAGACTCTCAAACTGTTCCTGACTGCCTTACAAGCTTATATGCCATTTGGGCTGCTTGATTCACCTAAGAAAATGGTGATTATAGGAATAAAGGGTCTGTGGTAGATACTGATTCTATAGGGAGGCTTTGATGAGTTCATGAGATTCTCTATCATTGATTTGCTGCGTCAGGATTCTCAAGACCACCCACATGTTTCATGCTTCAAAACATGGACTCATACTATTTGGTATATATTTGTACTCACAGGTAAGATCTATTATAATGCCACAGTAAGGATATGCCAGTGGACCAGTAAGGGACAAGGTAGAGGTGGAGTCAGTTGGGGTCTGGAAAGTTCCATGCATAGGAGTCCTATGCTTTCTCACACCCCTTGGTAAGCTCATAAAGAACCTGTTGGTTTGTTTTGTTTTAATAAACAGTATGCATCAATACATGTGTGCTATATTTCCCTGTTGAGACTCAATTCCTGGGTTTTACTGAGTACTGTGCATGTAAACACTTTCCATCAAAATTTCAGACTCCCAGAAGGAAATAAAATATTCACAGTTTACAGAAACACTCTGGATAGGCTAGTGCCATTCTGTAAGAGAGCCCTTCTAAAGATCAGGCTTGTATATGTTTTCCAGCAAACATATGTACAGATAATTGAATATACACAAATATCTGCAAATATCTATTATCTCATGAAAACATGGTTCCCAGATGATTATTGATCTCTGGTAGAAATGGAACACTTTATCAAGGGGTACCAAGAAACTGTGCCACCTGAGTTGCCTATCATGGAACTGATGTGGACATGTGTAGTAGTAACACAAGGTAGTTCAGATTTTAGTTAGTTCTGAAGGAGAGAAGTACAAGGAAGGTCTTTAGGTCATTATGGTAACCATGTCTATTATATTAAACCCTATCCCTCAACTCATATCTATAGCATCAAAGGGAGATCACTTGACCAATTGACTCTGGAAGAAGGTATTTTTTTTCTTGTTAGCCAATGATTCTACACATGAAAGTGAGCAGCTAGAGAATTATAACTTTACTTGGTCATGGCTCTGAAACACAGTAACAAGAAAAATTCTGTTAGCAAGCAAAACTTGAACTTATGGGCAGAAATTTCCCCTTTATCTGGAGGAATGTATGGAAGAAGTATAGATTAATGCTAATTTTTAAAAGCTTTTTTTGCGGTATGATTAACAAAAAATAAACTGTATGTATCCGTGAAATGCAATTCCATAAATTCATGTTAAATACTTGTGAATCTGTCAGAAGAATGTGAACATAGCTATCACCGTCAAATACTTCCATGTGGCCTTTTATGAATTTTCTTCTCCATCTTTCCCCAAACTTCCCTCCTAGAAAGTCTCTGATCTGTTATTTGTCACTATAAATTAGTTTTCAATTTGAAATGTTTCCTATAAATGAAATCACATTGTATACACCCTTTTTTGGCCTGTCTTTTCTTCATTAATCATAATTATTTAGACTATTGTATGTTTCAATGATTAATTCTTTTTTTCTGCATTGTATGTTATTGTTTGTATATACCACAATTTACTTTTTTATTGATTAATGCATATTGAATTATTTCTATATTTTGTAACTGCAAACACAACTGCTACAAATATTCATGTATAAAATTGTATGGGCATGTGATTTCTTTTCTATTGGGCTATAAGCTTAAAGGCAGAATGGCTCCATCATACATTAAAAGATTTAATTTTTGTGATAAACTTGTGTGTCAACTTGAAT
Source organism: Vulpes lagopus (assembly GCF_018345385.1). Classification (NCBI taxonomy): domain Eukaryota; kingdom Metazoa; phylum Chordata; class Mammalia; order Carnivora; family Canidae; genus Vulpes; species Vulpes lagopus. The sequence goes on along the minus strand of NC_054847.1, from coordinate 48,500,315 downwards.
GGATCACAGGATGACCAGAAATTGGGTTAAGCATTATTTCTAGGTGTCTGTGAGGATATTTCTGGAGAGGTTAGCATTTGAATCAGTCATTTGAGGAAGCAGATCACCTTCACCAATGTGGGTGGCCATGATCCAATCCATAGAGGGCCTGAATAGAATGAGATTCAAATAGAGAAGTGATTGAATAGTGGGAGATATTTAGGTTTTTTTTTTTTATCTTTTTTGTATAATATTGAAAATCATCAGTCCTTGTTAAAGCAATTTCTTTTCACTAAAATAATGTGGAAGAGAAAAGTTTCATATAATTCTTTTCATATAAATTAATTACATGATCTCATGATCACAAAGTTGAGGGGAGTGGTCAGTCTATGAAGGATAAGAGTAAAGAATTCATGAAACTCAGTTCTCTATTTCTCATAAGTATTCAAAGAAAGAAAAAGTGCTTAGTTTGAACCTAAGATAACTGAATTTAAAGTCTACATTTTTAAAGTGACAACAAGCATTAGAGAAGGTACAGATAGTCCTCGGGGTCATGGAATGGAAGTATTATGTACAGGGATTTAAACCAGCCCTAAGAATCTGTAGCAATTAGAAAAGCAGTTAAAGAAGATGAATTCATTTACTTTTACTTTGTGCTGTAGTTTGATTTGTTGTAGTTTTTTTCTTTCTTATATTAATATTGTCTCACTCCATTCAGTTTAATGAATGACATTTAAAATGCTGTGCTATCTCAATAGGTGTAACTTGGATATAAGGATCGACCCCTCAATAACAGCTTCTCTGCTAATTATTTAATAACAACAGCATATCGGTTCAATTATATAATATAAACACAAGCCTAAAAGAGCAAACTCAGATGCATTTTCAAGAAACATGAAACTTCTTTTATCAAAAGACTCAATATATCCCCTAGAGTCAACCACAACAAGGATTTGCTATTGCAGCTCAACTGCTTTCTCTACAGCCAAATTATGTTTTTAGGAAACATGCATAGTAATGGTTAAGAATCAGCCACCTGATAATGACAGGAATTTTCTTCATTGCTTTCATCACCTCCGATAAACATTTAAATTTTAAGATAAAGCAAATTTACAAAGGATTTCAAGTGTATGTGTTGCTTAATAACTGTAAAAAGGACCTACCATCTACCTCACACATTAATGAGCACCATACCATGTCTACTGGGAAAAAAGTTGTCTTAGTATCATACCTTAATAAAAGGTATTTTCATTCTGTATGAAAGATAACTTACAAAATGAGAGAATATATTTGTAAACCACACATTTCATCAGAGGTAATATCCAAAATATGTAAGAAACTTACACAACTCAATAGCAAAAAAAAAAAAAAAAATCAAATAACCCAATTAAAATATCAGCAAAGAACTTGAATAGACATTACTCTAAAGAAGACCTTCAAATGGCCAAAGGTCATATTAAAAGATGCTGAACATCAACAATTATAAGTGAAATACAAATCAAGACTACAATGAGATATGACTTCACACCTGTCAGGAAGGCTGTCATCAAAAAAAATCAAAAGATAAAACGTTGGTGAGATCTGAAAAGATCAGAACCCTTGTACTCTGTTAGTGGGAATTTCAAATAGTGACACAACTATGGAGAAACAGTATGGAGTTTCCCTTAAAAGATTAAAAATGGAACTATTGTATAATCCAGCAATCCCACTTCTGAGTATATATACAAAAGAACTGAAGTCAAGATCTTGAAGAGATATCTGCATTCCCATGTTTATACCAGCATTATTTACAATAGTCAAGATATGGAAATAACCTAAATACCTATTAACAGATTAATGGATAAAGAAATGTGGTATATGCATATAATCAAGTATTATTCAGCTTTAAACAAGAAAGAAATCCTACTATTTGTGACAATATGGATGGACCTGAAGGACATTTTGCTAAGTGAAATAGGCCATTTACAGGAAAGATAATTACTATGTGATTCCACTTATACAATGTATCTAAAATACTAACCTTGTAGAAGCAGAGGACACAATTGTGGTTGCCAGGGCCCTGGGGTTGTGGGAAGTGGAGAGTTGATCAGTGGGTACAACATTTCAGTTACAATAGATGAATAAATTCTATATGTATGTTGTTGTATAACATAGTGACTATAAATAATATGGTATTGTATACTTCAAAGTTTGTTAAGAGGGTTGATTTCATATTGTTTTTACCACAAAACAAAAGGAATAAAAAAAGAACCAAAAAATACTAAGAAAGAAACAAAAACGAAGGAACTTAGATTTTGGGAGATGTTGGATAGGCCCATTGCCTTCTTTAGGTGATGGTATCACAGGTGGGTGCACATGTCCAAACTCATCAAGCTGTATATATTAAAAATGCATAATCCTTTTATATCAGTTAAGTGCCAGTAAATCTGGAGGCAAATAGCAAAACAAAAATTTGCATATAAGAAAATCAAATTAGCATTGTGCCTTGTTTTCCTACTAATTCTATTAGGTGATATTTTCCCTTTTTCTTCTCTTTCTTCAGTTATGAACGTTATTTAAACAAGCAAAGCATTAGTGAATTCTACAAAGGAATTGTTCCTTTTAGCCTAATTCAAAACTGAAGTAAGTCTTTTGGAAAACCCCCTGAGAAAGAGTTATTTTTTTAGAAAACAGAACTGCATGAAATCTTTCTGACTGGGTGACGAAGTTGACTGCATTTTAGAATAATGTCTAAACGTATTTTTTTAATCTGTATCCCTAAATAGCAAATTAAACTTCTTACAATCAACACATAACAACATGTCTTATTTCTGAAAATATTCAATAATGTTTTATATTTAAGGTTTTCAGACATGAGGAAGGAGCGTTCTTTATCCACGATTAATTAAAGACCTGTCTAGACTTTTCTGTAGAGCTGGTGGACAAATTCACTAGAGGTTATATTCATGAAGAAATGTGTTTCTAAGGGCCCTTTTGGTGTTTTTTTTTAACCCTATGATAAACAAAACATATTGTTTGAAATACATTATTAAACAATCTGCTTACATATTAACAAAATTAGAAAAAATAGAAAGTGGCTTTATATTTCCACATACGAAATTATTTCTTGTAAAATATCAAGTACCTGGAGTTTTTTTCCTGTTAGTTTTTTAAAAAAGAATGCATCTGAATAATTGTTTTTTTCTCTAAAGAAAGTTCTTTAAATCAAATTCAACTATAATCATGATTACTTTATTTAAATCAAACTATTTTATAGATGAAGAAAACTAATGTCAGGAAAGGCAAGTTGATTAAAATCATCGTTTATTATTGACGTAAGAGAGATAAGAATCTTGGATAAGCATCATCCTATCCTCCTACTGTGCTACTGCAGTTCTATGAGATAAGTAGATTTTAATATCTGACTGCTTAATTATTTAAAAAGCCTTAGAATTCTTTCCTCAACTATCTCATTAAGTAATATGGTCAAAACAGAAGTTAAAACACGTCAAAATGCTTTTAAAACTAGGGCACTTGCCACATGTCTTAAATTAGCCTACCATTAGTGAGACAAGATCCTTGATTAAACCAAAAACTCCTGTTGGGGCAGGCTTGGATTTCCTCACAATGAAAACGAGCAGTGATTCCACCAAATCTTTCCATTATACCTGTCATCTGACTTCAATATATCACCTTCATCTTTAAATAATCTTAACTCACCCAACCTTCTCCTAAGTACTTTTCAAAAATGAATCCTTTAAAAGATTACTTAGATGGAAAGTCTTGCCTTCACCTTTCACTTTTGGGTTATAAATTACACTTATACATCTTAGCAGTGGCATCAGATTAATGATATATTAGAAAGGCAAGTAATCAGCATGATATTTCCTTAATAATGTATTCTCTCAAATCATCAACATCATAGCATTACAAGATATTATATCAACAGTGGTTTCCACTAGCCTATCATCTACGCCAGTGCACAGCACTCCAGTGGTAGCCATGCTTATAAATTCTTAGCTGCCACTTTGATACAGAGTATTAAATTAATATTGCGATGAGGTAGCTAAAGAAATGGATTTTTTTCTCCTATTACTCATTGTCACTGGAGGTGAAACTCATTGAAAGTCTGGATGCAACTGAGGTATAGTGAGGCTTCTAAGCATGCAAAGCTCTAGCACTTTAGAAACAGTCTTTTCTTTGAACTACACTTTAACTTTGGCAGAAAGGTCTTCCTTCAGAAATCATGTGGGTAGGTATTTCTCGCTAAAGGGAAATAAGTCTTTAATATACTTTTAGGAAATATAACAATATTTTAAGCATTTTAGGGTGCTGTTTTTATGCAGATGTGCAAGCAATTTTGAAAAAAATGTAAGAGAAAAAAACTTTGAAATCAATGTTACTGACTTTTATTTCTCAACTCCTTGCACATTTAGTAGTTTTTATGCCAAAGACTAATAAGTAGAGTTCTCAAATGCAACATTTTTGCCCCATCCTTTTTTACTCACTTAAGTCACTTCTAAGATACATACAGATTTTCCCTAAAGCACTATTGCTACTTTTCTTCTAAATTTTTGCCTCTTTCTAAAATTCATGCATTTTTTATATGTCCTAAACTCTCAATAGCCTAATTCTTAAACTAACACATAAGAAATTACAAAAAGGCTAATTTAATATTTTTGCTAAGGGAGATTTATATTCTAATGTTCTCTGGATATACTGCCTCATTTTCAAATAGGGAAAACAATATACCTTCCACTTTTTTATATATTTGACATGTATATTTTTTCACTCTCTACATAAATGTTAAATATATTCTCCATATATGTTCTTCACATATATTTGCATATGTATGTATATATCACAAATAATAATGTATAATGTAAATAATATAATTATATACACACACATATATATGTGTATGTGCATTTTTCAAAATTTTCATGCCTGTACTTGACAGTTGAACATGTGGAATGTAAAACAATAACTTTTAATTCATCTCCTAATACAAATATCAGTATTGATCATGGGCCTATTATGATTTGTTTAGCATAATGGATTGCATTTTTCTGTAACTTTTCATGTATGATAATCTTTGGGTGGATGCTAGACATTTTAAATTTTAACTTACATAATATTTGTACATGTATATAAATATTCTTGTGCTCTGTTCTGAAATGAAGTTATAGTTTGGTGCATTCAGCTCCTTTTTTAAGAGATGTAATAGGTGGGGCAATATACTTTTAGTACAGGGCTAATTTTTCTGCAGGAGTGGGGCAAGGATTTTCTGAGTGTTTAACACATTGCCTTGGAAATTATGAGGTTTCCTGTCTGGCTAGTGGAAGTCATATCTATTGCTAGCCTTGTATGGATCCTATGCCCTGTTCCCTGCATTCCTTATGGAAGAAACAGTGTTCACGGGTTCTTTCAGATTTCAAGGATTCTTTCTCAATAGACTCTCCCTCTCTAATATATAGTCTCCTGTGAATTCTATTAACTTAATCCAGGGAGGACACTGAGCTACATACCGTCTGTGTTCTCTTCACTGCTGCTCGGAAATGCTCTTATTGAAGTAAGATTGAGCATCTATAGGATTCACCTCATTTGTTTCCCATCTCTCAGAAACCATTATTTATTTTTCCCTGATATCTAGTGTCTTGAAGTCACTATTTCAAAATATATTTTGTCAAAAAATTTTACTTGTTTCAAGATAATGTAAATCTTTTCCTTGTTACTCCATTTTCACCAATTTAATTAATACCTTTGTGCCTAAATTTTCTGTCCATAAATTCCAGATATACTTAATATATTCCTAGATATTTTCTAAGATTACTGATATAGTTAGTACGTGTAAGGCATATACAATTTTATCTGATATTAAGTAAGGGCTCAACATGTATTTATTTGTAATATCAAGGTGAAGAGGTATATATTATTTTCATTAGTATAGTTATATAGAGCGTTTTAATATTTTGTTTCTTTTAGGTCTACAGCCTTAAAAAGTGACACCATTGGCATAGGATGGATCTGTGTTTCAATGCTATGAAAATGTATAAGTCACTTAAACTTCTTAAGCTTCAGTTCCCTCATTTGCAACACAGACATTGAAATAACACCAAACTCACAGAGTCATCATAAGGATTATATATGATATTGGATACAAAGAGACTGGAACTGACTTTTGATAAATTTTGTAATTCTTATTCTTACTTCTAGAATTGAGTTAGTCCAATAAACATTATGGAATTGCAAAGAAAAAAATGAAATTATTTTATTTGTTGAAAATAAAATGTTTTAAGTACACATTAGAATATTATATATAAAATATTATGCTATAATATTTGTATACAGTATTTATTCATATATTGCACATAATTATATAAATATATGAAGAAAGAATGATTTTTTAAATACATATATGTTTTGTCAATGGATTAAGGATTCCTGAGTATATAAAAGTCATAACTATGCTTTGATCCAGAAGCTGCTAGTTCCTTCACCTCTTTGCATTAGCTTTCACATAGTTTGAACATGAGTCTTCCTCATAAAAAGCAGAGAAAAAAACTGCCACTACCAAAATTCCATAGGTTGATTTATTATCTTAGAGGTTGAGGTAATCAACAATCTGTGTGATTTTATTAGCCTGAATCAATTGCATCAAATACAAATCATTTTAATTTAGGTGTTTTGTTTAATTGGACTTTTGAATGTTTGTGTGCAGCATATCAGACACCAAAATTCATTATAAATGAATCTATTGAAATGGTTTTGACCAAGATTGGAATAGCAATGTTATTAATTTTTTTTTTTTAATCTATGATAGTCACACACACACAAACAGAGAGAGAGAGAGAGAGGCAGAGACACAGGCAGAAGGAGAAGCAGGCTCCATGCACCGGGAGCCCGACGTGGGATTCGATCCTGGGTCTCCAGGATCGTGCCCTGGGCCAAAGGCAGGCGCCAAACCGCTGCGCCACCCAGGGATCCCAGCAATGTTATTAAATAACTGAATCATTATTGGATTTAAATGCCTTATGGTTATGACCTACATGTAAAAGAAATTTCAAATTAGTAAGTGCTGCATCATTTCATCATTGATTAGCACTTTTAGTTATATTCTGAGCTTTCAGAAAAGAAAAATGGATTACAAATATAATTCATAATTTTTACACACCTTGTTATTAGAAAGCCTTTTATTAGGGAAAAAAATGCTTTAAAGAACCTAAAAAATCAAAATGTGCAGTTAAAAAAGCATGCTTTTTGCCAAGCCATTGGAGTTTTTCTTGAAAGGGGAAGAAGACTAAAAGTTTTATCTCATTTGATTTCAACACAATATGCTGAAGGGATATGTTATTGAGTTCCCTATATGTTGTGATGTTCCTATATAAAATCATTATTAAAATAATTTACTTGACATTCAAAATTATGTCTTGTATTAAAATACATGATTATATACATCATTAGAGACTATTCAGTCAAGATTAGAGTTTCTCATAATGAGGCAAGTTGCTGATGCATTCTGATATGTTCTGATATTTTGACATATTTTAAGCAATCTTTGACTTTAAATTCTCTTAAATTTCTATTAAAATAATTAGGATGGTAGGGAGAGATTTTGAAAACTCAAAAACAACTGAAAATAAATGCTTATAAGTAAGTTATTGCTACATCTTAGGAGACTTCCACTAAACAATATATTTGGAGTAATTCACTGGTGAGACTTAGGTACATGTGGACTAATTCACTGGTGGGACATTAGTAAGAATTTAGTAAGAATTAAATAAAACCATATAAAGTTGAGTTTACCCTAGTAAATCAAAATTGGTTGAACAGTTAATAATTTATTAGTATATTTCACCATGTAGACAAAAATAGAAGAGAAACCCCATAGAAGCATCTCAGTAGTTAGAGGGGAAAAAGGTGACAACGTCCAAAATCCATTGATATTGACTTTTAGCAAAACAGGGACAGAATGTAACTAATTATCTAAGAAGACTTTAAAAAAAACAAAAACCCTACACCAAATACATTTAAATAATTTCCCTTGTAATCTCAGATGAGTGTAAGAATGTTCACTAGTGGGACATCTGGGTGGCTGAGTGGTTGAGCATCTGCCTGCGGCTCAGGGCGTGGTCTGGGGGTTCTGGGATCGAGTCCCACATCGAGCTTTCCACAGGATGCCTGCTTCTCCCTCTGCCTTTGTCTCTGCCTCTCTCTGTGTGTCTCACATAAATAAATAAATGAAATCTTAAAAAAAAGAATGTGCATTAGTCTTTTATTAAACATTGTATTGGAGGAGCCTCTAAGCAGTCTGATAAAGCAAAACAAAAACAAAAACAAACAAACAAACAAAAAAAAGAGTGAAGATGGAAAGAAGAAATTAAATTACATTAATCATGTTGAAAAAATTGTGGACTAGAAAAAACAATAACAGAATATACAGAAGATTATATGGGATAAAAATAAAACTAAAAATGTCTTGATGCAATTTTGAAATAAAAATTAAAATTAGTATTGATATATTAACAAAGTTTAGAAAATACAATAAAATATATATGATAAAGTCAAAAACTCCAAATATCCAGACATAAATAGGGTGGAATATATAAAAGAATATTTCCTAGAAAACACAAGTAATATTGAAGAAATTAAAGAAAACTGAAATTAGAGTTTGTTCATAGGAAGACTCAAGATTGTGAAATTTTTGTTTTCTTTAATTTGATCTATATAAAATGTAATCTGAATTAAGATATTAATATGCATCATTCTGTAGAAATTAAGAATTTTATTCCAAAATTCATATTAAAATTCAGCAAGTCAAAAATTCGAGGACATATAAAATAATGTATGAAGCCATTCTAAAGTTCAGTTTTTTGAAGTGATAATTGCACATCATAAATAAATAGATATATGGAATAGAATCCCTAGCCAGGGTCAAAAATTATGTCTGATATATGACTGAATATACCAAATATGCATAGTTTTAATTACTTTTATTATTTAAATTTGTGAAGGCATATTTTTTTGCTCAGATATGATTTATCTTGTTGAGTGTTCCATGAGACTTTGAGGAGAATGTGTATTTAGCTATTGGTACATGGAATATTGTGTAAATTTCATCAAGATGATTGAAAGTGCTATTGAGGTCAATTAGACCACTATTGACTTTCTGCCTATTTAATGTCCTCATGAAGGAACTGGTATAATTTTCTTTTTTTTCTTTTTTCTTTTTTTTAATTTATGATAGTCACACACAGAGAGAGAGAGAGAGAGAGAGAGAGGCAGAGACATAGGCAGAGGGAGAAGCAGGCTCCATGCACCGGGAGCCCGATGTGGGATTGGATCCCGGGTCTCCAGGATCGCGCCCTGGGCCAAAGGCAGGTGCTAAACCGCTGTGCCACCCAAGGATCCCCTAATTTTCATTTTTTATAAAAATAATCCTGACATTGAGGTTCCCTGGGTGGCTCAGCTGTTTAGCGCCTGCCTTTGGTCCAGGCGGTGATCCTGGAGTCCTGGGATCAAGTTCTGCAGTTCTCTCTCTCTCTCTCTCTCTGTATTTCTCATGAATAAATAAATAAAATCTTTTTAAAAAATAACCCTGAAATGTCCATAAATTAACTAAGATCGTGCAATAAGAAATTGTTAAAATGTCAACTTTTTGTATGGGTGCATTCACCATTCCCAATGCCACATTTCAGGCAAAGTTGCCTCTCAATATTGAGAAATGCATAATCCTCAGTAAAATGGCTAAAAATCATACTAAAAAACTAAAAGCAACTCCACTTCTGGGTATAGATCCAAAGAAATGAAAACAGGATATTGAAAAAATAGCTATACACTCATGTTTATTGCAATGTTACTCACAATAGCCATCATATGGAAACAACCTAAGTGTCCATTAATGAGCGAGTGAATAAAGATGTTTACACACACACACACACACACACACACACAGACATGCACACTCACACACCGGGATACTATTAAGTCATGAGAAAGTAGAAAATCCTTCCATTTGTGACAACATGGATGGAACTTGAGGGCAATATGCTAAGTGGAGTAAGTAAGATAAATACAAATATTGTATGGTATCAGTTATACACAGAATTTTGAAAAGTCAGGGTGCCTGGTTGGCTCAGTGGTTAAGCATCTGTCTTTGGCTCAGGGTGTGATCCTGGGGTCGGGATTGAGTCCCACACTGAGCTTCCTGCTGGGAGCCTGCTTCTCCCTTTGCCTGAGTCTCTGCCTCTCTGTGTGTCTTTCATGAATAAATAAATAAAATCTTTAGAAAAATAGAATTTTGAAAAGTCAAACTCATAAAAACAGAGAATGGTGATTATGGGGGACAAGGATCAGGGGAAACTGGGAAGCTATTTAAGGGTACACACTGCAACTAATTGATAAATAAATATTGGAGATCTAATGTGCATCATAGTGAATATAGACAATAATACTGTATTCTATACTTCACAGTTGCTAAGAGACTATATTTTAACTGTTCTTGTCACAAAAGTTAGATGATAATTATATGACATGATAAGGTGTTAGGTAACACCATGCTGGTAAACATTTTGTGACATATATCAAAACAACAGGTTGTATGCCTTATACTTACACAATAATGTAAATTATATCTCAAAACAAAAACCCTGACATCTACCCACTTTACTTTAGAAATCTAGTTTAGCTCTGATATTAAAATATGACTCCCCTTCACCAGCCTTTTGCACACCTGCATTTGTCTGACTCGTGTGGCTCATTCTCTTCGTACCTCTCTAGTTTCCTGTGTGTCCTTCTGATTTACTACTGCTCTGTGCTCCCTCCAGCTGTCGGGCTGCAGAGGACCTCTGCACCCTTTCTCTCACTTCTTTGCATTTCCAAAATAATTGAATCACATTCCAGATTTCAAACCTCATCTATATGCCAGGGATTCAGAAATAATACATGTTCTGCTCACATATCGTCCCTGAAATTCACATTCTTCTTTTCCAACTCATAGTGAAAAAGACAGAACTTTTCATTTATACCATCTACCAAATCTACTTAATAGCTTCCAGATGTGTGCTGGGGTCAGCTAATACTGACTTGCAAAAGGCAATTTTTAAATTTTCAGGAATATCCGACCCCCTTGGTAGACCATTAGTCGTTGGGAATGACAGGGTGGGCTATATTTACAACACAGAAATTGAGAAACTAGTACTAATTGGGTGGGTGCAGTTCAGAGATAGCATGTTGGTTACCATTTACCACCAAACCACCACACCTAATTCTCCTCTACCCAAATTTCCCATCTAAGAAATAATACATCCACCCTTTTAGCTAAAATTAAAACAAAGAAACAAGAGTACTGTCTTCATCAGGTCTCACCTGCATTCCATGGGCATATGCTGTCACCTCTAATAACAAAACATATTGGAACCTGCCCCCTTCTCTCTATTGCCATATTATCATAGCAGCAAAGAGGGTTGTCATTCTTTACTGCCTCGACAGTCACCAATCTCCTCTTCCAGCTTTCACTTTGTTCTCCCTGCAGTTTTTATCCCTTTTCATATTGTAACTTGAAAGATTTTTTTTAATCAAATAACAAAACCATGCGAATTCCTTCCATTTGTCTGCCATGAGCTGGTGTCTGCCTAGCTTCCGACTTCTTGTTACACTTCTTGTTACACTCCAGGCTGGCATTCTTTCTGATTCCTCAACATCCACAACAATAGCAATGACACATATGCCTGCCTCAGGACATTTGTACTAGTCATGCATTGGCCTAGAATAGTCTTCCCTCAAAACTTCACAGCATTGGTTCTCTTCTGGTCTCAGCTAGAATGTTAACCTCTTTGAAAACCACTTTCTTGAACAACCGCCAATCACCATTTCAGTTCTCATTTACATTCAACCTATTTTAATTATTAATATCTGAGATAGTCACAATTATTACTTTGTATTATGTGTTTCTCATCACAAAATAGAAGGTCCATAATAACAGAGACAGATTTTTATATTTTTCTTGTTTACTTATTTATTGTATATAACCTCCTAAAACAAACTGGTGCTGTAGAGGGTGCCGACTATGTATTATTTAATGAAAATAAAACAAAAAAAAATTAATATTCTCATCTACGATTATAGTTCAAGAAATCCTGTATTAAGGAACAGTATCATGGATTCCACTAACCATGCAAAAAGTTATTTTCATATCATGCAGCTTTTATGTCAGGGATTTCAATATTTTTAAATTTTGGGAAAACTATTTCTAAATTACATCAATTTACCTAATAAATAAAGATATGATCATAATAAATATTTTTTAAAGATTCTATTTATTTATTCATGAGAGAGACAAAGAGAGAGGCAGAGACATAGGCAGAAGGAGAAGCAGGCTCCATGCAGGGAGCCCGACGCGCGATTCAATCCCCGGTCTCCAGGATCACACCCTGGGTGGAAGGCAGGCACGCCAACTGCTGTACCCATAAAAATTTTTTAAACACTACTCTGTGCTAAGCACTCTCTTAAATATTTTACATCAGATATCCTATACAATCCTCAAAATAATTTACAAGGATGGTATTCCTTTTACCAACTTCATCTGAAAAGTAAAGAAATTAGATGTGGAAATATGTCATTTGTGTGAGGTCATTCTGTTAGTACGGATAGGCCACCAAACTTTAGAGACTATTCTCAAATGAAATTCTCACATCTCAATTAATAAAAAAAAAGGTAGTTGATAAAAATTAAATGCACACACAAAAATTAAACAAAAATTCCTGGTTTTTATAAAATTCTAAAATTAGTATACAAGGTTACTCTATTTACATTATATGGAATATATATTTTGGCCAAAAGTTCACATAATATTTATTGAAATTTGAGGGTTATTTTCTCTTTTCCATAACTTATACTTTCCTCTGTGTGTGTGAATGTGAGATAATGAACATGTGGATTTACACAAACTAGCTTAAGAAACAAAACATTTACTTGAATAACTATTTGTTCTTTTTTATCTTTTCTTAGTCCTCACACCCCGACACCAGTGATCATCCCCATACATGCATTTTCAGTGTTGCTTTATCATAGGCATATGTAAAAACCTGTAGCTCTGTATTAAATGTTTTAAGTATTATGGCTGAGCTCGCGTCTCTCATAGTATATACTCTGAAACTTATTTTTTGAAATCAGTTATATGTGTGAGTCTTTTTTATGCTGATATATGGCATACAAATTTATTCTTATTGCTATAGTATTTCATTATGCAATGCATTGCAGTTTACTTGTCCATTCTCTTGATGTTATTTATTTGTTTTCAATTTGTCCTTATCAGAAAAGCAGAGTGAACATATGCATACACGTTTACTATACAAATGCTTTTCCAAACTATATTTTCTTAACTTAAAGAAATATATGTCAGAACATATCAGAATGTTGAACGTATCAGAATGTTTTGTATTGCTTTTTTTCCCTTTTTTTTTTCCCCCACTAAAATCCATGATTTTCCCCAGGTACTTAATTTGCTTGTAATATTAATAGGATGGAATATGGTGGACCCTAACATGAGACCACTTTATAAAATTTGTTGCATATTTTAGTATAATATTCTCTTCTAGTTAGAAAATATTGTTTATCCTTCTACTTTGAGATTAAACATAGTCCACATTATTCTGATAATGGATTCTATTTGGTGTGCTTACTTGTATCCCAAAACCATTATCTAAATTACATATTAGCTCATTTTTAAAATAAAGTGTTTTATGTTTTATAGTTGAGACTAAAATATACCTTAAAGCTTATAACTGTTTCCTGGGATCCGTGGGTGGCGCAGCGGTTTGGCGCCTGCCTTTGGCCCAGGGCGCGATCCTGGAGACCCGGGATCGAATCCCACGTCAGGCTCCCGGTGCATGGAGCCTGCTTCTCCCTCTGCCTGTGTCTCTGCCTCTCTCTCTCCTTCTCTCTCTGTGTGTGACTATCATAAATAAATAAAATTAAAAAAAAAAATAAATAAAAAAATAAAAACAAAACAAAACAAAACAAAACAAAAAAAAAGCTTATAACTGTTTCCTAAAATACTATGAAAAATGCATATTTATTTATTAAGTATAAATACATCTTTAACTACAATAATTCTTTATTGATTTAAAGTAAAATTAAAAGTATTGGTAAGCATTCTTTTTTCGACTCTAAATATACTCAGTTCTTTTACTTATTCTGCTTTGTCATGATTTCTACCCCTGAAACTCTTTTGTTGTCCTATGCTGTAGTACTTGAACTCATTAATTTTTTGTGGACACTAGAGCATAGTCTTGGTGTTTTTGTAATAGGTGTTTGTGATCCCTACATAAATAAGCATTGTCTATGTACTTAATACGTGCATGCACGCATGTACTCACACACACACACACAATAAATTTATGTAAAAGTGATGTTGAATTTATGGAAACCTTTGTCATTATGTTATTTATTTATAATTTTATTTTTTATTTTGCTTTTGATACCAAGAGTTCAACTCTCATAAATTTTGTGGATATCCATAAAATTATTTGAAGTGTATAAAAAATCTTCATGCCTGAAATGATTGGCTATTTTAGCATTAGATTATGATAGAATTTAGAGGACAAATCAAGCCTGCCTTGAGAATTCCATAATAGAACTTTCATCAATATCCTGGATTTGAAGGGCAGGGCCACCTTGACTCTGGCAATTGCCATGGCATATCTCTTTTTTGTTCAGCAGCAGAATTTCGTTAAGAATACTGAGCTTAGAGTGGTAATAGTTTAAAACATCTGGGTTTATTAGTTATAGCCATCATATCACAAAGACAGCTACTTTTAACAAATGCAAACTAAATCAGACAGTAAGGATCTACTGTTTGAGAAATTGACCTAAGGTACAGAACATAAGATAAAAAAAAATAATTAACATGGAATAACTATTTCTGTTTGTTAATGTTTGAAACCATGTCATAGTTAAATTATTTTTCCCCAAGGATATAATGGGATATTTATAATAGATCTTTTAAACTAATCATTTCAGGGTTTTTAATGTTTGGAAACATTTTTATCTATAATTCCTGCTTTTCATTGATGCATGTTTGAAATGTAGTAGCATGTTAGTTTTGCTTATCCAGTTCACCTGGTTTTCCAATTGCTTTTCGTATCTTGTTCCCTGTAGCTTTTCATTTTTCTCCAATTGAACCCGAGAATGTCTCAGCATGAGAAACTGATGCTTATTTGCAGGTTCAGCTATTTCCTCTGGTAAGTGTGGTTTTCACTTTCTTTGGTGTTTGGTAATGAATGGCAAAATATTAACTTGAGCTGTACTTTACAGGGTATACTACTGTACCTTAATTTATTTAATAATATTTAAATATTTTTAATAGCAGTTTTGATGAACAACCTGTACAATCACTTTAAAGACCAGAATAGAGTTACAATTCAGATTGGCTTAATATCACTGTGGCTTCTGAGAATCCAGTATTCTGTTTAGATCATCTGCTTTGACTTTTTGTGTTATATGCAGTTACTGGGGTATAAATAGGCTTATTTATCTCAATGCACATATCTTTGAGTGCACAGTGTGATTCAATTTTTATTATAATATAAAGTATATTGACTGACACTTTAGAGGTCCTTGATTGAACACACACACACACACACACACACACACACATACACACGAGATTTAAATATATGTTGTCCATTAGAAATTTACCTCATATATAAGAGGTAAGAAACACAGAAAGATTAAGAGATAAAGGGTCAAGTAATAATGTATAACATACTAATACCAATCAGGAGAAAACTAGAGTGGCTGTTAATATCAAACAAAACAGGTTTCCCAACAAAGGATATTACTATGGATGAAGGTGATATTTCTAAATGATGAACAAGTTCATTCATTGAGTACATAAATAAGCATTTATGTGCTTAAAAACAGAATTTCAATTTATATGAAATGAAGAATGACAGAATTTCAAGGAAAAGTGGAGAAATACATACTAAAGTCAGAAATTTTAACACTTTTCTCCCTCTCAATAATTGATGGAGCTGTTAGACAGAAAATCAGTGAGAAAATAGACCTGAGACATGCTATCAAACAACTTGACCAAAGTGATATAGATAGAATTCTCTTAACATCATCAGCAGAAACCACATCCTTTCCAAGTGCATGGGGAATATTTATAGAAGTGGTTAATAATCTGGCCCATAAATTGAGACTAAATATATTTAAAATGATTCATTTCTTAAAAACTAGAATGTCTGATAATAGTGGAATTAAATTACATATCAAAAACAGCAGGGTTATTGAGCACTAAAAAGAAACGAGCTATCAAGACACAAAAATGATGAAGGACCAGAAGGCTAGCTGAGGGCAAAGCACAAGCTGACATCCTGCAACCTTCCTCCCCTTGCCCTTCTCCCCACTCCTAGGTGTGATGTGTGTGGCTCTCCTCCAGGAAGCTCCCAACTGTCTTAATGTTAATCTCCTGCTGGGGGGAAAACAACTTTAACTTGACAATGGCAAGGAATCCATATCTTGTAGGTCCTCTTTACCATATGAAAGTTCTTTTGAAAATCTCCTTTTTCTTTACTTCTCCCAAGTCCCAAGTATATAATCAGCCACCCCTGATACCCCAAGGTCAGCAGCTCTTCCAGGCCCATAGGTCCTGTACCCGTGCTTTAATAAAACCACCATTTTGAACAAATGATGTCTCAAGAATTCTTTTTTGGTCATAGGCTCTGGACCTCACCCCACCAAACCGCACCTACGTTCTAAAACTACATCAAAAAGATCGACAGGAAACTTAAATGAATATCACTAAGTGAAAGAAGTCAATCTAAAAATTCTACATACTGTAGGATTCCAAATGTATGACATTTTGGAAAAAGTAAAACTATGAGATAGTAAAAAATCTGGGATTGCTAGGGGTTGAATGGGAGGGGGAAATGAATAGGTGGAGAGCATTGAATTTTTTAGGGAAGTGAAAACTCTCTGTATAATACCACAAGGATGGATACATGTGATTGTATATTTGTCCAAACCAAAGAATGTGAAACACCAAACGTGAACAATCATATGAGCTCTTGTGTTTGTGTATGATGTGTCAGATTAGGTTTATGAATTGTAACAAATGCATTACGCTTTTTGTTGATAGTGGGAGAAGCTGTGCCTATAAGAGTGCAGGGTATATAGATGAGATGTCTGTACTTTTACTGTATTTATGCAGTGAATTTAAAAGGGATCTACAAAAATAAAATCATAATTTAAAAAAAAGAATAAATCCAAAATCTGACTGTGTATGTCCATATACACACACGATACAGGTGTTTATGATAGTACTTTCCCACTTTTTATTTATTTCTTAAAGATTTTTTTTAGAATATTTTATTTGAAAAAAAATAGAATATTTTATTTGTTATATGAAAGAGAGTGAATAAGAGAGAGAGAAACAGAGAGAGAGCTAGCCTGAACAGGGGGAAGGGGCAGTGGGATAGGGAGAAGCAGACACCCTGCTAAGCAGGGGGCCTGCCAGGGGGATCCATCAGAGGACCCTGGGATTTTGACCTGAGCAGAAGGCAGCAGTTAACAGCCCTATTTTTCCGATTTTTAAAATATTTAAATCTTCAAATAAAAATACTTGATATATTTTATCTAACATTGATATATTCATATATTCTTATACTTACTTTCTTAAATTCCCAAAATAAATTCATTTTATTTTTATTATGAGAACAAATTTGAATAATATAAAATTTGCATAATATTATTTCTAAACCTATAAACATGCAAGCGGAAACTTAATGATAATGTGGCATAAATATTGTTGAATAAATTATGGTGTTGGATAAAAAAATAAGACCAATGACCATTATAATTTTCAATGTTATTTCTCTTTTTACTATTTAGAAAAATGTTACTGTTAATTATTCCATGATTTAGTATAGTTGAAATAAACATAGGTATTGGAGCTAGTTCTAAGAATGAGTATGGAATCTAAGAAAATACAAGTATCTTTGCAATCGAAGAAGAACACTGAAAGACTATAAATACTGGTCAACATATTTAATTCAATTTTGAAAATATTTATTAGTCATTAGTATACTTATAATATTTTAATACATAAGAGAAATATTGTAAGACATTTCCCAACATTCCATATTAATATGAAAAGTATATAGTTTTAAAAAACCCATCTGAGTAAAATTAGTTCTATAAAAAGGTTTTTAATGAAAGATAATTGTTCTCTGACTCGAAATAAAGAATAGTTTTGCATAATATGTTCCACATAAGGGAAAATAGTAGATAGTTTTTTCATATAACTGAAATAGTGATTCCTTCAATGGCCTGATGACTCATATTGCATTTTTCCATTCCCAATATAACTGAGGGTTCACACAATGAAAACAGGTATAGAAATATAGGAAGTTAAGGAAATATATTTTATTTTCTTTTTATTTTTTACTTTTTTTTTTTCCTCTGAAGAACTGGAATTCCATTTGTGACTATGCCACTGAAAAGGTTGTATGGCCCTGGGTTTCTGAGAAGATGAACAAGTTAAATTTTACCATCTGGTATACTGCTATATATCTGCTTTTGGATGTAATGGATAGTTTTTAATCAAACTCCTCTAATGACATAAAATAAAACAAACTGGGGAAAGAACAGAATAGCTCTTTGAAAGAATTATGGAGCACTTGAGTTAGCCAGGATGAAAAGGCCAAGATCCTTGGAGAAGGCAAGTAAATCCAGGCAAGTACATCATCCTCCACTAATTTTCCACTTGAGACAATTGACAATCACATGTAATAAGGGACTGAGGGTCATACTTTCTGAAGTCTTACAAAAATGGAAGATTGCCACCAAGAATAACAAAAAACAACTGAACTTGAGTAGCCAACATCATGGAGAAAGGAAACCATTTTGAAATAAGCTTGATATTTTGCATCAAACTTTGTCTCAAATAATCTGCTGAAAACTAAACTGTATGGAATAAGAGGCCAAGAAGGAAGGATCTGCTAAAGCGTCAAAGAGCTACATAGTGGGACTTTCAGTAACCTCCCAATGCTGAGAAGGAAAAAAATATAAGGCCAGGACTTACAGAGAAAGAGGTGGCCTGGTTAGTAGCCCAAGCTTTCAAATGAGATTACTTAATCCTAAAACTTAATAGTGGGATCAAACATAAATACCATAGCCAGGATTAAATCATCTCAGACACCAATTGGATAAAGGTGATATGGCCTAAGCTTACAAATTGCTAAAAAAGAAGTTATGCCTATAGGAAGAAAATAACATTCCTCTTCAATTTTTTATACAACGAAATTTTCATACAATGTATTAAGCAATTTTCACATTATTGCCACAGCCAGAATGCTTTAAAGCTCATTTCAAAATCAAGTTTGAAAACCCTCTTTTTCCCAAGTAAAAGAAGAGTGGAGAGTAGGAGAACAGTAGAGGCTGAAGTAAATTATATTTATACCTAGCAAAGGACATGCTTCTTTTTCTATTAGGATGCTAACAGGGGCAGGGGGTGTAAAGTTAATCTATTATGGTAGGAAGTAGCTTGACTCAGAGTGCCTGCTGGTATACACACTAACTCTGCCCACCTCTGCAACTCCCTCCCATAGACATATAGTCATTTAGCTTTTTCTCAACAATTTAAAAACCTTATCTTTATTTTGCCTTTTAACAGGGCATGCATTATAATGCCTAATATATAGCTATTAATTATTTGCTGTCGAATGTGATTTTTTTAAGCAAACATAGTTGAAACACTAGAGCTAAAGTTTTACAATTCAACAGTAAAGGGTTTAAATTATACAGAGGAAAAATCAAGAAATCACCATTCACTCTGGTGAATGAGTTACCACTTTATGAGTTGGCAAGCAACCCTCTATTTGATGGGGGGGAAATAGTACAACTTAACCTGGAATGTTAAAAGAGAGTACGAGCGAAAAAGAAAAAAAAGAAGAGAAGAGAAGACTAGTGTTCTGGAAAAGTGTTTTGTGACTTGAAGCATCATTGATACAGTGCCAGCAGTTGTCAAATGGAATTATTTTGTGTCACCTTGGCAGTTAAGATCAGTGTTCAGACTTCCAAGTAGAAAATTACTTCCTTATCCTCAACCCAACAGTGAAGTATAGGCAAAGTGTTGAAAAATAATGGAAAGGGTAAAAATAATTCATCATAAGAAATTATATCTTACCATTTAGAATCCTAGCCAGAGTGACAAGATGGACCGGTGACCGATGAGGAGATAATAATACAGACACATGACCTAATAGTGAAGATAGACACTTGCTGCATGAAAGATTTTTCTCCCACTAATGCTGACTTATTACAAGTAGAGTTTCCTCTGTAATTCACTTCACAATGCTGCCAATTGCACTGACTTTTCGAATATCATTTATAAATAAAATTCTGACCTTAATATTTCAGTAGCATTAATGAGACTAAATCAAAGATAATACCAGTTCAAGAATGGACGTACAACAAGAAATGTCAGAACACAGAACTTTTCTAAGACATATTCGGACTAAAAAGAAAAAGTCATTAACAGTTTAACAAAGTTTCAAGTTATGCTGGCAAGGCAGAAAATATAAATAAATAAAAGGGTTTAAATACAGAATATTTGTCATTTCCTCTTCACAGCATCTTAACAGTAACTGGAAAAAAAAAGAGACTTATCCCAAAATATTTTAATTACGTATTAGGGTATATTCATATACATGTATCCTGTCCAGCTGCACATGATCTTTCTTAATACAAGATCATAGTTCTCATTTCTATCACTTAATTAAATGCCACATACTGACTTGATGTTCACGGCAAATACCTCAAAATGAATAGTGCTGCATTTGTCTTTTTTCTCCCCAACTATGAAAACTGAAAAGGATTCCATTTGAGAAGATATAAGAGCAGTCTTGCCTATTTACACTTTTCTATATATGGCCCATTTCCAGTATAGGCTAACATTATGGAGTTCATCTCTTTGTTTTATGTGTAGTATTTAAGATAATTTATTGAAATTAAGGTTGCTTTTGCTGCTATTGTAATATGTTGCATTTGGGCTAACATAGTGATTTTTGGTAGAGTACGCAATGTTAATCAGATCAAACAACATTGGGGGCCACCTGATTGCCAGGGTATGCAATCTTGTCTTTCCCATATTTGAGGACACAAGCCTGAATAAAACTGGTACATAATTATAACTTACAACTTTTATTCCTCTCCTATCTTTGCCTCAAACTATACATACAAAATTATATGTATATACATACATTTATATATTTTTATACCATAAAATGGTGTATATATACCATATACACCATATAGATAGATAGATAGATAGATAGATAGATAGATAGATATGAAATATCACCACATTGAAGGAATGATCATGCTTGTCACATTTCCACTTGACTTAGAGTCCCAAGTCTGAACATGACATGCTGGCTTATTATTATTTCTCTAGTCCTTCGGGGAAACCAAAGATAAATAGTAAAATAATGCATTAGTAATGAAATAATTCCAAAATACCGGATTAATAAAAAGTCTTCAATTAGTAAAAAAGATAAGGGAAAAAAGTAATAATATAGTTCTATTAAGTGGTAAATAGATAGTATTTATAAATTTAAATATATCAGTGATTATATTAAATGGAAAAGATTAATTATTCCATTGAAAAGACTAAACTTGTCAGGCTAGTTTAAAAAATAATAAAGTCAGACTAAATATACTCATTGTGGAAGACTTTATTCAGTAACTGATAGAATAAACAAAAGAACATCAGAAAAAATATAGAAGATCTGAACCAATCTTGACCTAATTTATACACACATATACATGAATATGTATGTATGTACAGAAATACATGAAAGAGGACATAGTGATAGCAGATAAAATTTTAAAAGTCCACAATTCAGTTCTTTTATAATATTAATACATCTGAAGCCTGGAGCAAGACTAAAATGAAGGAGAAACACACAATAACAATTTAAGACATGAAATGGGGGTCGCCTGAACATCAAGTCAGTATGTATTATGTACCCTAATACGTAATGCTCAAATGCTCAGCAGTTGAGCATTTGCCTTCAACTCAGGGTGAGATCCCGGAGTCCCAGGATCGGGCTCCCTGCATGGAGCCTGCTTCTCCCTCTTCCTATGTCTCTGCCTCTCTCTTTCTCTCTCTTTGTGTCTCTCATGAATAAATAAACAAAATCTTTAAAAAACAAAACAAAAAACAAACTTACCAAAACTCCCTAAGAAGGAAGTTCTTCTTCTTCTTAAGAAGAGAACACCTTAAAAAAAAAAAAAAAAAGAAGAGAACACCTCACTAGCTGGCCTGAAAACTATCTTTGAGGATGCTTGATTTCTAGCTTTTGGCTCATCCAAGAGAAGCAATGGATTTTATGATGTGCTGTTTAAAGTCTAAAACACCTTTGTTACCCATATAAGAAGAGATCATCAAGAAGACATGACCTCAGGTTTGACTCTGGAGCGATTGGAAGCTACTTACTATTTCTTCTGTACTTGAAATGCTGTTTCCACATATTTTCTCCATGCTAGGACCCAGTCTTGAAAGAGTACTGTGTTCTTGAGAACATTTGGACTGAATACCTGATGGAAACTTTAAGGCTTCTCATTAAACTACTAGGAATTGACAGGTAGGTGTGGAGATCTCATCTTGCAGCAGCACAACCCAAGCTTCTTATTTAAGTTCCCTTGCTTGTTGAACCCGCTGCTGAGCAATCTGGAATGACTGCCTCTTTCCTCCATCTTTTGCTGCTTTCCTTGATGGGACCAGTTTCACATTTTATGGGGGAGCTTCTGAGGTTGCAACCCACAAAATTATGCTCTTCATTCTGGTTTGTAATGACCTAACCAGTTTGACAAGGCTGACTTGATCATATACAGGGATACTGAAACTTTTTTAGGTGAGATCTCCCAAACCAAGTCTCCTCCTACCAAATGTGGAGGTTCACACTGGGGACACAGCATGTAAGATATGGATCATAGGTCCAAGGGTAGCTTATGTATGGAATATTCTTCAGATTTGCAATGTGTGACCGCATCCTCTCTCTCTTGCCACATTATATTTCTTTTCTTCAAATCTCTTGGAGTTTTGTGAGCCCTTTTAAACATCTAAACATAGGAAAAAATACACTGAGATATTGTAAAGAAATCAAATATGCAATTAAATCTTTAAAAAATCCAAAATAATAAAAAAAGATATAAATCACAGTATGACTCCAGTTTCAGGTAAATTTGCTTGTGCATTCTTCCATATATTTAAAGAATATACAATCTCAATCATAACTAAATAAACCCTTCCAGAAAAGAGATAAAGAGGAAAAACTGCCAAGTCTTTTTATGGATTCAGCGTAAATATTGTACTAAAACCTGATAAAGATACTACAGCAGGGAGAATTATGAATGTAAAATTCCTAAATAAAAATATCAACAAATCAAAGCTACTAAATGAAAAAGGATGATCCATCATAACCATGTAGTGCTTATGTTTGGAATCAGAAAGTGAGTTAGCATTTAAATATCAAAGATGTTATATTTCATATTAACAAGAAAAAGTAGAAAAAAACATATAAATGACTCAATAAATGATGAAAAATCATTTTATATAAAATTTTTCTTAATATGATAAAATGTCTAAAATAAAAACAAGTAACACCATTTATATTGGTAAACAATTAAGAAATTTTCTTCTGAGTTCTTCAATAAACGTCTCCATGTGTGTCAGGCATTCTGTAGCTATAGAAGCAGTGCCTACCACAGGGTAGACAGCTAATAATTGTTAGCTCTACAATTATTTTTGATGAATAAAGTTATTATTACATGATGGAAGTTAAAATGTTCCATTGCATGTTGTTATTAGGCCCTCATTACTTCATTTCAGACTTCAATATGCAGAGGGAATGCTCTATCTGTACCACTCTTCCTGTTTACCAAAATAATCTTACTCAGAACTTCCAAAGAAATTTGATCCCTCCCATTTTGTTTTTGAATTTATCCTGGATTTGGTATCTTTACAAACTTCACAATCAAATCTTACTAATGCTCTTGAACTAATTCTACCCATGAACTTTCTGATCCGTTTATATTACCTTTACTGTCCCTACAAATCCCTCCTTCCAAAGCCCACAAATCCTTGATCTCTAATACTATCTCATGATATCTTCCGAAAATGCAGTGTCAGTGTCCTCCTGGTCTTCTCTGATTCTTACAAATTCTTGAAATTCTGGATCAAGCTTAATGTACACAATAACACACTTTGTGACCCCTTTGACACATTTGGATCCTGCTATCGTCAGAACTAAAAAGCAAATTATCTTTATTTTGCGCTGCCATATGCTCTTCCATATTGTGCATTTGCATACTAATAGTTTACGGACATAACTTCATTGAAAGCTTCTAAAGGCCAAGATCATGACTCTACTTTTATTATCTCCCAAGATGCCTATCCTAGTTGACAGGGTTGACTGGTTGATTTTTACATAGGTCTCTAATAACAAACACCTTTTTTTTTTTTACAGGGCTGGGGTACGATGAGGCAAATAAGGTACTTGCTTTGGGCACATAATTAAGGTGCACGTTGAAAAGCCTTCATTAATCAAGACAGTTAATAAAGCAATAGATTTAAACATCACAATACAAAACTCCATGAGGAACAAAATATGAAATGATAAATATATACATGCCCAGTATTACTGTTTTTGCTTTATGTCTCAGGCCCCATTATTGCTCAATTCAGCAATGTTAGTTATAAGCCAAGAAAAAAATTACATATCTGGGGTCTTTTCATCATTCTTTTAAACTATTGGTAACTGTAAACTCAAAACTGAAATGGCAGAATGATACCAGCGATACTGTGGAATATCTAGATGAATTTAATGTTTAAATATTTCAAACTGTTAGGAAAGGAGTTATAGTGGTCTAGTGATCAGAATTCAGGTACTAAAGTCATACAGACTTACTTCAGAATAGTGGTCCTCTTTTTACTATAATTTACTGGAAACTCTTGATAAAATATCTAACTTTTAAGATAGTTTCCTGGTTTATAGAAAGAAGAAAATATAATGTCTTCGTAGAGCTTAGGAAGATTAAGGGAAAGAAGTAATACATATAAAATTATTGCTGGAAGCATTGTCATAATCTCTAAATTACAGATATTAGGGTTACTACAAACCAATTATAAAATATGTTAAAAAAGAACTCTTTTCTGATCTGCAATGAATCTAAAATATAGATGATTCCTGAGGAAAGGAAGAAAAATTGATTGTGCTTTTTGGAATTTATGAACAGCTCAAGGTAAAGAGGGAAGTTGTAATGAATCAAGAAGCTTAGGGTTCTATAAAGGGCCAGAGACATCAGGAAGTCTCTGTTGTCCCTTCCTAACAAAACACTTCAAGATGAAAGACTCAGCTCCTGAAAGAACAAGCTACAGTAAGGATTAAACAGGTAGATGGAGCAGGAAGGACACATTGTTGTGGAACAAGAGTAGTGTGAGGAAATGAAATTCCGCTCTCTGTAGACTTGGAACACACGGCAAACCACTTAGAATTCTTGCAGAATGGTGTGGGCTCTTGAGAAATAAACTCTATTTACAATTTTCTCAACAAAGAATCAGTAAGCACTTATTAGAGGCCAAAAGTAAAACAAACAAAATGAATAGTAAATTAAGCAGTAAAAAATTTTAATTATAAAATGCTGATAAAACATGATCCAGGGACTTACGATCCAATGCCAGAACAAATATTCATGAGTAGAACTCAAAGAACACTGGAAAATAACTAAAATTATTATTAAAAAGAAATTCTAAAGAAGCAAGAGCATTCCTTTTTTTTTTTTATTCTGATAAGCAGATTTCAGAACAGTGTATTAAAACCTATAGTAGGTAAGAGATGATATGGTGACAAGTTCAAAGGTGAAGGTAAGACAAATTTCCACGAAACTTTGGCCTTCAAATCAAGTAATTACACTCCTGATACCGAAAAAATTACTACAAAATATCTTAGACTTAAGAAAAGCCCTACAAATAAATGCAAATGAAAATAAATCAACCTAATCTTACATCAATTTCATAGTATTCACACAAGAGGAAATTATATCAAGTAACTTTGGAAAGGCTGCAGATGTACTTTAAGATTATGCTTTATATTGCTCTGATAAAACTGGTTTTAGACAAAAAATAGGGATGATCACTCTCTTAGACCATGCTAATGTTAATAGAGAAGAAGCATTCTTTTCTTTGATTATGCTTTATATTGGATGCATTTGATTAAAAAAATACAAGGAGATTTTAAATTTCACAGTACAGTGGTATTTTAATAGTAAATTGGTATTTTGTTTTAGACTACTATTATACATTTCAAGTAAAACAAATAATTAAGTATTTAAGGATTCTATAAATCAAGATTTTGGGTTAGGAGAAAATATGTAAAATTACAAAATATAATAAATAGAAACACTATAATATTAAAATTAAATTGAAGCTTTTAATATGAATTCATGCGTGTATGATATATACATATATAACCTTTTAATACATAAATGTATATTGATAGTGCACATTATATGTAATACATAAATGCATATATAAATAAGTATATATTTTAATGTTTGTATTATATGCTATTTAAATATAAACATATTTATTTACTTATTTATTCATAAGAGACAGAGAGAGAGAGAGGCAGAGACATAGGCAGAGGGAGAAGCAGGCCCCATGCAAGGAGCCCGATATGGGACTTGATCCCGGGACCCCAGGATGACGCCCTAGGCTGAAGGCAGGCGCCAAACCATTGGCCACCCAGGCATCCCCAATATAAACATATTTAAAGACAAGAATGCATGTATTCACGTTTTTTAGCTCTGTCTTCTAAATGTCTTGGAAGCAATTTTACCTCAATAATAATGAATAACTCCAACATCAAGTGGTAGTTTCTAATACCATTTTACAGGAAATAGAATCAGGGCTTCTTGGAGAATTGGTTGATACTAGGAGTGAAGGAAGGGAGACACAAGATGAATTGGGGATATTATATTGTTCTGGAAAATAAAGGCAACCTACAATAATTTGCAAGGGCTATATACATAGGATATAGGAAATCTACTTGAAATGAATTCCTCTATTAAAAGTTACTAAATAATAATCTTATTGAATAAATATTTATTGTATTATTAGCAAATCGATTAATTCTTAATATAGCTCACAAAAAAAGAAAAGGCAAAATCCATATGTCATCATTAAAGGTAGCTATTTAAATTATTTCTTCCTTGAAAATAAGGTAATTAAATAGATAAAATGAAACATTGATCCAACCTTCACAGAAGAAACTCTAGGTCAGTATAACCAAGTCATCAGTCAATAAGGGAATGAAATAATTTGGATACCATAATTTTATTATATATATATATATATACATATATAATATATTATATATATATTATATATATATAGTTTGTTTCAAATAATCAGCAACTGCTTTCAAGACTTTTAAGGAAGTGGTTACTGGAGAATAAGATATTTGTAAGATATTTGTATAATGCCAAAGAAATTCTATATGTATTACTTGCTACTTGGAAAAGGAAAAAAACAGTATCAGTACCTAATCATTGATGAATCCTAGCAACAGTATATGATAGGACATTTCAGATGATTAAGTACTATGAATTGTGAGGTACTACAAAGTAAACAACCATTAAGGCACATTTTAGCCAAAACCTTGAATCTTTTTAAAAAGACTTATTATTTATTTATTTATTCATTTATTTGAGAGAGAGAGAGAGAATATGAGTGGGGGGGGGGGTGGCAGAGGGAGAAGGAGAAAGAAAATTGAAAATCTCTAACAGCCTCCACACATTCAGTGTGAAGCACAGAGCCTGAAGCAGGCCTGGATCCCACTACCCTGAGATCATGACCTGAACCATCCCATGATCATGAGATCATGACCTGAACCAAAATCAAGTCAGATGCTTAACTGTCCGCGCCACCCAAGCACCCTCTGAATCTACGTTTTTAAAAACCAACTTAAAAATTACAGAAAATAGTGAATATTAAAAAGGAAGATAATACCTCATATTAGAAATATGGAGGAGTTAGAATAATCTGGCAATTATTCCAATGGCATTTTTTTTTATAGATATAGGGAAAAAATGGGGGGTGGGAATCCCTGGGTGGCTCAGCAGTTTGGCGTCTGCCTTTGGCCCAGGGCGTGATCCTGGAGTCCTGGGATCGAATCACTCATTGGGCTCCCTGCATGGAGCCTGCTTCTTCCTCTATGTCTCTGCCTCTCTCTCACTATGTCTCTCATGAATAAATAAAAATCTTAAAAAAAGAAAAGAAAAAAATCCTAAAATTTATATAAATCACAAAAGTCCCCAAAGCAATTTGAGACAGAAAAGCAAGCTTGGAGGCATCATGTTTTCTGATTTCAAACTAAACTACAAAGTTGTAATGTTCAAAACAGTACAATTTTGGCATAAAAACAGACACATAAAACAGTGAAATAGGGTGAAGAGTCTGGATGTAAGAATTCTCAATGGGAGAAGTCAATAAATGGTTTTGGGAATACTTGATATTCACAAATAAAATAATGAAATTTGACCTCTCTCTTACATTATTCAAAAAGCCAACGCAAAATGGATTAAAACTTCAAATAACTTGTGAAGATGTAAGGTTCCTACAAGAAAATACAAAGACAAAATTCTTGGCATTAGCCTTGGCAATGATCTTTTAGGTGTAGGGAACCTAAAATATAAGCAAAAAAAGAAAATAGACAAGTGGGACTATTCCAGACTAAAAAGCTTCTGTATGAAAGGAAGCAATCAACAGAGCAAAGAGGCAACCGATGGACTGGGAATAAATATTTGCAAGCCATGTATCAAATAAGTGGATAATGTTAAAAATACGTAAGGAACTCCCACAACTCAATAAAAAAAAAACCTCACAAATATCCAATTAAAAAGCATCCATTCCATGCCACATATATTTCAACAAATTTCTTAAATATGTTTTCTGTACATTTTGAGGCTTTATTTAACCTCTTAATTGAAAAGTAAATGAAATGTGTCAGTTTGTAATGCTGATCATTATAACACTCATTTTTCACCTAATTTTACAAGTTGCATTTTCTTTTCTCATCTGCTCGTTTGTGACTAGGAACTGAAATATACTGAGCGAAGTGTTTAAGACAGAACAACAAAAGTGTAAATCTTAAGTGCATTTCTGAAGCAGCAATAGAGACGATTCTCCAAGTGCCATATGCACAGAAATAGTAAAGGCCTCAATATGTTCAGAGCTACTTCATCAAGCTAATACGTTTACAAAGCACAGGAGCCAGCGGGTTGGCTCATTCTCTATGAGATGTCTGAATTATGTTGACAATCTAATAATGCGGCTGAGGAGCTAAAGGCTTATACAGGCCTTCAGGAGTTAGTAATGCTGCCGCAACATTTTACAACATTAATGGCATCATGGAGATAAATGAGACTAATATAGTTTGAAAATGATCATCTTTCTTGTTTTAAAGAAAGATTTAAAATGTATAAATATTATATATTTATATGCATATGTCTCATCATTCACATTATACGTCTTAGCACACTGAGCGTTGCATATAAAGTAGAAGAAACCAATAGTGGCATAACATCTTTGTGAAATCCAACTGAACATTTCCTTAAAAAGGCTAATTAAATTGTACTAAAAAAGATTGATTTCAAATTCTAATATGATTTTTAAGAGAGAAAAGAATGCACATTGCTCTTCTTTTTCCCAAACAATGGTTATACCCTCATAAAAATCCAAAAAAATAATATATGAAAAAGTAATGAAGTGTGGGTGAACACGTCAACTGAGATGATATACACAATAATATGCTTTATAACTACATGTGATGATAACTTAAATACATTCAAAATACTGCTTGTTACAGCACTTGAGACAAATGGTTGATGGGTTTATTTCATCCCATTTTAAACAGTAACTTATATTAAACTAAAGGAGACTTGGTATTACAGAAGTTAAAGATTATTTATTATCAAGTGCTTTGTATTCTATATAATTTTCTTGACATTCTTTCCATACCTCTCAAAAATTCAGTTTAAAAGTAACATGATGGATATTATATTTCTTGTCACTTAATCCATTTTTAACTAATTGCTCTTATGTTCATTTGCAGAAATGTAGACATTTGCTCTGAATAATTTAACAATCTATTGCCTGCAAGTGAAAGAATATAAGAGAACAAATATAGAAAAATATTGTCGTGGTATAGAGTTAACATGGCAATTTTGTCTTGTAGTTGATTAAAAGAAAGGTTATCGTGACCATTCACTTTCATGTTCTCGTGTTCCTTGTTTCAGAGACAGGGAAAAAAACATATATTTCCAAGAGAAAATTAAAAAAGCGAAAGTAATGGGGGCACCTGGGTGGCTCAGTAGGTTATGCATCTTCCTTTGGCTCAGGTCATGATCTTGGGGTCTTGGGATGGGGCCCTGTGTCAGGCTCAGTGGGGAGCCTCCTTCTCCCTCTCCCTCTGTTCCTCTCCTTACTTGTGCCCTCTCTCAACTAACTAAATAAAATCTTAAAAAAAAAGTGAATGTAATAAGCTCCAATGGACAAATGATGAGATGATAAAAGCAGTCTGCAGTGAAAACAAGGGATTCATGTGATGAGTTCAGCTATGAAAAACTGCACACTGCAAGGGTCAGAAAGCTGGCTGTAACAACATGAATTATTTGCTGTTCTGTGAAAACTTGCCAAAACAGAAAGAGCATTTTAAGTAATTCTGGGACAAGGAAAAGGCCACTTACAGGTATCTGGCAAGCCCTGTCTTACTACCCACACTATCCATCCATTCAACAATAGTTATTGTGTACTTTTTTTAGAAAAAAAATATTTTAAAAAAAATATTTACTTATTTTAGAGAGAGAGAGAGAGAGAGCAGAGCAAGAGGGACAAGCAGACTCCCCACTGAACAGAGAGACTGACCTGACACAGGTCTAGGTCCTTTGACCCCAAGATCATGACCCGAGCCAAAGGCAGATGCTTCACTGACTGAGCCACCCAGGTGCCCTGTATTACGTACTTTTATTTAGAAAGGATTTTGGTCATATATAGTGGGGAATACAAGGATGAGTAAGATAGCTTGGATTTACAACAACTATGCAAACATCTGCCAGTTCCTAAAGTCAGCCCAATCAAGCAAGCCTCGGTCATTCAATGAAAACAAATTAAAACAAAATTAGTAATTTAAAAAAAAATTAATTCACTTCCTTTGCTTCTGCTTTGCATAAACTTGGCCTCATTTCCTTTGCATAGGATTTCTAGTATCCACGTTATTTTTTGATCTACTGATCATGTGGCTTCCTTGTGATTGTCCACCTTCCTTTGGAAGACAACATGCCTGAATGGTTTCTGTGTTTGCATAAACCTTTGGCTTTGGTGTCCTCTTTCATTTCATTTGACAATATCCTGTTTGGATTCTTGCACTTATCACTAGCCTGTCTCCAGCTAATAAAAATATCAGTCTACCAGCTACTTATGTCATAATATACAGGGTTTGAACGTTTTGTTTCAGGTAGAATGAAAGTGGATTGGAATATAATAGAAGGACACAGGTGAAAGAAAAATACAAATGAATATTCAATTAAAGAAACTAAAATGGATCCACCAAACCATAAAACATATTTATTTAATTAAATTGGAAATACATACAATCTTTATGCCATAAAATTTTTATTCTTTGTATTTTCTAAACCCTGGTCAATCTATATTAATTTTGTCATAAAGATAAACTTTATATTTTATATGGACTATAAAAGAAGCATATGGAGTAATTGCCAATTAAAACAAAGCTGAAAATGTTTTGGGAAGACATATTTGAAAATTAACAACAAATATTCCAGCAATTTTTAGCAAATATTCAATAACCACAGACAAAATGTTTGGTATTAACATGCAAAAATGGATGATCAAATACAGTGAAATATATGTTTGGATCTTCTGAATTTTGGAGCAATGGGGTTGTTTTTGAGGTGTATGAAACTTATACCCATAGTTACAGATTTCCACAATCTAAAAAACTCCTAGGTCTTGATATTTTCCCTCTCAAAGCTACTCATTTCTTGTGTGTCTTGATTCCTGACATCACTGTTAACATGCCTTTGGATCAGGAGCAGATTTTTATGGACTTTTTTATGGGAACTTAGGACTATCTATGAAGCCATTTCTTTTATTGTTTCCTGTGAAATTTTAAATCAACATTTTGAATTTTATGTTGCTACAAAGAAAAACATGAAAAAAGACAATGAAAAACTTCAGCATTTGTATGAGTCATAAATAATTGATGTAAAATTAGTTATTGAATGATAGAACACATTTGAATAAATATTATATTAATCCTTAAGTACATGCTCCTTGTCTAGTAGAGCATTCTGGTTGTTCTTATTTTTACTTTGTAGAAAATATGATTCAATAATCATTTATCTCAGAGTAATAAGACTCACACTTTTCATCTGTCCATTATCACCTTTGTTATGTGTATTAAAACATGGCCTTCAGCAAAATTGGTTAAAGAAAAATAACTGAAATTAACAAAGGAAGAAAACGTTCCATTTTCCTCTTGGTCCCAGGATCTATAGGGCTGTGGTGCCTCTCCCAAAGATGACAGGTTTTCTCCTCCTATGTGAAGCTTTTTAGTGTTGCAGACACAAATAAAAGTGTAGTAGCCTCAAAATCAGTTTTAGAAGGGAAATATGCAACAATACAAGAAACAAGAAAAAGTCCAAATACAATCTAACCTTATACCTAAAGGAACTAGAACGAGAAGAACAAACAAAACACTATCTGAGTAGGAAGGAAATAATAAAGATCAGAGGAGAAATAAATGGTATAGAGACTACAAAAAAAAAAAATAGAAAACAACAGCTGGTTCTTTGAAAAAATAAACAAAATTGATCACCTGTAGCTGACTCACCAGGAAAAAAAGAGAGTGTGCAGGTGAGAGAAGCCAGCTAAATAAAATCAGAAATAAAAGAAGTAACAACAGCCACCATAGAAATACAAAGAATTATAAAAGAATACTCTGAAAAAAGTACATGCCAACAAATTGGAAAACCTAGAAGAAAAGGAAAAATTCTTAGAAACTTATAACCTTCCAAAACTGAATCAGGAAGAAATAGAAAATCTGAACTGATCAATTACTAGTAATCAAATTGAATTGGTAATTAGAAAACTACCAAAAATTAAAAGTCCAGGACCAGATGGATTCAGGTGAATTCTACAAAACTTTTAAAGAACAGTTAATACCTATTCTCTTCAAACTATTTCAAATAATGGAAAACTTCTAAATATATTCTGCTACAAGGCCAGAATTACACTGATACCAAATCAGACTACAAATAAAGAAAACTATAGGCCAATATCCCTGATGGACATTATTCAAAAATATTGAACAAATAATTAGCAAGCCACATTCAACAATACATTGAATGGATCATTGACCACAATCAAGTGGGATTTGTTCCAGGGGTACAAGGATCATTCAATATACACTAGTTAATCAGTGTGATAAACCACACTGACAATATGAAAGACAAAAGATCATATAATCTTTTGCAGAAAAAGTTATGCAGAAAAAACATTTGAAAAAATTCAACATTCATTAATAATAAAAACTCTCAATAAGTTGGTTTTAAAGGGAATATACCTCAGTATAATAAAATCCATATATGATAAACCTATAGCCAATATCATGTTCAATGTGGAAAACCTGAGAGATTTCTTCTAAGATCATGAAAAGAAGGATGCCCACTCTCACCACTTTTATTCAATATAGTACTGGAAAGAATACATGTAGCAATTAGACAAGAAAAAGAAATACAAGCCATCCATACTGGTAAAAGGAAAAAAAGAAGAAGATGAAGAAGAAAAGAAGGAGGAGGAGGAGGAGGAGGAGAAGGAGAACAAAGAACAGGTTCTGCACAGGAAAGGGAACCATCAACAAAACCAAAAGGTAACCAACCTTCTGAATGGGAAAACATGTTTGCAAATGACATATCTGATAAGGGGTTGATACCCCCAAAATACAAAGAATTTAAATAACTCAACATCAAAAAACCCCAAACAATCAAATTTTAAAATGTGCAGAGGATCTGAAGAGAGATTTCTCCAAAGAAGACACACAGATGGCCAAAAAACAAATGAAAAGATGCTAAACATCACTAATCACCAGGAAAATGCAAATCAAAATCACAATGAGATATCACCTTATGCCTGTTCAAATGACTAAAATCAAAAAGGCAAGAGGGGCCCCTGAGTCACTCAGTAGGTTAAGTGGCGGACTCTTGATTTTGGCTCAAGTCATGGGATTAAGCCCCTGTCGGGCTCTGCGCTCAGCAGCGAGTCTGCTTGGAGATTCTCTCCCTCTGGCCTCTCTCCCTCAAATAAATAAATGAATAAAAATAAATAAATAAATAAATGAATGAATATATAAAGGCAAGAAACAAGAAGCTTGGCTAGGACGTCAGAAAAAGGGACTCTTGTGCCCTGTTGGTGGTAATATAAACTGGTACATCCATAATGGAAAATATTAGGGAGGATCTTCAAAATTTAAAAATAGAATTATCATTTGGTCCAATAATTATATGACTGGGTATTTCTTTGAAGAAAAAGAAAACACTAATTTGAAAATGTATAAATGCACCCTTGTGATTATTTCAGCGCTTTAGCCAAGATACAGAAGCAACTAAGTGTCCATTGATAGATGAATGAATAAGGAAGATCCATATGTACATATATACATATATATAATGAAATATTATATAGTGATAAAATAAGGATGAGATTCTGCTACTTATGACCACATGAGTGGACCTAGAGGGTATTATGCTAAGTGAAATAAGTCATACTGAGAAAGACAAATACCATATAATTTCACTCATATGTAGAATCTAAACATAAAACAAAACAAATGAATAAACAAACAAAAACAGAATCACACTTATAAATACTGATAATAAACTGTTGATTTCCAGAGGTAAGGCGGCTGG
This sequence comes from Vulpes lagopus, assembly GCF_018345385.1. NCBI lineage: Eukaryota > Metazoa > Chordata > Mammalia > Carnivora > Canidae > Vulpes > Vulpes lagopus. The sequence continues at coordinate 48,465,302 of NC_054847.1, read as the reverse complement.
AAGGATGAAATAGATGATGAAGGGGAGTGTAGGAGATAGAGGTTTCCAGTTATGGAATGAAGAAGTCACAAAAATGAAAGCATAGAGAATTTAAAAAATAAAGCGTAGTTGCCTCAATTTTTACTTACCATTTATCGTTGTCATAGCTTCAAGCACCACGAAGCTGAAGGATGAAGAGAAGAAAATAAAATTAACTCAGGAAAGGATTTAAAATCTCTAGAATTCAGGCATGTCTGTATTGTTTCTGTCCTTCACTTCCCCTATATAATGGGAGGAGATAGAAAGTCAAATGGTGAAGATCACAAGTGTGTAATTCCATTAAAAGTGAGGGAAAATGGGAGCAGTCATTCAGTCTGTCACTGTTTCTGGGGATATCTGAATAGCCATCATGGTGAGGTAAATCTACGTTGAACTTACTCAACAGATATGAATCAAAAAATCTTTCTTAAACACCTATTATGCTTATAAAGGGCTTATTCTGAGTTGCTTTTGAAACTAATGTAATGTTTAGTTCATCTCCAGGTTTGTAGTTTCAGCATTCAGACTGTATTCTTGGATCAAGGAGACAGAAGCTAAGTTGTTTTATGTGTGTTGAAAGAGCTTTTTGTTAATCATCAAAGTGCTTAAATCTTCTAAATAAATGAATGTTCTTTTAATCAAGTAAATTATCCTCTGGTTCTTTTGTGTATATAACATTTATAATGAAATGCCATATACATAGCAAGTACTTATGGACTTAATAAAAGTCCGTAACATTTTTCTTATTAGCAGACCAATACACACTAATTTATATTGTAATGCATATTATTTTATATATAATTTAAGTAATTTAAAATTAAGCTTTGACATTTTATCAAGAAGATGTTCATGTATATTTTCTTTTAAATTATTTAGAAAAAAAAATAAAATTATTTTAGAGCACAAGTATATTTGTCAATTATTATTCAAAAACATATGTATAAAATACATCTTACTGTGAAGTAAAAATTATGTTATATATGTATCTTATATATCAGATGTGAAACATATCTTATGTATCTATATAAATACACATTTATATAAGTATATATCTGTATATATTTTATTGTGAAGAAAAGTCCCTTGGCTTGATTTCTAGAACTATTTCCATTGCAAAGTAATGTAAGATTGTGATCAAAAGAGAAAGATGTTTATATTAGTGTTAAATGATTAAAACTACTAAAGTTTATTAAATTGTATACTTTAATATTAGCACTGTTTAGTGTGATGTGGAATAACATAATTAACTCATATTTAAATTTAGTTGTGTTCATGGAGATATGAGTACATATTTGGGTTGAAGTCTAACTTAACAGGCTAACAAAAATGACCATCTTTATTATAATTGAAACACTGTCCTGTGTATCAATAAACTATTCTTTAGCTTTTACCCACACTACTATCTACAAACTGCTAAAAATTTCAGAGTGGATAAAAAAGTGAAAATTTGAAAATCATCTTTTTTTTTAAATGATGTTAATTTGCAGACTAGGCAAATATTTCACAATGAACTTCATAGAAAGTTAACATTTAGCTACATAGTAGGGTAAGATTTATTATAATCAGTTCTTGAAAGAAATATTTGCATATAACATTTATGAATATGGTCCTTCTTGTCAAGATGTTCAGCTACCCAAGTAAAGACACATCGTATATGTGCTACCGAAGCGAGCACCAGGTAAAGACACATCGTCAACCAAGATTTAAAGTTAAAAAAAAAAATAGACCTGCTTTTGATAGAGGAGAAATATTTAGTTAATTTTGTAATCCATTCCTAGTCCTTACTGTATTTATTTTTTTAAAGATTTTTTTACTTTATTTATTTGAGAGAGAGAGAGAGAGAGACAGAGTGAGTGGGAGGGAAAGGGAGAGAGAATCTGAAGCAGACAGACCCTGTGCTGAATGCAAAGCCTGACGTGGAGCTCGATCTCACGACTGGTAGATGGCAACATGAGCTGGAATCAAGGGTCAGAAGCTTAACCAACTGAGCCACTCAGATGCCCCCATCTTTACCGTTTTTTATATTTCCATTTCTTATCATGTGCTAAATATGATCACTTCTATCCAAGACTCCCAAATTATCATCCAATTATGACATCAAAATCCTAAATCATATTTTACATTACACTTATCATCTCTATTGGGTCCAGATTAAAATAAAACTCTTCTGTGCACCTTCTCGGGTGTGGTGCCTCTTAATCTAGAGACCAATGGACTAAAGAAAAAATGACTTTCTTTTCACACTTGGAAGTATCACGATGAGCCAAATCATGGATAACTGTGATAAATGCTCATATTTTGAAAATGAGGAATGGGATACACATAGCAGTCACTCTGTGCATAAACATCTGAAATTCCATAGGGTGCCGGGTCAGCCAACTCAAGCAGTAATGCATATTGCTTCACCTTGTTCCAATCTGTGGGGACAGGTCCCTAGCTCATTTTCCATGTCCCTTGACTCTACCATATGGGATCTTTCCTCTGCCTCCTGAGATATCCCATTTTCTTCCTGAAGAAATTGCCAATGTATATAGTTTAATAGCTTTCTCAGCAAACTTCCTGCCTGTAGAAGGTTGACAACCCCAAGGACATAATGAAATTTGAGCAATTTCAATTCCTTTTCAATAAAAATCACCACAAATTCCTTAAAAACTTTTATGAGAATATTATTTTTTAACTTTACAGTACATTTATTAGAAAGAAAAAAGAAAAAAATCTATAGTTCTTTCTCAAATGGTCCTTTCTCTACTTTGTGTTTCAGCTTTATGTTAAGACCTACCTTAATGGGTAAATTAGGCATCATATTAAACCTTTTAAAGGAATTAATATGGACCTTTATAACCATATCTTTGATATTAACTATGGCGTCAGGAGTTTTACTTTGAGAATTTTATACTGTCTTGGACTAGAGGTAAGTAAGTTGTTTTCCATCCCAATAATTTATGGCTCTCTGTAACCTTTTAAAATTATCCTATAATTTTAACAATTTCTTCCATGGCTCATCTTTCTCCTAAAGTTCTTTTTCATATGCAGTTTGGAACATTCAGTTGACACTTTCAATATTCTTTCTGGGGATCTCTTTGGAAAAATTCACGTTTATTAGGCCAACTAACTGCAGGTTACAGTTCTGCCAATTATTTAACATCTACATAAATAAGCTGTCACTTTTTTCCCACTCTTCAGTAATAATTTCTGCACCATTTCTCCAGCTTTTTCCAACTGTGTGTTTGGTGATTTTTCATTTTTTGATTATCACCCAATTCCAAATCCAGTGCCATATGTTTCCGGTTTTGTAAAGACAATACCCATTTCCAGATGACAATTTTTGTATCAGGTAATTTTGTTGTTGCTTATTTTTTGTAGGCCTCAAACTTAAAACTTGTAAGAGCAATGTTATATCAATATTTTTTTAGTAAAACAGTCTGTGACCACTCTGGTTTGGTGAGCTTTGTCGCTCTGTGCTGGGCTTCCTCATACCTCCAGGTGAGTAAGTGAGTGATTTGAAAGCTGCTGTCTGATAGTAAACAGGCTGGTTGGTTTAACTGGGACAGCTTATTATCTGTTTCACATGATCTCAGTGTCTAGAAGCTTCATTTGGCCTTATTAATGAGTTTGTCTTATGGTTCAACAGAGCAGCAGCTGAGTAAGATAACAGCCAAACACTTTTCAAACCTTTGTGTTCTTCACAGTTGGTAATGAATGTTCTATAGGTCATTGAAAGTCATTGCATGTAAGTCACTGCCTAGGCAGCCTAGATTCATGGGGTAGAAATATACCTTACACATTTCAATGGGAGGGGAAGTATTTGTGATCATTTCAACTCTACCAATACATGTTTCTACTTGCTCTTGTGTTCTTCTGGCATCAGGAGATGAAAAGATTCTCCCAGGAAATGACTGGTCTACTGAACTCAGCCTTATGAGGAACTGTATGTTTCCATTTGCCTTTCTCCACTTCTTTTATCCCCACAAGAAAAACTATTTCCATATAGTGCCTGATACCTTAGTATGAACTCCAGAATGAAAACATGGAGAATCTCTTACTGGATATGTAGTGAGAATCAGCCCAACTAGTTCTGCAACTTGAAGCAGATCACCCAGCCTCTCCCAGTCTACATCAGCCTACTAAAACAAGACACATGTGTATGAGTGAAAATAAATAATTGCTATTCTAGGCCATTGAGTTTGGAGTGTTCTAAGAATCAATAAATGACTATATATGCACTACCACAGAGGCTGACTGAACACTTGACCTGTGATTGCTGGGCTTATTTCCTTAGATGAACTAAGAATGTTTATAATGTTCACCTAACTACCTGTATGTGTGAACCAGTACATTTTTTTATGCCTCAGTGATAACGATTGCATGGTATGTTAGGAACAAATGGAATCAATGAATTTTTACTGCCATAACTTTTCAGGATGAATGAGAAACCTGTGGCCAAATCTTTTTGGTTTTTTTTTTTTTTCTTTTTTAGGTGAGCAGGATATCTCCAAAGAATTCTAGAAATATCAGCTTAATATTTGTATAATCAGATACCTGCTAATGAATGCAAGGTCACATCTAAATAGTAAATAGGACATTTGGGGACCAATATTAAAAAGATTTCATTTTTTTATTCAATTTGTGCATAGGGATTTTGTTACAAAGTTGCTTCAATCTTTCTGTTTGGGTATTTATAAACAAGAATTTATAGCAATCTTTGAAATCAGGACTTTTTCATACAACACAAATTTTGTGAAAGTTAGTTCAGTGGATACTATGGAATGAACAGTGCTGACTTCAAAAATTACCCTCAGTACAATCCTTCCACACACACACATCCACACATGCCTCATGCACTCACACACCTAGTATTTCTCACTAGGACAATGTTTAACTCCATAGTTTAGTAAAGGCAAAAGCCCCAACCTTAATTCTTTTTTTTTATTTATTTTTTTCCCAGCCTTAATTCTTATATTAGCTTTACAGTCCACTGATTTATGTTTACTGTACATGAACTCTCAATTATATTTTGCTGTATCAAGACACACAAGGCTGATTACTTCCTTGATTAAGTTGTCATTTACTCAGTGCTCTCCATCTTTCCATTGATGTTTTCTCAATATATGATCATTAAAACATAGGGAATATATTGTTTGAAATAATTATCCTTCTATTTGCTACCACAAATGCTATACCATATTTTGTGGCATGGTGAGAGAATTTATAAAAATTGATGGCTGTAGGAGTAGAAATGATTCTTTGGGGGTTTAAATATTGCTTGAAGAATTCTTCACTTTCTCAGAATTTGAGTTCTGAGAGATTCTTCAGCTGTTATTTCTCATGAAGCTTATGTGTTATCAGCTACAGGAGCCAAATGGATGGTACCTTGTAAATATTTCACGGTCATATGCTGGTTATGAGAACAGTGAGAAAGGATCTTCCGTTCTTGAAAACATGCTAGTTCCTAGGTTCACTCATTTGCTTTGATAGGAAATCCAGAGATACACAGGGCACTTGGGTACATTTTATTATTATTGGGTGTTTTGTTTCTATTTCTTATTTTATTCTGAAGGTCTTACTAAAGTATTTATTTGTGAAAAGGTGAAATCAAATTTCAAAAAGGTCGGAGGGAAGGCTAGAAGGGCAAGTCTCTGAAGTTTTCCAGACACAGCCCAACATCCTTGCAGCATCTTGTTATCCCTGATGTGTTTCAGTGGGTGTAATTGGGCTCAGGAAACTTTCAGGCATGAACACATAATTATTGCTTCTGTCTTCTTTTTGCTCCTCTGACCCACCAAAAGACATCTGGCTCAACTGTACCATTAGGAATGAAGAGAAGACAACTGAACAATTAATTCAAATTGTAGCTTTTAAATTTCTTACAAATCCTCTTCTTGACAAAGAAGAAACATAGGAATCTGTTCTTGAAGCCCTTCAGAAACATAACAGGGCACCTAAAATAAAATGTGTAACAATACAAAAGAACAATTTTAATTTTCAAAGGAAAACAATTACACACTTGCATGAAAAATAAAATGGCACATCGGTTTTTGCAATCAACATTGACCAGAGAGACATATGCCAAAATAAAATACTTAAGAATAATCATAGAGTTGTAGATGCTTTTCTTTATTTTTCTTCAAAATTGTTTAAGCTGCTATGTCAGCAGTTTCAAATTAAAAAAATCTAAAATGCACATTATTTTGAGGTTTGTTGAGTTGAATATTCTGTTCTCATGCCCGTTTTGAAACATAGCTGAGGAGGCAGATTATATTTTCTGATGCTGTCAAACATTCCATTTTTATCATTAAAATGACACACTTTAATGTGATAACGGTTAATATCAGCAAGATGGAAAATCATGTTTATTCTTTGACTGGTTACCATGATAAACTGTAACCTCAGATCGTACATCCAGGAATTCAGATATTTAGTATCATTTCTGGGCTTTAAAAATGTGCATCAATTTGTTTATGTGACTAACTCTCACATGGCAGGTCACACATGTAGCTTACTGCCACACGGTACTGACATAAGTCCAATTATCTGTTTTGAAGTTTTTCAAATATTGCAATGCCTTCTCAACTTTATTCCATTCCTAGTATGTGACATACCCATCTAAGCAATATTATGTCCTTTTAGAGGCTGGGTTAGAATATTAGCATACAAGGAGTAAGATGATGGAGAGATGAGAAGCAGTATTTTGATATCCTATCCTTTATATAGTTCATTTTTCAATCTGAACTCAAGTAGAATATAATCATTACTTTGGAAAGACTGTTAAGGGTTAAGAAACAAATTACAAATGATATAACAAGATGAAAAAATTTTTAGAGAAAGAATATTATTACTATAAATTCTTAGTGAAAACTTAGTCTTAATATAATTTTGTAAAAAAAATACACACATACAAACACATATGACTCTATTCCTACTTTTGAATGGGACTATTTATCATGGCAAGAAACTATTAGAGAATTCAGTAGGCTTTCTGCCATTGTGGTAAGATGAATCATGAATCAGAGGCAAGGCAGGGTTCCTTAATAATTTATTGGGTCATGAGTTATGGTTTTGTTCAATTGAAAATTATAAGATAGGTTTGCCTCAGGCAAAGAGCATAATGTATGCAAAAGGAAAATAGATTAAGCAAACATTCCATGAGTTTAATCATTTCAAACATTATACTGGATAAAGGCCCTGATGCATTTGTCATTAATTCAGGGGACAATTTTACCTCCACATAACATGATCACAAGATGGGAGTTGTCACTACAGCTCTGTAAATGGGATGTTCATAATGAATAGTCAGTATAAGTCATTACTCTCATTCAGTGTTTTTCCTTGTGAATGAGGATAAGGAACAATACAAGAACCAAAGTTTGTGGTTATTTTGTCTTTTATTGAAAGTTATTATTTTTCTATCTCCAATTACTCTTTTATCCATTGATCGACATTTATTCAACATACATTTACCGAGCACCAACTTTGTGCCAGAGACACTGTTCAGAGCTCAGTAGTAAGAGCCACTTCTAAATAATTTTTGGTGGCCAGAACTTTTGAAATGAAAACAATTTTGCATGGGCTTTCTTAGACAAAGACATTTATAAAGGTGCCCAGATTTTACCAAAATAATGAAATCAATGCATAGGTAGGATTATGACCTCAATCTTTATTTAATTAATGTTCTTTCACATTTTTGAGAAGTTAGTATATGTATGTTCTTATATACAAAAACAATACTCTATTAAACAACTTGGTATAAATAATATTTACTTAAAGGTTATAGGTAATGTTAAATCGACCTCAAATCAATAAGTATTTGGTTTCAGGATCTTTGGTTTTGTTTTGGGAGGTTTTTTTGTGTTCCAAATTGTTCTTTATCTGGTAACTCCTCATAAAATGTATTGGTTCTGACAAAAAAACAACAATAATAAAATCATAGTAGTCACATTAGTTTTATGTTCCTTTCTGATAAATCTCCAACCTAAGTCTTGATATACTGGGATATAGGAATCTCAAAGGAGGGATAGTATGACCATATATTTTGATTGTAATGTTTCTCTGGCAGTGAGGTGTCCAAGAAATGTGTCTCTTGAGGACTGAAGATCAACCTCCTACAGGCTTAGGAAGAGACACAACAAACATTTTGGCTACCTGTCACTAGGCTTTAGGATAACCTAGTGAATGATTGTCCTATAATGGTCAGATGCAGATGCCTCTAGTCTGAGGCTATCAGTGGAATCTGAGTTCATTTATTGTCCCAGCCAGAGGTATCTGTTCATTTTTATAGAATACTGCAGAGTAAACCTACAAAACTTCTTTCATATAAAATACATATTTTTGTAAAAAAATTCAATTATTTCAAATATTTTTAAAGGTCATCTAAGCCTTTTTTCTTTTAAGAATTTATCACCTATTTGTGCAAGAGATTCTATGAGTTGCAGGTGTATTATAACTGAATAAAATACTCAATAGTTTCTACCCTAGCAGACATTATATACTGACAAAACAAGATAAACAAATAGATAACTAAAATAAATTTTATCATATATTGAAATATGGTATGGATAAATAGAAAACAGTGAAAAGGAATAGGAAGTAATATATAGAATAGTTGTACTTTTAGGTTTTTTTTTCTTAAATGCATTATATGAAAGTTTTAGTAAAAAGGTGGTTTTTTGAAGCAAAAACTAAGAGGACTAAGATCACACAACTCTATCTTTGGTAAAGGTATTCCAGACAGAGGGAAAAAATCTTGTGTCTGACTTTGACACTTTAAAGGTTTTAGTGGGAGTATAGCCACCCTTCCAGGAAGAGAATTGTCTTTTAAGATTCTGAAAATACTTTGGTTTTATTCTGAATGCAACAGGATCCTAGGACAGGATTGACACGATCTGAAATGGGTATTAACTTGGTAAATCTCACTGATTTTTTTAAAAATAAATAGAGAAATAAGGATAGAAACAGATTATTAGAAAAGGCAACTAGTCTCATAATTTAAAAAATCAATGACTGGAACTAGGTGGATAGTGGATGAGGTGATAAGAAACAGCAGATTTTTAATAGATACATATTTTTTTCACAGTGGAAATGAGGCAAATGCACAGAGATTTCTAGCATATCCCCAGGCCCCATATTTGCATAGCCTCCCGCTTTATCAACATCCACCACTGGAGTGCGACGACAGTTGTTGCAGCTGATGAACCAACACTGACACATCGTAATCACCCAAAGGCCATAGTTTACCTTATAGTTTACTCTTGGTGTTATACATTCTTTTAGTTTGAAAAGATGTATAATGACATGTGTCTATCATCATGGTATCACAGAGTATTTTCACTGCTTTAAAAATCCTCTGTGGTCTGCCTTTTTACTCCCCTCACCACCTAAAATATCTGTCAACCAATGATCTTTTTGTTCTCTGCATCTTTTGCCTTTTCCAAAATGGCATTTAAAACTTAAGACTGGGGGGATAGTATTCATTTAGTACTTTTTGTTTTACAATGCCTAGGATATTTATCCTGGTCACTGTGGGGAAAGATGTACTTCTCAAGAAACATGAATGTGTAATTTTATTCAAAATTATGCATTTTCATTTCAGATAACAAAAAGTATTTATTTCTTTGTGGTTCAAGTACCTTTTCCTAAAATAGTCATTATGACCTATCTTCCATCTCTGTATTGTTTTCAGCTCTACGATGTTCACATAAAAGAAAAAAGTACAGAGGAAAGCAATCCATTTTAAGTTGGGCATATAATTTGTTAGTTTGCATTTGATTCTGTGGCTGAATGCATTACTCTAATTCTGAAAGACAACACAGAAATCAGGGAGCGGAGTCACACAAAAATGTCAAGTTATTGTATATAGTTTAAAACATCTTAAAAAGGTACTAAATAAAGCTGTCAAATTTTTAAATGTCTTAACTTTTTTTAAGAGTCAAATGAAATTTGACAAGAATATGACACTTATTACAATCTTATTTTAATTTATTTTATTGATTTTATTTATTTATTCATGAGAGACACAGAGAGGCAGAGACATAGGCAGAGGGATAAGCAGGTTCCCTGTGGGGAGCCGGATGTGGGACGAGATCCCAGGACCTCGGGATCATACCCTGAGCCAAAGGTAGATGCTCAACCACTAAGCCACCCAGGCACTCCTGTAATCTTATTTTAAAATCCCCTCCTTTAAAAAAAAAAAAAATCCCCTCCTTTATTTCTATAAATTTTGGGAAAGCATAAATTACTTGTATGAATTATATAAATCAAGCATATCTAGATTATAAGCAAAGCTGGAAGTGTTTTATTTGAGAATATAGATGGGTATTCCCTTTCTCGTATGTGTAGGACAGAGTCATTATTATGTTTGACCAATAAATACTGACTGAATTTAGTATTTTTGGTCCTGGTATATATTTCTCAGGCTCTTTAAAAAGTCAAACAAAATGTTATTAAAGCGTTAGTTAATTTATTCAGGAATTAAGACTGTGGTATATTTATAAGAATTAGACCTTATTCCCTATGGAATATTCATATCATTGATTTGCCTTGTTTTCTTACACACTAGGAGAAACAGTTCAAAATCAAAACAATCAAGGAAATATTTTTATTCTATTGCTCACAGAAGTAAGTCCCCTAAATTCTGAGGTACAGGAAGAGCTGCTATGGATGGTTATGAGAGTTGCACACTGCACAATCCAGAGGGCACTATTTGCACAACTGTGTATTGCAATGTCTCTAAGCTTAGGTCTGGTTGTGAGATCCTTACTTTGTCCTAGAGCTACATAACTTTTTATCTTCAACTGCAGTATTTGACTTTGTTTCTTCAGTATTTGATCTTGAGGAGCATGATAATATGGCCTCATTTGGGAGGAAAGTAAAATAAAAATGTTAGGTAAGTTTTTAAAGTGACCACTAGTACTAAGGGATAAATATATAGAGAGAATGAAGAACTTCTGCTGAAGAAGGAAAACCAAAGGGGGGTAATGATAGGAAACCGTCCTTAGAAAGGTAAGTGTGGGGAAATAAGTCTGTTCTGCGGAAGTCTTTTATTTTGAAGTTACAGATCCAGATCCATGGATATGGGAATGGAGGAGCCAATACAATTGCAAACTTAGAGTTGATATTTTTCTTAAAAAGTACATACAGTAGGGATGCTTGGGTGGCTCAGTGGTTGAGTGTTTGCCTTTGGCTCAGGTCATGATCCCAGGGTCCTGGGATCGAGTCCTACATCAGGCTCCCCACAGGGAGCCTGCTTCTCCTTCTGCCTATGTCTCTGCCTCTCTCTCTCTGTGTCTCTCATGAATAAATAAATAAAATCTTTAAAAAAAGTAAATACAGTACAATCAGGGCAGAGTTTAAATTAGCGTTTGATTTCATATACATAATCAATAGAAGATAGAACCAATATTGATGTGGGGAGAAAATGCACTAAAATGCCAGATGCAAAAAAAAACAAAAAAAACCAAAAATAAGTAAAATAAAGTATCCTATGCATGCAGGTCATTACTCTTCATTCTTGATGTGAAAAACCTTTAACCAAAGAGAAGATATCATGGAAAGGGCCACAGAGATTCTTAATTGGCGAAAGCAGTGAACAGAGCACAGAGGTTAAATCAGGCAAGAGCATAGCACTGACAAATAATTGAAATATTCCCAGGAACGAAGTCTATTTTTAAACTATTATAGCCCAAAAGCTTCTTTAGTGCCTAGAACATAGTCACGGTGTATCACTGAATGAATGAGTGAACACCCACTGACCAAGTAGTGGGAAAAGTTTTTGACAAGCCAGTGTATGAGGTGTCCATCAAGGACTGGCAAGAATCAGGCGATTTGAGCCCAGGGATCAGGTACAGCAGTTTGTAACTCAGTAACATCAACAAAGAAACGGCAGAGAAAAATAAGGATAGGTGTAACATTACGACATTCGAGTTGGCTAGGTTTTCACAGAAAATACTATGGAAAAGAAAATCACTGAAATATTTGATTTAATAATGAGATTAAAAATAGTTTGTGGCAAATTTATCAAAACAAGAGGTTTCAAAAAGCTTGTAAAATGTTAGAGATAAATCTTTTCAGAAAACACAGACACAGAAGTTGCTCTTGTTCAAGTGGAGGTGGAGGCTCCAGGGCACACGTGAGGTTCCTGCTCCTTCCTCATAAGTAGTGAGGATACATTAGATTCTCATTCAGACAGTTCTAGAACCCTCTTGGGCATATCTGGAGTATTAGCAATCTCATATGAACAAATTTAATCCTTCATCATAAAGAATCCTCTTAACCTCTTGCCAAACAACAAAAGTCATAGTTGTGGATTGTATTTGAAATTCTGAGTTCTCTAGAACTCATGATTTATAACTAAGAGACAGAGCAGACATGCACCAGTTTTCCTGTATTTGTTTCATGAACAACATGTAGGTCTAAGAACCGTATGTCAATCATAATCAACTAGTTGAGTAAGTAATCATAAGCAAGAGGACACTGTTTTAAGTCTAGAGTTCAACATCGGTGAGTATTTTGTATAAATTTAAGCATTTTATCGAACTTTAGTGTTCCTTGACAAATTCTCCTCTGTGTTAAAGAACCCTGATGGTGTGAATTCTAGGTTAAGTTTTTGAATGTTCATGACTAACTCAAAGTGAACTTCACATATAGATTATAGAGATGTAGCTTACAATTCTGAAGCCATAATTCAGAGATTTAATTGCCGATTGCTGTATATTGCAATTATACATATAGCATTAATGTAACATTAGCTAAAGGGCCTGACATATACTCATGAAGTTAAGGGAAAAAGTTCACTTATATTTTAATTTTAGCATTAAACCGATAACTCTGGAATATTACTCAATCTATATGAGCTAAGACTGATAATCAATGCTTTCATTTAAACTTAAATACTAATGCAGGCAGCAAAATTAAATCCAATGGCTTTGATTTTATTTTCCTGGAGCTATTCGAAATTATTTGATCCATCTTTCTTAACACTCAAATCTGGTCCATTATGACTTTGAAAAGGCAGAGAAATGCTGCATTAAAATTAAAAGCTCATATTCTGAAAAGCAGCTCGCTAAACTCTGAGACATTAATGTCTAGTTGTAATATTTTGGTTGTATATGAAGGAAAATAAGCTATTATTGCTTTTGACCTTTAGAAATTATGTTTTATGTATAGTTAAAATAAATAAACTCCTGTTTGTTGATCAATAAACAAGGCTGTTTTTTGGGAGTCAGTAGAAATAACTGTATATATGAGAAAAATAGGAACTGTGTATACATGAAATTTTAGAAGTTGTAAACTTTGTATCCTACAGCTATTCAGCTCTATTCATTATTATGCTACCTTATTCAATTTTACACAATTATTTATGCACATCTAGCCATCTAATTTCAGCCCTGTTTTTTAGCTATAAGTTCTCTTGACTAGTAGAAAAAAATGTTGCTTTAGGTACTAGAGAATTATATTCTTTGTTATGGTAAAATTATTTGATGCAGATACTTCTCTGACTCTTCTCAGGGTTTTGTGTCTTCTATTTTAATGATCATCTTTACACACTTTAAGGTATCATGTCTACAGTCCTTCCAGAGGTGTCATTTTCAGTCTAGATTTTTAGGATATGATGATGCTTGACTACATTTTCTTATAATGAGCATCCAGAAATAGATTTGTGCTCCAGTTCTGTAGACCTTGCCAACCAATTAGAATGAAAGGACAAGCCGTGTTAGAATTAGTGAACCTATTCTCAGCTAAGCTATTCTTACATACCTTTTATGAAATTATCATTATTCTTATTCTTCCCTTCTCATGCGTTAAGGTGGGGTATGTCAGTGTGCAATGTAGAAAGTTTGGTGAGTCTAATTAGTAATCATAAGTGCCTCTTTTCATATTAAAAGCCATTAAAAATTCATTCACTAATTTAATAAGCTAATACACTCTACCATGCCATTCTGTCTGAAAAGGGTTTTTTTTTTTTTTTCCCTAAACAATTCTACATTTATTATTACAGTCTGAGGGAAACATTCTGGTAAGATAGTGTTTCAAATGTAAACATAATTTTTAATTAGTATTTTTAGAAGTTTTATTAGTTTTGGCATTTCTCTGAAGAGTCACAGATCTTTTAGAAATTCCATATTATGTATTATGTAACTATTATATTATGTAACTATTAAGTATTATGAGTAATGTGATATTTTGAAAATGAGAAATATCAAGGTATCCTGGCAATTGACAGTTATTTTGAAAACATAGGTAAAAGTGAACGGACAACTCATCCCCAAAATATAACTATAATCATTAGGGTGCCTTTGTACAAACTAAGTGAAAATAATATAAAGGGTGGATTCTGGAGCCATATTGCTAAATTTTGAGTCCTAGATTTATGACCCTAAGCATTTAAGCTCTATGATCTGTTTCTTCATGTTAAAAATGGAGTAATGATTATCATACCTATTTTATAGTGTTATGAGTTCTAAACAAGTTACAATGGAGAAAGCTCTTTGAATTCTCTCATACACACATATGATCTCCTATTACTATTATCCAGACTCAATAATATATTTAGGTAGAATTTCACATGTAAGCAATTCCAGAGGCAGTGTTTATGGCTCACGTCAGAAATTAATATGAAAATAATGTACCAGTCACTTACAGATTTTATATACAACTCATATATTCTTGCTCCATAGTAACACATATATAAAAGGTACTTCAAGTATGCAGATCTTCTGCACTTGTTTTGTAGACTGTAACATAGATTGGGAAGAAAATTTTCATAAAACCTACAAATCTCCATTTTGACAATATCCTTGTTTCTAGTCAAATAATTCCAAAGAGGTCCAAGCTTAACTTAATTTCTTCTCACACATAAGACTGTGCTTATCTGTCTTATAGATGTCTTACAAACATGTATAACATGAATACCCAAACTATCAAACAAATTTTATTCTATTTTAATAGAATTTTTTTCCTTCTCTCAGAAGATACTCTTATTTTTCCCCCCTGAATTTCCCTTGCTGCTTACATTTTTCACCTGATGACCTTCCCTCATGCTTCAGTCAGAAAATCAAGGCAATTAGGAGGTACCTAATGTACCTTTTCACCATCAAATATATGCATCTGCAAATACTCATGCACAGACACACACTCTGCCTTTTATGCACTTAAAAATTAAAGGTCTTGTTCTGTTTTTTTTTTTTTTTTCTTCCTTCCTCTGGTATTATGGTTCCCATATTCTCTCCACTGTTTATAGACTCAGGTCCAGAAATGATTTCCTAACTCTCTGTATTATTAATTTCTCAACACAACTAATTCTTCAAGGAAGTAAAATATTGTTCAAAATATTTCCTGCATCTATTAATCTTCTTTTTTTTAAAGATTTTATTTATTTATTCATGAGAGATACAGAGAGAAAGGCAGAGACATAGGTAGAGGGAGAAGCAGGCTCCATGCAAGGAGCCGGATGTGGGACTCCATCCAGCATCCCAGGATCACGGCCTGGGCCAGAGGCAGATGCTCAACCCTTTAAAAATTCTTGTTCTACTAGAGGATTATGCTCTTCTGACTCATGTATTACTCACGGATTAGGATTTGCCATATGACTTTCTTTGACTAATAGTAGCACTGTGAGATGGCCACATGCTAACTTTAATTAAGCAAGAGCATTAGAAGTATTCTTTGATTTTCCTATTTGTGGTGTCGTCTAATGAGGAAAGTGATGATCTAGAGAGGGGATGGTATTTCAGCCAGAGCTATATAGAGCATGGACTAAACAACAAGAACCAAATTACACAAAACAACACTAATTAAGTAAATTAAATAAATAAATACATATTTTATTTTAAGCTGATGGAACATTTCAGTCCTGTGCAATTTGGGATCTGGGTCTGTGCTTTACCTTCTGTTCTAAAATATACTCATTAGTTTCTTACGGGATAGAATCTCAAAAGTCAGATCAACCAAACATATTCACAAGTGATGTCTTGATATCACTTCAAAACTTGCTTTTCAGATTGAAAACTAATATCAATCCTTCTAGTTCTTTTGTGATACTAATCAGATTGTCTGCTTCTTGATCTTCTGCCCTGAACTCCCATTACAAAGATGTGCATATACTTGTACTGTCTATAATGTCTTTAGGGCTCAGTATTGAAAGATATCATCTATATCTTCTATATCATCACCTGGAAAATGTATCCTACATGTGGATAAAATAAGATAGTTTTCAAACTCTGACACCTTCAGGAAATCTGTTAATAAAAACATGAATCCTTCATTCACTCATTCATTCATTCATTCATGAATTTAATAATCATTAACTTCCTACCAAGTAATTTGTCCTGAGACATATGATAGGAATACAAACACAAAGAAACACAGTCCCTGACGTCAAGAAGCTTTTAGTTACAAAAAAGTTAAGCAGAGCTGAAAATAAATCAATATGATGAAGTGTGACAGGTATTATTATAGATTCATACACAGGATGAGACATTAAGAAGTCTAGAATCAATTAAGAAGACTAGAATCAATTCTAGTAGGAAGAAACAAGATACATTAGCAGAGTGCTGCTTTTAGAACCGATTAACCGTAAAGGGGGAGAGTGGTCCAAGTAAGTGCCAAGGAAGAGTGATCATTTAAGCAAAGACAAGGAAGTGTGAAGCATCCTAGAATGTTCTGGGAGTCACCAGCATTTCAAACTATAGGAAACAAACTGAAAGTTGCTGGAGGGGAGGCGTGGGGGGGATGGGGTAATTTGGTGATGGGCATTGAGGGGGGCACGTGATGTCATAAGCACTAGCTGTAGTATGCAACTGATGAATAACTGAACTCTACCTCTGAAACTAATGATACACCATATGTTAATTAATTGAATTTAAGTAAAATAAGATAATTTAAAAAATGGCTAGTTTCATGTGTGGAAGGAGTAGTGAGTAAGGGAACTTTGATTAAAACTAGCGGCATAGATTTCTTTCCTTTGTAAGTGATTAAAGTATATACTAAGCATGCTATTTTAATTGTCTGTATCTATGAGAAGTTTATTAATTATACCATGAATCCATATAAAACATGTCACTGCCTTTAGGAGATGGATATATCTCAGTGCCTAGAAGACACTTGTCTTTATGATGTTGCTATTGAAAACTTAAAGTCTGAAACATGAGAGTAAAAGTTTTAATTGCATCCTAAAATTGATTTAAATTATTGTACTAGGAAAGCAAAAGACAAAGGACACTTTTAAGATCCCAAGAATTGGAGTGTAGCATAGGAACAAAAGTTAATGCAACACAGTTCTAGGATGTGCTAAGATGGCCACTCAACACCAAGTCAGACAGTAACTCCATCCACCCTTGAATAACTTTTTATTTGACTATTAGGCATATTAATTAGGGTAGAGAGTAAGACAGACTAAGATCATTACTGTGAAAATAAACCAAAATGAGCTTCTGAAGTTATGCAAAATATTAAAATAGAAAACATTTTGCCCAGAGAAAGATTTATTTGTTTTTGACAATGTAAATAGAAGGGTATAATTGCAAATTAAGTTTATTATCATTTTAATGTCAGCATTTTTTTCTGAACTTCTCACTGGGAACATTGATGAATAAAGAATTACAAATGGGGGTGCTTCATTTCAGAAATACATCAAATGTTAATGCACTATAGAAAACTATTCCATAAAGTAATGCGAGCATCTGTTTTCCAGAAATTTTTTCAACTAATACCAATTTTATTCTGCATGAGTTCTTTTTTTTTGTCCTAATTTCATTTTAAAGAAATATTATGAGAACACTGAAACATGCAAGAAGCTGTCGTGTAATAAGAAAATTTGACTTTATACAAGTGTGCCCAGTCCAATGGCCTTTTTCATGTTTTTATTTTTCTGCAAAATTCAGCATTAGTCTTTCTGTATTTTTTTTAATTTATTCATTCACCTAACATCTAATGGATATCTAGAGTATGATAAAAACTGTCCTGGGATACGGGATTTCAGTGATGAATCAGGTTTATGCAACTTCTGATCTCATACATGTTACCTCACTTATATCTTATTTAAACTTCACAAGATGAAGTTGGAACTAATGGTTTAACTATTAGTTAGACATTAATTTGTTTTTGACAATGTAAATAGAAGGATATAATTGCAAATTAAGTTTATTATCATTTTTATGTCAGCATTTTTTTCTGAACTTCTCACTGGGAACACTGATGTTTATGATCACAATGACGTAAACCTGTCAAGTTTAAATAGCTGACAATCTTTCTTTCCTAAATCCCTTTACACTCTCATTAATACCAGGGATTTCAAGGCAATTATTTTAAAATATTATTTATTTATATTATTTTATTTTTAAATTTTATTAAGTTTTTAATTTTAATTCCAGTATAGTTAACATACATTGTATCAGTTTCAGGTACATGATTATAGTGATTCAATAATTCTATACATTACTCAGTGCTTATCATAAGTGTCCTCTTTAATCTTCAACTATTCCACCCATCTCCCCACTCACCTTGTTTTAAACTTAACACTTCTTTATTGTCTGTATCAGTTTGGTGGTTAATAGCCTATCAGTTAACTCTTATAAATAAGTTCTTTTTAAAAAAAGATTAGTGCATTTTTATTCCCATGATAATCACCTTGGTCCACATTTTTATATTTGCATGATTGCAGTAATACAACAACCTCCTCCTTAAACCCTCTAAACTATCTTTTAGTCAAGTCATTTAGCCCAGAGCAATGAAATCAGCCTTTTAGTTCCTGAGCTACTTGAAAAAAAATGAGTAAGAACAAAATGATGGCTTGCTCTCACCCCCCTTTTTTCTTTTATGGTTAATCTTAAAAGGTTTCCTCTCCCTGCGTTATATTTAATTTATATATGAGTTATATATTTCCTTATCTTCTGATTTTATTCCTGTCTATGATAACATATTTTAGTTGATCTTTTGCCATATATTGCTTTTTATTTCATTTCTTGGATAAAATTCATATGTATGTTTATTTCTGGTCACCTGGTTTAAACCAAGCCATTCTTGCCTGATACACTCAGGGGTTGTTCTGATGGATATTCCTGAGCCTTAGACAGATTCCCCCAGTGTCTAAGTCTTTATTTCTCTTTACCACATCAACTGCATGCTGCGTGAACTTCTATTTTTTTCTATTTAACTGGACAATCACGTTCAACTGCCTCATGCTATGAACACCTTAACCTCAGATCAGTCCACCTAGTTAGCTTTCCTATAGCAACTCCAGGATTTATGGAGGTTACTGAAAAAAAGAAAATATTACTTTGCAGATTTGGTCCCTTTATCAGTTTCTTAACTCACATTTAACTCAATCCTCACTAGTGCCTGGAAATTCTTTCCTTTCTAATTGTTATTTTCCCATTCTCTCCTTTTTTTTTTTTTTTTAATCATTGGCACTGCTTCTTATCCATAATTTTAAATAGATGAACTCAATCTCTACTTCACCAACCAAAAATAGAAAAAAAAAATCAGAAAGAATTTCCCTCAAAGTTATGCCAATGACACTAAAAAGTAATTGATCTTAAAGTACGCCTTTGCTATCAAATGCTAATAGACAAAAATTCCCTCAAGAATAAATGTAGTTCTTCTACTATCCTGCCTTATATTACCACCCTTTCTCCCCAATCCAAGATAATTTGCTTTTGGAAATAAAACATCTTTTAAAAAATCAACTCTTCTTTTATTGTACTCTTGTCAGTAATATTAATCATAGTTAAAATACAGTTTTTTATAAACATACAGACAAATGAACATGAAACTCCTTTCTCCTGACTCATTATTGTTTCTACTATTACTTCACTTGCCTCTTCCCTGTAGATTAAGTCTTTTTGAAGGGGTGACTTCCCTGCTGCTTCAATCATTTACTTCCTATTTCTTTAACTCACTGACACCAATGGCGCCAGCAGTCCTTGGTCACTAATGTCATTAATGACATTGGTCACTAATGACACAGACCCTACACACTCTACAAAAATTAATTTTAAGCCAATCACAGACCTATATGTAAAATACAAAACTCTAAAATTCCTAGAAGATAGTATTGGATAAATTCTCCATGACCTTAGGTTCAGTGATGACTTTTTGATACAACAAAGGCATGCCATGAAAAAAATAATTGGTAAGTTGGACTTCATTAAAATTAAAATTTTCTGCTCTGCAAGGGATACAAAAGAATGAGAAGATAACCACAGAATGGGGTAAAGTATCTGAAAAGACATTGACTGTTATAGGATAGCTATCCAAAATATACAAAGAACTCTCAAAACTCAACAATAAGAAAATTAAAAAAGCAGATTTAAAAATGGACATAAATTTTGAAGGGCCACATCAAAAAATATATAGATATGAAAAAGCATATGAAAAGATGCCCAACAGCCAAAGTCATTAGGGATTTTATAAATTAAAACAACAATGAGAAACAATTTTACACCTGTTAGAATGGCCAAATGCCAGCTGGAATGTTGAGTGACAATAATGCTCATTCATTGATGATGGGAATATCAAATAGTAATGACCACTTTGGAAGGCAGTTTGCCAATTTCTTACAAATCTAAACATAAACCTAACCATATTACCTAGCAATTATGCTCCTAGGATTTGACTCAAATTAGTTGAAAACATTTCCATACAAAAAACTGCATGTGGATGTTTATAGTAGTTTTATTCTAACTGCCGATAACTGGAAGCAGCCAATATGTTTTTCAATAGGTTTTTCAATATGATAAACTGTGGTACATCCAGACACTGGAATATTATTCAGTGCTAAAAAAAAATATGAGCTATTGAGCCAGGATAAAACATGGAGGAACCTTAAGTGCTTATTAATAAGTGTAAGAAGCCAATTTAAAAAGCTACATACTGTATAATTTTATCTATATGATATTCCTTTTCTGATATCCCAGAAAAGTAAACTATAGAACCAGTAAAAAGATCAGTGATTGCCAGAGATTAGGAGAAAAGGAAGGATGAGTAGGTGGCTCACAAAGAATATTTATGTCAGTGAAATCATTCTGTGTGATATAATAATGGATACAAGTCGTTTTATACTTACATTATACATTTTCAAAACCTATAGAATGTACAGTATCAAGAGTGAACAGTAATGTAAATTATTAACTTGGATGATACCTGGGTGGCTTAGCAGTTGATTGTTTACCTTTGGCCTAGGGCGTGACCCGGGATGCTGGATGGAGTCCCACATTGGGCTCCTTGCATGGAGCCTGCTTCTCCCTCAGCCTCTATCTCTGCCTTTCTCTCTCTATCTCTCACGAGTAAATAAATAAAATCTTTTAAAAATAATAAAAAAATAAATTATGGACTTGGGATGATGATGAATCAATATAGGTTCATCAAATATAACAAATGTATCATTTTGGTACTGTAATTTGATAGGCCAAGAGGTCATGCATTGTGGGCAGTGGTATATTGGAACTCTCTATACTTTCCAATCAATTTTCTATTACAGAAATGTATTATCCCAATTTTATAAAAACAACTAGGGATAGATTTAATAACACTTGTGCAAGACTTGTACACTGAGTACTGCACAATTCTACTGAATGAAATAAAATATTATCTAAATTAATACAAAGTTATACAATATTAATGGTCCAGAAGACTCAATATCGTTAAAACATAGATTTCCTGAAAAGTGAGCTACAGGTTAAACTAAGCCCATTTGAAATTATAGCAGGCATTTTATTTATAAATGCACAAGCAGTTTATATAATTTATTGTTACAAAATAAACCAGACTAACCAAAACAATTTTAAAAAGTAGAACAAAGTTAGAGAAATTACACTATTAAATTTCTATATTTACATTAATTCTACAATAATTATTAGAGTGTAGCATTGATGAGATAAAGACATGCAGATTTTCCAAAAAATATCGAATGAGAGTGGCCCAACATTTCTGTATAGGACAAGAGAGTAACTATTTTTGGCTTTGCAGCCACATAGAATTTCCTTTGCATATTCTTCTGTTATTTTTGTTCTTTATTTTGTTTAATACCTCCTTTAAAAATGAAAAAAAAAAAAACATTCTTAACCTGTGGGTCATAAAAAATAGGTTGCAGGCCAGATATGATCGTGTGTTTCTACACCTAATACAGAGAGTCCAGAAATAGGCTCAAGAATGTATGACCAGTTGATTTGAGAAAGGTGTTAACGTAATTCATTAAAGAAAAATATTTTTTTCTACAAATAGTTCTTTATTCTCTAATGTACAGAAAACTTATTTCTACATTGAACTTTGGAATAACTCCAAAAGTATCAGTGTTTTTGATTTTTATTTGTTTCTTCAATGGACTATTTTATTTCATTTAGGGCTTCACTACATTTTTTTAAGTCACATAGGTGCATTTATTGTTATATAACATAGTATTTTCCTAGTTTAATGGAATTTATTTATTTTTCTCATGTAAAGAATAAATAAAATAACATTTTTACTGCTACTTGAAAATTCTATAAATGTTTAGTACACATTTGTTATGATTATTATAATCCTATTGAATGTTTATCCACTATAAACTGATTATAGATTTGAGTGGCACACATTATTACATATAGATCTTGTAGTTAAAGCTATGGAATGTGTTATAAAATATCTATGCATTCAAAAGTATGCTGCGCATTTGAGTGAGGAGTAATAATAATATACTAATTAAGAAATAATATACTCATTAAGAAAAATAAAGGAAACATTCACAAATTTATAATTAGACTTGGTTTAGGGACACCTGGGTGACTCAGTGGTTGAATGTGTCTGCTTTTGGCTCAGTCGTGATCCCAAGGTTCTGGGATGGAGTACCCCATCAGGCTCCCCATGAGGAGCCTGCTTCTCCCTCTACCTATGTCTCTGCCTCTCTCTCTGTGTCTCTTATGAATAATTAAATAAAATCTTTTAAAAAAGATTTAAATCACAATATCTTGTCCTATGAGTTTAAAGGGCAGACATAATTTCTTTAAAAACCCATGTAAAATTGTGATGAAACTACTTTGCAGGGGACCCATTTTCGATTTGGGAATTTCAATAACTTTTCAGTATTGTGATTTATTTTCTATGTAATAATTCTAAGATAACATTCTATCACATGATTATTATAAATTTCCTTTATTCTTACATATGTCAAATAGATTTTGTAAAAGACATATCACTTAGAGGATTTTTTTTTAAGGTTTCATTTAATTATTTTGAGAGAGAGGGAGCAAGAGCATGTGCGTGTGCAAGTGGGGGAGGGCCAGAGGCAGAGGGAGAGAATCTCAAGCAGAGTCCAAGCTGAGCATGGAGCCAAACTCAGGGCTTGATCCTAGGACCCCGAGATCATGACCTGAGCCAAAATCAAGTCAGACATTCAACAAACGGAGCCACCTGGGGCTCTTTAGAGGATCTTAACTAAATATTAAAACATAGCATGTTTTGCAGAGAGCACAATCATTAAATGAAAAAAAACAAATTAATATTTTGCAGTTTTCAGAACTTGTCTGTTTAGACAATTATATTTAAATCCAAATGAACTTACCTTTCTTAAAACTTTCATTAATAAAAGATAAAGTTCAAATTTATATGAAAATATTTGTATCAATGCCTGGGCCTTGCAAAAACTGAAAGTAGAAATGACTGAAATATAATTAATTAGGATGAATCTCCAGTTTTCCTGAAACCTTGACTCCAACCATGAATGAGAGGGAAACTACACCAGCAGGAAGTTGATAATGAGCTGATGGCTACTTAGGAACTACATATGGGATCAGGGTTCATGAGAAATGAATAATAACTGGTAACTAATTCCCACTGCAAGCAACCTAGAAATATTCCAAGTCAAAAAGTTATGGAAATGCTAAAAATAATAAAGATATTTACAAATGATACTTATAATTGCTAAACTTTTTTTTTATAATTTTTTATTTTGTATTTTTATTTATTTATTTATTTATGATAATCACACAGAGACAGAGAGAGAGAGGCAGAGACACAGGCAGAGGGAGAAGCAGGCTCCATGCACCGGGAGCCCGACGTAGGACTCGATCCCGAGTCTCCAGGATCGCGCCCTGGGCCAAAGGCAGGCGCTAAACCGCTGTGCCACCCAGGGATCCCCAATTGCTAAACTTTCTCAGTGTGTTTTTTACTTGCATTTACTTCTGTCCACCATTATTCCCAATTTCATGAAGTCTGCTGATAGGAATCAAGAGAAGGTGAGGGATAAGAAGTCATCTCTGCCCAACTGTGCCTGAGTAAACCTACTATCCCTGCAAAACTCACTATGTGTGTGAACTTGTGTAACACATTTCTCTGTGTATTTGCTCATGTAGGAAATACAGAATGATAATTACATACAATTTGTAGGTTTATCTGAGAATTAAGAGTGTAGATGTATGAAAATATTCTAAGTAGTGTTGTCTCTGAGCAAATATCTACTTTGATTCAGTTATATATTACCATAAATAATATATTGATTCATTTTGCTATTAGCATTTTGCTTTGAAATTGAATTATCATGTAAGGCTGAAATGACAGATGAAGTAAGACTTAATAATGTCATCATGCTATTTTAATAAAACTCCTTAGTAGATTCTATGATCACAAGAATCACTACAACTGGGCTATTCCATTGTAATTATTATAAGAAATACTAGTTGAAGTGTTTAAAATAATCACAGGAAATTTGTAATGCATGCTTCAGATAGAAGAATGCTCAGGGAGATCTGTTCCCAAACTATATGTTAAATATTTATGATATCAAGGTCAATACCTCATCAAAAGAAGTTCGGGAGAAAAGAATAAAATATTCTGGAAAGTTATCTGTGGGGTAATATCACCTGGAAATTCCATAGTGTAAACCACCTTTCCCACACTTTTTTAAATTAATTTTTTTTTTTTTTTTACTGTTTCTGTATTTCTGGGATAAATGAAAATGATATGTTGACACCAGTAATTAACATCATAATGACATTGCCAGAAAGAAACCAAATGTAGAAAAGCAATCTTGATGGGAAAAACATTGATGCTTGGCAACATGCCTACATGCTAACAAGGTACAGAACTATATGCAAATTAATAGTTATAAAGAATTTAAATAGTAACACATCTGTATGGGGAAAGATACGTAAGTCCTGTCATAGTTCCTGCTTCCTTCTGAAAGTATTCAATAACTTATTTGATGATTTCAACTGATAAATTAGGCTTGATTCAAATAAAAATGAGTTTAACTTTGGAAAAATAGGTACTTGTATATTACAATGTGAGAAAATGTAGATGTCAAAATAAAAATGTTTAACAGAAGTATCAGCCAAGCGATGGTTAACATGGATTTATCTCTCACATTTTGATTCTGCATATTTTCTATTGATTTATTTAGTATTCATGCAGAGACCTTGAAAAATAGTTCATTTTTGCTGATGGATGTAGGGGGTGGAACCGCATCATTGCACAGAAAATGCATTAACTGGTATGATAACACAGTCATAAATGTAACAGGATTCATTACTACCAAGAACTAGCACTATGATGCCTATAAACTTTTTCCCTAGTTTTTAAAATGTATATTAAAGAGAAATTTCACCACGACTTTAAGCCTCTAGGGATTTACATTACAGTCAGTAAATAAAACGAAGTTAATCACCTCAAAGGCAAAGTATTGTTACCGTTTTTTAAAAGATTTTATGTATTTATTTGAGAGAGAGAGACAGAAAGAGAGAGGGGAACATGTGCACAAGTCGGGGGTAGAGGAAGAAGAAGCAGACTCTCTACTGAGCAGGGAACCTGATGTGGGATTTGATCCCAGGACTCTGGGATTATGACTTGAGCTGTTGAAGGCAGACATTTAACCAACTGAGCCACCCAGGTGTCTGCAAAGTATTGTTTTTGTTCTACAGGATACACTTTTTACTTATTTATTTTTTTATGATTAAGATGTGAAGTAAAACATGGTATGCGTATAGAAAAACACATACATCTATTGACTACCTATAGCCAAATACCCATATAATATTTTGTTTGGCCCACAATTGTTAATGTTCCACTGGAAAACCTACATTAAGAACCTATGATCAGCTATATTAGGATTCTCCAGAGAAAAAGACATATCAATAAAGAAAATACATACCAATAGATACCAATATCTCACTGTCTACACACATATACACACACACACACACACACACACACACACAAACACACTGAGAAAGAAAGAAAGAGAGAGACTTATTATGAGAAGTTGTCTCATGATAAATGACTAGAAGAGTCAATGGCATAAATCTCATTCTAAGGACTGGAGAAGATGAGAAGGCAATATTCCAGATCCATCAGTGAGGCAGAAAAAGAGAAGTGGAATTCCCCTTCCTTAATCTTTTGTTGTAGTTGGTTTTCAATGGATTAGTTGAGGCCCACCCATATTGGGTATGGCATTCTACATTACTTAGTTCATTGTTCAAATCCTAATCTCATCTAGAAAAAATTGTTATAGAGAACGTTTAAATAACGTTTAATCTGGGTACCACAAAGCCAGTCTTATTGATACATAGAATTAACTGTCACACCAGTTATGCCGATCGCCAGAAGACTCAAAAATGCAGATTCTCTCACTTTTTTGACCTCACATCTTGGCTTATACATAAGTTCCTCCATAAAGATATTCCTGTTTCCTTGAAATTTTATTATTCATCAATCCTATATTATTCCATAGGCTTTGTGAGATGTTATCTTGATTTTACTCTCTTGGTTTCCTGTGTGCTTATCTATATTATCCAAGAGAATATAAGTCCACAAGTGAAAAGAGTAAGGATGAAAATGAGGATACCTAACATTTACCAAGAGGTTACTTTGTACAATACCATCATTGAATAATCTTACACTAAAACACGTTACAAAAGGATAACCTGGATTTCTGTTCATATCTAATATTTGCTTTTACCTCTTGAAAGGATTTCAATTTTCACATAATGTTAGGCTTTGTCAATTCTGTTTGATAAAATCTTTACACTCTTCTATTGTGTGGTAATGTTACCAGACTTCAGAAGAAAATAAGCAATTTCAAACAAGCAATTTAGGAATTTTCACCAATTCTTAATTAGGCCAAAAAGTCTTTTAATTAATTAATTATTGATTTATTTTTTCCCAGCTGGGTACAGTACGCTTTATTGAAGGTACATGACAAGGTAGGGCTCCTCAAGCCTCCTCTCTTCTTCAGGGGGTCTGGAATGGAAACTGTGTGTCAGGAGATTCTCAGTGGGTTGGGGAATGATTTGGGGGTGAGGACTCCCCAGCAACTGAGGGCCTCTCTCTTTTTCTCACTCTAATTGGGGCTGGTGGTCCAGGAGCTCTTACTCTTCAGAAGTCATATGGATTATAATGCCCACCACCTGGTTGCTACAGCCAAATTCATTGTCATACCAACATATGAACTTGACCCAGTGGTCAATGAGTTCAATGCCACGCCCAATATTGAAGGTGGAAGAGTGGATGTCACTGTTGAAGTAACAGGAGACAACCCAGTCTTCAGTGTAGCTGAGCATGTCCTTAAGGAGACCTTTCAATGCCTGTTCCACCATATTCTTAATGTCATCATATTTGGCAGCTTTCTCTAGGCAGCACTCCAGATCCATGACTGACACATTAGGTGTAGGGATATGGAAGGCTATGCCAGTGATCTTCCCATTGAGCTCAGGGATGATCTTGCCTATAGCCTTGGCAGCACTAGGAGAAGCAAGGATGCTGTATTGGGCAGCCCCTCAGCCATCATGCCACAGTTTCTAGGAGGGTAAACTGGTCTTCTGGGTGGCAGTGATGGCACAAACTGTGGTCACGATTTCTCCATCATGCCATAGTTGTCATGGATGACCTTGTCAGAGAAGCCAAGCAGTTGTTGGTCACAAGGCATTGCTGGTAATGAGGGAGTTGTCCTACTTCCCATGGTCCATGCCCATCACAAACATGGGGGCCTCAGCAGAAAGACCAGAGATGATGATCCTCTTAGCTCCACTCTTCAAATGAGCCCCAGGTGTCTCTATAATGGTGAAGACCCCAGTGGACTCCACAAGATACTCAGCACTAGCATCACCCCATTTGATGCTGACAGGATCTTGCTCCTGGAAGATGGAGATGGGATTTCCATTGATGACAAGTTTCTCATTCTCACTCATGACTGTGCTGTTAAATTTGCTGTGGGTAGAATCATACTGGAACATATGGACTACGTAGTTGAGGTCAATGAAGGGGTCATCGATGGCGACAATATCTACTTTGCTGGAGTTAAAAGCAGCCCTGGTGACGAGATACCCAATAAGGCCAAATCTGTTTACTTTGATCTTCATTGTTTCTCAGTGATGCACCTGGCCCTGCACCCGAAGATGCAGCTCTCTGTATTGGGGTTAAAGTTCTTATTTCTATGTATGTTTTCACCTTTGACTAAAAAGATAGTTTTTCTGAGTATGCAATTCAGAGAAGATTATTTATCACAGCACATTAAGATATTACATTACCATCTTCTGGCTTTAATGTTTCTTGTTGAGAAAACTTTCTAAATCTCTTGACTTTGGGGATCCCTGGGTGGCACAGCGGTTTGGCGCCTGCCTTTGGCCCAGAGCGCGATCCTGGAGACCCGGAATCGAATCCCATGTCGGGATCCCGGTGCATGGAGCCTGCTTCTCCCACTGCCTGTGTCTCTGTCTCTGTCTCTCTCTCTCTCTCTCTCTCTCTCTGTGTGTGTGTGTGTGTGTGTGTGTGTGTGTGACTATCGTAGATAAATAAATAAAAATTAAAAAAAAGAAATCTAAAAAAAAGATTAAAAAATAAAATAAATCTCTTGACTTTGTAACTGTTTTCTTTTCCCTCTGGTGGCTTTTTAGGCTTAAGGTTTTGCCTTCAGTATACTCTCTGTTAATAAAATGTGTCTAGTTGTACATTTAGTTGGTTTTAATTTAAAAAACTTGTGCCTTCTGGACCTGTGGAATCATGTCTTCTTTGATTCTAAAAATTGTCATCCATTTCTTTCTGCCATACTGTCTCTCTCCAATTCTTTATATTCTCTCTCCTTAAATTCATTTTTAAATTTGCACATAAGACTTCCATTCTGTGCCCTATCTTTTGATTCTTACAGTTTCCTCTATGGGAGGAACATCTGTAAGAAGTGTCTCAAGATTGGTTCTCCAACTCTGCAGGCCTCAGGGCTGGTTTTTGGTTTTTGCCCCATGATAATTCTCCAAATCAATTACTTTCTTTTACCAATAGCCTTGGGTTTTTCTCCTACTGTTTGTTTACACTTGTGTGTGTGTGTGTGTGTGTGTGTGTGTGTGTGTAGGAAGCAGTTACTTTCAAGATTGTGCTTTCTTTGGATTTCAAAATCAAAGAAAATAATCTTTTTTTAAAGATTTTATTTATTTGTTTATGAGAGATAGAGAAAGAGGCAGAGACATAGGCAGAGGGAGAAGCAGGCTCTCTGAAGGAGTCTGACGTCGGACTCCATCCAGGACCCTGGGATCACGCCCGGAGTCAAAGGCAAAAACTCAACTGCTGAGCCACTGAGGCATCCCGAAAATAATCTTTAATATAATTTATCCACCAGTAGATGGGAGGAGTAGGAGAATATTTTAGATTTCTAAGTTTTTCATTCTCTCAGAATCAGTATTCAGTTACAAAATTCTGCCTTTTTTGTTGTTGTAACTGTGCTTTCTCAGTGTTTTGAACCCCAGTAAGAAGCATAACTCCTGAGACAGGTAAGGGTTTAATACATTATTTGACATGAGTAAATAAATGAGTAAGTGAGCAAGGAAACACGACTAGTAATACCATTATATATATACTTTGTGTAGGTTTCTGTTTACATAGAAAAATGATTTATTAATTTTGCATGAAATGTTAAATATATGGGCAACAACATCTGGTGGCTTTACATGTTTGTTGCTGATAATTGATATTTTTCTTGATACACCAATCTTATAACCTACCAAAAAATTCTAATTGTTGGCATTTTAAATAAATAATGTGGATGGCACTGCCTATTGAAAACTCCAACTTTATTAATTTACACTTAGTTCAAATGGAACAAGACTGAGAGCTGAGAGACAACACTGAAGTGATATTTCATAAATCTTTGAAACTTATTTTTATAATGTTTGTTGCCACGGTTCGTCTTAAGATAACTCTTTATGAAAAATATCTCAGACTTCTCCTATAGCTGTTCAGAGTAAATAATTTTTGAATATTTTAGGCTGTTGGGGCATTGTTGGACTCTATTTCTGTGCAACTCATTTGCTCCAATATTTTCTAATCATTTTTTTTTCATCAAAATGAGATCTGGCTTTTATCTTTTACTAGAGGATATCAATGTTACTGTCAGTGTGTCTCCGTGTATTTCAGACAAAGCCTCTTGTTAAGGAGTGATATCCCTTTAGTAGTAGCCACTAAGATATCTGAACATAGATGGGTGCCTGGTGTGACACAATAAATTTATTTTAGTTAAACTAGAGAAACCTCTTTCAATTGAGAAGAACGAAAATATTTCCCTTATATTCCCTTAACACAATAGCATAAAAGGAAATGAATTTAACTTGTAATTCTCTTTGTGAAATTCATTTCCAAATAGTAACTATTACTTGTAAATTGAGATTATTTTTATTTGCTTCTTCATTTTATTTAATGGAAAAATATATCAACACTTCATTCAGTTTGATGAAATCTGCAATTTTCTACTAGTAGACATTTTCCACGTACTACTGAAACAATGCTTATAAGTGAGTTCTGCTTATGGTGTATGTATATTGATATATGATCCACGATGTACAATCACAAAACTTTAATTTGGAAATGGATTATTAATTATCTCATTTAATCTTCCATTAGTTAAAATGTTTTCTTCCTTAAGATTCCTTTTAAGCAATCATTCAATCAACACTTCAAGTGGAAATTATTATTATATATAGCAATATATATAATATGCTAATAAGGTAAATATGATCCAACAAATGCTCTGACAAAATATCTACTTCATACTTTTTGTTTGTTCTTAAACACATTGAGCAATAAAAGGGCTTATTTTCTCAGCAAATGATTTTAATCATAGCTTATAAATTCTTCTCCATATTTGAAGTATTTAATAGACAAAAACAGGACACTCTACATTAGTAACAGAAAATCATATCGTTATACATTTATCACAAAAGACACACTATCTTCATATTCCTCCTTTTCTAGATATTTTTAAAGAGATAGATACGCAACATTTGACTTAATATTAAAATACCCATCACATTTACAACAAAACTGATCATCTAGTCATATTAAGCCATCTAAATTACATTACTACATTTATTTTCATTTCGTGATCCATCTTCCCCACCTTGCAAAAATGCATGTATATTTATGTTTCACCTAAATCTATTCTACAACATAAAAAGGGCAAAACCTATTTATTTACCTACCAATTTACATCATTAATATATATCATGAATGTGTCTTTCATAGAAATTCCAGTTTCTTTGTTTTGGCCTTTGTGTAAATTACATGCAGCTATTAATCAGTGAACATGTATTGGAGATGCATTAGAGTTGCTGAATCCTCTAATTTTTAATTAGAGACATGACGTATCCTTAACAAGAAGCCCACTACTGCTTACCCAGGACTATTCTCTCTACACTCTAAAATGTCTGGACTTTAAAGTTGATACAATTTGAGTGGACTAAGGAGAAATGTATGCTAGATGAAAGAGTTCTTACTCTAGGTAGGTGGCTTTCCATGTCTGAGAATAGTAGTATATTTTATTTATATTCGTATTGTTTTTCCTTAAAAATATTTCCAAACAGGGCAGCTGATGGGCTCAGTCCATAAAGCACACAGCTGTTGATCTCAGGGTTGTGAGTTCAAGCTCCATGTTGGGTGTGGAGCCTACTTAAAAACAAATAAAAACAAATAAATAAATAAAATTTCCAGGCAATCATTTTAATAATAGTGAAAGAAGAGATTCACAACCACTCAAACTTACTTTTATGTCCAAATGTAATAATTGAACTCTGATGCACTTTTTCATACTTGAACTACTTCAAAACTTCACTTTAGAAAATTATGTACCATGACATGTACTTGTTGATGCTAAATGGGAAAAGAGCATTGTTGAAATATCAAGCATTTCTTTTTTTTTTTTTTTTTTTTTTTTTTTATTTTTTATTTTTTTTTTTTTTTAAATTTTTTTTTTATCAAGCATTTCTTAACTCTAATATTAACTCATGGAATTCATTAGAGGAAAAAAATTCCATATTATTACTGATTTTGAAAAATATTGTATTTTTTAAATGTTATTTATTTATTTGGCAGAGAGAGAGAAGGCACAGCAGAGGAGCAGCAGAGGGAGAGGGAGAAGTAGGCTCCCCACTAAGCACAGACCCCAACGTGGGGCTGGATTCTAGGACCCAGAGATCATGACCTGAGCCAAAGGTAGATGCTTAACCTGCTAAGCCACCCAGGCACCCTGTAAAAAAATTTAAATGTTGCATTAATGGCAGAAACAGAATATACCACATTCTCTTCTACTCTTAAAAAAAGAAACAAATGCAGTACTTAACAGAACAAAGTTAAAACAACTGCTACACATGAATTTATACTGATACTAAAAGATCATGAATAGAATTTTGGACAGACACAGATTGTGATGAATATGTGAAATATATAAAGCAAGATGGGTCAGACCAAGAGCATAATTAATCTAAGTTGAAGAATATTCCATTCCAGAAGAGCAAAACCTGAACCTGTCTCCAATAAAGGGAATTCTCAAAACAAGTAACCTAAAATAATCTGTAAATTAAGGACAAGAGCTACACCTGAAAACTAATATAATGTCACGTTAATTATACCTCATTAAAAAAAAAAAAAGACGTATGGCTAGTGCAATGGAAGGACTGACTTTTAATAGTCTTTCATTTTAAGCTAATTAAAATTAACTGTAAAATAGCCACATGTAGCCCCACGATACATGTGAGCTATGAGAAACTGGAGGAGGCAAGAAGAATTCTTCCCTAGAATCCTTGGGGGGGAAGTGTAGCACCCCCAGCACCCCAATTTTGGATTTCTGGTTTCTAGAACCATGAGAGGATAAAGAGTTGTTGGTTTAGCCATCAGCCTCGGAATAATTTGTTACTCCAGCCCTAGGAAACTAATATAGATGGCTTTGCTGAGGAATTTGAAACTAGAGCAAGTGGCCAAGAGGCCAGAAACAAGGAAGCATTCATTCATGAGGGGTCCAGCGGCACCAGCTACCATCCCAGCTGTGAGTGGTGGCAGCAATATCACTCTCAGCTGACCGGTCATGAAATACAATTTCACTGCCTTTCTAGGCCCTTGTCTCCATGGTCACTGTCCTCACCTGGAGCCTGTTTCTTCAACCTTCCCTTTAATTGTGTGTTACTCAATATAATCTGTTATCTGGTTGAGGTTAAGGTAATCTATCGCCATCATCTACAACCAAAAACTGAGGACTTCAGTGGTTTTGAACAGTTTTCCAAAATGATACTCCTTGAGTAAAATAGTTTTTTACTTCCATATAATTATATAATATATATTTCGTATAGATCATTATCATATGTAATATATGTATTCGCTTTTTATCTCTCAAAACTTGAGGCCATACAAATAACGTGTGTCTCAAAAATATGATTCCCTTCTCAAAATAAAACACACAATGACTTTTCCTGTTGTTCAGGGAAAACAGAAGTGAGTGCATTTCTTCACATTGAGAATTATGTTTGCCATCTGAAAGCCATGGGTGAGTGGTAAAAGCAACCACAATAGAAATGTAAATTGAGCTGAAAGATTTCGTTTGGCAGCAGCTCAGTTTTAAAATTATAAACACAGTAATCTGCAGAAATGTCATATATATTAAGATTTTTATTTAACAATAGCTATGATTTTAAAATATTATTGCATTAGAGAGAAAAATCATGCTTCACACTGTAAAAATTTAGCATTCTAGTAATCTGTAAGAAGTGTTATTTTACATTATTATGAATAATTCATATATTTTAAATGTATTTTTGTCGCAGTTAGAATTCAGAAACTGACAGTGTTAGGTGCACATTTTCATTATTTTCCTATTCTAATATTTTAAAGTCCATTTTAATTTAAATGATTTGATCAACTAAATTACCCTGAAATATTCAAGGGAGTTATGTACACAATCCAGTTTAAAGAATACAAATGAATATATAGATATGTTTTTATTTATTGTACTATTTCTGCTTTAAATTTTAGTGTAGAATTTTCTTTACTCTCTCTAATTATGGCTCTGGTAATATACTAAAATGCTACTTTTCATCTCAAAATTAAGAAACTGAGACTAAGATTTCCCTCTATCCTTTCTGTTTCTTGAATGGAAGTGGTTTATGTTCTCTATAGTTCTACAATTATCTTCATCTGCATCCACCTACGCAGTAACCTGTATCGATCCTTGATCTGAAATGATGGGGGATGTTAATTTTAGAATTTGATAACTATAGGATATGAATCTCCTTTTCCTTCTTTCTTTTTCTTCCTATGCATATGATTCCACCATGGTGAAATGGTTTTGTTTTTGACTCTAGTGTGGTCATAGGAAGCTCTTCTCTGATGTTAGTGTTTTATGAAATTACCTGTTTTCCATATGAAACACCTTGGTCCAGCTGTGTGCCACACAACCACAAGCTGGGCGCTTGCAGGGTTACTTCCTTTTTCTTTCTTTTATCTTCCATTAGCTACATCCTTGGCACTGTGGAGGACCCCTTAATGTGATGGTTGCCATGGAAATGTCCATCTGTGTTGTTTTAACTCATTGGTATTTAGATAATATCTCCCATGGTCAGCAGATACAATCACGGTCATTCTGTATTTCTGAGTTAAGACAGTCACATTCCAACATACACCACCTTGCAATATGAACATGTGGTGATATACTTCTTAGGCATAAGTTCTAGATATCTGAGAGGGAAGGTGGGTGGAGAAGCACTCTTTGGAATATGGGACATTTTGAATATGTAGCCATACATTTTACTTATGTATTTATGTATTTACTTATTCACACTTGCTGTTTTAATAAGGTACTAGTTTTGAATTGTATTACTTTGGATAATTTCTATTAGTATCAGTAGGTTCATGGCACCTCTGGATATATCTCCACTTCGATTAGGATACCCCACAAGAGTAAAGACAATTTTAGTAGCCCAAAACTGTGCTATTCCAGCCCTGTCAATGACTTGAGAAAAGTGATCCACATCACTTCTCTGTCTTTATACTTCTGTCCCTCACTGGATTAAAAACGTACCAAGGGATAGCATGCAGGGAAAGTGGTGATGTACAGAGCAATGCCATTCTTTTACTGATGTAAGGAAACTATAGCTAAGCTCATCCTCCATCTGCTTGATACAGGGTAAGAATGATTCTGCTAATGCATTTAAACAACAAAAGAAAGGCAGATAGGACATTCAATTTAAAGAAAGAATATAAGATCTATCAGTGCAATTATACATTCAGGCAACTTAGGTCATTCACACTTACTGAAGTGTGGGTGGTTCAGTGAATCAAGCATCAGACTTGATTTCGGCTCAGGTCATGATATCAGGGTCCTGAGATGGAGCCTTCAGTGGAGGGCTAAAAAAAAAAGAAACTGGACAGATCACTTATAGATGATATAAGAGAATAAAGTAACTGCAAACAGAAAGTAACTGAAAGCAATGATTCCTGATTAACAAAATAAAATGGATGGATGCTGAAGCTTACAAAGTCAGAGGTGTTGGAACTCAGCTGAGAATGAAAAAAAAAAAAAAAGCTAAATGGTTAACATAAAAAGGAAAATCATGGTGATAATTCTGTATTTAACAAACATTGTTATCTTTTCATTTTGGAGGGGGCCAAGTATTATCATTATGTTCTAACTTTTAGAGGATTTAAATGTGTAAGAGACTCTAATATTTGCAACATATAAAGAGCTGGACTTGCAAAAGCTTAATTTATGAAGTGTGCAATCAGTTTTAAATGTTTTGGGAATGGAATTGGTCACAGACATATATTTGTATCTGTTAGTTTGTATAAGCATTATTTGAATATTAAGAGGTTATGTCTAAACAATAACATTAGGCAAATAATTTTTTAAAGATTTATATATTTAATTTGTGAAAAAGAGAGACAGAAACAGAGTGAAGGGGGGAGGGGCAGAGGAGAGAATCTTTCAGGTAGCTTGTCCTTTGACTGAGGAGCCCCTAAAGTGAAGGGTGGGGCAGGCTGGATCCCACAACCCAGGAAATTTTATGATGTGAGCAGAAACCCAGTTGCTCAATCGACTGAGCCACCCAAGTGCCCCTGAGCAAATTATTTTTTAAGAAGGAAATATTTCTTTCTAGTCAAGAAACTTTTTCAGAAGACTTATTTTTCCCATTAAATCATCTGATTCCTGACCCTGACTGAGGGTCCATTGCTTACGGCTCTCCTTACATGTCATATTGCCATACAGGAATATTCTTGCAGGCACAGGGTGGTAAGATTTCAGGCCATCTGAAACTCCGGCTTGTCTCCGTCATTCTTAGACACTCTGTTATCATAATCATAAACTCCACTCCCTACAGTGGTGTATTCTGTTACCATGCTTAGGACTCCCACAAAAGGAAAAAAGGGAATTGTCTGAAAATAACTTCTGAAATTAATCTTTCAAATAATATTTTTGAAAATCAAACCTTTTTCAAAAATTGCATTTGGCATGACACAGAATTAGTCCTGTGTGTACAAAGCTGGTTAAAACAAGTCCTTTTGTTCACTGGGTGGGACAGTGTCTTAAGTGCAGTAAGAGTTGGACATCCTGAGGCTGTAAAGTCCATGATCTTTATCAGCTCATTTATTAGAACCTGTTACGCAGAAACATGATGTCAGTTTTGATATCTCTTGGGCAAGAGCTGCTGTAATTGGAAATGTTTATTTTATGATCCCCAGCCTTTGAAAACTAGTAAAAGAAAAATAAAGCTATGTTCCTTTGGTTACTTGGATCCTTTATATCTTAATTTCAGAAAGGAAAAAAATAACCAGGCTCTGATTTGGACTCAGAAAAATGCTAAGTACTTAGAGTGAGAAAAAAATGAGCTGATTGGAAGCGTATGGATACTCATGATGATGATGATGGTGATGGTGATCTTTGTTGGCATGTGCTGAGTGGCAAGCACTATGCTGAGATCTCTGCTTATGACTCATATTTTGTCCTTGGAACAACCTTGTGAATTAAGTACTGTTATTTCCTCCATTTTGTGGATCATTAAACAAAACATAGCAATGTTGGGTGGCTCCCCTAGGTGTGTACAGCTGGTGAATGGCAAAGACTATTCATTAAATCTAATTATATCAAAACAAGAGGACAGAACCTGTATCCAGGGCTTGCAGCTTACTAGGAAAAAGAAAAATCACCCAAGTTCTCATAATACTAATGATCAGTAGTGTATGTGTGTGTGACATTAGTACTGAGAACATATTTTAAACTATATTAAAGAATAATACCTTTGCTGGCTGCAATACTACCACTCTTAACTGCATATATTTTCTTTGAACTGTGTCTAGTAAATATTTATTTCATAGGCAAAACATTCCTAGGAATGCTATCTTTGGATAATAAGTAAAATTAAAATAATTTTAAACATAGAGACCTAGAAGTGTTTCTTTACTTAAGGCAATTCTCCTTCAAGTAGAAAATAAGTAGTATTAAAATGAGATCTGAAACTTTTACTGACAGAGTAAAAGAAGTAATTTCTTAGGAAAAAAAAATCATGAGGGATTTTTTTTTTCCTGTTATCTGGATTATGTAAGTCAGGTCACTCTGAATTACATGTGTAGGAGAAATTCAGACTAAAATATCTATTTTCAGAATGATCTTGTACCCTTAATATAATAATTTAAAATTCATCTGTGGTAATTTAACAAGCGGATTGCCTTTCTATTTCATGTATGGTTATTACTTAAGTAAAAATGATCTTCTTAACTAAAAAGAGAAAATCCAGCCTCACTCTCGGAGTCATCAACATTTCAGGATTTGCAGGAAATAGTTAATGTTAGTTTGCTATCCTGCTTGTAGCCAGCCACGGGTTCTGTCATTTCTGAACTGAGATAGGGAGCAGGTGTACAGGGCAACAGACTGCCCCTTCTGTCTTGGTAAAACAGATTTCTAATACACAAGAATACTTAGGAAAAAAAAGTATTCAACAAATTAATCCAAAATAAAAAAAATAAAAATAAATAAAAATAAAAATAAAAATAAAAATAAAAATAAATTAATCCAGAGGATATAAAGAATCTGGGAGAGATGCAGGAGACCCTGGAATCCCAGCCGATGCAGCAGAAAGTGAGGAGCTGAATCCCACAAGGGGACGCATGTCTCCTGTTTCTGCTCATTCCTGGCCCAAACCCAGCCAAGCCACAAAGGAATTCACAAATGAAAAAAAAATCTGACATAATTTGGTGAACTCTGTGCTGACCTGGGCAATTAAGGAAATATAGAGGGGTTCAGAAAGAGTCTAAGTGAAATAAAATTTGCACCCTCAAGAGGAAAGAACAAAGGCTCAGCGTAAGAACTTCTTATGCTGAGTAGCCCATAATGTTATGGAGCAGTTCAGGTTTGCCCCACAATTTTGAGGACAAGACCAAGGTGTTTTTGCCTTTTCACTAGGGAAGCATAGCAGTACTCCCTGCAATTAGAAATGATAATGCCTCCCTAGGTCATGTGACCTCCTGCGAAATCACATAAAGTATGTAGATGATGTTTTCTTACTCCAAAACAGTTGCGAATTCCACACGTAACATAAGAAACGTGTGGGATTACCATGTCCAAAGAAATTGTTAACCTGAAAATTGCTAAGATAAAATCTCACCTAGTTAAAAATAAATTAATGGCCCCTTTCCAGACTTTTTTTTTAATTTGGATTTTATAAAAGTAGATACCATATTTAAGGATCATATTGGATCCTATCAACACAGTAACTTAAAGTGATTCTACATTCCTTTTTTTCCAGCTAATTGTGAAAGCTGGGGGATCATAATGAGTTAACTGATGCAAAAATGACAATTTCCAAAAAATATTCTGCACCAATGCTGCTAAATTCTGTATTTATTTGGTGTAAAATTTAAAATGGCTGTGCAAGGCCTAAATATCTGAAAACCATTTGTGAATACATTCAAATATATATAAAAACAATTTAAAAGGTCATTGAAACAAATGTGTTAGTTAAAATATCTTTTAAGAGTTGGTATTTTTGGAGTTGAGAAAATGATCTAAAATTATAGACTTCAGTATTCTCCCCCCTAAAGTCTTAGGTCTTTTTCTAGTTTATTAATGGGTTTCTTTCAACATCTAATGCCAATGAACATGGGTATTGTAGGAATTTCTTTTTTCAGGTTATGCAGAAGGCTATCTCTGCATTCGAGATAATTAAATTGAAATTTATGGGACATTTTTGAATGGCTTAATTCTCTGTGTTTCTATTGTCATTGTCTAAGGAAAACATTTCCCTGTGTGAACCAGATGTGTAAAATGTATTACATGGGTGACAATTCCTTTAATGGTTTCCTCATTCTTACAATGCTGAAGCAGTTGAGCAAAGACATAGGATTTTAAAGAACAAATTAACCAGATTTTGTGTATTACCGTTCTCCAGAGAAACAGAGTGAATGGGCTGAATATAAAGGGAGAGATTTATCATAAGGAATTTGCTCCATATTAAGGCTGAGAAGTCCTAGGATTGGCCATCTGCAAGCTAGAGACCCAGAAAAGCTGATGGTATAACAGCTCAAGTCTGAAGTCCTGCAAAAGAGGAGCACCACAGACAATAGAAAATCAATGTACCACAGCAAGTAATCAGGCAAGAATTAAAAGAGGTAAGTCTCCTTCCTCTGCCTTTTGTTCTATTCAGGCTTTGGATGAAGCCTGATTGGATGATTGGATGAGGTCTATATTGTGGAAGGTGATCTATGTCAAGGAGTTCATCAATTCAAATGCTAATCTCATCCAAAACACTCTTGCAGGGATGCCTAAAAATAATATGCAATTTCAGCATCCAATAGCCAGTCAAGTGGACACATAAAATTAACCATCACTTTATGACAATACAAATTCAAATTGAGCAGGCCTCACCTTTCATCATAATGGTTGGGGGGTGGGGCACACCACAGCTCTGGGTGGGATTCTGAGTCCCTCAGCCACTCCTCCAGCTCTTCTATTGCCCTGCTTGCACATGAACTTCCATTCACCTCCACTCTCCAGAGGTTACCCGCCTTCTTTATGCCTTCACTGTGGCCAAATGAAGTTGGGAGGACAAATTCCTTCTGCCCGAAACGTGCTTTACTGTTATCTCCTAGGTTAAAACTAGACATTTCACAATTCAGCAAAACCTTCCTGACCTTGGTGAAGCTCTTCCTGAATTGTTCAGGTTAAGTCAGACAATCAGTCTTCCATGTTTATTATTATTACACCTGTAATAAACCACTGATCGCATCTTTTGTAATTTTCTATTTCATTTTTATCCATGTCTCCTTCCCAGCGAATCTCTCAAAGTTTGATATATTTCTTCAACTTTCGCTATTCAGCACCTAATATAGGATTAATTACTATTAGGGAAAGTATGAGTAGATGAATGAGTGGAGAAAGGACATTAATCACTAAATTGAAAATAACATCATGAAAATAACATCAAGGAAACCAATAAAGGGCAATAAAGAATAATAACTAGAAGAATAAACTAGAAGAATAGAAATGACTTTACCAAAAACAAAAACAAACCTCAGAAATCAACCATTTGAGGGAAAAAAGAGTAAAATGAAGCATTGGGGAAGATGGAAATAGAGAGAGAATCAGACACAGAAATCACAGAACATATATGGACTGATATAGATGATACTAAAAGAAGGAGAGCAAAGTAGGCATATGAGACTATATCAGTATTTGCTCTTCATAGTAGAGGCTGTTAGTGAGCCCACATGATAAATGGAATGGGTGCTAATATATAAATTGGATGGGGAAGTTTTGTAAAGAGAACACAGCTGCTTCTTCATTGCTAATTAAAACCCAGAAGCGTAGTTTGAGATAAACTTTATTTTAGTAGGATGGTTTTAAAGGCCATGCAAATTGTTAAAGGGCTACCCTCTGTTACACGAGATCAATGAAGAAAGATAACATGGTGGTAAACCAGAACCATAAATCTTCTCCATCCACTTAATAATGTTTCCCAGGAGAACCCTGAGCTGTATTAAGCTGAGGAAATTGTTTTGGGCAAGGAAAACAGGTGAGAGGCCAGAAGGAATTCTTAAGGTTAAAAATAATGAATAATGGAACACTACTGTACATGAAAAATTGTTTTCCTGTATTTGAAGAAAAATCTTTAGAAGAATGGATAAGGCCTCTATAAAGAATGTGACAAGTTCCTTTACAGGAACATGCATCTCTTTACTACTATGTCAGATCCATCAGGTACCCACCCCCCCACACACACACATACACACACACATGCACATACAGCACTGACATACAGAGTGATATATGCCTACATTGAATTCTGATACTTAGTCCCTGAGCAAACTACATATTCTTCATTTTATTATCACATCTGTAAAAATGCAACATTAGGAGGTATTGCATGGCTGTCATAAAAATTAAATGAAAAATTAACTATATGGAAAATGCTTACTAAGCACTATGAAATGATGTAAGCAAAATTTATAGTAAGAGCCCAGCAAATATTAAGGCATATGAAATTAATTTTCCTTTTTCTGCCATTTTTATTGATCTGTGAGAAAATCAAGTTTGTCTCACCCTTTAGTGCCTCTTTGTACTTAGAAACCTACATTGCTGAGAAAGAAAAAAAATACAAAATTTCATAGAGATAGCAAATTTTTAAATTTTAAATTCAGTTTATGACAAAGAAGTGTTTACAAATGCACATAATAAATGTATATAAAAAGTAGTCGTAAGGAACATGTAAATTGCTTTCTATGAGTCCACAAACCTCTAACTATCAATTATTTCATGGACATTTTTGTGACAACTAGAACAAAGATTTTATGGAAATTCAAAAAAGAGTTTTTAATGTCACTACAGTAAAAGACTCTTTTGATCAATAAGGTTATTTAGTTTCTGAGAAAATGACAGTTGAAAGAAATTTAAAGAAACTGTAAAAGATGGTTAAACTTGTAAACCTTTTAACACTGTGCCATTATTTGCAGCTAAATTAATAGACAACTGAGGCAGTTTCAGAATGATATACATAGACTTTAACATTCTGACAAACTTGAAATTATTCTTATTGTATGACTCCCATCTGTCAGATTGGCTGCAGTCAAATGGAGAAATCAGTTGTTGAAAGTTTCCTGAGTTATGGCAAAACTTTGTGTTTCAAATGAAAAAAAAGAACAAGTAAAAAATTGCTTAGTGCCTTGTTAAGATAATATGAGTTTTTATTAGCTGAATTTAATTAGGCAGTCTACTATAGGCTGATGTCTTAAAAGACCAGGGGAGCCTTTGGTGTGAGACATTTGACTTCATTTCTTTGATGACTGTGCCATTTTTCTGTCATTAACTTTGTTTTCATTTCAAAAATCAATAATCCTTTGCTCAATTCAGCTTTATTATTTTCCATTGTAGCATTCCCACAGCTGTTTGGAAATATTGTCCCATATCTATAATGAAAATGATTCAAATGTATGCCATACAATAATTCAGAATTTTCTAGCAATACCATCAAATTATTCATACTAAAGACATAAAATAATCTTCACAACACAAAATGTGACAAACATATATATTAGAAAGAGAGGCAGAGAGGGAGAGGGAGAATCTCAAACAGGTTCCCCATCCAGTGTGGAGCCCAACACAGGGGCTCCATCTCACCACCCGGAAACAAGGTGAAAGCAAGAGTCCGATGCCCAACTACCTACCTGAGCCACCAGATGCCCCAAGAAAAAACACACTTTAATAAAATATTGAAATAAATATTTAATAATATGCATTATTAATATAATAAATCAAAATCAGTATTTATATAACATATAATATATTATTAATAAAATCAATATAATAATAAATATTTAATAAAATATTGAAAATCCAAAACCAGATGTAGCAGTAAGAGAAAGCTACCACATTTTTTTAAATCCCTCAAACCATACATATAACATTTTAAGACTTCTAAAATTTGAATACATCTTTGAAATAAACTTCTTGGTCTGTTGGGAGGTAATGCCCCCTCCACCGCCAAAAGCACTTGTATAATCAGTGTATATGGCTTATAATCAGAAATGCAGATATTACACAAAACAAGGCATGT
The DNA here is from genome assembly GCF_018345385.1 of Vulpes lagopus. Lineage (NCBI taxonomy): Eukaryota > Metazoa > Chordata > Mammalia > Carnivora > Canidae > Vulpes > Vulpes lagopus. The sequence goes on along the minus strand of NC_054847.1, from coordinate 48,421,980 downwards.
TTGTTAATGTTATCCATTGTGACACTCCTGGATGGACACCAACGTCCCCCAAGTCACCTTTTACAACAGTGTCCTGAGACGCTGGCCTGAAGCACTGCTTTATGTGCTGTGGAGATCTCTGATAATCCGGGCTTTGGTGGGGGAATAGATGGGAACTAAGTTTAGGATGTAATTTTCTCCTAATCAGCAGGTCTGTAAATTACTCCTCCCGTGTTCCCGCCCTTAATTGCTGGTTTGAGTTTTTGGTTCCGAAAGCCTTTTCTTAGCTAACCTTTTGCACACTCATGCCATTACTTTTCCTGGGTCCCCCAAATTCAATTGTATAGAATATCTTTATCAAAATGTATGGGTATAATTGGAATATTATCTCATGTCATCCAAGAAAGCAATTTCAAATTTAATGTAACCTCTACGATTCAGTTGCTGATTTTTGACATATAGCATCTTTCTCTTGCTCCTCAGCAGCTTCCCATGTTTCTCAATACATTGTAGGTGATTAGCATCTTAGGTCTAACTTTTTTTACTGGGTTCCTCATACTCTCTTCCTCTTATGCCTTCCTCAGAAATCAGGATTACTCTTACATTAATTGCTTCCCTATTCATCTCCCCACACATAATTCAGTCAGTATAAAACAGCAAATCCCTGCTCTATACTGCCTACCTTAGAAACACTTTATATGTGAAGACACAAATAGTCTGAAGGTAAAGAAATGGAACAAAAATATACCATGCAGACAGGAATCTTAGAGCTGGAGGGGCTAAATTAATATCAGGCAAAATAGGCTACAGGACAAGAAATATGACTGGAAACAAAAGATATATTTCATAGTGATAAAAGAGCCTAGGTGCTAGACAAACACATAAATTATAAATGGCTATGCATATTATAACAGAGCTTCAGAATATATGAAGCTAAAACTGATAACACTGAAAGAGACTTATACAATTCCACAATTATACGCAGACATTTCAGCATGCCACTCTCAAAAAAAAAAAAAGAGGAAATCAGTAATTTTATACAAGACGTGAATAACACTATCATTCAACTTGAACCAGCACTTACGTAACACTTCATCCAACCACAGCCAAATGCACATTCTTTTCAAGTATGCATACATAGAACAGTCTGCAAGAGAGAGCATATGTTAGGCCATAAAACAAATCCCAGTGAATGTTAAAAGGATTGAAATAATACAAAATATGCTCCCTAATCACAGGGGGACTTAATTAGGAGTCAGTAACAGAAAAACATTTAGAAAATCTCCAAATATTTGGAAAGTAAATATAAAATATATATTCAAATAACCTGTGGGCTAAAAAAATGACAAGGAAAATTAGAAAATATTGTGATTAAATTCAATATATTTGAACTTCTGTGATGCAGTTACAGCAGCTAAGAAAAATCCTTACTTTTAGGTGCTAATAATAGAAAGGAAGTAAAATTTCATATTAAGAATTTAAACCCAGAGACATCCTATTAAAGCTTCAAAATGCCAAATATAAGGTAAAATCCTCAAAGCATCCAAAAAAAAAGATCAAATCAAGTAAATACAAAAGGAATAGGACTAACCTCAGACTTTTGAAAACTACCATACCAAGCATAGCAACAAGAGTAACACTAAAACACAAATCAAAGAAAGGAAGTGCAAACCAAGTATTCTACATCAAGTCAATCTTTCTTTTAAATATCAGCATTACAGAAAAACAGGATTTAATATGTCCATACTTAGGGAATTCTGCATCCATCAGCAAGCTTCATCCACTTAAATGACGACTGGGAAAAATTGAGCAAAAGAATGTCGGTTACCATTTCTAGACATACAGATGGCCTTAGATGACTAAAGAATACGTGGGAATAAGGATGGATAGCTAATACACAAATGCTATATGTTAAAATACAGTACAAAGGATAGAACTAAAATCAGGGAAAAAATAGGCAAAGCATAAAGTAGCGAACAATGAACTGGTGTATGGGTAATAGATGGGTTAAAGGGTACTAAGTAACATTTATAAGCCATATATCAAAATGTTCAATAAGTAAATAGGGACCTAAAGGCAGTAAAAAGGTCTAAATATAAAGATAACCACAGAATACAGATAGAAACTACCTAACCTGAAGTTAAATAAATGAAAGACAATGTACATCTCATAAAGAATCATAGAACATGTCACTAATGAATCCTGGGAATTATCACTTAGTACATGTAATTATAAAATACTATAATCATATAGGATTTTTATAGATCTTATATAATATATGACATACCATGTATAATATATAATAGCATTTTAAATATTATAGTCATGTACAACTATGACAAGGTTGAAAACAAACATATAAGTCATAAGAATAAATGTTAAAGGCCTTAACTTATATATTAAAAGACAAAGTTTCCTATGTGGCTTACAAAACAAAATTTAGGGATGCATGGGTGGCTCAACAGTTGAGCGCCTGCCTTAGGCCCAGAGCATGATACCGGAGTCCCGGGATCGAGTCCCACATCGTGCTCCCTGCGAGGAGTCTGCTTCTCCCTCTGCCGAAGTCTCTGCCTCTCTATCTCCCTCATGAATAAATAAATAACATCTTAAAAAAAAACCCACAAAATCTACAATGATTCGATTCAGAAGGGCTGAAGAGTAAAAGAACAAACCAATTCTATTGCACATATGGAAACAAAAAGGGAACAGAGGTGCTAATACCAGTAAAAGTGAAATTCAAGCCCTAGACCATTCAGCATGACAAAGAATTTTAAGAAAGAAAGCCAGAACCACAATGAAAAAAATAATAGTCATCAATGTTCATATACCACCTTTAGGAATAAAAAGCTATGGGAAATACAAGAAGACAGATAGAAACTGATCAGTAACTAGATATTTTAATATAGCATTCTCAGTACAGGACAGATCAAGTAGGCAAATGTTAAAAGAAGATCTAAAAACACAACAAGATTGATCTTATTGATTTATTATATATGAAACTCTATTCCTTATAATAGTGAATTCTTATCAAGAGCCTATAAATTATTCAGAGAATAGAGATATATGCCCCACACGAGATCCAGTATCTGGAAACCTGCCAAATTAAGTCCACATACAGCCAAGATATGACCACAAAGTTCCAATTAAATTAAAAAAAAAAAAAAAGCTTTTGCTTTTCCTGCAATACCCACCTCCCTCTACTCCAGCCAGCAGCAGTAGAATGGAAAATGAGGGAGGAATGAGAGGGGAATTCACGTCTTTCAATTCTCAGTGGCAAGTCTTTCAAGTTATAGATTAAACCTCAGCTGGAGAAAGGTTGAGAGAGTTATTGAAATAGTAAGCTACAGTTGATTGAGCTATTATTTTTAGTGCTTAAAAATTATTGAAATTTTATAGACTATGCATGAAGTAGATTTTAAACATGAGTCATGAAAGAAAGAAATTGATAGTGGCTTGTTTGAAGACAGTTATTTGAGGAAGAAAAATTATGCATGTATCTTACAGGTTTAGAATGTTTCATACATTGTTACATAGTAAGCATTTGAAGTAAGAAAGTAGGAAGATAATATTACTTTTAGAGAGAAGATTCCTAGTTGCTGCTTGGCAGAAAGCGGTAAAGTAAGGTTTGAGATTTAAAACAAATTAGGAGCCTGTCACTATAGTACCTGTATACCAGAGATGATTGGGTTGTAAGCCAAATAATCAAGTGGGTATGGTAAGAAAAAAAGGGGACAGCTATGTAAGAAATAACGTTGACTAAAATTGTTAAAGATACTCATAATAGGTGAAGAATTTTTTTAAAAAGTCCCCTCTGATTTAAGTAACTCAGTCCATGGTGGTACAACTAGCTTTAGATGTGTTAGTTAAAGGTGACTGGGCTTCATCTAGGAGGAAATATTAAGGAGCTAAATATAGTCTCTGGATGTTAAGGAAGGAGTAGGCTGAAAATAAAGGTAAAAAGCTCATGATTTCTTATCATAATTAAAATTTAGGGGTTTGCTTGATTCATTCAGGAAGAGTTTATGGAAGTAGAAGAAAGGAGGGCCAGGCAGAAATCCCAAACCATACTCTGTAAGTGTTCATTGCTTACTAGTAATTTATTTAACTTGGGGTATGATAAATAAATGATTCTTTTGTCTCCTAAAATCTTCTCCATTATGTATCAGCATATAGTTCCACACACTGATAAGTGATTTGTTTCTCCTTTTAATATTTATTTTGTCAGCATTTTTTTCAGCCTCTATAGTTACTTTAAATAAATTTTGCACATTTCAAATGAAATGTATTTTCCAAATAATATTCATTTGCTTTATTTTTATTTTGAACTAGCTCATGTCTTACTTTTTGAAACTATCATTAAATTTGATTTTTCAGGGCGCCTGGGTGCCACAGTCAGTTGAGACAGTCTCTTGGTTGTGGCTGGGGTTGTGATCTTGAGGTCATGAGATTGAGCCCTGAGATGAGCTCCGTGCTCAGCACGGAGTCTGTTTGAGGTTCTCACTACCTTTCCCTTTATGTTTCCCAGTCATGCTCTCTTTCCTAAAATCTTTTAAAAATATTTTCTCTGTTATTTTTTCCTTCTTTCATTTAAAATATCTATCTATATCTATCTATGAAGTTTATTTTGAGATCTCATAAAGTACACACTGAAATACATTTTGATGAGAGGATTTTGGTTTTTAAATTATGATTCTTATAATTGAGTAACTACTTAGGGTCTGACACTAGGCTGAATGCTGGTACCTATACTCAACTTGAAAATAAGCAGAAAATTAGTCAGTAGAGTTCTAAACTATTTTCAATATATTGTTACACACGGTTTCCATTCAAGTCAACAAATTATATTGAGATGATGTAAGCAATGTGGGCTGGGAACAAAATAATGGCTAAACCCCTACAATCAAGGTTCTCATATTTTGAAAAGTAATGAAACACTGTAATAACTACATTATATTTCACTAAAGAATTTCTTAGGGTCATGAAATCCAGATTTAAGAGGGTCTAGATATCTTGTTGAGTCTTTCATCTTACATTACGTAGAGAGGCCCAGTAATAAATGTTATACATCATAGAGAAAACACAAAGTTTTTAATGCTCAGTTTTTTGTTTGTTTGTTTTGTTTTTTTTTTCTTGAAGTGGTGAATCCATGAGATGGTGGTATGGGATTAGGGGTGGTGTAAAAAAATTAGGAAAGCCTTCCCATTAGAGATAAGATTTGTGCTAGTTTTGGTAGTGGTATGGTCTTCTCTGCAGATGTTAAATATATCCAGAATTTAGAAAAATAAAAGCTTTCTAGGTAGAAATTATTCTTGATTCCTGCTCACAGGACTTATGATCCAGAGATGAAAGTCTATTGGATATTTGAGACTCGGAAATCTTTGGTTAACTTGTATGAATGTACTTTTTCCTGTAAAGCTAAAAGGAGAAATTCTGGCTAAACAATCTGGGCTGTCTACACTTTGTGATACCCGGCTTTATTTAGGACATTAACAATTTCTATGATATCTCAAAGTTGCAGACTTATCAAACATTAGAATTTAGAACACTACTCTCTACTTCTGTTTACAGGTTTCTCCATTAATCCTCTTGCTCAAACAGGGAGAAATGCAGATGCAAGGTGAAGGATTTGTTTTCATTTGTTCAAGATCAAATCATTAAATCTATGTATTGATTATATAAATTGATAGATGATGGTTAGATAGATCTATCTATATTGTATACTACAGATCAGCTTTTGAGTTTAATCTCTCTCTCTCTTCTCAATATCCTCTGCTTCTAATAATCACCAATACAAACAGCAAATGTGATTTAACTACAAGGGAATCAAGTAGTTAAGCAGCACTGGAGTATAAAATCCAAATAAGAATTGTGAAGTAGTAGCAGGACAGAGTAGAGAATGAAGTTGAGTCATATCTGAAGAGCTGTGTTTGACAAGTATAAAGCTTGTACTCAATCCTACAAGCCACTGAAAAGTTCTAAGTAGATTTGCATCTTATTAATTTCATTTAGTGGGAAGTATGCAGGATATATTAGGAATGGGGATAAAAAAAGATCAAACTATTACTTTGTACAAATTAATCTCTTAAGACCAGGCAATTCAAATATAAGAAAATCATGATCTTATATAACCTAGAGACACTTACATTATTTTCATAAACCAGAACAAACTAACATTAACATATAAACTTGAAATAAGGAACCGCTCCAGAAATTTTGCATTCTAATTTTCACATCACAAGTAAGTATTTAAATCCAGCAAGGTTTGTAACTATTTCAGCTTTTAATTTAAAGCAGAGTTATTATTCTTAATCAAAATAAATTTAAACCAGCCTCAGAAATCCAAGTGCTTTATCTCATTTGGGCAAATCCTTGCTAAATGACCTAAATTGTCCTAAATGCGTATGAAGGAAAAACAGCCTACTTCACAATTTATTACTATTAAGCACAGGAATTCACATGTTATACAAAAGAACTATCAACAAGATGCCTGGGGAGTTAACGATGAGCTATGGTATCATCTACTGGAAGTTCTTTTCCCTTACAATGGGCAGTGGCATCACATTGTTTATACACCCCTGAAACCTGTCAATTCTCAGCTCCTAATCATCCCATCACTTTTACGGAGATTAATGAGAAAAGCACACTTGAAAGAAAATGAGCTAAGCTTAGAATTTCGATCTGACAAGAGCTTTCTAAGCAGTGGATTTTGGATTAGCTGATTTACAGTTTTTAATTTTCAGCTACATTATCTATGAAAGATGTAATTTCAATTGGAAAATTTTAAATGACTGTGAGAGATGGCTGTGTATACCTTCATTACTGAATCTGCATAATTTTGATTCTCCTAAAACATTCTTCAAAGAGTTACCAAATTGACACCACCCCGATTATTTGTGAATTTTACTTGTTTTGTGGGCAGTGGGGGGAGGTATTTTTCTACCACTGATTTATCCCTGTAATGGAAACCTATTTGTAGGTTAGTGGGAAGAATTATGTTATTAAAAATGTAGAAATGTTTCCATAATTGATTCAAGAAAAAGTAATCCCTAACTTGCCCTTTGGCACAGAGGTAACATTTAGACTTCAGAGTCCTTATAACACTGACTTGACAATCTAGCACAGTCTGCTATTTTGTAAATTTACCTATAACCTGTATTTCATCATCTGAACAGCAGTAATAATGATGTTATGCCTCAAACTAACTGAATGTAATGCTCATATAACTAGACTTGCTCTTATTCTTCCCCAAAACAGCAAGCTAAATCAATCCCGTAACTGTGTAATTATGGGGTCTTATTCATTATTTATAAATTCAATCACAATTTCCCTTTGACATCCTGAAATTAAATACTAAATTACATAGAATTATTATATAAAATGTAGCATTAATTATATTTATACAATTATAGTTATTAAGTATTTATATAATAATATAATGTTTAACTCCTTTTAACACATCTTATATTAGAATGGTCTAGAGAAAGGAAAATATGGTTACATGTATACTATCACACATATATGGTTACATGTTACAGTATAAAGGAAAATATGGCTACACATCTAAACATGGCAAATATGCAAAGCTTCTCATGTCTCATTTCTCATTGTTAGTCACATGGTGGTATTTGGTATTTACAGCTCGCTTCCCCACAAACCATGCCATGCTCACCCAGTCCTTCACTTGTTCTGGTTATTTGCCAAGACATAGGATCATTATTTGATTCATGAAGGATCTATGTGACTAGTGTGCTCCCTCCCTATTGAGTTGTTATGGATTAATATCAACTTCTGCCCCTGGACATGGGAACATCCAAGGCACTCAGATAATTATTTGATTTTACATATGCTCCCCCCTGCCTTGTCCTTACTCTATATTATTATTCTATTTCCTCTAGAGAAACTGGATTATTCAACAAATTCAGTAAGACTTTCTCTGCCTAGTCCTTCATTGGCACAATGAGCCCAGAATTGCCTGAGGATTATATATCGACTTCCAACTGGGTGGGAGGTCCTTGTATCTCTTGGTGTGTTTTGGGGGCACTGAGACATCCAAGCCAAGCAAAGCCAAAGTCGCTGGAAAGGAAAACCAAAATTGTGCAAGTGCATACGGAGAAATAGCAAGAAAAACCACTCATATCGAGTGTTTAGCTCCCAGACACATGTGTTCTATCTGTGTGCCAACCCTGTGTTCTGAGTATACATTGCAACATATAGGGAAGCACCTCGGTCCCACCAGGTGTCACACAGCTAGCACATTCACTGGATCTTGAATAAGCCATCCTGCCTTCTATCAGGATAGATGCTCCAGGGTAGGGAATACATCATAAGAAGATCAGTGAATCCCATTGGTACAAGGTCATTCATTCCTCACGTTTTTTTGGTGTGAAAATAGTTCCTAGTTGAAGCAGTGTTGCGTGGAATATCATAAAAGTCACTAATATATTACATGTTCACAGGTGGTGCTGGCAGAAGCAAATTGATATAAAGTGTAAGCCCTTGTTCCAAGGAAGAAGAACATCACAGCTCCTGCCTGAAGGGATTAGAGTCAACATGCCACCAGGTGCTTGGCTATTCCTCTGGGAATAGTGCCATTTGGAAAATACAGCATTTGTCACCACTGTTGTCAAGCGCGGGGGTGGGGGGGTGCTCAGCAGGTGGCAAGGCCCATCAGCCTCAGCCCCGTTATATTCCTTTTCCTTGGGCTCATGCATAACTACCAGGCCGCAGCCAGAACTTCTTTCTTCATCAGCCCATGGACTGTCACCAGGTAGCTGGCAAAGCTGGCTGATGTTCATAAAGCAAATCGATCCTTCTATTTAGATTGCTCTTTCCAGTTGATGTCCTTTGTCCTTTGTGATTCTCATGGCACTCAAATTTATTCACATCCTGTGGTCACTGTCCTGAGATATGCTGCATGTCTTTTTAACTCTGGATTCATAGTTCCTGGATATCTTTCCTGACGACCTCCCTTCTACCTTACCTCAAGCTCTTTTCATTAGAGGCTTTTTAGGCCTTAGTGACTCCCCATTCTTGCATATAAAATTTCAAAAAGATTATATGTTTTTTTAATTTTTAAAAAAGATTTTATTTATGTATTCATGAGAAACACAGAGAGAGGCAGAGACATAGGCGGAGGGAGAAGCAGGCTCCCCGCAGGGACCCTGATGTGGGACTTGATCCCATGACCCCAGGATCACAACCCAAGCCAAAGGCTGTTGCTACTCAGGTGCCCCTTAAATAATTTTATTAAGTTCATCGGAAAAATTCATTTTTATCTGTTCTTTAAGACCTGTAATAATAAATCTTTAGTATTACTTATCTATATTATCTCCAGATATTGATTTATTACGATTGGAGCATAATACGGTTTTGTTAGTTGAGTTCCTACACTATCCCTTCTTATCTCCTACATCCCATCCACAAATTTTAGAAATTTGTATGTGTGATTTATTTTCTACTGGGTCTATGACAAACACATGAAATTAACATACACAGTCCCCCCCCCCCTTTGGTGAGGTTATTAATTTCATTTATTTATTTTTAAAGACTAATTTATTTATTTAAGAGAGAGAGTGTCCTAAGCGGGGGAAGGGACAGAGGAAGAGGAAGAGGGAGAGAGAGAATCTCAGGCAGACTCTCAAGTGAGCAGGAGTCCACATGGAGCTGGATCCTGCCACTCTGAGATCATGACCTGAGCCAAAATCAAGAGTGGGATACTTAACCACCCAGGTGCCTTTCCGTTTATTTATTTAATTTTTTTCCATTTATTTATTTTAAATACTAACCCTTGTGTCTTTGGCATAAATATAATTTTGATATATCATCTCTTATGTACATGATTAGATTTAATTTGCTAATATTTTGTTTTGGATTTTGTATACTAAATTTAAAATTGAAACATCAAAAAGCAATATAGAAGAAGACCACACAAATATTGCAGAGATAAGGTAAAATTAAGTAGTTACTTCAATTATAAATAAATCATTTTTCCAATTAAAAATATGTAAATGAGGGATGTCTGGGTGGTTCAGCGGTTGAGCGTCTGGCCTTTGGCTCAGGGATGACCCCGGGGTCCTGAGATCAAATCCCACATCGGGTTCCCCACAGGGAGCCTGCTTCTCCCTCTGCCTGTGTCTCTGCCTCTATCTCTGTGTCTCTCACAAATAAATAAATAAAATCTTTAAAAATACATTAAAAAATGTAAATTATAAGAAATCTACTATTTGATAAAGTCACACATAAAACATAAGCTTTAGAGAGGAATGAATTTCAAGTGATGGCATAAAAACGATCAGGTCAATAATCAAATCCGTAACTGAAAGTTCTGAAAGTGAAAGTTCTTATAGCTGTATTTTATAAAGTAAAGAAAAATTAAGGAAGCTGTTTGACACTGAGTAATGAATATGGCTATCGAAACAACAGAGAGACATTTAGAGGAACGACTTCAGAAAGGTCAACTTCGTATCATTTCTTGGAAGTGATATACATCAAATTGTGAGCATGGGCTCTCAGTTTACTCTCCACATTACAATCCAACTCTATCACTTTGAGGAGACACATAAACTCTCTGATACTTGGTTTCCTTTTTGGCTACATATATGAGTATTTATTTTTAGATATGTATTTGTATATATTCTTGAACATAAAAAGCCCTCAATAAATATTAGCAATTATTTTTGGATATGTATTTGTATATATTACTGAACATAAAAAGCCCTCAATAAATATTAGCAATTACTGTTTATTGATCATATCATCAATGTCCAAACAAGAAATGGAAACCGAGCTGTACATAGGATAGAGATGGTTTGGTAAGAATTATTACCTGTAACAGGGAAGAAAGGATACTTGTGTCAGGAGAACAGAAATGACTGCTCTAGTGGTGATGAAGAAATATACTCTGAAACAGGCTTCCTTCCCAGTGCTTGGACTCAGACTTCACTGGAGAAGTAGTAGTAGCCCTCTAGATGCAACGTCCTGGGTTTCCCCTGCCAGAGTTGGTCCAAGTGTGGGGCAGTTCCCATGGGCAGCCTACCCAAGGCAAGTGAGCCAGTGAGTGTGCAGAGATAGCCAGAGCCCGCAGCTCTTCCCAGCTAGTGGTCTGGGGCCTTGATGCACAGGATCCACGTGGGAAGGCACTGGTGTGCAGGCTAGGCACGACTGACAGTCAGTGTGAAGAGGGATTTAGGGTAATGAAGCCTGCTGGTTGCAACTGGAGACCTAGGATACATGGTATCTGAGTCAGAGGTTTGCGGAAAGGAGGAATCCAGAGAAACGACTTTTTATTTCCCCATGGAGCAAACTTTATAGGAGGAGTATGATCCCACTTCCCTAGTCATAATCCTTGCTAGAACTTTCCAAAGAGAAACTACAGCACTGCCTCACTCTCTGTGTTTTCTGTGAAAGCTATTGTTTACAACTCGATACTCTATATTGTTAGAGATCACAGACTTTGCTGACACCTTTCATATTACAGTTTAATGGTGGAAACTCACTTTTCAATTGCGTTGTCAAAAATAACCCGGCTGTTATAGATGTGCCAAAAGGATCTACCATATTTCATCCTGAATGATAAAGCTCTTGACATAAGATGCTATGTTCTATCACCCTGCCAATGCCTTCCCTGACAGCACCTTTAGAATGGGAGAAGTGACAGATGCTGTTGTGGCTATGTGAACAAGTGGATGAAGTGAGAAGTGCACTCCTCCTGTTTTCTTCAAACATGAGGAGTGATGCGCTACAGTCTAAAAGGGAGGGAGAAAATACTTAAAGTGTATCAATTGTGTTTATGTTTATGGTTCCTGCATTCCTGGAAACATTAAAAGTAATAGCACTAGGAGATTTTTCTTGAAATCTACCAGTTAAGACAGATTTTGAGAAAGTAGAACACTATGACTCAAAGATGAACTAAAAAGTTCCACACGTATATTAGTCAAAACTTGAAAGCAAAATCTTAAGGAAGAGATGTGCATGGGTTTAAAACTCTGAGTTAATTTTGCTTCAAATATACTACTTTGAATTAGTCACTTAACTACTCTGAGAACTAATTTTCTCATCCCTAAATTGGGTTTGATGATTTCTAAAGCCTGCAAAATATAAATTTTAATAACCCCCATGCAACATTTTATATAAATATTAGTAGGAAGGAGAAGTAAATTAGGAAATTTAAGAAATAAAGATTCACTACCATGAGTATATGAGTTCAATATCTTTCATGTCCTTGTAAGTTACACTGACACATTTATCAAGATTTAGGTATAAATACACAGGCTCTTTTAACTATGCTAAACTAATTAATAAAACAGAAACTAAGTTAAGCTGAATTGCTGACAGTGAAGTTAAGAAGAGAACAGAGAAAAACTTAATATTCAAGTCATTCAATGACTTCAAGGTCAACTGCCTATCACTTTTTGACAATGCTGAAAACGTCGATTGTCATCTAGAGTCATTCTGGCATTTGCTGAAAAAGATTTTGAACTGCTAAATGCATTTTCATTTTAATAATAACTTTTTTTTTACTGCTACAGTGATTGAGTTTATAAAGTCTACTCACAATTTATTTTTGTACCTTGTTTACTATTTGCACATTCCAGTCTTTATGGTTTCCTTTCCCTTTTTACAAGCTGGTTAGTGAATATTATGCTCCTTTAACAGAAAGAGATCTTAAGCACAAAATGGTTAAATGACTTGATCAAATTTATGCAACTTAGGGGCTTAAGAAAAGGTGCTCTCTCATGTGAGATATTAAGAGCTTAGGTTTTGAGGTGAGATGACTAGGGTTTGAATTCTGGCTCTGCCATAAACTGTAAGGTAACAAGCAAAGTATTTAATCGTAAACCCCAGAATTCTCATCTGAAAAATGGGTGTAACAATAGAGTCTGCGTTATATATCCATTCTGGGTATTTAGAGATGGATTGGAATGCCGTTTGAAGTAGTGATAAATATTTGTATGGACTTCTGTTTGCTCACATTATTTTAGAATGAATATTTCTGTATTTGTCTGTTTAACAAAAGTTTCCCAGGTCTCTGTGCTGCAAGAACACAGTCTGCTTTGCAGTGGAAGAGTGGCTTGCTGGCAATGCAAATGAGAAGAACTAGCGTAGACATTTATCTGATGCTGTTGAAGGGATTCCCCCCGCGAGATGAATCCACAACAGAGAAAGGAACAGAGATGCCTTAATGTATATGATTAGCTATGTGATCTGGACAAGTCAATTACTTATTTGAGACTCAAATTTTAATAATTTAATGGGATAATAGTGCTTTAATCCATTAGTATTATGAAGATTAAAGGAAATAATGTATTTGGTAGCTCTTGAATAATAAGCTAGAGAAAAGAAAATAAACATTGAAGATTTAATTAGATGTTTTCTTAGATACTTATAAAACATTGTTCTTACACAACTGAGCTTATTTTTATAGTAATTCAGTTATAGATATAGTCAAGCCAACTCACGTATTAGGAAGAAGGTGATAGACCAGTCTCATTAGCTTAAGTAAATATCAGGTAAGTTTCTCTATTTATTATCAATACTTAAATCAATCTTCAAGTAGGTTAGACTAGAAATCAATGATTTATCTCATTAACCCATTAACTTCCTTTTTTATCTTTAGCCAAATCTATAACTATCTGGTGCCTTAATGTGTTTATTTATTATCATGAAATTAAAGTCTTATATGGGCAGAGAACTTGTTTAGTTTTGAGGTTAGTTTTTTGTTCCCCTTCTGTTTGGTTCACATATGTATTTGTGACATATAAATGACAATAAGGAACTGTTTTCTTTGCATGTTTTTATTTTATTTTATTTCATTTATTATTATTATTTTTTTGCGTGTGTGTGTGTGTGTGAAGCAGCATAGCATGGTATTTAGCAACACAGATTCTGAGGCCAGGTTTCTTGGATTTGTAAACAATTTCAATCATTTCCTTGTAATGCTCTTAGGCAGTTATTTAGCCTTTCCATGCTTACATTTCCCCTACTGCCCTCAGAGTACTGTTTTGAGCAACATGAGTTAGTAGATAGAGCTGAGAGTCGCACCTATCCCAAAATGAGTGATAAACTGATGAAGCCAGACTCAAAAATAATTTTTTTTGCACACAACTGAATATACCAAAATCTCAAAAAAGGTATTTTCCGGGGATCCCTGTGTGGCTCAGTGGTTTAGTGCCCGCCTTTGGCCCAGGGCATGATCCTGGAGTCCCGGGATCAAGTCCCATGTCAGACTCCCTGCATGGAGCCTGTTTCTCCCTCTGCCTGTGTCTCTGCCTCTCTGTGTGTGTGTCTCTCATGAATGAATAAATAAATAGAATCTTAAAAGAAAGGTATTTTCCCTCATTTCTATTTCCAGTTTAAATATTTCTTAATTGAAAAAGGTTGTGTCTCTGACTGCTGTGTAAAATCAAACTGCAAGTTTCTCTGAGAAATACATATCAGACTCTAACTTGCTCTATGTTCAAGTTACTGTAGCCAAACAATTGGCAACAAATTATTATAGCCAATAAATGCCAAACTTTTGCAGGATATCTAAATCTTTTAAAACTCTGTATAAAAATATCACCTAATTTATTTTGAATATATATTTTCATATCTATTCTTCAAACAGACATCGATATGACATACTTTGATAGCCACGTGCATTCTACGTTTTTGGTTTTACTTTCAGAGATACCTCCTGACCCCACCCCCACCCCCACCAGTGGGGGGATGTCCTTTCATATGAGTTTTAGACTTTGTTGGTGTTTCATATTTTCTTCAATCGGATGAATATATTCTTCATCTCTGTGCTATTACACATTGTCCACAACAGCATGATAATTTATAATTTTCATTTTTCTGGTATCACAGTTACTAGTTTATAAGGTTTTCCCCTCCACTGGATTATATATTATGATGGAGACTGCATCATACTCATTTTCATTTAGCTCAGAAATTAGAACTTTGTTTTACACATAGTGTTGGTGTTTCTTTTATGTTGTTGAATAAGTGAATGGCCAAATAAACACAAAATCATAAATACTTACTCTCAATATAAGGATTATAGTTGATTCTAATGTGTTCAAAATATATCAAGTGCTCACAGTCCCTGGGTGACTTAGTCGGTCAAGCACCTGACTCTTGATTTCTGCTCAGGTCATGATCTCAAGGCTTTGGGATCAAGCCCTGCCTTGGGTTCTGCACTCAACAGGGAGTCTGTTTGAAATTCTCTCTCTCCTTTGGCCTCTGCCATCCCCTGCATGCATGCTCTCTCTCTCTCCAAAATAAATAAATAAATACTAAAAAAAATATATATCAATAGCCCAATTTCCTAGAGCATATGTAATTATGACCTTCAGAATTTCTGGCAGTACCGAGATAGATTAGGTAAACAAGATAATGCAAAGCAAGATAATAGGAAGATTGGATAGAAGATGAAGAAATGAAATATTTAGAGATGTTAAGGAAAGTATTTGTGACATTAATGTTACTCAGATAACCTGCTCTGAGTGTATGAATCTGGATTGTGGCATAAACATCATCCAGTAATTAAACACAGTTGCTAATTTAAAACTGGCAATGCAAAAGTAATTTATTTTAAATAATTAAAAGACTTACCCTATCATAGTTCTTTCCATCATAATAGGCCAATTATTCTTTGCTATATAAATTTACTGATCCTCAATGACAAGCGGAGAGAACAGTTAAAATTATAGTCACAATGAATCTAGCATGATGTTTTCCCTTTTGTAATTTTTCACAATATATTTTGTAAATTAAGATTTTATACAGCCATAATAATATTAATGGCTGACAATTACATTTTATATGGTTAATAAAAAACCATATATAAAATGCATATAGTGAAACATTAGGTTGTAGTAGTTAATATGTGGACTCAAAGTAATTTAGTATAGTTTTATAACTTAGTTATGCATCTTATTGCTCCATAACTTGAAAAGTAACACATCATTTTTGTGCTTTAGTTTTCTCATCTACAAAATGGGAAAATAACTTTAGCTCCCTGATGGGACTTTTGTGACGAATCAAATCTATAATAGAGTTTTTAGTACAATGGCTTATATTAATAAGCACTGAATAAAGAACAATAATAGGGCAGCCCCTGTGGCTTAGCGGTTTAGCGCTGCCTGCAGCCCGGGGTGTGGTTTTGGAGACCCGGGATCGAGTCCCACATCGGGCTCCCTGCATGGAGCTTGGTTCTACCTCACCTGTGTCTCTGCGCGCCTCTCTCTCTCTCTAAATAAATAAATATTAAAAAAATATTGGTTTTTTAGAAAAAGAGCAATAATAATAATGATTGTTAGCTCAAGAGAAAATAAAATAAAACATACCAATATTCAATTTCAAGAGGAAAATATAGGATAAAACATTATTTTTCCATTGCCAATAGGTCACAATATAAAATATAAAACCAAAGAAATACATGGCATTTTAACAAAACATAAATAACAAAGAAAGATACTTTCAAGGAACCAGAAAATCAGAAATGATCATGAGTACTGAAAACAAAGGAATGAGATTATAGATAAAGACGGTAATTCTTGAGCACTCGATAAAGAAAAAAAATACATATACAGCTTTGAATTAAATGAAAGGGCATTTTAAGAAAGCAAAAGAAAGTCCCCTGAACCCAGAGTTTATTAAGGGGCTGGTAGTATAAATGGATAATGAAACAGGTAGTGAGTAGTACACTGAATGATTTTGTTTTGGAACATATATCAGGGTCCTACACATAGAATGTCAAGGTAACAGGTCCCAAATCCTGAATTTACTTTTCTTTATTGATCACTGAGTGTAGTATCAAGCATAGAACCAGGTAGAAGAAAGCCTACACCTAACTGATTTTTCTCACCATGAAAATGGCAAATAATTCTAGTTTCAACTCTATACATTAGAATAAAACCCCATAGTAGGAACAATTTTTCCATTGTATATTCCTCCTTAGATTTTATTGGTAATCCAGTTCTAACCAGATAGCAACCTCACAGCAATGTCTCTATACCCTTAAACAGGTAAAAAAAAAAAAAAAATTACAGGATTCATATTTAGAATTCCTGAGGATCATGCCAACAGTGGCTGGGTCTTTTTTCTTTAACAGATCCAAATGCCCAATGTGACTGTTGTTCTGTGAACACTGTAGGAAAATCTATCAGCCTGACCCTTTCTTTTTCATTTTGCTAAGAACCCTCTTCCCACACGCATCTAAAGCAACGTGCTTCATTCGCTAAGTGTGCTTGGTGGGGTGGGGGCAAGTGCTGTGGAGGAAGACAGAGAGAGTGATTGGAGAGGGAGAGACTTGCCAGAAAAATGAAATTAGTGCCAAAATAATTGTTGATGGAATCTTGGTGATTATTCATCAGTCTTGTATAGTGTTTCTTGATTTCAGACTCTACTGGGCAGCTATTGAAAGGCAACAAATACAAAATTATATTTCGATGAATATTAGTAAAACAAACAATAGCATAAAGGAAAAGATTTCTAATTTGTACACTTGTATAAACTCTATCACAGATTATTACTTTTATCTTTGTAAGTTTCTGTAAACTGTGATTTACTATATTAAGTGCCTACATATAGATACACTTAGAGAAAACACCATGAATCAGTCTTTAAAATTTTGAATATGATGATTTTCCTGGCTCCTTCCTTATTGATTTGCCTCATCTACACTGGATTGTTGACAGCACTACTCAGAGGGAATACAGTGTAACTTAAAATACTCCTGTGTTTTATGTCTATAACACTCAGAGAAATTGGTCTCGTGGAGGTCTGTTGATAGAAATGGAAGGACCAATTTTAAAGCAAGTTGAGCAAACACAGATATTTATTTTTAACCTTTACAGAAAATGAAACTAGTGATCTGAGAGGTGCCTGGGTGGCTCAGTTGGTTAAGCATCTGTCTTCAGCTCAGGTCATGATCCTGGGGTCCCCCTCACATCTAGCCCCGTGTTTCTCCCTTTGGCCCTCCTCCTGGTTTGTGCTTGCTCTCTCACGCTCTCTCTCTCTCTCTCAAATAAATAAATAAAATCTTAAAAAAATAAACTAGTGATCTGGTATTAAATTATTAAAATTCATCTTCATACTCTCATCAGTAGTCAGGTGCAACAATGTTTCTTTAAGGGCACAGATAAATTTGAATTATCTTTCAAATAACAAAAGAAATATACTGGATTCATACATTTTCTATGCATGGCCTTTTTGAATTGGATATATTATGAATATAATTATAGATTCACCAGCAGGTTGAAGAAACTATGCAGTATAGAGAAATCCCATTTACACTTTCTTTGGTTACCTCCAATGGTAACATCTTCAAAACTATCACAAACAGGACACTGACATTGATACAATCCTCTGATCTTATCAGATTCCTCAGTTTTCTTGTGCAAATGTGTGTGTTTTGTATGTGTATATGTTTAATCCTATAAAGTTTTGTCATGTGTAGGTTTGTATATCCATCATCACAGAAGAGACACAAAAAAATACCATCAGTATAAAGTGCAAGGAGTTTCCCTTCATAATTAAAACTCATGTCCCTCCTGCATTCAACGCCCCTTGTCCTGAACCCCTTGCAACCACTAAATTATTCTCTGTATGATTGTGTAAATGACAAAATTTTAGAGAAGTATGCAACCTATTGGAATTTAATTTATTTTGTTTTCTTTCAATCAGCATAATGCTGTGGACATTGGTCCAAAATTTAATTCCTTTTTATTTCTGGGTAGTATCCCAAGGATGTCTATATCACAGTCTGCATAATGTTCACCCACTGAAGTTCATTTGTTTCCAATCTGGGGCTATTACTAATGTGATTGGATGAATAATCCTCACCTTCTCCCCCAACATGTACAACTCTGAATTCCCTTGATCTGCAAATGTTATCTTCTACAACAAGGACTTCAAATAAGTGATTGAATAAGGCATTTTGAGATGGATAGATCATCCAGTCACCTGGTTGGCCAATAAATGCAATCACAAGTATCCTTACAAGAGAGAAAGAAGGGAGATTACAGAGAAAAAGTGATCTGGATGCAAGACAAGGAATACTGGAAGCCTAGTGGAGGCTGGAAATGGCAAGGAGCAGACTCTTTTCCTTAGAGGCTCCAGAGGGAGTGTGGCCTGCTGACACTGTGACTTTGGCCAAATGATACTGATAGAGGATTTCTGCCTTCTAGAACTGTGATAAACAATAAATATCTGTTGTTTCAAGCTACTAGGTCTGTGATCATTTGTTACAGTAGCGACAAGAAACTAAGGAATGAATCAATCTGCTGTAACTATTCCCATAAAGGATCTTTTGTGAAAATAATTTTTTGTTTGAAAATAAATTTTAATTTTTCTGGGTCAAGTGTAACTGTCAGGTTATGTGGAAATTGTGTATTTACTTTTATAAGAAACTGCTAAAGTTTTCAAAATGGCTATATCATCATACAATTTCATCAGCAATGGACATGTGATTCAGTTTCTCTGCATCCTTGTCAGATTATAAGGCTATCACTATTTTTAAATTTTATCCTTTGTGATGTGTGTAGTAATATCTCATTGCAGTTTTAATTTGCATTTTCCTAATTGGTAGTGATATTGAACATGTTCTCAAGTGTTTATTTACCATCTGCAGATCCTCTTCACTGAAATGTTTATGCCCATTTTCTAATTAGACCATTTATTTACTGTTAAGTTTCAAGAGTTCTTTAGACATCCTAAATACTTATCCTTTTTCAGGTATGTAGCCTATAAATATTTTCTCCTACTCTGTAGCTTGTCTTTTCATTCTCTTAATGGGGACTTTCATGGAACATAGTTTTCACTTTGATAAAGTGCAATTTATCAATTTTTCCTTTTATTGATATTTGTTTGGTTGTCAAGTTTAAGAACTTTTTTTCCTAACTTTCCTCCACTAAATGCTTTTTAATCTTTGTAAAAAATCAGTTAGCCATATAGATGTAGGTCTACTTTTGGGTTATCCAATCCGTTTTATTAAACCATGTGTCAGTATCTGTGCTAATATGATACTGTCTTGCTTATCTTAGATATGTAATAATTATTAATATTTTATTGAATGATTCTTCCTACTTTACCCTTCTTTTTCAAGATTTTTCTAGGTAGTCTACAACTTATTCCTTTCCCTATAAATTTTAAAATAACAATGACAGATCCCAAATCACTTCTGGGGTTTGATAGCAGTCACACTAAACCTTTAGATAATTTTTTATTATGTTGAGACTTACATTCCATAAACACAGCACATTTCCTCATTTTTTACAATTTGTTTTACTCTTTCCATCAGTATATTGTAATTTTCAGTTCAAAGATGCTATACATGGTTGGTTAAGTTTATTTTTTTTAAATAAATTAATTTTTTATTGGTGTTCAATTTACCAACATACAGAATAACACCCAGTGCTCATCCCGTCAAGTGCCCCCATCAGTGCCCATCACCCATTCACCCCCACCCCCCGCCCTCCTCCCCTTCACCACCCCTAGTTCGTTTCCCAGAGTTAGGAGTCTTTATGTTCTGTCTCCCTTCCTAATATTTCACACACATTTCTTCTCCCTTCCCTTATATTCCCTTTCACTATTATTTATATTCCCCAAATGAATGAGAACATACACTGTTTGTCCTTCTCCGATTGACTTCACTCAGCATAATACCCTCCAGGTCCATCCACATTGAAGCAAATGGTGGGCATTAGTCGTTTCTAATGGCTGAGTAATATTCCATTGTATACATAAACCACATCTTCTTATCCATTCATCTTTTGATGGACACCGAGGCTCCTTCCACGGTTTGGCTATTGTGGCCATTGCTGCTAGAAGCATCGGGGTGCAGGTGTCCCGGCTTTTCATTGCATCTGTATCTTTGGGGTAAATCCCCAACAGTGCAATTGCTGGGTCGTAGGGCAGGTCTATTTTTAACTCTTTGAGGAACCTCCACACAGTTTTCCAGAGTGGCTGCACCAGTTCACATTCCCACCAACAGTGTAAGAGGGTTCCCTTTTCTCCGCATCCTCTCCAAGATTTGTGGTTTCCTGCCTTGTTAATTTTCCCCATTCTCACTGGTGTGAGGTGGTATCTCATTGTGGTTTTGATTTGTATTTCCCTGATGGCAAGTGATGCAGAGCATTTTCTCATGTGCTTGTTGGCCATGCCCATGTCTTCCTCTGTGACATTTCTCTTCATGTCTTTTGCCCATTTCATGATTGGATTGTTTGTTTCTTTGCTGTTGAGTTTAAGAAGTTCTTTACAGATCTTGGAAACTAGCCCTTTATCTGATACGTCATTTGCAAATATCTTCTCCCAGTCTGTAGGTTGTCTTTTAGTTTTGTTGACTATATCCTTTGCTGTGCAAAAGCTTCTTATCTTGATGAAGTCCCAATAGTTCATTTTTGCTTTTGTTTCTTTTGCCTTTGTGGATGTATCTTGCAAGAAGTTACTGGGGCCGAGTTCAAAAAGGGTGTTGCCTGTGTTCTCCTCTAGGATTTTGATGGAATCTTGTCTCATATTTAGATCTTTCATCTATTTTGAGCTTATCTTTGTGTCTGGTGAAAGAGAGTGGTCCAGTTTCATTCTTCTGCATGTAGATGTCCAATTTGCCCAACACCAATTATTGAGGAGACGGTCTTTCTTCCAATGGATAGTCTTTCCTCCTTTAACGAATATTAGTTGACCATACATTTCAGGGTCCACTTCTGGGTTCTCTATTCTGTTCCATTGATCTATGTGTCTGTTTTTGTGCCAGTACCACACTGTCTTGATGACCACAGCTTTGTAGTACAACCTGAAATCTGGCATTGTGAAGCCCCCAGCCATGGTTTTCTTTTTTAAAATTCCCCTGGCTATTCGGGGTCTTTTCTGATTCCACACAAATCTTAAAATAATTTGTTCTATCTCTCTGAAGAAAGTCCATGGTATTTTGATAGGGATTGCATTAAACGTGTAAATTGCCCTGGGTAACATTGACATTTTTACAATATTAATTCTGCCAATCCATTAGCATGGAATATTTTTCCATCTCTTTGTGTCTTCCTCAATTTCTTTCAGAAGTGTTGTATAGTTTTTAGGGTATAGGTCTTTTACCTCTTTGGTTAGGTTTATTCCTAGGTATCTTATGGTTTTGGGTGCAATTGTAAATGGGATTGACTCCTTAATTTCTCTTTCTTCAGTCTCATTGTTAGTGTATAGAAATGCCATTGATTTCTGGACATTGATTTTGTATCCTGCCACGCTACCAAATTGCTGTATGAGTTCTAGCAATCTTGGGGTGGAGGCTTTTGGGTTTTCTATGTAGAGTATCATGTCATCGGCGAAGAGGGAGAGTTTGACTTCTTCTTTGCCAATTTGAATGCCTTTAATGTCTTTTTGTTGTCTGATTGCTCAGGCGAGGACTTCCAGAACTATGTTGAACAGCAGTGGTGAGAGTGGACATCCCTGTCTTGTTCCTGATCTTAGGGGAAAGGCTCCCAGTGCTTCCCCATTGAGAATGATATTTGCTGTGGGCTTTTCGTAAATGGCTTTTAAGATGTCGAGGAAAGTTCCCTCTATCCCAACACTCTGAAGGGTTTTGATCAGGAATGGATGCTGTATTTTGTCAAATGCTTTCTCTGCATCTAATGAGAGTATCATATGGTTCTTGGTTTTTCTCTTGCTGATATGATGAATCACATTGATGGTTTTACGAGTGTTGAACCAGCCTTGTGTCCCGGGGATAAATCCTACTTGGTCATGGTGAATAATTTTCTTAATGTGTTGTTGGATCCTATTGGCTAGTATCTTGTTGAGAATTTTTGCATCCATGTTCATCAGGGATATTGGTCTATAATTCTCCTTCTTGGTGGGATCTTTGGTTTCGGAATTAAGGTGATGCTGGCCTCATAGAATGAATTTGGAAGTACTCCATCTCTTTCTATCTTTCCAAACAGCTTTAGTAGAATAGGTATGGTTTCTTCTTTAAACGTTTGATAGAATTCCCCTGGGAAGCCATCTGGCCCCGGACTCTTGTGTCTTGGGAGGTTTTTGATGAATGCTTCAATTTCCTCCGTGGTTATTGGCCTGTTCAGGTTTTCTATTTCTTCCTGCTCCAGTTTTGGTAGTTTGTGGCTTTCCAGGAATGCGTCCATTTCTTCTAGATTTCCTAATTTATTGGCGTATAGCTGTTCATAATATGTTTTTAAAATCGTTTGTATTTCCTTGGTGTTGGTAGTGATCTCTCCTTTCTCATTCATGATTTTATTAATTTGAGTCTTCTCTCTATTCCTTTTAATAAGGTTGGCTAAAGGTTTATCTATCTTATTAATTCTTTCAAAGAACCAACTCCTGGTTCTGTTGATCTGTTCCACAGTTCTTCTGGTCTCGATTTCATTGAGTTCTGCTCGAATCTTTATTAACTCTCCTATTCTGCTGGGTGTAGGATCTATCCACTGTTTTTTCTCTAGCTCCTTTATGTGTAAGGTTAGCTTTTGTATTTGAGTTCTTTCCAGTTTTTGAATGGATGCTTGTATTGCGATGTATTTCCCCCTCAGGACTGCTTTTGCTGAATCCCTAAGATTTTGAACGGTTGTATCTTCATTCTCATTAGTTTCTATGAATCTTTTTAATTCTTCCTTAATTTCCTGGTTGACCCTTTCATCTTTTAGCAGGATGGTCCTTAACCTCCACGTGTTTGAGGTCCTTCCAAACTTCTTGTAGTGATTTAGTTCTAATTTTAAGGCATTATGGTCTGAGAATATGCAGGGGATGATCCCAATCTTTTGGTATTGGTTCAGACCCGATTTGTGACCCAGTATGTGGTCTATTCTGGAGAAAGTTCCATGTGCACTTGAGAAGAATGTGTATTCAGTTGAGTTTGGATGTAAAGTTCTGTAGATATCTGTGAAATCCATCTGGTCCAGTGTATCATTGAAAGCTCTCGTTTCTTTGGAGATGTTGTGCTTAGAAGACCTATCGAGGGTAGAAAGAGCTAGATTGAAGTCACCAAGTATAAGTGTATTATTATCTAAGTATGTCTTAATTTTGGTTATTAATTGATTGATATATTTGGCAGCTCCCACATTCGGGGCATATGTATTGAGGATTGTTAAGTCCTCTCGTTGGATAGATCCTTTAAATATGATATAGTGTCCCTCTTCATCTCTAACTACAGTCTTCGGGGTAAATTTTAGTTTATCTGATATAAGGATGGCAACCCCTGCTTTCTTTTGAGGACCATTTGAATGGTAAGTGGTTCTCCAACCTTTTATTTTCAGGCTGTAGGTGTCCTTCTGTCTAAAATGAGTCTCTTGTAGACAGCAAATAGATGGGTCCTGCTTTTTTATCCAGTCTGAAACCCTGCGCCTTTTGATGGGGTCATTAAGCCCGTTCACGTTCAGAGTTACTATTGAAGGATATGAGTTTAGTGTCATCATGATATTTATTCAGTCCCTGTTTTTGTGGATTGTTCCACTAGACTTCTTAAAGGGGAATTTTAAGAGTCCCCCTTAAAATTTCTTGAAAAGCTGGTTTGGAGATTACATATTCTTTCAGTTACTGCCTTCTTGGAAGCTCTTTATCTCTCCTTCCATTTTGAATGAGAGCCTTGCTAGATAAAGTATTCTTGGTTGCATGTTCTTCTCATTTAGGACCCTGAATAAATCCTGCCAGCCCTTTCTGGCCTGCCAGGTCTCTGTGGAGAGGTCTGCTGTTACCCTAATATTCCTCCCCATGAAAGTCAGGGATTTCTTGTCTCTTGCTGCTTTAAGGATCTTCTCTTTATCTTTGGAATTTGCAAGCTTTACTATTAAATGTCGAGGTGTTGAATGGTTTTTATTGATTTTGGCGGGGGGGGGGATATCTCTATTTCCTGGATCTGAATGCCTGTTTCCCTTCCCAGATTAGGAAAGTTTTCAGCTAGGATTTGTTCAAATACATATTCAGGCCCTCTGGCCCTTTCGGTGCCCTCGGGAACCCCAATTAAACGTAGGTTTTTCTTCCTCTGGCTGTCATTTATTTCCCTTTATCTGTCTTCATGGTCTTTTAATTGTCTCTTTTTTCCTCAGTTTCCCTCTTTGCCATCAACTTGTCTTCTATGTCACTCACTCGTTCTTCCACCTCGTTAACCCTCGTCGTTAGGACTTCTAGCTTGGATTGCATCTCATTTAATTGATTTTTAATTTCTGCCTGATTGGATCTAAATTCTGCAGTCATGAAGTCTCTTGAGTCCTTTATGGTTTTTTCTAGAGCCACCAGTAGCTGTATAATAGTGCTTCTGAATTGGCTTTCTGACATTGAATTGTAATCCAGATTTTGTAACTCTGTGGGAGCGACGGCTGTTTCTGATTCTTTTTATTTGAGGTGAGGTTTTCCTTCTAGTCATTTTGCTCAGTGCAGAGTGGCCCAAAACAAGTTGTATTGGGAAAAGGAGAAAAAGAGAGAGAAGGAAAGAAAAGAGAAAAAGAAAAAAGAGAAAGAAGAAAAAAAAGGGGGAAAAAGAGAAGAAAAGAAAAAGAAAGAAAGGAGAAAAAAGAAAAAAAAAGGGTGGGGTGGGGTGGGGGAAGCAATCAGAAATCAAGATGAAAGAAAAAAAAAGCACAAAACAAAACAAAAAAACAAAAAAAACAAAAACAAACAAACAAACAAACAAAAAACCATGGGGAGTATCTTCCGATTCTGTATACTTTAAGTCCCTTGACTTCCCTTGGAACTGGTCCGTCTCCTTGGTCTTCTGGAGGAGGGGCCTGCTGTGCTGATTCTCAGGTGTTAGCACTTGGGGGAGCTGCTCTGCCCCTGCCTGGTGCAGGGCTCGGTGGGGGTTGTTCACCCCGTGAGGCCCCGGGAGGAAGCCACAGTGGCGGGGGCAGCTCTGGGACCCTGGAGTCAGCTCCTGCAGTAGCTCCGGGGCTCTCCGTCTGCAGGGCCTGGGGGCTCCCGGGCGGGGCCGCTGATCTGCTCAGCTCGGGGCAGGAGCGTCCTCGCTGTCCTGGGCCCTCCCGGTCTCTGCCTGTCCCGGGGGAGGCCGGATCCTGGGCTGTGTCCCGGCGCCCTGTGCTCTGGAGCCTGCGCTGTTGGATTCGCGCTCCCGGCGGTGCAGCCCCCTCCGCGGAGCCGCCGCCCGAGCCCCTCCGAGCTGCTCCGGTCCCGCTGTGCGCGCTGCAGCCCTTAGGGAGCTCGGGGCATCTCCCGGGGCGCAGGTGCCTGTTAGTGTCCCTGGGATCCCGAGGGCCTCCCCGCCCTCCTGGGGATCCTGCTCCAATTCCCCAGGAGGCCTTTCCCCAGGGGAGGTTGGTGCAGCTCCTGCTCCTCCGGGACGGGGCTCTCCTGTCCTGGGGACACTCGCCCCGGCCTCAGCCCGGCTCCTCGGGGCCCCTCCCCCTTGGAGGCCTTTTGTTTCTTTATTTCTTTTATTTTTTATTTTATTTCTTTTTCCCGTCTTCCTACCTTGATAGAAGCGCGAGCTCTTCTCACTGTAGCATTCCAGCTGGTCTCTCTTTAAATCTCAGGCCGAATTCGTAGATTTTCAGGATGATTTGAATGTTTTCTAGGTAATTTGGTGGGGACAGGTGACTTGAGGACCCTACTCTTCCGCCATCGTGACCCTCCTGGGTTGGTTAAGTTTCTAATTAAGTATTGCTTCATCAATTACAACAAATATACCCCAATAAGTGCAAGGGGGAGGAGAGTGGAAAAAGTAAATGAGAAATCTGTTTACTTGTTCCTCAGTTTTTCAGCAAAAATAAAATATATTGCTTTAAATTGCTCTTCCTCTAAAATTGGGGCTCCTGGGTGGTTCCATTGGTTAAGCATCTTCGGCTTAGGTCATAATCTTGGGGTCTTGGGATGGAGCTTTTATCGGGCTCCCTGCGGGGAGTCTGCTTCTCTCTTTACTCTGTTCCTCCCCTTACTTGTGCTTTCTGTCTCTGTCTAAGAAACAAATAAAATCGTTAAAATAAAATAAAAACTTAAATGCTCTAAAATAAAATACATTAATTAAAAATATGATGAATAGAATATTCATATGGGTCTAATTAGGTATTCAAATCAGACAGCATGAAAATAGTTAATAACCATGATTACCATCATCATCATCATCATCATCATCACCATCATCATCATCTTGGTATTTCATTTCTGCAGGGAAACATGTTTAGAACCAGAGAATCAATGAATAGCAATGGAAAATTTATGACCCTAGATTTCTATGTGCAGACAAGTATCACATATGTGTGAGTGTTAAAGGAATAGATTCTCAAACATAGAGGAAATCTTACTCGTGTTCACTGTGTAAAGAAACAATAATGTGAAATAATAAAATTGCCCATATGTATTTGCAGAGAGAGAGAAATTTTCTATTTAATATTTCACAGGAAATGATTTAGGTAAAATCAAATAATGGAAGCTTAAACTTCTGTCTACACATTTACTGATTACAAATCATCAAGTTTAATAAAATAACAACTTTTGAAAAAATAGAAAATATAGGCAATAAATATAAACAGTAATGATATTTGAAACTTAAGCTTTAGAATGTTTGAAGGAAACCAAAACAAACCCTGAACATTGGGATAAGAGGAGAACATACTATGTTGAGGCATTCTACTCTTTTCTGGGGCATTATGAAAGATAAAATTTAATAATTTCACTTTTTTTATACTGATTTTTTAAAATGTTCATGCATTTTCTATACAAGTAAGATAGACTGCAACTGGAAAGCAAATAAAATATATACATTTTTAAACCAATAGAGAAAAAACAAACTCAACAAAAGATAGTACAGTTCCAAGTCTTCCCAGGGAACGTGGCCTAATGTATTCCATGTCTTTACTGTAATCCTGGAAACAGAGTCTATTCCATTTCCTCATCTTTGATAACATTAGTTACTACACAAGTTTTTGCATTCTGTTACCCTCTCTAGTTCATTTGTCTTTGTATGATTATGGATTTTTAAAGCCATTTGTCTAATGGTGGTTTTTACTCTCATTTTATACATCATAATTAAAACTCAATGCTATTAAAAGGGCTGGATATGAATATTCTTGACACAATTATAGCAAATAGCCATAGATTAATTAATTAATTAATTAAATGTTGGTAATATTTTATTCTATATGTATTAATAGGCCAGAATTAGTAGTGTGTTTACATACTATCATAGGAATAATAAGTATTAAAACTTTTAAGCCAGATCACTTCATGTGGCTGTAATTAATGAAAAGCAAGTCTCTTATAAGTGTCACATACATTGACAGTGACATAAATGATGGCCTTTGGAATTGTGCAGTACACCACCTATAGGAACGAGGTGGAGGCCCTATTCTATCTGAATCGTGAGTTTCCTATTGGTGTTTAATCCATAGTAAACTCTTAATGGAAATAACATGTTAGGGATGCCTGGGTGGCTCAGTGGGTTAAACGGCATACTTTTGATTTTGGCTCAGGTCATGATCTCAGTGTCCTGGGATTAAGCTCTGCATAGGACTCCAGGCTCAGCAGGGAGTCTGCTTGAGGCTTCTCTCTCTCTCTCCCTCTCCCTCTTCCCTTCCCCTTGCACACACTATCTTAAATAAGTAAAAAAAATCTCAAAAAAAATTATCTCTCTTTCCTTCTACCCCTTCCAACCCTGCACACGCATTCTCTCTCTCTCTCTCCCTCTTTCTCTTGAAAGAAAGAAAGAAGAAAGAAAGAAAGAAAGAAAGAAAGAAAGAAAGAAAGAAAGAAGAAAGAACAATTTAAATGGGAAAGTATTAGTTTGAGGTAAGAAATATATCTCTCTTTAAATGAAGTTAGTGCATTTGCTGCCTGGTTATTTAATTCTCAGAAGTTATTAAAATCATTTTCTTTATGGAACTTTTATGCAATATACTGCAAGTATAACACAATAAAGGGAGCACAGACTTTAAACACAAAGTATAAATAAGAATCAGACTTATAATGTTATAAGCATGATACACAAATATCCTTGTTAAAATAGCAATAGTAAAACTAACAAAGATAATAATTACACCACATAATAACAATAATACCATACATTTAGTGTGTACTTACCTACTAGCCAATGTTCTCAGGAGTTTATACACACAGGTGCACACACCTTTGTTTAATTATCACAATAACCTCATGGGGAATTTGTCTTTATCTCATTAGTCACTTCCCTTCTTTTTCCAATTACAGTGTAGCAACAGTTCATGAAACATTTTTTTTTTATTTTGCTTTACTTTACTTTACCATTCTATTTATTTTATTTTACTTGATTTTATTTTACTATTTTATTTTATTTTACTTTATTTTATTTTATTTTATTTTGCTTTAGATCAAGCCTTGCATGGAGCCCAGTGCAGGGCTTGAATTCATGACTCTGAGATCAAGATCTGAGCTGAGATCAAGTGTCAGACATTCAGCCAATTGAACCACTCAGGTGGCATCTTATAAACTAGTAGTGCAGACTAGGAGTTAGTAGGTTTATTATAATTATTATGCACAATGTTTCAAGATTTTTTAATTAACTGATTAAAATTCAGAGCTTCATAAATAATTAGGAGAATAAAACCAAATAGAATACATATACTGCAGTAACCATTTGTACTTATTTGTTAATTTTACTTTTTTACTTTAATGACTGAAAAAAATTAAAAAATAGCAAACAGAATCTGAATAAATTTATATTTATCTATTAACTTTATTAATGATAGTATCTTCATTTGGTAAACTAAGTCTCACTATTTAAGAGTAGTTCTTTTATAATTATACCACCCATACCATTAAAGTTCTTTAAAAATAAATTCTGAGATAAATGAAGAATGGCACTGAAGAAAGGCTATTTGTATTTGGGGAGAAATGTACTTTGGCAGGTATTGTGATTTTCCTTTCCCAATTAGGCAAGTCCAAGATGAAGACTCAAAGAAAAATTTTATGTTGTTAAGTTGTTATAAAGTAGTGGCTTTTGGTGGAAAATCCCTCTTTCTTCATCACTTCTATGTGTTTTTAAAACTAGAAAAATACATTATTATATCCCTAAACCTATTGCTACTCACTGGAATACAGTGGCTGCTTCAAATCTGAAATACTTAAGTAGAGCTCTGATAAAATCAATCTTCTCCATGTAATTCTTACCAAGTCTTTTATTTCATGTACCCCATTTCCAATTTCCCTCCTAGCTTCATTTTTTTTACCTGCTTTTCAAAGCCCTTTTGATAATCAAATCACTAAACACCATTCACTCCTTGCACTTCTGGGGATCAGATCTGTCACTGGCTTATATACCTTTTTGCTCAGCGCTGATTTTGATTCATGCCTTAGAATGTCAGAGCCTAAAAGGGCAATTCTACTTTCACTTTTCAGAGCCAGTTTCAATATCAACTTTAATTGAGTAGATAGTATTTAATATAGTTCTCCTCCAGTAGGCAATAATCTTTTACCCCAAGGTTCTCTGTTTTATATTGAACAAAAGAAGGCTGACTCAGAGGTTTTTGTTTTGTTTTGTCTTTACCCTTGCTACCACTTTAACTTGGCTTGAGAATAAGAGTTTTACAAGTTGAAATTCCCCTACTTTCCAAAAATACAGACTTAAAAAAAAACATTTTTAAAATGTTTGAAAGGTAATTGAGTTTAATTTTTTAAGGTGTTCTCTTTTTAAAATCACAAGCATAAAAGTAGTATCAACAATAATGCAGTAGACTGAATGTTTGTTTTGCCTGCAAATTTGTAAATTGACACCTAATCCCCAGTGTGATGGTATTAAGAGGTGGGACCTTTGGGAGAGGATTAGATCATGAGGAAGGAGCCCCATGAATAAGACTGGCACCCTTATAAATGACACGTTAGAGAGCTCCCTCATCTCTTTTATCGTGTGAGGAAACAGTGAGATCTCACCAGAGGTATCTTGATCTTGCATTTCCTCCAGACTGAAAGAAATAAACTTCTATTGTTTATAAGCCACTTAGTCTGTGGTGTTCTGTTATGGAAAACTGAACAGACTAAGTCATATAGAATAATTCAAAATAAGTTAAGAGAAATGTATATTCAGAATCTAAATATTGACTAGATACTTACAAATCACTCGACTAGATTTCCATGATTTACTATAGGCCGAATTTTACTGCCAAGTTTAAATATCAAGTACAAAAATCTCTTTTTAAATAAACATTTCTTAACTATTGTCTCAATTCTGCTTTACAAATGGGAGCCAGTGTTTGTTGTATGACAATTTAATTAAGCATACTCCCCACACAGAAATTCTGGAAAATGAAAAAATCCAACTTGGCAAAAATTCCTCAGCTTCTCTTCAACTCTTCCAAACCACTCCTTTTCAAATCTATGCACATATTTTCATGTGCAATGGTAAAGTGAGGCTAAAATTTAGAGGAAAAAATTATTATAAATAGAGTCAAGACTTTGGA
This sequence comes from Vulpes lagopus, assembly GCF_018345385.1. NCBI lineage: Eukaryota > Metazoa > Chordata > Mammalia > Carnivora > Canidae > Vulpes > Vulpes lagopus. The sequence continues at coordinate 48,390,640 of NC_054847.1, read as the reverse complement.
TTTGTGGTCCAGCATTTAAGTAGCTTGGCCATCACCATTCTGCCCTAATAACAAATAAGAAGCTGAACAGACTGAAAAATCAAAATTCCTCTTTTTGAAGATTCATAAAAGAGGAAGAACACAGCGGCAAACCCCTGCTGTCAAGATGGGTGAGACAGACAGGCAGATTCAGGGAATGGAAGCTTACCCTAGATGAATATTAGTGGTCACCAGTGCTGGGTAGGAAGACCTGAAATGTCTTTTCAAATTATTGGAGGCTTAGTATGGACAAGTCTGAGACAAAAACTCCAGTGTGTAGAGGGGTGTCATCATGTGGAGGTCACCACAATATTATGAAATATTAACTCCAGGAGCTCAACCATGTTCCCACAGTCAATATCAGAGAAAAATCCCCTGGGTTTTGACAGAGGAAGGGAAAAGAAATCATTTTGAAATATATCATAGTACTATGTTCTTAACAAGGCCTGCCCTTAGGGAAAGCTAGTTAACCAGAGCCTAACCTGCTGAGCTATTATGAGGATTTAAATGTCCTTGGGAACAGGAAGTGCCTAACTCTAGGCAGTTCTAGCCTTCCACATAAGAGAAGGGAAAAGATCCAACCCATTCTAGCAATCCTATCTCCTGTAAGGGTAAGAAGAAAGACAAAGGAAACAAAACAAAACATGGAGAAACACTCCTGAAGTTCAAAGTCCAGAAGCACAGGCTCACTAAAACTCTGAGATCTAATCTAATCCTATTCTACAGAATACTTCTTTTCTCCCATATTGCAATGCCATATGACTAAAGATTTGCTTGCAATAGTTCCTTTAATTGGTTTATAATGTCTGATTATCAGGAAAAAAGAAAAATGAGAGAAATACCAAAAGCTAAACAAACAAAATCTCACAGAAACCAAGCAAGTATTAGAACTAGACATGGCAGAGATGTTGGAAAGAGCAGCAATTTAAAACAACTACGATTAATGTTTAAGGTTCTAATGGATAAAATAGCCAGCATGCAAAAGCAGATGGTCATTGTAAGCAAAGAGATAGAAATCCCAAGAAATAACCAAAAAGAAATGCTAGAAAATCAAGAGCACTGTAACAGAAATGAAGAACTCCTTTAACTGTATTATTAGTAGACAGGACATAGTTAAGGAAAGAAATTCTGAGCTAGAGGATATATCAATAAATTATTCAAAAACTAAAAAGCAAAGAGAACTGATTGTTTAAAAAACAAAAAGAACAAAATATCCAAGATTATCCAAGAACTTTAAGAAAACTACAAATGGTGTAATATACACATACAATGGGGATTTTAAAAGGAGAAGAAATAAAAAAGCAATAGAAAAAAAATGAAACAAAAATGATTGAGAATTTTCCTAAATTGATATCAAACCACCAAACCACAGATCCACAAAATTCAGAGAACACCAAGCAGAATAAATGCCAAAAAATTCTCTGAAACAAACGAACAAACAAAAAATCAATTACACTGAGGCATACATTTCAAACTACAAAAAAAAAAAAAAAATCAATGGTCAAGGGAAAATCCTCAAAGAAGCTAGAGGGAAAAATTACCTTCCCATAAAGGAACAAAGATAAGAATTAAACTTCTCCTCAAATATCATACAAGAAAAGAATAAACAAAATATTTAAAGTGTTGAGAAAAAAATGGTGAGAGAAAAAAGCTCCACCAGCCTAGAATTCTGTACCTTTCAAAATTATCCTTCAAAAGTGAAGGAAAAATACTTTTCAAAAAAAAAAAATAAACAAACAAACAAGCAAACAAAAATGAGGAAATCTGCAGATCTGCTATGCAGGAATTTTTTTTAAGGGTCTTCAGTTAGAAAAAATATATATATATGTAAGTAGCTTGGATCTATAGAAAGAAAGAGTATCAACCAAGAAACAAGTGATTCCTTCCTATTCTTAATTTATCTAACAGATAACAGTTTTTTTAATAACATCAACAATGTATTACATTATGTATGCTTATGCACATATGTATATATGTGTGTGGGTGTGTATCTATACTTATATATTTATTCTTTCGAATGCTTATAACAGGGAAATGAATGGCAGCAGTAATACAAAGGGCAGGAGGGAAGAGAGAATAGAATTGTTCTGTTATTAAAAGGTACTAAAAAATAAAATAAGAGGCACTTATACTACCTGTGAAGCAATACAGTGTTTTTTTAAAGCAAACTTTGCTTAGCTACAAATGTATATTGCAAATCCTAAAACAACCACTAAAATCAATATTTTTAAAAAAGTATAACTGATACAATGATAAAGTAGAGAAAATGGAATCATATAAATTACTCAATTAAAACAACAAAGGCAGAAAAAAAACAAAAATAAGAAAACAAGAACAAAGGCAGAAACACATAATACAATGATAATGGGTCACTTTTCTAGGAAACATTACAATCTTTAACTTGTATGAACCTAACAACACTGCATCCAATTAAGTGAGACAAAAACTAACAGAATAGCACAGAGAAACAGATGAATTCACTAATATAGCATAGACATCAATACCCCTCTATCAGAAAAGGACAGATCCACAAGGTAGAAAATCAATCAGGACATAGTTGAGCTGGACAATAACATGAATCAACTGAATATAATCAATATATTAATAATAGACTACATCATCCAACAGCAGCTAAATACTTATTTTTTTTTTCATGTTCGCATGGAATATTTACCAAGACATGTCAATTTCTGGCCATAAAACATACCTTAACAAATTTAATAAGATTGAACCATACACTGTCTACTCTTAAAATACAGTGGGATTAAACTAGAAAATAATAGCAGGAGGAAAACTGGAAAGTCCTCAAATGTGTGGAGATTAAACAGTTCAGTTTTAAATAAAATATGGTTCAAAAAAGAAAACTCTGAGAACTTAAAAACTATCTTGAGCTAAATGGAAATGTAGATACAACTTATAAAATTTGTAGAAGGAACCAAAAAGCAGAGGGAAGCTTAGAGGGAAATTTATAATATTGAATAAATATAAAAGAAGAAAAATATAAAACCAAACATCTAAATTTCTATCCTAAGAACTTGAAAATAAAAAATTAATCAAAAGGAAAGTAAAAATGAGAATTAGAGCAGAAACCAATGAGATAAAAAATAGGAAGTCAATAGAGAAAATCAAGGAAATATAAAGCTGGCTCTTTGAATAGATCAATAACATTGATTAGCCTGTAGTCTGGCTAAACAAGAAAAAAAGAGAGTACATAAATTCCTAATATAAGAAATGAGAGAGAGGACTTCACTAGAGATTCCATGGACAGTAAATAGATAATAAATAAATACTATAAACAACTTTATGATAATACATGTCATAATCTAAATGAAATGAACCAATCCCTTGAAGAGACCATCTCCCAAAATCACACAAGAAGATACTGATGTCCTGAATAGGCCTATATCTATAAAATAAATTGAATCAATAATTAATAACCTTCCCAAACAGAAAGCCTTAGACCCAGATCAGGTAACTGGTGAATTCTACCAACATTCAAGGAATAAATTATACCAATTCTCTACAATCTTTTTCAAAGAATAAAAGGAGAGGAAATACTTCATAACTCATTTTATGAGGCCAACATTACCCTAATACCGAAAATGGACAGAGACAATACAAGAAAACTATAGAACAACATCTTCCAAACACAGATACAAAAATCCTCGACAAAATATTAGCAAATCAAATCCAACAATGTATAAAAATGATATGCCACAACCAAGTGGGATTTTTCACAGGTGTATGAGACTGATTCAATATCTGAAAATCAATTTATGTAATACATTATATTCACAAGAGATAAATCACATGGCTCTATCAAGAGGTACAGAAAAATGCTTTTAAAAATCCAACACCCATTAATAATAAAAACTCCTCTCAGTAAACTAAAAATAAAGTATATTCCTCCACTTGATGAGAAATACCTAAAAAATTTCTCTATCTTACATCATACTTAGTGTTGAGAAACTCAAAATTTTCCCACTAAATAAAATACAAGGGAAGTATGTCTCTTTTAATAGTACTATCTATATTCTGGAAGTACTGGCTAATGCAAGAAAATAAAACAATATTGAATACTGATTGGGAAGGGAGAAATAAAACTTAGCATGCAATTGGCATGATTGTCTATGTAAAATATTCTAAAGAATTAACTAAAAAGAAAAACCTCCTGAAACTAATAATTGATTATAGCAAGGTTAAAGATATACAGTTTATTATAATAAAGCCCATGTTCTCTTATATGCCAGCAATGAACAAACGGATTTTGATATTAACAACAGAATAACATTTACATATTGTCCAATAAAACAAAATAAGTCTAACAAAATATACATAAGACCAATATGAGGAAAATTAAAAATTTTGATGAATAAAATCAAAGAAGGACTAAATAGAGAGGTATTTCATTTTCATGGATCGGAAGACTCAATATTATCAAGATGTCAGTTATTCTCAACTTTGTCTGTGGAGTCAATATCACAGCATTGTATGTGGCAGATATCACCAGCCTGATTATACAGTTTATATGGAGAGGCAAGAGACTCAGATAGCCAAGACAATATTGAAGAAAAAGTTGGAGGGCTGATGCTACCCAACTTCAAGACTTACTACGAAGGTGTAGCAATCAAGACAGTATAATATTGGTGAAATGCATCAATGTAGTGTGGCATTGGTAAAAAAAAAAATAGGCAAATAGATCAGTAAAACAGAATTAGAGAACCCAGAAAGAGAACCCACATATACAGAGTGAACTAATTTTTGAGGAAGGAGGAAAGGCAATACAACTGGGAAAAGATAATCTCTTCAATCAATGGTGTTGGAAAAACTCAATATTCTCATTCAAAAAAATCAATTTAGACACACCTTATACCCTTTACAAAAATTAACTGAAGAGAGATCTTAGACCAAAATGTAGAATACAAAACTATAAAACTCCTAGAACATAACATTGGAAAAACTCTAGATAACTTTGGTGTGGGAAGACTTTTTAGATACAACACCAGAAACTCAATCTATAAAAAAGAAATAATTGATACTCTGACTTCATTAAAATTAAAAACATCTGCTTTGCAAAGGACAATGTCAAGAGAAAGAGAAGACTAGCCACAGACTGGGAGAAAATATTTGCAAAAGACACGTCTGACAAAGGATTGCTATCTAATATGTGAAAAGAACTCTTAAAACTCGACAATAAGAAAACAACCTGGTTAAGAAATTTGCGAAGGCTTTTAACAGAAACCTCATTACAGAAGACATATAGATGGCAAATAAACTTATGAAAAGATGCTTCACATGATAAGTCATCAAAGAAAATAAATAAATCAGTGACATACCAGTACATATCTATTAGAAAGGCCCAAATCAAAAACAAAAAAAAAAAAAAAAAAGAAAGGCCCAAATCCCAAACACTGACATCATCAAATGTTCTTTCCAACATTTGAAGAATGTGAAGGAACAGGAATTCATTGCTGGTGGGAATTCAAAATGTCTGAGCCACATTAGAGACACATTAGAAAGAATTGAAGTAATTTCTTACAGAACTAAACATATTTTACGATAAGATCCAGTAGTCATGCTCTTTGTTAAAGATTTGAGAGCCTATGTCCAGAAACCTCTGTAAGGATCTTTATAGCAGCTTTTATACAATTGCCAAAACTTGGAAATAAACAAAATATACTTCAGCAGATGAACGGATAAGCAAACTGGTATCTAGACAACGGAATATTATTCAGTGCTAAAAGGAAATGATTTGTCAAGCAATGAAACGACACAAAAAACTTAAATATATATCATTAAGTGAAAGAAGCCAGTCTTTAAAGGCTATATACTGTATGATTCCAAATGTATTCCATTCTGGAAAAGCTGAAAGTATTAGTAAAAATATCAGTATTTGACAGGGGTTTTGGTCAGTGGAACAGATGGACAGGGAAGTACAGAAGATTATTAGAGCAGTGAAAATACTCTGTGACACTATGGTGATGGCCACATATCATTATACTTTGTTCAAACTCAGAGAATGTGCAACACCAAGCATGAACTCTAATGTCTACCCCCCCATTTATTCAACCTTTTATATATATCCATATAGAACCATAGATGTTTATATTGTATTTTATATTTTATAATCCAGTGATACTTTATTTAGTTTTTAAAATAGTTCCAGCTTTGTCCATTTGGAAGTCCTTCATTTGGCCCGTGTCCCTTTGACATAAACTCACAGGTGTGTGTATGTGTGCATGCATGTTTAACATTATCTTACATGCCAGCGCTAAAATACATGGTCCAGGTTCATCTTTTATACTTCTTGCCCCAAACCTAAAAGCAGACATTTCTTTAATGAAACTTTTATCTTTTTATGGAGGATAGTATTCAAAACTAGGATTTGTGTGCTAAGCGTGCTCATTGCTGGTGGAATGCCATTGCTTCTAAGGCCCATTCAGTTGAGAAAGAAAAAAAAAAGTATGAGTATACCAATCCGTATAAATATATATATACACATATCTTTAAATCCATATATATCCACATATCCACATATATTTATATATTTCAACATGCAATATTTGCATATATATGAATAAATTTACAAGTTCATGCTAGTCTGTATCTTTCAACCATTACTATATATATATCATTCTAACTATGCTTATCTGTAAACTCTTACACCTTAAAAGTGAGAAACTTGGCTCCCATCATCCTGCATAGCAACAGCAGAATGAGTAACCAACCCATTTGTCTGGGGGAGGAGGAAGGCTTTATCAACTAATACACAGTGCTTATGTATACTTTCATTTCTTTTAGATGTATATATTCCACTTATTTCCAAAGTTGCCTGGGTCAGCCAATTTCCACCCCACTCCCACCATATTCAAAAAAGTTATCTTATATGTTTGTAATGATGTTAGACTATTTTGTCATATTTTGCATTCCATCTTGGATCACCCACTTCTTACATGATATTTTTTTAATTTTGCATACAGTAAGGATAACTCTGTTTAAAGCTTTATTTTTTATTTTTAAGATTTTATTTATTTATTCATGACAAACACAGAGAGAAAGAGGCAGAGACACAGGCAGAGGGAGAAGCAGGCTCCATGCAGGGAACCTGAGGTGGGACTCGATCTGGAGTCTCCAGGATCAGGACCTGGGCTGAAGGCAGGTGCTAAACTGCTGAGCCACCCAGGGATCCCCTGTTTAAAACTTTAATGGGCTTTAACAAATCGGGGTTGTATATCCACAATTACAGTATTATGCAACAAACAAATCACTCTGTAAAAGTTTTCTGTGTTCCTTGTACTCAAACCTCCCACTTCTCCCCAAGAACTCATGGCAAACAATAATCTTTTTACTATCTCTGTAGTTATATTTTTTTCCAGAATGTCATATAGTTGGAACATACAGAATTTAACCTCATCAGATCGACTTATTTTATCTAGCAATGTGCTCTTAAGATTATTAATGTCTTTTCATGACATAGTAGTGGTTGTCTTTCTATAACTGAATAATTATCCATTACATGAATATTTCACAGTATTTTAGGGGAGCCATCAGGAGTAAGCTGCTCCTTACTAGCATGTAGGCTTTTGTGGGACTTAAGTATTGAAATTAACTAAGTAGATACTGAAGGGTGAAATTACTTGATCATATCCTAAGACTATGTTTAGTTTCATAGGAAACTGTCCAAATATATTCCCAGGTGGCTGTACCATTTTTATTCCCATGATCAATGGACGTGAGCTCCTATAAAGCAACTGGTATTAACAGTTTGTTATTATTTGACCCTTGTAATTTGTGTGTAGTGGCATTTTATCATTTTTGTTTGTTTTGTCTTGTTTTGTTTAGATTTATATATTTGTTTGAGAGAGGGGAGGGGCAGAGAGAGATGGAGAGAGAGAATTCCAAGCAGACTCCCTGATGAGACAAGAGCTGAAATAGATAAAGAAACTGGATGCAGGGCTCAGTCCCACAACCCTAAGATCATGACCTGAACTGAAATCAATAGTCAGATGTTAAACCGCTGAGCCACCCAGGCACCTCTTCTTTATCATTGTTTCAATATTCAATTCTCTAAACACAAATGTTGAGAATCTTTTCATATGCTGCTTTGTCATCTATTTGTCTATATTTGACAAGGCATCTATTCAGATCTTTGCCCTATTTTTACCTAGGTGTTTTTTTCCTATTGTTAGTTGTAAAATTTATTTTGTAATTTGTACACAATTACTCTATCATGTCTCCTAGAAGTATTTTCTTTCCATCAATCGATTACATATTGACTTTCTTAGCTTATTTCACAGAGCAGTTTATATTAATTTACCAAAATTCAACCTACCAATTTTTCATATAAACTTTAGAACCAGTTCGTTCTATAGAATAGTTTACTAGTATTTCATTAGAAATGCATTGCATTCATAGACAAAGTTGGGAAGACTGGTATCTCAACAATATTGATTCTTGCAATCCTTGAACACAGGCTGTATACTTTCTTTACTTAGATCTTTAATTTCTTTCATCACAATTTTATATTTTTCCATATATAGGTTCTGCACATTGTGGATGCATATGTACATTTTGACTATATAGCAAAAACAGAATTTTGTCTATGATTCAGAGTTTCATAATGTAATATCCAGAAGGTACAGTTTTCAATTGAAAAATTATACTTCATACAAAGAAGCAGTAAGGTCACACACTGAATGAAAAATGGGAATAAATAGACACCAACAGTAAGAAGACAAATATGTTAGAATTGTTATAATTATTTTAAAACAGCCTCATAAATATGGTTCAATGAGCAATTATGACCATGCTCAAAACAGGTGAAAATTGAGAGCCTTAGCAAAGAACTAGAAGTGTCTCAGAAAGAAACAGAAAATTGATTATAAACAGTATATAGAAAAAAATGAGAAAATATTTAGGATCTTATAGGTAGGTTAAAAAAAATCTTAGAATCTATAGCAAGGTCACAATCCATAAAAATAAACATTGATAAATTGGATTTAACCAAAATTAAAAATTTTTGTTCTTTCAAAATTTTCTATTGAAATAATGAAAAGACAAATTACAAAGGAAAAAATATTTTGCAAACCACATATCTTTAAAAGGACTAGTCTCTAGAATGTATAAAAGACTCAAACTCAAAGGGAAAACAGGAATGTCGGGGAGACTCAGTTTGTTAAGCATCTGACTCCGGATCTCAGCGCAAGTCTTGATCTCAGGGTCATGAGTTCAAGCCTCCTGTTGGCCTAAGGTGGAGTCCACTTAAAAAAAAAAAAAGAAAAAGGAAAATAAACAAGCAATCCAATTAGAAAATAAGCAAGAGACATGTGATACTTCATTGATTATTGTATACAGATGGTGAATAAGAACATGGAAATATGTTTAATATTGCTAGTCATTAGGAAATGCAAACTAAAATCAGTGAGATATCATAACACATCTATCAGAATGGCTAATTTAAAAAAAAATGTCAACACCAAATGCTGACAAAGATGACTTCATATATTATGGGTGACAAAGCAAAATGGCACAATCACAGTAAGAAATGGTTTGGCAATTTCTTTTATTTTTTTTAAGATTTTATTTATTATTCACGAGAGACACACACACACACAGAGGCAGAGACATAGGCAAAGGAAGAAGCAGGCTCCACGCAGGAAGCCCCATGTGGGACCCGATCCTGGGAGTCCAGGATCACACCCTGGGTGGAAGGCGGTGCTAAACCACCAAGCCACCCGGGCTGCCCTCGCAATTTCTTTTAAAACTAAATATTTAATATACTACACTCCAGGAACTACAAACAAAAACTGAGTGAAAAAAAATCCTAAAATTTTGCACTCTGCATTATTCTGTTTATATATTTTATACATTATGAAATATTAGAAATGGAACAGGTTAGAGGCTGCCAGAGTTCAGAAGGAGGTGGGGGTGACAGGAAAATGGATGTGGCTTTTATAAAGACCAACATGAGAATTACTGCAGTGATAATGCTCTATGTCAAGGCTGTCTCAATGTCAGTATACTGGTTGTGACATTGTACCACATTGAAAAATGTAACTACTGGGAGAAACTGAGTTAAAGCTACTATGAATCTCTGTATTTTTTTCTTGCAAAGTGGATGTGAATCTACAATTTAACAAGTTTTTCTTAAGTTTAATACAAAATATTACCTGTATCAATTTGTAAATATTAGCTGTATTTGTTTCCACTGCTTCTGTAAAAAAAAATAGTGCAAACTTGGAGATTTAAACAACATAAATTGATTTTTGAGAAATCACAGTCCCAAACCATTTTCACCAGCCTCCCTCTGGAGGTTCTGTGGTACAATCTGTTACCTGGCCTATTCCAACTTCTAGAAATGCATTCCTCAACTCCTGGCTTCTTTCCCATCTTCAAAGCCAGCAGTGCAGCATCTTAAAATACCCTCCCCCCCATCTCTCTCTATCCCTGTCTTTGTCTCTGTCTCTGTCCCCCTCTTCTTCTGTTATCTCACTGCTTTCTGATTCTGTGATCTTCATCCCTCTTATAGGAAGACTTGTGACTACATCAGATCCACCCGAAATCCAGGTTAATCAGTCTGCAAAGTGCCTTTTTGTCATATAAGGTAACATTCACATCCTCTGAGGATTAAGATGCAGCTCTCTTGGGAAGTATTATTTAGCTTACTGCACAGTTAATAAAGTTTCCAGAAATCTTATTCATGAGGTCATGTCCTGCGTTGCCCAAGGTTAGCTGAAACTGAATGTGAAGGGTAAATAATTTAAAATGTGCATATTTCTCTTACAGTAAACTGGGGACTATAAATGAGAAAAATTATGAATCTTTTGTAAAGTTAAAGGTGACTTCTAAGCATTTATAGTAACCAACAATATGTTTAAGGATCTATTATACTAATATGAACTAAAACAAGGTTTAACACACATGACACTAATAAATTGCCACTTTATTATAAGGAAAATGATTATATTATTGAGGAAAATTTGAGAGCATATTTCATTAGTTAGATGTGCTAATATATATTCAATTATATGGTTCAATTATCAGTGGAGTTTCAACATAACAAAGGAGTTTGCAGGTTTGAAAGATAAAGCCTGTTTGTTTTATTTTAACCTTCACATACTGAAAAAGAAAATACCAGAAATTCCCCAAGGAAAACATAATTACTTTGATAAACAGCCTTTATTGAAGATATTTGTAGGGATTTTTCTTCTGGGTACATTGCATTTGAAGTGCAACTTAATGGAATTAATTAAAGCTCCATTTGAGGTACCTAACCTGATTTACGTCAGTAAATCTTTGTTTTTGTTTTTATTTTGTTGCTGTTGTTGTTTGTTTTGTTTTGTTTTGTTTTATTTGGTCCCTGGCCACATCTAATAGAATATAATACAGAATCAATTTGTCTGTCTATAAAATTAATTGAAAAATACTGTTTTATATGCTTTTATAGAAGACAAATACAATAGGCTTTAAGATTTTTATGAACATTAAAATGTAAAAAGCTAGGAATCCCCTAGTTGCTGTTAACAAAATTGCATTCTTATATATGTGCTAGATTTCTAGAATAATTTGCAAAGTTAGCTTCATTTTCTATGTTTTGGTTCAAAATATTCTGTTTCATATTTATTGTTTTTATCATGTAAGATCAACAATGTAACAACAATACAGAGGTTATTTAATAGATGGGCATAATATCTGGCTTCAATAAATGTGTCCCATTTCTCCTATTTTTTTTCTCTTCAATGCAGTCAATAAAATAAAAGGACTTCTCAAATCCTTTATCATATGTTTTCTCCTGTTTTCCCAACATTGAGCTAATTCAGTGTAATCTGTAACTTAGAAAAATAATTGTTTCATGCTCACAAATTGGAAGAATTAATCTTTTTAAAATGTACATACTACGCAAAGCAATGTACAAATTCAATGTAATTCCTGTCAAAATCCCAATGACATTTTTCACAGAAATAGAAGATACAACTCTAAAGTTTGTATGGAACCACAAAAACCCTGAGTTGCCAAGCAAACATGAGAAAGAAGCACAAAGCTACAGGTGTCACACTCTCTGATTTCAAACTATATTACAAAGCTATAGTAATCAAAATGGTATAGAATTGACATAAAAACACACAGAACAATGGAAGAGAATAGAGACCAGAAATAAATCCACACATGTATGTTCAATTAATTTATGAGGAAAGAGCCAAGAATATACCATGGGAAAAGGATAGTCTTCCCAATAAATGGTGTTGGCACAACTGGACAACTACATACAAGAGACGAACTAGACCCGTATCTTAAACCATAAACAAAAATTAACTCAAAATGGATGAAACGCTTGAATGTAAGATTGAAACCAAAATATTTTAGAAGAGGGCAGCCCGGGTAGCTCAGCAGTTTAGCACCGCCTTCAGCCCAGGGCCTGATCCTGGAGACCCGGGATGGATTCCACGTCGGGCTCCCTGCATGGAACCTGCTTCTCCCTCTACCTGTGACTCTGCCTCTCTCTCTCTCTCTCTCTCTCTCTCTCTGTCTGTGTGTGTCTCTAGTGAATAAATAAAATCTTCAAATATCCTAGAAGAAAAAAATATATATATAGGGGGTAAGTGATGTGACTTTGGTCTTTATAATGATTTTTTTCAGTTTGACCCCAAAACAAAGGCAACAAAAACAAAAATACACAGGACTACTTCAAACTAAAAAGCTTTTGCATAGCAAAGGAAACCATCAACAAAATGAAAAGAGAACCCACGACATGAGGGAAATATTTGCAAATCATATATCTGCTAAGCAGTTAGTATACAATAATCCAACTGAATGGCAAAAACAAAACAAAACAAAACCTTTTTAAAACATGGGCATGGGATCTAAAGAAACATGCTTCCTTAGAAAGTACACAAGAAGATGTTCAGTATCACTAGGCATCAGAGAAATGCAAATCAAAACCACAATGAGATATCATCTCATACTTGTTAGAATGACTACTATTAAAAACGACAGGAGAGAACAAGTGTTGGCAAGGATATGGAGAAAAGGGAACTCTGGTGCACTGTTAGTGAGAATGTAAACTGGTATAGCCACTATGGAAAACAGTATGATATTTCCTCACAAAATTAAAAATAGAAATACCATATGATTCTGCAATTCTACTTCTAAATATTTATCTGAAAAAAGTGAAAACAGTAACTTAAGAAGATTATATGTACCCTCATGCCCATTACAGTATTATTTTTAACAGTCAAGTTATAGAAACAACCCAATTGTCCATCATGGATGAATGGATAAAGAAATGTGATATACATATAAAATTCAAACATAAAAAAGGGAAATCTTGCCATTTGTGACAACTTAGATGGAACTTGAAGGCATTATGTAAAGTAAAACAAGAAAACAAGACAGAGAAAGACATATATTGTGCTATCTCATTTATATATGGAATCTAAAAGACAAGCAAACAAACAAGCTTCTAGATACAGAAAACAAACTGGTGGTTGTCAAAGATCGGTTGTAGGAGTAGATGAAACGGATGAAGAATGTCATATAATACAAACTTCCAGTTAAAAATAAGTCATGGGAATAGAACGTACATAATGGTGACTGTAGTTAATAATAATGTACTACATACTAGAAAGTCACTAAGAAAGTAAATCTTAAAAGTTCTCATCACAAGAAAAAAAAACAGTAACTATGTATGGTGAGATATGTTAACCAGACTTATTATGTTGATCATTTTACAATATATATAATATATATAAATTTCAAATTATTGTGTTGTGTACCTGAACATAATGTAAACTTATTTTGTCCATTATACAGTGATAAAAAAAAAACTCAAAAGGTTAGCTCTGCTATTTATTCCGATAGTGTTTTTTTTTACAGAAGGGATGAAAAAATAGATATTAAATACAGTTTTGGATAAAACTAATCAAACTTATGAACATTCCACTGGTAATATATTTGAATTTGTTTCCAAAGAATAATTCCATAGAGCATACAGAAAATCAACCAGCAAGGAGCCCATTGTTATATCGTGCAATTCAGCTGTGTGCATGACTAGGTTTATGGATGTGAATGAAGTACTTCCCTAATCCAAAAGTTCTAAAGTCATTGAAATATAATTATGGAAAGGAATAACTGAAGGTGTATATTTAACTTTCATATTTAGCATACCGACAGCATGTGAGATACTAGAAACTTTAATTACTATTTCACTTATTTAACATATATTCATGTAGTACCTACTAGTTTTCAGATATTCTATATTCTAATGTATAGAATATTGCTATTACAGAAGTGGAAAAAACAATACAAAGCATTTGTTTTCTTGGAACTTGTATATTCTACTGTATAAAGAAATAAATATGTACATAAAGGCATAGCATGTCAGAAATGATTTGAATAATAAAGACATATAAGAGAGGGGAAAGAGAATATATGACAGTAGGGTGTTTTATGTAAACATGTGATAAAGTGAAAATAAACCAAATGTCTCCCCATTTCAGATTTCTATTACCTGGATCCGCAAAAACTACATTGACAACATAACAAGGAAGCATGATAGACAGCAAATTAGAATTCACAATTGGTCTAATCTCTTGCCATTAAATGATCTTCCTTTTACAAATTACAAAGAAGCATGTAATACATGTGAACACATCATTAAGTGGGACTTCAAGGGAGAATTCTTGTATAAGTCTAGGATTCCAAAGGTCCAAGAAGCAGGAGCTTCAGTGTTCAAGGGCAGGAGAACATGGACATCTCAGCTCAGGAAGAAAGTGACTACCTTTTTGTTCTATTCTGACCCTTACCAGATTTGATAATGATCACCTACATTGAGGAGGGAGATCCTTACTCTGTCTACTAATTAGAATGTGAATCTATTCCACAAACACCCACATGAATAAATCCAGAAATAATTTTTCACCAGATATATGGGCAACCCTTAGCTTAGTCAAGTTGACACACAAAATTTACCATCATGTACATTTGCAATATAATTTTTGGAAAATTGGAATTAAAAAAATTATAAAAATTTATAAAAATTTGGAGTCTAAGGGAAAAAAAGGAAACCTAGTTCTTTACTTGGAATCTAAATTAAACTCAATCAACAATTTCTTTTATTTCCTTATTGATGATTTTTTTTCACTCAAGATTGGGAAGTTTTTATTTGATTGTTTTGTTTGCTTGTTTTATCATGCTTTGATTTAGTCTTAAATCCAAATTTCTAGAAATTCAGAAATCCAAAGAAGATGTTTTCTTCTGTATTATTACTAAATATAATACTACATAATAAAAATTAATATCAGAGATGTTCTTGTCATTTGCATAAAAATGATAAGAAAAAACAAAACACACCCCAAATAACTTACCTAGATTTACAGTGTTATTGAAATACCATGTGGTTGGGGTCAATTTCACAATCACATATATCAGTTTGCAAAATGTTACTTGAATTCGATGATTCAAGAAAATATTCAGATTTCTTCTAAGAAAATTCAGGTGAAGATGTTTCTCAATATGTTTGGGCAAATACACACTCAAATTAAAATTTTGGTTTTTCTTTTAAAAAATATATTCTTGTTGTGAGGGAGAGGTGGCTTATTTTACGTACTCTGTACATTTATTAAATGACCAGATTCAGACCTTTCCTCTGTGCTATTATGCACAATTTGAGAAATGATCATCTCCAAATAACCTTTTTCTCAATGTATACCTTTCCATTTATACTTTAATTAGGTTGAATAGTTCCAAAGAAAAATGTACTAAATGACTTTTTCTATATATTTCTGCCATTTAATTTAAAATTAGGAAATAGAAATGCCATTTTGTAATACATAATCATCAATAATAGAGTGCTAATATTTCAATTTGAGTTCTATAAAATTCTAATGGTACAAGTGAATTCAGATGCCTTCTTATAAAAATGCTGAAATTTTAAAAAATAAGAAAATCATCTTGATGTGCTGTGAGATATGTCATCTTGATAACAAAATATCAATGTGATTAAATAATAGGGATATTTAGGATAATTAATAAAAATTATAAATCATGTAACATAATTTAATTTTTTATTTCACAGGAATAATTTTATTACTAAACATGAGTTTTTGAAACATAGCAATTAAAATAAAACTTAGCATACAAAATGCATTAATATTTCATCATTCCTATTATTCAATTATAAAAAGGAATGAAATCTTGCCATTTGCAACAACATGGATGGAGCCTGAGAGTATAATGCTAAATGGAATAAGTCAGTCAGAGAAAGAAAAATACCATATAATTTCACTCATATGTGGAATTTAAGAAACAAAACAAAGGTGAAAAAGGAAGAGAGAGAGACAAACCGAGAAACAGACTCTTAACTACAGAGAACAAAATGATGTTTGGCAGAGGGGAAGTGGGTGGAGGGATAAGTGAAATAGGTGATGGGGATTACAGAATACTCTTATTATGATGAGTACTGACTACTGTATAGAATTGTTGAATCACTATATAATACACCTGATACTAATATAACACTGTAATCTTAACTATATTGAAATTAAAATGTTAAAACAATAAAAATATTTCAGCATTCCTACTAGATATCCTAGTATGAATGTGTAAGTAAAAGTTAATTTCCAGATTTTAATTGTCTAAGAATAAAAGTCAATCTAGGGATCCCTGGGTGGCGCAGCGGTTCGGCGCCTGCCTTTGGCCCAGGGCGCAATCCTGGAGACCCGGGATCGAATCCCACGTCGGGCTCCCGGTGCATGGAGCCTGCTTCTCCCTCTGCCTGTGTCTCTGCCTCATTCTCTCTCTCTGTGACTATCATAAATAAATAATAAAAAAAAATTTTTTTAAAAAAAAAGTCAATCTAAATGTGATATTATTTAAATGGATAATAAGAACTAGAGATTGAAAGCTTTGGTTACATATAATTCATATTAGATGATAAAAAATGATGATCTTCTCACCTTTGCTTCATTTCTATTAATGTATCAATGAGACCTCCATATTTTAGAGCATAGAATTCATTAGAAATGTATAAAGCATCCTTCATGCTCTTATGTAGGTCATGCTCCAACATGACTTTAAAGATTAGTATTAAGAATGTAGTCTACATTAGCTCTAAAAACTGTATCTCAGCAGAAAATATCATACTTGTACATTAAGTTCATATTTTTAAATTTTTGCTTGCTCAACATCATCATTATGGGTATAATAGCAGAGGGGTCAAAAAATAAAAACACAGATTGTTCATAGCTAGCTGCTGTACAAAATGTCTTTGTTAATCTAGAGAGTGATTTCAATTTGTTATGTCTTCCTTTTACTTAATGTGTAAAATCAAAAACACTAAAAGGAAAGCATTCTACAATGAGTTTGAAAAGTGGTTGACAAAATGCTAGATAATGCTATCTCAACTTTTCGTAAATATTATATATATAAAATGTAAATATATAAAATATTTATATACATGTGTATTTATATTGTTCTTTATTTTTATTTTTTTAGAGATGGAGGGAGGGGCTGAGGGAGAGGGAGAGAGAATCCCAAGCAGGTCCACAACCAGCATAGAGCTGGTCACGGGCCTAATCTGAGGACCTTGAGATTATGACCTGAGCTGAAGTCAAGAGTTGGACACTTAACCAACTGAGCCACCCAGGCAACTCTATATTGTCTTTTATTTATAAATTGTCTTTTATCAGGTTCCATATGATTAAATTATACTTATTCTTCTCTTAAAGGTCATCTCCTTCATAACAAATTCCTTAGCTTTCCTATAAGAGATAATTCCCCTTTTCACCACTTAAGCAACATACTATATCTTTAGTACTGGCTTAGATTTGTAAAAAAAATTATTTAATGTATTTATTTATTTTTAAAGATTATTTATTCATGAGAGATACAGAGAGAGAGAGAGGCAGAGTCACAGGCAGAGGGAGAAGAAGGCTCCATGCAGGAAGCCCGATGTGGGACTCAATCCCAGGATCCCAGGATTCCAGGATCACGCCCTAGGCTGAAGGCAGGCGCTAAACTGCTGAGCCACCAGGGATCCCCTGGCTTAGATTTTAATCACGGTTAATCAAGAATAAGTTTACTGTATTCCCTCTGCGCCCCCCCCCAACTCACACTATCTCTCTTTCACTAATAAATAAATAAATCTTTAAAAACGAGTAAGTTTATTCTATAAACTACACAAGTTTTTCTGTGGTAGATAATGGATAATATTGGGAGACACACCCTTAAAATCGTGAAAGAAAGAAGGGGGCAGGAGTCAGTGAGTAAAAAGAACAAAGTGTAGGAAGATAAAAGAAGAGAGAAAAAGAGTAAGATTCTAGTGTGAAGTAGGAGAAAAACATTTCAGGATGAAATAATGGATAGAATAAATATATGTTAATTGGTACTGGAAAAGGGAAACAAGGAGAGTTTTTAACAATAGATTTACTAAGAAAATATAAGATTCTCACCATAAGATTTAAGTAAAAACAATTCATAAGAAAAAATATAAATGGCTATTAAAAAATGAAAAATACCTTGTCTCACTATAACCAAAAGCATGAAGACTAGATACAGGAATGCAAAAGGGAACTCTTGTGCTCAGCACATAATCACTATCTCCAAGTCTTATGACCTCCATCAAAAATAAAACTGGAGGCTAACACATGGGTGAATCGTACCAGAATAGGGTTTCACTTACTATCTAACATAGCTGAAATATCAACTGTAGTTTAAAACGATAAAGATTTGAGTGGAAATAGAATCTTACGTTCCTGAGAAAACACACCCCACCTTCTTTGTGCTCAACACTGACAGTACATGCTACCCTCTGCACCACTGTTCTCATGTTGTTCACATGAGACACTGGACTTACCCAGCATCCCTCATGTGTAAATTTTAGTGACCATAAAACTCTACATAACTATTTGTGACTCCTCTCCCCACCTCTTTCCATATTCTAAAATCTTTCACTACATTATAATGGATGTGATAGAACAGGTGTCTTTTTTGCTACACAATGCATGTATGAGACACCCTTTTATGCCCACCATCAGATCTCTCCGCAGATTGCACCATCGTGTAGTCGTTCTCTTTGTAGTCAAATGTGATCAAGAGGTTCCTTTGAATCATTTCTTAAATGTTTTAGGTCTTAACAGACTGTCATTTATAATTTCTGTGAAAATTCTTAATAATTTCAATTTTTCACATAGATGACTCTAAATATACTGATATTTATTTCTTGACCTTCTTGTATCTACTTATGATCTTTCCCCCACATAATTTGAGGCAAATACTTCTTGACCTTCTTGTATCTACTTATGATCTTTCCCCCACATAATTTGAGGCAAATATTTCGAGGGTATGATTCCATACCCTCGAATGTGATATTACTATTTCACATTATAATCCTGCTGTGTTCTCTACCTTCTATAATCCCAGATTACTCCCTATTGAACTCTGACCCACTGAGATTTACAATTCATTCATATTTGCAACCATATCTGCAAAATTACTTACTGTTCCTCATGTCTCCAATTCCTTCCTTAACCAGCTGAGTTTCCTGGTAAGTCATTATAATTATCAGTTATATGCGGCAACAATTCCTTTATCTCTTTCTGGATTTCCCATACTGGTTTAGAAAAATCACAAACCTGGCTTAATGTATCTGTGTGTTTTCACTTTGTGCTTAAACCTGTGCAGCTACATTAACCTGATAAGAAATTTCTGGAGAGAACTATAAAAATAATTTTAGTTCTAACTTTAATTTCATGACCGATAATACAAAGTGGGATTTCATTGATTCCAAAGAACTATACTATGTTTAATTAGGCTTATTTATTGTCTTCCTCTTCGAGGTGAATATTTTGTACATGTACTTCATCTATAAACCTATAACACCATCTTCTCAGTGCTCGCTATCAGTGGATGACTGAGAAACACAAATAATCAGCAGACTCTGCACAGTTCCTGCCAGCATGTCTGACTGCTTGCCTACATCTGAGCCTATAACTTATCTTACTGCTCTTTTTGACTATCTGCACTCCAATGTAGCATTATCCCTTCGTACTTACTCAAAGTCATTGTTCTGGAAATCTTTCTCTCAGTCCAGTATCAAGTCTTGCCTCTACTGGATCATGACCATCGTATAAAATCATGCTGTATCTTGTAGCCCTATTCTCTCCTCTAGCTACTACTCTGCTTTCTCCTCTTCCAAGCAATAATTATTAAAAGTTATCTCCATTCTGTATTTCCATATATCTTTTCACATTCTCTATTGAATCTGTATCCTAAAAGCATTTACTTCCATCACTGCACTGAAAAAGCTGTCATCAAGGACAACGTTACCCAATTATGTGATCCCCTTGTCAGATGCCATTTCCTTTCTTCTTTTTTAAGATTTTATTTATTTATTCATGAGAGACACAGAGAGAGAGAAAGAGAGAGGGGCAGAGACCAAGGCAGAGATAAAAGCAGGCTCCATGCAGGGAGCCCGATGTGGGACCCGATCCCAGGTCTCCAGGATCATGCCCTGGGCTGAAGGCAGGCGCTAAACTGCTGAGCCACCCAGGGATCTCTCCTTTCTTTTTCTTAAATATTTTATTTTATTTGTTTATTCATCAGAGAGATAGAGAGAGGGCAGAGACATAGGCAGAGGGAGAAGCAGGCTCCCCACGGGGAGTTGGATGGGGGACTCGGCCCTAGGACCCCAGGATCACCTGAGCCAGAAGCAGATGCCCAACCCCTGAGCCACTCATGTGCCCTAGATGTCATTTGCTTTGACCAATCAGTGGCTTTAGATTCATTACATCACACCCTTCTCCTTGATAACTGCAGTGTCCTGCTTCACCCCCCCCCCCACCTGTTTGGCTGTTCCTACCCAGTCTCTCCTCTGCTGATTCTTTCTCATCTCAACCTCTAAATGCTGGATCGCCAGTGCTTTTGTCCTTGAAACTCCTCTATTTTCTCTATACACTCACTCTTCTGGTCAGCTTATCAGTCTCATTTTTTAATACAAAATAAAAGCTAATTTCTTTCCAAACATATAAATAAAACATAGATATTTTCTGTAAAATGCCTGAGTTCCTGACACACATATCAATTTGAGATTACTAAAAATGGTCTCAAACCTATCCTGTCACCAAGTTCTTGTATTTTCTCTCAAGCTTATTTCTCTCCTTGTCTTCTTCCCCTGTAGGTACCAACTCAATTCTTTCCCGTGCATTGGCTAAAACCACAGGAGACATCATTTTCAATCTTTTTTCTTCAATCTCCTTTTTCTTTCATAATCTACAACCAATCAGTCATCAATCCCTGATGGCTGTACCTTCAAAGGATATCCAGAATTCTACCAATTTACACCATTTCATTGCTACTTCCATTAGCCGCATCCATCATTATCTTCAGCCTGATTTATTGTGACCATTTACTCCATTAATGCCAAGACAGAAAAATAGAAATCACACTGCATATTTCAAACACAGGGTATTTCTCAAACACAGGCTGGAGGGCCAAGTGGCAAAAATAGGAAACTGAGGTAACCCAGGCTTTAATATCTTTAGGGTTCAGTAGCTGCTTTAAGGCTGGGGAAACAAGAAAACACATGGTATTTTTAGATAGTAAAAGGTTGAAATAAGGGCCCTTATGAGGCTGGTAATTCTAAATTTGTAGATATCACCACATGGCTATTTGTAGATCCTCTGAAGGGTACTTAGGAACAGCAGGTATTGGAGAAGGACAAGAGGTTCTCTTACTGCAGAGGTGGTGCTGTTTGAGTGAGGTTGAAACCTATAATGGGAAGGCTAAGGCTAGCCCTGCTGAGAATACCGAAAGCAACTATCTGATTATCCAGATAAGCATAGATCAAAGCTGCAAGAAGCTCTAATCTTCTACTAGAGCCTCCCATGGCATAGCTAAAGAGGAACCAGATGACACAGGTTGCCAGATTTAGAAAATCAAAAGAAAAAAAAAAAAACACGATTAATGTGAATTTCAGGAATATAGTACTTGTAGTGTATTTCCCAAAAATGCATAGTACATTTTCTTCTGCTTATTTCCCAGTACTTAAAACAGTACCTGGCAAGTAGTAGAAGATAAATAACCCTTTATCCTGTAGCATTTGATAGTATAGAGGGAACTATGCTTTTGTTAAATGACACCCCTCCCCTGTAATTTTAGTCTACATCTAATGACAATGCAAGAAACTTTTCTTAGTATAGTTAATTGTGTATGTCATAAATGATAGGTTAAATGGAAAAGCATATTTAGCTATTAATCCAATTATCAATAATTTACAACAACACAACAGTAGTATTATGCATTCCATCAAAAGCAGACCATTCTGATTAGAGATTTTTTTTAAAAAGATTTTATTTATTTATTCATGAGAGACACAGAGAGAGAGAGAGAGAGAGGCAGAGACACAGGCAGAGGGAGAAGCAGGCTCCATGCAGGGAGCCCGACGCGGGACTTGATCAACAGGGTCTCCAGGATCACACCCTGGACCAAAGGCAGGCGCTCAACCACTGAGCCACCCAGGCTGCCCTAGAGATTTTAACATACTGAAAACCACTATTATAGATAGCCCAAAATACAAGTTCCAAAAAAGTTACCGTCTATATTTGGAAGTATAGACAAAAGATGCCCTTTTACTCTCCATTTTAGTAATCCAAATGGTTTTTAGTTCCTGTATCAAATTATCAAGTTAAGAATTAGGAGATTGCCTTTGAATAACAGATACCCTTCCAGGGAGAGGGGTAGGAGGTGAAGATCTCATTGTAATCACTATTTGTATCTACAGGAAAGAGATTAAAATAAGTGGATGGCATTCTCTTAACTACTCCCAACACTCAGTGTTATAATGGATCCCTCAGAAATGCTGAAAATCTATCCACCTCTACCTCCTTGCCCTGAAACAGAATAAAATGTGAATGATGGAGGATGAGATACATCTGGCAATAGGTCATGGTTTCTTAATGTTTTCATCTATAGCACCCACTCGGTATTTGATTTATATGTAATATAATATTTTACTTATATGAACTTTTTTGCATATTTATTGAGATAACTGACTAACAAAACTGCACGTTTAAAATATATAAGTTGCTCAATTTTTAATCCTGTAGATCCCGGTAACCATCATTACAATCAGATAATGAATACACACACATTAACCCATGTTCCTTCTTTGTCCTTTGGCTTGTGCTCTGTCACCACACATCTCCTCTTGCCTTCAGACAATTATAGATCTGCTTCCTGTCACTATAGATTACTTGCATATTTTAATTTATTTGTAAGTGGGATGATACACTACATAACTTTTTTGTCTCCCTTTTTTCACTCCCCATGATCATTCTGATATGTATCAATGTTGTGTGTATTGGTAATTCTTTTTTATTTACTGTTGAGTAATATGTTGTTGTATGGATGTATAATAATTGTTTATCCATTTTTCTATTGATGGACACTTTTTTAAATATTTTATTTATTTATTCATGAGAGACACAGAGAGAAGGCAGAGGCACAGGCAGAGGGAGAAGCAGGCTCCTCACAGGAAGCCTGATGTGGAACTCGATCCAAGAACTCTGAGATCATGCCCTGGGCCAAAGGCAGACGCTCAACTGCTGAGCTACTCAGGTGTCCCTATTGATGGACACTTAAGTTATTTTTACCCTGGGGCTTTTACAAATAAAACTATTATGAAAATTGTGCGCAAGACTTTAAATGAATATATACTTTTAATTTCTTAAGTAACACGTAGGAGAAGAATAGTTGAATCACAGAATGTATATGTTTGAGTTCTTTTTAAGAAATTGCAAAATTAAAAAAAATGCAAATTTTTTTTTTGAAATTTTTGAAGATTTAATTTATTTAGTTTAGAGAGAGAGAAATTGCACAAGAGCTGGGTAGGGACAGAGGAGAAGGGATACAGAATCTCAAGCAGACTTTGTGCTGAGCTTGGAGCCCTACATGGGGTGGGGGTTGATCTAAGAACCCTGAGATCTTGACCTGAGATGAAACCAAGAGTCTAACGCTTAAGCTACTAAGCCACCCAGGCACCCTGCAAAATTATTTTCCAAAATGGTTGTACTACCTGATAATCTTACCAACAATGCATGAGGATTTCCCTCCTGCCACATCCTCGCAAATAATTTATATGCTTCATGTTTTTAACCATTCTAATTTTTAGCCTCTATAATAGTTACATAGAGATATCTTCTTGTGGTTTCAACATGAATTTCCCTAATGACTAATGATTTTGACATTCTTTTAATTTACTTATTTTCATTCTTTATCCATATTTTTATTGGGTGTATTTTTATTATCTCATGGTTGAGCAAGTTAAGATTCCTCAGAATAAGTTTTTTACCATTTCTTCAAAATCAGCATGTCAAATTTCTAATGAAAATAGTTGTGGTAAAAAATGATCATTATAAAATATCCTTACTTAAGAAAAATATTGAAAGGAATATGCACATCGCACAAATGTTAGTGGTTTGGCCCTGCTTAGAAAGTCAGCTGGTACTTAATTTGAAACTTAATAGTTATGAAATGACTTTGTCTTCCTTATATGTCAAATATGCCTGTACTGGTGTCTTATTTAATTATCTTGAGGTATCTTCATAAAAATGAAGCTGGTCATAACATGTTGGATGTTCTAATACTTAAAATATTATTTTTTTCTAATTCTTATATTTTCCTAAATACAGGCACATAATAGTTTAGATTCTATGTTCAATATTAATTATATATTTTCACATATATTCATCAATCATCTCTCCTTTCTTTTCCATTTGCTCATTGTTAACCTAAGTGTAGTATTTTTTTTTTTTAGATTTTATTTATTTATTCATAAGAAACACAGAGAGAGAGAGAGAGAGAGGCAGAGACATAGGCAGAGGGAGAAGCAGGCTCCATGCAGGGAGCCTGATGTGGGACTTGATCCGGGGACTCCAGGATCACACCCTGGGCCAAAGGCAGATGCTCAACCACTGAACATCACTGAGCATAAATCTGCCTTTAGCGTAGTTTTTTTTTTTTCAGTGAAATATTTTAAAATACAATTTTAAATTAACTATACATTGATGGTTAAATTTGGACATATAAAATTATACATATAAAAATAAATTATGACTGTATCTTACCTGTATCTTAATGTATCTTACCACTTTTGAGATAATTTGAAACCACTGAACATGATATATTTAATTTCATTCACTATTATTAGTTGCCAGTTTTAAAGTGGCTTTTCTGTGAACAAGCATCTGGCAAATATTTTTGGATCAATGAAAATAGGATACAGCTTTTGGCAGGAATTTCACAGAAGTACTTGGTGACCACAAAAGATTACTATCTAAATCAATAGAACAGACTGATCGGTTGGAAGATTCACAACTGCTATCGGGTTGCCTGAGGAATACTTAACAAAAAAATTAAACTATGGTAAAATACATGAAATAATTGAGGATATTTGAGGATATTTTTTCCCTATCTCCTATTGAAAATTATGATGTTATGATGTTGGAGTATTCAGGTATTCTTTCTAGAGAGCACTTGTTTTTCTTTTTAAAGAGGTTATGAATAGTACCATTTTTATCATGTTTTCTTATTATTATAAACAAAAAAAGAGTAAATAGATCAAAACGGAAAATGGCTTCTATTTCAGAATCTTTTTTTGGAAGATATTCAATTTCAAAGGAGAAAAAAGTAAGCACTTGCTGTTTTACTTTGCACTGTAATTGAATCTGTTAGCACACACCACAATCACAGAGTATTGGTAAAAGCATCTTTTTTACAGTGTTGCCTTTCTGCAGTGAAAGCACTATGCATCTGTGGAGACAAAAGCAGTATTTTCTGTTGTCTAAAATGTCATAATGCATAATATAATGGTGATGTTTCTATGACAGAACTACTATACTATTTCAATATTGTGTGACGTATTGAGTTTCTAGTTCGATAAATTGCACTTCTTGTCCAATTTTATGAAATAGTGAATACATTAGCCATGAGAGAAAGTACTGCAGAGTTACTGATAATGTGAATTAAAACAGGACTTTAGGCATCACTACATGCATCTAAAATTCTTATTATTTTCTTTCTTTCCACAGAACAGTTCCCATGGAAGGTTAATCCTTAGTTTAAAAGACTATGGTGTGATATTTCATAGATATTTCATATTTCATAGTAAGACTCAGGTCTTACTAAAAAGCTCAATCATAATCATTTTTACTCTGTGTCATTTTAATATCTATCCCTACATGTAAAAGTTGGGTTTAAATCTTCAAATTTGGAATAAGCCCTGGGCATTATGCATACATCATGCCAACTATATTTTACCTAGATTTATCAAAACTAGGTTCTGACCGATTTTTCAGTGCTAAATAATTCAATTTGAGACTCTTTTTATTATAATATTTTTGCTTATATTGTCAGCGTAGCTGGACACAAATCAAAGTAACAA
Organism: Vulpes lagopus; assembly: GCF_018345385.1. Taxonomy (NCBI): domain Eukaryota; kingdom Metazoa; phylum Chordata; class Mammalia; order Carnivora; family Canidae; genus Vulpes; species Vulpes lagopus. Next base: position 48,364,188 of record NC_054847.1, on the reverse strand, counting down.
GACTATATTTTTGTATTCACTTATCTTTCTTCTGGAATAAAATTCTCAGTTTCAACTAAGAAAATTGTTGCTCTTGTGGCCTTTGTATTCATAGAAGACATACTTCAAACATGATAAAATGTAGATAGTTTCATAGTAGAAAACATTAGAACTTGGTACATTGCACATGTTTTTGAGCAAACAAATGACACAGCTACCTACAGTCATCCCAATATGGCCTTCATTTTAACATAGCTGACCATTTATTTATGTTAGAGTCACAACTACACCCATATGAATTTATCTATACAATGTTTGGGGATTTGGAGATTTAAGGATGCAAACAGAATGGCTAATATTTTAAATAAAGTTTCTGTAAAATTTTAAATGTAAAAAGCACTTGTAATTTGCACTTGGAAGTTAGTTTACAAAATCAATCTCAGATAACTTTTTAAATTTCTCTAAATTAGTGACATTTGTTTCTGTATAATATAAGGACAGAGGACAACTAGGTAGTTAGATTTGTTGAAGGTATTTATAATAAATTCCTTAACTTTGATTTTATCAGTTTTTATATTACCCAGCAAAGGAGAATAAGAATGCATACTTTTTGAAACAATGTACTGGAAAATGTGTTTTAAATTGATACATATCTGAGTGACAGGTTAACCTTCCATATAAGCCATATCACTTAGGCTGATTACATATTTAATACTTTTAAATATTTATGCTTATTTTTAAGTTGTTTTGACTGTGCACAGTTTATTTATCATTGTAGACCTGTGTTTTAATGCAAAATTTTTGCACATCTTAAAAAATGCAGGAATGAGTAAGAAAGGCTAGGGAAATTTGATATTGGTGTTAATTAGGATAACATAATTGTTCTCTGGTTAAATCTCATCTTAGGGAATTTTATTAACAAGACCAGTAGAACTATTATCCAGATATCTATTTTTTAAGTAGGTGGGAGAACTATACTTAATAATACAAATATATATGTCTTACTTATGTAGAAGACAGTAAAGTGTATTGAATATCATCTTGTTAATATCCAATTTAACCATTCTTAGAAATATCTGTATTCTTACTGTGCAGCAAAGAGAAATTTAAAGACTTTTAGAGAAACTGTACCAAATGCTGCTGCTCTTATCAAATACTGCTGCTCTGTCACTAATCAAAGTGGCCGCAATGGATTTTGTTCTTTTTAGGATACAGCTATACAATTTGTGAAAGAAGACATTAATTAAAATTGTAGATGTAACAGCTTTGGATCCCAATATAATTCTTTGACAAAGAATGTAATATGTACCTTGAAATCAGTTTTGCATGGGTTAGTGAGTGGATAAATGCAATTTAAAAGAACAGTCATTAGTAAATCATCCACATTTGTCTACTTTTATTTACATGAAAAATAATGGATTATCCCTATTGGCTCTGACTTTTGAAACTATCTATGAATTTTAACTATCATTGAGTCAATAGATAGCTATTAAAAATATCTTTGAGTGTCCAACGCAAGAGAAAACATAATTTCTCTTCCTTGGAATTTTTTCTCTTAAATATTAAGTCAGGTTTTGGGGGGGTATTGTTTTATTTTGTTTCTTGGGTTTTTTTTTTTGTTTTTGTTTTTTGTCTAGGATATTGTTTGACTAATAAAAACTTTACTTACTTAACAAATGAAGGTTTTGCTTTATTGTAAATCCTAATTCAACAGTTACTATGACAAGGAATATTTTCTAAAATGCTGAGAAAACAGGAAATTTCTAACATATTATACATTATTTTTCAATTGTGAACGTGACTAAATCTACATGATTCATAAGTTAAATATATTTCATGCAGGTTGTCATAATGTCCCTATAATATCAAAACAATGAGTAGGAAATCATATGGCATAAACAATTTAATAATCTGGATATGATTTTAAATTAATGTCACTCAAGTATAATCAAATGTTCATCAAACATATAACAAACTATGGCTTCATGATGGCTATATAAATCAGGTATTTGGCCAACAACAATTGGATTAAGATTTATTCCATGTTATTCATGACTCACAGAATGTGATTTTTATTTTTTACACAACTCTTTTTAAACATACACTGGTCATTTAAAAGAAAATAAGAAAAAGGAAGGAATTATTTTTTTAAAAAGGAGGGAAAGATAGGAAGAAACTAATTCAAAAGAATTATCTTAGTTTTAACCATAACATCCTTGACATGAAATGAAATGAAACAGCCTTCCAAAAGATAATTTTAACCTCCAAGAGTTCATTTAGGAATGGTAAATCCTATCCAGTAAAAGCTATATTTTATTTATTTATTTTATTTTATTTTATTTTATTTTATTTTATATTTTCTTGTGGTGAGCATTATGGGCTTCATTGTTTGTTTTGTTTCAAATTTTTATTTAAATTCTATTTAGTTAACATATAGTATAGTATTGGTTGCAGGAGTAGAATTTAGTGATTCATCACTTACATATAACACCCAGTGTTCATTATAAAAAGTGCCCTCCTTATTAATAAGAGGCTGCATTTTAAATCCAGGAGCTGGAAGTGAATAATCACAACAAAGTCCTAATTTTCACATGCATGTAATTTTATTGTTTCCCTACTTAAAAAACAAAAGTAAAACAACAAAACCTCTCTCCTGCTGTTAATCTTGTCTCCATTAAAGTTTTAACAGGAAGTAATTGCTAAAACTGTTGCTAAAATGCACTACCATAGAAATAAATCAGTAAGCATAATCGTAAAGCCTTTAAGGAAATGGGAGTAATGTGGGGAAAAAAAATCACAGTTTTCATAAAAAGAAGAATTTAAAAATACAAAGTACTTTTGTGAAGCATAGCCTAGCAGTTTGGAGATTACAAAAGTGAGTCATCGTGACAGTTGAAAGTGAAGGAAAGCTGCTTATGTTAGAAGTGCAAGACATATATGTATGTGAAAATTTGGAATAGAAGGGCCCTTACATGTAATGATTTTTAGAAGGACAGCAGTATCAAAGGTAACCTAATTTTTTAAAGTTCTACCAATACTAGTTTGTAGGATATTACAAGAATTCCCTTAGCTAAAAAAAAATTTAAAAAAAAAAAAAAAAAAAGAATTCCCTTAGCTTTTACCTTTAATAAACATTTACCAACTCAATGTTGGGGCCAGGCGGGAAGGGAAACTCCTCAAGATGGCGGATACCCCAAATGGCTGAGGTTCCTGTCACCACCTCCACCTGGGACGCCAATGGACCAATGACCTGCTGACAGCTTGACGCAGACCCTTAGACCTCTCCTTTGGACTTACCCAACCGGACCCAATGCCCTTCAAACCCCAGAGGAGGAAGTCACCTTGGACTGACCGAATTGCAATCCTTCCTTTGCATAGTGAGGGTCGCTTTGACTGGTTGGATTGCGATCCTTCCTTTGCATATGAGCCAACCAATAGGAAACCGTTCTGCCTTACAACGTTATGTAAACCCCCTGTCACCTTGTCTTGGCGCGACTTCCCCGACTCACTCTTTCCCTCCGTGAGTCGTGGAACCTCGCCCGAGGGTGCCTGCAATAAAATCTGTTCTTGGACCCTCGCTTGCCTTGGCGGTCTCATTTCCATTTAGTTACCAAAAAACCTAACACTCAACACCCTTAAATTTCTCATTGGGTGTCTCAATATACATGTATGATAGATTTGGCAAAGATATTGAACTAATTATCTCAGCATATTAATCAAATCACTTTCTTTTATCTCTAGGTTTTTCTTCCAGGGGTGCAGACGTTTTTCTTGAAAATATTTTATCTCCTTTTTTCTCCTCTTATTCTTGCATACAGCTAAATCTAGACTAAGTTCTCTTTCCTTAAATCTATGATGTGTATTACATTCACTCTTTTGTGAAGATATCCATGTTTATTTTTTGGTTACAGTATTTGTTCTATAATGATTTCATCATTCAGCGAACATTTTGAGTGCCTATCGTGGCCTAAGTAAGGTACTATGTGCTGACACTATCACAATGAACAAACATCGGCCTGGACTTTGGAACCAATGTAATGTTGAATCAAGGAATACATTATTGTGGGCTTTGTCCGTCTGTCTGTTTTGCCATTACCATTTCTGAGGTTTCCTTTTTATTCCTCTTTTAGTTTATTGTAGTAGTTTCTTTATACATATTCCACCTAATTTATCTCATATGTTACAATAAAGAAATATTTCCTTTGTTTATTTTTGCACCCACTTTTCAGCCTTTTGTCTTAGTGGACCTATAGAAACTATGTTTCAGACATAATGTCCTGCTCACTTTTTTCTATCAGACTTTTTATTTCTGTCTTCCTGAATTTTATGTTGTTTTCTGCATGTTAAATAACTATCATAAAGATACAACAAAACTGTACAAATAATAATAGTTTAAAAACATCCAGTACCAATGATTCAAGATTATCAGCTTCTCTGCTTTTTGGTTTTTCATTTCACTGGTCTTAAAATTCTCTCAAGTTTTTTTTTTCTATTAATTTATTTGGGTTACCTTTTAAAGTATCATATTCCACTAAGCTAACCTCAGGATAACAATACTGTGGTCTCTCTCTCTCTCTCTCTCACACACACACACACACACACACACACATTTAAAAGTACTATCTACTAATTCTGCATGATTTATGGTACAAAGCACAGGAGTTCTCTATTTATTTTTTTAAGACTTTATTTATCTACTTGGAAGTGGGAATGAGCACTAGAGAGGGGATAGAGGAAGAGGGAGAAACAGACCCCCAGCTGAGCAGGGAGCCTAATGTGGGGCTCCATTCCAGACCTTGGGATCATGGCCTGAGCCAAAGGCAGATGCTTAACTAACTAAGCCACTCAGGCCCCCTCCATAGAAGTTCTTTAATAACAGTTTTGTAACTCTATTAAATTTGGAATTTAAAATTGTTCTTATAAATTTATCTGTAATCATTGAACTTAAATCAACATACACAATTCTTACACATGATGGCCTTTTTTTTCCTAGAAAGCAGGAAAGTGACATTACAAAGTGGAGAAATAATTTCTTTTTGCACTTAGTTCTTTGAGTGTTATTCCATTGAATATTTGCATAAATATTATTCATTCTAAAACGGAAATGATAGCATTGATTACTGAAATCCTTTAAACTTTCATCGATTATTGAAATCCTTTGAATAAGAGCTACCTCCAAAATAATCCTATCTATGAAATATCTGCAGGTATTCCCAAAGAGCCGTGTAATTTCCAACATCTTAAAGTCCTCAGATTACTTTTAAATATAATTTTATGTCACTTGTGACATAGCTGATTATATATTGCCTCAAGCTGTAATTCAGATTTCATTTCCTCTGAGAGACTTTGTGCAGGTGTGGCTGAATGTCTGTCTATTCTGTTTCTTTAGAACTAGGTGCCAAATGCTAATAAAAACTCATTGCATGCAATGGAAAATACCCGTTAATGAGTATGTCTTTCTAATAGAGGTAAGAATTGGAAGGATGCTTTATTCAACTATTTATTCCCCATACATACCAAGGAGTTTGGCACAGGGCAGATAACAAATCAATGATTGCCTAATGAAGTGATCCCTGGATTATATTCCATTTAATTGCTGACTTCCAGGTCTGAGTTATTGAGGACATCATAAAATCTCTTAATTTGCCTTATGTTTTCAATCATAATAGAAATATGCCCGATACTAACAGAATACTATAGATCGTTTCATTTTTTTATACTGGACTGTCAATTACTTACAGTTAGAGACCATTTCTTTACTTTAGTTCCTGATACATATTGGTACCAAATAAATATTTCTCCATGAAGTTAAATACCTATGAATGAGATGACTGAACTACCTCTCTCATAATGGACTATATGCATTTTTACAGACATGCTATTTATTGTTTTTCAAGCAAAACATAAGAACAACAATTACTGAAATAAGCTGAAATGATGCTTTTTCTGTCATCATATGTTGCTGTGTGATACAATGTCTAAAATTAAGGATTCAGGGTTAGAAGGCAGGCAGGAAATACAAGTTTAAGTGAACTCAATGCCTGTGCTAGAAGTTGTGAAGATTTCCACATAGAGGGAGGTAGGGAGAAAAGAAAAGCAAGAGAAGGAATCTTGACATAAATAAAAATGCAAAATTTATGTCCTCTATACCTCTTCTTCTTCATAAATAGCATTATTTATAATGTACACATAATTTATACAAATTTTTTACTTTATTTATAAAAGGAGATATATTTAATATCCTTAAACATATTTCATCCTTGATTTTTTTTAATAAAATAAAAGCTCAAACCCATTTGTTTTGAAAATAGAATGGGAGTAAAGACAGCTTAGCCATTTAGCAGCACTAAGTTAACACAAACAGGGATGAATATGCCTCATGGTACATAAGCACCTGTCTACTTTAATATGTGACTTGTATTGAATATTGACCATAAACAATTGGTGAGTGGTTTTTGTAAAACATCAACCATAAAATTAATAATATTCTTTCTTGATGTGTCCAAAAAAAATTCTCATTCCACTCATAGCAATATCCTGTTGTTTCTAATCTCATAAAACAGCAACATGAAATGAGACTGATATTTTTATAATGGTAGGGGGAAGACAATTCATGGTGACTATACCTGGAAATTTTGGGTAATCAGGGCTATCTTTTTAAAATGACCCTATGCCTCACTGAAAATCCATTATACTGACATTTTTGTGTCAATGTTGTGGCTTCTTGACCTTTAAATTCCAACATTAGCACATGCAGATCAATAAATCTTAGTAATGTCCTCAATTAAAATCACTATGTCCTTATTATGCTTACCAGAGAACCACTGCAGTTTGCTGTAAAAGCAGTCTGAATGAATGGAAACAGTTTTCATTATGCATAACAAAGTCATCTGTGCCAGAATTTATTGGAAGTCAGGTTAATGACTCAAACCAACTTAGAAAACAGATATCCTAGACAAGGATGCAACCTTGATGGGATTCCAGAGTTTGCCTTTTGCCAAGATATTCTGTGAGTTTTGCCTTTGCCAAGATATTCTGTGAAATCTCACTTAATTTTTCATAGAGTAAACAGTAAATAATAAATATAGAATCATTAGGCAAATAGTGCATGTATTTATGAGATAATAAACTTTTTATTTTATTAAATTTATGAGATAATAATAAATATAGAATCATTAGGCCAATAGTGCATGTATTTATGAGATAATAAACTCAAACTTCTTATTTATGTTATTCTAAGGTGAGACCATTCATTCAACAAATATAAAATTAATTCCAACTATCTGACAAGCAATGTATTAAGTGAGTGGGGATAAAGATAAAAAAACAAAACCAAACAAAAGTCTCACTACTTTAAGAAATCTATGGAATTCTGGGGTGCCTGCATGGTTCAGTTGTAGCCAACTGAGTTTGGTTTAAGTTTGGTTAAGAGTTTACAACAGTAAACTCTTGGTTTCAGCTCAGGTCATGATCTCAGTGGCCTGGTACTGGCCTCAAGTGCGGTTCCAGGCTCAGCAGGGAGTCTGCTTGAGGATTTTTTTTCTTCTTCCTTTGACCCGCTCCTCATTTACTCTCTCTCTCTCAAATAAATAAATAAATCTTAAAAAAAAATCATGGAATCCTAAGCTAACTACTTTTATAACCAATTGTATAATACTATATTAAATATTTTATAAAATATTTTTAAATTACTATATCATAAAGAAGGGATTTTGTCAATTTGTAGTGGTCTAACAAGCGGTCATAGAAGAAATGACTCAGACAAGACACCTAAAAACAAAGACTATTTCTTTTTCAAATATTGTTAAAATATTTATGCTACCTAAAGCAATTTACACAATTAATGCAATCCCTATCAAAATACCATCAATATTTTTCACTGAGCTGGAACAAATAATCTTAAAATTTTTATGGAATCAGGAAAGACTCCGAATAGCTACAGGAATTTTGAAAAGGAAAACCAAAACTGGTGGCATCATAATTCTGGACTTCAAACTCTATTACAAAGCTGTAATTATCAAGACAGTATGGTACTGGCACAAAAACAGACACATAGATCAATGGAACCAAATAGAGAAACCAGAAATGAACCCTCAACTCTATGGTCAACTCATTTTCAACAAAACAAGAAAGAATATCCAATGGAGAAAAGGCAGTTTGTTCAACAAATGGTGTTGGGAAAATTGGACAGCCACATGCAGAAGAATGAAGCTGGACCATTTTCCTACATCACAGACAAAAACAGACTCAAATGGATAACAGACCTAAATATGAGACAAGAATCCATCAAAATCCTAAAGGAGAGTATAGAAACAAACCTCTTTGCCCTTGGCCACAGCAACTTCTTGCTAAACATGTCTCCAAATTAAAGGAAAACAAGAGCAAAAATGAACTACTGAGACTTCATCAAAATAAAAAATTTCTGCACAGCAATCAACAAAACCGAAAGACATTCTACAGAATGGGAGGATATATTGGCAAATGTCTTATCAGATAAAGGGCTAGTATCCAAAATCTCTAAAAAAACTTACCAAACCCAACATCCAAAACATAATCCATTCAGGAAACAGGAAGAAGACATGAACAGACATTTCTCCAAAGAAGACATACAAATGATCAACAGACACATGAGAAAATACTCAATATCACACAACATCAAGGAAATACATATCAAAAACACAATGAGATACCATCTCAAATCTGTCAGAATGGCAAAAATTAACAAATCAGGAAACAACAGATATTGGCGAGAATGCAGAGAAAGGGAAACCCTCCTCCACTGCTGGTGGAAATGTAGTCTCATACAGCCACTTTGGGAAACAGTATGGAGGTTCCTCAAAAAGTTAAAAATAGAGCTACCCTATGACTCTGCAATCGCACTACTAGAATTTACCCAAGGACACAAACATAGTGATCCAAAGGGGTACCTGAACCCCCAATGTTTATACCAGCAATGTTTAGATCAGCAATGTCTACAATAGCCAAAATATGGAAAGAGCCCGATGTCCATCAACAGATGAATGGATTTTTTAAAGGAATATTACTCAGCCATCAAAAAGAATGAAATCTTCCCATTTACAACATGGATAGAACTAAAAGGTATTATGCTAAGTGAAATAAGTCAGTCAGAGAAAGACAAATATATGATTTTACTCAAATATGGAAGTTAAGAAACAAGACAGAGGATCATAGGGGAAGGGAGGGAAGAATAAAATCAGATGAGGGATGTCTGGGTGGCTCAGCAGTTGGGCGTCTGTCTTTGGTTCAGGGCGTGATCCTGGAGTTCCTGGATGGAGTCCCACGTCGGGCTCCCTGCATGGAGCCTGCTTTTCCCTCTGCCTATGTCTGCCCCTCTCTCTCTGTGTCTCTCATGAATAAATAAATAAAATATTTTTTTAAGAAGAATAAAATCAGATAAAATCAAGACAGGGAGACAAATCATAAGAGACTCTTAAATATAGGAATCACACTAAGGGTTGCTGGAAGGCAGGTGGGTGGAGGGATGGGATAATTGGGGAATGGGCATTAAGAAAAGCACTTGATGTAATGAACAACTGATGAGTCACTAAACTCTACCTCTGAAACTAAATAAGCTATATGGTAATTCATTAAATTTAAATAAATAAAAAATGCTATTTCAAGGAACTGAACTGAGAGGATATACAAGGAGTATGGAAAGAATATTCATATTAGAATACAAAGTTTCTTTTAAAACATAAGTGGTTTTAAGGGTTGCGAAAAGTGACAGAATATCAAGCAGAGGACAGTTTGGAATGTACATGATCTTGATGTTGGTCTGCTGGGTAACATCTTACAATATTGATAGATTTTATGCAATACTATCTGTAGAATCTAGAGTATAGACTCTGAAGTCAGACTAGAAATTGATTCCTCACTAAGAGTTGTAGTTGTTAAAATTAAGGGCTTTTGAGCCAAACTTCCTGGGTTCAAATCTAGGCTCCACCATGTCCTGGAGATGTGATATTGCTTAAGTTACTTAGGAATGACATATGCTTGAATACACACACACACACACACACACATACACACACATATATATATATAGAGAGAGAATATATATTGAATATATATTGAATATATATATATATAGAGAGAGAGAGATAAGATTTGCATATTAAACCATGTTATTATGCTTATAGAAGTCAAATACCACCAAAAACTTCTTCATTACAAGGAGGAACTTAATGTCACTTTGCCTTTAAAATATTTACTTAAATAATAAAATTCACATCACATTGTTTGACTCCTCTTCAAATTCTTTGATGTCTAGAATGTAGTTTGCTTTCTTATGGTAATGAAACAACATTATCAAGATGCTTACTCATTCAAAAAAAGCTGTGTAAATTCAAACTACAGGGCAGCCCGGATGGCCCAGTGATTTGGCGCCACCTTTGGCCCAGGGTACGATCCTGGAGACCAGGGATGGAGTCTCTGCCTCTCTCTCTCTGTGTCTGTCATGAATAAATAATTAAAATCTTTTAAAAAAGTAAATAAATTCAAACTACAACCATCTGACTCAGAAGAAACAATATCCAATGGTCTATCTATACATAATTAGATAGTCTTAAAATATAACTATTCCTTATCTTGTCAATATGATATCTTCATCAATAAAGTCTAGTAACAGAATTGCAAGTTAAGAGGTCAGATTACAAAGAATTGTATTTGTACAATCAGTGTTAGATTATGAGGTTTTTGGAGTTTTCCCATAATTCCATGGAACAATGCAGAAGTCAAAAGCTATTAGAAGTAGTAATAAGAATTCAATTTCTAATGTATGGGAAATATACGGACATACCTCAGAGATAATGCAGGTTCAGTCCTAGACCACTAAACAGTCAATAACCCAATGAAGAGAGTCAAATGAATTTTCTGGTTTCCCAGGGCATATAAAATTTATGTTTACACTATATTGTGTCTATTAAGTGTGCAATAGCATTATTTCTTTACAATGTACCTACCTTAATTAAAAATACATTATTGCTAAAAAAGGCTAACTATTATCTGAGCTTTCAGCAAGTCATATCTTTTTGCTGGTGGGAGGTACTGCCTCAATTTGATGGCGCTGATTGATCAGGGTGGTGGCTGACGTAGGCTGGAGTGGCTGTGACAATTTCTTAAAATAGAATGATAAAGTTTGCCACACATAGAATGACTCTTCCTTTCACAAATTCTTCTAAAGCATGTGATTCTGTTTGATTGCATTTTATCAACAGTAGAACTTCTTTCAAAATTTGTGTGAATACTCTCAAACTTTGCCTTCTACTCTATCAACTAAGTTTATATAATATTCTAAATCCATTGTTGTCACTTCAACAATCTTCACATCATCCTCCCCAGGAGTAGATTCCATCTCAAGGAACCATTTTATTTCCGTGTCAAACAACTCCTCATTCAAATTTTATCATGAGAATATAGCAATTCAAGTCACAACTTTAGGCTCTACTTATAATTCCACTTTTGTTGCTATTTCCAAGATACTTGCATTTACTTCCTTCATTAAAGTCTTAAACCTCTCAAACTCATCACAAGGGTTGGAATCAACTTCTACCAAACTTCTGTTAATGTTGATATTTTGATCTCTTCCCATGAACATTCTTAATGGCATCTAGAATGGTGGATCCTTTCCAGATGGCTTTCAATTTACTTTGCCAAGAGCCATCAGAGGAATCAATATCTATGGCAACTATAGGCTTACAAAGTGTACTTCTTAAACCGTAAGACTTGAAAATGAAAATTTCTTCTTTTATCATGAACTGCAGAATGGATGTGTTAGCAGACGTGAAAACATTAATCTCATTGTACATTTCTGTCAGAGCACTTGGGTGACTGGGTGTATTGTCAATGAGCAGTAATGTTTTGAAAGAGGTTTTTTTTCTGGTTGTTTTTCTTTTTTCTTTTTTGTTTTCTGACAGTTAAGTCTTAACAGCAGGCTTAAAATATGTGGCAAACCAATTGTGAACAGATGTGGTTATCCCCTTTGCACTTCCATTTATAGGGCACAATCAGAGTAGGATTAACATACTTCTAAGGGCCATCGGATTTTGGCAAATGACCATTATCTTCAACTGAAAGTCACCAGTTCCATGAGCCTCTCTACCAAAGGGTCAGCCTGTCTTTTAAAGTTTTGAGGACAGGCATTGACTTCTCCTCTATGAGAGTCTTAAATAGCTTCTTCTTCCAATAGAAGCCTGTTTCATTTACCTTGAAAGTCTGTTTAGTGTAGCCACCTTCATTCATTATCCTAGCTAGTAGACCTTCTGGAGAACTTGCTCCAGGTTCTACACCAAAACATACTGTTTCACTTTATACTTTTATGTTATACAGATGGCTTCTTTCCTTAAATCTCATGAACCAACCTCTGCTAGTTTCAAACTTTTCCTCTGAAGCTTCCTCACCTGTCCACTTTCATACACCTGAAGCATTAGAATCTTGCTCTGGATTAGGCCTTGGGTTAAGGGAATGTCCCAGCTGGTTTGATCTTCTATCAGACCTCTAAAACTTTCTTCAGGGCAGCCCAGGTGGCTCAGCGGTTTAGTGCCGCCTTTGGCCCAGGGTATGGCCCTGGAGACCCGAGATTGAGTCCCACATCAGGCTCTGCCTACTTCTCCCTCTGCCTTGTATCTCTGCCTATCTCTGTGTCTCTCATGAATAAATAAATAAAATCTTTAAGAAAAACAACAACTTTCTCCATACTGGCAACAGGTTGTTTTGCTTTATTATCATTTATGTTTTGCTGGAGTAGCACTGTAATTTCCTTCAAGAATTTTCCCCTTGTGTTCACAACTTTCTAACTGTTTGGTGCAAGAGGCCTAGTTTTTTGCTAATCTCAGCTTTTGACATACTAAGCTTAATCATTCCGAGCTTTGGATTTAAAGTGAGAGATGTGTGACTCTTCCTTTCACCTGACACTGAGAGGCCATTGAAGGGTTACTGGTTGGCCTAAGGTGGATATCCATGTTTCTCAGGGAATAGGAAGTCCCAGGGAGAGGTAGAGAGAAGAATAGCTGGTCAGTGGAGCAGTCAGAGCACACACCACATTTTTTGGCTAAGCTCACTGTCTTATATTGGTGCAGTTTATGGTGCCCCGAAACAATTACAATAACATCAAAGATCACTGATCACATATCGCCAAATAAATAATAATGAAAAAGCTTGAGATATTGTGAAACTTACCAAAATGGGACAAGAAACAGAAGGTGAACAAATGCTGTTGGAAAACTGGTCCTGGTCGACTCGCTGTATGTAAGGGTTGCCACAAATCTTCAATTTGTAAAACACAATATCTACAGAGCACAATGAAGCAAAGCACAATACAATGTGGTATGCCTATAGTAAGCGAGACTCTTAATTTTTTCTGAAACAAGCTTAAGTAAACTGACTTGATGAGGTAATAATTCATCAAACTTAGTGCCAGTAACAAATATTATCTGAGGATTATCTCCATTAAAATGCTTCGATATGCATTTCACAGAATATGTTTAAAAAATTATCTTTAATGATATGAAAAATGTGAAGAAGATCCTTAAAGCTTTATTCCTTGACTGTAGGAATGGTGTCAGTTTACTATATCTCATTTTGTTTTTTGTTGTTGTTATTGTATTAAAGGCATTTTATAGAATAAAAATATGATATATCCTTATATATAGCATTGAAAATTGTTACCATACGTTATGTTATTCAAACCATACTAAGAGCACTGAATTTTTTAAGAAATCAGTTTTGTCTTCATGAGTTACGAACTCAATTATTAGAAATACTATACAGTAGGAAATGAATTTGGGAATATGATAAACCTTTGCCTCTTTACGATTTTAGGGTTCTTAGGAGTGCCATGCCAATAACTTTTTGTACATATGATTGCATGAGCCATTGTTAATAGACAATTATAAATTACTTAAATATGAATTATCAATAATAATGGTGGCTTTTAATTTTCAATAACTGAAACTAAAAATTCTTAATTTTACCTTGATGGAAAAGATCACCCATCTATTAACATCTGGATAATGTCCAAAACAGCTTCACAAATTGATTTGCCAGCAATGACTTCCCAAAGTAATCTGATTGAATTGAAGAGAGAAGAATTAAAATGAATGAAGGAAGAGGTGAACTATCTGTGTTTAATCTCCAGTTTCATCAGAAATCGATTAACTAGCTGACTTTGGGTCCAAAAGAATTAATTATACTCAGTCTCCAGTATAATTAACAACACTATGGCCATCTCCCAAAATATTCATTAAACAGTCAGGAACAATATGAAATTCAAATTAAAATTGAAAAAGAGATTAAATAGCAGTAGTCATCTCTAAAAAGAATCATACTACATCGGAGATGAAATCATCTGAGCAATACAAAATATGGAAATACATTTTGTGTTACATTTAATTATCATTAATTCCAGCACGGCAAGCTGGCAGCTATTTTAGGCTCATTACAAGGACTAAAATGGGCTAGAATGTTAATATGAATCTTTCCCCATTGGAATAATGGGAGTATGCTTCAAAGTTAAAGAAAGTTTAAAAATAAAGTTCAGAGTTTCAGTTAATTTCTTACATTTTCAATTATAAATATGCATTATACATAACCTACTGATAATAATACAGTAACAACAACAAAATGCCAATCAACATTTTCTTTTTCATAAAAACTTCTAAGTTATTAGTACAGAACTAACTCATTACAGAAAAAGTAAGTATATATATTGCATTTTTAGTGAAGATATTTCACATATATGAGAATTATATATGGTATGATAATTAACAAATATTTAATAATATACAATATCATGCACAAAAAAATTTTACACAAAACAAATGAATCCTCAAAGGCATAACCAAAGCTAGATTTTGTAGTTTGAAAGCTGCAGTTTTGAAATGGATGTATGTGCATTGTGTTTTTAAATGCACATAAGTGGTATAAACTGTCCAAAATCTCTTTTAAATGTCCATTCTTTATTTTAGAATCAATATATGTATGAAAGATACTCAAGTAAAGATACCATATATTTTTTTTAAACTGGGAAAATAAAGTTCTAAAATGACTGGTTTTTAAACCTGAGGCAAATTGAAATCTGACTTAGAAAGGATGACTAAATATGTAAGTGATGAATGTTACTGCAGAAAAAAAAGGACAACAACAAAAAGGATGACTGATAGGGTGCAATTAGTCTACCTAACTGGGACTATTTACACAGAACAAAACTGTTATTAACTTATTCAAGAAGAAATATTAGGAAAGGAATAAAAACATAAAAACACTTCAGTCATTCTTAGAGACACCTGTGATCTAAGCAACATCAGTGTATTTTGTAGTTTAGGGAGCAAGTCTCCAGTTTGCTTGTGTTTGTTTGTTTGTTTTAATTCCCTGAGTATAAAGGAGGAGGGCAGCTTCAGGGTCAGGATTGTCTTCATGGTTCATATTTGAATTTCAGAAATAGAAGAAATAATCTGAAAATAAATTGTTGAAAAATATCACAGAAAAACTTAGAGTTTCAAAATTGGGGGTGGGGCACTTAAAACAATCTGTAACATGACAAAATCTAGGAGAAAAAATAGCTAAAGGAGTTTTTGAACATCAAGAAAGTATGAGATAAATTAAGAAGATTTCAAAATAAATATGCTAGTTAGAAAAGAATTATTAAACTAAACCAAATATACAGTAAAAAAGAATATCCATAAGGAAATGGAAATTAAATAAGTCTGTAGACCAGAAAGAGAAAGATGCATTGTAAGTAATCCAATTCTGCAAAAAGAAGGAAACAGAAAAACCACTCTCACAATTTAACTCTTATGTTGTGCTTCATGGTGGATACTATAAGGGGCTCAGAGACTTCATTAATTCTTCAAAGTGAAGGCTTATTCTTTCTATCACAGTATTGATTACACAAGCTTACAAATATCATACCCTGTTTCAAAGGGCAGTTAAAACATTCATGTACTTTTCACATGCATTTCTAAAATTATTGCCATACTCACAGATTATATTTTTTACGTTTTTTTCTAGTTATAAAATTATTTGTTTGCTTTGCTTTTTCAGAAGGTACTCCCCTCCACCCTCACCCCCCAAAGCAATCCAACTTTAAAGGATTTCTTAATGATATATGAAAAAGTGTATGGAAAATGATATCATTTTTCTATATTCATTTTCCATATCCTGAGATCCAGCTATCTTCCCAATCCAGAGGCACTGAGCATATATTATCCTATTTTTAAAAATAAACCATATGTGCCAGAGTTTGTAGTGAAGAATACATGTTTTCATCTAGTAGTTGGTGGCTAAATGCATCTGCCAGCACCAGCTACTGTTGCCAGGGAAATTGTTAAATTTTTAATTTAAGAATTGATTTCCACACTGAGACAAATTTATTATGCTGTTGAGTTGGCTGAATTCTCAATTTTTAAAATTTTAACCGGAGTTATATTAAGTATTTAAGGCACACAGTAGCTGAAGTTATAGAATATATAAAATACGTAAATGCTGCCCCTTTATATAACTGTCCTTTAACTTTTTAATCATACACATATGCAGTTGTATGTTTCATTGTGCAGAAACTAGAAGAAATTGTGTAAGATCTTGTCACTATACACGAAGATCATTTTTTACTATGGTGTAGTTTCTGAATGGATCTGCCTTTGATCAAGCCTCGAATTAGCAAGTGATAGCCAAGTAAGGATGAATATAATTTGGATGATATAAAATCAGTGAAAGATACATTCTGGAGAATAAAAGGAAGTTAACGAGTTTTCTGCTATACCATGCAAAGGAACCACTAAATGGATTTAACTAGAATGAATTTCCAAATAACTTTAAATGCTACAAAGCCATGGCATCTCAGGAAAAGCCTGCTACATAATTATGAATTATCTTCATGTCATACTCTGCAGATTCCACTTCAAGTTTGAGTGCTCCCTTAGATGGCCAACTTATGCCATATATGTATTTCTTATTTCCAAAATTATGGATGAATACATGTGTTTTAATAACTGGTAAAAAAGTATAAAGTTTGTCAAATAAAACACTGAAATAAATTAAGAAGATAATGGGCAAGACATCAATTCAGAGGCAATAGAGGAATGGGTAAACTACTGTACAGGAAACTCTGGCCCTAGTTTATTTGAATTGGAAAAAATGAGTTAAGTAACCAAGTGCCAGAACCAGGACATCAATTTCTCATACTGGGGGAGGAGATATTGCAAGCTGAAAGGAAGGCAGATAGAATGTGGAAGATAAAGATCTAAGAGGAGCAAAAGCCCAGGTCAAAAGAAATCCACAGGTTAATCTACAGTTGCTGTGTCAATTGGATTTTATCTTTTTAAAGTCACCACACATCTTGGAACAGGAGGTGAGAACAGCAGGCAGCCATCCCCCAGTCTCCAAATGAGTGAATCATATTGTCAGCACACCACAAATATCATCAGCTTGCAGTATCAGCGCCTTTCCTAGGGAGTATCCTCAACTTCACAGAAACTCCGCGTATACTGAACTGGCTGCATAAAAGTTTGGGGGAATCTAACCATTCTCTGCTCTCAGGAAAGACAAGGTGGACTTTGTGTTATACAAGTAACAATAACAACTAAAACACATCAGACTCAAGAATACAGTTTCATTCATATTTGAAATTAAGCTTAACATCTTTTTTGACCTTCATCTCTAGATTTTTCAATCAAGAAGTACTTCCTTGTATGATCCTTGAGACATTAAATAAACCCAGCATTGTCAGAGACAGGGCATAATGTACATCAAGGTCAGCAAACTATAATTGGACAGCCTAATTTTTAAAATAAAATCTTATTAAAACACAGCCATGTCCATTTGTTTATACATTGTCTGTGGCCATTCTCATGCTAAAATGTCAGAGTTGAATAGTTTTGCCAGAGAATCCTGGGCTCCAAAGTTGGAAATATTTACTGAGTCCTATACAAATAGTTTGCTAAATTTTGGCATAAAAGAAGAAAAGTTAGATTTAGAATCTAGAATCTTAAAACATTTACTTTCACCTATTTCACAAATTATTTCCCTTCATAAAAGCCTTAGTAGGAAAAAATACAAAATTCATTTCTGAATCTCTCTGAAATAGAGATGAACATTGGTAGTTACTTGCAAATACAAAATATTGTATGTACAATAGATACATGATATTACCATGTATACTCAAAAATTCTAGTTTTTCTTTGATTTCCTATTGGTCATTCAGCAAATAATCTTGGGGTGCATGCACGAAGTATTGTGTTAGCTATGAGACATACAATAGCAAAATAGGTAAAGATTCTGATCCTAAAGGACTTAAAATTTTGCATATCCTACAATGATTTAGTAGGGACTGAATTCATAGTTTTGGGCTAACCTATAAAAGACCTTTAGATAGCCAATTTTTTTTCCTTAACAGTGTTCTATCCACAAACACAGGATGACTCTTTGATCTCCAGTGATACACAGTTTTTATTATTATATTTTTAACACAATCTGGTTGTTTCATGTGAATTGATTATTTCATGTAAATTAAAGAGAAATATCTTCCTAGACCTTTCTCCCAACAATTATTAATACCAATTATATGATATCTTAAGAACATCAATTTTTAGGGGGAAAATACACAATATTCACAGACAACATGTGATATGGGACAAAACAAGAAGAGTAAATTCAGCTAATGAGGTTGCCATGCA
This sequence comes from Vulpes lagopus, assembly GCF_018345385.1. Classification (NCBI taxonomy): domain Eukaryota; kingdom Metazoa; phylum Chordata; class Mammalia; order Carnivora; family Canidae; genus Vulpes; species Vulpes lagopus. The sequence continues at coordinate 48,345,520 of NC_054847.1, read as the reverse complement.
GGTCTTAAACTTGCAAGAAAGTTGAACAAATAATCAACATAATCAGAAACATTATGAAAATCTTTTTGCTACTGCACCTTAATTTCAATGACTTGTAGTCATGATCTTTAAGTTATCCAATGCAAATCTCTAAGTAAAAATAAAAGACAAGAAGAAATAAAACATGAGATGTGCTTATTCATGTGCATGCCATATGGCTACTAATTTTCTTTGTAAATTCTGTACCACTTGATAAGACCAAAGATTGCACTGAATTTTTAAGATACCTTCGTAGAAAAGCATATTCTGGAATAATGTCAGCAGAAAGATTGCAAATTTTTAATAAAAGGTGAGAAATATAGTTATTTTTTAAAGTAAGATTAACTTTTGAAAGTCAAAAACAATTCCATCATAGTTAGACTCAGTCAATTTTTATCATTCATTGTATGAGTTATGGTGATCACTGCAGACTCACTTGCATTAAAGCAGAAGCATTACTGACTTAAGTTTAGTAATTTTGATTGACTTTGTGCAAACGGTCCCAGCCTGAAAAAGAAATAATAAACCCAGCTTTGGGAATCAACAACAACAAACTAAACTCTCAATAGCAACAATCCATCATTTCTAACATCAGTTATGAAATTTTGTGAATCACCTGAATACTTTTGAGTGAAATTTATTACTTTGTTGTGTATGAAAAATTCTGCATGCTGTATTGAGAAGTAACTAATGAAATACCATATGATTTCACTCATGTGTGGCATTTAAGAAACAAAATAAACAAGCAAAGGAAAAGAAAAAGAGAGAGAGGCATATCAAGAAACAGACTCTTAAGTATAGAGAACAAACTGAGAGTTGCCAGAGAAGAGATGGGCAGGAGGGGATGGGGGTAATAGGTGATAGAGATTCAGCACCAGGTGACATATGGTAGTGTTGAATCACTATATCGTACAACTGAAACTAATATAATACTATACGTTACCTATTCTGAAATTAAAATTTAAAACTTAATAAAAAATAAGTCATGAAATTGTACATTTAAATCATTTATGCAAGTTAAAAAAACTGAAAAAAAATTGAGATTATGCTTGTTTTTAATCAGCTTAGTAATAGATCTCAGATCAGAATCCAGCAGTGATATCATTACTCTTCAGTCTATGTCAATATGTCAAATGGGTAAAGTAAGTAAGGTCAATATTTTTAAAACTTGCTTGGTAAGATATATTGTCACAGAAATCCTCCAAGATCACAGCCACATGTGATTTCATGAATAGTGATATTAATTGCTTAGAGCTAGCATTTTTTTACTCACAGATTTGATCACTGCCCATTCATGGGGCTAAAGAATACTTACTGCAACCTGGACGCAAGGTTTCACCAAACCAAATAAAAAAGAAGAGAGCATAGAGCAAACAACAGTGGTTTGACCATGGGCAGGTGGGGCGGGGAGAGACTGGTCAAATGTTCAGGTTGTATTTCAGGTAATAAACTGTGCTGTAATGGGAAATAGAGTGCTGTAGTTTCTCAAACACTAACTCTATCACAACAAAGTCCTGTGTCTGATGCCCAGCTTTGCCATTCTTTATATCAAGAGACATGGAAATCCTACTTAACTTGCCTCAGTATGTTTATTTGTGAAACAGCTACAAAACATCTATCTCATGGCTTGCTAGTACATAGCCTAGTACATGGAAAACATTTAGCTTAGTGCCTGGAACACAGGAGGCTAAACAAATGCATAATGTATCAGTAATTAACACTCTATTTTTTTCTATTTTTATATAAATGAAGCAAGTGGTGAGTGATAAATAATTTGAGTTTAAAATCTATGTTTCTTAAGTACATGCAGGATTAGAAACATAGGCGCCTGATAAGTTGATAGGAAAACTTGTATATTAGTTTTAGGAGTGCTGTGTAATAAAGATGAAATGCTTCTGAAAAAATTTAAAACATGAAAGCAAAGAAAACAAAAAAAAAAAAAAGAAAAGAAAGCTTGTATGGAGTTCTAATGGCAATTTAGTAATCTAAGCAAGTCTGTCATTTAAGGAAGATAGTTTATCATTTTTAAAGATCATAAATTAAGCTTTGGATCTTTCTATCAAAGCCTGCCCTTGAAAACTCATCAAGGTAAGTAGTTTTGGAAGGAAGTAAAGTTAGAGCCTGAATTATAGTGATTTCGTGACTAATAACGTATTTTCTAAGGGCTCTTATTACTTCCTAATTATTTAGTTGATACCAATAAAAGTTGCAAATCTTACTGAGGAAGAGGTACATGATCTGTAGTGATACTATATCATTCAGAAATTAGGGACTGTTGAGAATGCAAATGAGGTCATGCAAATTAAATCAAATAACTGACATATTGTATATTAACTGACTTGATTTTATTATATTTGTAGATCGATAAAATAGCTATATTCAGGAGTATTTAAAATAATATTCTGTTTAAAATATTAAATAGCATCTGTTTGCACTAAAGAAAAATAATAAGCCCTTAATCTCTTCAAAGATTTATTTTATTGTTACAGAATTTGAAGTCTTGACAACTTCAATTAAATCTTTCTGTAGACCATAATATTTTTAATTGAGAAAATACTCTCTTATAGCCAGATGGAATCCTCTAAAACTCTCCCCCTTCTACTAAGATAGTAAATAAAAAGCAACATCAAAACTTAGGAGGTATGATAGAAATCAGGCCTGTCTTTAAAGACTTTTGGGAAGCGTTGCACAAACTTGTGAATTGGTATAATACATAGAAAACAACACAGGTCCTGAGTCATCATAAGACTAAATAAATGTTAAGTATATTAATATTTTCTATTTGATGTATCTAACTGTATAAAATTCCAACAAACAGCTTAAATCGTCTTTACAATATCACCAATACATTAATAACCAAACCATTAACTACATCCACAAAGGTAGCAGCACGTCACTCTATATAAACATAACCAAGGTGTAGATATTGTGCTGTGGTACCTTTGTTATGGTATCTTTCCTGGAGAAAATTACCATAGTCTGAGGTATATTTTATGCAATCATCTCTATAACTTTATCCTCTGCAAATTTATAGGACGTAGGGCCCCAAAGGAAAACAATCTTTCAAAGAGAAAAATACACAGTAAAAAAAGCATTGAAACGTAAGCTTAAAAATACCAGTGCAAGAATTCAAGAAAGATTTGAACGGCATATTGCATTTACCACAACTCCATTTTGTTCACATTCTCATATATGATCTCACCATTTCTCTTCATATCCTCTCCCTACAATACATTCTAGAATCCCTACAGCCTTAACAAATACCTCTCCTAGTCTCAGTGCCTTAACTGGTGGTGTCACCCTGAACCTCAGCCTAAGCCATTCCCAGGCCAAGATTATTGCACTTGCCTTTTATCATCAAAGTTGTACAACTGTGTATGAAGAACATCCAAGTGAACCAAAATGGACTAAACATATTTTCCCCTGCCTCCAATGTGTAACAGCAGCCTTATTACTGAAAAATGATCCATATCATATCAGTTAATCTTCCCTAAATGATACTTCACCTTCCTGCCTGCTGGTCCCTTGTCCAAAGTATCCAATGGTGACCCATTGCTTTTGGTGAAAATCAGTTAGTCAAGATGCTAGACTTTAATAATTTAAGAATTATTATATGTTTCCATTTGTCCTTTAATGTCTTTGTCTTTGACATAGAACTTATTTTAGGGATGCTCCCTGGGACCCAGTCTGAGATCCAGGTTATACACATTTGGAGTAGATCTGAGTCTAGCTAGACTCAAAGATGAGAGAAGCCCAATAAATCCACAGCTCAAGGTAGAGCCTCCATTCCAGGCTCTTCCTAAATCATCTGACCCCAGCCAACCTGAGTTTCATGAGTGATAAATAATGTGTTTAAAGCCACAGAATTTGGACTTAATTTTTAAAGAGATAAAGCTAACTATCCAAAAAATGGTTTTTGGAAGTGGAGTGCTCATGTAACAGTAATCTAAAGTTTATGGCAATATTTTTGGCTTTTTTGGAACTCTGTAGAAAAAAGTGGACAACCAAATAGAAGTCCAGAAAATGACCATGAAATTGTTATGTGCTTGGAAAAATGGATAACCAAAGCATATGGGAAAATTGTCACATAAAGACTTTTGAAGATAAAAATTTGCAATGACTTAAATACAAGGAAGAGGATGGTGTGAGGTAAATGGTGATGAGGAGTATGAACGTTGTTTGGCCTGAGAAAGAAGCACAAACCATGGGGAGAGGAGGACTTGGGGAAAGAAAAAGTTGTAAAATGATTTTTGGGGAAAAAAAGAAAGTATGGTAAATAAGGTGGATGGAAACAGCTATTGATATCAGTGAAATTTCTGTGAATTTGAAAATTTTCATTTAATCATATTCCAATATATCATAGGGAGTTTTTGTTGGGACAATGATATGTGTAAATAAATTTTTAGAGCTCTTAGGTATTTGTAAAATGCTATGCCAAATCCTGTGAAAGGCATAACTTTCTCCCATAAGTCCAAAACAAAAGTTCACAAGGCATGCCCCAAATAGTAAATTAATATAAACAATAGAATGGTCTATTACATACAAAATAAATGCATATTTTCCTCAGTATTGCTCTTCTTACTCATAAACTTGAATTTTTCTCCAACATTGTAATCTCTATAATTATACATTTTGAAATATGTGTAGGGAAAAAAAAAATGAGTCAATTGCCCTGTCCTCTATCAGGTAATCCTGTCTGTGTCTCTTTCTGTCTCTGACTGTCTGCCTCTCTCTTTCTCATATAAACCTGATGTTGAATGTGTTTGTAAAGTATTTAGATTAAACACTGGTGTGTCGCATTCCTTACTCCTTTTTTCCTTTTGAACTGATTAAATGATTAATTATGGATGTGTGATCAGGATCTTGTTTTCTCTGCACTGTGATGTTTTCCAATGAAGTATAAAGATAAATAAATAACAAGGAAAGTTTTAAGAACTCATTGCCCTATTGCTTTGGGGTTTGGGGTGATCCTAGCGAAATGCTTTGCTGGCTGATTTCTTGTTATGAACTGGTCTCTCTCCTTCAAGCACAGTCATAAAATTGCTTTGCTATTTTTTTCAATTACCAATAAAAACTGTCAAAGAGCCATGCTCAGAAGTAAGTCGTTAGCTGAAGTCAGCTCTTTTATTTCTATTTAGTGGACCCATAGTACCTCTAGCTTTAATATTCCAACCAAGATGTAAGCATCTAAACAATTATCTATTACCCTAATGCCACATAATGCTTTAAATATTTTTATTTATCCCCTCCAAATATAATCCATTCGGATAACTCTAAAAGGAAAAATACTACTTATTTTCAGTCACAGATGTTATTGTAGGGAAAATATCTATAATGCAACAATTTACTGTAATATGTGAAGCACAGCACCTCATAAGCATTTGTCAGTCTAATAAAATTGTGTTTATTAAGACACTTAAAAGATTTTCTGGTTGGTTCAATGGAGTGAAGTTGGGTATGTGCTGCTACATTAGATAATGTAAAGGCTTTCTAATGACAAATATGAGTATATACAGCATCTATTGTCAATCGTTGGCTTTGGTAACAAAAATGTTGTCACCTATGATTTGCCACATTTTCAGCACTAAATAATGATGCAACGACCAGGGAAGAACAGTGCTAGATAAAACAATGGCTTTACAGAGAACAGAAAGAAAAAAACCCTGGCAGTGTGCCATTTTTTTAATCCTTTAATTTTTAGTATTAAAAAGCACACAGGGTCTCACTGGTTTATTCACTAAAAGAGCAACTTGAAAAGTGCATTGAATAGCGTCCGTGTCTATTCAGCATATACTTGAACTGTACCACGATGGCAAAGAAGGTCTGCTTCCCTAAAGAGTCATCCCACCTAGATGAGGGAAGAAGCTCAGCTCCAATTCAACGTCCACATGTTGAAAACATAGAGGCAAAATAATACACTTTTTTACAGCGTCCATTTTACTCATTTATAATGTGACCTGAGATTATATGGAAGCAGGAAAAAAATCCAAGAGGACAAATATATGTAGTGTAAAATGACATTTAAAAGCAAGAACAGGCTTCCATTGCTGTGATTAATTATGTCTCCATCTGTACTCCACACAATGAAACTTTGGGCACCATCCATACAACTCAGCAAACACACAGTTTAGTGAAAAAAGTAGAGGTTTTGGAATAAAGAAGAACAAAGTACTAATCATCAGCCATTGTCAGGCTATGAAACTTTTTTTCCATTAGTGAAATAATGCTAACAATACAAATTTCACAGGATTCTTGGTTAGAAGGAAAGCAACAATGTGGAAATTTCTTCCACATTCTCTGGGAAAAATGGTCATTTACAATGGTTTGTTCCTTCTTTTCTTAGTGCCTTCATACAAAATAAATGATGAATTTTCTACCTGATTGTCTAACTATAAAATTGAGATGAAGATGCCAGTGATTTAAAAACTTGCTCCAGAACGCTTATGAAGTTTAGCATCAGTTTTGGTTGGGGAAATATAATCAGAGATTATTTTAGTGACGATTTTATTTTATTTTATTTTACTTTATTTTTTTATTTGAGTATTATTGACACACAGCATTACACCAGTTTCAGGTGTACAACACAGTGATTTGACAAGTTTATACATTATGCTGTGCTTACCACAAGTCCACCTACCATCTGTCACCATATGACACTATTAAAGTATCATTAACTATATTCCTTATGCTGTGCCTTTTATTTCCCTGACTTATTCTTTCTATAGCTGGAAACTGTATCTCCCACTACCATTCACTCATTTTGCCCATCCTCCCACCCCTTCCTCTCTGGCAACCATCAGTATATTCTCTGTATTTATGGATCTGATTCTGCTTTTTGCTTTTTTATGAAGTTTTGTTGTTGTTGTTGCTCCTTGAGTGTTGCTCATTTGAAAATTACATAAAAATCCAACCAGGTTGACTCAGGTCGTGATCTCGGGGTCCTGAGATGGAGTCTTGCATCAGGCTCCTTGCGGTGAGCCTGCTTCTCCCTCTGCCTATGTCTCTGCCTCTCTCATTGTGACTCTCATGAATAAATAAATAAAATATTTTTAAAAAATCCAAGTAGGTACTTATGGTAATCATTCCATACTAATCATTAATTTCTCTCTTTTCCTCACAGCACATTCAATACATGGATAAATGCTCTTAGCTCTACCACCAAAATACATCTTATTTCAGATATTTCTATCTGAACTGTAAGTGCCAGAGAGCAAAGATCTTTTAACCAAATCTTCCAAAATAGCTGCCTCCTAAGTCCAGAGTAATTCATTTTTTGCATAGCAGGTAAGGTGCTCTCTTGGAAATAAGCATTGGATAATACTTCTCTCCTATTTGTTCACCCTGACTGTGTGATCTTTCTTTTTGTTCTACAAGCACGTTCTCTTCTTACCTTAACGTTTCATCCATGCTGTTCCCTCTTTGTCCAATTGCATTCCCCTAGAATGTGTCTTAAACAACGCTTTCTCAACATTAAATTTCAAATTAAATGTAAATTTCTCAGAAAGGCTCTTCCTATGGTACAGTGTCGGAGGTGCCCTTCTGATGATATTCTATGACATTATTCTGTTATGCATAGGGTACTTGTGACTCTGAAATAGTCTTACATGTTTCTTCACTTGAAAGAAAATTCTTAGATGGAAAGTTATTTAACTCTTGCTTGTAGCCTGAAGGTTAGCTTGTTATTCTATCATGGATACTGGCAGAAAACTAAACACTTTTGGGTCAGAAACAAATGATTTTATTAATTGTGACACAGCAAACACCAAGAGTTTCATCTTGAGTTGTTTCTTCATGATTCATTACTCCTCAAGTCCCATGAATGCCACGCAGGAAAGCACAGAAAAATGCTATGAATGCAGTGGATTTGTATTACAGATAAGGAATTATGAGCTTGGGAAATCCAACACTTTTATTGGATGATGAGTCATTAGCAAGCCTGCTCTTTATATAATGCAAATAAAACTCTGAGGAATGGCTAGACAAGGAATAGTCAGAACCTCATTCTTGGCATGCCCAAAAAGAAGGGAGATATAGGGGCATTCAAGATCCATGGCAGATCATTTCTCCCAAAAATCCATCCCTTGGTCTGACAGGTCCTTGAATGAAGTGAATTTTAACATGAGTATGTCACCAACCACTCTCAATAATCTGCCAACAGTGGCTGGAACCAAATTCATTAAATTCATCTTATATAGTATCTAACTAAGGCTACTATCAACAGGACCCAAGGTCAGACAAACACGGCCAAACTCAAGTAGTGAGCTCACCATATCCTCCTTACCAACCACCAGGTCCTAGACACAACAGCTGAGTGTAAGTCCAGAATTGAATGAGGTAAAAGGAAGTTTTAATCTTGTTATGTGGTCTGAATGTTTATGTCCTTCTCCCAAAATTCATATGTTGAAATCCCAACCTCCAAAGATAATGGCATTGGGAGGTGGGGCCTTTGTGAAGTGCTTAGTCAAGGGGATGACCCTCATGAATGAGACTAGTGTGTGATAAAAGAGCTCTAGAGAGCTCCCTCATTCTTTTACCATGTGAGAACCCAAGAAGTCTGTGGTCTGTAGCCTTGTTCTTGAACTTCCAGTCTCCAGAACTGTAAGAAATATATCCCTGTTTATCAGCCATCTTGATGGTGGTATTTTGGTATAGCAGCCCAAGCAGGTGAAGACAAATCCTCCGCATACCTTTAGGGCAGTTATGACCTAGAAGGTTATGTCTGCTTGATTGGACTGAGATTGCTGTTAGGGGAAATAAATAAATCTGAATTCTAAAAAAAATCTAAACTTGAATTTTAAAAAGATTAGTTAAACATTTAATAGAAATTTCATCTTTGCAAAGCCAATTGGGTCCTAAAAATATTTAAAATTAAAGGACATATGTCCTGAGATAAATTATAACATATTTTTTAGTTATCACTATCTCCAGATATTTATCAAGACATTATAGGTTACACTTAGAGGTCTAATTACTATATTTGAACTTGTGTCAAACATTGAAAATTAAACTTTGGGGGAAATCATTTAAACTATACTACCAAAAAAGCTAACAGTGCATTTTGTTTCTCTACAGTTAAGATTGGATAATCCTGAGTGTATTATGCCAATTCTGTATCATGTGTGTTTGAGGGTTACATAGAGAGAGAGAAAACTAAACATACAAATAATGCTTTCTGAAAAATAAGTCTAATGGACTCATAGACCCAGTCAATTTAAGTCTTTTCTCAAAGGGCTCACATTTCATAAAGTTATAATTGTTTATTTAGCAATAAAAGGTATACTAATTGTTTCACTATTCTTGTTAGATCTCATATAAATAAAGACACTTGAATAGAGTGCATGTATGGTACAGGGATAGAATTAGAGGTGTGTAAATACATAATTAATTGTCTCCCTGATGAGAAGAGTATGTATATATCTAACACAGATAATTTTATTACAAATTTCACTAATGCAAAGATAGTATTTCCTAAAATTTACAAATAATAATAAAAGATTTATTACACTGTATCATAAATTCATTTGGTTCCCAAAGAATGCTTTCATTCATTTTTTTTGTTGTTGTTGAACATTTGTGCCCAAGTCCAAGCAAGAATTGCAACTGACAAACAGGCAGAGGAGTGACATGAGTGTTGTTGGGTTTTTTCCTTTATACCAATGAATAATATGAAAATGAAAAACAAATATGGATGACTGTTAACAATGTGAACAGCTTTCAACACAGATATTTTCTTAATTATGCTATTTGTAGTAAAATAGCTATAGATACACAAATTTTAAAGTCTAAGCATAATTAAGCACAGCTTTTTAACATTTTCCCATCACATTTAAGCGTAGATCATTAGCAAACAATAAGTCAAGTCTGGTATGTAGTGTTTGTCAACTTCTGGGTATATATACTGGCACTGGGGTTGACTTCCAGATACCCAGTGGATGTTACTGAATGCAAAGTTGAGAAAATACGCACATCAGTGAATCATTTCATAGTATTCTACCAAAGAGAGTGAGAAGATGTAAATAACATTAAAATGCACCAAAGCAATTAAGAAGTGAGAGATCTTGTGTATTTATCAGCTTTTATTTTAATGTAATTTATTCAATTTTAAGTTTACATTGTTAATAATGGCTGTGTTTAAAAATCAGGTTCCTCAAATTCTTGAAAATTTAACAATCTGCTCTGCCAACTTCATTCTAGCCAACTCCAGAATGCTACTGGATAGAATAAAGACAAAGAGAAAAATACAAACTGAACAACTGTAGGAATAATAACTTTGATGTAGTGGCGATGGAATGAGGGAGAAACATCTCTAAATATTTGAAAGACTTCATGTGAGAAAAGAATTGTCCTGATTCTGAGTCTAGGGATTTGTTATGCAATCAACGATGCCATTTAAGAGAGTTTATCTTCTATGTAATACAAAAACCAACTGAGAAAATTTAATTCTCACTAATTAAACGTGGACAACTGATTTCCGAGCTTAGAAGCTGTCACTACTGTACTTCCAACAAGAAAAAACTGAACAAATTGGAAATCAATAACTTCTGTTGAATATATCATAGAACCATGTTCCCATGATAAACCACTACCTCCAAATCTAGAAAGATGGGAGAATCCAGAGAGTCATAAGAAGATCTGTTTCCTGGACCAGAAACTGCTTGAGCCCTACTGGTAGATAATTAACTGGTAATTTTCTGGCTAAAAATGGAAGAAACTACTGAAGGCCACAATCTCAGAAGGACTCCCACACTTTTGTGGGGCTTTCTTCCATGAATTCCCTAGTTTCATGCAAATAAAATAAGAGAAAATCCCCTATGTCTTTGACAGGGAGTGGGTAATATTATGGAATAGTAATATCGTGGAAGACTAATTTTGTAGAATATACCCAGAGTTTTCTCCATCACAAAAGCCTGGTCTCCAGGGAAAAGACCAAAGCCTATTCCAGCTGTGGGGAAAGTATCCTCACACTACAGCTCAATATAGCTTTTTTATTTCACTTAAGGGTGGCAGATGGGAGAGTTATATGACCGCAGAAATATTTACAGTCTGGACTCAGACCCATTAAAAGCCTGAGATTTAACCATAAGATCATAGATCCTACTTCTGGACAATGCATCTTCTCATCAGTAGGACTTCAGTATAATAACTGCTAAAAGGTGGAGACCCTCAGTGGCTCAGTTGGGTCTGACTTCAGCTCATGTTATGATCTTAGGATCCTGGAATCAATCAGTCATGTTGGACTCTGCTCAGTGAGGAGTCTGCTTTTCCCTCCTCCTGTGCCCTGCCCCCTGTTCATGTTCTCTCTTTCTCTCTCTATCAAATAAATAAATAAAATCTTTTTTTTTTAATTTTTTTTTTTAATAAATAAAATCTTAAAAAGAAAAGTGCTAAAAGGCACAGCCTGTTCCTAAGGACAAACAGTTAGAGAAGCCCAAAGTCAAAAGGAAAGTGAAAAACAAGGACACTAAAAAAATGGGAAGCGTATGGCAACCACAACTACAGCAAACATTTGAAAAAGCCAAATATCTAGGTATATTAACATACTGCCTCGCACTAAAGTCGAGTTTAATTATTTTCCTACAATCTGATACAACATATCTAGTTTTTAACCAAAAATTAGAAAGTACATCAAAAAGAAACAAACAAAAACCAGTCTGAATAGACAAAGCAAGCATCAGAACCAGACTAAGATGTGACATAGATGTTAGAATTACCAGACAAAAAGTTTAAAATACCTATGATTGATATGTTAAAGGCTCTAATGCTCATCAACCACATGCCATGACAAATGGGTAACATAAACACAAACATATAAAGATGCAGAAGAAAATGCTAGAAATCTACAAAACTCTGCAACAGAATAAAAGTTTGAATTTTTATGAGCTCATTGATACTGGGCATGGCCAATGAAAAAATCAATTAGCTTGATGAAACTCCTAAAATGAAATGCAATGAAGAAAAAAAAAAGCCACTAGTACATCCAATGCCTGTTGGACTGCACCCAAAGTTGTAGCAGACACTTTAAATCCAACAATATAGAAAAAATAATTTTACATCATGACCAAATGAGATTTATTCCAGAAATGGAAGGCTGGTTCAACATTGTGAACTTAATGTAATCCAACACATTAACAAGTTAAGGTAGGAAAAAAAACATATAATATCAATGCAGAAAAAGCATTTAACAAAATGCAACATCTGCTCAAAATAAAAACTCTCAGCAAATTATAAGTAGGTGGTAACTTCCTAAATTTGATAACAAATTTACAAAAACTTGCAAATAACTTTATGCATAATAAAGAGAAACTGCTGTCCCCCAGAGATAAGGAAGAAGAAAAAAGATGTCCCTTTCATCACTTATTCGACATCATACTGAAGGTGCAAAATGACAAGAAAAAGAAAGAAGATATACAGATTGAAAGAAATATATGAAACTTAAAAAATAATAGGTGGCATGATTATCTATGTAGGAAATTCCAAATAACTGACAAAAAAATTGATACAACTAATGGCAAGCTCACATGAAACAAGGTTAATATAAAACACCAAATGATTTCCTATGCAAACAACAACAACTTGGAACTTGAAATGTTAAAACAATGCCACTTATAATAGCACTAAGAAAAACAAAATATTTAAGTATACATCTATAAGATATGTAAAACCACCCTTGACCCTTGAACAATGCATGGGTTAGGGGAACCAAACCCTGCACAGTCAAGATTCTGCTAACAAATTTTCACTGCCCCACACTGTTTCCTAACTCCTAATCCTAATTTGGTAAGATCAGATAACATTAAACATTTGATTAACATATATTTTCTACATAAATTAAGCTAGAGAAAAAAAATGTTATAAAAATCATAGGGATCCTGGTGCGCACGGTTTGGCGCCTGCTTTGGCCAGGCGCGCTCCTGAGACCGGGATCGAATCACGTCAGCTCGGATGACTTCTCCTCGCTTGCTCTGCATTTTCTCTCTCGCTGTGTGCTATCATAATATAAAAAAAAAAAAAATTAATAAAGAAAATCATAAGAAAGAGAAAATACATTTACAGTATTGTACTATACTTACTGATATCCTCATTTTATGTCATCTGTTTACAATATGAATTGTCTGTCAGTACCCACATCAATATTGTCTTATACGATACAAAACATTGTAGATGTTATATGTATTACTAACACTAGACATCAAAAATAAAAAGTTAATGTGAAAAAAATTCATATTTATTTACAAAATAAATAAACCTTTTCTAATATATTTATTGAAAAAAATTTGTATATAAGTAGATCCACAAAGGTCAAACTACTGTTGCTTAAGGATCAATTGCATATATAAGGAAAAAGTAAAAAAATCTAATAAAGATAAAACTTAAATTTATTTATACAAATGTAGAGTTTCCATGTTTATGGATTGAAAGATCTAACACTGGCAAGAAGTCACTTATTTCCAAACTAATATAGGTTCATGTAAGTCCAATTAAAATTTCAGTAAGATACCTATAGATGTTGGCAGACTGGTTCTACAGTTTAAGGTAAGTCAAAAGACCTAAAACACCCAACACAGAAGAACAAAGTTGGAGAACTCACATAGCCTGATTTCAAGACTTACTTAAAAACTATTGTGATCAACACAGCATTTTACTGGAGAAAAAATAGACACATATTTCAATGGACTACAATAGAAGCCCATGTAAATATCGGCAATTCAACTTTGACAAGAGAGTAAAGGCAATTCAATGGAAAATGGATATTCTTTTCAACAAATGGTGATGAAAAATTGAACATCAATGCATGAAAAAAATGACTATGCACACTGATATTATAATTTTCAAAAAATAACTCAAAATGGATCAAAGTCCCAGTCATAAAATGCAAAATTATAAGTTTCCTAAAGAAAAATGGGTAAAAAACCCTGTATAATTCAGGTTTGATGATACATCACAATGAGGAAAACATGAAAGATAAATTGGTATTTTTGTTTATTAAATTAAAATCTTTTGCTTTGTAAATAATTCCATTAAAGACAAGCCATATATTGAAAAACTAAATTTGCCAAAGATATGTCTGAGTAAACACATATATTGAAAATATATTTAAAAATCTATGTATACACAAATATTTTAAAACCATAGGAATTTTCAAAAAATTAAAATAGACAATATCTGAGCAAACACCTCACCAGAGAAGATATGGATGACAAATAAGTATAGGCAATTATATTCAACATTTTTTGTCATGAGAGAAAATCAAATTAAAACAAAGAGACAATTATTAAAGTGGTTGATATCCAAATACCTCACAATATCAAATTCTCAATCAAATTGAGAATGCAGAGCAAGAGGGGTACCTGGGTGGCATCTCCCTTTGGCTCAGGTCATGATCCCAGGGTCCTAGGATCGAGTCCTGCATCAGGCTCCCCGTGGGAAGCCTGCTTCTCCCTCTGCCTCTCCTTTTGTCTCTCATGAATAAATAAATAAAATCTTTAAAAAAAAGAGAGAGAGAAAGAGAATGCAGAGCAAGAGATATCTTTTTCACTGCCAGTGTAAATGCAAAATGGCACCTCAACTTTGGAAAATAACTTGCAGTTTCTTACAAAGCTAAAAATTACTTTATTATATGATCCAGCAACTCTACTCCTATGTATTTAACTAACTGATTTTTATATTTATATTCACACAAAAAGTAGTACCCAAATGTTTATAGATTAGCTTATAATCAACAAAACCTGGAAGCAATCAAGATGTTTCTCAGTAAGTGAATTGTTAACAAACTAGTACATTTGTACAATGTATTTTTATTGTATGTTGAGATATTATTTTTACTGCACAAAGAATTGTCATTCAGGAATAAATAATGAGCTATCAAGCTGTAAAACTATATGGATAAATCTTAAATGACTATTGCTAAGTAAATAAGCCTGTCTGGAAAGCCTACAAATCAAATGATTCCAACTATAATCTGTAAACAGAAAACTATTGATCCCAGAAAAACAGTGATAGCCAATTGCTGGGAGTAGGATTTATATAGGTGAAATGGGGAATTTTATTATTTTTTAATTTTTATTTTTTTTATTTGTTTTATTTAAATCCAAGTTAGTTAACATATAGTATATTATTAATTTTAGGGTAGAATTTGGTGATTCATCAGTTGCATAAAACACTCAGTGCTCATTTTATCAAGCGCTCTCTTTAATGCCCATCACCCAGTTACCCTATCCCCAACCCACCCCCCGTCCAGCAACCCTCAGTGTGTTCTCTATAGTTAAAAATCGTTTATGGTATGTCTCACTCTCTATTTTTATCCTATTTTATTTTTCCTTCCCTTCCCTTATGTTCACCATTTTGTTTCTTAAATTCCACATGGGAGTGAAATCATATGGTATTTGTCTCTCTGACTGACTTTCTTCACTTAGCATAATACCCTCTAGTTCCATTCACATCTCTGCAAATAACAAGATTTCATACAAATAGCTAGCAGACACAAAAAAAAATGCCCAACATCACTCATCATCAGGGAAATATGAATGGAATAACACCCCACACCTGTCAGAATGGCTAAAATTAACAACTCAGGAAACAATAGATGTTGGAGAGGATGTGGAGAAAAGGGGAACCCTCTTAAACTGTTGGAATAGAAACTGGTGCAGCCACTCTGGAAAACAGTATGGAGGTTCCTCAAAAAGTTAAAAATAGAGCTACGCTATGGCCCAGCAATTACAGTGCTGGGTATTTATTCAGGGGATTCAAAAATACTGATTTGAAGGAGCACCTGCACCCAATGTTCACAGCAACAATGTCCACAATAGCCAAACCATGCAAAGGGCACAGATGTCCATCAATGAATGAATGGATAAAGAAGAGGTGGTATGATGAAATGTTACTCAGCCATCAAAAAGAAATCTGGGGGCGGGGATCCCTGGGTGGCTCAGCGGTTTAGCGCCTTCCTTTGGCCCAGGGCACGGTCCTGAAGTCCCGGGATCGAGGCCCACGGGCTCCCGGCATGGAGCCTGCTTCTCCCTCCTCTTGTGTCTCTGCCTCTCTCTTTCTCTCTCTCTGTCTCTCTGTCTATCATAAATAAATAAATAAATAAATAAATCTTTAAAAAAAAGAAATGGGGAATTTTATTTTATTATTATTTTTAAAGATTTTATTTATCCATTCATGAGAGATACAGAGAAAGAAAGGCAGAGACACAGGCAGAGGGAGAAGCAGGCTCCATGCAGGGACCCTGACGTGGGACTCCATCCCAGGTCTCCAGGATCACACCCTGGGCTGAAGGCGGCGCTAAACCGCTCGGCCACTGGGGCTGCCCAGAAATGGAGAATTTTAAAGAAACAAGCCTGTCAGATAGAGTATAACACATTTTTCAAAAGCCACAAGGATTTACAATGCAAAGAGTGGAACTTGATATATGATTTCTCACACATCACCTAGAAATAGGGGATTCCAGAATGGAATTCAGAATATGACAAAATAATCTAACTATATTACTACAAATACATGAAACAATCTCACCTAATTGAGCAGCAGGGAGTAGAAAAGCTGATCTAAGTAACTTTGGAAATGTGCGGCATCTATACAATTAAAGGCAAAGAAATGGAATATAAGCATTACACTCTAGCTGGTAAAGTTTGTTTTTGTTTTTTCTCATGGGAGGTTAACAATTTTGACACTGCTATGCAAGTATACTGGAATTCAATGATCAGGAAAATGGATGGAAGGAGGTCAGAGCTGTATTTCTCATTGCTGGAGTAAAATTTACACATAAATGCCAGAGGATAGAATAATCTATGTGGTCATGGATCAATATCACATCAATATGAACTTCCTTTTAGCTTACTATAGATGTAAATGGTTCCATATAGAAATATTTAAAAACATGTTTTTTGTACATGAGCCATAAAATAAACACATATTTTCTTATTCTGTCAGCTAAGCGGGCCCAGTAGCAATGAACATATCAAATACATACGTCTTGGTTTCAAGCACCATTCTTCCATAAAAGGAAGGAGGGCTCCTTTTAAAAACAGGCAATCTAGGACATGGCCAAGGAACATACAAGGTGAGCCTGGAGCAATTTGGAGTGCTGAAGAGTAAGGAAGTGTTAAACCTACACACACACAATGATGTAGATATGCCAAAGAAATGAACAAAATGGAAATGTACCCAATGATGAAATACTTTGAGCAACAATATAATACTAAATACACATTGTGTTACATAACCCAGAGGGTAAAATAAATATCCATGAGTTCATATAGATATAAATAAATAATTGAGTAAATGAGTAAATGAAGGACATTAGAAAAATTTCCCACACAGAATTCCAAATAATACATATTATATTCAGCCTTCAAAGAGTTTAAATATAATGCCTGACTCTGGAAGTCTTTCCGCACATAGCAACTTCCTTCCACCGAATATAGCATGGTGGGGTGGGGCAAGAGAAAGAATCACTTTAAGTGGATGACAAATGCCACTGTGCCCAGTGATCAAGATTAACATGAACAGTGATATGTCATGTCAATGGAAAGTATGCTTGATATGATGTGACGAAAATGACATCTACTTCTATAGTATTCTATTAAAAATCATATAATCCTCTTCTAACTATAAGATAAATGTCAAACAAATCCCAATTGAGGGACATTCTACAAAATGTCTTACCAGTCCTCTTCAAAACTAAGGTCATCCAAAAGAAGGAAAGTCTGAAAACGACCATAGCCAAGAGGAGCCTAAAGAGACACGACAATAAGGTGTGATGTAGTGGTCTGTATAAGATCCTGGCACAGCAAAAGGACATCAGGATATTGACAAATGAAATTTAAAAACATAAAAACTATGGACTTTTCTTAATAATATTTTAATATTATTTCATTAATTGTAACAGCTGTACTCTATTCATGTAAGATATTCACGGTGGGAGATACTGAGTGCTCAATATGTGGGAAGTGTCTGTACTAGCTTCGCGATTTTTCCGTAAATTTAAAATGGTTCTAAAATAAAAATGTGTAAAAAAGAGAACACTGTATTATACTCTTCAGTTCTCTAACAGAAAATATTCAAGTAGAGCCTAGATGATTGTAGGTTGGGCAATTTCCTGAAATCAATGCAAACTTAGGCTAATTTCCTCATATAAAATGCTTTTATTGT
The DNA here is from genome assembly GCF_018345385.1 of Vulpes lagopus. Lineage (NCBI taxonomy): Eukaryota > Metazoa > Chordata > Mammalia > Carnivora > Canidae > Vulpes > Vulpes lagopus. The sequence continues at coordinate 48,327,349 of NC_054847.1, read as the reverse complement.
ATTATAAAGTAAGGTCTGCCTTTCACATACCTGAGGCTCAGCACAGTTTATTTGACTCAGTGTATAAAATGCTGACAAAGTCTCTATTCTTGCCTCCTAGGAACTCACAATATAGAAAAATAAGACATTTAATGAAGTTTTATTCACACTTTTAGACTCGTAATAAGGGCATACTAAGGCTCCAGTAGAAGCAGAGATCAGAGAAGCTAGCCGAGTACAGGGTCCGTGAAGGACTTTTTTTTTTCTTTTTTTCGGTTTCCAAAGTCAGTTCCCTTTATTAAATGCTGATTTTTCACAGACCAGAAATACAAAATAAAAGTAGAAATAGGCCCCCATTAGGAGCTGTGGCCTGCCCTCACCTAACCCCTGCTGCAGCAACCTGAACAGAAGCAGCAGTCACATCCCTAAGGTCGCAGGAGCAGGCCCAGGATTCCACTCTGCCCCACCCAATCTCTCCCCAAGTTATCAAGAGCCATCCTTGGGAAGCAGTAGAGAGGAGGACACCTCCCCTGCTGCCCCAGTGAGGTGCATGTCACCAGGAGAGATTATCAAGATGGCACAAAATCCAAGGACTACATTTCATGAGAAACTGGTACCAAAACATGGGTGGAGAGACTGCAGGTTGTGCCAGGGCAAGCCCAAGGAGAGAGAATTTTCCTCCTCTCTACTCATATTCTGAAGGAATTTGTTGGGGTCAACCTGCAGTGGGCTTTATCTGTCTATTAAATAACTTGCACTTAACCCCTTTATTCAAATTGATCTACTCTTTAACTGTGTGAGTTAACTCTTCCTGTTTGCTAGTAAAAATTACTTGTGTTCGAAAAGTTGTCATAAAAATCAAAATTAGTATTTCTCCCTGTTCTGCTTTGATGTAATTGTTTAGCATGAACATTTTAGGGTAGAGTTTGACTAACATCTGGATATTATTGCAAATCTGCCTTCGGGGATGCATTTCAGAATGGCTGCTACAAAGAATAAACATATAACTTCTCTCGTTTGAAAGAACACGCTAGATTTGGGTTTTTTTCCTAAAGAGAGAGAAAAAAAATCAAAGCACAATGGAATTCGGCAGATGTCACTCATTCATTAAACATAGTCTCAACCATTTTTTGTAAAAACAAAGGAATGTGGAAAGTTGTCTTTCATACATATATCTCATATCCTTTGAAAGCTCTTAAAGTAACAGTGCATTTGTGCATAGATGTTTTAAAAATCTTTCAGGCATTGATTTCTGATTATGTGCACAGAATGTTAAAAACTTTAAGAAAGTCCTTGAACAATAACTGAAAGACCAGCTGCTGATTTTGTAATCCAGAAAGGTTTACGGAGACAATAGGTTCTCATCACACATGCTTGCTTCCCATCACTTTTCTCCCTGTGTTCAACTAAATGTTCGATGCATAGCTCTTTTTCTAATTGTAATTTCTTCATTAAGTTAATAGAGACAAGCACTGTGGATGTGCATCTCATGGTGTGAAGAAAATATCACCCACCACGTAACACATCCCCTACTGAGGTGATTAAATTAACAGAACTGTAATTAAATGAACAGGAACTGTTGGCTTCAGAAGCTCTCTCTAGCACAGTATATCATAAAGTGATTACAGGCCCTTTTAAGCAGAGACGTTATATAGCCTTAGTATTGAATAAACTTTACAAATAAAAGTTATTTTGTTAAAGTTTATTTACATAGTGGTAACTGCTATTGAAAACTTCTTAGAAGAAATCTAAAGATTTTACTGAAAAATAAGCCATGCTCAGTAGCGTCAAAGACAAGCACTTTTACATCACCTGACAGTAGTTGCACTATGCACTGTGTACAATATTTTGGGATTCTTGAATATTTGACAATAAATGCACCAAGACACTTGTCTTTCACAGTTTTGCAAAATACTGCGTTTTCCTATACAATTCTTTTTTTTTAAGATTTTATTTATTTATTCATGAGAGACACAGTAGAGAGAGAGAGGGGCAGAGACACAGACAGAGAGAGAAGCAAGCTCTATGCAGAAAGCCCAATGTGGGACTCGATCCTGGAACTCCAGGATCCTGCTCTGGGACAAAGGCAGGAGCTAAACCGCTGAGCTACCCAGGCTGCCCTACAATTCTTTTTGATAAGAATTTATTGGCAGGGGGAGTTTATAGAGTTGTACATATGGGAGTTAAAAAATTTATAGAACTGAATAAGTCATAATCTTTCCAGGAAAGACAATAAATGTGTTCATTGATTGAAAGTATGGATTATTGTAAAAAAATCTTTGTTCAAATATTGGCTCTGATAATGTTTTTACTACGTGTACACTCACAGAGAACCTTTTCTGCTGAAAACTCACTTGAGCTGAGCTTTGATGAACAACCCCCTCACCCCCACCCCCAGTGAGTATTCCAAGAGGAACAACCCTGTCTGTGGCGGCCTAGATCTTCAGTCAGATTCAAATGCGTCCCCTAATTATTCCACACCAATGGGAATGAGTTTCCACTTTTGCATCTATTGCACCTGTTGTTCTTTGCCTCCCCCAGGCCTTCTCAAGTTGTGGTAGGCTATTGAATGCATTTCATTTGCCACTCTTCAATGGGGCAAACTGTCGTAAATTACTTTAACTATCTGAACCTTGTGTTTTCTATATGGACAATTGGAGAACAGTTATGTCCTAATTTGTGTACCCCCCAAGAAAATCTTAAAGTGGATTTTTTGGTCAGTTTTATTTAGAAGATCCTAAGAAGTGAGGGAGGAAGGAGAGTGGAGTAAGGAATAGAAAGCAACCCATATAAAATGTTATAAGCAGAGCATGTTTGATTTCATAAGATCTCTTTGTAAGAAACTCCCATTAGAAAAAAGAAAGGGATGGGGGAGAGAGGGAGGAAGAGAGAAAGAGAAAGAAGGAAGGAAGGAAGGAAGGAAGGAACGAACGAACAAACTTCCATTGGGCCTTCCAGAATCCTCCATTTGTGGAATGGGAAGCTGGACCTTTATCTGCTAGATTTGCCACTCTTGTTTAAATCCCACTAAGCTGAAAGACGTTTAGTACGTGTCAAAGGCAGAAACTATGTGCCTCTGAGTTCCCATGAACTGCCCACTGTAGCATCTGAGACGGTAATGCAGGCCCTAGAAACAATTGCTCCGTGCCTCCAGTTTAAAGGATTATTTTGAGGATTAAATGTAAAAAATCCATTACAGTATTTAGAAGAGTCTTGGGGACATGGAGCCATCATGCAATAAGTGGTCTTCTTATTAGTGTCGTTTTTATTGTCACTATAATGATGCTCATTTTTATTATTCTGGGATGAACCACATTGCTTTGAGGCAGCTTATTACTTATCTACTTATTCTCGCACATAAATTAAACTTAAAAGACCTTCAATCTGCTAGTTTATAACCTATCTCACATATAGACTGTGCAAGATGTGAAGGAATGGATAGAGGTAATATCACTGTCTTATCTCCTTGCTAATGGTCATTAAAAAAAACAACTATCTTCCTTTAATTCCCACTTCTAATTGGCTATGGTAATCACTTGCATTAAATTAGTCTCATTAAGTTGGAATAGCGTCATATATTCTGTTTGTCAAAATATTTATATGAAGCCCTCTTTTCACTGAATAAAGGGCTCCTTTCTTCCCCATCCCCTCGTCTCCCTCTTCCTATCCCTCTCCCTCCCCACCTCCTACACCTGCTAAGTGCCATCTTGTGGAATTCCTAACTACACTATCATCAGGTCAGTGCTGTTCTCTGCATTCTTACCTTCTCTACTTTCAGCCTTGTGCTGGATCAATTTTCCTTTTTCCCTGTCACCGAGTACAACCTCAGTGGCATGTTCCTTTAATTATGTTATTCTTCCTCTACCTTCTTTCTTCTTTTAATATCTTTCATTCAACTCTATTCCACATGTGCAAGGTACAGAGTCTTATCTATCAGATATGGAAGACTCAATCTCTCCTTCCTTTTATTCTTTTCCTGTTTTTTTTTTTGAACAAGTAGCAGATTGATAATATTTTTTTTCAAATATGAATGTGTAAAATATAGCAAAGAAAGATTTTAAAAAGACAATTATTACTAAGTTTATGTGTTTCTCCATTAATGGGTGAGAGTTCTTTACTTGCATGTATTTATTTCACTCTTCTTGTTCTATTTTTTAGGTCTCATTGCATTTATCTTTTCCTTTGTGTATTTTTATGTTTATTGATATGTGACTCATACAAAACAAAATAATCAAACCTAAAGTATATAATTTGATGGATTTGTATTTTACATTCATATTAACACAGTTCTGAGTACGATACAGAACATTTCTCTTATAGTTTGATAATTTTTAAAAACTGGGATATAATAAAATAAATTACTAGGTAATATATAAATATTATATGTTTCAACTCAAGATTCTAATGAAATCTCAACCATTTAAAAAAATTATCCAGAAATTATGCTCTAGATTAAAGTTTTTCATATTATATGTCCATTTAATTTTAACCTGACTTCAAACATTAGCAGTCATTTATACATTTTGTATAATGTTTTCATTTCAGATTCTAGGAATGGGAAAATCCCTTTTACAAGTTATTTTCACTGTAAATACTCAATACTGTTTTAAATACACCAATTCCAATCTCTTTGCAATGAATATTTATTCACAGATTAATTGTAAAATTTAATTAAAATAGAAATTAATTGATTAGAAAATTTTAAATTTTTGTCCTTTTTCTGGAGACTAGAAATGATTTCCAGTTATTACATGTTGCACAAATAATCTTGCTAGCTCCCATACAAGATGATCTTTCTAAAGTTCCTATCTACTCTCATTTTTAACACTTGGAAGTTTTATTGCTACTTCATTGCTCACAGAATTAAAAATTCCATTCTTGGCATTGAATCGAGATAAATTTTGGTCTGGCCCTCCAATTAGACTTTTTGTCTTCTCTTATCTGATTCAAACAAATGCACCTAACTTTTCAACTAAAATAGATATTGTGTAATTTTCAGTACATCCTATGTTTTCTTCTTTACATAAGTGTACATTTCATTTACCACTCCTCTGTCCCAAAATGCACCTGTCTCTCTTTCCCCTCACCTCTTTTTCTCTCTCACATCACTTTTTTTCATCCCTTTTTTTTCCTGCCTTAATGTAAGATCCAGTCTAAAGGGTAAATTATCTGTGAAGCCATTTTTAGAAAACTCAATCTGCCATTTTTGTCTGAGTACCATGTCCTATGCCACCTGTCTCAGCCGCACATGTCCAATAGTGTTTTAGTAAATTATTTACCTGTCATATCCAAAAAGCATATGAGACAACTCTGGGGAGGTACAGTGTCCTGTGCATCAGCATATCCCCAGATGTTGGAATGCAGTCTGTTGGCTGAACAAAAGAACAAATGAATACTTCTTTAGGCATTAGTGACTTAGGCTCACATTCCCCAGTGTTATTTTTCTTGGCAGAATTTTCTACGTGGAATGTGTCTCTTTCTTGATTTCCCATGTAATTTTGAACAAAATGTGTATCTAGCCATGAAATTGTTTGTGACAAAAAAAAAAATCCCTCATCTAAAGTGGGTCATAATAAAAGTCCGTATTTTAAGGATGAGAGAAGCAGATTGGAGCTGCAGTATTTCTCGCAAAGCATTCACTTCTGCACTTGTTTTCTAAGTATCTGAATTAATACAAAATGTCCCAAATGATAGGAGATTAGGTTCTGTACATTAGCTAATCCTTTGTGAAGTAACAGCATGCCCAAATGTCGTTTAGTTCAAATCAAAGACCTCAGACAGTTGGTGAAATACAGCAGAAGGAAATCTTCTTTGATATGCTAATGATTCAATGTGTTATTCATGAAATACTGCTCACCCTGGACACTAGTATCAACTTTAGTAGAGAAAGCAGTTATTATACTTTGTTTCATTTAATTTCCATTGTTTACTTGAAAAGTGAATATAAATGAAGAGAATGCTAACCTTTGTTTTTGGAAAACCAAATCTCCAGGGAAACAATAGGTCTTTTTTTAAAATTTCTTAGACCCATTTCAGATTTCTAAAGAATATATCACTGTTCATAGAAGTATGTATCGTTTTCTCCTACATACTAGCTAATTTTGTTGGATGGAATTAGCAATTCATCCATCCTGAGCAATTATCAATGCTATGCTGTAGACCGAATTCTAACAACAGGTACAATTTACTGAACAACTTCCACATTTGGTGTTTTGTGTACATTATCTCCATCCAATAATAAGACTTCTTAGAAAACAGATATTCAGAGTTTACACAAATTCCTTATAGTCACACACATGAAAATGTGTGTAGAAAGGTTCTAAATCCATGTTAATCTTGTTCTAATGGCCACGTGCTTAACAATATCATTGTATTAGTTGGGATAGGCTAATTTTCAGTGTAGAATCAAACAACTGCTAATCTTAGTAACACAGCATAAAGGAAATTTTTATCTTGCTCATGTTCTATGTCCCTTGTTGGTGAACAGAGGGATTCCTGTATCACCACAGCAGTGGAAAGAGAATATGGTAAAATGCACCCTGGTCCTTCAAGTTCTGGCATGTTAGGAGCACATTTTTACTTACATGGCATTGACCAAAGCAATTCCCATGATTGCCACAAACTCTAAAGAGTGCTGGAGAGTTCAATTTCTCCATTAGGCTGGGAAACAGAGCTGTAAATATTTGTTAAACAGTATTGATGACTGCTACCAGTTATGTCCCAAATGCCTTCAGAAACTTATTGTATTGATAGTATAAATAGTTCAACAGCCAATAGTTCTTTTAAACTTGACAGAAATGAAACATTTGATAAGAAATAGGATGTGAAAGAAAAAGTGTGTATGATATATATTTCCTATACTTCCTATTAAATGTCTTTGACTGCTCTGTTACAGTTTTCCTATTTACCCCTTTTTTCGTTTCCCCTTCCTTTAGAGGTGAAAATTATTTTTTTATTCTATGTTCTCTGCATCCCAAATAATGCTGAAATGTACCAATACATTAGCTGTTCTGAATTTCTGCTTATTCATTTTGCTCTGATACACATAACCTTCAAACTGTCTCATTCATAGTATGACTGGTTTGAGGGAGGACTGATTTTTGTCAGTGTGACACTAGAACCCTAGTATGTGACTGGTCATGTTTTTCAAAATCCTATTCCCCTGTGGTTTGCAAGGAGAGAAGCTCATATAGAATATGCAAGATGGAAGTGAAGAAGAGGAAATATTCTTGAATGTTCTTCTGAATTACACACAGCTCTCTACTCACTGCTCTATGAGCTCCTGTCATAGTTGAGGCCAATTTGACTAAAGTTCACCCATACTCAACTTTGCTGTCACAACTGGTTCCCATGAGGACCCATTGGTACTCTCCTGTACTCTCTGGCTTTTCCACCTGCATTGATGTTTGGAGCTGGAATGTTAGTGATATTTCTCTGGTACTTCTACCTACACTTTGCAAATTTCTGCCACAGTCCCTCCCATATTCCTGTGAAACCCTCACTCCCTCATCAGACACCTGTAATGAGTACTTTCCAGACCAACCACAACTTGGTACACTGGCAACTGCCCAGCCTAGCTTGCATGGTCTTCCATACTCAGGAATTACTATATAAGAGATTTTTCCTTTTGCTTCTCTCTATATACTTACACTCAGAATGGAATATATACTGTACAAGAATCATATCTTCCTCCACTTTACATCACAGTTCTGGTTCTTGAATGCCTGCCTGGTGTTTTGCTTCATCTCTATTTCTTTTTTTTTTTTTTTTCATCTCTATTTCTATGTATAGGAGTCTTACTAATTTTTCATGAGCTATTTTAAATGCTACCTCATTCTTGATATTTCCATAATCAATTCAGAGAGAGGTAATGGCTCTCTTTAGATATTCATAAGGCATTCCACATACTTTCTTCATCTTTGCATTATCACAGTAACCTTGTAATAAAAATAGGGACTGGGATTCAATATATCCTATTTTAATTCTTTTGCTTTTCAAGCTTGGTTTTGTTGGGCTAAGATTTAGGTAGTTGATGTTACAGTGAATTGGAGCTCAATAAATGACGAAAAAATGGAAATAATAGGATAATTTTTACACTATTTGTCACTTATAGGATTTATCCCTAACAAAAAATGTATTGTGTTGTCAACAATAGCAATGAACTCTACAAGAATAGGAAACAAACATTAAACACATTTATCATTTATCTCTACCCTGACGGTATCAGACTATGCTTTGTGCCTGTACTCCCAAAATATAGAACTTGATGCTTCAAATCTCTTGCATGTCATGCAGACACTTTAAATTCAAAAGGTCCATAATGAACCCCAGATTGGTCCTACTCCAGCATTACTTATTATACTAAGGAGCAGCAACATACATAGCTGTAAAATCCAGTCATATAAGAGAATATGCCTTTGTATCTTTTTTCCTGTCACTATATGTGCCATTCCAATAGCTAATGACTTCCAAAATCTTAACTTTACCTTTTAATTTTTTTCTTGAAACAGTCCATTTTCCTCCACCCGTAGTAGAGACACCCTAGTTTCTCCAAGAATACCATAATAGTTTCATTTTTTTCCCTATATCTATCCTTACTTCCTTCCAACACATTCTTTAACAAATTAGATCTTATGAAAATACAAATTTAATCAGGCCTGATAATCTATAGATGACTTTTCAGTTTTATTAAGTGGAAATCCGAATTGGTATTATGAGCTTCCAGTTTCTTTATGATTTTTGCTTTTCTGAATTTACCTGATCTCTTATCAACTTTGCTTGTTTCCCTTTCTCTACTGGAATTAAATATTATTATTATTTTAAGGAAAAACATTATTTACTTCAGCATCTAAGCATTGCTTTCACCATGTTATGAATATCCAGAGATCTTCAACACTAATTTTATGTGTTCGAGAAATAATATCCAAATTAGCAAAAATGTAGTCTTCCCTGCAATTTATTTCAGGACAGCTAACTTTGACTACCTGTCTCCTCCTGAGTCATAGCTCTATTTCTGACAGATGTACATATGAAGCATTTTGTATTTCTCTTTTCACAGCAATATAATGATTGAATTATAAGAATCTGCATTCTGGAATATACTGCATATACTCTGAGAAGAAACCTTTGCAGTCTCATTCATCACTATAGTTCTCCTGATGAGCATGCTTTCTTCATTTGGTGGGCAGTCACTATAAGTGTGCTGAGCACAGGCTGAAAGTCAGTGCACCTGGTTGTATCTGAATACATAAATTGTTTTTCTCTTTTCCAGGCATTTCTAAAGCAGACTAAAATTTGACCCCAGAGGCCAAACACTAGAGGCCAGAAGGCACGTCATACTTAAAATGCAAAAAACAAAACAAACAAAATACCAAAACTAAAAACCAAAACAAGACAAAAAAATCAATCCACAATTATAATTCATACACCCAAGGTGAGTATCTCTCAAAATAAAGGTGTAATAAATACACTTCAGAGAAGAGAAAGTCAGTTTTTCAATAGCAGATTTGCATTAAAAAAACATGCCAAAGAAGGTTCTTCATGCTGAAGGAAAAATAATATCAAGGGTTACTAAGATTTCCAAAAATACATAAATATTGGAAATGGCAAATATACAGATAAATATAAAATATATTTTCCTCAAACTTGCTTAAAATGCATATTACTTTTTTAAGCAAACATAATAAGTAATATGCTTAAAATGCATATTACTTTTTAAGCAAACATAATATTTGTATGCTTACAATGTATGTAGAAGTAATACATTTTATAGTTATAATATAAAGCTTGGTGCATTTAGAACACTTATAAGATTGCAGGTTTTCCCATGTTTAAGTGGAAGGGTAGAATATTAACCTCAAATTCATCATGAATATTTAAATATGTGTATTGTAATCTCTACAGTAGCCACTAAAAATTTAATGATAAGAAGCATAACCAAAAACTCCAGTTAACGATTGCAAATGGAATTCTAAGAAAATAGTCCAAAAGAATGCAGGAACGGGAAAACAAACCAACAAACAAAAATGTGTACTGACAGAAAATAAACATCAACACGAGAGAATGAAATCGAATAATAACAATTACACTAAATGTTAATGGCCTATATAGTCAAAAAGCAGAGCTAATCATCATGGATGAATAAACAAGATCCAACAAGAGCTTTTTACTAAAAATACACTTTTTTTCAAAAAAGATCTTATTTATTTATTCATGAGAGACACAGAGAGAGAGAGAGACAGAGACAGAGACACAGGCAGAGGGAGAAGCAGGCTCCATGCAGGGAGCCTGACGTGGGACTCGATCCTGGGTCTCCAGGATCACGCTCTGGGCTGAAGGTGATGCTAAACCACTAAGCTACCTGGGCTGCCCAAAAATACACTTCAAATATAAGTACACAATTGAGTTTAAACTAATTAGACAGAAAAAAATTATACCATGTAAACCATAAGCATGAGAAAGTCAAGGTAACTATATTAACTGCAATTATAATAGATATCAAGGAATTACCACAAAAAAGGAGGGCATGCAATAATGATAGAGGAGCCTATTTATCAGTAGAGATTACAGTCATAAATAGATAAACAATGAATAAGTTCCCAAACATATGAAACAAAAATTGATAAAATTAAAAAGAGCAATAGAGAATTCCATAGTCTAAATAGATCTGAAGCATCTCATAAAACCTAAACAAATTTAATCAATATATTTGTGGAGGATATAATTATAATTACTAATTATTATTATAATTATTAGGCATTAGTACATTACTAATCATATTGACCATTTGGTATTTTTAGAATTCTGCAACAAAAAGAATACATATTTTTTCTACTTTATATTCTAAATGCCCAAAGATAGGCCATATTATTTTTTCATTTTTTTTAAGATTTTATTTATTTATTCATGATAGAGAGAGAGAGGCAGAGACATAGGCAGAGGGAGAAGCAGGCTCCTCATAGGTAGCCTGATGTAGGACTTGATCCTGGAATCCCAGGATCATGCCCTGAGCCAAAGACAGACACTCAACCACTGAGCCACCTAGGTGTCCCAGATAGGTCATATTATTGATGGACCATTAAACAAGTCTCATTTAATTTAAAAGGATTGAAATTACATAGAGCTTATATATGACCATATCAGAATTAAACTACAAATTGATAACAAAAATATACCCAGAAAAGCTACAAATATATTGATATTATACAACATATTTCTATATAATCTGTAGGTAAAAGAACAAATCACAAAGGATATATTTCACTTGAAAAATATTTAACAAATATATACACATATAAAGATCATTGTAAGGGAAATAAAACTGTAGTAAAATGGGTTAAAATTAGTGTGTATATGGGTTCCACTGTATTTTCATGTTAACTTTTATAAATATTTGGCCATTTCATTGGAAAAATAGCATATATATTATGCTTCACATTGTATCCGATGTAAGTATTTTGTTAGTAATCTCTAAACACTCTAATGGAGCATTTTACTGAGTAAGCACTATTTAGATACTTGAAATATTGCACATTATATCATTCAGTATTTCTTTATGAATATAGCCAATTTCTGGAGAAATCGTTGCTAAGAAATGTTTGTACTTTTAAATATAAATGTGTAATTCTAAACATAAAGAGTTACTTTTAATATTTAGATTTTGATAAATGTGTGTACATATGCACTTTGCCTTCTTTACATGTGTAACATTGATAATAAAAAAAAGTGCTTGTTGAGGTGAGGCCAACTATGGAAGTCTAAATGACAAGTCAGAAAATAAAAACCAGTACTTGATAAGAAGAAACTCTGGAGAATGCCTCGATGGCTCAGTGGTTGAGCACCTGCCTTTTGCTTGGGACATGATCCCGGGGTCCTGGGATCGATTCCCACATCAGGCTCCCCTCAAGGAGCCTGCTTCTCGGGGATTCCTGGGTGGCGCAGCGGTTTACCGTCTGCCTTTGGCCCAGGGCGCGATCCTGGAGACCCGGGATCGAGTCCCACGTCGGGCTCCCGGTGCACGGAGCCTGCTTCTCCCTCTGCCTGTGTCTCTGCCTCTCTCTCTCTCTCTCTCTCCCTTCTCTGTATGACTATCATAAAAAAAAAAAAAAATTAAGAAAAAGGAGCCTGCTTCTCCCTCTATGTCTCTGCCTCTCTCTGTGCCACTCATAAATAGACAAATAAAATCTTTTAAGGAAGGAAGGAAGGAAGGAAGGAAGGAAGGAAGGAAGGAAGGAAGGAAGAAACCATGAGTATAAAGATCCTAGTTGAGTTAAATCATGGTTATGTGACGTGAAACCAGAAGTAAAAGTCAGGAGGAAATCAGTGTCTGTCATAACAAGGATTATTTTCTTTAAAAAAATGTGTTCAAATTACATCAAAGGAAAAAGGTTTTAAAATTTGTCTTGGAAATTGTTCTGGGGTTAAAAAACTTTCAAGCAGAGAAGCTTATATTTATGCAACAAATATGCATCCTTGCACAACCTATATTTATTGTATAGTGCCTTTCATCCTGAAGTGCTTCACAAATTGATTTACAAACTCTGTGTACTGCAATAATTTTCATTTTTGAAATGCACTTCATCCGTTATGCATACGTATATTTCATTTTATGAATTTCAGGATATGGCATAGTAATCCCCAAATATCACTTTGAGTTTGAAACACTGTTTTATGGCTTCATGAAAACCACATGACAAATTGCTTACTCTGGTTTCTGTGACAAATCTGTCTTTTCAGTAAGTGGAGCTCTAATTGAAATGTACACTTCAACTTGCAGGCAGCAAAAGACAAAAAATATCAACTGGAGACTCATGAGTGGGTGATATATTAGTTAGCACAAAATTTATTGGGTTACCACTGTGTATAGAAAACCTATTTAGGTGTTATATGGGGGAAATAAAAAGTGCAGCCTCTGGCCTTGATGATCATACAAATTAATTTGCACAGACAAAATATAACCACATTTAGATTTCAGTATTACTTTAAGTAGTATACCAACAGATGTGAGCAAACATATGGCTCAAGCTCAATTCACAAGTGCTAAGCTAGTGCAGTATAGTATAATAATCAGAGCAGGACTCACTTAGATTCCTGAAGGGTATACATTTGAACCAGGTTTTTATTAGTAGAAAGGTTACAATACTCCTAACATTTATTGATAGACTTATTAGTATACTATTAGTATACTTATCAGTTCACTTATTGTAATAATGTTCTAAAATTCATATAATTTCTGCATGTTGTATTTGTTGACTCATGATCATTCATTCATTCATTCATTCATACATGTATTCCACTACTCAGCCATATATTCAACCATAACTTACTGAACATTTCATATATATCAGAAAAACTGACAGAAATCAATGATAAATCTATTATTAAGATATGTTTTCCACTACCTGATATCACAGTTTAAAATAATTAATATATATTTATAACCACAGTAGCTAAGTTTGGGTAATACCTGTTTATATTTATAAATGTAAATATTATAGGCTGAATGGTTTCCCTTCAAAATTCATACATTGAAGCCCTAAGCCCCTTGAAAATAAGGCCTTTAAACAGCTAATAACATAAAAGAGGTCAAATGGGTAGACGCCAACCCAGCATGATTAATGTTAAAAGAAGCTGAGATTAGCACAAAAACAACGCCAAAACATGTGAGGACATTGAGAGAAAGCAGCCATCTTCAAACCAAAGCTATGGACACCTTGCTCTGGGATTTCCAACCACCAGAACTGTGGAAAAAATAGATTTCTGTTGTTTAAGCCAGCTATTCTGTAGTACTCTGTTTTCGTAACCCTAGCAAACTAATAAAATACATTAGCTCAATCTCCAAATAAAGTCCAATATGATCACTTTTTCCTGATCCCTGTGCATTAGATTCTTTTTTCTAGCAGTTGACAAAATATGATATAATGATTAAAAGTTTCTAATTGCATTTCTGAATAGTGTCTTAGTAACAACACCCTTTCAGTATCTGGAGAATATTAGCAGGAATTTTATGTAAAATAACCATAAAGGAAACTCTAACATAATACGCTACACTTTCAAATTGATTTTCACAATGAAATGGGAGATATATTGCTGCAAAAACTGATTTTCCCTCAAGATACAATTAAATCACATTTTAAGACACAGAGAAAGGAGGAAAGAAATCCCAGAATAGGGGCACCCAGGTGGCTCACTTGTTAAGCATCTGCCTTTTGCTCAGGTCATGAACCCAGGTCCCGAGTTCCAGCCCACACTGGGCTCCCTGCACAGCTGGGAGCCTGCTTCTCCCCATAACTATCTCCCCATCCACTTGTAGTCTCTCACTTTCTCTCTCTCAAATAAATAAATAAAATTAAAAATAAAAAGAAAGAAAACAGAAAGCCCAGGAACAGGTAAGAAATGGGAGAAATCAATGGAGACAGAAGGTGAGAAGAAAAAGTTTGTAAAATAAATACCCAAACAGAGCACTAATAAAGGTGTTTTTTTATACTTATGATTACTATTCTAAGATAACTATAGAGAAATACATGATAGGGGCAAGAAAAAATGAGTTTCTCAAGATATATTTTACTCCTTAAATGCATTCTTCTTTTATTCTTTCCCTACTTAGAAGTATATATGTTTATCTTGAAAACTTATCTTCTTTTGTTTATGGTTTCTTGAATATACAAATCTCTTTTCCCTTCCACATAAATGCAAGTATAGTTTGAAGTATTATGGGAAAATTGCTGTACATGTCATCAAATTTATGACAGAAATTATATTGTTTAATATTACACATGTTCATGAAAAATATCATTTGTAGAATCATATCTATAGATATGTAGATCTTGTACATTATAAAGCTAAATACCAGTATTTCACTCTGGATGATACAGTAATTATATTTCCATATCATGAATTATTGCAGAATTTGGCATGGGATTTTGTATTTTGAATTCTTTCTACCACCAAAAGGTGGTATCGAAATAATTTTAGAAATGAGCATTGACTTCAGAGATGAAAAAAAAATTGAAGTTGATAGCATTATATGTAGTAATAGATTCAATATAACAATGCTAGGTATTACAAAGAAAGAAAAAAAAAGTATTCATATTACAAAAACACATTTCTCCAAAGAAACTGAGGTAATATATGAGTAACTGATACTTGGTATTTTTTTTAAAAACAATTGTTATTTTTGAAAACCATTATTTACTAATTATTTTTTCCTTAAGATTAAAGAGAATATATTATTAAAACGATATTTTCTGTTTCCACTCATGAAAGAGATTTATTATCAGAGACAGTACTTGTACTATATCCTAGAGGTGTTCTATAATTACATATTCTTAAAATTTTTAGTAATAAGACTGAATACAATGTCAAATTCACACTTGGAAATTATAATGTTGAAATAATGGAAGAATGCAAATACAATTTTCTTAGTTTATTAAAATTAGTCAATGATGAGACAAAACATCTAAGCTTAAAAGTGGAGTAATAGGTCAATAATTGTATTAATATTAAAATAGTTCGTTCTAATAAGCAATAACCGGGCCCCATTCACTGTACTTAGCCATTAATAGATTATTCAGGTAATCCCTATTATCATGCTTATATTTTTTTAAAGATTTTATTTATCCATGAGACAGAGAGAGAGAGAGGCAGAGATGCAGGCAGAGGGAGAAGCAGGCTTCTCGCAGGGAGCCCGACGTGGGGCTAGATCCCAGGTCTCTAGCATCATGCCCTGAGCCGAAGGCAGGCCCTCAGCACCTCAGCCACCCTGGCATCCCTATCATGCTTATATTAAGATGTTTTTACTATTTAAACATCTTGCTGCCTTTGGATCTGCTGCAAGTCAGAAAAGTAAAGATCCAAAGTTTAAATGAAAAAATTTGATAGATAGCTGATACAGAGATATGGAAATATAATTCTAGATTCTAGATCTATATTTTTAGATACGTGTTTCTCCATATGTATTGAGTTATTCCTATCTTCTCACTTTTCAGTAAAATCAAAAGATGATTTAACCACATTTAGAGACTATGAAATAGTATTAGCATGTTTCTTCTTATTTATTTTAAAAGTTCATGCCATATATTTGGTTTTTAATAATAGATAGCTAAAAACTAGCAGAATTATACCTATAAAAGCGAACTTAATTTCTAAACTGCATTTAGAACTCTTCATTATTGAGAACATACTGTGAAGAACATATAGCTATATAAGTTTTTAAATATATTTTTGATAAATATCTTTGATATGAAAAGATAATGTACATGAGCAAGGACTCATACATAAGTTATGATACTGTGTTGGAAAACTTAGGTAAAGAAGATTCCATTAGGCAAAATGGTGGCTTTTTAATTTATGAAATATTTGTGTCTTAAATGTCTCAACTGAGTATTTTAATAATAAATATATAGATGATGAAAGTGATTCTTCTAGGCTCCTGAGAGGCTTTATCCATATAGTATTACATGCAAATGTATAAAAGTTTTCAATGCTTCAAAAATCACATTATTTTATTTTCTACTTACAATGTATACAGTGAAAATTATGCTTTTGAAGAAAATGGGTGTTGGCATTGTCAAAAAAAATGTATCCTTTTATATATTCAGTGCATATTTGCATATCGACCAGAGATCAAATTTTAAAGGTATTAACATATATTTTTAAAGTAATATCAGCCATATATATGAAAATATATATTTCATTTATGTTTTTATTCATGTATTTACTGTCACCTAATCCATAAAAATGGGTATACTTTGTAAAATATGTGTGATACCAGGGCAGGATATCTTAGACCCAACCAGCATGTTCACTTTCGAACCTGAACTCTGGGGTGTTACTGCTCTGCCAGGAGCTGATAGTCTTTTATTACAGGGAGGCTAATATTGTTTTCTAAATGACAATAAAAATGTATGACTTTATGTCTGATTATTAAGCCCAAATGGGCTACATGAAAGTGGGCTAAAATGCACATTCTCCAAAGTCAGAAAAGGAGAAATATTACATAAGGAAGGGTCAAATATGTGCTAGAAGAAACCCAGTCTGATGATTTGAACTAAGCTTCAAATAATTTCTATTTTCATCAGTTATGTTAGTTTCTTAGCTTTCACAGATCACAGCAGTTGAAGGTGTTGACAGGTATGGAATACATGGTGCTGTTTTCTAAGTGGAATTCTAATTTCTTTCATAGGTGTGCACAGTTTTCAAGGAATAATAATGGTAAAGATAATGTATTTGCAAGGATATCTTTTTTCAAGCAATTTAAATTTAAGAATATAAAAAATGTAATATTCAGTGCTTCTGAACAAAACTATCATACCATCTGGTTAGAGTCACAGTCAATTCTGAATTGATTATTGCTCATGTTGTATCAGCTAAAGGATTTGTGTCTACAATATCCATTTTTGAACTTGCTTAATAACAATGCAATTTATGTAGTATTTCCCTAATTCATATATAGTTTTTTTTTCATGCCTAACATTGTATTTGTTCATAATAGCAGTGATATTGGGTGTGGCAGGTAACAGCTGTTTTATAGAAGAGACCCGAAGGTATGTGGGGGGTGAAAACAGGAATCTTGATGCTTCATGTTCGAGCTCATGATATTCTTAGAGTCAGTGGTAGCAGGCTAGTGAGATGCAACAGACTCCCTGATAAAGTCTTGTAAAATGCAATACTCACAATCAATCTGAGACAAATTCATACTGAATTAGATTTAATCAAGATGAAAGATGTTCATTTTGTTTCAGTTCTTCAGTTGTCAATGTATACATTTGACAAAGAACTGGCATATTTTATAGTGCTTTTTATGTTATATATATATATATATAATTTGTATTTATATGTCATTATAAGCTATTCCTTATTTTGTGAATAAAAGTTTTTGATGAATTAAACATCAAATTCATCCATTAATTATGCTTCCATTCTCAATAAATAACGCATGCATTGCTTTTGATAAATTCCACTGTTCATCAGTTATTCATAAAGATTTCATCTTTCTGGACAGAATACAATTTAGAGGTAGCAAACTAATAATGAATACTAAATGATATATTTGAATATTGTGTTCAAAGATATGTTACTGTAAACACTTTGTACACCCATGAAAGTGCGTATATAAAATATTTATGATATATGCATATACACAAATATATACCTTCTATTCATTTTCTGTATTTTATTTATATATTCTAATATATCACAATAGATAGGAAAGTAATTCATTTTCTAAATGCTAGCTTGTACCAAGATAAGATTAATTTCTTTTTAAGAGAAATACTTTTGACAAGAGAGACAAGTTATATTCATTCTCATAACAAGAGAAAACTTATCTCAGATGTAACTCAGTAAGATCAGAGGCTTTTATAGATTGTAAAAGTTACTACTTTCCTCAATTTCCTGACAGGCTTATATTATAAATGGCAATTAAAGGACCACTGAATGAATGTGAAGGATAATAGAAAATGTTAGGTGACTAGAAGAGGAAATTAAAGAGAAATGGAATTGCAGAGAAATCAAAATGTAAGGAAAAGAGAGTGGATTATTGGAGAGAAGGCAAGTATCTAGACTTGAGCCAAGAAAGGGGAGATAGAATATAAATTTAGAGAAAACTTGCTTAGAGTGTCCTCTCAACAATGAAGACAAAACTCATTGTTAATAGGAGTTTTCCCTGTTAAAAACTAAATGAGTAGTGTTTTATGTTATTTCCTTCAAGCCACTTAAATCTTCAAATAAATTATATATAATCATTAAAATTCAGCTAAGGTAAGAAATGCTTATGTTACAAATTTTAATATATTTAATTTTCAGTATTTGTTTACTTTGTTCATCTGATACTAATCCTTAGGTGCGTCACGTTGCTTGACATTGGCTGGCCAATACAATAACATAGAAAATGAGGCACAACTGAGGCCCTGGGCATTCATACTTCTAGCTTTTTAAAGTGCTTTGTCTTCATAGCTAGAAATGGAGGAATGAGCTCCATCACTGTGTACAGATGGAAGTAAAGAAATAATGATCCATATAATCTACTCACTTCTTTGAAGTGAAGAGATAATATACTACAATTTTCCGAAGTATTTTTCTAGAAGTTACCCTTGAAAACTAAATCAAAGGAATTCCTAAAACCCTTCTATGAGGACTTTTCACAAAGTCATAATAACACAAGACTACAAAGAGGATTTTCATCATGACATAGAGGAAACATTGCCTTAATTCATCCTGCAGACAAAATGGATGAGAGCTGAGTTTTCTTTCAAATAATTTTCAAGAACCTGAGGCTTGAGTGCTTCATCAATTTGAAAAAGTGAAGAGACACTTTTAGAACCAATTTGCAACATCAATAACTGGAGTTTGTTATAAATACTTGGAAGTATATAACACAGAAGAGTGATATAAGTGTTTCCCCCCTAAAGTTTTTAGATCATGGTATGCAAAGCTTCAAATACATCATTCATCTAAAACAGGCAGATCCTCTGAAGGATGTAATATTTTAAAGTATGAGGCAGTGATTTCCAAGTTATTCCAAACCAGGTGAAACTTCCATCTTAAACTCACAAATCTGTTCAACTCAATTACCTTTGACAATCAAAGACAATCCACATAGCACAGGGGAAAACAATCATTCAAATTGTAAGTCAAAAGCCATACCTATATCATATTATTTTTCCTTAAAGACAGTTAGGTGGGGCACCTGGGTAGCTCATTGTTTGAGTGTCTGCCTTTGGTGCAGGGCATGATCCCAGGGTCCTGGGATGGAGTCCCACATTGGGTTCCCTGCAGGGAGCCCGCTTCTCCTTCTGCCTGTGTCTCTGCCTTTCTTACTGTGTGTCTCTCATGAATAAATAAATAAAATATTTTTAAAAAAGCTAAAGTACAGCATTTCTCATTAATTATACAGTTAGTATGATGACACAATTCATCTTAGAAATAGATGAATTTTTTTCACATTGATTTTTAAAAATATGTATTTATTTATTTTTAGAGAGAAAGAGAGAGAGAAAGCATGAGTGGGAGGGGCAGAAGGAGAAGGAGAATCTCAAGCAGATTCCACACTATGTGCAGAGCCCATGTGGGGCTTGATTCCACAACCCTGAGATCAGACCTGAGCTGAAACCGAGAGTCAGACACTTAACCAACTACACCACACCAGCCTTCCTCCACATTAATTTTCGTCATTAATCCTGGTTATCAGACTAAGTTTGAAGATATGAAAGAATCCATGTTTTTTTTTACTTGAGTATCTCACAACATAAAAACTGACATCCTTTGTTTGCATTATAACTCCTCAAAGTCTGTATTCTGTTACCAGAAAGTGACTTAAGATGAACTATGTACTAAATACTTTCTTAAGTATCTCAGTCATCTCCACTGTGCAGATAAAGAATCTAGAGATCAGAAAGGAACATGGAATAAACACAAAGTCACGTTAAAATTCCAGTTTTCTGTCAATATTTAAATCCTACTAACTAGATCACGTTACATAGTTTTCTTCTCTGAGAAGAACTGAGAAGAACAATTGCAAGTAATTGTAACAGAAGAACAATTACAATAAGATGTATGCTTTAATTTTTATTAACATTCTAAATCTCATTCATATGGCTATTAAATTCAATTAAACACACTTATAATGTTAATAACATAACTTTCTGAAGTTAAAAGTCTTTCATATGTCTATATCTGCATTCACATGGTACCTGAAATACATTTTTATCAATTTAGCTCTTTATATGCCTTTATTATTCGTTCTTAATGCAGATTTTTTCAATCTAATATTTACTGAACTTATATTTACTTTGTAATACTGAAAACTTTAATGTTTTACTCAGTACTCCAAATTTTCATATGCTTGTAATATATGAAAGCCGTCTGCCATGTAGGCCACTAGTGATCAAACCGATTTAGCAGCAGAATTATTTTTTAATCAAATATTTCTGGCTGTATATGTGATATTTTCTCAAATAAGTACTCCTTAATTGTAAGGTGATAACATGTGCCTACTGTAAATTCCATATTTGAAAACTGTAAGAGCATTGCATCCAATGTGTTATTTGAAATAAGGAATGGTGAATGACATGATTTGTATAAAAATCAGTTTTTTGGGCAGCCCCAGTGGCTCAGTGGTTTAGCGCCGCCTTCAGCCCAGGGCCTGATCCTGGAGATCTGGGATCGAGTCCCACGTCGGGCTCCCTGCGTGGAGCCTGTTTCTCCCTCTGCCTGTGTCTCTGCCTCTTTCTCTCTCTCTCTCTCTCTCTCTCTCTGTGTGTGTGTGTCTCTCATGAATAAATAAGTATAATCTTTAAGAAAAAAATCATTTTTTGTCTTTCAGCTAGGAAGAAGCATAGCATAAAAATTATTCATATAAGTATTTGAGAAATTAAGGTGTGATAAAGGCTTCTCTAGAATCTCACATTAAATTGCGTTAAAAGTGATGCAAAAGTTTGGAAGAAATGGGAAGATCCACTTCTTTTTGTATTTGTTTAAAAGATGTATACTATCAAACCCCAATAACTCACTCTTTTACTGTTAATGTTCATTTTAAGGTAGTGGCAAAATACATTATTCTGCCAATTTGAGTTTTAACTCTTCTATCAGAATATTTCTTAAATTTTTAGAGAATGTTCAAAAATGTCTATTAAAATACATCAATATCTCAGTGGCTGAATTTGCCATTCAAAGTTAAAAATATATCTATTCTTTATGTTATCATAGACCATTGTGCAAACAATACAGTGAAGTTCTAATGACCTACTTAAACTCTTTCAGCTTATTGAACATCATCAAAGCATCCAAAAATAAGATAAAAATGGAAAATCTAACTATTTAGAATTCAATCTTGGAGTGATAAAACTTTGAGCCTAACATAAGTCCCTCAAAATATGTTTGAGTCTTAAATTTTATAATACTGGAACTTTGTGTTACTGAAGTCATAAACATTATTTTCATTCAATATACTTTTAACTAATTTTAAAATATTCTTTATTTTGTGAAATAAAGGAAAAAATCTGTAAACTTGTCAGTTTGTATAAGTTCGACTACAGTAACAAATGAAATGCAAATCCCATCGGTTTACCTTTACCAGCCATTCCTCAACACCTCTCATGCCCATCCATCAGACTCTGGAAACAGCTAATCTATTGTGTGTGTAATTTTTTACTTATTTGAACATTTCATATAAATGAAATATGTGACTATTCGTGATTGACTCTTTTCACTTAGCATAGTACTTTTATGATTCACCCATGTTATGGCATGTTTAAGAATTCCATTAGTTATCATGATTGAATAAAGTTTTACTGTAGGAATATATCATAGTTTGTTTATCCATTGATCAGCTAAAAAACAAGTTTTCCATTTGTCTGCCTATAAGCTATAGAGTGGAATTACTTGATCATACAGTAGTTGTGTTTAACCATTTAAGCAATGGTCAAATTGTATTTTAATTTCTCCACACCTCACCCGAGACTTAGAGGTGAGATTTTGGAGAAACTGCATACTTTTATGCTGTTAGTGGGAATGTAAAATGGCATAGCTTCTATGTAAAACAGTATGAAGGTTCCTTAAAAAATTAAAAATAGAACTACCAATGATCCAGCAACCCCACTTTTTGGGTATACACCCAAAAGATTTGAAATCAGGAAAGAGATCTACACTCCCGTGTTTATTGCAATATTGTTCATAATAGCCAGGATATAAAAACAACATAAATGTCCAAAGACAGACAAATGGATTACAAAAATATGACATATACACACAGTGGAATGTTATTCATCCTTCAAAAACAAGAAAATCCTACCATTTATGACATCATGAATTTGAGGCCGCTATCTTCAAGAATGGGCAGACCTGTAAGCATGCCCTTTTGGCTTACACACTAGATGTGAAATAACTAATTGATTGTTTTAACAAAACATATTCCTTTGAACCACATACAGCCAGAAGAGATATAGGAAATGAAGGAAGTCAGCACCGAATTAAGAAAATAGGCTACAACCCCAAAACAGAAGCATTTATGCCAGTTTCTGCTAGAATTGGGACAACATGCTACAGGAATGTGCTAAAGGAATGTACCTTGGCTGAAAGGGTGGAAAATCACCTGTTCAGATAGCAATGCCAGTGGAACCACACTGCTTGAAGCTCTGGATTGTATCCTGCCACCAACTTATCCAAATGACAAGTCCTTGCACCTGCCCCTCTAGGACATCTACAAAACTGGTGGCAATGCTAATATCCTTGCGGACCAAGTGGAGACTGGCATTCTCAAACCTAGCATGGTGGTCACCTTTACTCCAACCAATATTACAACTGATGCAGTTATTGAAATATACCCTAAACCTCCGTGAAGCTCTTCTTGGGGACAGTGTGGGCTTCAATGTCAAGAACATGTCTGTCAAAGGTGTTTGTGTGGCGTCATGGATAGTACCAGCAAAAATGATCCATCAATCAAGCAGCTGGCTTCCCAACTCACGTAATTATTCTGAACCATCCAGGCCAAGTCAGTGCTGGCTATACACCTGTGCTGGATTGTCACAGGGCTCACACTGCTTGCAAGTTTGGTGATCTGAAGGGGAAAAAAAATGATCATTTTTCTGGGAAGAAGACAGAAGATAGCTTCAAATTCTTGAAGTCTGGTGATGCTGTATCATTGATATGGTTCCTGGAAAGCTCCTGTGAGCTGAGATTTTCTGATTGGTTGTTTTGTTCTTTGGGACAAGAGACAAACTGGCTGTGGGTGTCATCAAAGCAGTTGGCAAAAAGGTTACTGGAGCTAGCAAGATCACCTGGAGTCTGTCCTGAAAGTCCAGAAGGCCAAATGACTGTTACCGTTAATACCGACTATCCTAGTCATAATTAAATGTGGAAGAATTATCTTACACCTGTGTGTCTCAATTGGTCAAAAATATTTCATTATAAAATACTTGTTAACAATAATAGTGCCTCATAAAACCTTCAAAAGGAAAAGATGTTTTGAGGAACATTTGATTCTTTTGTGTGTGTGGTAGTTTTAAGTTATTAGTTTTTAAAATCAGTATTTTTTCAGGGACAAAACTTGACCAAATTTATGACACAAAATTTTGAGACCCATCAAAATAAAGTTTAATAGAAAGCAAATAATTGAATAAAGGAAATGTTTCTCATATATTTCTTTAATACATGTTACCAGATGAGTAGCTGAATATGCCATATTTGTGGGCAAAAATCATACTTCTTTGGTCTTATTTTCTTATTCTAATACCTACCAAAACATGCTACCCTGTGGAAACTTGATAACACATTGTATTAATAACAGACACATAAGCAATTTTACTCTAATGTAGCACAACAATCACATTAACTAAATTAGCATAGAATAAAGTAATTGAAAAAGAAAAAGTACTAGTGTAGAAATAACCCAGGGCCAAGTCTTGTAAGGTCTTTAGATTTTATTTTGAGTAAGAAAGGAAACAATTGATAAGATTTGAATAAATAATAGTTGAATTAATAAACATGTCCTGATTTGATTTCCTTAAAACAGATTTTATGGCCAAATTTTAAAATAAAAGGGAGACTCCTTAAGAAGTAATTGCTAGAATCTGTTCAAAGATAACGAGGATTGGGATGCAGAAAATGGAGCAAACATAAGAAATACAGGATAGATTTTTCAGGTAAAATCAACCCTTTGCAAAGGGTTTGGATCTGGAGAGAGAAGAGTCCAGGATGTCTCCAGAGTTTTGTCTTGGGTAAATGGACCAAATGGAGTTGACGGCTCCTGAGATAGAGAAGTCTATAGGAAAGACATACTGAAATGTGTAGAAGAGTTATATTTTAAAAGTTTGAATTTCAGATGTATATTGGACATGCAGGTTAGAGTTTAGGGGAAAAGTCTAGGGTAGTATTATTTGGTAGATGTAGTATCACACATGGCTGGATTGTCAAAACAGATGCACACAGATAATAAATATAAATCAACATTAAATTTTCCTAATGATTAGTGAAAGATACAACCAAAAAGTAAAAAGTAGGCCAACTGCAGCCTTATAATATTAGTCTCTCAGATCACCACAAACCCAGCTGATGCAGCTTCCAAGACAAAATAAGATAAAAGCGGAGCAAAACAAAAGGACAAAACAAAGCAGAGCAAAGCAAAACCAGACATGTTTCCACCCCGTGATGAGTATTCAATTTGGAAAAAGGAATAGATACTATGTGCATGGGCAATTAAGTTCAAAAGAAGTAGCCTTAGTATGAGGGCCTGGTTTCTATAGTCCATTAGTCATTCACACAGGTAGACAGGCCATGCAGCTAACTTTCATTCTCCAGCCAACTTTGACCCATAAATCTCTAAATTCCAGGTTTATTTTCAATAAGTGATATAGACAAATGGTATACTCTGCTTTCTAAAACTCTTAGGGAAGAACTGCCTCAGATAATCCTGCTGCTATAAATCGCATTGCAATATTTACAAGTAGATTTTGCTGAGATCATCATTGCCTCTTGAGTGCCCAGGAGAGAAGAAATCTGTTCTTAACTCTTTCCCAGAGTCATCAGGATGAATATAATATATGAAGCAATGGAATTGGATGTATAGTGCTTCCTACTAGAGTGAAAGTATATGCAACAGTACTTCCTTTCAGCTACTCTCATCCAAGTGCAGAGAAGAGAAAGCATTGGATGCAATAGGGCTTGGCACTTTTCAAGGTGAATACAATAAAATATATATATTATTATTGGTAAAAGGATGAGAAAACAGTATCAGGCAATAAACAACCTGCTATTAATTTTCTTTGTTTACTTGCTTGTCACATTTCCTGGATGTCTGAGATTCTAATCATATGGATCTTGGGTAAGACATGACAGGTAACACTAATGATAATTAGATCCTAATTATGTGGATCCTCAAAAAGAATGCCAGGGGAGTTCAAACAGTAGAGAATTATACAGTACATTTACACTGTCATTCATGTTGGATGGAAATCTCTTATTTCATGATAGACCTCTAAAGACTCCAATATTCCAGTTCAGCACTATTGACCAAAAACTTTAATTTATATTCCTTCCAGATTCTAGATGCAGCTTGATTATCAGTCTTGGCTTATAGTAATGCTATAAATTATCTTTTTATATCATATCTAATATATTACATATATCATATTATTATTATATATTCTATAATAGTTATATAATATCACAATTAAATATTATAGAATATTACCTAATATTACATATATTTAGCCTCCTAATATTTGTGTGCATGTTTTAGCTAGAACATAATAGAATCCACTTCTTAAGACATGTCTGCTTCTACTTTCAAATAGAAGTCCCCCTTTTAAGATTTCACAAGAAAAAATTCTGCTTCAGTGAATTCACTCAACTAGATAGAAATAGCTTGG
This sequence comes from Vulpes lagopus, assembly GCF_018345385.1. Classification (NCBI taxonomy): domain Eukaryota; kingdom Metazoa; phylum Chordata; class Mammalia; order Carnivora; family Canidae; genus Vulpes; species Vulpes lagopus. The sequence goes on along the minus strand of NC_054847.1, from coordinate 48,301,007 downwards.
TTAACTTTACTTTCTCTGACAGGCTTTATTTTATGTCTCCTTGTAAGTGTGGCTGAATTTGAAGGCAAAATTATGGTCATGTATACCAAGTCCGTTTATCTACATTATATATGCAAAGAATATTGGAGTCCATGAAGATTACACTTAAATTAGTTAAGAAAGAAAGCTCTGTTATCTAGGGTTAGAACAATAGGTACTTTATTCAAATATTTGATCAGGCATGATCACATGCCACAAACGAAAAATGATATTATTTTTTAGTCAATATCTGTCAAGTGTGCCAGACCACAGCCTCATTTTGGCATTTGTCTACCTTGTGAATCGTGCATTGCCAAGGTGGAATCAGAGCACTGCTTCCCAGGATGTCTTGCCACAAGCCAGGGAAAAGAGCAGCACATACTTCCAAAGAAGATTTGAAAGTTGTGGTGCAGGCTCAGTGCGCTCTGAGCTCCCTTAGCTATATTCATTGTGGAGATTATTACTTTTTCTTTGGCAGAGATGCTGGCTGTCTGGTACTGGCCTCTGGCTTTTTGAGTATCTAGTGCTGTGCAGTGGTTCAAATAATTTTTGTTAAAAAATTTTTAAAAAGTATGCTAAGTTTGGACACAAGTAAGTCCTGGCTGTGTGTCATAAACTTTGATTCCCTGGCCCCTCCAAAAACTGTTAGCCAACAAATAACCTATAGAGGACCCTTTCTGTTTAAGCTAGATGAAGCAGTTGCTGTGACTGAATCTTGGCAATTACAAAATAGTCACATCCATTCAATGCTGAGCAATTGGCAAAAATACTTAACCATATGTGGCAAAGGTAATTCTCTTTGTTTTTGCCTGGTATGACTTCATATGCTGTGTCCAGGAATTAGTGCTGCTGCTCTGCTCTTGCACACCCTAAACTGTTTTTGTCTTCTGTATGTATCAGGGTGACCCTTTGCTATCATTTTCCCCTGAATTTGTCTTCCTTGAAAAATCTATTAGCAATAAATACAGTTATTGCTATTCATAACCAATCTTTCATTTTTTGTTAGTTTACCTCACTCTTTTTTTTTTTCCCCTCTTTTTTTTTTCCTCTTGATTGGGTCACATTTATCAGATTTTACAGTGTGGTGTTATCAAAGGTATTTCATAGAACGATCACATTTTTTCTAACATGACTGTACAATTTGAAGGCAGACTCATTTCCACTGTATTTTTTGTGATACATTTCCTTGAAAGATGCTACTTATATTGTAAAAAAAAATCCAAAACTTTATTAAGCAAACCATATAAGAAGTTAAAACCTAAGCTTAGAAACAAAAGCGTTCATTACCTACTAAAAAACAAAGATTAAAAAAAATTCGTCAGGTGTGACAGAAAAATCATCAGGAATCAGGCATAAATTATGGCTCTCTGGATCTCAGCTCTACATCATTTCTGGGAGTATTTAGCTTGATCCTCATCACTTTTTGAACAATGTTTTGAATATATTTGCTAAATTCATATATGACTGATTTTTCAGCCCCAATGAGCAACCAGGCCCCTGATTCTAGGAAAGGAGTTTAATAATCAATATCAAAGTCAGAATCCTTTTCCAAATAAAGAATTACCAATCAACCATGTCAGATTTTTCTTACTAATATGCCTGTTTGCTTATGTTAATTATTACTATGTATATTTCGAGTAAATGGAGAAAAACAACTTTTTAAAGTTTTTCTTCTCTGTGCAAAGAATACGTTCTCAAGTCTAGCAAATTACAGACTTAAAAAAAGATTTTATTTATTTATTCACGAGAGACATGAGCACAGGCAGAGAGAGAAGCAGGCTCCCTGTGGGGAACCGGATGCAGGACTCAATCCAAGGACCCCGGGATCATAACCTGAGCCAAAGGCAGATACCCAATCACTGAGCCATCTAAGCATCCCAAATTACAGATTTTTATTGTTTTGAAATATAACTTTGGAAAAAAAAGAAATATAACTTTGGAGCCATATTCCTCCTCTTAACAGTTACATGAAAGGTCTTAATGAATTACTCTGTAACTCTGAATCCCACATAATTAAATTATTTGGCTAGTTTCCAGTAAGGTTATCCTTCTAGAAAGAACAAAGAGATTCCTTTAGGGCCAGTATGTTGATCTATGCATGAAGTCCAGAAATAAAGACAGACATGTGTGGCCAACTAATTTTTGACCAAAGTGCCAAGAAAAATCAATGGGAGAAGGATGATATTTTCAACAAAGTGTTCTGAAATAACTGGATAGTGTTATGGGAATAAAATCCTGAGGCAGCACACATACTTTGCAACACAAACTATAGGCCTAAGTGTACAACTGAAATTCATCCAATAGTAGAAAATACAGGGCAAATCCCTTGTGACTTTTGCTTGGCTGAAATTATGCAGGGCATAAAAATATGGTTTATACATTATAATTTATAAATCTGATTGATAAATTGAACTTCATAAAAATTTAAAACTTACATTCCTTGAAAGAGAATATTCATACAGTGAAAATGTTAGTTACATCCTGAAGGAAAGTTTTCAGGACACACAAAGCTGTCATGAATTCTTATAATTCAGGAATAAGACAACCCTCCATAAAATTGGGTAACTTCACTAAGGAAGGTATAGGCAAGAAAACCACCAGAAAAAGATATTCGATAGAAATAGTCATTAGGGGGAAATAAATTTAAAACCACATAGCTAATATGTTCAAAAATCTAAAAACATAACAAGAGAAACAGACAAAAATGCTGGAAAAGCATTTGTAGAAACCAAAACTCATGCTTTTTAATCAGAATGCAAAATGTACCTATGACTTCAATTAAAATTGACAAAGGTAAACATATACTTATCATAAAACCAGCTATTCCATTCCTAAATATTTATACAGGAATACATAAAACATGTCTGTCACAAAATCCTTTATGGGGACATGTTTATAGTCACTCACTCACTAAAGGCAACACTTGGAAACAACCAAATGCCCATCAACTGATGAACTGATAACTCAACTGTGGTATATCCATACTACACAGGTGGATGTGTGCATCTGTGTGTGCCTTCCCTTCATGTATTGACTATAATCACTCTATAAGTTCACGTTCTCAATAAAGGGATATTTGGATTTTTTAATTTAAAAATTATTTGCATATCAATTATAATCAGATAACTAAATCCTCTTTGAGACAATAGAGAAATAATAGTTAATATGTTTTACTGTATGTTTTACATTATTCTAAGTCCTTAATATCAACATGTGATATACATATTTCTCCCTAATGACAAATTAGTCTTAAATTTGACTCCCACCTGCTCAGAACGATGTTCTTCTAAAAGAAATAGAGTACAAAATACTCCTGCTATCACCAGTATATATATTTAAAACAAAGACAATATGTCAAGAGCATGGAGTCCACCTGTTTATCACTCACAGAACAACTGAGCAGAAGCAAAGTGCACATGGTGGGGAGGGTACCACGACAGCAGGTTAAATATTTGGTAGCAAACATTTACAGAGTAAATAAGAGGCAAATCCTAGGTATATATAGTGGTGATATTTGACATTTAACATGAATGTTAACAAATGGGCTAAATACCCTCTGAAAAAAATGTGGAGCTGAGGAGACCCAGAGAGCCAAAATTTATACCTGATTCATGACCATTTTTCTGTCATAGCTGGAGAGTTTTTAAAAATCTTTATTTTCTAGTAGGTAATGCATACATTTGTTTCTAAGCTTGGATTTCAGCTTATTATATAGTTTGCTTAATAAAATTCCAGATTTTTTTTTTACAATATAAGTGCCATCTCTCAAAGAGAAATGGATCACAGAATGAAAAAAGAAATGCAGAAGAGTATGTCTTCCAATAATATATTGTCTTATTCTGCTAAAAAATTATGTGATCATCCTGTGAAATACTTTTGACACCACCCCACTATAAGATCTGATAGAGGTGACCAAGATGAAAAAAGAGTGTGAGAAACAAGCAAAAAAATACCCAAATTGTAAAGAAAGATTGGTTACAAATAGCAATAGCTATATTTACTGCCAGTAGGTTTTTCAAGAAAGACATCTCAGTACCAGAGTTTAGTCTGAGTTCAATATTGCTTTTAGTATTGTTTGTTCCTGAAACTGCTAATAATCAATGCTTCATATGTGTAGTGGATGCACATATTCAACTGATAATATATTCCACTGATTCCTTTTCTACTTGAGGACCGCATAACAGTACGTTAACACTAGAAGGAGTAACTATGCTCTTCTGAAAGGTATACCACCGAATTTAATGCCTATTTTCCAAGCCTTAATGTTCCAATTAAACAAACAATTTTCATTGTAAGGATCAGGGTAAAGTCTCCTTATTTATACCTGTAATACAAGTTTATGAGGTTTTCATTGTCTACTTTGGGTATTTTCAAGTGTACCTACTGATAGCCTACCATAAAGCAATGGTTGAGATGATGAGAAGCTGACCAACTCACATCAGAAAAGAAGTGGTAAAAGAGAAGACAATAATTCAGTTGCTGAAGGTCACAGATCCTTTAGTTTATACTCTCAGAAAAGACCACTTTGTATCTTAAATCATTATCCACTCTAAAGAACTATATTTTAATGAAAGCAAAGAGAAAGTAGATAAATATTTTCTGAATTATAAACAAATCACCATGTAATGTGAAATTTTGAAAGTGTATATTTTTCCCAATCGACCTTCCAAATCTGATATCTGATAATATGCAAACATCTGTAAAAATGTTTTCCATATCCTCTGGTGATGGTGCAATTACACAATAGAAAGTCAAATCTGAAGTGAATTGCATTGCTTTAAGGAATACAATTTCTATTGCACGTAATGACATTGTTCCTTTGTGTAGAAGGGAAGAGTAATTATCTTAGACTAATTTTAATGCATGTTGGTTCAATTAACCAGACAATATATGAATTATAGTGTTAATATCCATGGGAAAAAGGAAAAAACAATGAACAGTTGCGTTGTTGCAAAACCTACGGAAATACCTCTTTGTGACAATGCAGGTGGTATAATACTGCATACAATCAAATTTTTACTATACAACATTTTGGAACAAAATTGAATTCTGTCACATATGGTAGTTCATTGTATTATGATCTGCGACTCTCTATGGTGTAAACCACATTTCCAGATGGCAGAAGTAAATATGGACTCCCCATGATAAAAAAACACTAGGCAATTTTAGTTTTGGCATAGTATATAATTGCTAAACAAAAAACAAAGACGAGAACAAAGAGAAATTTTTGGAAAGTTTATTGATTGCTTTTATTATTTCCTGACTCAATAAGTAACACATGCTCATGTGGAATATTTTGGAAAACGGAAATATTTGGAAATTCTTCGAAATAGACATAAAAGAGAAAATAACAATGACCTTTAATCACACAATACAGAACATATTGTGAATGCATGCATTTTCCGTGTTTATGTGTGCTGCCTGGGCATTATACAGAACTCATTCGTATATATTTATCATAAATTTGGAACTTAATGAATAAAGGTTTTATACAATAAATGTTTGCTAAATCATATCATATAGCATTTGAAATGTAATTTTATAGATGAATACTATATGCTTTCTTTATAGTAAAACACTTGTCAATAATGTAGGTAAAATTATTTCTACTTTATAGATGACAAAACCAGAAAAGTAACTTACGTAATGTCATATGCTAGATGGTAAGACTCTCTCCCCAGTGCTAATTTTCTTAATAACTACGCTATAACATAACTTGAATAAAGTTGTGTAACTAGATCAGGTGATACAAAAATTGCTGAACTAGGTCCCAAAGAGATGATAAAACTGTATATTCTGTATAACCGATAAAAAAGAAAGTTAAAAATTATTCTTTAAAAAATAGAAGTTTAACATTTTTTAGTTCAACCAGCCATTTTTATAATTATTATTTATTCATTTACTATGCACTACATATGTAGATTTTTCTCAAGCCTTTTAGAAGCTACTGATGTAATAGAGATATTCCTTTTTTGTTTTTGTTTTTGGGGGTTTTTTGTTTTGTTTTTTTGTTTCTTTTTCTTTCTTTCTTTTCTTTTTTTTTCTTTTTTTTTTTTTTTTTGCTTGTGATGCTTGCTATAGCCATGCTATAAACGTGCTTTAAATATAAATTTAATTTTGGTATGTTTTTCAAAATTTTAACTTTCTAACTTGGAAAAATCACCATTTTCCTTCTTGAATTCTTCTATTGTTTTTATATTTAAGAAGTCCTTTCATATTTCAAGACATTGCAAGCATCTCCTATTTTCTTTAAAGGTTTATTTATTTATATATAATTTATTTATTTATATATATAAAGAAAGATCTTTATATGTTTTACTATACCGTAGAAGAAAGGTCACTTACTTTTTCTTCTCACTTTCCTTACTATTTACATTCCAAAGTTTGGTGTATAGAATATGTTCATTTCAACCAAGTGCCTTTTCTAAATATAAATATCCATGTGACAAAGAGAAGAAAATGTCTAAATGTAGAAAAGAGAAATAATGTTCTATCAATGCTCTATCAATGAGGTAACTCAAAAAAAAAAAAAAACAGGATCTCAGGTGTGGTGAGCAATATCAGTCTAATATATATATATATTTGGAGTTGAGAATAAGACAAGAGGAGAAGAAACATATTTGAAAGGCCACCTGAGAATTATTCAAATTGTATGAAAATTAGAACTCACAGATATAAGAAACTCAGTAAACACCAAGCAGAAGGATTCACTCTTCTGAATATCAAAATTAAATTCTGGTTCAGATTCCACCCACGGATGAATCTATTAGCCATGTGTCTTCCTATTCATCCTTCTAAGTACAGATAAAAATTATGTATTTTATATGTTATGCACATAATTTATATATAACTAAACATTCTATAACATAATAACATGAAAATATATATATATTTTTATATATTTTAATATATATAAAATATATATATTTTATATATTTTTATATATTTTTAATATATATAAAATAATATATAAAATATATAAAATATATATAAAATAACATATATAAAATAATATATATAAAAATTTTATATTTTTTTATATATTTTAATTTATATAAAAATATATATTTTATATGTTTTTTCTTTTTTTTTTTATTTATGAGACACACACAGAGAGAGAGGCAGAGACACCCGCAGAGGGAGAAGCGGGCTCCATGCAGGGAGCCTGATGCAGGACTCCATCCCAGGTCTCCAGGATCACACCCCGGGCTGCAGGTGGCGCTAAACCGCTGAGCCCCCCCCCCCCCCCCTCCCCGCACCCGGCTGCCCAACATTTTATAATTTGAAAAGAAAAAGCCTGGTTTGTAAAATTGACAACCACAGAACACCAAGGCAGATAGTGCCCTGGCCTTTTATACACTCCAGACTTAGAGCTGAAGATGCCAGAAACCCAGAAGCATCAGTGAGCGCAGACAAAAATATAAAGATTAAAAATAAATTAAAAACTGCTTTCTCTAGTCAATATTGGGGAAAGGGAAAGTAGAGGATGG